>NC_071509.1:52477799-53727799 GCF_027887155.1 Malaclemys terrapin pileata | reverse complement strand
CCCGTCTGGATGCTGCTAAATCACCCTGCTGCGGATGATTGCTCTCCAAGGCTCATACTATGAAAAAAGAATATTTTTTACCTTGGAAGGTACCAGATTGGAAAATATGTGATATTTGTTGCAAAGATGTTTCGCAGGCAGGACACTCCTAGAATCCTCTGCAAAAACACACACATTCCTCTCCAAATTACCCAAGTTGAACAATGAGCAGTATATTTTTAGGCACCATCTATAAACATTTCAGGCATTCTGTACTACGTTACATATTTCTTCCATTTGTTTGTCAGGTGGTGGTGTCTCTTTTTTTGATGATGTGGTTATGAGAAATTGTTTTCCCATTGAAATGAAAACAATCCAGCGGATTCCCCTGCTCTCACCCCTCTTTTCTGCAAGTGCACACATACCAGATATACAGAATTAACAGGCTAAAAGAGAAATATTTTGTGGACGCTTTAATATTATTGGGAGTCATTATCCATAAGATTATTTATAATAGCACCAAGTTTAGTTTAGTAACCATATAGATAGTGAGCTCTTGGATATTGTTAGTTGTGATGCAGTTCTTGTTAGAAGCTGTTGCATATCACCAGTAAGTCTGTTCATTGCACTGGTCTCTCTGAGAAGTGCAGAGCTGCTGCCCACGGCACATGCCCATGGCAAGCAAACAAAAATGTTGCATGGTGTCAAACACATTACATGCATCTCTAATTAAAATATTGGCAGCACATTGCTTATGCAGTAGCATGAGACTTGTTTTGGGTTTACACTTGGGATGGCAGGAATCCAACCAGACAGTGGTATTGGTTATCACTTTATTAAGCTCTATTTCAGTTCCTACTGTTTCTGATAGATTGCTATATTTCTTAAAGGAAGCAGCGATATGAATGATTGTGTCATTGGGAAAAGCTCCTAGAAGTTAGAGCTTGCTGTTTGTTCAGGATAGGAACCTAAAACTGCTCACTGAGAAAACACATTTTCTGGTTTGACAGCCTGGGGGGAAAAAAGTATAAAATAAGCCACTAAATATAAAATGTAGTAGACTAAATTTGTCCTCCGTTACAGGTTATTTTCAGTTGATTTCTAGGATTGTGATGAATACAGAAGTTGAACTAGTGAGTTTAGCAGCAGTTCGATGCCCCTTTCCAGCGGGCAAAATAGCTGCTCAGAAATATAGATTACTTTCTAGTCTTCATTCAGGGCCAGGGCTTTTTTGTTTCCTCCTAGCTTCCAGGAAAAGAAGGAAACACTGTTGTTCTCCAGATGGCTGAAAGGGAAGTATCACTCAGTGCAAGCTGTTGATGCATAGATGTTAAGGCCAAAAGGGACCATTATGATCATCTAGTCTAACCTCTTGCATAACATGGGTGAAATTCTGTGGCCTAAGAATTCTTGCATTGAGCCCAATTACTTCTGTCTGAACTCTAGCAGATTTTTTTAGAAAGACACCCAATCTCCATTTAAAGATTTTGAGGGCTAGAGAATACACCACATCCCCAAGTAAGTTGCTCCAATGGTAAATGACCCTCACTACTAAAAATTTGCATTGCATTTCTGGTTTGAGTTTGTCCAGCTTCAGCTTCCAGCCCCTGGATCTTGTTATATCTTTGTCTGCAAGATAAAAGAACCCTCTACTATGAGAATTCTTCTTCTCATGTAGGATCTCACAGACCATGATTAAGTCACCTTTCCCCTTTCTCTTTGTCAAGGCCTCTTTCCCCTGAGGTTTTCACTCCTCTTTCCATCCAGTTTTTGTGCAGAGGAGAAAGAGAGACAGGTAATTCCAGCATACCTTCTGCATAGAACAGCTAGTTTTAATATAAATGCTCAGGAAGGTCAGTAGGCGCTCCAGGCTAGGACAGTTTCCCATCTGTCCTCCCCTGACAGCAGTTCTGTCCTTGCAGGAGAAAAGGGTGCTCTACTCACCCTCACTCTTAACATGGTATGTGAAGGAGAGAGGTGGAGCAGAGTAACTTTGCACAGAAATCTCTCTCTCAACTTAGGGCCCCCTGCAGCCATGGGTTCTGTAGCTGGTCAGAATTGGCCTTGGGGTTGAATCAGATTTAAAGTCCCCTCTAAAAAGGCTGATTAACATGCTTTGTGTACTGCTTGTTGTGAGATTCAATAGATTTCCATTCTAAATGCTATCACAGTGAGTTTCAGGGGGACTATATGACCAATCCTACTAAAAGTTAAAGGAAGTCAAAAATAGCAGTTGAGCACAAACTGGAGATCGAGGCATCAGGACATGGAGTACCAGTGAAAGAGAAACTGCCATTGAGAAACTGATTTTACCACAATTTCTTCAAACTTTATAACATGCATGGGAACAATGCATCTCACCACTATGACTAGAAAATGCTTTCATATTCCCAAGCACCGTTCCATAACTGACTGGAGGAAAGAAAAAAAATGGTGTGTGTCTATAATAACTCACATGGTGTGGTGTGCCTGAAGGGTTATATTGGCAATACAGTTTCAATATAACATGGAAAGTAAATACTTTTCAATTCTAAAGAAATTCAGCAAATGCAAATGAATAATAATCCTTCCACTCAGCCTGAAAAAAATACACTTTCAGAAGCTGAAAATGCAGCATTCAATATTACCCATTGCCAGATTGTGCCATTAAGAGGTAAGCATGGAACCACACTGGAAAAGGGAGTCCTCTGGGAAGGACTATGCCCTTGGCATACAAGGGAAGTGGGTGCACAGCACATTCTCCTCAACTCCCTACCTGAGCTCATTTGAGCCAGTTCTAGGCAGGAGCAGTCTAGCCATTGCAGAAGGGAGCATGGGGGTGTTAGGTTCCTTGAGCCCTTCCAGCTTTGTACACAGACACAATCTGACCCTTGATATTCATTGAACTATGTAAACAGAAGCCGTGTGGAACGGACATTACATGGAAATCAGCCCTCACTCCACCACAATGAACCTGGCCCACCACATCCAACTTCTGTGTGTGCTCTTGCCTCTCATAACTAATCCAACCTGACCTCCATTTTAGAAATACTATAAGTTTATTGTGCATTTAAGGAGAAGCATTCAGCTATTAATGAAATACTTTAAATTACAAAGGCCAGTCCTTCCTTCCCTGTGAATCAAAAAATGTTGGTTCATTTTACTGAGGGAAAACATTAACATCAAAAACCTATTCATATTTCACACAACGAGTAAGTAATGCATCTGTTCCTGATTGAAAAACAAAGACTATATCATCCAGTATTTAATTATATTACCATAGTAGCTGGATCTCAGCAGGCCACATTGTCACATTGCAGAATGTTGTGTGGCTCAGAGCTGGGCAACACTGCTGGGCAATATCAACACATGCATTGTGAGAAGTCAGCCTCACTTCCACTGAACTGTTGACTTGTGCTTGCTTAGCCTGGATAGACACAAATCAAGCTTTGTTTGCTTGGCTAAAGAAATCTTTAGTGCCATCTTAGATACAGAGAGCCCTTTCTCTTATTCCTGGAAGTCACAAGGATGAGTTCCATGCCTCATTAGACTAAAACTAAGCAGAATGCTGGAGAAGAAGCCGCCAGTATTTCAGAGGGAGGCAAAAATGCTACATCTTAACATGAATTGAATGTGTCCTCAATTGTATGCAAGGTCTTGGAACAAATTTTGGAAAAGGAAATGGTTAAGAATAGAGGTAAATGGTAATTGGGATAAAATACAACATGGTTTTACAAAGAGATAGATCAGGTTGGTTTGGCACAATCTCTTTCTTTGAGAATAACTGATTTTTTTAGACAAATGAAATGTAGTAGATCTAATCTACCTGGATTTCAGTACACCATTTGATATAGTTCCATATGGGAAATTATTAGTGAAATTAGAGAAGATGGGGACTAATCTGAGACCTGAAAGGTGGACAAGGAACTGGTTAAAGGGGAGACTACAATGGATCATACTAAAAGGTGAACTGTCAGGCTGGGGGGAGGTTACTAGTGGAGTTCCTCAGGAATCGGTCTTGGGACTAATCTTATTTAACATTTTCATTACTAACGTTGGCACAAAAAGTGGCAGTGTGCTAATAAAATCTGCAGCTGATAACAAAGTTGGGAGGTATTACCAATATGGAGGACCAGGATATCATACAAGATCTGGATGACCTTAAAAACGGAAGTAATAGAAATGGGATGAAATTTAATAGTGCAAAGTGCAAGGTCATGCAGTTAGGGACTAAAGACAAGAATTTTTGGTATAAGCTGGGGACGAATCAGTTGGAAGCAATAGAGGAGAAGAAAGACCTGGGTGTATTGGCTGATCACAGGATGACTACAAGCTGCCAATGTGATGCATCCTTGAAAAAGCTAATGCAATCCTAGGATGCATCAGGTAAAGTATCTCCATTAAAGATAGGAAAGTGTTATTGCCATTATACAAGGCACTGGTGAGACCTCATCTGGAATACTATGTGCAGTTCTGGTCTCCCACGTTTAAGAAAGATGAATTCAAACTGGGACAGATACAGAGAAGAGCTACTAGGATGATCAGAGGAATGTAAAACGTACCATATGAGAGGAGACTCAAGGATCTTGGCTTGTTTAGCTTAACCAAATGAAGGCTGAGGTGAGATAGATTCCTCTCTACAAGTACATCAGAGAGAGATACATACCAGGGAGAGAGGGGCATTATTTAAGTTAAGCGCCAATATTGACACAAAAACAAATGAATATAAACTGGCCATCAACAAGTTTAGGCTTGAAATTAAGCAAAAGTTTCTAACCTCAGAGTAGTGAAGTTCTGGAACAGCTTTCCCAGGGAAGCAGTGGGGGCAAAAAGCCTAACAGGCTTCAAGATTGAGCTTGATAAATTTATGGAGGAGATGGTATGACGAGACTGCCTACATTGGCATGTGACTCATTTGCTACTGCTAGTAGCAAATATCCCCAAAGGTCAGAGATGGGGCACTACCTGGGGAGGACTCTGAGTTACTACAGAGAATTTTTTTTTTTTTTTTTTTTTTTTTAAAAAAACAGGTGTATGACTTGTAGGTCTTGCTGACATGCCCATGATCCAAGTGATTCCCCCAGGTCAGATTGGCAGAGAGCCTGGGAGTCTTTTGCCTTCCTCTGCGGCATGGGTCACTTGAAGGTGTAAACTAGAGTAAATGGTGGATTCTCTGTAACCTGAAGTCTTGCAATCATGATTTGAGGCCCTCAGCCAAAGGCTAGGGGTCTATTACAGGAGTGGGTGGGTGAGGTTTTGCAGCCTGCAATGTGCAGGAGGTCAGACTAGATTATCATAATGGTCCTTTTTGGCCTTAAAGTCCATGGGTTTAAGTCTACAACAGAGTGACATGGCCTCTGATAATAGCTATGCCAACAGGAGACAACCAGATTCATTTTACATTTATACATATCATTGCTTCTGGAAAATTTACTGCATTCCAGAAAATTGAATACTTGGTCTGTGACATGCAGCAAGATTTGGCATAATTACCCAGAAGAATATGACTGGTTTGAGGAAGGCAACAAATGTAAGTTAAGACAAATGCTTCTTATAAACACATCCAAGAGATATAGTCAGACTGGAAATGTCAGATTAAAGCAAAGGTCTAGCAAAACAGTTAGAAGAAAGTTCATTCTGTGGCATATTTAAGTCAGCTAGATTTCATTTCTACAGAATGATGTTTCTATATAAGGGCCTGATCCTACTGCCATTGAAGTGAATTACAAAATTCCCACTGTTGCAGAAGTGGACCTAAAGTCAGAGACTGATTAAGGCAAGTTCCATGGAATTGAGGAACTACATTCAGAGAGGTGTGATACACTGATGACTATGGTTAGTTTAAGACCATCTGAGCAGGTAGCCCTCTGTACTGCCTCATTTGAGAGAAAGATCAAAGACTCAGGAGTGAAAGGCCTTTGGCAGGTAGAGAAGGGGAATGAGGCACCCTGAAAATGAGGATATTTAATATTAACCTGGTGGTAGCTGCTAGCCAATTTATTGGCAAATGCCTTCCTGTGTATCTAATATCTGTTCTGCTGAAATAGAAAAATGTACAATGATATAGTTCTTGATGATTTGGCAAGGTCCACAAGCAGACAGATGAAAGAATATTTTTAAACCTATTTTTCTGCTAAAAAGGAGTGATAAATTCAGACTTTTCAGAATTAAGAAGGACACACCAATTTGACAGTTAAGTAGTTTACAAGCTGGGTCAATCTAAACTCAGAAATTAATATCAGTAATTAATTACTCACTCTACCATTATATTAATTATGGCATAGTTTCCTAAGTGACTTAGGGTAAAACTTCCAAAAGCAGCTAAGTGGCTTTTTGAAACAAGAAAAGTGACAAGTCTTCTTTTGGGGGCAGTGCAGCACATAAGGTGTGGGTGTTGCCTGGCTGTCTGGGCTGCAATGAATAAATAGCTGGAACCTGTTGAAAGTGACCCATACCAATATAGAATCTCAAAGAGACAATGGAAAGCCCCAGTGACCAAAACATAGACAACTAGGAAACAAGGACCAAGAGAAAGGAGGTTTTCCCACCACTTCTCAACAGGGAAGCTGAGCAGAGACCCCAGCTTGAGTACAAAGAACTGAAAGAGGACAGTCAGGAAATAAAGTGTGGGCTTCTGGAGGAACCTGGCTGCTTTCTAAGGGGACTGACTAAGGAAAGAGATACTGAAATGAAGTTCCCTGCAGCTTGGCTAGTGACTTTCTCTGACTTGGCCAAACTGGACTATGCTTTAACCTTTATATCGCTATGCTCACCTAAGGACTTCCAATGCTGTGTTCCAGGTGACTAATAAAACCTACTCTGTTTTGAAACACAGCTTGGAGGTCACTAAAAATACTTGCTGAGGTACACTAGTCCCTGAAGAGTGTACAAGTCACTACAAGGAGTCTATCTCAGTTGGACTCACTGGGCAGAGCTCACAACCTGAAACAGGAGTGCTGGAGAGCTGTGGCTCAGTTGAGGAGGTGGTGAGTTAGTGTGGCCTACCCCGAAGGAAGAGTGAATTCCATTGGGGATCTGGCACACTAAAGGGCTTCCTCCAAGAGACTGTCTAAAAACAGGGGCATAGAACAGATCCTGTGGAACCAGGACAGCATTTCATTTTTATTTCCTGATTTTTTAGGGACAGAGGCTCAGTGAAATTAAGGGACTTATGTCAAATTTCCATGAGCTGAGATTCTGCCCCTTAATTTGATATATTTTCTGTATTTAATAGAAAGGATCTTAACATTTCACACCTATTTAACACCTGGTTTGCATCATTTAATACATTGGCCTAAGCCAAATGCATCCTCATTAAGAATTTTTTCCCCCCCATAACGTCTCGTTTAAGCAGCAGTCATTTCCTTTCAATCTCAGACTAATCAGTTTCTCTGGCAGACATCTCAGTTAAACAGGTTTTCTTATTAGCATGTCCCAATTAAATAGAGTATATCGTTATGGTCTCAGCTTCTAGATGACTTTTACATGCAGCACGGAATTCAGGGAGCATTATATATTGTTTTCCCACTGATCAGTCCTGGCACTAAAATTATTTAAATAAATTTTACATTCTTTTAACAAAATAATACCTCACATCTTACCAACTATTATTTGGTAAGATGTGAGGTAACAAATAAGGGATCACTCCCAGTGCAGCTCTTTGTGATGTATTAATAGAAAACTTTTTACAAATGGACAGCTTTCCCTTCCAGTTTTCTATTGCAATAAGTCTTCCAGCAGAACCTCTGACTCCTTGCATAACAGTGCTCTCAGTATCTCAAATATCAATATAAGAAAAGGTTCTGCTCTTCAGTGCTCCTGGAAGGGTAGTTAGTAAATCAAAATCAGTGAGGTGGTACTAACACAACAGTTTTTAAAATTAGAAATAGAGCTCGTGGGGGTAGGGAATCCAGTGACTACCCCCCAGACTTTTTTCCTTTAAGATTAAATTTCCTGTACTTGGCACGGAACCTGAAACAAAATGTCTTTTTTTTTTTTTAACATGATTACATTTCATAAACCCAATGACCCTTGCTCATTTTACTAGATTGGATTTTAGCACATCCAAGGCAGTAAAATTAGAAAGAAGCAATACATTAAAAGCTGTTGTGTTTGTTGTAGAATATTGAAGTGTTTGCAATGCTCAAGGTAAGAAATTAAGCCTTCTATGTATTGTTTCAGCACAGTCTATTACTAAACAATTAGCATTACTTTGTATGCAAAATATATGTATTGAATTACACAAAGCCAATATTTTCCCTTCCTAACCTAAAACAGAGTTTAGGAGCAACAACAAAACTCCAATTACTAAAGAAAGAAGGAGAAAAGATAGATACATTTTACATATCTGAAGTGATAAATCAGGTGTCTTGCTAAAAAAATTCTTAACTTGAATTTTATCAACTACAAAGAATAGTCAACTTTCATAATTAGATTGCTGGTACTGAAAAAAAAATGATTGGCAACTACTCATGTTTTACAAAACAATGAAAACTGACAGGATAACAATTTAACATTATGTTGCTATATTAGTACCTTTTCTATTTCATTATAATAATGCACAATTTAAACTCAAGCACTAATCCACAGGATAAAAAACAGGCCTTATGCCAGAAAGCTAAATGAATTCCTTTTGTACCATCAGAGGTTTAAACACAGCCATCTGGTGTATCAAAATTACCTACATATTGTTCCAAATTTTACATTATCCTTTAAGAGGTACATACTGAGAGAAATCCTGGCCCCACTGAAGTCACTGATAGTGTAGGGGACAATTTCCTGGTGCAAGTGCTGGAGGAACCAACTAGGGGCAAAGCTTTTCTTGACCTGCTCCTCACAAACAGGGAAGAACTAGTAGGGGAAGCAAAAGTGGATGGGAACCTGGGAGGCAGTGACCATGAGATGGTCGAGTTCAGGATCCTGACACAAGGAAGAAAGGAGAGCAGCAGAATACGGACCCTGGACTTCAGAAAAGCAGACTTTGACTCCCTCAGGGAACGGATGGGCAGGATCCCCTGGGAGAATAACATGAAGGGCAAAGGGGTCCAGGAGAGCTGGCTGTATTTTAAAGAATCCTTATTGAGGTTGCAGGAACAAACCATTCCGATGTGTAGAAAGAATAGTAAATATGGCAGGTGACCAGCTTGGCTAAACAGTGAAATCCTTGCTGATCTTAAACGCAAAAAAGAGGCTTATAAGGAGTGGAAGATTGGACAAATGACCAGGGAGGAGTATAAAAATATTGCTCAGGCGTGCAGGAGTGAAATCAGGAAGGCCAAATCACACTTGGAGTTGCAGTTAGCAAGAGATGTTAAGAGTAACAAGAAGGGTTTCTTCAGGTATGTTAGCAACAAGAAGAAAATCAAGGAAAGTGTGGGCCCCTTACTGAATGAGGGAGGCAACCTAGTGACCGAGGATGTGGAAAAAGCTAATGTACTCAATGATTTTTTTGCCTCTGTCTTCACGCACAAGGTCAGCTCCCAGATTGCTGCACTGGGCAGTACAGCATGGGGAGGTGGTGACCAACCCTCTGTGGAGAAAGAAATGGTTCGGGACTATTTAGAAAAACTGAACGTGCACAAGTCCATGGGGCCGGATGCGCTGCATCCGAGGGTACTAAAGGAGTTGGCGGGTGAGATTGCAGAGCCATTAGCCATTATTTTTGAAAACTCATGGCGATCGGGGGAGGTCCCAGATGACTGGAAAAAGGCTAATGTAGTGCCCATCTTTAAAAAAAGGGAAGAAGGAGGATCCAGGGAACTACAGGCCAGTCAGCCTCACCTCAGTCCCTGGAAAAATCATGGAGCAGGTCCTCAAGGAATCAATTATGAAACATTTAGGAGAGGAAAGTGATCAGGAACAGTCAGCATGGATTCACGAAGGGGAAGTTGTGCCTGACTAACCTAATTGCCTTCTATGATGAGATAACTGGCTCTGTGGATGAGGGGAAAGCAGTGGATGTGTTATTCCTTGACTTTAGCAAAGCTTTTGATACGGTCTCCCACAGTATTCTTGCCGCCAAGTTAAAGAAGTATGGGCTGGATGAATGGACTGTAAGGTGGATAGAAAGCTGGCTAGATCGTCGGGCTCAACGTGTAGTGATCAATGGCTCCATGTCTAGTTGGCAGCCGGTTTCAAGTGGAGTGCCCCAAGGGTCGGTCCTGGGGCCGGTTTTGTTTAATATCTTTATTAATGATCTGGAGGATTGTGTGGACTGCACTCTCAGCAAGTTTGCAGATGACACTAAACTAGGAGGCGTGGTAGATACACTAGAGGGCAGGGATCGGATACAGAGGGACCTAGACAAATTAGAGGATTGGGCCGAAAAAAACCTGATGAGGTTCAACAAGGACAAGTGCAGAGTCCTGCACTTACGACGGAAGAATCCCATGCACTGCTACAGACTAGGGACCGAATGGCTAGGTAGCAGTTCTGCAGAAAAGGACCTAGGGGTCACAGTGGACGAGAAGCTGGATATGAGTCAACAGTGTGCTCTTGTTGCCAAGAAGGCTAACGGCATTTTGGGCTGTATAAGTAGGGGCATTGCCAGCAGATCAAGGGACGTGATGGTTCCCCTTTATTCGACATTGGTGAGGCCTCATCTGGAATACTGTGTCCAGTTTTGGGCCCCACACTACAAGAAGGATGTGGAGAAATTGGAAAGAGTCCAGCGGAGGGCAACAAAAATGATTAGGGGTCTGGAGCACATGACTTATGAGAGGCTGAGGGAACTGGGACTGTTTAGTCTCCAGAAGAGAAAAATGAGGGGGGATTTGATAGCAGCCTTCAACTACCTGAAGGGGGGTTCCAAAGAGGATGGAGCTCGGCTGTTCTCAGTGGTGGCAGATGATAGAACAAGGAGCAATGGTCTCAAGTTGCAGTGGGGGAGGTCCAGGTAAAACTATTTCAGGAAAAACTATTTCACTAGGAGGGTGGTGAAGCACTGGAATGCGTTACCTAGGGAGGTGGTGGAATCTCCTTCCTTGGAGGTTTTTAAGGCCCGGCTTGACAAAGCCCTGGCTGGGATGATTTAGCTGGGAATTGGTCCTGCTTTGAGCAGGGGGTTGGACTAGATGACCTCTTGAGGTCCCTTCCAACTCTGATATTCTATGATTCTATGAAGTCAGTGGCAAAACTCCCATTGACTTCAGTGGGGCCAGGATTTCATCCACTGTATCCTGTGTTAACACTGATATTTTCTTAAAGGCCTGGCCTACATACAGATTTTGTATAACTATGGCAGTTAGGGGTCTGATCCAAAATAATTAAACCAGTGTAATGATCTTGGGGTTCATTAAATAACAAAACCAGTGAATGAGAAAGGAATAAAACTGTATTAAAATAAACTGGAGAGCTTGGGAGCTGCTGCACACAGCCAGCCATGCGGTGTTCCCAATCCCCATTTCCAGGAATTTGGAGATGTGCCCTATGTTCATAATACTGGCCCTTGTCAGGGAGCATCTCTAAATAATAATCTTCTACAACCAGTACAACACTTGTGCAGATGCAGTTATCTCAATATAAAACAGGGCCGCCCAGAGAATTCAGGGGGCCTGGGGTCTTCGGCAGCGGGTCCCAGGGCGGAAGGACCCCTCGCCACGGGTCTTCGGTGTACTTCGGCAGCGCGTCCCGGGGTGGAAGGACCCCCCTGCCGCCGAATTGATGCCGAAGACCTGGAGCGGAAGAAGCTCCGGGGCCCGGGCCCGCGAGAGTTTTCCGGGGCCCCCGGAGCAAGTGAAGGACCCCGCTCCAGGGGCCCCAAAAAAAACTCTCGTGGGGCCCCTGTGGGGCCCAGGGCCTGGGGCAAATTGCCCCACTTACCCGCCCCCCCATAACTTATGCCTATTCCTGTACAGGAACAAGCTACATCATAAGGATCTTTATACAGATGATATTACTCCATCCACACTGTGGGGGTTTTACCACTTTAACTATCTCTATATAGTTAAAAAGTGGTACAACAACAACTTCTGTGTTTAGACAAGTCCAAAGAAATCATAATACAAATCCAAAGTGCTGCTAAACATGCAGAAAAACTGTATTACTAAAAGTTGCCTTTTCTTAACCAGCTGTGAGGAAGTGTAGTCCTGGAACATTTGCTGATTTATTGCAGCTAATGGAGCAAGGTCATGAGATAGCATCCTTAGCAAGCATCCTGGACTGGGCAATTATTGTTTTACCAAAGACTAGGATATGTTTGCAGTTTACATTTAAATATTTGGGTTTTCTAGTATTCTCCTGCATCTATATTGTAAGAGTGATAGCTTTTGTAAACAGTAGTCCCTTTGTACATCCTTAGACTCTGATGTTAGCATATTTTAATAAATATTTTTATTTCACTCTGGATTTTAGCATATTTTAATAAATATTTTTATTTCATTCTGGATCCCACAAGCCTGTGGGATTTTCAGACATTAGTAAACTCAAAAAAAAAAGTGTGCTTAATCTGATAATGATCCACACTGAAACCATACTATGCTTTACTAGTGAGATGCCAGCCATTTCCTTCAACTTCAGTGCCTATGTTAAGAGTGAAGGGTACCCAGCATGGGCAGAAGAGGCAATCATATAAAGGTAACTGCAGTTATGCTTGTGTGGGAAATGAGCTCACGGCCTTACTGGGACTTCACATCCAATCTATGTTGAAGGAAAGTTTACTTCTGGAGTTGCAAGTTGAGAGCATATTTAGGGTAAACATTTTCAGGCATGTTTAAATTAGCCTGAAAACAAACATTAACCATAATTCTAAATTTCCTGGGATTGTAAACATTATAAAAATCCAAAGATATAGATATGCACAGTTCAGGCACCCAAATAACCTTAATGCTGCTCTGAAATGACAGCATGCAACAACAATACGATTACGATTGATTCATATTAATGCTTGTTGTCACAGCTTAAACGGATTTTCTTAAAAACAGATTAAAAAAAATCTCCCTCATGGTACTACACAATATTCTATGTTTTATATTAATGTGTACACTTTAAAACAGGCAGCAGCACAATAAAGTTGTTGGTTATTATTTAATTTATTTTGCTCATGTTGGAAAGCCTATGTAGTTCAATGTTTAAATTATTGCTTGATCCTCCAAATATTGGTCAGTTGAGTCTACATAATACTGAATTATATTTAGTAATACTAGGAAATTAAATTAGATGGGCAAATATATTTGAATGTTAAAGTGAACAGCTAACCCCAGGCAAAAAAGGCAAAACACAAGATGTAGGGGTTTTTTTTATTATTTTGTTTTAAACACTGACTTATTCCTAGAAGAACTGACAGGCTAGTCTGAATTGTGTTATTGTAAAACACTGGTCAATTTTGCTGTAACAACAGTAACCAAAACTCTTGCAACACCACTAAGGAATCTGATGACCTGAAAATTTAATTGGCAGTAAAATTCTCTTTTAGAAGCTGGAACTGGATGAACTCTTATTTTTCTGAAGGAAAGTTTCAGATAAAGCCCAATACTATACAAAATAAAGTACTAAGGCACACACTTTTGAAAGAAAGTTGTGACAAAGTGAGCCCTCTAGCAGACAGACATTCAGTGAAGGAGAGCTGATGGATAAGAAAACATGAACAAAGTGAAGATACAAAACAAGACATTTTGAGCACTGAGAAAAAGCATAGTCATTGTTTAAGAATTAGAGAAGTAAAAAACTAGCACCATCAAAGGTGAGATGTTGCTCAACTGCCCATGATAATTTGCTACAGAGAGATACAAACTATATCTCCCCATATAATTATACCATCTTCATGCAGCTCCCATATCAAAATACTTTTTCTGGCCTAGTCTACCAGGCCTTCTCCCTTCCCTACCAGTCCCTTTATTTAAAATACAGTACCTCAATTCAACAAACATTTTAATGTAGAAAATAAAACCCCCTTATACTGCACCTTCCTGTGATACTTCCACCCTCTGGTCAACTGGTACAATTTGTGTGTGTATTGTTCTGTCTATCTCAGAAGGTGCTTGAAGGCTGAATCCACATTTCCTCTTTGTTATGTTGACCACCACCAGTGAGTTTTGTGCTATACAAACAACTACTGTATTTTACTGTGCATCAACATGTTTATTTGTGGCAATTATTAATTTTTGCCTAAAGGTTAGAACAGAGATAAAAAGGCAGAATTTCTGGATTTTATTCCCACTGCTGATTTACTTTGTGATCTTGAATAGAGATATTTATAGTTTGATTTTCAGACTCAAGTGCACACACCTCTCAAAGATACATGGAGATCTGACTGCACAGCACCTCTGAAAAATCAGGTCATGAACCTTTCTGTTCTTCTGTTTACACAGCTGTAAAATGGATATAATACTTATCTAACTCATGGTGTGATTTGAAGCTTAATGTGCATTTGTAAAGAACTTTCGGTGAAAGGTGTTAGAAAAAAAGACTTACACCATACTATAACTCTCCAAGTTACAAATGGGTTATGTTATTTTACTCAAGGTAAGATTAGTGTTTCTCTCCCCTTCCCTTCCTTCTGGCAACCTAGCCTCCAGAAAGTGAGCCTACCTTGCCTGAACTCCTCAGGACGGATCCTGTAAACATACAGGATCTGATCCAAAGTCCTATGAAGTCAAGGCCACATTTTTTTTTTTTCAGATTAGCAAAATGGGAGCCTTGCATACACAAAGGAGAGCATTTGACTTTTATCTGGCATAAACATGCTGAAGTGCTGTTGTCATGCATCCTGGATTTGGGCTGTCAGTGCTGTTGAAATACTCTAAGTTTCTAAGTTTCACAACATCTTCAACACAAAGTATAGACACAAGATTATCAATCACATGATAAGTATTAGTGCCATGAGTAGAACTGGTTGAAATTTTTCATATGAATAGTTTATTCATAAAAAAAAAAATCCAGTTTGTGTTGATTTGAACTATTTGTGAATTTGACATGAGTAGTTTTGGCCATTCACAAAATGGCCAAAGGAGGAGGTAAGAGTGCTGGGGCCGCCATTCCACCCCACCCCTTTTATCCTTTACCCCAGTGGTTAGAGTAGAGTACTCACCAGCGATGTGAGAAACCTGGGTTTGAATTCCTGCTCTGGAACAGACCAGAAGCTGACTTTCAACTCACCAAAAATTCCAAAAAGCTTCAGATTCAGTTCAACCTGAACCAAAATTTCTTTAGATTTTTCAAAACTACCACGAAACTGAAAAATCAGTTATTGGGCCAACTCTAGTCATGAGACAATATATAGAAAGCGAGCATAAAGGAAGACAAGCAGATAGGTAGTCAAAACCAAATATATACTAGATTTGTTAACAAAGGAGCATTAGGGCCTCCATTTGTTACTTTATACTTACAAGGGATTATGGATAAGCAGAGTTAATTTCCTGGGGTGCCATCCCCCTTCCCTTTACAAACAGCTATATTAGTATTAAACCAAATCCATTCTCATTTGGAAGATCTGGCATATGAATATTTCCTTTTTCTTTCCAATTTAATGTAGCAGTCTGACGCATACTGTACAACCTTGTAGTAAACCTAACCATTAAATATGGACCACTTAACTGCTGTGATTCAGAAAGATATTACAAAGGGTGGGTTAAGGGAGTTCATGGAATATTGTTATAGTTTTCATAAAAGTGATTGTAGAATTCATAAAAATGAGAGGCATTTTTGAGTTCATGTAAGACACAAACAGTGACAATCAGACATATATGCACACAGTAAGTGAGAAAACATTTATGAAAGCACATATTTGAACAGTTTAAAATCACTGCACAAAAATGGATTGGAGAAATTGAGAAAAATCTCACACTGTACATTTGTAATTTTCAACAAGGCATTGTTCAGACAGCTTCCATTATCTCTATGCAAATTTAGATAAATTAATGAGTCAACCTTGCAATTATCAGTAAGGCGTGTTTTTTATAAATGAAGACAGGAACACCTCTAATAGCTCATTTTAGAGCTGCAAAAGAACCTTTGCGATGGATTAGATTAATAATTCTCTATAGGAGATAAAGGGCAACTATATACTTAAGAATTCTCGTTCTTTTTCTCTCTCTCAGAGAAATAAGATTTAGAATTATGCAGTAGGGTTTAGAGTTTTACAGCCATTATATAGTAAAGTGCAATTCAATTGTTGGTGAGAGACGAGTTTGAATTTCAAACAAAAAACAAACAAAGCAAATGCAAGGGAACTGTTCTTTACAAATAATGATAAATTACATAAACTAAGCACAGGGTCATTTCAAAGAAAAATATACGCTGTGGAAAATGAATCAATTGGAGATGTAGTCTCCTCACACTTCTTTATAAGCATGTAACTACCAGATCTTTATATAATGGTTTAAATTTACAAAAGCTAAAGCAAGTCATGTTTTTATTTTATACATTGTTATTTTTCTCATCCATTCTAGGAGCTACAGATTTTACACATCTACATAATTATGTGTCATCTAAAAATGAAAATTCCTTAAGAAATAACCTTCCTTATCTCTTCGATATGCCAGCAAAGAACATATTTAAGGATATGAGTATTTCCACTGAAGTAAACAGAACTCAAATTGTTGTTTAATAACATTAATATCAGCCAAAGCTAACTTGAAGATATACAATTCAAAAAAAAGTGTAAACAGATGGGTTTTTTTTAAAATATGAGAAAATTTTGCAGTATACTTTAGACATACTAATTCCTTTTCTTGGTGCACATATTGTTAAATATTTATGGGGATATTTATTTGCCTTGCAAAGTGAGTAAAAGTCTTGTTGCATGTACTCCGGAGTTTGCAGTCCATATTCGTGGATGGATCCATGCAGCTATTTCCATATGAGGAAATATCCACACATTAAACATGATGTACAAAGTGATTTGGTGCATCTTTTACAAAGATTTGCAATTTTCTAAGCCATACAAGGAATTTAGCCATATTTCTTTCATTAATTTTTGTGGAAGATCTGTGGCTAAATCTCTTGCCTTGATTTGAAAATCTCATCCTTTAACTTTTTAATTTCTGGTTAGTGGCACTGCATACTTTAAGTCACACTGTTGCAGGAAATAAAATGCTGAATAATATAAATGAAAGATGAAAATAATCCTTTGAATTCCCTGGCATCTGCTATATCCTTAATTTTATTTAAATAGAGTTTTGAATTTGCCTTGTTTGGGGTTTTATAAATTTAAATTTAGAGCTTATTAACTAGTAAAATGACAAGACAAAAGAATAAAGGCCCCATAGATCAGTTACGTAGGATATGAAGTAAAACAAAATCTAGAATTAGAATATCAGTGTAAATTATAAGGAACATATTTATCAAAATGAATATATTAGTCAAATATACCAGGATAAAATAATTAAGGTTACTCACCAGTAATCTTTGAGTGGCCCCTGCATATTTCCTTTTGTGGGATCACGGCACCCATGCTGAAAGGTTCCAGAACCTTTGGGAAAGCTCTGTCCATTTCGGTCACTTGTCCCTCCGTGCTCCTTCCATTCTGGAGGGTTCTGAGGTTATAAAAGGGAGTGGCCTCAACTGCCTCTCAGTGCCTTTCACTAATTCAAGACAACCTGAGATTTGAAATGGGGAAGGAGGATTGGGACTGTGACTATGCAGAGATCCATCTTGAAGAACTCTGGTTACAGACCACTGGCTTACACAAGGAGATCAGAATTGCCAAAACAAGCATCAGGTCTGGACACCATTCAAGAGAGTGAATAGAGGTAACTGACCTTGCTCTTCCAAAACAAGTATTAATGAAGAATTTAAAAAGCTAAAAAAAAAAAAAAAAAAACCACACAGCCACAGTAGCAAATCATGCAATATAGTGTGATGAAGATGTCTCGAGGGCACACCACAGAAGTTGCTTTTGTCCTGGATGACCCTGTTAGGTCATGAGAATTGTGAAACAGTGTGTGATTTACACGGATAACTTTTGGACCAAGAAGGACTCAGTCTTCTGGTGTCAGAGCCCCAGATCCTTCAAAGTCAATGCTGGACTCAGTGCCTGCTTACTTGACCACACCTGAGAAACATCCTCTTATGAAGTCCCCTCAGCAGGAGCATGGGAGGCAACCCTCTTGCTCTTGCTGGTCCAGACAAACCCCCTGCCAGGAGGGGAACTTCTCTTCTTTTTTCTTTAAAACAAACAAAAATCACTAACTGACAAACAAAATTTGCCCCCACAGGTCAGAAAGAGAGAGGGGGGAACCGAACAAGAAAAGCATCAGAACACTGCATGATCTGACCTAACTGTGCCTTCAGTGGTCAGAAGGAACTAAGGGGCAGCTGAGGCCCCTCCCCCTTTTATACCCTCAGAACATTCCATGATGGGAGGGCAGGTGGCCGCAATGGAGGTTTTCCAGAAGATTCCAGAAGGCAGCAGAGCAAGCGCCTTGATCCCACAAACAGTGAATATGCGGAGGCGACTAGATTACTGAAGATGGCCAAAAAATTAGGGCCTTTCTAGGGCAACCATTTAAATTCCTGTCAACTGCCCATAATTTGATTATAGAAGGTACAGCTGTAAAGTTAGTAGCCTGGGCAGAATTTTTGTTTGGACTCCATGAGCTGCTCAGAGCAGCCATCTCCATTTTGATTAATCATTACTGAATTAAAAGCACAATATTTGACAATCAAGAACACATAAAAGACAGCTTTTCTGTAAACAGGTGAACAGACCTCAGACCAGAATGCTAGGATATGCTGTACCTTCTCACTTTAAAAAAAAAATTCTAAGTATTTCTGTATCACTCATCAGTGCATATGGAATAAATTTCCTTTAGGCTGAGTGGACAGCATTACAATTATCTGATCTTCCTATATCAGCTGCTATTTTAAGTTTCTGCATCCAGCGAACAATATATATTTTAGAGACGATATTCCAAAACTCAGACATATGGATGCCAATACTTCTAATCTAATTGCATTTCTAAATTTTATTTATGTTCCTCTATGAGCTTCCAGATTTCATTCTCTGTAAGACACAGATCATGAATGCTGCTGTAGGTAATGAAGAGACAGCACTGAGAGACTCCAGGTGGTATGGTACCCTATCTACATTTATTATTTCAGTGAAGACCCATCATTCAACTAATTACATTTCAAATTTGTGGAGAGCATCAAAAGTGACTTTGGACAAGCTGATAATGAGGACATAAATCTTCAAAAGAAAAGCCTCACTAGTACAGAGATTTCAATAATTTCTCTTCCCTCATGAATCCAGAGGCCAAAATATCACGCACTTATTATTTTTAAAGTAAGGCTACTCCCACTTGGAGCTGGTATACATATATGTGTGTCTGGAGGTGGGGTGGGTTAGTTTAATTATTACAACACTGACTCAGGAAGCATGACCATGAGTCACTGTAGGGAAGATGAAGATACTTATGATAATAGAAAAGAGGCAAATGCACATTGAAGCGGCAGAAGTTAAGGTGAAATTCACTCCAATGCAGAGTGTCTGCCATGAGCTGCAATGCTAAGTCGCATGATGGTATGGAACTGTGTGTGCTGACTATAGGCACCATGTGTGTACCTTAGATTTTTCTAAGGTTCCCATCACTGAGGTATCATAGCAACCCAAACCAAAAAAAGAGGTTGGTTGAGTATAAAGCTTTTATTAAAAAAACAAAATAATTCACACTAAAAATTACGTAGTACAGTCCAGGATGAGGATAATGTGGTTTTCACCTCAATACAACATGCAGCTAAATTCCTGGAAAACATTAGTACAGAACATGCACTTGGGAGTGCCGGGGGAAAGCTCTTGAATTGTTCATACTCAGTTTGAGGACACAAGTCAAATAATTTCAAAATGTTTTATTAACCGAGCCCCAATTTTGCAACTAGAGAATTTGTAAAAGCACTTTAGGCAGAAGAGAGGACTGGTTTATTCAGGCTGCGATATCTATACAGCTACTACACTATGCATCTTCCAGGCTCTGTAGCAACAGAAACTACCTTCTGTTTCTACTGAATATTTATCACTTGTACCATCTATCACTTTGAAAATATAAAGACTGTATAAGAATTAACTAATTAATCCTCACAACACCACAAAGCCATAGGTCAGTATTCTTCGCCTCATTTTATGGATGGAAAATGGAAGTTCAGAGAGGTTAGGTGACTTACCAAAGGCCCACAAGCCAATGGCAGAACTGGAAAATGTAAACCCTATGTTAGGTCTTCGAGGCCATATAATCTCTCTCAAATTTTATCTCACAGGTTTTGTAATTTTTTTTTAAACGTATGCTACTCCTCTTTGAATTCCTTCAGCGTAGATGTTTCCAACAACTGAAATTGTACCCATCAGTAGGTATGTTTTGAAAACACATGAACAGATAGATTAGTATGAAGTATTTTTGCATGCTCTAGAGTTGGAGCGGGTTTCATACAACTGCTAATATTCTTGAAAAATACTCCATTTCCCCCAAACTCTGGGCATGAAGGGGTGTATTCTTGGGCTACTGCCAGTAAGAATGGCTCCATGTACAATCAGTGCACACAAATGACTTCTAAAATGGTATATGTATAGGCTAATAATTGCATTAATATCACAGATAAAAATCTTAATATAAAATAGGCAGCATTAATATTTCCCCTGATTTATTGTTTGTTTAATAATCAAAATCACTATTTTTCTACCACTATAATCCAGAGATATCTTATAAATGTGTTGCTAAAAACTTGTTCAAAGTACAAGAATGCCACATTTGTTGCCATCTCTGGGCTAATTCTTATACAATGGAGCAAAGCCCAGCTTTAAATGCACTGAAGTCCACCAGGGCTGAGGGAAGAAATCTTCAGACTTTGTAACCTCCTGCCATGTGGCCCCATGTGCTCGTGTGGGGGCCTGAGCCCTGCTGCCTCAGGCAGCGGGACCAAAGCTGAAGCCCAACCTGAGTCTCACTACCCAGTGCTGAAGTCCCGGGCCCCAGCAAGTCTAAGCCAGCCCTGGCAACCCCATTAAAACAGGATCGCGACCTTCTTTCGGGTCCTGACCCACAGTTTGAGAACCGCTAGTCTAGTCCATGGTTCATTATAGCCAGGAAACACATTGTTTCTGCTGTGATTTGGCTTTATAGAGACATGTAAATCTCTCAGGATTAGCCCTTGAACAATTCCCTTACAGTGCTACACTGTTGAAACACAGGAAACCCTAATTTTAAAAAAATAAAGGAAAAAAAAAAAAAAAAAATTAATGGAGATATCCCATCTCCTAGAACTGGAAGGGACCTTGAAAGGTGATTGGAAAATATCAGATTTTACTCACTGTATGTGCAGACTCGTGTTATTTAAACTGAAGTTATGTAATATAATCTGCATAATTAGTAATAAATTCATCATTTAGAATAGAATAGCACTCTGCAGGGTGTAACTTCTACACATTAGTGAATCTGTACTTGAAAGGAATTATGTACCTTATTACAATTTTCTATGTGAAGACACTAACACAGAAGCATTTCCACAAGTAACACAAAGTTGCAGAGGCAGATTCTTAATGAGACAGGTTAATAAAAATGGCACTATTTGTTATGGTGGTGTGGTTTTTGTGTGTGCATTTTTTTCTTTGCGCAGAGTTTCATAGCTGGATTCGAACCTTGCAAGAAGATAGGGTCTAATTTTCCTACTCTATAGTTAAAAACCTTCATGATTGCCAAAATTCAAACTAAAATTATTCCAAGTATAAAAGAGCAGATGCTGAAAGCCATGGCAACACTACTTCGATGTTCATGCCAAAGAGATGAATTTGCTTGAAAAAGACTATTCATAATATGAATAGCGCTTGATCTGAACAGAAGTATATTATGAAATCTGCTAAACTTTTTCAGGAAAATGAATTTTTCTCCCTTATTTGTATTCTTTTTTATCAAGCTTTACTTGCTATGTCTTCCTTTATGTCTCAATAGAGCAATGAAGCAGACTTACAAATAAGTATTTTATCTTCTGCATTGTTAACAAAATACTGAGCAATTCATAATTTTAAAAGGGGACAGTTTTATAACCAGGCTGGTTTAAAGGTGTTTCTATCAAGTCTTAAATGGCAAAACCCCAAGGATCTAGAGGTTGCAATTCTAAATGCATGCTCTTGTGTATGTTTTAAGGCCAAAGTCTTTTCCCCAAAATTCTCCATTGTTGCTGTTGCCCATGGGCAGTAAGTATTGCAGGTAACAGTAAGCTGTACCATCCCAAACAGCCCACGCTTCGCCCCCAGGCCAGGCCCCTTCTTCCTGTGGTTCCCTCTCTAGACCACTTCTCCTTGGCTGGGGCTAGCTGGCCTGCTTCTTGCAGGGAGTCAGGGCAGCCGGTGCTGGGCCCGCACCGCCTGGCTGCCCCCACTGCCCGGCCACCCAGTGCACTGGGGCTGGCCATGCTGCCCGGAGAACTGGGGCTGGGGCCTCACCCCCTGGCCATTTGGGCTGGGGGCCGTGGCGTGCGTGCTCTGGGCTCCTGCAGGGGAGCAGGAGGAAGAAGAAGAGGCAGATGGGGTGGAGCGAGGCCTTGGGCACAAGGAGAGAGGCAGTGCTGTCACTTCATCTTCACAGGTGGTGGTCAATAAGGCAGTGCAGTTCACCAGCATTTTGCACACAATGTTCCGTAGACCTTGCTGTAAGCAGCACTAGACAACAGTGCTTAGAATGCCAGCAGCTGCCTAGAGGTTTGTCTAAACTAGAGCTGCCACTTTGCTATTGCCTAGTGGAGGTGCAATAGTAGCAACAACAGTAGTGAATTTGGGCAAAAAAAAAAAATCATAGGAAAGACAAGGTCTTTGCAAGCGTCCCCTGTGCTCTGGGCAAAATGGGACCAAAACCTATATTTTGCAACAATATTAACTGGGTCTCTCTCCAGAAAATACAATTCATTCTGATGCTTTCACTCCCATACGTTACAACAATGGGGCATAGTTGAAAACATTCATTGATACAAAACCCCTTGATTATCGTCAACCAATAGCTTTTCCAATGTGCTCTCCAGGTGGCTGGGCTCCATAGGCCTTGACTTCCATGATGCTATTCCAGATGGTCTAGCTTAGAATTTCCTTCCCCTCATATGTATCCAGGAACAGGGAAGCTTGTAGCCAGATTCAGCCACTTTTCAGCTCTTTGCCAGGCAGCATGAATAACCAGTTTACTCTTCTGGCTCTCCCAAATCTGATTGCAAGATTGGCAACAGCTCAGGCACCCTGATCTCCTGCTGCCTGGCTCCATGGACAAGTACAGGGACCACTGCGCTATAATCCAAATAACTCCCCACCAATGGGGAAAGCTAAAGGCCTGGAGAAGCTCCCATGTAAGATGCAGCTCCAGAAAAGCAGAGAGAACACAAAATTTTGGCTGTCTGGCTGCAGCAAAATGGTGAATTCCATGGCAAAAATGCTGAATTCTGTGGTATCTAGGAACAACGTTAGGCTGGCCCATGCTGCTACACACATTTGGGCGGCACTCCCTGTAAACATTTGCAAACCTACCTCATAATCCACCTTCAAATCCCTCCTCAACATTCTTCTTTGCTGTATTTCCCAGGTCTTTCTGCATCCATCTATTGCCTCTTGTCTTCTACTTGGATTCATAAGTGCCGTCTTTGTGGGTGCTGTGGGACTGAAGCACCCATGGAAAAAAAAATAGCGGGTGCTTAGCACCCACCAGCCGATCAGCTGTTTGGAGGCAGGAGGCAGGTGCTCAGGGGAGGGAGTGGTGCAAGGTTGGGAAGAGGCAGAGCTTACCTGGGGGGAGGGGCAGAGCGGGAGCAGGAAGAGGTGGAACGAGGGTGGGCCCTGAGACAGAGCAACTCCCAGAAAAATGAAAGTCAGTGCCCGTGCTTGGACTGTAAAAACTTGGGTAGGGATTGTCTTTCTGTTCTGTGTTTGTACAGAGCATAGCACAATGTGGTCCTGGTTCATGACTAGGGTATTACAGTAATAAAAATAAATAATAATATTGCTGAATTTCACAGTGTCCAGTTTGAGACAAATTCTAACTCTAGAAACTCTAACCCAGACTTCCTCCCTGAGTGCTTAAATATGCCCATGTCTCCTCTTCCATTCACACCAACCATCCCACATCAGCTCCTCTGCTCACCTCCAGTTAGTCTGTTAGGAGACTCCCTCCTCTCTATAACTCCCTAGGGTTCCATGATGCCAGTTATCCCTTCTTCCACCACAGCAGACCTACCCACTAGCTCCTAACCTCAGAAAGGGAAGAAACCTTCCTCCTCTACTAGGCCATGCCCAGCCTGAAGATTCCATGAATACCAGTTCCTGAGTCCTCTGCACAGAGGAACAAATGTTGCTACTGTTCCCATGGTTGGCTAGAGGAACCAGCAGAATAAAGAGGTAGTTATTGCTGCTGTAGCATCCCCTGAAAGCTGTGGGAGATACTGCAGGTGGTAGCAGTGGTAGTTCAGCTGAAAGTTGAATTTTGCTCTATGTTTCCAGTGGTAGTAGCTCCTTCAGGGAAACCCCCTCACCTCTCAGTCACAAAGGCCCCTGAACAGTAACACCTTTGCAAAATAACCCATCTAGGGAAGTGAGATCGCTATAGAATATGCACTCAGAATTTCCTCTTAATTCTTTCATTGGGAAAGGGAGAAAGGGGGAGATGGAGGATGAGTTTGCCCCTTCACAAGAGTGGCAGTGGATTCAGTCCCCAGACTGGTGGATACCAGATGATATGCTAGAAGCTCCCCTGCTGCTCCACTGGAGTAAGTCTCCTGCAGGAACTGTATTTTCATTGGCTGCCCCAGTTGCAGGTGTCCCCAAACTCCACCTCATGGAGACTGCATAAAATCTGTGAATACGGGGCCTAGCAGAATAGGGCATAACAACAGTGACTTGGGTCAACACTGGGAAGGGGAATTCCCAGCCTTATCTTCGTTCCTTCCCCACCCAAGGTGGAACCTGGTGGAGTCTACAAAGGGGTTTCCCTAGGGTCAGAGTGCATGGTGGGGAAGTGGGATCCACAGGTTTTCACTCATGAAAGGAGAGAGGGTCCTATGTTGTTAAAAAATGATCACTGAACAATACTTCTAAGTTTACAAGGTAGTAGCAACTGTATCATGGACTAAAGAAACTCTTTGGCCTTCACTCTGTTTATAAGCCCAAGACATGGTTATGATCAACTTAAAAAGGAAGCACTTTCATATTATTAAACAGAAATTTTCATTACATTTTCAAAAAACAAAAAGCTACACTGAGCAAAATAGGTGGTCGAACAACAAAGGTACATTGTTGAAAGATCAAAAACAAAACAATTCTCTTTTTGGCCCTTCCTTTTCCCATCATTTCCCCCTTTCAGTCCTCATTTTTCTCCCTCTTCCCTTCATCACTGTTCTTAAAGTGTTTCAAGTTGATGGACAAACTATGGAACCTGACTTGGCTTTTGAAGGCCCCTGAAAATAAAAGAAGGGACTTGGTTTTGTAGTTTCATGTGATCTTGAGTTTGGTCCTGCAAATTAACAGTGATGAGTTCCAGCTGCACACTATTTCAGTGTGCATGCAATGGTGCATTTTGAAATGGGTACTGTACCATAAAAGTAAAGAATTTCAGGAGCTGTCAGAGGCTTCAGTTCTGGAATATCTGATATGTTACAGCGCTCATTAATATACAAAAGATGTCCTTTAACACAACAGTAACATACTTCAAGAACTGCAGTTATACATACTAGATATTTAAGTGTCTATTACAGAAGAGATATATGGCCTTGGTAGTTATACCATACAAGATACCAAAAATAAATGGAAACATAATACACCTCTACCTCGATATAACGCTGTCCTCGGGAGCCCAAAAATAAATAAATAAATCTTACTGCATTATAGGTGAAACCGCGTTATATCTAACTTGCTTTGATCCACCGGAGTGCGCAGCCCCGCCCCCCCCCCCCAGAGCACTGCTTTACTGTATTATATCCAAATTTGTGTCATATCGGGTCGCTTTATATCGGGGTAGAAGTGTATAATTTCATGCCTCATCATTTGCTTACACAACTAAGAGTATGAGGTGTGCTCTTAACTAAGGGCTGGTCCACACTAACCCCCCAGTTCGAACTAAGATACGCAACTTCAGCTACGTGAATAACGTAGCTGAAGTCGAAGTACCTTAATTCGAACTTACCAAAGGACCACATGCGGCAGGCAGGCTCCCCTGTCGACTCTGCATACTCCTCTCGCAGAGCAGGAGTACCGGCGTCGACGGCGAGCACCTCCGGGATCGATCCCAGAAGATCGATTGCTTACCGCCGAACCTGGAGGTAAGTATAGATGTACCCTTACGCAGCAGTCCCTAAAAAAGTAGTATATTTCCTTTAAAGAACAGTATATTTAGCCACTTAATTTAGATAGAAAAAAATCCACAGAATCTATGGAATGTGCTTATTAGAGATTGCATAGGGCCAAACCAAAATACTTGTATGTAAAAGGCATCAAATCAAAATCTTTGAATAATTTTTCAAAGTCGTGACATTAAAATTATTGATGAAAAAATTAACAGAAAAAAATTACTTGGAAGAAAAAACTGCAGAGGTCAGTGCACTCTAATGTAATTTAAACACATATAAACTAAAGAGAAATTATTAGGAAAATATAAGCCTAGGAAATCCTTTTTACCTAGCACAACAACAACAAAAGTTCTCTCTTTTAATATTATACACATTAGTTATCTGGAATAAGACTTAATTCTCGTGCACAACCTATACTGATGGAGACTCCTACCTGAAAGAAAGCATTTTTTCTTTCCTTCCCCTCCCGCCCCCCACACCCACTTTGTGTGGCAAATTACATTCAATTGGATTTCAACACCTCTCATACTGTAGTGTCATATCACATTCCAGAGTGATTTATCTTACTGCAACTTGTGTAGCACAAAAGGCATTTCCAACAGAGATTGCTTTCTGGCTTTATATATTGTCAATCCCAGTTGCAAACAGCCAAACTGGACTACAGGGAAGGCGGGGGGGGGGGGGGGGAGATGATAGCTCACCTTCTGGAAGTGTGGGGGGCACAGAATTATTGCCAAGTCCTGTAATTCACCACATCTTGCTATAAATGTGTATAGTAAGTCACCAAAGAAAAGAACTGTCTTGTATCACTAATAATAGTCTACAACACCAATTACGAGCTGTGCTCATTTTCAAGGCTGGCTCACCAAGCCATTTCAGGCTGCTGAGATTGTGACACTCCTTTTTTGTTGCATATTGCTGTTGTCTTGTTATAATTTTGTCTTCTGATATCACATCATTGTATTAAATCACTTATATATGCAAGGTATCTTGTAGTAATAGTTCTACACATGCAAAACAAACAAACAAACCAACCAGAGTATTTTTCCAACTCAGCACTATTAAGTATGTCATAGTCCCAGAAGAGAATTTAAGCCCTGTTTTAGGGCTCAGTTCTATACCATTGAAGTCAGTGGGAGTTTTGCCATTGATTTTAATGGCACAGGATTAGGGGAGGGACCCACAAAAGGGACTTAGGCGTTGCAATGCTGAGCATCATGGCGCCTAAATCACAGAAAGAACACTGTGTGATTGACAAAGCAGAGTTAGGTGCCTAGGCTCCTTATAAAATGAATGGGAAGAGAGAGGCACCTACAAATAGGACTCACAAAAGCCAACATGGCAGGTGGGGAGATGCCTTAGGTAGCTAACAGGAGATGCCAACAAGAAGGAGATGAGCTAAGCCCTGCACCCTTCTTGGAGATAAGTGCCTAAGTCTTCTTAGTAATCCACAAATGGGAGCCTGCTGCCAACAATCAGATGGCTTAGGCACCTCAGCTGTTTCTTGCAGCAATGAGTTAGGTATCTGCCTTGCTCCACACAAAACAGCAGCAACAGGAGAAGGTGGTAGTTGCAGGTAAATGCCTTAATCTAGCACTGTAAAGAGGCCAGCTCTCAGACTGAATGAGATGAAAATTAAATCACAGATACTCTTATTTGCAAGCATGGCTTTGACTGCCATCTTCAAGTCGATGGTTTACAAATCTACTTTGCTACTGAGGCATTCTCCACCTTCATCCAATCTAGAATCTCAGCAGGTTTTTCTGACTTCTCTTTGTGGAGGTGCAGTCATCATCTCAAATTCAACATGAACATAACTGACCTCTTCATCTTCCACTCTACACCCTTCCATCCTCTTCCCCATTTATCACAGGGAATGACATAACCATCCTCTCGTTTACTCAGGACAGTAACTCGGGCATCAACTTTAAACCACCATGTTTAAAACTGGTCACTTCTTCTAACACAGCATCTCTAAGATCAGGCCTTTCCTCTCGGTCTGTAAAACCAAAAACACTCTTGTCCAAGCTCTCATTATTTCATACCTTGACTATTGTAACCTCCTCCTTTCTTGCCCATCACAATGGCCCCTCAACCTCAATTGGTGCCTTTGGGTGCTTCCAAAATATAAATATTGCTCCAACTCTGAAAACTAAAACTTTAACACAACGCTGATGCAACTCATCTGATGAGGCCCTATGGAATATATAAAGATTGTCAGCCTATCATCTGCTGGTATGTAATGTTTAGAACAAAAGAGCTAGAGATGATGGGAGCTGAATAATGAACTGAGGAGTTTACGGCCTTTCCAGTGTTCTATGAGAATTTTCTTTGAATTGAAAATCTGAATTAAAGTGCTTTTGAGTTATTTAATTTTAAAAATTAATAATTTTTAATCCCCAAATGCTCTGGAAATTAACTTCACGTAAAAAATATAAAATGTGAAAATGAGTCAACACTTGCATTATATAAAAAACAAATTTCTGGAAAGGAAAACAAAACTCCCAGAAATCTTAACTATAGTTAGGAAGCTCTCACTGCTTTTACACTTTATACTCACAAAGCATTTATCACTTTCAGTGTTCAATATTATCATAACAAACCCTCTTTCCCCCCCTCTCCCGCAAGCTATAAATTCTGGAACCATAACAGGGGCAACTTGTACAAAAACTTGTTAATATTATAATCTGGTATAATATTAATTATACCAGATTAGATTGGCAAGTATCATTTTTTGCAATATAGATAAAGACATGCTTGGCAATAAATATAGCATTCTTTGTAACCCTATTAGCTTTTGAACATTACAAGGACCATCTAGTCATATAATATGCCTTGGAAAATTCTATTCATCCACAGTAATTGTTGTTTATGACCATGATAATAAATGAAAATATTAATTCTTTTACTTATCCATCAAAGGATGGATGACCAGATTTTGACCATGGCTTTGTGAATCTTAATAGTGATTTTGCAAGGCTCTCAAATTTATTGCTCTTATAAAATATATATTTCATTATGTTTTATTACAGATTACTGGATAATTATTTTATTTTATGACTGGCAATCTGCCAATGAGCCGTTCCTCTCTGTGTTGCTATAGAAGTATTTCAGACTAGTTTATTAGCAGCTGAGTATTAAGTCACATCCAGTTGGAACAATTGTCACAGTGGAGCAAACTTTAGCAATACTTAGCTAACAAATAAAGAAAAAGGCAAATCTTGAATATGGATTTTAACTTAGCCTTAATGTATTTCTTTTTTATTATCAAAGTATATCAGGTCAAGACACTAATTGAACTAATCATTTAGCCCTTGTCTACATGAAAAGTTGCAAAGGTTTAATTTAAATCAGTTTTTAAAATAATGCATTTAAACCAGTAATAAAAATGTATGGGGACACTTGTTTTAAGAGTGGCTTAATTTGGTTTAATTTAAATTGGTCAGGAATCAAACTAAACTAAACTGTAATCATCCTGGTTTAAACAAATTTATTGTCTACACAGATTTAACTAATTCAGTTTAAAAACCACACCCCAAGTAAAACCAGTGCACTTTTTTCATGCAGCCAAACTCTGAGACTCAAAACCTGGGTGCCAGACAATCTAAAGTAGAAAAAAAGGATGATTTGGGTTTTAATTTTATTGTTATTTGCTGGAGGTATTTATTCTTTGAAGTGGGAGAGATCGAATATCAGATTATAAAAAAATTTGTATTTTGGGTATTCATTTGAAGGGATATTGAATGCTTTATACAGTGAAAGAATTATTACCACCTCCTCCTGGAAACAGTATACAAGTCATTCCAGAATAGACAATGTCCATTAAGTATATCAATTATATTTTCAGCAATTGGAAAAAAAAAGCCCAAAAGACTAGCATCAAAAATGCCCCTTCAAATTTTACTATTAGCTCCTGGGATAAAGTAGGGGGGGGGGGACATGCTAAAGTATGAAAGACACTCAGATGAAGGAAACAACTAGGAACTTTTGTTTGCGCCAGTGGATCTTTCACAAATGAAGCACTGTTTCATCTCTTAGAATGCACACATTCTCGCCAAGAAGTCCACTGCAACCAGCAAACGCACAACTCAGAATTAGCAAAGGCATTAAGAACCCTCATCTTTAATGATGACAGTTGCTTTGACTTATAGCAAGAGCTAAGAAAGAAAAAAGGGTAAAAATGACAAGTGGTTTTTAAAATGTGGGTATAAAAGCACTCCAGCTTCTCTCATTTAGTACTATCGTTTTGAATTGCCTAACATGGCACAATCCTGTCCTCCAATCCAAATGTCAGTATTCCCCATCTGCTCTCCCCTTGTCCACAAATCACTGATTGATGTCAATGGGAGATCTGCACACAGAGGGACAGCAAAATACTGAGGTGGAGTATTACTGTGCCAAACATAGTTTACACGTAGTTTTGTGTAATGTCCACTTTCATTCCGTCAGGTAGTGAACAGAGTGACTAGATACTCTGTACTTATGAAATACATGTATGCTCACATTCCAGAAAGTCAGTTGTGGTTTTTTTTAAAGTGCTACAAAATATGTTATGTTTGCTATTGGCAATTAATTTCCCCTGAAGTTGGGTTTCCATTCAAGAAGAAACAGTTCACTATATTGAAGTACTGAATACTGACATGCACATAATGATTTAGAAAGCTAAGTGCTGATGAGAAATATACTCTTATGAAGACAGAGCAACAGCAGCTGGGTCCAGAATTGCAATTGACACAATTGCATGGATCACCTAGCTGGTGCCAAGCCAGTATTATCCCTATCAACAAAGATGAGTAATATTGAGCACTTTATATAAACAATCTCCTTTGCCCTTTGTTCTAGAATCTCAGACCTAATCTTTTTTTAGGGGTATGTGATGGGGGAAGGAGGGCATAGTGAGGGGAAAGGAAAAGAATGCGTTGTCATGCACAGATTAGACCACTATATATTCTGGCAAAGGAGAGGTCTTCCATTTAAATTGCTCTAGTCAGACAATTTACGATAAAGGTCAAACTACTGAGGGTGAAATCCTGGCCCCATTGAAATCTATGGAAGTTTTGCCACTGCTTCAGTGGAGCCAGAATTTCACCCTAGATGAGGAGCAAAGGATCAAAATCTTAAAGAACCATAATCTTGTATCTTCTCACTCACCAGAGTGAGAACTTTCCTTGCATCTTCAGCATAGAAAAGCATTGAAACTGATGACTGTCATCGCACTGCCTATAAATATTAGTATAGGTTGCTAGAGAAAATGCTTATATTCTGTTTCTTATTTTGCATAGTGACAGCAAGTGACATGACATCAATCCTAAATTAAACTGTTCATAGTTTAAATACAGACTCCAATATGGGCAGAATAAGCATAGCGCAAACAAACCATCTGCTACAGCTAGGAGACAGAGAAAAGGAAAAATCTGAGCACATAATGTACTGACACTTCATTTTTGAATGGAATTTGTATATATTTATCAGAAGAGATCCTCATCTATACACAAAATATAAGCAGTTTTTAGAAATACAGACACCAAAGAAGATGCTTTTTACAGGTCATGAAGCAATAAATATCCTGGATGACCCTCAGATTATTCACAGAAAACAATGCTCAAGTATTCCTTTATTAGGTAGTCCATTGCACATTATCTCACAAATCATCTGATACTACTGAAGGCATGCCTTTATCTGAAACATCACCACACTGAATGGAAAATGACCTTGATGTCCTTCAGGTATGAAAACAGAGTACTAAAGACTCATTGTAATTGATTGTATGCATCTGAAATCTGTCACAGTACATAGAACATTAAATAGAGACAAAAAGAAAGTTAATATATTAATATATTCCTTACAGGTATTAGAATGTGTCTCTATAAATTCTATCATCTATAGCAAAACACTTTTCCATCAAATTGTTATTTGATATACTGTACAAAAGTTATGATAATCAATACATTTGTAAAGCACTTGAAGCTATGGAACTGTTCTATTTTTTGCTTCAATTGTACAACCCTCCCCTGCCCCCTAACTTAAGCTGCTAGTGTAGTTGAAATTTGAGCAATAACAACCAAGAAACTGCCTATTACCAGACAGATGATAAATTAAAGTAGCTAGATTTGCCTTAAGTCCTAAACATGCATTAGAAAACTAGTTTTCAGAGTGGTTTCATAGAAAATATTTTGTTGCTTTAGAAGAAAATTAAATCCTCTTTAATGGTGTGAATATTTCATTCCGTGAAAAAGTTTGCATTTTGTTTTTTCCTTCTCTCTATAAACTGCTAAAAAGGCACATAGAAAAGATTTAACCTATTTGTACAAATATAGAGAAAAAGAAAATTGACTCAAAGCTTATTTACACAGAGGTCTGTTTCCATGGCTTTGACAATCTGTACATTACATTTATTGGCCAGAGCACTGTAAAGAGTCTACATGTAAATGAGAACCATGACCAATATGTCTCCCCTAGAAACTATTTTAATATCAACCCATCACAAAATATCGAGGCATATGTACACAAAAACAATACAAAATGTTGGATTAACCTGTCCATGGATTGGATTTGGGAGCATTTGGTGGTCATTAGTTCTCTTAAAGGCTGCAAGCTAAGGACAAGGTTTTAGCCAGTCAAAATGTGGGACTTAGAAAAGTTTCTAAGCTTGCTTTCCTTTCTGGTAACCGAATACAATTGGCAAATTACATGTGAATAAAACATTCAGAGCTGTACTGTTATAGGCTGATGCTCTGTTCGCTAATAAGTGGTTTTTAAATTACAAATTTGTAAGCAACAGAGGGTCCTGTGGCACCTTTGAGACTAACAGAAGTATTGGGAGCATAAGCTTTCGTGGGTAAGAACCTCACTTCTTCAGATGCAAGTAATGGAAATCTCCAGAGGCAGGTATAAATCAGTATGGAGATAACGAGGTTAGTTCAATCAGGGAGGGTGAGGTGCTCTGCTAGCAGTTGAGGTGTGAACACCAAGGGAGGAGAAACTGCTTCTGTAGTTGGATAACCATTCACAGTCTTTGTTTAATCCTGATCTGATGGTGTCAAATTTGCAAATTGGTCCTCAGGATCAGACTCCAAAGAGAAACTGCTGAGCTCCAGTTCATTTGCAAATTTGACATTTGAACTAAAAACAGGTGTTTTATTGCAGCGTAGACATATCTCTGGAGAACTGACCAGCCAACTACAAAAACAAAGAAGGTTGAGATTGGTGGGAGCACTCTGTGGAAGCTTACCCCTGGCCCAGGCACTTTTTGTCCCTCAGAAGGAGAGACACAGTGACAGGAACCAGTTAATTCTCTTGGCCTCCCCCAAATAGGCCAGTCACAGCCTAGATGTGATGCCTAGGCACTCCCATTAGCCTTGTACAGGCTTTCCACATACGCCTGGGAAAGTGGGGAGTGTGGAGCAAGCAGACAGACACCAAGGGTTCTAATTCCCTGGCAGTTCAGCCAGCCTCCTCTCCCCATACATCTTCCTCTCAGCTGGGTGTGGGTGCTGGGGAAAGGCACTATACAGAAGCTGCAATATTTTACACCAGTGTCACCTGTTCAGGGAATTTCACCAGAATTCTCTCACCTGCAGGCCAACAAAACATTCATAATAAGTTATAGGAAGAAGTGATTGCAGCATAAAGAACTCCTGAGACATTTGGATTTCTTTCTTTAGGAGAGGATTAAAGGGTCAGGTATAGAAGCGGGAAGGTGGCATTAAGATAAGTAAGAAATGGGTAGGCATGCTGGGCCAGATGGTCTTTTTCCTCTCTTAAGATTTCTTATATTCTGAATTCTATTAGCATTCAGCAAGGATTGTTCATGAGTAACCCTTTGCTTGCAAATGCTCCAATAAAGTATGCAGCATGAATGTTGTTCCACTTTTCTGAAATGGAAAACTACAACACATTTGTTGAAAACAAATCCCATTGAAAAGGGGGTCAGTTTGGAAGCAAACTAAACTGTTTGTAGAAGGGATCAGAGAAAAGCTATATCAACCAGTCAGCCATTTACCTGTATTAACATACTGGTGCAAATTTATCCTTGTTCTAACTCCTCTGAAGTCAAGAGTTAGGGATGAATTTAGACCCCAAATACAGATAACTGCAACACTGTGAGCTATCTGTCCACTGCTTTATACAGAATAGTTTATTAGTAATGTTATAATTCTCTATGAAATTAAACAAAACATTAAGAAACTGCAGATTAAAACACATTATTGAAAAGTGTTGGAGGGTGGCTTTTTGAAGGTTGATTTTTGAACTTCAAAAGCAGGAAACATCTCACTTTTACAGATTCCAAACTTACCAACTTCACTAAGTTATAGGATGTCAACATATACTGCAATCATTCTGTATTAGATTGATCTAAATCAGGCACTGACAGGTTTTGGAGCATCCATCAGTCTTGCAAACTAGAGTTGAGATAATAAAAATAATAATGTAATGGGCAATAATAATTAATTGCTCAAAAATACAGAGCTAATGTCCGAATGATCTCTAAGGTTGACAAGAACTGAGGACAGGAGAAATTCTATTCATTGTGCATTGTAACCACAAGTGAATGAGTCCAAAGCAGCACATACAGAAGTCAAGCAGATAACCATTGGAGTGATCAAACACCATTAGTGATCTTTCTAAAACAATTATTGAAGCATGTGTACTCTCTCGTGCTATCATTTGCAGGACTATGAATGCAGGAAGAAGGATGATGCTATCAATATCTTTCAACCCCCTGGCAAGAAACAGTCTCAAAATTCAATCCAGACAAAACACCAAGGACTTCTCAATTCCAAAGAAGAGGTAAAGTATGTGTGTTCACTATAACAATAGTATGAGAGTATTGTTTAGATTTATTTTTGGTATTTTTTAAAAACAAAGTTAGTGGAAAACTCTTACTGGAGTTTTGAGGAAGCAATAGCTTGGGACAGTTGCCAAAAGCATCAAAGTAAACACAATTAATACCCCAAAAAATGTGCTGTGATTTGAAGCAGTTAACATTGCTACACACCATACCCCTGATCCAAACCCATAAAGGAAAGAAATGAATATGTAACAAATACATACCTTCTTCTCTTGTACGCACAAAAACACTCTTTATCATTACTACAACTACCATACACCACAGGCCACGTATCGCATTGTTAGGTTTGCCTTTCCCTTTACGCACATACCCCCATATCAAACGCTCTTCTCCCAACAGTATTAGTTTGATGTTTGGAGTAGTACAGTGTTAGGCTGGAATGGTGTGGTTTGGTAAAGGGGTAATGGAAAGCTGGCATCCCTAGGGAAGACAGAGGACAGAGTTACAGATGAAGTGTATTATCTGTGATGTAGGCTCCTTCGTTGGTAATTAAAGTCAATTGAAGTTTCACTTAAATTAGAACTGTGCTCTAAATCTGGTAAGAAATTCTCAGCACTAGAACCCTTCCAAAGTTACAGTAGAACCTCAGAGTAATGGACACCTTGGGAATGGAGGTTGTCCATAACTCTGAAACGGTCCATAACTCTGAACAAGACATTAGGGATTTCAGCCACAGTGAGGGGATGGGGAGACTCCAGGTGGGAGGGGGAATCGGGGCTTCTGACCCTAGGGGCTGCCAGGGCTCCTGGCAGGGGGTTCAGGGCTTCTACTCCCTGGGAGCACCAGGGCTCAGGGCTTTAGATTGGTGGGGGGCGGGGGAGGAAGAAGAGAGAAACACTGGGGCTTAGAGCTTCAGTCCCGTGGCTCCACTCCAAGTTTCAGCCTCACAGTAGGTGCTGGGGCTCAGAGCTTCTGCTACAGGGGGAGTGCTGGGGTTGAAATTGGTGCACCCTCTTAGCTAAAGCCCTGATGACCTTCACGGGTCTGAAGCTGGAAATGGGGCCGTGGGGCTGAAGCCTCAAGCCCCAGCACTACCCCCGGTCTAAAGCCTCGTGCTCCTGAGGGTCAGAAGTTCCTAGTCCCCCCTCCCACCCAGGAGCCCTACAGACAATAGTCGCGTGCAACCCTGATGCCACCCTGAGAGCAGACTCATCTTGCATACTGAAGGAGGCAGGAAAATAGTATATGATCATGTAATTTAAGACTGTATCATAATGCATATGCACAAGGGGGTGAATTATGGTTGCAATGCAGGCCAGCCAGCCAGCCTTAATACTCACACTTCTTAACTTTTGAGTGTTTGATTGTGCATCTTTAATAATGTTCTTTTAACAGATTTTTGTTGGTAACTTCCTAGGTTTTAAAAAAAAAAAAAAAAAAAAAAAAAAAAAACACCCACCCTGAAAAACAGCAATCCCATCACATGACATCACACTGACACCCACATGGTCATTAGCATGCTTGGAACCTTTAGATCTCTAACCCAGATCCCTGTCACAGTAACTCTTAGCAATAATAAGTTTTCATCCTTTATGCAGACCAGCTCTAGAAGGGGCTGAGGCACATTGTTTCCCAATGGATTTCACAGATATTTGCTGAAAGCAGAGAAATGGAGAGACCCTGGAATCTTGGGTCACATTCTAGGCTCTGGAAAGGAGCATACTCTAGTGGGCATGCTCTAGTGAGCACGCACTTGTCCACCCCGATCTCAAACTTTTCTGTCTCATACCCTCTAACCTGTCCCTATCCAAATCTTGTCTCTTCTTTAACTCTGATTATTTGTCCTATTCTCCTTGCCTACCCAATCCTAGTCTGCATGCCTCAGGGTTCTCATCCCAGTCTCCCCGTCCAGGCTTCGTTGTCCAAATCCTAATCTCCCTGACTTCTAGCCTCTCAGAGTCCCCACCTGGAACCAGGTTCTCCTCCCCCAGCTCCTTGTCCAATGTCTCTTTCTGCCCAATGGCTCCCAGCTCCAGTCACAACCCAGTTATTCCTAGCTCTGGTCTCCTTGTTATGTCAGTCCATATCTCCTCACACCATCCCAGCTTCTCATCTGATCTGTTCCCCCCCCCCCCCCCTCTACCCAGCCAACTGGCTCCCAGCCTCTCCCCCAATCCCCCTCATTAACTCCCACTGCCAGTCTCCTCACACACAGTTCCAACTCCTACTGTCCTTGTCCAGCTAGTTGCAACCCACCCTCTCCCACAGTCTCCTTGCCCAGATAATCCCAGTCTCATCAGAATCCCTGTCCTAATCTATTACAGTCTCTCCCCTGGTCCAGCTTTTGTCCACTCTGCATTCAAATCAGATGAATTCCTTCTCCATCATGTCAACAGAGGGTCACTGAGAGCACAGAATGGATAGGCTCCCTGCTCTCAGTTCCTGTGCCTAGCCCTAACTAGGTCCAGAGTGGCTGGGAACAGCCATTACAGGGAAAGTATTTCTGATCCCCCATACCCAGGGCTGGAGCACACTCAGTTGCTCTGTGGTGATGGCACATGGACAGTCCTGTCACATAGAGGAGCTGTGAGGATACGGAACGTGCTCACTCACTCCCAGGAATAGTACAGGCCCAGTCTGGTCAGCACTAGGATCTGTGAGAGGCTCAGTGTGCATGTTTCAGAGATGTTAGCTGCCAAAATCAAAGAAATCTCTGCACAACTGTGAACTGCAATTTTTTGAAGGCTTATAATTTGGACAATTTTTCGCCAATTTTTCACAAACATGGCAAAATACACATCCCTGACAAAGAGGCCACCCCCTGCCAAATTTCAAGTCTCTAATCCAAAGCATGGAGGCACTAGAGCATTTAAAATAAAAGATCAATATTTATTTTATTTATTTTTTAGTGTGTAGACAAATCTAGATTTTTTTCCCCATAGATATGTTCTCAGAAATGGCCCAACTCCTGAAAACTGACTTATAACAGGAAGAATCAGGCAACCTTAAAAAGTGATGTTACCAATCCCACCTATATCATACACAACAGACAATATATATATATACACACACACACACACGTGTACAGACACTCCTCAGGTTATGCAAGACCCAACTTACGCAAATTTGACCTTACGCAAAAAGTTCCATAAGGCATAAATAAAATTTTCAAGTTGTGGAAAATATTGCATAGTGTACGGAAATGCAAAGTACTGTACTGTAGTGCGGTGTGTGGAGGAATACAGCAGTAGCATCTCCGACAAGGGAAGGCTTTGCACTCTCACAGCCTCGTGTTATTTCAGTGATACTGTATTTCTGTTATTTCACCCTATTATTTCATTCAAATCATGCCGGGAATACGACCAAGTGATAGCAAGAGTGCAGGACCAGTTCATTAGCGAAAGAAGATTGATTTAGAGCAGAAAATGTTATAAATGTTTGGTTTTTTATGCTTGCACAATATACGTTTCCAACTTGTGTAACCCAAATTTTACATAAGGCTTTCTGGAATGGAATGATTGAGTAAGTCAGGGAGTGTCTGTACTGTATATTTATACAGGTTTTTATCCATTATAAACCAGGATTTTTCTCTCTACTGATTTGGGTCAAATTGTTCCATACCTCCATTGATTAGTACTTTTCATTTTTGTACTAAAGAGTTTCCTGTGTGGCTTTACTGAAGGTCACAGAGAAAGAACTGCATGCTGCTTTATTTAAAAGAAAAGGAGTTCTCTGAAGAACAAGTTAAGAAGTCAATGTCCCATATAGCAGCGATTCTCAACCAGTGGTCTGTGGCCCCGAGTCCCCCCGCTGAAACCCAATGCCCCAAGCAGAACTGAAGCGGGTGAAGACAGGAGCAGTGCAGGGCTGAAACCCCAAACTACTTCTCCCCCACCCCCTGCTGAAACCAGGAACAGTGCAGAACTCCCCCCTCCCCGAAGCCAGGAGCAGGGGCTGAAACCCTGACGCAGGCTGAAACCTTGAGCCCACGGGCAGCGTTGAGGAGGTGCAAGGCTGTTGCCCCCTGAAACTCCACTGCCTTACCCAGAATGGGGCAGTCCTGGGTTTTGATTATATTTCTCCTAAATTTTAAAGTTTTGACAACCATAATCTCTCACATACAACCTCCTGCTATAGAAGGTTCACTGTAAAGCCCTAGCTTGAGCTGTTATATTAAGCTGCTTGAATTTGACTGCTGACATTCAAAAATATGCTGAGTAATGAGATACATTCAAGCAGGTCAGCATGTAATTTTTGCACAACTTGTGTTTTTTCCACACATGCAACCACTAGTGGTAATGAGAGTCTTTATTCAGGTGGACTGTGTTTTCGTACACTTTCTAACTGCAGTAAGTTATAGATATAAATATTAGAATTATACATGCAACTATTTCAAAGCTTTTATTATTTATTTTAATTATTTAATTGATTTTACTACCTAAAACTTTAATAAGTACAGTTGATAGAAGTCACTATAGCCATATTTTAGAAGCAAACTTTAGCTGCATCAATCATTACTGTGATCAACTGAAAACTACACATTTCTCAACTTCTGTTTATAATTTTCTGAGCATATAGGAAAGAAAACGAATAAATTTAAATGGTATATTTTACATATGCAAATTTTATTAATATATGAATCATTTTTGCATAATGTCTCAAGCAAATTTAATATGTCAATTATCCATGTTGATATGCAATAGCAACTTTATGTCTGCCTTCGCACCAGCCTTAATTAACCCACCACTAATGTAGTGAGATATAGGTTTTTGAATGGCATTAATTAAAAAGGAATCTGCTGTATGTACATTTTATTTCTTTATCATAAGTCATCAACATAGATATCAATGCTGATGTAAGAATGTCAGCTTCTAACCAGAGATAAACTGAGTTTTTTCAAGAAAAGAATAATTTAATATGTAACGGAGGGAGTCTCAGTGAAATTCCTTTCAGGGAGGGATATACAAGACTATGTTTGAAATCAACATTACAATACACAGTCTCTTATAAAGATGGATTTCACCCAGGGGTGCTGGAACAATTTGTATAGTGAGGGTGCTGAGAGTCATTGAACAAACTGTAAACCCTGTATATGATGGAAACCACTTCAAGCCAGGAGGTGCAGCAGCACCCTTAGTTCCAGCACCTATGATTTCACAGAATCTCAGTGGGAAAAAGCACTTTTCAGCAGTCACCAATGTAGTCAAAAATTGAGATAACAGAATACATTTGAGCAGTCCAGGGCAGTTAGCAGCAGCAGAGATTGTGTTAGCACTACAATTTCATGTGCTCTATTATGATTCTAATTCTGCTCTGAAATACAATTGAACAGAATGTATAAGATGCAAGTTATTGCAAAATTTGTCCCCGGTGTTTAGACTACCTACATTGTTCTGAGCTCTTTGATCTCCAAAGATTCACAATGCACTCTTCCTAGCATACCACTGCCAGTGAGCTCTTTGAAAATATTATTCAGCACTGTATGTATAAATTTTGCCTTTGAAAAAACCTAAAGATTCCTGGATTGATCTTGGGGGGGTGGGGGGGGGGAGGAGGAAGGGGGGCGAAAACACACCAAAATCCCTTGAATACATACACAGTAAACTAGTCAAATATGAATAATTCAAAGGGTGAAAAAAACTTGTTGCTTGAACTAGTTCATGAGAAAATTTAAAGATGTGGATGCAGTCATTTCAATATATGCGGTCTCTATAAAAATAACGTATACAGTTCTTATACTTCATTTAAATGTGAAAAAAACAACTATGACATTCATTCTGTCCCATTTTTATTCTTATTCCATTCAACTATGATGTTTGTTGTAAAAAGCTTTTTATTGATACACACATTGAAAGATCCCAAAGCACAACTGATACCCAAACTATTGCATCATAAATTTTCCAAGGATTGACTGAGGCACCTGGCAAAAGGTATAAGACAGTGACCTAAGGCAAAAGAAGAGAAGCCTCTAAAAGTCACTATTCTTATTTGCAGCAATCGAAATTCTGAATAATCTAAAATGTGTCACTTTTGACAAATATCCACAATTTTAATAAAACAATGGTCCCTTTTAAAAACAAAACCAGTTTATTATGCATAGCAACACTGATATTTTAATCAACATAACTTTTGTTATTTGCAGAGGGATGACTTGAAAGATTAATTTAGTAGTAAATAACGCAAACTTTATTCTTTAACTCAACATTACAATAACTTTTATTAAAGACATTTAACAACCTGTATAACTTCATAAATCAGTAGAGTAAAATACTTAAGGATTCAATTTTAAAATATTTGTAATGTTTTCCTTAACATGAGAATATTGTGGAAACATTAATAATTCATACAAATAGTGAGCGCTATTCCATTACCATTTGCTGCCAGTGCTATTTAAAAAATTATTATACATCATACAAAGAGAGAGTTACTAAAATGTAAATATGCAAACAGAGTTTCCAAATACTGCATATTTACATTCATGGTAGATGGCCCTTTGAAAGTGTGCTTAATTAAAAAAGGATGTGCTGAGACACAGTAACTTATACGGTAAGTAACAAATAGTAGGAATCTCTTTGGTTAGTATCCATTTTTAGAGTCTTTATAGCTATCTTTAAAATCTTGAAATATGCAAGTATAGGTTGCTTATTGTTTCCACACACTTCACAGATACAGTCCTATATTTTAAACTCATTGTTATAATGAAATATAAGACCAATGTAAGACAACAGCTACCTATTTTTATAATAATACACCATTTATGAAGCATACATTGATCAAGCTGACAACTAAATTAATAGAAAATTAGCTACAGAATATTTATTATACACCATTAGTTATAAATAGCACTTAGCACAGAAAAGGGTAACTCCCCCCCCACACACACCTACTAGCAGATCAGTTTCAGTGCCATTATTGTCAAGCACATTAAATTTTCAGGATGCATGGTGTGGTTTCTAGGTTCTCTTTAACCCCCTGAACTGTGTTTTTAAAATTAGGCATTTTATATTTAAAAAGCCAGAGCAGAAACATTAATAAAAATATTCTGCAAACTTTCACAACAGAAGAATAAAAATGTGTAGTTTGTAGATCTTAATATCAGCAAAATTGGTCAAAATAAAATGATAGCATTCACTGGAGATCTGCTAACGTTACAAGGCAACAATTTGCATGGGTGGTTCATTCGCCCCCTCCCCCCAACAGAATGAGAAATGATTAAACTGAAGAAATTGTGTAAGAAAACAGATGAAAACCAATTTTACATTCAAGACATCATAATCTTTAGTTTACCTATTCCAGTTCTTATGGAAAAGGTAAAAACCAGAAACCATGGATTTCATAACTCATTACAATATGACGGCAGAGGTTCGTGATAAATGGCTTAGAGGAGGTTAAACAAAGCAATGTAGCTCTTGAAGGTGATAGTGTGGAACAAAAGTCATGTTTCTGAGACCTCTTGCTTTTCAGCAAAGGAAAATGAATACAGGATTCTTCTGGGAAATGCTAACAAAGGAAAATATAGAATAAATTTAAAAGAGCCAATCCAGCTATTAAATTCTCAGAAAGCAACGAAGTAGCACCTTCAATGAACACACTCAGACATTCCTAATTTATTATTTAACAAAGACAGTTTTATAGTAGGAGATACTGCTTACATGCTCTTTTTTCTGATCTATTCATTGTGCATCCAACTGTTACTAGTGCATATAATCTTCGCAATTTCTTTCATTGATATTAACAGGGAAATATCACAGGTAGCAAAACTGATGCTAATCCCAGGCTCACAACAAACAATCACACACATGTCCTTTAATAATCTTCAAGGAAAGACTAGCCATGTCTAACAATAGAAAATAGCCCTGAACATCAAATAGCCCTGACAAGCAAGAATCGTTGAGTAGAAGCAAAGAGATGCTAATGAGTGAGAGACAAGGTCAGGATGCGAGGAAGCATAGTACAGTGCTACAGCTTTCCGTGTGGGGAAAACCTAACGGCTGCCATTTACGCTGAAATAACATTTGTTAGGGAAACAGGAACGTCCTACCTCTTTCACTCCTCCGTTTGGTGAGCAGCGATGTAGTGTGGGGTGGTTTCCTTTTGCGATGGATGCAGCAGCAGCCGCCCAGCCTGTCTCTCAAGCAGCCTCCATTGCTCTCCCCGCGGCTGCCACACCATGGCAATGCAAGCTCAGTCACTCCAGTGATCACATGCTCCCTGCAACCCACCAGACCCAAGTTGGGCAACAAGAGAAGGCACGCTCCCGCTGCCTCGCCAAATGGGAGAGTTTGGGTAAAAGTTGAACCCTGCCGAATTGTACAGAACTGCTCCTACTGGGGAAAAAGGTAAAAGCTGGATTCCACCTGGATCCCGGTGATATTTGTACCCAAGCCTCCAAATTCCATTGCGTAAACAGAAATGTCTAACTCTGGGGTTCTCAAACTGGGGGTCACGAGATTATTACATGGGGGGGTCACGAGGTGTCAGCCTCCACCCCACACCATACTTCACTCCAGCATTTATAATAGTGTTAAATACTTTAAAAAGGGATTTTAATTCATGGGGGGTGGGAGTGTATCGCACTCAGCCCTGTGTTAAAGTGGTCACCAGTACAAAAGTTTGAGAACCACTGGTCTAGCTGCTTCTACTGCACAAATAAACCAATTCTGACCACTGATTGGTTCTGGTGCACTAGCACAACAAAAACCCAGTTCTGGCCTCCTTAAGTAGACAACAAGTTTAGCTGCTTCTACTCCAGCAATGAAACACAGATACCAAAGCATCCCAATTCAACTGAACAGTAACCCTGGCCCCGGTGGCCTGTCACCCCAAAAATCTGGCACCTACTCTTCAAATTTCACTGCCTAAACAGAGAACATGGTTAGCCTTTGCTATTTACCAAAAAAAAAAAAAAAAAAAAAAAAAAAAAAAAAAAAAATGTAGACACCAACACAGCTAGGTGCAACAGCAGAGCAAAACCCAGATCCAGCCCCTGATAGGCATTGGATCTTTCTCAGTCCCTCTCCCTCAAATTCCACTGCCTAGGTAGAAAACATGTTGAGGCTTAGGAGTGACTAAAAAAATCCAGACTCTGATGCAACTCACAGGAATAGTGCCACAAAATCTTGGATAAAGCATCTGGACCCTAGAGCCTTACCAGTTTTGGCTCCAGAAAGTGCACCATCAAAATGGAGAGAAAGTGTTGCTTCTACTGTTCCACCAAAAATATCTGGACCCAATAGACATTTGTACAAGAAAGATGCAAAAACTGCACTTTCACCACTATAGTATCTGAATGCTTTACAAGCATTAATTTATTTTCACAATACTCCTGTAAGGTGAAAGTGTACGATCTCCATTTTAGAGAGGAGGAGCTGTCACAGTTGCGCTACTTACCACTGGTCTGGCGCCTCCATCTCATCATTTCTGGGGATTAGCTCTTGAGGCCAACACCCTTGTCCGTAGCTTGCATACCATCACTCTGACTCCAGGCTGCAGCTCCTCTCACTGCAGGACCCACAGCATCCTCTTTGTGATTAAGCCCTCTGGCTATGTCACTCAGTGTTCCCCTTCTGGGTTTCAACCCATTAACAGTCCTACGCAATCTTCCCATTCACTGCCCCAGTTCCACTCCCTCAAGCTCCAAGAATCCTTCAAGAATCCTCCTCCCTCTTACTAGGGAATAACTGCTGCCTGCTTTTCTCAGCAGCCCCCAAACACTCTCCCTTTTCCCAGGGAGTTTCTCCCCTTTCTCAGCAGCTGCCCCTATCTGTAGACAGCTTCCTGCACAGGTGAGCCTGTTCCTAATTAGCTGCCTCCAGCCAAAAGCTCCAGTATGAAACCTAATTAACTGATTGGAGCCACCTACCCCAAGTCTACTCTTGCAGGACTATGAGGGGGAGGGGGAATCTCACTCCATCACAGGAGCTGTGGCACAGAGTTTAAGGTAAAAAATGTGCATTAATTTTGGGTGCCCAATTTGAGATAACAAGAACTGGAGAATTTAGCATTATATACAGGGCTGGCTTAACCTTTTGTGGGCCTAGCACCAAACATATTTGTGGACCCCCATAGGGGCAATGCAACATGGCGTGGGGGGAGGTTGGTTCCTGGAGCGAGGGGCCAGCCAGGAGCAATGGGGCATGGCATAGCATGGTAGGGGTGCCCTCACTCTGCCCAGCCCAGTGCGAGGGCACTGTTTACAAACTGGCAGTTGCCAGACACACAGTGGCCTGCTGCCAGCATGCCCCTTCCCCTTGGGGGCGGGCCTATGCCATGCCACTCGGCCCTCTCCCCAACACCCCCGACTCCCTATGCCCAGCACCCCCCGCACAGACTTGCCCACATCCCCACCACAATGCCCAGTACACCACACAGAACCCCCACTCCCTAGCACCCCAACACACACATCTCCCACTGACAGCGCCCTTTCCCACAGCCCCACCACCACAACGCCCCAAACAGACCCCCCACTGCCTATCATCCCAACATGCACAAACCTCCCCCACTGCCCAGTGCCCCCCAGAGACCCACTTCCCCACACCCTGCCCCCCAGCCACACTCACCAGCCCTTCTGAACCAGCTCAGAGCAGGGATCCCCACTCCCAGCACAGTGCTAGGGGGCAGGACAGCTGAAACTCAGGAGCACAGAGGGGCCCCATCCAGCCCTGCCTGCCTGGCACTGGTGGTGCCCATAGCATAGAGGAGGCATTTCCTTGCAGGGGTGGTGGAGGGCAGCTGCCCACTTCTCCAGCCTGCCGCTTCCACAAAGTGGCAGGGAGAGGTGGGCCCCGGCAAGCCTGAAGTGGATGGTCACCGGCCTGGAGCAGCAGCGACTGAGGGCTCTTCTCCGCCCCTGTCCCTGGCAGTGCTGGGGGTGGAGAGGTGCCCATCCCTCAGCTGGCTGAGAGAAGCGAACAGTGTGGGGAAAGGGGGGAAGGGCCAGAGGGTGGAGAGGAGCCAGCAGCTTGGGATGCATCGTGGGCCTGGTGCCATGGCACCACTGTAAACTTAGTACTGATTATATAGCACTTTGTGTTCAAAACACATGTCCCAAGTCCCCTTGACTTCAGTTGCAGCTATGAGTGCTGAGAACTTCTGCAAGTCAGACCCCTTGGTATCAGGTCTTCAAAGATCTCTGTGTAGCTTGAAAGCTTGTCTCTCTCACCAACACAAGATAAAAGATATCCAGTAAAAGATATTATCTCACCCTCACTGTCGCTCTAATATCCTGGGACTCAAAGGCTACAACACTGCATACACCATAGAGAATTATGCCACAGGAGGAGAGTGAAGGTGTGTGTTAATGGCAGAAACAAAGAAAAAGGGGTGGGCTATTAGGAAATCTAGATCACTTTTCTTATACAAGTTGTCCCATTGAGTTCATCATCCTCATCTACTCAGAATATCAACTTCATGAAGCTTTTCAACAGTGACCACTGCAAGATTTCTCTAACTCCTTAAACATGTACCCATTACCTGATGCAGTCTGTGTATCTAAATTGTGCATGACCTAGATTGCAAGTTCCTTAGAGCAAGGACTGAAAGGACTGCATCTTATTTTATGCATCTGAAGAAGTGAGGTTCTGGCCCACGAAAGCTTATGCTCCCAGTACTTCTGTTAGTCTCAAAGGTGCCACAGGACCCTCTGTTGCTTTTTACAGATTCAGACTAACACGGCTACCCCTCTGATACTATACTTGGGTGGCTCACCCCTTAAAGACTGGAGGGCTGGGGCTAGTCAACCTTGATTACAGAATGAGTCAGATTTGGGAGAGATTAGGGTTATTGCCCTATTAAGGGCAGGAGGCTGCAATGAGGGAGGAAATACTCAGGGATTAGAGGCTCCTAGGAATGAGCAGGTTCTAGCAGAGACTCATTAGTAATTTTCCTTGGACTCCAGGGAGATACTGATGAAGGTGGGAAGCTGAGTAGCAGATACTGCTTCCAGCCTCCTGGGGAACCTGCATGGCGCATATAAAAAGCTCAGTGTTCTAGAGAGCTTTTCCTGCCAGGCATCTCAGGAGGGGAGGTGCAGGGCATATCCCAATCTCCCTGTGTTTGTGTGTGGCTCTGAAGTCTGAATTTCAAGCAGTCACACACACAAAACAGTTGGTGTACCTGGTCCCGGTCAGTCTGTGACTGTGAGGAGCAGGAGTGAGTGGAGGGGCTAAGGGGTGCAGTCCCAGTCCAGGTAAATTTGTGTGTGTGGGGGGGAGGAGGCAGTGAAACCTGGCTGGATGGGGGAGCCACAGCCCCCCCAGAGTGGGATGCTGCAGCAAGGAAAGTGCACTGAAACCCCTCAATCTCCTTGCAGAGTGGGTGAGGGGGCAGATGCTGCATGCAAGCAGGGCTTTGGAGCTGTGCTCCGGCTCCGCTCCAGCTCCGGGCAAAAACCTACTGCTCCGGAGCTGCTCCGTGCTCCAGCTCCAGGCTCTGCTCCAAAGCCTTGCATGCAAGTCCCACTCCCCTACCCCTTTTTTATTTCTAGTCCTAGTTTTGCTGCATACAACATTAAGTTACACATTAAAATTATTAAAATACATTTGTGCGTATTTACATTATTACTAAAAAAAATTCTGGAATCTGTATAAACACTCTCCACCCCTTCTGAAATAGGTTGGACTTGTTTTGAAAGGGTGTGTGTGTGTGTGTGTGTGTGTGTGTGAGAGAGTGTGTGTGAGAGAGAGAGAGAGTGAGTGACTTGGCAACTCTGGTTAGGACTGAGACTCTAGCAAGGCAGGGCTTGGAAGTGGCCTGTCAAAACAAGGAAACCTTTCCAGGTAGGGAGGCCTGGGCGAGGCCCTGATCAAGCAGGGGAGGGACTACAAAGGCCCTAGATAGGAATGCCTGGGAGGAGGAAGAGAAACTTTGTGTTGAATAGATTTAGAAATGGGATTGTTTTGGGATTTTGAGTTTTATTTGCAGTTTACTTTAGACTAATAAACCCAATCCCCAAGGATGGCTTTTTTGACCAAGAAAAAAACAGAAGTTTTATTTAAACAGTCCAAGGGGGGAAACTGAGGCAGGCTATAGCATCACCCCAAGCCATGAGGGGGCACAAGATAGGCAGCCTGCCCAGTTACAATACTCAACTAAGAAAGGTTAATATTAATTACAAAAAATAAATTGTAGAGAGTCAAAAACTGTTTATTTAGAGAATAAAATGTTTTAATTGTTTTTTAAATAAAATAGAAAGCAATAGTCTTTATCTTTAAACAATGAAGAACAATTTGATTTATTTCTGGATAGCTGGGACATGTAATTTATGAATCACTATTGAGTATAAATCTCTTCCACTGTCCAGAACTGGTGCACCGGACACCACACACAATTCCTCATTGCTCTTGCAATGAACCTTTGGTCAAACTTGATCCATTCCATAATTAAATTCATATTGGTTATAAGACTTCAGCTATTTAAAAGTGTTAACTCTGCTACTTTAGATAAAGCAGAGGAAGAGAATGCTGTGAGAAGACAATTTCTTGCTGCAAGATACGTATTGATAAAGGTATGTTTTCAAAAAATGTAATATTGCAATGACTGAAATAGACAATCATTTTGCCTGACAGATATGAGTGCACTACAATGACTGCACCATTATTTATCACTGCAACTATTCAGTGACAGTATAATCTGAGTGGCTCAAGGAAGCAACTGTTTCAGGCAAAGAACAAATTATCCAGAGAGGAAAGGTAAAAACCAGTTACTTACAGTAAGTGTGGGTCTTCGAGTGCTTGTCCACATATATTCCACTGTTGATGCACGTGTACCCAATGCACTCAAGTTTGCATACTTTTGACCTGCAGTGTCCACTGGGTGCCATGCCTGCACCTTAAATGTGTTTGTACTTTCGAGGGCGTAAAGAGCAGAGCAACCCCCAGTGCCTCTCAGTTCTTTCACCAATACAGAAGCCAGGTCTTATTGAGACCCTGTAGTAGTGTGGGCAGACGACAGGAGTGAAATATATATGGACAACACATCTCAAAGAATCACAGTGACTGTAAGGTAAATAATCATTTCTTCTTTGAGTTCTTGTCCAGAGATATTCCACTGCTGGTGACTCACGAGCCATAACCTGGATTACCAAAGCTGAGTGCTAGTTTACCTAAACAAGACTCCTACCAAAATTGGCATTAGATTAGGATGCTTCAGTGCTGGGTGAACATGCACACTGAGCCCCAGTGGCTGCCCTACATCTATCTAGTATTGAAACATTTCTCAAGAAGCAACAGAAGCTGAGTGTGCTCTTGTAGAGTGAGCTGTCACTCTCATTGGTGGATCTATGCTGGCTAATTCATAGTCCAGCCTGATGCAAGTAGGAAGCCAGTCAGAAAGTCTCTGTGTTGAAATGGCCTGACTTTCACCTCATTCTCATCCCCATAAGCTATGAACTGTCTGGGGGATACTCTAAAGGCATTAGTGTTATGAATGTAGAAAGAGCATGCCCTGGAAACATCTAGGGTGTGAAGCTTAGCTTTAGTATGAAAGTGGTTTGGGGGGAAAAACACAGATAGGTACATAACCTGGTTTAGATGGAAGCTGGAGACTACCTTTTGATATGAATTTTGGGTGAGGTCTCCGGGCCAATCTACTCAGCACTGGTGAGGTCTCATCTGGAGTACCGAGTCCAGTTTGGCTGCCACAATTTAAGAAAGATTTGAACATACTGGAGAGAGTCTAGAGGAGAACAATGAAAATGAGAGTTTTAGAAAACATGACCTATGAGGTAAAGTTGAAAGAACTGGGCATGTGTAGAGAGGTGGGCACATAAGTCTTTAAATATGTAAAAGGTTGTTATAAGGAGGATGGTAATCAGCTGTTCTCCATATTCACCAATGGTAAAAAACGTAGCACCAAGGGGATTCAGATTAGAGATATAGTTAGAAAGTTTTTCTCAACTATAAGGATAGTTAAGCACTGGAACAAGTTATCTAGGCAAGTTGTGGAATGCCCATCAATGGAGGTTTTTAAGAACAAGACAGACACCAACAGGCTTGGTTTAGGTATATTTAATCCTGCCTCAGTGCAGGCGGATGAACTAGATGACCTCTTGAGGTCTCTTCCAACTAGGGTGACAAGATCAGCAGTATAAAATATCAGGACGGGGGGAAGCAAAAAAAAAAAAAAAAAAAAAAAAAGGAGTTTAAAAGGGGCTGGGGGCATTAGCAGGCCCCGGCCACGCGCGCTGCCCTCCCCGTGGAGCCTCCCACCCCCCGGACCGCCACGGGCATATGCGGCGCACAGTGGGTCCGGGCGGGGGCAGTGCGGAGTGGGCGGGGGCCAGGTGGGCGGTGCGGGCCGAATCCCCGCTGCTGCCAGGGAGCCCTGCGCCTCTCCCTCCCGCTTGCGGCTTTGGCTCCTTCCCGGCGGGACGCGCCTCCCACCGCCCCGGCCACATGCGGTGCGCGTCCCCCGTGTCTAGTCTCCCTCCTGCCAGGAAGGAGCCGCTGGACGCGCGCCGCATGTGCCTGGGGCGGGCCTGGGGGTGCGTCCCGCTGGGAAGGAGCTGCAGCTGCGAGCGGGAGGGAGAGGAGCGGGGTTCCCCGGCAGCAGTGGGGATTCGGCCCATGTCTCAGCGCTGCCCCCACCTGGAGCCACCGTGCTGCCCCACAGGCTGCAGGGCTGGAGCAGCCTCCAGGCTGCGCTCCCGGCCCCCGCGTGCAGCGGTCCGGGGGCCGGGCAGGAGCCCTCTGGCACAGTGGGGGGCTCAGAGCTGAGCCCCCCCGTTTCCCTCCTTTGCCAGCCTGCCTGCCCGGTGCCCGGGTGCTGGAGCTGACTCACCAGCTCCAGGCACCGCTGCCACCCACCCAGGCTTGCGCCGCCATGCTGCAAGCCTGGGAGGGAGGAGGAATGTTGCATGGTTGGGGGAAGAGGCAGGGCCAGGACGGGGATTTGGGAAGAGAGCCAATGGGGGAAGAAGGGGGCGGAGCCGGGGTGGGGGGCGAGCGCCAGAGCGGAGGGCAAAATTTCTTTTTTGTCCAGTGTCCCGACCAAACATTGGTTGGGACACGGGACAAAGAAGCAAATATCGGGACGTCTGGTCACCCTACTTCCAACCCTTTATTGCTATATGCTGCTCTCAGAGTAATTCCATGGCTATTGTTTGTTGTTGTTTCGGTTTGGTGGAGGTTTCAGAAAGTGGAGGAAGTAACCAGGAGAATAGTCATTTCAGACTTGATTCTCACACGGAGGTATTTTGTTGCAAATCTTAAAGTGGAAGGCAATTTGGGTAAAAGTGATTAAGAAATGATAGATTTCATGATTTAATGAAAGGAAGAAGTGAAAGTGGCAGAATAGGACAAAAGACTTAAAAAAAGCAGACTTTAAAGAACTCAGAGAACTGGTAAGTAAAGAAGACGGAAAGGAAGGCAGGGAAGAAAATCTAAGGAAAAAGTTGTTCAAGAGAACTGGCAGTTTCTCAAAGCCCCAATATTAAAGGCACAACAGCAAACTATCCTGATTTGAAGGAAAGATAGGCAGAACTGGAGCTCTTAATTACCTGAAAATCAAAAAGGAATCCTACAAAAAGTGGAAATGCAGACAAACATGGACACATTTGCTAAGGAAGAGTACAGAAGACTGGCACAGGCATGTAGGGATAACAGCAAAAAAGCTATGGAACAGAATGAGTTAGATCTAGCAAGGGGCATAAAAGACAATAAGAACTTTTTTTTTACTACATTAGGAGCAAGAGAAAGACCAAGGAAAGTGTAGGTCTTATATTTAGAGATGAAGGAGAGCTAATAACAGACAACATCAAGAAGACTGAGGCGTTTAATCCCTATTTTGCTTCACTCTTCACTAAAATGGTAAATTGTGACCAGATACTTCACATATTTAATATTAACAACAAGACAAAAGAACACAAGCCAAAATAGGGAAAGAACAGGTTAAAGAATATTTAGAAAAGTTATATTCAAGTCAGCAGGGTCTGATGGATTTTATCCTAGGATACTTAAGGAACTACCTGAAGCAATCTCAGAAGCATTAGAATTAATGGAGGAGGGGTGAAGTCCCAGACAACTGAAGAAGGGCAAACATAGCATCTATCTTTAAAAAGGGGAACAAAGAGGACCAAGGGAATTATAGACCTGTCAGCCTAACTTCGATACCTCCTGTTCTGCCTATCTTTCCTTCATATCAGGATAGTTTGCTATTGTGCCGTTAATATTGGGGTTTGAGAAAATTATTTAAAAAATTGTAAGCACGTAGAGGATAATAGGATTATAAGGAATAGCCAACATGGATTTGTCAGGAACAAATCACTCCAAACCAACCTAATTTTCTTCTTTGAAAGGGTTACTGACCTAATAGTGGGGAAGCAGCACTTGATTTTAGTAAAATTTTGGCACAGTTCCACATGACATTCTCATAAGCATACTTGGCAGGGGGATATCTAGTGGGATTCTGCAGAAGTATATCCTGGGTTTGATACTATTTAATATTTTCATTAATGACTTGGATAATGGCATGGAGAATATGCTTATAAAATTTGCGGATGTCACCAAGCTAGGAGGGGTTGCAAGCACCTGGGAGGACAGGATCAGAATTCAAAACAACCTTGACAAATTGGAATCAACAATATGAAATTCAAGAAAGACTAATGCAAATTACTAAACTGAGGAAGGAAAAAATCAAATGCACAACTACAAAATGGGGAATAACTGGCTAGACAGTAGTACTGCTGAAAATATCTGGGGTTATAGGGGATCATAAACTGAATATGAGTCAACAATGTGATGCAATTGCAAAAAAGGTGAATATCATTCTGGAATGTATTAACAGGAATGTCTGATGTAAGATGTGGGAGGTAATTGTCTTAGTTTACTCAGTGCTTGTGAGGCCTCAGCTGGAATACTCATTCAGTTCTAGATGCCACACTTTAAGAAAGATGTGGATAAATTGAAGAGAGACCAGAAGAAATTAACAAAAATGATAGGAGGTTTAGAAAACCTGACCTATGAGGAAAGGTTAAAATAAAACTTGGGAGGTTTGTCTTGTGAAAAGAAGACAGAAAACCTGATAATAGTTCCCATTTGTTAAAGGCTGTCATAAAGAGGATGGTAATCAGTTGTTCTCCATGACTACTGAAGGTAGGACAAGTAGTCATGGACTTAACCTGCAGCAAGATTTAGGCTAGGTGGTAGGATAACTATAAGGATAGTTAACCACTGGAATAAGCTTCCAAGTGGGTCTGTGGAATCCCTGTCACTGCATCTGAAGAAGTGAGGTTTTTTTTACCCACGAAAGCTTGTGCCCAAATAAATCTGTTAGTCTTTAAGGTGCCACCAGACTCCTTGTTGTGTTTGTGGATACAGACCAACATGGCTACCCCCGATACCTGTCACTGTAGGTTCTTAAGAATAGGTTAGATGAACACCTGTCAGGAATGTTCTAGGTTTATTATGTCCTACCTCAGAGCAGGGGGTTGGACTATATGACTTATTAAGGTCCCTTCCAACCCTACATTTCTCTGATTTGATGGCAAATACAAAAGTGTCATAGGCTTCTTGACATAGAGGGGTGCATTTTGCTCCCTCTTGTTTGTTTATATAAAACATGTCTGTGGTAATAATTCACAATTTGAAATGTTAGTTCTTTTAAAATGGGAGGAAAATTATGCATGCCCAATAACTAGCTCTTAGCTCTAAGATACTTATATGAAGGTGTGTTTCCTGAGAAGTTCACATACCTTGTGTCTGAAGGTTGTCCAAATGGGCTCCCCAACCAAATCTTTCACCAACATCTTTGAAGGCATTAGTGGAGACAATGGTACTTTCCTTGCAGACTTTCAGAGAGTCTTTCCACCAATTAAATGACATGATTTCTGGGGGAACATGCACTGACATATCCAGGTGATGCCTGCTGATATAGACTTTAACCACCCTTTTATGCAAAAAAGATGAAGTCTGGCAATATTGAGTTACGTATATGCAGAAGGCCATGTATCCTAGGAATCTGAGACAAGCCCTCATCAGTGTCTTGGGATGAACTTGCTGTTGGGATGAATGGGTCCAGTAGTCTGTCGTTCTTGTGGCAGACAGGTCATTGACATCTTGGAGTCTAAAACTACTCCTTTAAAATCTATTCGATTTAGAGGTTAGTATTAATTTTTCTTTATTTTTAGACCTAAGGAAGCAAAAAAGTTAGAGTCCATTGAATGGTTTGTTACTTGTTGATGCAACTTTCCATGACTGACAGTTTTCCAAGTATGGATAAACCTGGACTTCTTGTTTCCTGAGGTAAACTCTCTCTACCATTAGGCATTCTATGAATATCCCTTGTGCTGTTGATAAGCTGAATGGTAGCACCCTGTCCTGGCAGTGGGAATTATCCACTTACTCCTTTTTGTGGGCAAGGTGAATCTTTATATGGAAATAAGCATTTTGGAAGTGAAGAACTACATACCAGTCATGTGGATCTAGGGCTGGAATCATTCGCAGCCAGAATCCATCCTGAACTTGAGCTTGCCAATAAAGGTGTTTAGCTGTTTCCTGGAAGTTATAAAGCTTGGTTTACGCCTTAGCCTCCCCTCACCATGAGGCCCCGCCCCCTCTGTGGCCCTGTCCCCTGCTCCTCCTCTAACCCCACTCAACACCCCACCCTCCTGGCCCCATTGGAGGCCAGAAGCCAAAGCATTGCGCAGCACTGGCTGTTCCCAGGCAGTAAGAGCTGCCCGGCTAGGGGACCTGGCTCCAGGGCTGGCAAAGCCCTGGCAGAGCTCGAAGAGCAGTGACCGCAGGGGGCAGGACCCAGGAGCCCAGGCCAGAGTGGGTCAGTCCGGGCCACTCTGGGGAGCCCTAGACTCTCCACCTGCCCTGGGGGGCATGCCTCAGCGAGCGGGGACATGGGCCAGGGGCTGCTTTCGGACACCCCGTCCCCTGCTGGGGCTTACTTCTCTGCTGCTACTGGAGAAGGAGGATTATAAATTATCTTTAGACTCTGTCCCCAGAAGCTCCTGATTGGTCTTTTCTGCATTGGAGTCATGGCTCTTTGGGGTAGGACAGGGACCTTCTGTGCCAGTCTGAGCCCGGTGCCCTACCAGTGTAAGCGTTGGCTGGCTAGCCACAGGCAGGGCATAATTCCCCAGCTGTAGAGCCTGTAATTTTATGTTGGAGTCATGATTCCTGGGGTAGGGTGAGGACCTGACATGCTGGTCTGACACTGAGCTCTGTACCCTGCTGGTGTAAGGGTTGCTGGCTGGCAACAGTTAGGGCATAATTCAACCTTTGTAGAGCCTGTAAGTGCTGCCTCAGGGCAGGTCTACGCTAGGGGGTTAAGTCGACCTAAGTTCTGCAACTCCAGCTACATGAATGAAGTAGCTGGAGTCAATGTTGCTTAGGTCAACTTATTGTGGTGTCTACACTGCACTGGGTTGACGGGAGAAACTCTCCTGTTGACTTACCTTACATTTCTCATTCCAGTGGAGTACCTGAATTGACGGGAACGCGATCTGGGGTCGATTTAGCGGGTTGATTTAGACCCACTAAATCAATCCCCGGTGGATCGATCGCTGCAGTGTCGATCCACAGTAAGTGTTGACATACCCTCAGGGAACATTGCGTAGATTTAAGCAGGGGGGGTTGCAGGACAGCTCTGTCAGATCTGAATGGAGGCAGAGAAGTCTAGCAGGGAGATGCTGCAACAGTGGATCCAGGTGGTTGAAACCACTACTCTGCCAGATGAGGAGAATTATAAATACCAACGGCAAGAAAATGAACAAAATTAAAGGTTTTTGAACAAAATTGTTGCAAGAAATTGAACCAACTTTTTCCACTATCAGAGGCAGAAAATCTGGTAGCCTGAGCTGAAAGGTGACCCTTGTCCTAGAGGCTCCAGCAACAACATTGGATTGCCTCTAAATTCTGCAGGTGGAGAGCATTAGACCACAAGTAATGAATGAAGAGAGAAGCTGTACAACAGAATAAGGCACTGGCCCCCTTTCTTTTTGGAAATCGGAAAGTAATCAGAGTTAAACTCTTACCCTCTGTGTTCATTTAGTATTTCTTACATGGGTTCAAGATTTAGAAGTGATTGCACCTCCCTATGTAACTTACTCTTGTGTGAGAGATCACTGAAAAGGGATAGGAAAGGTGAGGGTACGGGGGCTGGGAAAGGTCGGGAACTTAATGAAATATTTACCTCTACAGCTGCCAGGACGCATTGGTCCATAGTGATAATGTTCTAGACCCCCCAAAGATGAAATAAATGAATCTCAAATGGAGGAAATATAACAGGAAGATCCAATAGAATTTGTATGCTACTCCTCACCAAATTAAATCTGCTGCATTGATGATGATGATGATGATGATGAGGGCAATGAGCAGACTTCATGTTGGATGGAGATGACTTTCCTCTGTGGAAATTTTGGCACTTTCTAGAGGGTTCAGGTTACCTATGTCAGGTATAAAAAGATTGCCTCTGCAGCAGTTGAGTTTTAAAGTCCTTCTGCTTTGGTGTCTGAGCATATACCCCTAAGGATTTAAATGTAGCATGTGAGTTCTTCAGAAAGAATAAGGCCTCCGTTATTTTAACATTGAAAAGTTTACATTCTTCAAATTGAAGATCCTCAGTTCTTAAGGGATCCCTGCTGACAAACCACAAGGATCTCCTCAGATCAAGGGAGGCAGCCATGAATTTGGAAGCTATATTTACAGCATCAAGGGCTACTTGGAGGGATTTAATCACCACCAGTTGACCTTTGTCAATCAGTGACTTTAACTCCTTCTTGTTTACAAATTTAGATAAGGAGTCCCAATTCAAATAATCATAGGTTGCCAACAGGACCTGGTAATTGGCAACTCATTTGGAAACTTGATGCAGAATAAGTTTTCGAAACACACTAACTTTTTGTGTCTCTTGCCTTTTAGTGTCCCATTTTGCTGGCTTTGTTTCAACCTCTCATTCACATCAGTGACAATTAATGACCCCGTGCTGGTGGTCATAGAAAATTGCTGGAAGCTCTGTGAAGGCACTTAGAAGTGATCGTCTGCTCTCTTTGATGCTGGTGCCAGAGAAGCAGGCACCTGCCAGAGCAATGTAGCTGGCTGTAAAAGCCCTTTGTTGGTCATTGCAAGACATCCTAGCACTGAAGTGTGCAGGATGTCCAGGAGTTTGTGTGGTGTGCTGAATGTCCTGGACCATCTCCGCTGGAATCTCCAATGTGTCATCCATTCTGCTTAACAAGTCCACGAATGTATTGTTTACCTCATCGAGGTCAACCACAGGTGGGGGTATAGGACTGACCTCTGCAAGTTTACTTAGTGGTAAAATTAAAGTGGCTTATCTTCACTGAGTTTTTAATCTTGTGATAGCTCACAGGCTACCTGAAGAGGGAGATACTGGTCTCTCCAGGAGGAATGTTTTCAGATGAGACCCCCTAGATCTTTGTCTCCTCCATAATGTGGCTCTTGCCCAGACACAGTAAACATCTGGTGTGCCCATTACGGAAAGGCATCATCATCTCCATGAAAGCCAATTTTTAAAGCCTGGAGATTCATGTTCAATCATAATGACTAATCCTGGGGCGCAAACTCAGGCAAACCAAACAATTTTCTTCCTTAAATGGAGAAAGGAAACAATAAAAAAATCTAACAACACTAATGACTAAATATTAAGTACTTAACTATTTACATCACAAAGAATAGGGCACACAGTGAGTGGAGATTGGGCATTGTATGATTTGTAGCCCTAGGCAGTGAGAAGGAAGTGACAGGTGGTTGGGGCCCTCTCCTGGAGGTGAGAACACACTCAGGGCACAGGTGTGGCCCCCAACAGACACTGCTGGCCAAAGGAATCTGAACTCAAGTGTATTGGGTATATGTGCACCAACAGTGGAATAGATATGGACAAGAACTGAAAGAAACTATTAATTGTTCTCAAGTTGTTCCAGAATGTAGACCATATGTTCCTAGAAGTGGTTTTATGGAGGACCTCCTCCCATCTCTGAACTCATAACAGCTTTATGGCCACTACAACAGTTACTTATATGGAAAAGAAAAAGTAATTGATTTTTACCTATTTTAATGTTTTTGAACAGCTAGAGGAGGAGAAGCCAGCACTATGATCAGCCAGCTCTCTGCAAACCACCATAAAGCCCATGGACAAGAGGTTGCATGTTTTTTGCAAGAGCCTAACAACAAACAACTAAAAATGAAACTAACTAGCTGAATAAGAGTGGTATGAATTAAATATTGCAGACTGGAAGGAGTGGTCAGCAGTGCTAGAAGTGTGCTGATTTGAAATGGGTTGCAGGCGTCAGAAATACAATTTCTAAAAGGTGAGCGGGGTTGCTGAGAGGTGCACATTTTTAGTACTATGTGGGGAAAACACACTGATTCCATCACTTGCCAACCTCCTTCTGGGGTAGAACAACAAATTAGTGGTGCAAGCAGCAGGAAGTGCTTTCCTTCTCTCCCCCTCAGCAATCCAATACCATTGTTACAGGAGGAGAGGGGGAGGACCCAATATAACACGAATTCGGATAGAATGCGGTAAAACAGTGCTCTGGGGGGGGGGGGGAGGGCGGGGCTGCGCACTCCGGTAAATCAAAGCAAGTTCAATATAACGTGGTTTCACCTATAACGTGGTAAGATTTTTTGGCTCCCGAGGACAGCGTTATATTAAAGTAGAGGTGTATGTTCCCTGCTCCCACTCCCCTTCCTTAAGCAACACGATGGTTCCTTTGCTCTTCCCCCTCCCTACAACACCCAACTGGGTGGGAGAAGGTGACCCCACTGCAGCCTCTCTCCCACCATGCTCCAAGACTTGGGAGAAGAAACCCAGGAGCTGCAGGTGTAGCATAGGGGCACAACAGATGTGGAGACAGTGGACAGAATTGATTTGATGGTTAGTGTCAGTAGCCAGACAGATATGGGGTGACAAGACTTTTTTAAGACCCATTAAGTGTTGCTGGTCAGGATCCAGAAAAGTCTTAGTGCTTCTTTACTTTTTATCTATATGCTTCTGTGTAGAGGTTAGATACTGCAGATTTTCTTGGCTTCTATTAACTCATCATCACTTAGTGAGGGGAGCATTTCTCAGTTTAGGAGGGTCTGAGAAAATTAAAGTTTCAAAATGCTTTCTAAAATCCTTGTTTAAAAGGGCACTGACTTTAGATTAATCATCTAAAATTTACCGAAGCCAAGAAAGTAGAGAAGGTCAAAACAGCTTAAAGTTTAATTTTTTTTTTTTTTTTAAACTGTTGATACTTTTAACCCACCAATCCAGACTGGTAGGGTTACTCTCTCCCCAGCATAAGCCATCTAGAAAGCAGACTCTTTGTGCTCTCCAGATTTCTCACATCTCTAGCAATCCACTCTAAAAAACACAGAGAGGAAACAGTCAAAATAAGTATCCCTTTTGCTTTATTTTCTGGAGTCATCAATATAAAAGCTAGGGAAAAAAATACCACAAGTCAGGTTGAAAGCATTTTGGGTGTCATAAGTCCATCAATGACTCCACTTGGCTGTCCTGTCCTGCTCCTTAACTTACCAGGTTAGGAAACTAGAACCTGTCAAAAAGCTGTTCCAGTTTCCTATTCCCCTCATCTTGGCAAGGTGCAATAAGAAAACAGCTCTTCAAAAGAGCTGACACTCTAGCAAAGAAAAATCATTACAATATCTCTGATTGACTGCAGGTTTGTTTTCAAACTAGTAGGCCCTTAGGATCAAACATTAAGCAATCAAAATAGTTTACGCACATCATCACACTGAAATAACTTAAATCTCTCAACCTTTTTCCTGTTTTATACTTACTGAACTAAATTAGAAATTGTTTTAGCTCTGTTGGTCCCAGGGTATATGAGAGACAAGATGGATGATGTAATATCTTTTATTGGATCAACTTCTCTTGGTGAAAGAGACAAGCTTTCGGACGACACAGAGTTCTTCTTTAGGTCTGGGAAAGGTATTCAGAAGCCTGGTCTATACTAGAAAAAATTCACACCCCTGAGTGACATAGTTAAGCTGTCCTAACTCCCCCTATAGACAGCATTAGGTCAACAGAATAATTCTTCCATTGACCCTGATACTGCCTCCCAAAGAGGTGGATTACCTATGCTGATGAGAGAACCTCTCCTTGTAAGCGTAGGTAACATCTACAGTTGAAACGCTACAGTGACACAGCTGCAGCTGATCAAGTGTAGACAAGCCCAGAGCATCACAGCTAAATACAAGGTGGAACAGATTGTTTAGCATCAGCACTTATTCTGAGACCATTAAAGGTGAAGTATCCTGTTAACATCTCTTCAATCATAAGACAAAAATAGAGGTTAGTGGGTTACAGAGGTGACCCACTATGCGTGGGGTGGAGGGGACTGGAGGGTCATGTGCCCCTCCAGATTTGCTCCTTGGCTTGTACTGAACATGTTCACATGGACTGACCATGCTCAGTAACACTGCTGAAGCTAGCTGTCCTCACTTACCCCCTCCCCCACACACTATCGGCAGGCACAGGTAGTCTCTGTTACTACAACAGTCTGTAAGCATAAATCCAGTGTGTTTATTAAGACCATGATTGTTAGGGTCTAGCAAAGTTATGAATTTAAGCTCCCAGGCTAGTCTTTGAAGGTCTTGTGCAGGTTACCTTTAGGGATGAGGACAGAGGTCATATATGGAGTGATTGTTTTGTGAAAAGTGTTCACCTATGGGTGATACAGTGTTTTTGTCTTATTTTTGTGTGCAAATTCATTTGAGAGCATAGTGATTGACACCCACATAGTCATTGTGGCATTTAATGCACTGGATGAGGTACTCCACATATTGTGATAGGCATGTGTAGGACCCAGGGATCTTGAAAGATGTGTTGTGGCGGTATTGATCATCATAGCAGTGGAAATATATATGCAAGTTTTGCATCTGTTGTTCTGGCAGGGTCTGGTGCCACTTTAAGTAGTGTATCCTGATCTGAGGGGAGCTTGCTTCTGATGATGAGCTTGGAGAGGCTGGGGGGTTGTTGGAAGGCCAGAAGAGCTCTGTGCAAGTTTGAAAGTTTGGCTTGGTCTACACTAAACCCCCAAATTGAACTAAGGTACGCAACTTCAGCTACGTGAATAACGTAGCTGAAGTTCGAAGTACCTTAGTTCGAACTTACCTCGGTCCACACGCGGCAGGCAGGCTCCCCCGTCGACTCCGCGGTACTCCTCTCACCGAGCTGGAGTACCGCAGTCGACGGCGAGCACTTCCAGGTTCGACTTATCGCGTCCAGACAAGACGCGATAAGTCGAACCCAGAAGTTCGATTGCCAGCCGCCGAACTAGCGGCTGGGTATAGACGTACCCTTTGTCTCTCAGAAGTTAGTCCAATAAAAGATATTACCTTTTCTCTATAAATTAGAAATTGATATTTTACATCATGAAATGGTATAATTGTTACATTTATTTGTACTGCTTACCATAAAACATTCAAAATAAAGTTGTAAAAGATGGTAAAAGAACAAAACTATAGTCTAATTTTCAATGATATTTTAAATTCACAAAGCTAGATGGCACAAACAACTATTTCAGTTTACTGGAGTATTGATATTTTTGGAATGGCAACTGGTTGGTGATCACATACAATAACATTCAGCTATGTAGAATTAAGAGTTATCTGCAAATAGTGAAATTAGTAAACAATTAACATTTGTTGAGTTATCTAAAATTAAAGATTTAATTGAGTAAATATTTACATCTAATTTTGCAGTTTCTTTTCCCAAGTGAAGAACAGTATCGTCCAAAGAATGGAACACTTGGGCCTAGTCTGCACTACAGAGTTATGTCAATGCAAGGCGGCTTACGTCAATCTAATTATGTCATGACTACACTACAATGTTCCTCCCACCAATGTAATTCACCTGCAAAGTTGACTTAACTTGACCTCTGCAAGAGGCCTAGCACTTAAGTCGACATAGGTTGATGCAGTGGCAGTATAGACACGACGTTACTTATGTCTACTTTAGTGGCCTCTGGGAGATGTCCCACAATGCCCTGCCATGACTGCTCTGGTCACTGTTTAGAACTCCGCTGCCCGGTGGCCAAGTACACAGGAATACACCCCTCCCCTTTTTGAAATTCCATTTCCTGTTTGCTCGGCGTGGAGAGTTCACCTAGCCACTTCCCAACTAAGCATGCTTGCTACACATTCCAAATGCACTCCTGCCTGGAGTGCACAGGAGATGGTGGATCTCCTGGTTCTGTGGGGAGAAGAGGCACTACAGGCAAAACTCCGATCCAGCCATAGAAATATGGACGTTTACCAGCAGATCGCTTGAGGTGGGCTACAAGAGGGACCCCCACGCCTTCTCCCTCCCAGGCAGTACTCACCAGGGCTGGGACTGCCACCACGGTCTATGAATACCTGGCCGAAGTTAAAATGTATTGCTTTAAACTTGGGTGGATTAAAGGGAGTGATTTCAATATAGCAAGTTTTCCATATGCTTGGAGTATGCACTCACAATAGTACCTTTGTGCATTGTGTCTTTTGCAGCTGCAAATGTGGCCTTCACCTCTCCCTCCACACCAGTGGAGAGGCTGAGCCAGATAAGGAGGAGAAGAAAGAGAACCTGGGATGACATGTTTCTAGAGATCATGCAAGCCTCTGGAGCAGCAGACACTGAGCTGAGGGCATGGAGGATCACTGACAAAATGGGCACAGACACTGAGGACAGGAGAAAAGCTCAGGAGAAGGAGCACAATGCACAGCAGGAGATGATGGTATGCATATCCTTCAGATGCGCTATCTATTGCCCCACTGCAGCAAAACCATTCACTATCTCCAGCACACTGCCCAACTCCAAATTGATTCCTGACTGACCAGTAGCAGTCAGGCATTACAAGATTCCACATGGCGATCGCCACTTGCTTCTCAAGGCAGGTCTCATTTTGGTGTCGCTGCACAGGAGGGCTGGGACAAGTTCCTCACACAGTTCCAGGAAAGAAGTGACCTTGTGGCTGCAGAACTTTTGGATGCACTGCTTGTCATCCCATACCTGCATAATGATGCGATCCCACCAGTCGGTGCTTGTTTCTCAGGACCAAACGGGCACTCTATCATGTTCAGTTGCTCTGCGACTGCCAACAGCAGGTGGGAATTGTTTTATTCCATGGCTTCCAGCAAGGCTACTTGAAAGGAATTGTCACATTCTGTGCGGCAGCTCCGGAAATACTGCAGGATCAGGCACATTGTGCTCGCAACACTCATCACTTGTATGAGTGATGGCTTGTACACACTACCGCTTAAGTCAATGCAACTTACTTCGCTCAGGGGTGTGAAAAAGCCATCCCCTGTGAGTGAGGCAAGTTACATTGACTTAAAGCAGTGTCTACAGCGTCTACAATTACACAACGGCAAAAACTATGGGACATTCATGCCATTTTCCTAGTCACCCATGTGAATGTTTTGCCCCCATGCTACCCAAAACACCCTACGCTAGATGGCGATGAGTTGCATAGTGGGATAGCTACCCATGGTGCACACTGCTCTGCATTGATGCAAGCACTGCTAGTGAGAACACATAACACTGACACAAGGAGCATAGTGTGGACATACACAACCAGCTTAATTACTGTGGCAGCTGACATAACTTAGATTGACTTAATTTTGTAGTGTAAACATATCCTTGCTCTTTTCACTTAGTATTTTATTATTGAAAAAGTTTGAGAGTAAAAAGAATGTAAATTAAAAGATTTAAAAGCTACTGCTGAGACTATCCAAAGCAGAAACAAAATAGAATAATGTAAGAACGTACTTTATATAGTTACTGTGAACCTCATCCTGCACCACTAATGTCAATGAAAGCTTTGCCGTTAGCTTCATTTGGGGTAGTATCAATCTCTACAGTATCATTTCCCTTCACCCCATAAAGGACAAACCAACAATCTGTTAAAAATAGAATTGTACTCTTTCTGTATAAGCAATTCCCTTCCATGCCCCCAGAAGCTGAAACTAACCAATTTAAAATATTTACAAGTAATTCTTAATTTTTGTGTGTTTTATGTTGCCACTTTCAGTCCTTAAAATCTAGTCTCTACACAGATATGACTGAACTGACAAAATATGCCACCTTCATACAAGAATAAAGCTTGTATATGGTAGCAACAATATATTTATGTTAATTACAATATTTCTATTGAGACCATATTTCCAGTTTAAACACATTTTATTAAGTCACAATCTTAACAATCTTATTGCAAAATACTGTAGATTGGAGACCAAGTGTAGCGAAGTTCAAAGTTTAATTCTTCCATGTCATTTTATATGTTCTTTACGTCTTATTGGTGTCCATAATGGAATCTGGGAAGTACAGGATTTTCTTCAAAGTTATATGAATGGAATGCTGTAAATCAGTCAGCAGGTATGCATTACAACAGTATAGGTTTCCCCTTCTAATTCTATACATAACACCAATAAATACTTGTCACATTATCTTTTGAATTACTAAATACTATTAAGCACTATTCAAATTTAACATTTTGGAGAAGGACAATTAAGATGAATCCAAATATACAGTTATCTGACATAGATCAGCTTTAATGTGTTATAAAAAAAAATGAATGTAGCACAGTACATAACCTACTTTGACCTAAACTTTGAATAATTGTCTGTCACATTTATCAGAGTTTTCGTAAAAAGATTAATCCTCACTGCACTTACCTAGTAGCTCTATATCCTAATAAGGCCCTGTGTCACACCTCTTTAAAAACTTGAACTCAACTGCATGAACAATTCCAGATTTTGTTCTGATCTTTAAAAAAAATAAAAATTGAAAAATATCTCCAGATTTAGTTTGGAAATAGTCATATTAAGTAAAATAGAACTATTGTGTAATATTTAGTACATTATAATATAGTACAAGTTTAAAATCTCATTTTCATTACTTTTCATTAACATTGCCAAAATAAGTTTTAAAATATAAATGGTATTACAGAAGATATTGCAGAAGACTAGACTATTCTTTTTATTAGAGATGACATATAAAGTAAATTTATAAAATACAATTCTTGATTTGACACTTCTTTGTTAAGAAGAAAAATCTACAGCAAGGATGATAATACATTCAGAAAATAAACCGATTCAGCAAGACATGGGGTGTATAAAAGCAATGACATGCAAACAGAAAACACTTGTAAAAAAATCCAAAACACATGGAAATCCACCAGAACCATAACAAATATACTGTACATGAACCAATCTTTAAAAAAGTCCAAGCCTGGTTTTGCTCAATATTAGCTCATGCTGTAGTATGGACAAATTTCTGAAGCCATATCTGATTTAAGCAAATTTAAATTAGTAGAGAAATCAGAAGTTGTTGCATCAGTTATTCTGACCCAGCTTCCTTCTTTTGTACCATGAATTTCTATAGCTATTACACTAGCTTTGCAAAACTGTCATGCGACTTTGTTATAATGTGTGAATTTTGTGCGTCGACAAGCAATGAAAAGCACCCATAAAAAAAACCTTGTCACCCCCAGATAAATGGGAGAATAGAATTTTGCAAGGCTGATTGTAGGACACGTGCACACACAAATTCACAAGTTATCACTGATTTGAAGCAAAGTCAGAGGTAGAATTCATGTCAACCTTCATAATTTTCAAAAGTCCTTGAAACAAGTTAATCCTTCTGTTACAAGTTTAGTTTTAAGACTATCCCAGGTATGGTTATTCCTTGAAGCTCACATTTCTGGGTGGGGGGAGGAAGAAGAAATTTTAAAAATATAAACATCTGCTTACAGCATTTTTATCAATTCAACCAAGGGTAAAATATATAATAACATTACCTTCTTCATAGTTTATTCCTAAATTACTTGAATCAGCCCATGCTATCACCCACAGAATTTATTTTAATATACTATTTCATTCTTGACACATGTCGCACAAGCACTGGACAAAAGTACAATGTAAGACAAGGACAAGAAGAAAGTTATTAGGTTAGACTAAGTGGCTTATAAAAAGGGGAAAAATTCCCAGTATACAGTATAAAACAATACAATTGACAGAGCACACTTCCACTGTGGAACGCTGCAAGGAAGGAATAAATAAGAAGTAAAACCGATAAGAGAGAGAGGGTAAAAGTTCACGGGCAGGTCAGAATGCCAAGAAACAATTATGCATTGGACTCAGAACTGGGATTGGACAAATCTTAAATTTGTGTATGAAATCAGATATTTCAAGAGTATTTGGATTCAAGCAAAGTCCATGGAAAAAGTACAAATATTAAATGGTATCTCTTCTGTTAACTTTGTGCAATTTTGGGATTTTTGGTTCCCCTCTGACAGTTCAGACATGATCTAGTTAGACAAGTCAGCTGTGGTAGCATACATGGTTACTAAATACTTTCTGAAAATAAACAAAGCTCATTCTCACTGTCCTTTGATTTTGACTTTTCATTGAGATGTAACATGTAGTGGTGGGTCACACAAACCTGTAACCAGGTTTGTAACATTGACGGGCCACATCTAAAACAATAATCTTTGTAAAAATGTAGAGACATACGTGAGTGTCCTGCAAATCTCTTGGACAGCAAAAGATTACAGGCTAGCTACAGATTCTGATCTACCACTGATAGACTGTGCCTTATCATGACCTTGAACGTTCAGACCTTAGCAATCAGAAATGGAAGAGTCCCCAAGATGCATCTTGGGAAGCTGGCAGTTTGTGCTTGAACCTTTCAAAAAAATCAAAGTTTTTGCTGCTTAGCCTGGGGCTTGGCATCCTGAGGCCTCTGCTAATGCAGAGGCCCAGCACCTTCCAGGTATCCTTCAAACCAACCTAGAAATAAAGAACAACATCTTGACCTGTCCCTTACCTCTTTTGTGGAAGGTAGAGGGTTGGATAATGGATCCCAAGAAACAGAATCTGACCACACTCGTTTTTGCCTTCACGAGACTGTCCTCTGCCAAAATGCCCATTTAGCAAACCTTCAATCTGCTAAACTGCCTACTGAAAGCCAAAAATCTCAGGCAAATGTATCTATGGGTATCAAGTGCGTTGGAGGATTTTCACACTCAATGCTAGGCCATTTCCAATCCCTCATAGACTGAATTCCATACAATTTTGCTAGGGGTGAGGACTGATAAACTGGTTTGACTTTTTCCAAAGCTCATACTAGTATTTACCTATGTATCTATGTTATCTACTTTAGTATAAGATTCCTATAACAGTGTATGTGTTATTAACAGGTAGCTCCTAGTATGGGTTGTTGCTCTTCATTCTTAGAGCATCCCAGCGTTAGAGTCGTGATTCAGGGGTGTTGAACTATGAGGCTTGTCCTTGACCATCAATAACGCTACCATCAAGTGCTAATGTAAAAGGTAGAAGTAGTCAGTGGCATTCTTTGGCAGCGTGTGCTTGCATTTATATAGAGAGAGAGAGAGAGAGAGACCTATCTCAGAGAACTGGAAGGGACCCTCAAAGGTCATAGAGTCCAGCCCCCTGCCATCACTAGCAGGACCAAGTACTGATTTTACCCGAGATCCCTAAGTGGCCCCCTCAAGGATTGAACTCACAACCCTGGGTTTAGCAGGCCAATGCTCAAATCACTGAGCTATCCCTCCCCCAATTTTGCCACCTTACATGTGGCTAGAGTGGTATATGGATGGATTGGATGATATGATTTCTGGCCTGGAGCCCATAGTGGTTTTATGCACGAGTCGGATGACCCTAGCACCTCTCTCTACAAAAATGAGGAAGCATGGCTACTCTGAGGTAGAGAGAAGGAGAGGAAGAATTGAAGGCTGTCTTCCTCAGTACCCCTGGATGTCATGACATAAAAAATTCCTCCAGCTTTCAGGGTATCAACCTGACAAGTCATTCTCATCTTTCCATGTAGTAGTTTCAGGTTGATAGATGAGATGATTTGTGTATCTAATGTGGTGTAGCTGTCAACCCTGGTCTTTGTGAGGCCATTAATGCTGAGAATATCAGAGCAAGGTGTGGTGAAGAGTGTGTTTAAATGAGGTTTACCATGAATGCCATAATCTCAGAGTAGGCTATGTGCTTGGACAATATCTACAGCTGACTAGGCAAGATGCATGGCATGCATCACCAAAGCTGAAGCAAGGAAACAAATTTATTAGACTGCACAAATACTCAAGCTCTGGCCAGTACAGGACACTGGATATGTTTACATAGCAACCAGACACCTGCAGCTGGCCCATGCCAGCCAACTTGGGCTCACGGGGCAGTTTCATTGCTGTGTAGACTTCTGGATTCGGGCTGCAGCCTGAGCCCTGTGACCTTGAGTCAGCTGGCACTGGCCAGCCGTGGGTTTTTCTTAGTTGTGTAGACATACCCAATTATCAGCTCAGTGGCACAGACATGCCCCAGCTCCCATCCGTCCCTCCCCCCGGCCCCCGCCCTTACTGGTGAAGAGGTTTAATGATTTTAGAATTTTAAAGCTATGGATGTCAAGTATCAGAGGGATAGCCGTGTTAGTCTGAATCTGTAAAAAGCAACAGAGGGTCCTGTGGTACCTTTGAGACTAACAGAAGTATTGGGAGCATAAGCTTTCGTGGGTAAGAACCTCACTTCTTCAGATGCAAGCTATGGATGTATATCGCAGTCCTGTTCTATAAGCAAAATCAAAGGAGCAGGAATTCATTGTAATATTTCGCTATTGGAGAATAACTAGCATTTAATGTTTTCAGTCAGTACTAGTTATTGTGTTTAAAACACTATAAGAGTGTAACTATCATTGGAGTGTTTAAATATTTCATATGCACCAAAACATAAAATGCTGATTTCCTGCCCCCCATTTCAATTTAAATACAGCTGTATTTAATTCTTATGTGAACACTTAATCTTGACAAAAATCATCAAATTACTTACTTTTCTGCTGTTGCTCGATCAGTTGTTCTTACAATTGCACGCTCTGGAGAATGAGAAGGAGATCTAATTGTTGAACTAAGTGGAGATGAGGTACGTACAGAAGATGTGGACAGACCATGTCGACGCATTTCCTGAATTGCGCGCTCTCTACCAAGTAGACAATAATTTTGTTAAACACTAATTTGTACATACTTATCTTTATTACCACTATTAGCATTCATATTCTGCCACACCATATTTCTCTGTAGAAATTATTAAATTATAAAAGAAAATGAAAGGTGATAATTTAAATGGATAGCATATATACATTTTAAATAAAAATGTCTCAATTATATTTAAGGGACACAGATCATTTTTTAAAATTAATGGTTAAAAGTAACATTTAAGGGTACAATAAAAGGTTAGAAAAAAATTCTCTATTTTTTCAGTTTGTTTACTTTGTGAATTTGACAACACTTTGTGTAGTCAGTCTTGTTCTTCTGTAAACTCAGTATATATGTTTTTTGTATGGTCTCCCATACCTCAAGAGGTGAGGAAAAACCCCTACTTACCACCTGAGCTGGAACTAACATGGACTATACCAGGGGAAAGGATTGGGCCCAGACTAGGAACGAGTCTAGTCTGTGAAAGAAGCTTATTGGAACATCTGAGGCTGAGATGTGATCTGTAATCAGTTTCTTAATGTATTAGGCTTAGACTTGAGTGTTGTTGCTTTATTTTACTTGGTAACTTACTTTGTTCTGTCTGTTATTACTTGAAACCACTTACATCCTACTTGTTATACTTAATAAAATCACTTTTGTTTATTAGTAAACCCAGAGTAAGTGAATAATACCTGGGGGAGCAAAGAGCTGTGCATATCTCGCTATCAATGTTATAGAGGGCGGACAATTTATGAGTTTACCCTGTATAAGCTTTATACAGAGTAAAACGGATTTATTTGGGGTTTGGATCCCATTGAGAACTGGGTGTCTGGGTGCTGAGCAGTTTTTGGTTAAAGTCTGCAGCTTTGGGGGTGTGGACCAGACTCTGGGTCTGGGTCGCAGCAGGCTAGCGTGTCTGGCTCAACAAGGCAGAGTTCTGGAGTCCCAAGCTAGCAGGGAAAAAGGGCTCAGAGGTAATCTCGGCACGTCACGTGAGAGTCCCAAAGGGGTTTCTGTGACCAAACCCGTCACAGGTGTCTCCTGGGCTTGATCCAGTTGTAAGAATTTTGGCCAATGCATTATAACTATATTGTTGCTAGGATATAAAATATGAGGGTATATATTCTTGTATTGATATTCTGAATGTAATCAACACCAAGAGGTCTTTGGACTAATAAAGGAATGCTTGTGTGAAAACTGAGTTATAGTAAACCTTAATAAAATTATTAGGAAAACTATTTTCAAACACACAGTATTGCATTAGCAGCTACCTTAATGATAGGAAAGGAGGATCACCCCACTGAAACAAAAACAACACAGGTGCTTACCGTTCAAATCGTTCAGTTGTCAGTTGCCTTTTTAAAACATCATAGTCCGTCTGTAGCTGTGCAACTTTACTTCGAAGTATGGAAACTTCTCTATTATGACTGGTTCTAAAAATAGCATGAGAAGTAACAAAAAATTTTCGTAAACTGTTGCACACTTTCAGCTGGTATCTTAGAGGAATTAGGAAAAACAGAAATGAACAAGGGAAACCAAAAAATGAAATAAGAGGAGTTGTTACTTCAACAACTCAAAATAAAGTGAGAATCAGAAGTGATGGGAAGAATTGAATGAATACAATGACAAACTACTGGATAAAGCTAACCTGTAAAAGACAGAAGTGTGAACTTGGAAGTCCTTCAATAAATTCATACTACAGTGCATCATATTTCTTTATAGATAAAAATATACAGTAGAACCTCAGAGTTACAAACGCCTTGGGAATGGAGGTTGTTTGCAACTCTGAACAAAATGTTATGGTTGTTCTTTTAAAAGTTTACAACTGAACATTGACTTAATACAGCTTTGAAGCTTTACTATGCAGAAGAAAAATGCTTCTTTCCCTTTTTTTTAAGTAGTTTATGTTAGGGCTGTCAAGCGATTAAAAAAATTAATTGCGATTAATCGTGCTGTTAAACAATAGAATACCATTTATTTTAAATATTTTTGGATGTTTTCTACATTTTCAAATATATGAATTTATATTACAACACAAAATACAAAGTGTACAGTGCTCACTTTATATTTATTTTTTATTACAAATATTTGCACTGTAATAAACAAAAAAATTGTATTTTTCAATTCACGTCATACAAGTACTGAAGTGCAATTTCTTTATCATGAAATTTGAACTTACAGATGTAGAACTATGTACAAAAAAACCTGCATTAAAAAATAAAACAATGTAAAATTTTAGAGCCTGCAATCCACTCAGCCCTACTTCTTGTTCAGCCAATCGCTCAAACAAGGTTGGTTACAATTTGCAGGAGATAATGCTGCCCGCTTTCTTGTTTACAATGTCACCTGAAAGCGAGAACAGGTGTTTTCATGGCACTGTTGCAGCCAGCATCACAAAATATTTACGTGCCAGATGCGCTAAAGATTCATATGTCCCTTCATGCTTCAACCACCACTCCAGGGACATGTATCAATGCTGATGACAGGTTCTGCTCGATAAAAATCCAAAGCAGTGCGGATCAACGCTTGTTCATTTTCATTATCTGAGTCAGATGCCACCAGCAGAAGGCTGATTTTCTTTTTTGGTGGTTCGGGTTCTGCAGTTTCCGCATCGGAGTGTTGTTCTTTTAAGACTTCTGAAAGCATGCTCCACACCTCGTCTCTCTCAGATTTTGGAAGGCACTTCAGATTCTTAAACCTTGGGTCGAGTGCTGTAGCTATCTTTAGAAATCTCACATTGGTACATTCTTTGCATTTTGTCAAATCTGCAGTGAAAGTGTTCTTAAAATGAACAACATGTGCCGGGTCATCATCTGAGACTGCTATAACAGGAAATATATGGCAGAATGCAGGTAAAACAGAGCAGGGGACATACAATTCTGCCCCAAGGAGTTCAGTCACAAATTTAATTAATGCTTATTTTTTTAACGAGCGTCATCAGCATGGAATCATGTCCTCTGGAATGGTGGCTGAAGCATGAATGGGCATACAAATGTTTAGCATATCTGGCACGTAAATACCTTGCAATGGCGGCTACAAAAGTGCCATGCAAATGCCTGTTCTCACTTTCTGGTGACATTGCAAATAAGAAGAGGGCAACATTATCTCCCTTAAATGTAAACAAACTTGTTTGTCTTAGTGATTGGCTGAACAAGAAATAGGACTGAGTAGACTTTTAGGCTCTAAAGTTTTACATTGTTTTGTTTTTGAATGCACTCACGTAGCAAAACAAAAAAAAAATCTACATTTGTAAGCTGCACTTTCACGACAAAGAGACTGCACTACAGTACTTGTATGAGGTGAACTGAAAAATACTATTTCTTTTGTTTATAATTTTTACAGTGAAAATATTTGTAGGCAAAAATAATATATACTTTGATTTCAATTATAATACAGAATTCAATATACATGAAAATGTAAAAAAAATCCAAAATAATTAATCAATTTCAATTGGTATTCTTTATTTAACAGTGCAATTAAAACTGCGATTAATAGCGATTAATTTTTTAAATCACGATTAATTTTTTTGAGTTAATCGCTTGAGTTCACTTGATTAATTGACAAACCTAGTATTTTTCCCTAACTTCATTTCCTGAAACAGATAAACCTGATCTGATTGAGAAAGTTTCTTTCCTGTAGCTGAAATCTACTCATAATAGTAACTGGGAGGATGGAAGCCCACATCAAGAGTCGTTAAGAGTTTTGGACTCTTATGGAAGGTTTGAACACACAAACTCTTCTAACAGGTGCACACATACAAACAATGATGCTCTCAGAAAGAATCTTTTGACCAAGTGTGGAGGGTTTGATTATGTAAATAAGTGTTTTCATATAGTTCAAAAGATTTTTCACAATCAAAATACAAATAAAATAAAAAATTTACAACTCAAAATATTGGAAGAAATGTAATTGTCTGTTTTAGAACTTACAGTTTGCTCTCTGCAAGAGTTAGCTTGTCTTTAAGTAACTGAATTTCTGAATCTTTCTCATGGGATGTTAAATGATTCTGAAACTCTTTGTCTCTGCTAGTAGCGAGCAGCGTTTCAAGATTCTGAATAGTAAGTCGTTCGCTGGACAATTGCTTTTTTAACAGCTCTGCTTCTGACTTTATATCTTCTAATTCAGCCAGAACCTAGGGTATAAAACAATTACTACAGTAAATTTGTTACTAGCCTGATATTTAACGCTCACTATTTATGTAGTATTTTACAAACAGATACGTGTGTGTACAGTTTTCACATTCTCTGAAAAATACTAATTTGCAGTTTATAAAAGATTTTTTTTTAAACAGACAAGAAATTATGTTAAAATGGAGTTACAATTAAAAATACATATCAATTTTAATGTAAGGGTTTAGAAAAAACACATTATAGGAATGTTTTAATAATCCCTAAAATAAGCCTTATAAACCCAGGAAATTCAGAATTGAGCTTAAATGTATAAGAAATCTAAATGGTTAAGATGGAAATATTCAGTTAAGGCACCTAAACAATTTTGTGCCTTGTAGTGACAATACAAAAAGGAATAAATACCTCAAGGAGATCAAGATTAATCTGGACCCACAAACATTAAAATGCCTTAACCATAATGGTATGTTCAACACATGATTATTTTAAACTTAATCTTAATGATTAACCTTAACTCTGCTGTGTTACCATTTTTAACCTGAGGGTTTTTTATTTGTCATGTAACTTCAGAATTAGATACATTATATTAATTATTAAAATTAGTCACTTTAATAGACATAAAAACAAACCATCATGATCTAAATAAAATGGTCCTAGATGTATAGTAGGTTAATATGTATAGTAGGTTAATAATCAGTAGAAAATTTAAAGATTGTACAGTATATCAAGAATTAGTGCATACATGCACACACACACACACACCCCCTATTTCCTATTCTAAAGGAGCCCCAGTGAAGTATATGTGCATGTCAGAAATGATTACTAGTAAGGGGGGAAAAAAGAATTATTAGAGCTCCCTCACGTAAGGAAATCAAATTGTGTATCTGTGCTATAACAAGTGCTATATTAGTCGTTGCTTCTTACCCTTTCATAATCCATGTTTTTGGATGTTAGCTGTCGTGAAAAAAGTTCTTTGCTAGACTCAAGTTTCATGCACAGTTCCCTCATAGAAGCCAGGTCAGCTAATACAGAAGACTTTTCTTCTTGTTCGTATTTGAGATCCTCTTCCAATCTGGACATATTTTTTGTAATTGAAGACAGTTGAGATTCATATGCTTGGTGTGCATTGATATGCTAAAAGAAAACAGACAACAGTTAAGTGGTCGTGGATTCCCCCCCCCCGCCAGTGTTAAAAGTTGCATAACAAAGTTACATACATCTAAGTATCTTTGCCCTGAGCTCTAAATTGAACTTCAGACTACCTTACTTTTTTTTTTTTTTTTAAATCATAGTTTTTGTTTAAAAAAAGCACAACCCTAAAAACCAGGTTTCTCGGAAACTTTTGCAACCATTTGAAGGAATACACAGATATTAAACAAAAAGCAGAAGTAGACTATAATGGTGTTTCAGAAGAAAATTAAAATTTAAAAATTAAAGACTGAACTCCATCTTTTACTCAACTGCCAATCTTGAACTTATCATGCTTTTGTCAATGAATGTCAAACACAAACGTAGCCTATCTCTGCTTGGCTGTTATAATCTTTTTGATCTTCAGAAAGACTGTTTCTTCGAATATGAAATTCTCATTTGATATAACTGGAATAAACTAATATGCTGTTATAAGAACCAAAAGTTTGAACTAATACTTAACTGAAAAAATATCACAAGAACATTTTGTCCCACTTAGTGAAATGGAATTATTGGAAGATATAGTGGCACTATTTATTAATATCTACTGAGATCATGCAATATCTAAATTCTCCATTTTGAAGTCTTCATACAAGCTCTACCAAACAGTTTCTCCACAGGAATGTAACCCTGCTCTACTTAACAATAGTTACTCCACAGGGCAAGATGACTAAGAGCCACAATCTGCCTTTCCTACTCCAGAGGGGTGCAAATGTACCCTGGGCTAGAGTTATACCTGTTGCAACAAATGCCCTCAGGCATACCAGCACAGCTGCACTGGCTGGTACATTAGGTGATTGGAGCCAAGGTTTCACCCACTCCCAAACCTTCCTATCCATATACACTGGGTAGGTGGGGAAAGCGGTGTGAGTAACCTCAGAAAAAGAACAGAGGAAACAAAATGCAACAGACATTTCACTATCTACTAATCACAATTAACCATCAAGGATCTTTCAAATACTTTGAAAAATAGACACACATTGTAGTCTTACTGTTCTTAGTATTGTAGATTTAACAGAAGAATCTTGTACATTTGTATTCTAAAGAACTATGTTTTCTGCTTCCAAAATTGCTGTTCCTATTCAGCCATATCCTGTTGCTGTTTACCTGTAAGTATACTTCAGTGTTCTATTTCATACGAAATAGAGGTTGTCCACGTTGCCTTACAACTGCTCAGCTACAAATTCAAACTCTGATTCAGAGGACAAAGATATTGCCTCATTCAAAACCTCAATCTATTCACTAGATTCCACATCAACTCCAGTCCCTAACATAGGGTTACCATACTTAAATAAAAAAAGAGGACCCTCCATGGGGTCCTGGCCCCGCCCATTTCCCACCCCCAGTCCCGCCCCAACTCTGCCCCTTCCCCGCCCCAACCCCGACCTAACTCCGCCCCCTCCTCTCTCCCACTCCCAGCCACGCGGAAAGGACTGCCCGAGCGCTACCGGCTTCACGGTTTGCCAGGCAGCCCCCAGACCCTGCGCCCCCGGCCGGTGCTTCCCCAGCGCAGCTGAAGCCCAGGAGGGGAAGCGCCCAGCCGGGGGGCGCAGGGTCTGGAGGCTGCCCGGCAAAACCGTGAAGCCGGTAGCACTTGGGCTTCGGGCAGCCCCCTTGCCTCCGGACCCTGCACCCCCGGCCGGGCACTTCCCCTCCCGGGCTCCGGCGGCGCAGGGTCCGGAGGTATGGGGGCTGCCCGAAGCCGGTAGCACTGGGGCAGCTCGGCTCTTAAATACAGCCGAAGAGTCGGAGAGGAGCAGAGCCGCCGCGGCCGGAGGCTCTGCTCCTCCCCTGACTCTTCGGCTCTATTTAAGAGCCGAGCTGCCCCAGTGCTACCGGCTTCGGGCAGCCCCCATGCCTCCGGACTCTGCGCCGCCGGAGCCCGGGAGGGGAAGTGCCCGGCCGGCGGCTGGGGTCCGGAGCAAGGGGGCTGCCTGAAGCCGATAGCGCTCGGGCAGCTCGGCTCTTAAACAGAGCCGAAGAGTCAGGGGAGGAACAGAGCCGCCGCGGGAGGGGAAGTGCCCGGCTGGCATTTTCCCGGACACGTTCGGCTTTTTGGCAATTCCCCTGGACGGGGGTTTGAGTGCCAAAAAGCCGGACATGTCCGGGAAAAACCGGATGTATGGTAACCCTACCTAACAACAGCACAAAATCTTCTTCAGCTCCTCTGATTTATGTAAATAAATGGTAATTTCAGATGGGCTCCATTGAGCATGTTCAGAGATTTGAGTAACAATAATATAGCATTACAGAATGCTAATACTGGTTTACATTTCTCTGCAGTACCTTGCAAAAAGGGGGCCTTGATCCTTGGCTTTGGCTAGTAGGTACTACTAATATATCAACACCTCCACTACTGCCTCTATGATTACCACATGGAGCCTTTCAGTCAAGGAACTCAATGTGCTTTGAACAAATAATTAATCATGCCCTTGTGAAATACTGCAGGCAAATATCACACCTATTTTATGGATAGGTAACCTAAAAGGGTCTTAACATACTGGCAAACAATCTCCCCCCTCCCCCCACCCCCGACAACTGAAAATCTATCTCTGTGGCATCAGCAGTGAGTTAAGTAGAATAGAAATGATACTATTCTAGCCAGAATTGCAGTTACCATTTCAAATATTCTGTGTCTGCCTTCAAAACATTCAAGGATAGAAGTTCATTTCCATGCAAGCATAGCAAATGTTCCTTATCTTCTATTTAAAAGCAATTAAGTATGAACCATTTTCCTTGATAGGATTCAATTTTATTGGGTGGTATTGGTTATTACCTCTTGAATTTCTTTTTCTAAAAGTTCCACTCTCTCTCGAAGATGTCTTCTATCGGTATCTACCGAGAGGAGTTCAAGACGTATTGAGCTGCTTTCTCCCTCAGCTTGATGGGCCTTGACTTCCCAGTCCTCAGCTTGGCTGTGGAGCATTCGGAACTTCTCTAACAATTCTTGATTTTCTTGCTCCTAGTTGAAATAAAAGTAATCACTTTATAATTAACTATGTGTCGCTGCAACAAATGTCTTGTACCTTCCAGTCATTTAACCCTCTTTGTACCTGCAAGCCGCATCTGTTACACTACTTCAAAGGAAGGCGTGGCCTGCGCCATATCCCTGACCCTGTATGAAGGCATTCATCTTTCTCTCCCTGGAGAGAGTACATAGCTTCATTCCTTAAGCAAGTGCCAAGCAGCAAATGTATCCCAGATACGGCAACCCAACTCAGTTTATATTAGAAGTGGTTTTTTAAGCAATTTACAGAATAGACACTATTGTTTGAGGATACATACCTGTCAAGGATACCACGAAAAATACATTAACAATATTTTTTACCTCATATTTTATCTCTTAAGGTAGGAATTTCTTGCTATTCTCAAGATCAAAGCTATATTGCTATTATCATTTCTACCAAAGCTGCAGTGTATCTGGCAAAGATATCCCTAAAAGACGATCAGTCCGGCCTATTAGCTCATTTTATTAGCTCTTCTAGCTTTAAAGTTTTCAGTCATTACAATAAATACTCAAATTTGGATTACTTTATCCTAACAGGGTTTTCAATGCATACATTACTAGGGTGACCAGACAGCAAATGTGAAAAATCAGGACACGGGGTGGGGGTAATAGGAGCCTATATAAGAAAAAGACCCCAAAATCAGGACTCTCCCTATAAAATCGGGACATCTGGTCATCCTATACATTACTAGCTTTAAAATACAGAGAAAAATTTACATCTACAAACCTTAATTTTATTGTAGGCTAATTAAAACAGTCATAATTATAACAACATTTATTAAAAACACACTATTGCCAATTTACAGACTTTATTTCCTCACCTTCGAAGCCATTAAGCTTTCAAATCTGGAGACTTCAGATATGTAATTATGAACTCTAGTCTTCATTTCTTCTTTTTCACGTACTGCTTCTTCCAGTTCAGTAGTGACTGCCTAAAAAAAAAAAGATTACATGAAAACTGAATAGTTTATTAAAATAAAATATACTAAAGTAAGCATGCCTGTGAAGTGCCCTATATTTTACTTTCTTCTGCTTTGGGGTAGTTCATTCAGTAAATCTGATTTCCATCCAACATCCTGTTAAATTCTACATTGATCACAACATGGAGGTGAATGAACGACAGAGAATGGATTTTAATTGGCATGCCACAACTTTAACAAAATACCTGGGAAATGGTGTTATGCCCCCCGTTCTCACATACCACTTATTTCACTGGATTCAACTTGAGGGAGTTTAAATAGGCAAGGGCGGATGAGAGCCAACCAGTTAGCCCATTCTTACATCCCCAGCCAATTGAAAGGTAATCGGCTCCCCACTCTGTGAACATCCATTGCAGTTGTTTCAAGATCCCTCCACTTTTGACTATAGGGGAATGGCATTTTCCCTACTTTCTCAGTTGAGTAATCTGAAGCGGAGAGGGAGAAGTGACCTAAACAACAGACTCTTATTGTTACTTTCACAAGGTCTCCATTTACAGTTTTCAAATTAACACTCATGACTCAAAAATCAGAAGACTAGCAAAGTGGCTGAAACTTAGACTGAACCACAACCAGAAAGAATTTTTTTGTGAAGCACCTAAATTAACATTTGTTATTGTGCTGGTTAATTCAAACTAACTAGGAATCAATTAACTTGAGTTACAACACAACCAAAAGCTTTAGTCAGATATTTTGAGTTACATTAATATATCCTATGACCCAATGTTTTGCAAGTTAAAAAAAAACAAACAAAAACAAAAATTTGTTGAGAATTTTTTTTTAATACTTCAGTAATCTACATCCAAATTTATTTTATAATTAGAAATTATGTTTTTCTTAATGGAGAATGAAGCATTCGCTAGGTTTGAAAAAATTCTTAATGGTTTTGAAAAGGTCTTTTTGAGCAAACTCAAACACTGTGTCATCTTTCTTACTGATTTAATTATGACCATCATATTTAAATTACAGCTGTTCTGATGCTTGAACCCCAGGGTGCACAAAATTTGAAAGACAGTGATGCACCAAAAGGTCAGTCAAACCTGATGAGTCCCTTAAACTGTGTCCATTTTACATGTAGACAGCTGGATTAACATTTCTTATTTAATTCACATGACCACCTTCTGAAGTGTAATTATTACATGGCATGTCTTAAAAGCCAATGGTGCATTAAGAAAATAAGCATATTCTCAAAGTGTTAGAAGTTAATTCATTGTGGGTCCTCTGATGGACACAATCAGTCTAACAAGATGGGTTTTCATCTCTATTGCATTTGAAGAGGCACAAGCAACAAATAAAACTTAAATTTCAGCCCCAAAATACATTTTTCAAAGAGTTAGGATTGCCTGAGAAAAAGTTTAGAATGGAAAGTCTGTCTCTACTTTAACTATAATGTTTCATATATGACAATGGTGTAATAAAATAATAATATGCATGCTGAAAGCTAACTACTATACATGTTGGCCTTTTTCTACACACATTGAAGGTCACTGCCATGTGATAAGGGATTTATTCTCCTATCAAAAGTGTGGGGAAATTATGCATGTAAATGCCCCACATGTCAATGGGAGAACAAATCTTTTGGTATTTGAGAGGATAATATAAGAATTGAACGCATTTTGGATTCCACAGGTGATCAAACAAAGGAAACAAGTTCTTAAATTTGCAGATATTTAAATTCAGCCTAAATATGTTCATTTCAACTCAACTGTTCATAATATTCTAGTATTCACAAGAATGCAGAACAGCAAAATATTCAAAATGCATAAGAGACTATAGCAGTTTTGGATTTAGTAATACATGCAGACGAAATGCAAGTAATCTTTGATGCAGAGATGGTGTTATCCCATTGCCCCCTCCCCTCAACACATACTAAAAACATACTCAAGGGAGGGGAGGCCTTGAGCTGCTTGGGGGCCCTAAGCAACTGCTTAGTCTGCTTATGCCTAACACCAGCTCTGCTTTGGTGTACTTCATTATCAGGCACTACTTTCATACCTGGTTTTCTCTGGTCATTATAGCTAGATCATCTTGTAATCTTCTGTTCTCCTTCAGAGCCATTTCCTTCACTCTTCCTGTTTCTGCAAGCTCTACCTGAGATGCATCAAGCTGGCGACGGAGACTAGCTATCTCCCGATCTCTGTTACTCAGCGCCTCCTTTAGTTGGCTATCAAATGGGTGATTTTGAAAACCTTAAATAAAATTTCCCTTCTTGCATTATAGCATATACTGCTTCAAAATGTTAGATAAGCTCTGAATATACAAAAGCTTTAGGAGCAACTTACTAATTTATTTCTTGTTCGGAAGGCTACTATAAACCATTGATACTCAGACCTCAGTAGTTCAAAAGCCAAATTAGCAATCAACATTACCCAAAAGAGCCACGGTAGCGTGAATTTATTGTTTCATTTACTACTTATATATAATATAAAATAATATATTATTCTCACAGCAAAATCACTGACCAAATATTCTACAATTGGTTTGTAACATAGTAAAAGCATCCTGATTGGTTAATAATTAACTCACACAGTGTTTTAATATCATGTGCTGCAAAGAGCCACAGGAGACACATTTAAGAGCCACTTGTGGCTCCCAAACCTCAATCTGAGTATCACTGCTATAAACAAATTACCACTACATGGATCTTGTGCCCCTCATGTGTGATGGATTAAAATTTGCATCGCTCAGAGTAAACTGTTGAACTGCCTATCCGCATAAAATGCTTAACTGCTTGTGGTGGCTTGGGCAAGTCATCATTGAAGCATGTAGAACTGTTGAGGGTTGGGCAAAATGTCATTGAAACTGGTGGGTGTAACTGACGTCCTTCATGTAAGATGACTGAGAGTAGATCTGGACAGGAATTTTCTGAATAACAGTTTTTCCATATCAAACCCAAAACTTCTCCTTTGAAAGGGGTGGCAGAAGCTACGAAGATGCAAATCACTGAATTAGGCAAGACAGGGACTTGAACCTAGGTTTCCCACATCCCACTTGAATGTTCTAATAATTCTCCCGTGGGTCTCCCTCCCATTGGAGCTGTTCAACTTTGTATAAATAATTAAATATTTATTGGGTTAGAAAAAGAAAGACCAACTATAGACCAGTGGTCGGGCACTTATCTGGTATGTAGGAGACCCAGGTTAAAGTCCCGGTCCAGTGAATATTTATTTATTTATACAAAGTGGAACAGCTCAACAAAAGAGACAGACTCACGCAGAATAGCCAATAATCTGGTAGTTAGGGTGCTCACCTGACATACAGAAGACCTAGGTTCAAGTCCCTGCTCTGCCTGGTTCTCCCATGTTTCTGCATCCCAGGTGAGTGACAAAACCGCCAAACTATGGGGGACGAAGAGGGGAAATGGATCTCAATTTTTTTTTGAAAGGTCGGTTTCATCCCACTACGGAACAGGATATTTTTCAAAATTGCTGAACTTCTTAGACAGGAAAATTGTTTCCTATTCAGCTATGGCATAAGAAACAGTTAAGTTCCTTTGTAAAACAAGAACAGCTTCCATCCCAAACACAGGCATGGCACTGCCCAAAACAAAGGCATACCTAAGGGAATTCAGGAATTTAAATTAAGTGAGTGGAGGGGGCTAGGTTGGGTATTGTTTCTAATAGAGGTTACGTGCATGTATGCGAGAGAGAAGAGGAGAAACACCACAGAAACAGAGACCGAGCAGGAAACCACACACAGCTTGAACAAGCACTGACAGTATAGCTGAAAAAAAACCTAGAGAAAGCTTTTGGGCTGAGTGCTGGCTGAAAGGGGCCTGGAGCAGTGAGGAAAAAAAAACACACTAATCTTTTCTAACTGCTCTTCTTCTAGATGCATTGCACATGTCCATTTCACTCCTGGTGTGAGTGTGCCTTACACAACATTGTTGGAAAAGTTTCCCTCAATGTTACCCGTTGGAGCAGCTCAAGCACCCTCTGCTGCCGCACACCACTATGTGCTGATATGAAAGGCCTCAGAGCTCCCTCAAATTTTTCTTGCCAAGCAGGTTGTGGAATGGACATGTGCAACACGTCTTGAAGAAGAATAGAATAGTTCTTGGAGTGATTGCACACGTGCATTCCGTTCTTGGTGACTCACAAGCTGTAATACAGGAGGAAGGAGCAGAGTTCATGTATACACAGACTGGAGTATAATTCATCCAAATTTAGCATTGTCTCTGGCATACTGAATAATGGAATAACGGGATGCAAAGACATGAACTGAAGACCAGACTGCCACTCTACAAATGTCCTGGATAGGGCCTTGCACAAGGAACACTGTTGAGGCTGCTTGCGATCTTGTGGAATGTGCTGATAGTTTGGCAGGCAGGGAAATACCTGCCAGGTCATAAACATGAATGCATAAAGTTATCCAAGATGAAAGTCTCTGTGAAGGGACCAGGAGACACTTCATTCTGTCTGCTAAGACCAGGAACAGTTGGGTTGACAAACAAAACTGTTTAGTCCTGTCTATGTGGAATGCCAACGTTCTTCTAACATCTCAGATGTGCAGATGATGTTCCTCTCTATTTTCATGTGATTCTGAGTAAAAGGTAGGTAAGTAAATTTTCTGATTAATATGAAAATTAGATATCACTTTAAGGACATAAACGGGATTGTATAAGGCAGTTTGGATGTCAGAGCATCCTGGAAACTGGAATGGTCTCCTCAAGCATCCCATCAAAACACCTGTTTAGCACCCCCCGGGTGTCATGGAGTAAGCACTGATGTAGAAGCAGAAGGAGGGGGAGGTCTACGTATAAAATTGCAACTCTTCTTTCTCTGCAGGTCCTGCCAAGGAGCAGCAGCAGAGTAATGGCGGGTCTGCTGTGGGAAGAAGTGCATCCTGGGTGGGGCTGGAGCATAGAACCCCAGAGACTTTAGAGTTGCCCTAAAGTCTTTCAAGCCCTGGAGCTTAGGGTCAGTTTGCCCTGAAAACAGCAAGGACCCTTCAAAGTCTGTCGGACCTCCTATGGAAGCCTTAAGGTTTGCAACCATGAGCTCTTGCATGTGCCCACTGCACAAGCCATGGATCTAGCCGCAAAGTCCACTGCATCCAGCACAGCCTGCAGTGAAAATCTAGCTACAGATTTTCCCTCTTCAGCTAATGAGAATTCCTGCCTCGTGTCCTCTGGCAGCATGTCTCTAAACTTTAAAATGGTGTCCCAAACAATAAAATTATACTGATCCAATAGTGCTTGCTGGTTGGCAATCCTGAGTTGCAATCTCCCAGTTAAATAAGCTTTTCTACCAAATAAATCTATTTTTTGGCATCATTTGATTTGGGGGTTGCCCCTTGTTGCCCTTGCCATTCCCTTTCACTAGTCGCAGACACCACCAGAGAACCCAGAGGAATGAGAACATAAATATTCAGACCCCTGGGAAGGCACATAGTACTTCCATTCGGCCCTTCTTGAGGTAGGGGGAAGGGATAAAAGAATCTGCCAGAGAGCATTAATAGGGTCCATAATTGCCTCGTTAATAGGTAAGGCCACTCTCGAAGGCCCTGCTGTGGCCAAAATATCAACAAGGCAGTGTGAGGATTCTTTAACCTCCTCCATCTGGATCCCCAGGCTTAAGGCCACCCTCTTTAACAACCCTTGGGGGGCATTATAGTCATCTGGAGGAGGAAAATGCCCTCTGAGAAGATTACGGGACAGGCAGGAAGAGGCTACTCTTCCTCCACTCGTTTTCCAGCAAGGTCTTTGTGAGCCACCTTTTGCTGCTCAGTACCAGACTCAGGTACAGGCAGCAACTGGTGAGTAATGTGCCCCATGTCTCTCCGAGGATACAGAACACGAATGTCTTGCGTATACCTAGAAACTGGGGGAAACTGAACAGATTCCAATATGGCCAGTAGACTGGTGGTGGACAACGAATGTGAATACGAGCTTCCGTTAAACACTTTGAATAGCTTGAGTGTGGGTCGCTCAAGGGCATTGGCCTAGCGCAAGAAAAGCCAGGCTTGAAGCCCAGTGACTGAGGCATCTCTCAGTACCAAGTAATAGGAAAAAAACCCATCTATGTTCAAAAAAGAACACTTATGTTATCTACACTATTAACTAAGCACTAACATGGTAAATCTAGAAAACTATCTACAGTTCATTTACAATGAACACACAGAGCACATGCTAAGGCAAGCCAAGCAATTCCAATGACCATCATGGGCGGTAAGAAGGAACTAAGGGAGCTTTGGGGGCGGCTGGACCCTTTATACCAGTGCACAGTGGGATCATGGTGGATTCCCCATCACTAACAATTTTTTAATCGAGGTTTGATGTTTTCCTAAAAGATATGCTCTAGGAAGTATTTGGGGGAAATTCTAAGGCCTCTGTTATACAGGCGGTAAGACTAGATGACCACAATGTACTCTTCAGGCCTTGGTATCTATGAGAAAACACACACACAAATCTGAAGATCACAGTGATTGATAATCTGGTAAGCATATATACCCTACCATCAAGGAACAGGAATTACTCTTATTATTTGTATTCTGATAGTGGCTACAATAAGTTAGCTACTGCCCACACACAGGAAGCCAATTCCTCTTCCAAACAACTCATAATCTAAAAAGGCCACAATCAAAGGGTGAAGGACAGGGATAAAACCCACAATAGAAATATACATTATATATTTCTATTGTAACATATATATATATATATATATATATATATATATATATATATATACACACATACACACACACACACACACATATACACACACACACCCCTACATAAACACACACACATATATAGCTTTTCTCCACAGATGTTTCATATACATCAATGCACCAAAACTCCAGTTAAGCTGACCTTCAAACAAAGTTTAACCTTTTAAAAAAAATTTCAGCAGTTAACTGAAGAAATGTCTGAAAGGTGACAACTAAAAAGGGATGAGCTGAAGCCTAGATCAGAAAAAGAAACAAAGAAGGTAGTTTAACATGGAACGCATCTGTAGGGACCCTCTGATACCAACTGGCAAAGTGCACAGGGAGTGCATAGGGCTTTACAGTATTCCCTGGGTCAGATGTATGCACAATAATTCACTGATGGGAGGCATGTAAGTTCTCTATTGAGAGCCAGTAGCCCACTGGCTGACATAATCATTGTGAAATGTGTGTGCAGATAATATTTGAGTTATGTATCTAGAAAGCAAATTATGTTCTTAAGGTCTTGGAGTTAAGGAAGATCACCAGGAGGTGACATACCTTGGAAATGTTCCTTTCAGGCAGGAGATAACAGACACCTATCACCCTGTCTGGTCATTCGCGTATTGTATGCCTCAGAGTTATGCCTATTTGCATACTGAGCCACAGGCTAAATCTACAAGACAGGAAGTCTACAAGATGAAACAAACAGCAGGGGGTGTTTATGAGTAAAAAAAAGGATGGGACTGGTTTATCTTCATGGTGAGGGAAAAGGGCAAAGAAACGCACTGAAATCCTTCACCAAGGAGGTAAGCTGACTGCAGGTCTGTCTCATGAAAGAAAGGTCACAGCCTAACCTGTCTGTAAAGTGTTGCAAAGATTTTGGGTGAGCCAAACTCTACAAGACATAAGCGTATCTAGTGACTTAAGTTTAGGATCTAGAATGCATGTTATGATTCTATTTTATATGTAAGCAATTTTTTCCAATACTACTACTTGCTATTACTTGAATCTCTATGCTCTGTTAATTAAACTTATATTTGATTTCATTATAAACATACATAAATGCTGTGTGTTAAGCGGAGTGGTGATCTGAGGTAGAACTGGTAAACTGGGGATTACTGTTTCTTTGGAAGCTGCAAATCTGTGAATTCTGCAAGTGTCCCATGGACCAGGGCGAGACACTCTAGGATGACGCTCAGAGGTTTCAAGGATAGGGTATGCCAATCGCTAACCTACAGGGTGACAGTGGAGCCAACAAGGCTGAGAGGGGAGTGTTTGTGTTGCAAATGGCTGGAGGAGCTGGGCAGCTAACTCATGACAGGCACAAACAAGGCTTCCTCATGCTAAAGACAGATGGTTGTGAGGTGCCTCACAGCCCCGGGAGCCCCCGGGAATTGTCATACATATATGCCCTGCTGACTGGGGGAGAGTTGCATGGTTTAAAACATATCTGTAAAACACTGAGGGCACTAGACTCAAAATGGTAATCTCTATGCTATTATATCTGTGGAGAAAAACATTATTACCAGTTTTAGAACACATAAGAGCTATTTTGACTTTATTTGAGAAGAACAGACTCAGCAAGAGATTTCCTTAAATATGAGAAGATAAAGAAGTGAAGAAAAACACAAGGCAATAAATTCTATTAAAGGTTTCTGACAAGCAAAGATTGGCAGCCTTTTAATATTTATTTGGACTTCTATTTTCCAGAAGAGGTTAAAAATAGTAAATTGTTAGTGAATTAGACATAATGATGTAATTACAATAGTTCAGTATGATTTACATTGTTCCATATTGTTTTATAGTTTTCAATACTTATATATTTTATCATAATTGCTTGTGGCTTTTGTGGACAGTTTAAATTCGTAAAACTTTAAGGACAATAAAAATCAAGAACAAATTTTGAAAATAATAAATTAAATAGCTCAGTAATTTGATTTGTATGAAATGGGGAACATATAGAGCTATTTGCATACGTTAGTAATTATTGTTTATTTAAAAGCACTCTAAAGCTTAGGCATCCAGTAAGGTGCCTCAATTATTTTGCAAGTGTTCCGTGTATGCTTAAATAGATGGTCATATCATCCTCAGGTCTCCCTACTCGTTATCTGCTTCCATCTAAGCACGGTGTACTCTGCATTCTATCAACTAGGTGTGCAGTTGTTATGCTCTTATGCTGCAGTTTTACCTTAAAAAGTGACTTTGTAAAAATGGCCTGATGGCTGTCTTGAGTCGTTTTAGATAAAGAGACCTTTTTCTAACTGATAGCCCCACAAACCCACCCAGTAAGAGTTCAAACCCAGCACATTGCTCGCCCGCGCTGCTTCCCGCCGCCCCCATTGGCCCAGGACGGCGAACCGCGGCCAGTGGGGGCTGCGATCGGCCGAACCTGCCGCATCAGCGGGTAAATAAAACTGGCCAGGCCCGCCAGGGTGCTTACCCTGGCGAGCCGCATGATGAACGTTGCCGACCCCTGTTATAGACTAACAGATGTATTGGAAAATAAGCTTCCGTGGGTGAATACCCACTTAGTCAGACACAGCCCCATGCATCTGACGAAGTGGGTATTCACCCACGGAAGCTTATGCTCCAATACATCTGTTAGTCTATAAGGTGTGTGATACAGCATGGCCAGAGGGCAGCAGGAGAGGGTTAGAAGGGAGCCTTATTCCCTGTACAGGGAAGAAAGTTTGCTATAGATTAATTAAAGCACCTGAAGCCAATTAGAGCAACTGAAGCCAGTCACCTGATAAAAACCCCCTGCTTCAATCAGACAGGGGAGGAATTGAAGCAGAGAGGATTGATGTTGGAGCAGAGAACAGTTTGGAGGGAAGCAGAGGAAAGTTTGGAGAAGTGCTGCGGTGGGCTTAGACGACCAAGACTCTAGGTAAAGGGGCACCTGGCTTGTGCAGAGGGAGGGCAGGAAGCCCCCACAACCTGAAGGGCAGGAGAGGGAAGTAGCCCAGGGGAAGGAACTAGTTCAAGTGGTTTACCGCTATCCCTATGGCCCCTGGGCTGGGACCCGGAGTACAGAGCGGGCCCGGGTCCCTCCCTCTCCACTCCCCTCCTCTAGGACACTAGTGGGGCAGTTAATATTCCAGGTCAGGGGCAAGAAATGGTGCCCTGAAACCCCTCCTCCCCCCCCCCCCCCAGAAGAAAAAGCGCGAGACCCATCATAGTAGTGCCGGCAATTTGCCACAGGACTCTCTGTTGCTTTTTACAGATCCAGACTAACACAGCTACCCCTCTGATACTATACTACATGTGATAAATCGACCCCCGCTGGATTGATCACTGTCCGCCGACCCGGCGGGTAGTGTAGACAAGCCCTTAAAAGTGCAATTTAAGTGCTACTTATAGGAAAATTAAATGCACATAAGTTTAATTACCCAGATAAACAATTGCTATTGCCGCTTTTAATCCTCACCATCCACACCTACAGTATTTGAGGGGAAGTGTCTTCTGCAACGAGATATATTTTTTCCACAATGTAAATCATACTCCCCTGTTGGATAACATATATAATTAAGTATATGTCACCAAAAATACAATAAGAGCCTGGCTGCTAGTGCTTTTATTCTGCAGAAAATATTGATCTTAGGAAAATAACAACGGAAAATCATTTCAGTGATTACTTACTCTACAGAGGATTCCAGTTCTGACAGAGTTAGTCTCAAATTAGCAATTGTTTTTTCCTATGAAATAAATATTAAATGTATATTACATATTATGCTGCAGAATACCCAGAATAATTCAAACTAAGCATAATTTACTTTAAAGTAGCATTTATAAAAACTTTAATTTGACTATTCAGCAATAGGTAACTGGGGTTTTTAAATGTTCAAATTTCCAAACTTCTTACAATAAAAATGAAACTTAGGACTAATTTGAAATTTGTAGAAGAAGGATATCTAGCAGTTAAGGTAAATGGGAGTCAGTAGATGCAGGTTATATCACTGCATGATGTAAATACCTTGCAACGCCAATTACAACAGTACCATGCGAATGCCTGATCTCAATTTCAAGTGACATTGTAAATAAGAAGCACACAGCATTATCTCTTGTAAATGTAAACAAACTTGTTTGTTTTAGCAATTGGCTGAACAAGAAGTAGGACTGAGTGGACTTGTAGGCTCTAAAGTTTCACATTGTTTTGTTTTTGAGTGCAGTCATGTAACAAAACAAAACAAAAAATCTACATTTCTAAGTTGCACTTTCATGATAAAGAGATTGCACTACAGTACCTGTAGGAAGTGAATTGAAAAATACTGTTTCTTTATCTTTTTTACAGTGCAAATATTTGTAATAAAAAATAATATAAAGTGAGCACTGTACACTTTTTATTCTGTGTTGTAATTGAAACCAATATATTAAAATCTAGAAAAACATCCACAAATATTTATAATAAATTTCAATTGATATTCTATTAGTGTTTAACATCATGATTAAAACTGCGATTAATTGAGAATTTTTAAAATCAAGTTAAATTGTTTTGAGTTAATTGTTTTGAGTTAACTGCAATTAATTGACAGTCCTAATAAAATTAAATCCTGAGCAGAGGGCTGGCACAAGACCCTAGGTGCCACTTAAATCTTTAACACAGGGCCTAAGCAATACAAAGGCCTTCTGCATCACAACAAAATCTTGCCCTAATTTTTGCATACTGCTTTGAGATCCTCAGATGGAAGATACTAATCAAGTGCAATACACTAAGTACTGTTAGTGCACATACCTTGTTAGCTAAGTTGTCATCTAAACATGCAATTCTTTCTGTCTTTTCATCTACAGTTTCCTGAAGACTGTCCTTTTCCTTATCCAGGACACTAATGGTACTTCTGAGCACATTCACGGTCTCATCCTGTGAAGAGCTCTTATGGTTTAACCTATCTGTAAGAGAAGAAATGGGTGTTTTTGTTGGTTTAAATATAGAAGATTAATGCAAACAAGAATATGAAGTGATTACCTATTTTCTCCTTTAGCTTTGCAATTTCCTCTTGAGCTGATTGAAGTTCATCCTTTTTAAGAGAGGATTGGTGCTGAAGATCTTCAAGGGACCTCCGTAGTTGTTCATTTAATAGCCTGAGAAATCAACAGTCAGTTGAAAATACAAGACTCTAATATTTCAAATACATTCTTTGATCCAACTATCAAAGAATTAGAGAAACTGAAAGGATTATCTAAACCATCGCTCTGTGGGATTGTTCAGCCAAAGTTATTTTCATCATCTCAATAAACCAGAACAAATGCAAATAATAAAACCAAAATCCCAGTTTTGCAAGAGGAAAAAGATAAGTGGCCGGATTTTCAAAGTAGCACAGCAACTAGAAATCCCACTGAAGTCAACAGGAGCGTATCTTTAAAAAAAATTAGTTTATAGTATTTGTTTTGTAGAAAGACATTGCTGTAAGCCAACATTGAGCAGAACAAAACCTTGTAAAAGTGTCTTGAGTAACAACTGACATTTAAATTTGTACATTTAAATCTTTGTACTGAAAAATTTACAATATCCATATTTATCTTACCCCCTCCATAAATAACAGTTATAATTATGAGGAATTTATTAAACAAGAATTTGTCACTTGAATGAAGACTTCTCTCACTGTTTTATCAACAAGCACATTTAACTTTCTGAAGATTTTCAAGAAAATTATCTACCAGTACAGAAGTTCTCAAAACTTTATCAGTTTAACGTGACTTCTATACAGATCCCTCCCTATTCATACCAAGCAACTCTATGCAACTACAGCAGTTGCTTATATAGAATACTGGTAATGGGGAAGTATTTAGTGATTTTTAATCATTGTTAGTGGCTCAATCCTGGAGGGTGGCTCTTGTGTTAAGCAGGGGATATCCTCTACATTTTCATCTGTTTTTAATGACATCCAGTCTCCTCTTCACAATGAGGAGACACAGATGTCTGGAGGAGCAACTGAAAACAAGGCGGTGGGGTCAACTGTCTGAATCACCAGTAAATGCTCTAGGGACCACAGTTTCCAAATGGTCGTGTTAGTAATATGTCACAGAAGCATGGTACTGACTTTATAGTTAAAAGCTGCATTGAGTGTTCTATTGTAAGTCTTATTTTCATACACTCCTCTCACCTTTTGATCTGAGTGAGCAATTTGTTTAAAATTTCTGTGTGTAATTCTACATGGAAATTTTTTTCCAGATAATTTCATTTAAAAAAAGGTTACATATTCAGTAACTGTTGTTCTTCAAGATGGTTGCACAGGTCCATTCACTTCAGGTGCCTGCATGCCCATGCACTGGAGCCAGAAAAAACTTTTTCCATAGCGGTACTGGTTAGGGTAGCACATGCACCCTCACATGCTCATGCTGTTAGCCCAGAGTACAGTAACTCCTCGCTTAATGTTGTAGTTATGTTCCTGAAAAATGTGACTTTAAGCAAAACGATGTTAAGCGAATCCAATTTCCCCATAAGAATTAATGTAAATGGGGGGTTTAGGTTCCAGGGAAATTTTTTTCACCAGACCAAAAAACAAACAAACGGTTACTCACCTTTTGTAACTCTTGTTCTTCGAGATGTGTTGTTCATGTCCATTCCAAGCAGGTGTGCGCGCGCCACATGCACCCCAGCCAGAAGATTTTACCATAGCAGCATCGGTAGGGTCGGCTTTGGCGCCCCCTGGAATGGCGCCTTCATGGCTCCATATATAGCAGCCCGCCAAACCTCCACCCCCTCAGTTCCTTCTTGCCGGCACTCCGACAGAGGGGCAGGAGTGTGGGTATTGGAATGGACATGAACAACACATCTCGAAGAACAACAGTTACAAAAAGATGAGTAACCGTTTTTTCTTCTTCGAGTGATTGTTCATGTCCATTCCAAGCAGGTGACTCACAAGCCTGAACCTAGGCGGTGGGGTCGGAGGTCATTGCAGACTGGAGTACTGCGCGGCCAAAGGCTGCATCATCTCTGGCCTGGTGCGTGATGGCATAGTGTGCCGTAAAAGTGTGGATTGAGGACCACGTGGCCGCTCTACAAATTTCCTGCATCGGGACCTGTGCCAGGAACGCAGCAGAGGAGGCCTGCGCTCTTGTGGAGTGGGCCATGATAGGCGGGGCTGGTATGTTAGCCCGACGGTAGCATTCTTGGATGCAGGTTTTGATCCAAGAGGAGATCCGCTGTGACGAGACCGGGAGCCCTTTCATCCCGTCAGCCACAGCAACAAAAAGTTGGGTTGATTTCCTGAAGGGTTTAGTCCTTTCAATGTAGGATGCCAGGGCCCTGCGAACATCCAGGGAGTGCATCCTACGCTCCTTAGCGGAGGAGTGTGGCTTCGGATAGAAGACCAGGAGAAAAATGTCTTGACACATGTGAAACTGGGAGACCACCTTCGGAAGGAATGCAGGGTGCGGCCTGAGTTGGACCTTGTCTTTGTAGAAGACAGTGTATGGAGGCTCTGATGTCAGTGCTCTGAGACTCTCCTGGCTGATGTGATAGCCACTAGAAACGCGACCTTATACGAAAGATATATAACAGCGAGCACGAAGCCAGAGGCTCGAAAGGTGGCCCTGTGAGGACGGACAGGACCAAATTGAGGTCCCAAGCCGGGACTGGTTGACGAGTATGCGGGAACAGTCTGTCCAGGCCCTTGAGGAAGCGACTAACCAATGGGTTTGCAAAGACTGAGCTACCTCCCGCTCCAGGGTGGAATGCTGAGATAGCCGCCAAGTGGACTCGAACCGAAGAGGGGGAGAGTCCTAATTGTCTCAGATGAAGCAAATAGTCCAGTACGAGAGGGATCGGGGCGAGCAAAGGAGCCTGTCCCCGCTGTTCGGCCCAGGTGGAGAAGCGCTTCCACTTGGACATGTACGTGGTCCTGGTGGAGGGTTTTCTACTACTGAGAAGGACCTGCCTGACCTGATGAGAGCATTGCATCTCCACAGGCTTTAGCCATGGAGCATCCAGGCTGTGAGGTGGAGCGACTCTAGATTTGGGTGACATAGGCGACCCCAGTCCTGTGTGATCAAGTCTAGGAGCAGGGGCAGCCTGAAGGGCGCCCATATGGACATGTGCAGGAGCAACATGTACCAAGGTTGGCGCGGCCAGGCTGGCGCTATCAGGATGACACGAGCGTGATCCCTGCGAGCCTTGAGGATTACCCTGTGAACCATGGGAATCGGGGGGAAAGTGTAAAGTAGGCCGTCTTCCCAGGAGAGGAGGAAGGCATCCGTCAAGGACCCCGGATCACGTCCCATGAGGGAGCAGAATTGCTGATACTTCCTGTTCTCTCTCGAGGCAAACAGGTCTATCTGGGAATGGCCCCTGAGCTGGAAAATTGAGAGTACTACATCCCGGCGGATAGACCACTCGTGACTCTGAAACGAGCGGCTGAGAGCGTCCGCTAGCCCATTCTGCTTTCCCGGTAGGTAGGATGCGGTCAGGTGAATTGCGTTCTGTACACAAAAGTCCCATAATGCGAGGGCTTCCCGGCACAGGGGAGAGGAGCGTGCACCACCCTGTTTGTTGATATAGAACATCGCTGGTGTGTTGTCCGTAAGGACAGAAACACACCTGCCTGCGAGGTGCGGTTTGAAGGTCATGCATGCTAGATGCACTGTTCGTAACTCCCTGACGATGTGTAAAGAAAGGTCCTCTTGTGACCAAAGACCTTGGGTTCTGAGGTTCCCCAGATGCGCTCCCCACCCCAGATCCAACGCGTCTGTTACCAGGGATAGAGAGGGCTGGGGGCTGAGAAAGGGTACTCCCGCGCAGACCTCCTGTGGGTCAAGCGACCAGTGGAGGGAATCCAGCATCGGGCGAGGGAGCGTTACTACTGAGTCTAGGGAGTCCCTGGCCAGCCGGTACACCTTCGCCAACCAGGTCTGGAGCGGGCGCAGTCTGAGCCTGGCGTGGCCCACCACATAAGTGCATGCCACCATGTGACCCATTAACTTGAGGCAATTTCTTGCTGTAGTGATAGGGTAACATTGGAGACCGAGAATAATGTTGGACATGGTCCGAAACCTGGTCTCTGGGAGGTACACTCTGGCATGTGTTGAGTCCAGGACCGCCCCTATAAATTCTATTTTTTGGGTTGCAGATAGTGTGGACTTGGCCTCGTTCAGTAGGAGGCTGAGCTCAAGAAAAGTCTTCCTGATGAAGACCACCTGAGCCTCCACCTGTTCTTTGGCACGGCCCTTGATGAGCCAATTGTCCAGGTAGGGAAACATCTAAATTCTCTGCTTGCACAGGAAGGCTGCCATGACTGCCATGCACTTTGTGAAGACCCTTGGGGCTGCTGACAGTCCGAAGGGTAGAACTGTAAACTGAAGATGGGCATTGCCTACAACGAATCTGAGGGATTGCGCCTGTGCTGAGGGATTATTATGATATGAAAGTATGTGTCCTTTAAGTCGAGAGCGGCATACCAGTCTCCTGGATCCATGGAAGGTATGATGGAGGATAGGGAGACCATGCGGAACTTGAGCTTTTTTACAAACTTGTTTAGACGCCGCAAGTCCAGAATAGGTCTGAGGCCCCCTTTCGCTTTCGGTATTAGGAAATAGCGGGAATAGAAGCCCCTGCCCCTGGACTCCCGAGAAACTTCCTCCACTGCCCCTGCTGCGAGGAGGGACCGCACTTCCTGAATTAGAAGTTGCTTGTGAGAGGGGTCCCCGAAGAGGGACGAGGAGGGGGGCTGGTGGGGTGGGAGGGAGGAGAACTGGATAGAATATCCCCTCTCTACCGTGCAGAGTACCCAACTGTCTGACCGATGTGATTTGGGCCCAAGCACGATAGAAGGGGGACAGATGTGACAAAAAGGTAGGGTTGGACAGATCCAGAGTTGTGACCCCGACCGTCCCATCAAAATGGGGGCCTAGGCCCCGGTGGTGGCCTTGGTTGGGCAGATGATGGGCCGGAGGGCTGTTGTTGCTGCCTCCTTCTGCCGGTCCTGGCCTGCCTGCGCAATGCGTCCGTGCGGTTCTGAGGCTGGTATGGCTGCGGGGCCTGAGGCAGCCTGAACTGCCTACGTTGGGTAACTGGAGTGTGTAAGCCCAGCGATCGAAGGGTAGCTCTGGAGTCCTTTAGGCTATGCAGCCTCTTATCTGTCTTTTCAGAGAAGAGCATGGGCCCTTCGAAGGGGAGGTCCTGGATGGTCTGTTGGACCTCATGTGGAAGGCCTGAGACCTGAAGCCAGGCTCCCCGTCTCATGACCAGCCCAGTTGCCAATGTGCGAGAGGCTGCATCTGCCGCATCCAAAGCTGCCTGGAGGGACGCTCGAGTAATTAATTTCCCTTCCTCAACTAGGGCTGAGAACTCAGTTCGCGATTCCTGAGGAAGGAGTTCAGTGAACCTAGACAGTGCCAAGCATGTTTTGTGACCATACCGGCTCACTATAGCCTGTTGGTTGGCTATACGCAACTGCAGCCCCCCTGTGGAATACATCTTTCTTCCAAACAGGTCCAACTTCTTGGCCTCCCTGTTTTTTGGTGTAGCCCCTTGGAACCCCGACTCTCCCTTTGGTTGGCCACATCGACCACTAGGGAGTCCGGGAGAGGGTGGGCATAAAGGTGTTCATGGCCCTTGGAGGGGACAAAATATCGCCTCTCTGTCCTCTTGGCCGTGGGGGCTAATGAGGCTGGCGTCTGTCACAAAGTGCGGGATGTGTCCGCAATAGTCTTTATCAGCGGTAGGGCTACCCTGGACGGGCCCAGGATGTCGACCACCAGATCCGTATCCACTTCGATCTCCTCAGCTTGGATCGAGAGGCTCTGGGCTGCACGTGTAAGCAACTGTTGGAGGATCCTGTTGTCCTCTAGGGCCGGTGCCGCTGAGGTTCCCGCGACCGCCTCATCAGGAGAGGAAGAGGAGGAGATCACCTGCAAAGGGCCTTCCTCTATACCCTCAGTCCTCGTGGGGACCTGCGGCACACGGTACTCTGGTTGCGTGGCCGGTGCGGGTGCAGGATGTGGCACTGCGGCTGGTACTGGGGTCAACACCAAATGACGAGGCGTGCTGGTCGGTGCCTGTGGTGTCGGGACCATGGCCCCTGCCGGTGCCGGTGTATGACTAGGCGGTACCGGGATCTGTTGTGGCACACTCCTGTCAGACGGCGGTGCCGGTGGTGGAGGCATTTGAGCCGGAGCCACCGCCGTCGATGAGACCGATGCGGACCTTGAGCGGGGGCCGTACGCCTGTCCCACGGACTGATAGTAGGCCCAGGGAGTCCAGAACGGCCACTGGGGGGGCGGTTGCCACTGCTGTTGCCACTGCGGTGGATAAGGCTGGAGGCTCACTCGCGAGGTCGACTGCCTGCTCCTCGATCTACTGGAGCGGTACGACTCCGCCTCCGAATCTGAGGTCTCCGAATAGGAGGACCTAGGGGGAGCAGTACCCACTGTCGCTGGGGAGCGGTGCCGCTGGACTAGAGAATGTTCTCTCTGCTCCAGTGCCGCTGGGGTGGAGCGGTGCGGGGACCGCGGCGATAACATAGCCGGCTTGCCCCATGATTGTATAGGGGTTGGGCCATGGTCGGAGGCTTTTTCCACCGGCGCGGCAATGCTGGCACTGGGCGGCTTAGTAGGTCAGAGGCTGCCTGCAATGCTTCCGGCGTCGATGGGAGGCGCACTTTCTCAACGAGGTCCAGGGATGTCTGCCTGTCCAGACTCAACCGTACCCTCTACGGGGCGGGAGTCAACGGATTAGCAGGATTAGTCTGCAACACGGCCTGTCCCGCAATACACCGGCCCTTTAGGGTCCTGGTGGAGTGATCGTCCCCTCACAGGCCTCTTCTTTTTAATTGGCACCGCGGATGGTGAACGGTGCCTCATGGAGGCCGATTTCCTATGTGCTGACTCCCTCCGGTGCCGGGGTTTGGAGGTTTTGGCCTCATGACGTATTACCGGTGCCGGGGCGCTGCGCACTGAGGATGAAGTGCTGGGCACTGCGTTGGTCGGCCCAGGGTCCGAATATGGCTGCAGGGCCACTTCCATTAGTAACACTTTGAGCCTCTGCTCTCTGTCTTTGAGAGTCCTGTGGCCAAATGCCCTGCAGATAGTGCACCTGTCTCTTTGGTGGCTTTCTCCGAGGCACCATAAGCAGGAAGAGTGCGGGTCACTCTTTGGCATGAATTTCCCGCAGTCCTTGCAGAGTTTAAACCCTGGGGACCCGGGCATGCCCCAGCGGGGCGACGAGTACGTTGGGGAAAACCCCCCAACAACTATTTATCTATACTAACTCTAAACTAACTAAACTATTTACAAGGAAGAAAACGGGACACTGCCAAGATTGCTGAAGAGCAAGCGAAGTTCCAGCTAGCCGTCACCGGCGGTAAGAAGGAACTGACGGGGTGGAGGTTTGGCGGGCCCCTATATATGGCGCCATAAAGGCGCCACTCCAGGAGGTGCTGAAGCCGACCCTATGGACGCTGCTATGGTAAAATCTTCCAGCTGGTGTGCACGCGGCGCGCACACACCTGCTTGGAATGGACATGAACAATCACTCGAAGAAGAACTATATATTATATAGATATACACAAAGTATACATTTTAAACAAACAGTTTAATACTGTTCACAGCTATGATGATTGTGAAGCTTGGTTGAGGTGGTGAAGTCAGAGGGTGGAAGACGGAGGAATATTTCTCAGGGAATGCCTTGCTGCTAAATGATGTACTAGCACTCGGCTGAGCCCTCAAGGGTTAACACATTGTTGTTAATGTAGCCTCTCACACAAGGCAGCACGAACACGAGGGAGGGGAGACAGCATAGCAGACAGAGACAGACACACACCTTGTGTGTGTGTGGGGGGGGAGAGAGAGAGAGATGCACACTGCCCCTTTAAGTAAGCTGACCCACTCTTAAGTGCATTGTCTTTTTAAGTGGATCAGAAAGTTGAGAAAGCAGCTGCTGCCCCAAGCTCTCTCTGTCTCCTTCCATCTGTGTCCCCTCCCTGCTCTATATAGGGAAGGGGTAAGTGCGGTGCAGGAGCAGGGGGGAGGGGGACACCCTGACATTAGCCCCTCCTTGCCCCCCTGCACAGCAAGCAGGAGTCTCTGGGAGCAGCTCCAAGGCAGAGGGCAGGAGCAGCACATGGCAGTAGGGGGAGGGACAGCTGAACTGCCTGGCAATTGATAGCCTGCTGGGGGGCTGCAGCACGGGGAGCTGATAGTGGGGCTGCCGGTCCACCGTGGTTACAAGCCCCCACCAGCTAGCTGCAACGGGCTGCTCTTCCAGCAAGCAGTGGACAAAGCAGGCGGCTGCCAAACGACATTAGAAGGGAGCATTGCACAACTTTAAATGAGCATGTTCCCTAACTGATCAGCAACGAAACAACGTTAACTGGGACGACTTTAAGTGAGGAGTTACTGTATAGAGGAGTGGAGATGCCTTGACACCCATTCAGTTCCTTCACACCAGAAGCCAGTGCTTGCTGTGACTCCAGTGTAGGGGGAAGGAGGGAGGAGTATGGAATGTACATATGCAACACATCTTGAAGAACACAGCGAACAGGTATGTAACCATTTTTTCTTTGAGTGCTTGCACGTGTCCCTTCCACTTGAGGTGACACACAAACAGTCCCAGATGGAGGAGGGAACCAGAGTTTACCTCAACAAAGACTGCAGCACCACTCTCCCAAATATAGCATCATCCCTCAAGGCCTGGGAGAAAGCATAATGAGTAGTGAGCATATGAACAGATGACAATTGCAAAAGCCCTGCAAAAGCCACTCATGGAAATGTAACTCAGGAAAGCAGCTGAATGTGCTTGAGCGCACAGAGTGCACTAAAGCTCTTTGAGGTAATTAAATGTTTGCAATATCATAGTACAGACAAATGCTGGAGGAGATCCAGGAAAAGATATTCTGAAATAATGGTTTTTCTTTCCATCCTATCAGTAAAGGATATGAATAACCAAAGAGATGTCCTAAACTCTTTAGTCCCACCCAGGTAGAAAGCCCATGCTCTGTGAATGTCCAAAGTATGGAGATTTTTCTTATTTTTGTGTGAAGTTTCAGAAAAAATTGTTGGCAAGTATTATAGTCTGATTCAAATAAACATCTGAATGCACTTTAGTGAGAAATTTGGGATGTGGCTACAAACCAACTTTGTCCTAGTAAGATACTGTATAAGGAGGGTCAGCCTGAAGTTCTGCAACTCTTCCGGTTGAAGTAATAGCTACCGGGAATGCTACCTTCATTGAGGGATGAGACAATGAGCACGTAGCTCTAGGTTTGAAAGAGGATTTTATTAAAACCGAGAGAACCAAATTTAGATCCCAGGGTGGAGCTGGGTCTCTAACAGATGGGAAAAGCCTGTTCAAACCCTTCAAAAACCTAATAGTCACAGGGTTGGAGAACAGATCTCCCATCTGTAGAAGAGTGAAATGCAGAGATAGCAGTCAGACAAACCCTGAGGGAACTGATCGAGACACTTTTTTCCTGTAAGTGAAGCAGGAAATCCAGAATACACTGAATAGGAGCCTGTGATGGAGAAGTATCTTTCTGCTGGGAATACACAGAAAACTTCTTCTATTTCATGAGATAAGTGTATCAGGTGGAAAGCTTTCTGCTGTTCAGACGAATGCTCTCCACTGCAGCAGAACAGATAACCTACACCTCATTGCTTGGATGCTCCATTATTGACTCCACAGGAAGCTAAGAGGATTGGGATACAGAGCCTGGTCCCGTGAAATTATGTCCAGAATCTGGGGAATGGTAATGGGAATCTCAAATGGACAGGTTCAACAGGGCCAACAACCAGTGCTGAAAAAGCCAGGCTACAGCGATTAAAATTAGAACAGCATGATCTTGTCAGTTGGCCCAGGACTCTCAGCAGCACAGGGATTGGCAGAAAACAAAGAAGTTTTCCCTTCTAGGAGACCACAAAGGCGTCCAAAATGGACCCTGCGCTGACACTTGCCCTTGAACAAAACTAGTGACACTTCCTTTTCTGTCAAGTGTTGAACAGGCCCATTTCTAGTATACCCAAATCTGAAAAATGGACTTTGCTAAATTGGGTCTGAGGGACCATTCATGATCTCTGCTGAATGACCTGCTAAGATGGTCTGCTAGAAAGTTTTGAGATCCAGGAAGATGAGATGCTTTGAGGGTAATCTTGTTCTTGATGAAAAGGGACAGAGGTTCAGTACTTCTTGCCAAAGGGGTCTGATCTGGGATTTCCCTGTTTGTTGAGGTCAACCATTGCAACAATGTTGTATGTGAGCACTTGTACAGAACAGGAACACTTGAAAGGCCAGACAAATAACTCAGAGCTACCTGACATTGATCGTCCTGATCAGTCTACAGACTGAAAGCTCCCTAGATTTGCTCCCCAACTGAGGAATTAAGCATTTGTGACTAAGGTCACACAAGGCAGAATTGGAGCAAATGGAACTCCACTACATACACTGGCAGGGTCCATTCACCAGTCCAGGCAAGACAGAACAGTTGCAGGATCAGTTGAGTCTGCATTTCGAGTAGATGATGAGATACACACTTCAACCACTTCTGCAGGACTCGGAGGTGAATTGTGCCATGTGTTATACACAAGCTGCCGTGTGACCTAGAAGTTTCGGGCAGTTCCTTACTGTTGTACAAAGATATAACTAATTCTTTGCACGTGTTGAATATTGCTTGAAATTTGGCCTGAGGCAAATAAGCTCTTCCTGATGTCAAGTCAAGAAGAACTCTTATAAATTCAATTTCCTGTACGGGGAGAAGAACTGATTTGTCTTTGTTGATCATCAGGCCAAACAAACAAAATAGGGATCAGATCTTCTCGATGGCTTCCTTCACTTGCTGTCTGGAATGACCTAAGATCAACCAATCACCCAGATATGGATATACCTGGATTTTTGTCTTCCTGTGATGTGCTGCCCCTACAGCCTGCACTTTGTGAAGACTCAGGGAGGCTGATGACAGACCAAAAGAAAGGAGCATAAACTGGTAATGCACACTTGCTACAACAAACCTTAAGAACATTTGGTGACTCTGATGAATGACCACGTGGAAATCGGCATCCTTTAACCTGGGGCAATGAACCAATAGTTGAGTTTGGGAATGGATAACTGAAGATAGGATAAGCATATGAAACTTTATCTTTCTTATGTACTTTTTGAGATTTGGCAGTCTAAAATAAGTCTGAGGCCTCGCTTTGACTTTGGGATGAGAAAATGAGAGCTTTATAAGTAGGTTGAGAACATTTTACATTATTAATATTTTCATCATTTAAGAAAAGATTTAAGAAAACAAAGATGTTTTTGTAACTTTCAATTTTTCTGCACACAATAAATAAAGTAGAAAATTTAACATACTGAGAAAAAAAAGCCTAATTCAGTACAAGTTGTGGGATGCAAAAGAAATATTTAAATAAATATAAGCCATAACAGGCCCCAAAGAGTCTATTCCTGGGCTTCAGTTATCCATGGCTCTCCTACTCCCATTCTATCTCATGGATCCTCCTACAAATATCCCAACTGCCCTGCCTTCCACATAACATCTTCATTCCCTCCCACGTGCCCTGACTAGTCCCACAAAGACCATTGCCCAACACACCACATTTCCTTCTTCCACAAAATATCCCCCTTTGCAACACTTAACTTACCCCATGCCCCTCCTCCCAAAAAAATATCCTAGTTCCCCAAATCTACTCAAAACAAGTCCCAGCTCCCCAGTAGTCTCCTTCTGTGCCCATTGACATACTCCTATTCCCCTCATGGTCCCACATTAACACTTTGTCTACCCCCCACAACCTCTAAGCCCTCCTGTTATTCCAACACAACCTCCAGATACTCAATAGGAGCACCCATCCCAGACAAGCCTAAATAGCTTGCCATACTCCTGCTAGCCTCAACAGGCTTAAGGGTAGAGTGAGAGGACATGAGAAGACTCTGCTCCTGAGCTCCAGATGGCCACAGTTCTAGTATCAGAGGAGTAGCCGTGTTAGTCTGTATACACAAAAACAACGAGGAGTCTGGTGGCACCTTAAAGACTAACAGATTTATTTGAGCATAAGCTTTCGCGGGTAAAAACTCCCACTTCTTACAGCTTTACTGCTGCTCTCCCAATGGTCCACAACATCACAGCTGCCTCACCGTATCTGGGCTCTGCTCCAATGGTAGTGACATTGAAAGCACTACAGCAAACAGGGCCCCAGGCAGTTATCAGAGTATTGACTTACCTTATACTTCATCTAAATCAGTAGTACTTCTAGCGGAAGTATGAGTATAATCAAGACATTGACATGAGGGAAATTTTAGAACAATAAGCCTAGTCATTTGTCAATATAGACTGGCTCTCTGTGAGATTAGTAAGGCCAAAATTGTCAAAACTGCATACATAAAATTAGATTTCAGTGAAACCTAAAGAGTTACACCAGTCTGAAACTGGCATAATCCAGGCCCAATGTTCCAGTCTGTGAGGGCTTTCTTCTCCACCCTAAGGAAATGCATGTGCAGCACCTGTTAGAAACTTCATTTTCCTCCAGGATCATACCTAGGGAAAATGGCTGTTGGGGAAAAAATGAAATAATTCTGAGGGCAGAAAAATTTTAAGAGATCAACCCTGACTACTGCCTTGTTCGTAGACCTGAGATTGGAACTCCAAAGTACAGGGGGAGTAACATCACGTAGATGGGGGAAATTACCCCATTATAGAAATTTAATTTTTTTTTTAAAGTTAACAAATGGGTTTAGTAGCATTTCTTCTCAAATTGCACATACCAACCTTTACTATAATTTAGTGAACTGTTCAGTTTTGGAATTTTCTTTACTCCAACTTAGTATAAAAAGTGATGGACGCTGTACAAAGATTTTCACAGCTTCGGGAGTCTGTGTTTTTTCATGTTGGCAATAAGATTATCTTTCACTTGCAACTGGCACTTTAAAAAATATTATTATATTTCCTCACTATACAACTACACTGGTAGCCCAGGAGAATCTAAGGCACCTTTTCCTACTAACGTTTTCTTGTCAGTGCAAGACAAACAATACCAGGATATTTTAAAAACATTTTATGAAAGTTTTACCATGAGTTCTCTATCTCTGTCATGTTAACGTATGAGAAAATTGTATGTTAATTGCTATAACAGGACACAAAATTTTAAGCTGAACTTACTGAAGTGAGCATAACTCAGCTTTAAATTGTGAAGAGTCATCAGATGTCTGGGCAAGTTTATAAGACTTTGTTTTTAATTCATCTTCCAGAGAGTTTATTCTTTCTTTCAGTACAGAGATTGTACTCTTCAGTTCAAACTGTTGCGTTTCAAACTGCAATAAAAAAAAAAAAAAAAAAGAAAGAAAAAAAGACATGTTGTCTTTATTTCCTTTAGAAATCCATTACAGTGGAATGATTTTACTTTAAAGAAAATTTATCTAAAGGGTTTTAAAAAGCCATTCGGGTGAGAAAAAACTTCTGTTAGAAGTTTACTCACTAACATGTTACTTACCCCAGAAACAGTGTTTTCCAGTTCTGCGATGTCATGCTCCATCTTTGATTTCTCAAAGGCTGCTGCTTCCTGCTGGACCTAACATGGAAAGAAATACAGAATTACTTGTAACAGTAAGTAATTTTTTAGACTGGAGTATGATTTAAGATGGCAATGCTCTTTGCAGAATATAAAGTTCTAAAAGAAAAAAAGCCTTATCTTCATATGCACATGATTGGATGCAAAGCACACGAACTCCAGAGCTTCACCTGAACAAACAACAATGTAAGTATGATACAACGTTTCTCATGATTTTGTGAGGATACTTGCAGATGTCTTTAAACCTCTGTGTGATTCAACCTTTGGGAGAATTTGTAACAGAAAAAGTAAATTTCCTTTCCCCTTATGAAATAGTCTCAGGTGGGTTGCTATAGAGAGAATACAAAACCAAAGTAATGCCAGATATGGTAGGCTAAGACATCAGAATTCTAAGCTATTTTCTAAAAGATATTGTCAAGGTTTAAAGTAATTTTTAAAATCCATTTTCATTTGTTACAAACAACCTTAGAAGCTTGAAGCTTAAGGTCTGCTTACAAATCAAAGTCATCTTTCCCCATTTCAGCATTGTATCATTATTTACTGCTAAAGCACCTTTATCTACCTTCTGATTTCTATATATGAGTATTGTGATGTCATCAGATAAGCTTGTGCACTTCCTCAGAAATCTGTGGATGATGGCTCTTTACCAAGGGAGCTGTGGCTCTGGTCTGATTTCCCCTTCTTCACAGACTTGCTTTGTATAAATGGCATGCCCAAACCAGACTCCTTCCATCCCTTGCTGCTGCTGCTTTTCCCATTTTGGGGAAGCCACTTGGGACTAAAGAATTGGAAAACACGCCTTATAGTGATTGTTAAGCTAAATAGATTCAAGAAGCTCAAAGAAGATAAAGGAGAGAGACTTGGTCACAGTCCATAAGTACCTACATGGGGAATAAATATTTGATAATGGACTCTTCAGTCTAGCAGACAAAGGAATAACACGATCCAACAGCTGGAAGTTGAAGCTAGAAAAAATCATACTAGAGATAAGGTGCAAATTTTTAACAGTGAGGGTAATTAATCATTGGAATAATGTAACCCCGGGTTGTGGTGGATTCTCTATCAATGGCAATTTTAAAATCATGACTGGAAGTTTTTCTAAAAGATATGCTCTAGTGCAAATAGGTATTCGTTCAGCGAAGTTTTATGGCCTGTGTTATGCAGAAGGTAAGCCTAAATGATCACAATGCTCCCTTCTGGCCTTCAAATTTATTGCTACGTCTACACTATGAGCTAGGGGTGTGAGTCCCCTGCTTGTGAACACATACCTGCACTAGCTCTCATCAAGCTAGCATGAGTATATATAGCAGCGTAGCCGCACTAGCATGTAGTAGTAGTGGAGGCATAGATGAGCCATTCCAAGTACTTACCTACTGGTTTCGGGTGGGTTTGTACTCGGCATGACCCAGCCACGCCTTTCCAGCCACTACCAGTAGTACTGCAACTACACTGCTGTTATCAAGCTAGTGTGAGTATGTGTACACAAGCAAGGGAAATCACACCCTACTTTGTAGGTTAAACATAACCTATGACTATAAAGGGGTAGAGGTGAGGGGAGATCTAGCTCCCCCATGCCAGCTGATGCAGTGCATCACTGTGGCATCATCTGTGAGTACATGAATCATCAGGTACTCAATTAGGGGTAAGAAAGCAACACCAGCAGAACAGCCCTGAGTTACAGAATGTTTAGGAGGAGGGTGATCTCAAGAGACTACCATCTCTCCTGTACCTTCTATAGATATATTTGGTCTCCTGTTGAGAATGGATTACGTTCACTTGAACTAGTATATGATATACATGTTATGTTGTTATACAATAACTGATGCTAAGTGAAATTGTATGATGGGGTATGTTGTTGGATGAAGACCAACATAACATATGGTGCTGGGTGTATGGAGGGCATGGACTTTTGGATGGAAATACCACCTGGTCTGTTTGTTTGGAACTTTGGGAGTTTTGAATTTGAAGGGTTATTGGTTAGCTCCTGAGAAGATGGGGAACAGGATCATAGAGGGAGTCAGAGAACTATATTGTGATCAGGAAGGGAAGCACTACTGGGCTCTCATAAAATTAGGCTTTCCTTCTGAAAGTCAGAAGTAGAAGGGATACTGAAAGCAGTTGCTTTTTCTGATATGTTTACTCTAGTTAAATAAAAGTATACTGGTTTTTCAAACTCAGAAGTCCCAGGCATAGTAAATCAGTGGGGGTCTGAAGAGATCTGTGGGGTCCTTGAAATAGAATTAGGCAAAGCAGCCAGAATTGCCCAATATTCACAGGCAAGGGTTCGGAGAGGAAGCTTAGAGGGATTACTAGTAATCCAGAAACACCGGTTTTGAACAAGGCGTGTGCCCAGGAAGGGGCAGGTTGTGACAATTTCCCACCCTGGAATAGAGGCATTCAAGACAAGAATCTTTGTTGGTGGTTTTTGTGAAAAGGACTTTCTGCTGCGTACATGGGTTGGATCTGTCAGTTTAAAGAAGAAAGACTTCCAGAGGGCCTACAAACACTTAACCCTTCCTGTGTTTATTTGGCAGATATGCAAATCTCATTCACCCTCAGATAAACTCTGGCATGCTGGATGATGTACATGCATGCTGACATGTGCCTCAGTAATTTGAGGCAGGAACTCACTCCTGAGTGCTGGGGTGGGACCAGAGTTGATTGATGAGGTCTATCATAATCTGAAACCTCTTTTGAGGGAGGTATGTTCATGTTGACTTTTAATTTATTAGAGCCCTATAAACTCTGGGTTGAGGTCAGAGTCCATTTTTAAACTGTTGACTCTGAGCCTCAGGGTGGAGTATCTTTTGAAGTGAATCTGTCATGTGCTGAAGGGGATTTCCCTTGCACCAGCCAGTCATACAGGTAGGGAATAACCTGGATTCATGGTGATCTAAAATGTGTGACCATCACAGCTAGGACCTTGGTAAATACTTGTGGTGCTGTGGAGAGGCTGAAAGGTAGAACTCTGTATTGATAATGTTAGGTTCCTACCAGGAGCCACTGATACTTCCTGTGAGCTGGAAGCATAGAAATGTGGAAGTAGGTATCTTGGAGGTTCAAGAACCACAAACCAGACCATGGGGCTGAGATGGAGCAATGAATGACGGCACTGAAGATCAAGGATGAGTCTCCACCCTCTGTTCTCTTTGAGAATAGGAAGTAAGTGGAAACAGAATCCCTTGCCCCTTAACTCCTAAGACACCTCCTCCATTATTCCCACTTGTACCATGGAGTCTTATCTCTTGCTTCAGTATTTTCTCATCAGAAGGGTCCCTGAAGAGAGATAGGGAGAAAGGTGTTTTTTGATGATCTTAGAGACCTACTGGTCTGGGGTTATCCCTGTCCAAGCCTCCCAGAAAAGGACAGGTGAGTGTCAAAGAAGGGATGAAAAAAGAAGGGTCCATAGATGGTCTGGCACAACTCTTGCCCTGTATATCATGTTTTCTTGAAGCCCTGGATTGTGGGACAATGAGGAGGAGGCAGAAGGTCATCCGCCACAGAAATGCTGTCTCTTCCCCAGGGCCTACAAGGATCACTATTGCAAGTAATAGTGGGGCTGCTGCCTCTGCCTGTATTGCTGTAGCTATTGTCTTGGAAACTTCCTCTTAGGGGGCAGAACTTATAGGCCCAGGAATCTCACTGAATCCCTTGACTATTAAGGTATATAGGGTGTTGTCCAGGATGTTGCTGAGCTCATTGCCCCCATACAGGAGGTCCTCAATAGTAACCTGGACTACATGTGGAATTCCTGATGCTTGTAACTAAAAAGATCTCATAGCTACAGCAGTGGCTGTTTATCTGAGAGCTGTATCAACTGTGTCAATTGCTGCTCAGCGTGCTGTCAGGGATGGAAGCTACCATAAGACCTTTTATTTTATCCAGGTGATCTATGAAGAACTTGTCCATAAAATTAGAGAGAGTTTGTCCAATAGCATGAAGCCATATTTGGAAAGTTGCACCTGGTAATTCACTATTTTCACTTGGAGGCTTGTGAAGAGTAAGCTTTCTTCCCAAAGACATCAAAGACCTTTGCCTGGTCTTGCTTGTCTCATGGACTGCCTGAACTACAACAATACCTGGAGAGGATGTTGGTAAAAGTACTTGAATCCCTTTTCATGGACCTAATACCTCCTCTGTCTGCCCCCTTTGATGTACTCACAATAGGTTCTGGTGTGTACCAGATGAACTTTGCTGGCTTTGGCATGGTGAGTTGTCCCGACAAGAAGGGTTGTCTGATATCCAGCAATTTGTGCTGCTTCTCCTGGATGACTGCCAGGGAGATGTTCAATGTCTCTGCCGCCACGTGACAGAGCAAGTCCTAAAAGACCTTCAGCTCTTGTACCAAGGCAGATGACAGAGGGTTGACCACTTCGTCTGGCAAGGAGGATGAAATGACTGGGATGGAGTATTTCAAGCAAGTGCTTGTGCCACTGTATTCCTCCTTTCCCTATACCATTTGGGGTTGAGCTGAAACAGATGGAAGTTGTTTCTTTGGTATGGAGAATCTGGTTCTGAAAGCTGCAGTTTGAGCCAATTTTTTTTTTGAGTATGGATTTCCTCTTCAAGGGATCAGTATGCCATGGTTGGTATGAGTAATGTGGAGGACACACAGGTGATACCCTATGTGACCCAGATGACCTTCCAGTTACCCTGATAGATCCTGTCAGTGCTTCTTCTCCAACTCCCAGTGCACCAGCCAATGAGGTGAGAGGTGGCGCTCAAGGGAAGGGTGGCGCTCCTCAGCTGAAGGGTGAGGGAATCACTGTACACTGCTCCCCCATCTGCCCAACCCCTGTGCATCCAGACCCCCTCATACCCAGACCCTCCCACCAAGCCTCACCCCCCCACACCCAGAACCCCGCAACGAGCCCCAACCCCCCCTGCACTTGGACCACCCCAACAAGCCCCCTGCATCTGGATCCCCACCCCACTGAGCCCCACTCCCTCAGCATCTGGACCCCCCCCACTGAGTCCCCCACAACCAGACCCCCCTTCCAAGCTCTAGTCCCCCCTACATCCAGAACCCCCCGCCCCTGCTAAGCCCAAACCACCTTCACCTGGACCCTCTGCAGAGTCCCATTACCGTTGCACCCAGAACCCTCCAACAAGCCCCTGTGCATCCAGATCCCCCAACGAGCTGCCCGCACCCAGATTGCCCTCTCAACCCATACCTGCATGCTCCTACGCCAAGCCCCTCAACACTTGGATCCTGCCTTGATGAGCCTGCCTGCCCACACCTGGTGCATCTGGCAACGAGGGGCAGGGCCCTGGGGTGTTTCTGGGGCAGGCCCAATCCTTGCACTGTGTCAGAGCTGGGTGCATCAGCATGCCAGGAGTATCAACATGTACCATGCCTGCAGTTGAGCTTACCCTGCTTCTGCTTCCAGATGTTGGTCCAGCCTGGTTCCAGATCCTGCTTCTTCCTACTTCCTATCCTGCTCCGGCCTTGTTTCCAAACCTGCTCCTGTTCCCCTCCAGCTTCTGACTTCGAGCCTCTGCTTTACTTCTGGCTTATGTGTCTAGTTTACCCTACGGCTCTGGCACTTAGCTACTGTCTCTCTAATACTGATCCTTGCTCCCCCTCCAGCTCTGCCATTCGGCTTCTGTCCTTCTGACTCTCAGCTTGTTCCTGGACTCTGCTCCCCTGGACCAAGCTCTAACTGATAGGCTGGACTCCCATTTCAACCATTAGTCCTGACTGCCCAGACCCAGTCAGCTATAGTTTGAACAGCCCAATACATAGGTAAGGCCCACCTCGCCAACAGACCCCATTCAGTCCAATTTTTCGCTGGTGGAATTGGTGGATGGGCCGTACAGACCTTGCAAACACAAGTGTTCACGCTGCAGGTGTAGAAAACAGCCCTACAAGCCCAGGTTTCACCCTGGCTCCAGCCTCTCAAGAGCCAAAGGTTCCACTTCCGGACAAGTTTAATGGTGACTGTGGTTTGAGATTTCCTAAATAATGCCAGCTCATCTTCTTGCTACCCCACAATGCGCCTCACAGACCAGGCCTGAGTAGGTCTCAACATTACTCAGAAAGCCTTGGCCTGGACCTCCCGCTCCGTTGGAATAGTCCAGCCCCCTCCTGGGATAGGTGAATCAGATCATTCAGGCCGTGATGGTTATCTTCAGTGACCTCCACTGCACCCGAACCTCTGAAACTGTACCAGCTATTTACAGCAGAAGCAGATGCCTCCAACTTTGCACTGGGACAGTCCTCTCCCAAATGGCAGCCTCTGATGGTCCGCTTCACCCTTTAGCCTTTTACTTGCGCATGCTCACACCAGTGCTGCAAAACAATGACATCCTTGATAAAGAGCTACTTGCCATCAAAGTAGCCTTCAAGGAATGACAGCATTTCCTGGAGAATGTCAGGTTCTCTATCCAAGTCCTCACTGACCACAAGAACCTGGAATTCCTGAAGAAGGCTTGGCACCTAAAACAGTGACAGGCCCACTGGTCTCTCTTCTGTATTTGGTTTGACTTCTTGGTGACCTACTGTCACAGAGCCAGGAATGCGAAGAAAGGTGCATTATCCCAGAAGGGGGAGTACTGTGAACTTGACCAAGAGGCTCCATCCATGATCCTCAAACTGTCAAATTTTATTTTGAGTACCACTGTCCATAACCTGCTACCCTCGATGGGTTCCCTGCTGCCTAATGATCCCTTCGTAATTCAGATCCACGAAGCCCTAGAAAATGTTACCACCCATACTGCCTTTCTGTATCTTAAGGGGCACATCTACATACACAATGGTTCACCCAGGCTGCAAGTTCTACAAATCAGTCACGATCCTCTTCTGGCAGGTCACTTTGGTCAATTCAAGACCCAAGCCCTCAGTGCCGAGGAGTTTCTGGTGGCTGGCCCTGCACACTTCAACAGCAACTTATATCTGGTCCTGTAACCTCTGCACTCAGACCAAAATCCCACATGAAACTGCTCTTCAGCCCTTTTCCACTCCACCCCCGTCTTGGGCCATCGTGTTGACGGACTTCATCATGGAACATCCGCCCTCCCAAGGATTCTAGTGGTTATTCATCTCCTGACAAAGATGGCACATTTTATACTGTGTCACAGCCGCCCCACTGTCCACAAAATAGCCCGTTTGTTTGAAGACGATACCTTTCACCTTCATGGATTGCCCTCAAGCATAGTATCCGACCAGGGGTCACAGTTTATTTTGGTGGGAATTTATGTGCCTCCTGACCATTGAACTTCGTCCCTCAACTGTTTACTACTTTAGTACCAACAGTCAGGCAGAGAGAGTCAATCAAGTCCTAGAGCAGTACCTAGGCTGTTTCCTATATTACCACCAGGATGACTGGTTGGCATTCGTTCCACCACCCTGAATTCACCTACAACTACACACACACTGTAACTCAGAAGACCCCCACTTCATTAATTATGGGTTCCACCTTTGGCAGCACCCTGAAATCCCCTTGCCTTACCAGTACCAACCATTGCTGACCTCGCTGTGTAGGTTAACCAAGTACATCAAGAATTCAGGCACCAGTTAAAAGAGGCTAAGACAGTGTACAAGCACCACGCCATTAGCCAACCGATACCATCAGCCAACCCCCAATCTCATGGAAGGGGATAGGGTTTGATTGTCTGCACAAAACCTGCAATCCACCCGTCCATCCCTGAAGCTGGACCACAAGTACTTGTGGCCATTTAAGATCACAGAACAATTTAACCCAGTAACCTTTCGATTACAGCTGCCAGAATCCCTTCAGATCCTCCCCATTTCCACATCTCCCTCGTGAAATCTTTATCAAGAATTTCTGCCTGCACTACAGTCCTCCTCCTCCTTTAATAATTGTGAAGGGCCAACAGAAACTTGTGGACCAGCAGATTCTGGACCCTCACTGAGTCTGGGGAAGACTCCAATATCTGATTGACTGGGAGGGATAAGTCCTGGAGGAGCAGACATAGGAACCCGTGGAACATGTCCAGACCCCAGACCTCCTGTGTGCCTTCCTGCCTAATCCAACAGCCCCAGGGTTCCTGGGAAGTGACCCTGAAAGAAGGGGGTGCTGTCAGGTACCAGACCAACTACTGGCCTGCTCCCTGACTAACTTCACTGCTAGGCAACCAAAGAGCCCAGCTTCACTGCCTTGGAACTGACAGAGTAGCCAGAGCACCTGACTGGCTGCTGGTTTAGCTACCCTGCTCATAAGTCTGGCACTCACAGCAGATCTGCAGTTCCTCAACATGTATTATGCCCACAGCCACACTTGTCCTGCTCCAGCCTGCTTCCAGGCCCTACTCCAGACTTGTTTCCGAATCTGCTCCACCTACTACCCACTCTGGTTCCAGCCTCCCTTCCCTCCAACTTCTGATGTCAATCCTTAGCTACGGCTCTGGCATTCAACTTCTGTCTCTCCAGTACCAATCCTTGGCTCCACCTCTAGCCTACAACTCCAGTTTACCCACCGGCTCTAGGATGTGGCTTCTGTCCCTCTGGTACTGACCCTTGGATCGTTCCTGGACTGTCCCCCCACTGGACTCAGCTCTAACTGGTAGGATAAACTCTTGTTTTAATCATTAGGCCTGACTGCCTACAGCCCCATCAGATACACCTGTCATTAGAGCCCGGTGCAGATACAAATATGTGGATCCATATCCAACCTGCAGGAATCAACTTGTATCCGACCCATACTCCATCTTTTATCTATATTTGCATCCACACTGCACCTGCAACAGCAAGCTATGTCACAGTGCCTCTCAGGAAGAGCCTGTGTATTGTATAAGAAAACTGCCTGGCTTAACAAATGTGCACAATATTATTATTGTTGTTATTATTTTAAACATCAGTCTTACTATACAACAGGCATCAGAACAAATAGCCTTTTATTTTATTATTTTTAATGTAAATGTCTAAAGTCAATAATGCTCAAAATAACAAACTAAACTATAAAATTTAAAAAAATCTCAGCTGCCTATTTAGCTTGTGAGTTATAAAGTCATCAAACTTAGAGCTCAGCAATCTCAGTTTCTTTGCACCAGCCACTGTTCTCCCTGTGGAATCATGTAAAGAGAATACTATCTGAGGGCTACAGTGCTTAATTATTGCCCGGGCTTGGCAGGTTATCCTCCTAAGGGGGCGGGGGAGGAGCAACAACAGGCACTCCATGTCAAGGGGGTAAAGGTGCTCTCTGGCTGCCCAACCAATGCCTTATTTCAGCCCTGGCACCTATTGGCTTGACAGATCATCCTCCGCACCCCCTCACGGGGTTGGGAAGAAAGAGGAGCAACAACAGCAGGCACTCTATGACTCAGGTCAGTTTTCCCAGGTGGGTGCAGGAGGGGGGTGCAAGGGTTAGGGGCACAGAAGAGGGAGTTCTCCGGTTGCCCAGCCAGTGATTTATTTGTGCCGTAACAGTCAGTTGGAGAGGGAGGCAGCTGCTTCTGCAAAGTAAGTCAGGAAGCCAGACTGACTTACTTTGCAGAAGCAGCTGCCTCCCTCTCCAACTGACCTGATACAGCAATGAAGTTGGGAGAAGTTTCCTATATTGCTTGACTGTTTAAACTACAGATAGGAGCATGGGGGATTTTCCTACCTGTCTTGATCTATCCACCTCCCCTTTCTCTATATACAGGGAGAGAGGAAATATAGGCTCTGGAAGGTGGGGAAGCAGCCTCATAGGCTATGAGCTACAGATGGCTACTTTCCCGCATTTGAGATCCTGTATTTAGGGTCCTGTGCGGATACAAAAATTTGTATCCGCATCGATTCACAAACATGGTCCACGAATATAAAGCAGATATCCGCATATCTGTGGGGCTCTACCAGTCATTGCTCTTTATCTGAGATAAATGAAAAGCCAAGAGGCAAAGAAAACCTAGCAAAAAGTTTAACTACCAAAAATTGAAAACTTTGAAGACTAACTGGTTTCTTGCTAAGCAAGGAACAAGGATACCATAGGGTTCTGTCTTGCAGTGACAGGTGACAAGAAAGAACCACGTGTTGCAGCCGTACCGTCCTTTGTCTCTTCTGCTGTGGGAAGCAGGAGGGTACGCAAAGCACAGGCAAACTTCCCAGACACTGCCATTTTAAAGAATCTGATCTTGCACATATGACATGCACCAAGATTGGAATCTATATGAATAACTCAAAAAAAAAAAAAAATCTTAGCTCTAAGTATAATATTAAATTAGAAATGTTTCCACATAGAAGTGAAATCTGGTTCTATTTAAGTCAATGGTAAAACTCTTATTGGTGTCAATGGGGCCAAAAGTGAAATCTTGGTGTTCATAGTGACAGGTTGCAAGGCAAAACACAGAAAGAATACCATATTGAAGTAAACAAAACAATATAATGAACTAAAGCTTCAGAACGTTCAGTGAATCTAAACACTAGACACTAAATGATTAAATTAGCTCTAATGTCTAGCCAGAAGCTAGCAAATAAAATACCAGAGAGGATATACTTTATTTACATATTTGTGGAGCAGTTTTTAATATCTAGTATCTACAGAGTCCCTTCTGCAACACTGCTTTTATAGCTGTATTTCCATTTCCAGTGCTTAAAAATAACTTGAGGCTTAACAAAGAAAACAAAAAAGCCCCCAACATTACTGAGCATAGGTTTAATGCTTTTTTTTGCACCAATAAAATGAAACATGCACGAGTAATTGCAACATTATATCCATATATTTATTGCAGATACATACTGATCCTACCCATAGTTTCTCCTGACAAATGCATTCTTTGATGTATAAGGTGATCGTTTTACAAGTGCAACGTTTTAAAATTTTGAATTTCCAGAAAGCTCATTAATCCTGCACAGACTATACAAGTGGTCCAGTGGTGGTGTTCAGTGGAGAAGAAAACTGAAGCTGTAGGCTCTTAGTTATAATTATTACTGCATAAATAAGCAACACATCAGAAGTTCCTCTCAGGATTCACAAGAGTAGATATTCACAGATTAACATAAAAGGCATTATTTATATTAACACATGCTCACCTTTAGTTTCTCCCTCAGACTTTCTTTTTCTGCCATCATTCTTCTGAAGTCAGCTAATGCAATGTCTCTTTCCTCTTCCACGTGACTTTGAGAAACTAAAGTATGCTTTGCCTCTCTTCTTAACCTATTTAATTCATCCTGAGACTTTAAAAGAGTACTGCTTAGTAGTATCCATACATTCAAAATAGTACATTGTATATAATGTTAAGAAAAATGACAAACTGATTTTTAGCATTCTGATTACACTAGATATACTGCATTTCTTTCTAGTTGTTTCCTAGACATCCAGAAAGTGCTCCTTAAGTCGTACAAAGGCAAAGAATTCTTGATTTTCCCAAAATACACTTACTTCTTCCTTATGTCCAAACCCCCTTCTGTTCTCATTCATTACTTTCTCCTCCTTCCTCTCCAGCTTCTATCCTCCCCTACCTTGCTCATGAATTCTCTCTCCCTTATCTTCCTAACCTTTCTATTTCCAAATTCCAAGTACAAGGGAGGTTTAGGTTGGACATTAGGTAAAACTTCCTAATTGTCAGGGTGGTTAAGCACTGGAATAAATTGCCTAGGGAGGTTGTGGAATTTCCATCATTGGAGATTTTTAAGAGCAAGTTAAACAAACACCTAGGAATGCTCTAGATAATACTTAGTCCTGCCATGAGTGCAGGGGACTGGACTAGATGACCTCTCAGGGTCCCTTCCAGTCCTACGATTCTATAAAACAGGTAAAGCTGTAAAACTGGATTTAAAATATTAGGTGACTTAAGGCTTGTCTACACTGCCCTGCAGTTTGGACTATAAAGGGTGTGAACAGCAGTGCACACCAAAAGTGCTGTGTTCTAATTCCCTCATGTGGACTCTGCTGGCACAAACTAAAAGGTTCCTAATTCACGTTAACGTAGTCCCATTTGAGAACTACGACGTTAACGAGATTAGGAACCTTTTAGTTTGCTCCCGCAATGCCTACACAGGGGAGTTACAGTGCAGCACTTTGGTGTGCACTGCTGTTCACACCCCTGTAGTCCGAACCACAGAGAAGTATAGACATAGCCTTACATAGTTTACATATTAACTAGTGACACTAATAAGGCAGATTACAATTTTAACTCCTATCTACCTAATTTAAGATTTTCTACAACACTTATCACTGTAGTATCTAAGGAATTAGATCTGCACAACAAATATCCTAACTGAATTCAGGAAGACATAGTAGCCACTACTAGAATTTCTTTGAAGTTAAGATACCAATTTATTACAAAGCAATAAAATCAGGAATTACCTACTTAACAAATAATTCTAAATTTGCAATCCTATTACAGTAGTTACAGCTTGTTATATCTTGGTTGGTCTAAGCTCCCCGGATCCCACCACGCTGAGCCGCCAAGTCCCTCAATCCCTGCTTTTTTTTTTAATTAATAAACAGTACTACAAAGTGTTAGTCAATTAATTTAATGGCAATTAGATCACGCCCTTAATTTCTTACCTGTTCATAAAGGACATTTAATTTGTCTCTTTCTGCAGTCAGTAATTTGACATTGGATTGAATTTCTATCATGTGTTTTTCAAATCTATCCAACATAGATTGTAGTTCATCTCTTTCCCTTGTGATCAACCTCACATCTTCACTCTGCAAAGTAAATCAGAAAATACTAAATAGGTATTAATATAGAACATTATTAGTAACATCTATAAAATATATATTTCTAGGCAAAAGTCAGCAAAATGGAGCCCCAATCCTGATTCGGTTTCTATGCTTTACTGTAAATAACAAACAAGGAACAGTTTTCCCCAAACCTGACAAAACACATAGGGTATGTCTATACAGCAATTAGACACCTGCAGCTGGCTCATGCCAACTGGCTCAGGCTAAGAGGCTCAGGTTAAGGGGCTGTTTAACAGTGGTGTAGATGTTCGGGCTCGGGCTGCAGTCCAAGTCCTAATGTCTACACTGCAATTAGACAGCCCCTTAGGCCACGCCCAAATCATCTGGCAGAGGCCAGCTATGGATTTTTAATTGTTGTCTAGATACTTACATGTTAGGGTACCTTAGATTCCCAGATAGACATACCCTTAGATCTCTCTTGCTTCTTTCCTCTTAAATTTGAAATAAAAATCTTTTTTTACAGATTGAGCAATAATGGAAAACTTGAAAAATGTCAACAGTAAAAGAAGGTTTCAGAGTAGCAGCGATGTTAGTCTGTATCCCCAAAAAGAACAGGAGTCCTTGTGGCACCTTAGAGACTAACAAATTTATTTGGGCATAAGCCTTCGTGGGCTAAAACCTACTTCATCAGATGCATGGAGTGAAAAATACAGTAAGCAGTATATACATTACAGCACATGAAAAGATGGGAGTTGCCTTACCAAGTGGGGGGGTCAGTGCTAACAAGGCCAATTCAATCAAGGTGGAAGTGGCCTATTCTCAACAGTTGACAAGAAGGTGTGAGATTCAACAGAGGGAAAATTATTATTATGGTTCACAGTTACTTATGGTTCATGTTGCGAATATAATTTAAAAAGACAATTAGGGTAAATAATTTTCTGCAGTTAATATTTAGATTATATTTGATCACTTCTTGAATGGAACGAATATATTTCCAGCAACAGATCTGCATTGCTTTTTCCACCATTCGTTGATAAAGGGGGAGTTACCTTTTCTGGAGACCTACGGCATGGGCTAGCTCTTCGTTTTATCATCTTTTGAAGATATTCTAGCTCTCTTTTATAGTAATCCCTGTCTTCTTCTAAAGTCTTCACAAACGCATCTAGTCGAGAAGGTGACTTGTCTCCAAAAGCTATACCATATTCTAACCTCATTCTCTCTACTTCTAAGACAAGTTCTCGTTCTGCAGAGGAAAGCAAGAAATAACAAAACTAGCGTATCTATGAATAAGAGACTATTTTCTTATTGACAAAACTACAGAGTTAACTGTATTTGCCTAATATACGAGTAAAAAGTTTTAGAAGTATTTCTAATATATTGCAGCTAGAAAGGTATGCAACAAAATCACACATACAGAGACACACACACAAAAAAAATAAAATAAACAGAACAGTAGCCACAATCAGTATACGGCAGTTCCATAATTTATTTTGCGTTAACAATTAGAGTATACTATTCAGGACAGACATGTATCATCTACAGGGTTAATAAGATTAGCACAAATAAAGCCTAAAATCACTATAGAAAGTATGTACACCCCTCACGCAGAAAAAAATGCAACTCTACAGCTAAATTATATCATGCATGCACAGTTTCAGTGCTGGAATATTTTGATGGAAAACCTTAAGCCTCATACAATTATTTTTATTCCAAATATAACAGGATCCTGATTTAGTGTTATTTCTACTTACGGATAAATATATTTAAGATTAAGATATATTTAAGGGAATCAATATTTAAACATTTACCTATAATTTCAAAGTTTTCAACTTTTTCTGAAAGCATTTGTTTCTCTTGCTCAAGCTGGTTTAACAATAGTTCAAAATTTTGTTTTTCATCTGCTTTTCCAAAGAGTTCATCAGCCAGCCTCTCTTTTTCTCTCCGACATGAACATAACTCCTGAAACAAAAGTACTGAAAAAGTTAGTAGATTCCTAAAAATGTCACTAAATAAAAATTAAGCAAAGTATTTTAAATAAAATAATTTAACATTTTATTAACTTTCTAATTATGATCAGAGGTGCTACTGTTTAACCAACCCCATGTACAAAATTTTAAATGTTAATGAATATGTATTGTTTTGGTGCAATTTTTTTTACTATAATCAAGTGTAAAGTAAAAATACATTATGCTATTATCATGCATTCAGAACTCTGCAGTCAGCAATGAAACTAAGGCCTTGTCTACACTATGGGGGAAGATCGACCCAAGTTACGCAACTTCAGCTACGTGAATAACATAGCTGAAGTCGATGTACTTAGATTTACCACGGGGTCTACACTACGCAATGTCGACTGGAAACAGTCTCCTGTCAACTCCCTTTGTGCTTCTCATTCAGGTGAAATACAGGAGTGGATGGGAGAGCGATCAGCAGTCGATTTAGCGGGTCCCGCTAAATCGACCGCTGATTCATTGATCACTGCACGTCGAACTCCCAGTAAGTGTAGACAAGCCTTAAGAAGAATCAGGTCAGTTTCATTCTGCTGCTATAAGAGGGAAAAATAATTTAAAAAATAAGTGGAGAGGAACGAGCAAAGGAAAGAAAATACGAGTAAAGCAAGAGATTTTAGTAAGCAGGTCTGATCAAACAGTATTTCGTAAATATAAAATATTTGATTAATTTAATTGGCATTAGTTAAATAATTTGTATGACAATATTTTGTTGTATTCAACCAGTTCTGTATCTGCTCAAATACTATTTGGTGCATATTTTTCCTATTATTAAATCATCCTACTAAATGAATGCTTTTTTAAAAGCATATTTTATATAAAGTTGATTTTATACAATACTTAAACAGTGCCACTACATGATGTGTTGTTTTAAACTACAGGAGACAGACTTCAAAGGACATGGGGACACAGGTATTTTTCATCTGGACTGTTAAACTTTGTTTCCAACCTAGCAAGTGCTGGGTAAAAAGTTGGAAGTCCTGATTAAGAGGTTGAGCAGTTTCTATATGAAGAAAATTCTCTGAAATGTCCTACTTGGGTGTGGTGAAAATAATTATACCATTACAAATTAAGGACCGTGACATTGGGGAAGGAGAAATGATACCAGGGAAAACTCAAGGAAAAGATTGTACTTTACACAGAAAAGTCTTTTGTAATACAACATGTAGAAACAAATACAAAAAGAAAACTACAATGCTTATCCAAACCGTTTGTCTACAGAATTGTTTTCTTTAGTTTATTCAAATTTACAACAAAATGATAGGATGGGTCATTCAGCTTTTTAACTTTGGAATCTACTCTCTAAGCTATTTTATTAAAGTTCTTAAATATTATAGAAGATATTCATGCTGATATACATTTTCTGTTTTAAAAAAGCTAACCGATCTTTTAATTCCTGTAAATTAAACAATTTATCTCATAAGGATGAATGCATGTTAAAACATTCTATACAAGATATGATAAACAGAAAAAAAGAAATCACAACTTAATTGGCGTTACCTGAAGAAACCTCAATTTGAAAAGGTTGTTTTACTTACTGACTTAAGTCTTGTTATTGTTTCTTCAAGATCCTGTATTTCACTATGTTTTCTTTTAATTTCTTTCTATTAATCAAAGTTAACATATATTAATAAAAATGAAGTATTCAAAATTATAATAATTCCTTTAAAATCAAATACCCCTGAGATTATATACAAAATATTTTTGTGAGAAATATACAATTCTCTTTGAAAGTGATTTCTACTTTGCTAAATTCTAAGTACATGTACACAGTAAAGTGCAACGTAAGCTGAACTTAATACCTAAGAATCTACTAGTCATCACTTACTTGATCGAGAGCTTAATTTCCATGCTATTTATTGAATAAAGCACAGAAGTACTGAAAATGTCCTCAACTTGCTGCACACAGACTTATATTCCTCTTAGAGCATAGCGATTAAATGAGCTATTGCTTGATTCCTCAGAGCAGAACCCTCCAAACCCAATTATCATTGTTAGAAAGATCTATCTTGTCCCAGGAGTTCTTGGTCTCAGGATTTATTTATTTATTTTTTTAAAAAACAGTCTTCTTCCTTCTAGAAGCTAACTACTCTTTAAATAACTGTCTTGCCTAAAATAGTAAAGTGACAAACTAAGAGAAATAAACTCTCTTCTATTAGCATGCATGATGGTCTATTTTGTGCATTTTCCTGCTCATTCTTAATAGAACAAAGAACAAAATCTTAAACACAAAGCACCAAGAGATAAAACTTGGTTTGGGTTTCTGGTACTTTATAGTACTATACAAAGCTTTGTGATGCCATAGTAACAAAAATATATATTTAATCAAGGTGTAAGAATAGTCACCTTTCAATGAGAAATTCTATACAACATTCTAAGTACATTTCATAATGTTTTGATCTGTAGTAGGAAAATAATCCTTGTATCCTTTAAATGCAGATTCAACGCCTCGGACTTGAATGGGAGTTGGATCAGATCCATAACAACAGAGCAAATTACAGTACTTACTTACCTTAGCTTCCCCAATTTCCTTATCTGCAGTCTCAAGCACAATTTCTTTGTGTCTTTCCAACTGCTGTGCCAAATGGTCTATCTCACTCAGTTCTTGGCATAGTTCTTCATTTTTATTGCTTAAATGAACCACTTCAGTAGTGACATTTTGTTTGGTGTCCAAAAGGTCTTGTATGCGATTTTCAAGCTCTCTGTTTGTTTGCTGAAGATATTCAACCTATGATGTATTTATAATTAAAACAGTAATATTAAATACAAAATTGTCAAATACTATTAAAGATGATAGTAGAATACCTCTTCCACTGCTTCTGAATCACTATACCTGCTTTACACATTAAAAACAAACAACATCTCTCCTTGTAAAAAATTACATTTTAAGAATAGGAAAAACTGCAATAAAAGTTGACATAAAAAAAAAAAGATTAACATGGAGTTAAGGTTGTAGACACTCAGCAGTGCCTTGAGCTCCTTGTACCCTACCAGAACACGAGTTTAATTCCCCAAACCCAAATGCCGAGAAACCAAGAAGTGTGGAGTTAAGACCCACTATCACCTTTAAAAGAAGCTTAGGGCTAGTCTACACTAGAAGCACTACATCAGCACAGCTGCTCCACTATAGCGCGTCTGGTGAAGACACTCTATGGTGACAGGAGAGAGCTCTCCCATCGGCATAATAAATCCACTTCCATGAGATATGGTAGCTATGTTGGCTGGAGAAGCTCTCCTGCCGACATAGCACTGCCCACACCGGCGCTTAGGTCAGTATAACTTATGTCACTCACATCCCTGAGCGACGTAAGTGCTCGTGTAGATCTGACCTTAGTATTGTAATAAAAAGCACAAACATCAGAAAACTGGGAAGTGCATAGCCAAGCTAAGGGAGCTGGAGTACTGAGGTTGCAAGCCTGCATCATTCCTGAAGGACATTAATGGGTGAGCATCCATGTCTCCACATATTCACCCCTACCACAGCCTCGGGGGCATTAATGGATGGAGAATCTATGTTCCTCACAAGTCCCCACTTGCTCTCCTCTCCCCATTCCTACTATGAACCTTGACAACCCCAATACCTTTCCCCCCACCCAAGGTACTGAGGGGATATCACTACCTCCACATTCCTGACCTCCTTGAATTTCCGCCCATGTCACCTGTAGCCTAGGGAAGGAGTTTGCCCACCTGGAGAAAAAGGATGGGCCAGCCTGGGACTCTTGAGACCCAGGTTCGATTCGCTGCTCTGCCCTTGACTTCCTGTGTGCATGACCTCGGGCAAACCACTTTGGGTATATCTACACTTGGAGATAGGGGGTGTGATTCCTAGCTTGAGGAGACAGACTTGCACTAGCCCACATCAGGCTAGCATACTAAAAACAGAGTGTAGCCATGGCAACATGAGCTGTGGGAAGGGCTAGCTTCCTAGAGTATGTATGTAGGGTCTCCAATGGGCAAGTATTCAGGGTGGCTAGCCCATCGTGCTGTCACAGCATTTTTAGCATGCTCTCTCAATGAGGGCTAGCATAAGTATGTCTCCTCAGACTGGGAACCACACCCCATCTCAAAGTTGAAACATACCCTTAGTCTCTCTGTACCTCAGTTCCATATCTGTAAGCTGGGATAACGATACTTCTATTGTTCACAAGGATGTTGTGAAAATAAATAAAACAAACATTCTGAGGTGCTCAGATATTACAGTAATGGGGGCTATATAAGCTAACTAGATACACAGTTATCAGCAGTGCTTGCTCTAATAAGTCCCAGAGACTCATTAGACAAGCATTGCTAGTAGCTAGGGAAATGCGTTCCGTGGACCACTGGAGACATGAGGGGTGGGGGCAGTAAAGGGGAGTAGCAGTACAAGGGGAACAAAGCATGACCCATTGGTTCCCTTTATGTTATGGGGAACTAGAGTATCAGGGAACAGAGCAGAAATGGGGGGAGGGGATTAAATGGGGATATGTATGTCCCTATATAGATTCATTTCCCCAGACTTAGGGGGCTCCCTCGCTACAGGAGTCCTATAAAGCAGGAGCTGCAATCTCCACTCCATATTATCTCACTGTGCTATTACATTATGAATATGGGAAAATAATGCAACTTAAGACAAAATAAATGCTTCCTTTTAAGAGGTCTATTGCTGTGTTCGTTTTTCCCCTCAGTACCATTTTTAAAAATAAGTACAAAGGGTTTATAAAATTGACTTCAATGAGACAACACGCATGAGAAAAATTACCCACCTTCATGAGTGTTTGCAGGATTGCAGCCTAAATTACTCACTTCATTAATTTTGATCTTCAGTTAAACAATGTAAGCAATTTTCTACTTTTTAAACACATTTATTTTCAATTTTGGAATCTCAATTTTTCAGCATTCTTTAACAGTTACTATTTAAAGTTGCTAATTTTAATTTTAAAGTTTTTCTTGAGATACTTATTTCTATTTCCCAGTCAGAATTGCCTTTGCAGATTAATACTCCTGATACACATGCTATGAACATGTGAATGTTTAGGGGGAACTGCATAGCTCAAAGGCACCACTTTTCCAGATTCTTTGACCCTATAATGCCAAAGACGCAAGTGTATATGCAAAGACAATGTAGTTGAAGACTCAGAGTTAATTGTAAGTAACTTCTCTTTTCAGTGCACAGTTTCAGTCCCTCACACACAGAAAAAATATAAAGGACCAAACAAAAACTTTGATGTTTGGACTAATTTGAAAACAGTATACAGAAAGTTTACAGTTTGAACATAACAAAATGAAAGTTTCTAAACAGATGTCTTACCAAAATTTTTAGTAAGAAACTGAGACCTTTGGGTTATAAACTGAAACTATTCTAAACATAAACATTAAGTCATTTAAAAATAAACTGGTAACAAAAGACATGATGCAATTTTAAATTAAGCATCTTAAGCCGATCTTGTTTCTAACATAAAACATACTTTTTAAAAAGAGGAGCTACAAGTCATTTATAGGTTGCTAGTATTTCTAAATTTGACAAACGAATGTGCATAAATGTGTTACCTGCAAATTTAAATGGGCAATAAGCTTCTCGTTACTTTTACTTCTGGATTCCAAAGATATAACATCATGAGAGCGACCACCATCCAGTGCTAGTACTAGACGTTCTATCTCTCTATCTCTCAGTTCAACCTTTAGGGAGAAAATATTTATTCCTTTCAAGTGCTTAGTTATCTCCTAGCCAGCCTTAGAAAACCTCTACTATTTTTGTATACATTAAAGAGATTGAATTCAAAGTTGCTAGCCATTTGTTTGTCACAATAATAATAAATATTTAACTGGATGACATACTGTAAGAGGAAATCTGAAAATTTAAAATCTCTAGAACATTAAAGGCAGTGGCGTAGCTGGGAAACGCTACTGCTTACTTTATTATATTTATCGCTTTTAAGTTGAAAATATTCAATATTTTAAAAGAATATTTCCCCCTCCACCATTTTGTTCATCCCCATTTAAATTTATGTATTTATTTTTGGTAACAATACAAGAAAAACGACAGAGTGGTTTGTGTTCATTTAAAATTAAAAGAAATGAATCTGCGGTAAAAATTAAATTTGAGAAGTTGCTTGAAAAAAATATCCCGTCCAAATACATATCTTTAAAAGAGTAAATAATAGGCACAAAAAGGGAATAGAAAGCACATATGCAAAGTACAGCAAAGGCACAGATCTTAGAAATTCAGGAACACAAAATACAAAATACATACATGTTTTCAAAATCCAAAGCATGAGTTCAATCATGTCTTCATTACTAATGGTTATTATGATTGACATGTATAAATTGACCAAAAAAAAGTGTTTTTCAAGTGTATTCCCAATGTTAAATGTTTTCCCCAAGCACAAGCACATTCTCATTAAAAAAAGTAAAGAAGCTTACTAAACAAATTCAAAAGTGAAACATCTAAGTATTGACAGGTTTCAGAGTAGCAGCCGTGTTAGTCTGTTCTGCAAAAAGAACAGGAGTACTTGTGGCACCTTAGAGACTAACAAATTTATTTGAGCATAAGCTTCCGTGGGCTACAGCTCACTTCATCGGATGCATAGAATGGAACATATAGTAAGGAGATGTATATTAACTAATTAGCCTCTTAGAGTTGGTAGGGCAACTCCCACCTTTTCATGTTCTCTGTATGTGTGTATATACACATCTCCTTACTATATGTTCCATTCTATGCATCCGATGAAGTGGGCTGTAGCCCACGAAAGCTTATGCTCAAATAAATTTGTTAGTATCTAAGTATTGGTATTCCATAATGTGGCTTATAGATGTGCCATTGTGCTTTCTCAGGCACACTACCATACTGCCAGCTAATGCATACAAAGGGTACCTTTAACCAATACTTTGCATCAAATATGCTACATCAGTCAATTGTAAGCAGCATTGCTTAAACCAGTAGTTCTCAACCAGGGGTACACATACCTCTGGGAGTATCCAGCGGTCTTCCAGAGGGTACATCAATTCATCTAGATATTTGCATACTTTTACAACAAGCTACATAAAAAGCACTAGCAAAGTCCGTACAAACTAAAATTTCATACAGACAATGACTTGTTTATACTGCTCTATACGCTGAAATTAAAGTACAAAATTTATATTCCAAACTATTTATTTTATAATTATATGGAAAAATGAGAAAGTAAGCAATTTTTCAGTAATAGTGTGCTGTGACACTTTTATATTTCTATGGCTGATTTTGTAAGCAAATAGTTTTTAAGTGAGGTGAAACTTGGGGTACACAAGAGAAATTTGACTCCTGAAAGGGCCGGGGTACAATAGTCTGGAAAGATTGAGAGCCACTGGCTTTAACCGAATGAGGAATATTTTATGCATGAGTGCAAGTTATCAAAATTGCAGCCACACAACAGGCATAAACAGATTATAGTAATATATTGCTTATTTGGATAATGAAGGATTTTTGTCACCTCTAATATCCTGCACATTCCTTAGGGGGAAAAAAGAGGTTATAATTTGATTGTGTCAGGTGGCCAAGTCAATGATTCAGAAAATGGCAACAAGCTTCCTAAGGTCACTGATGCATTACTTCTGGTGCTCCTGTAGGTACTGTCCATTTTGTTTTATAGATATCCAGATTTGCTTGTCTCAGAGGAAAATGCATTAAGATCAGAGTTTAGAAATTATTTTAAAACCAGAAAATATCAAAAGGATTTTACTTTGTAAAGGTCCGACTTAACACTGTTCTTTCCTTCCTTCCTTCTACCCAATCTGATATTGGAAACTGATGTTTCCAAAGCTATTTGGGAAGAATCTCTGGTATCTCAGCTTGGAATAACAGAAGAACAGAATTTCAATATGAAAAGATTTCAAGATGCCCAGTACTTTGTTCTAAACTAAACAGTAACATGCATTCAAATTTCAACAAAGAATTTTATACAATCTTACCTGAACAAAAATAAAGTAAGGGGTAAGATCATTTGAATTACCGACCTTGTCTTGAATATTTTGAAAAGCAAACTAGGAAGGAAGAAAAATGCTGTGGCAAAGAGAAGGTGGGACTTTGACATGGGATAGTCTCATGTTTGGTGCACTGGTATGAAAAGGCCACAGTTGATGTAACTGGATGCAATACTCATCTAAGGACTGGAAAAAGACCAGAATTCCTGGTCAGGCCCCTATGTATGCAGGCAGGCAGGCAGGCAATGTACAGGAAATCCAAACCAAAAGACTGCTACATCTCTAACTCTCCAGACGACTAGCCTGGAAGGTAGGAACAGCAAAAGAAAATCAACTGCTGGGACTCAGACAAGACCAACCAAAAGCACTGGAAAGTACCTGGTTATAAGGAGTGGCAAGAAATCCAGATATATACTCAAGAGGAAAAAAGACTGCTTTCAGGGAGATTTTGAAACAGCCATGAATTGGTGTACCTTTGCAATGGAAGGGAGTTATTTTATCTGTTTAAGCTGCACTGTGCTCAAAGGAAAGACAATTAAGGGGCTGGGTTGGCTGGATCATGGTCTGGGCAGGAGGTGAAGGAAGTGGTTGTGGGAAAGGCAGTGGAGATTTCGGTTCCTGGATCTTTTGCCTGCCTTGTTTGTTTATGGCCTAAGGCTACAACTCTCAATACAGGGGAGAAAAGAGCTCACCATCACCTCCTTAGTACTAAGTACTGTTACAGGTTATATTTGTGACCCACAAGAAAATTCAAATTAAAAACACTTGCCTACAAGACTCTCCTGAGAGCAAGCAGCCAACAATTGTAGATTGAAACTTCTATTCCTCTATCACTACCTTTAAATCACTGACAAAGAAGGTCTCTGGAGAAGCTGGATACAGTTTTGCTAGCATTTCATCACAGACTGAAAATACCTCAGTTTCAGCTGGTGATAAACTCCATTAAGGGTTATTCAGGGTTATCAGGGAAGTTAAATTGGATAAAATATCAGAAAAAGTGTCAGATTCCAGTGTGATGTTTCTATCATTTATGACTGTATGCAATGACAGCCTTTGTATTTTGGGGAGGGCCTCAAACGATTTTGCTATTACTCTCCCACACCAGTAATCACATCACATTATTGCACAGGACTGGCATTAGAATTTTTGAAAGGACCATTAGAATGACTTTGGTATCCCTCTCTCCAAATTTTCAGGCTAACATCAAACTTCTCCGCTGTGGTAGAACTGAAGACCAGATATCAGAGGGGTAGCTGTGTTAGTCTGGATCTGTAAAAAGCAACAGAGAGTCCTGTGGCACCTTTAAGACTAACAGATGTATTGGAGCATAAGCTTTCGTGGGTGAATGCATCCGACGAAGTGAATGCATCCAGACTAACGGCTACCCCTCTGATACTTGACACCATGCAAGGCACTGCATTTAGCCGTATGGAATGGAAATCTATCATGAAGAAACTTGCACAAGTACAGACACATGCATCCGACGAAGTGGGCATTCACCCACGAAAGCTTATGCTCCAATACATCTGTTAGTCTTAAAGGTGCCACAGGACTCTCTGTTGCTTTTTGAAGACCAGATGATTATGATGGATAATGTGCATAGTGAGTATTTAAAAACATATATTAAGGGACAATTCTCCATATATTGTAGGGACTCGGGCTGCTAGGGCTCTCATTCACAAAGACTGGATACATACAGAGTAGGTGATTTTCTCTGTCTTTTCCCCAATTCAACTAGAAAACCCCAACTAGTCAACAATATTAATGTAACTTAATCACTCAAAATCCCATCATTTTCCCTAAAAATATTCAGTCTCCAGGGAAGCACAATACATAAAATTCATTAACCTAAAATCTGCGCTTTTCTTGCTTCTTCCCTTTCCTTATTAGTTCTTTACTTTTATCTACACACCATTTTGTTCTCATTTCTATCTTTGATCATTCTCTGTTTGGAAGGCAACATCTATCTTCCTCTTTTTCACATTTGCTCCCATTTTGCTGTCCACTGCCTTATTTCTTCCTGGGTTACACTGTCTCTACCACCCTCTCTAGAACCCAAGTATTCTCATCTCTGTCCTACATATTCCACCATGCTATCCACTGTCTCTTCAAGGTCCTCCCTCAGCTCCCTTTCTAATATTATACATTGCACTTAAGAGGTGCTTTTCAAACAAGTGATAATCACATGACTATCATTGTGGGGAAGGTTAGGATTATTACCTATATTTTACAAGCAGAGCAATTGAGGCAGAAAGCAAGTCAGTGTGGAATACAAACTTCCCCTGCTCCAAGACCCAAGCATAAATGACTAGATCTAGGTATCTCACACTAATGAGATACTTCTTGTGGCCTGAGGTCACTCTGACTCCTCAACAGAAGAGTTGGCTTAGCACAGGGGTGGGCAAACTTTTTGGCCTGAGGGCCACATCGGGTTTCTGAAATTGTATGGAGGGCCGGTTAGGGGAGGCTGTGCCTCCCCAAACAACCAGGCGTGGCCAGGCCCCCGCCCCTTTCTCGCCCCCTGACGGCGTCCCCAGGACTCCTGCCCCATCCGCCCCCTCACCCCGCTCCATCCACCCTCCCCCTGCTCTCTGTTCCCTGACTGCCCCTGGACCTCCCGCCCTGACTGCTCCCCACTGCCCCATCCAACCCCTCCTCTCATTCCTGACTGCCCCCCCAGGATCCCTGCCCCCATTCAACCCCCCTGTTCCCTGCCCTCTGACCGCCCCGACCCCTATCCACACCCCCGCCCCCTGACCACCACCCTGAACTCCCCTGCCCTCTATCCAAACCCCCTACTCTATGCCCCCTTACCGCGCTGCCTGGAGCACCGGTGGTTGGCAGCGCTACAGCCACACCACCCAGAGCACCAGGACAGGCAGCCGCACCGCCCGGCTGGAGCCAGCCATGCCACTGTGCAGCACAGAGCACCGGGTCAGGCCGCGGCTCTACAGCTGCGCTGCCCGGCAAGAGCTCGCAGCTCCGCCACCCAGAGCATTGCGTCGGTGGCACAGTGAGCTGAGGCTGTGGGGGAGGGGGAACAGCAGGTGAGGGGCCGGGAGCTAGCCTCCCGGGCCAGGAGCTCAGGGCCGGGCAGGAGGGTCCCGCGGACTGGATGTGGCCCGCGAGCCATAGTTTGCCCACTTTTGGCTTAGCAGCAGACAGCTGAAAGGCAGCAGACAGCTGAAAGGCAGCTTTCAGCAGCCCTAGAACAACAGACCTTACCCTCCCTTCAGAGCTACAAAATTATTTGGGGATCTCCCCCACTAAAAATTAAAGCAGGCATAACTGTGGTTTTCATGAATCACAAAGATCAGCTGTGGGTAGCTGTTTGGTGGGTTATAACCAGCACAAGAATTTTTTTGGGTGGAGGAGGGGAAACAGTGACAAACAATCAGCCCTAACAAGCTATTTTAACTGGTTTACATTCACAAGGCTTTCTCTGAAAAAAAGGCTTTGTTGGGGAGGGAGAGAGAAAAAGAGAGAAGGAATCAAGGCTAGTGGTGCGGGGAACAAGGTCACATGTTTTCTCACTATCAGAGAAAACATGGTGAAGGTAGAACTCCAAGACAAGATTTGAATTTACCCTAAAAAATTAACAAGAATTCATCAGTTTTAAAAGAAATCCACTTTTGGATGAGAAAACTAAAATCTTAATAACCAAGACCCAATTTAAGTAGAGTAGTAGATGTTATTAAACTATTTGGTTTCAAAATATTTGTAATTTTAAGTCTGCACATATACCCTGTTCCTGAGATTTTTTTTTAAAGCATCTGTTCCCCATTAATTTAAACTGAGGGCATGGCTACACTTGGCAGATGTAGAGCACTGTGAGTTAAACCCGCCTTCGGAGAGCGCAGTAGGGAAAGCGCTGCAGTCTGTCCACACTGACAGCTGCTTGTGAACTGGCGGGGCCACAATTGCAGCACTTGCAGCGGCATTAGGAGTGGTGCATTATGGGCAGCTATCCCAGCATGCAAGTGACTGCAACATGCTTTTCAAATGGGGTGGGGTGGGGTGGAGTGTGACAGGGAGTGTGTTGTGTGTATGTGGGGGGGAGAGAGAGTGAGTTTTTGGGGTGCTGAGAGCATGTCAGCATGCTGTCTTGTAAGTTCAGACAGCAGCAGACTTCCCACTCCCGCCTCTCTCTCTCTCTCACACACAGCATTCCACACTAATGGCTTGCATGCCGGCTGTCAGAAACGGAGCTTTGAAAGGGCATTTCCGCATTCCTACAGAAGTTCAAAACAATGACAAGAGCGGCCACTTGACTTAAGGGGATTATGGGACATTTCCGGAGGCCGATCAGAGCGCAGTAACGCAACATCTTGTTCACACTGACGTGCGGGCGTTGTACCCAAGGCGCAGCAAATGTTATTCCTCTCGCCAAGGTGGAGTACCAGCAGCGCTGTAGCTGCAGAATCAGAGTGCTCTACGTGCCTTGCCAGTGTGGATGGGGAGTGAGCTAGGGCGCCCGGAGCTCCTTTATTGCGCTGTAACTCACAAGTGTAGCCAAGCCCTAAGTCAATATTTTGTCATTTACTATAATCACCTTTTTTTTATTTACATATGTTTAAAAAGCCAATATTATTTATGTAAAAAGATATCCTACCTATCATTCCACATATGCAGAGTGCAAGTCTAAAAGTTGGTACTTTAGTCCAAAATAGGAATCTAATAAACCACATATGGACTAAAAAACTGCAAAGACAGTTTATCCTAACCAGATACATATTTTTTAAAAATAGTTTTCAAATAGGTATAGTCCAAACTTAACAAAAAAATTATCCTTAGGGTGTATATTTGTACATCAAAGTGATCCTGGAATGATTTGTGCTTGTATACATACATGAAAACCTGAATTTAAATGTCCATTAAATAACATATATTTAATGGAATCATTGATCCAAACAGAACATAAACAGTAGGAAAACATCTTTTAACATCTTTGCATTAGCAATTTCATCCAGAAGTGTAAAAACAAAACAGTATAGAATAGGAGTTGAAAAATATTACTAATTTATGGAACTCATTCTGACCATATTTGACACTTAATGCTTTTCCAGTAATGTAAAAATACAAATTATACACAGACTATTCCCAGTGTTACTGTGGCAAAAAACAAACAAACAAACAAAACCTTAAAGTGTTTATTCTACCTGTTTGCTATAATTTTTCACCCCACGTTCAGATATCTCCAGCTTTTCCTGCAATTCGGCTACTTCCAACTGAAGTTCATGAATTCTGAAATATATTTACAATATAGTGCATATGTCCAGATTGGTTTCATTCAGTAATTCAACACAAACATATTCTAGTGAGATGGAGTTTCAACAGTTTTCTATTAATATTTGCACCTTGCCCCCGCAAGAGATATATTGGACTAAACAGAAGAGTTACGGTCATGCATAATATAAGTACAGAGGCTTCAGTATGAAAAGTAGATGAGTTTTAACAGAAGAAAACCAGGAAGATATCAGAAAAGATTTTTTTAAATGACTAGAGCCTCATACAAGTTCAAGTTCCCAGGACAAACAAACATTCTTAATACATAAGCAGAAAAGGAAACAAACAAACAAACAAATATATATGACAAATATCTAAGATGAAACATCCTCTCCACAAAACACTGCCCTCTTGACTTCAATTCACAGTATTTGTACTAAAATTAATTTAAGGCACTATATTAGAATCTCAAGGGAAATGCTTTAAGACAATAAGCTGTTTATTAAATCTCCATTGCTAGTGTGTTATAGATTTGTAGTATTATACAGATAAGACAGAAAATATCATATTGCCTCTATATAAATCCATGCTACGCCCACATCTTGAATATTGCGTGCAGATCTTGTCACCCCATCTCAAAAATATATATTGGAATTGGAAAAGGTAGAGAAAAGGGCAACAGAAATGATTGGGAGTATGGAATAGCTTCCGTATGAGGAGAGATTAATAAGACTGGGACTTTTCAGCTGGGAAAAGAGACGACTAAGGGGGGGATAAGCTAGAGGTCTATAAAATCATGACTGGTGTGGAGCAAGTAAATAAGGAATTGTTATTTACTCCTTCTCATAACACAAGAACTAGAGGTCACCAAATGAAATTAATAGGCAGCAGGTTTAAACCAAACAAAAGGAAGTATTTCCTCACACAATGCACAGTCAACCTGTGGAACTCCTTGGCAGAGGATGTTGTGAAGGTCAAGACTATAAGAGGATTCAAAAAATGAACTAGATAAATTCATAGATGACAGGTCCATCAATGGCTATTAGTCAAGATAAGCGGAGATGTTATCCCTAATGTCTGAAGCTGGGAATGGGTGACAGGGGGATGGATCATTTGATGATTACCCGTTCTGTTCATTCCCTCTGAAACACCTGGCATTGGCCACTGTTGGAAGACAGGATACTGGTCTAGATGGACCATTGGTCTGATCCTGTATTGCCATTCTTATGTCATACACAGAAATTAAGAATGAAGAAATGTAACCTTTATCTTTTCCTAGAGAAATTGATTTCTCTGGTGTCATTACCACAGACATACATGAATGACTAAATCTCCATGCACTTAGAGGTTCTTCTTGGCAAAAAAAATCTAGAAGGGCTATAGAGTAGCAAATCAAGTGAATGTGTGATTGGTGCTGCAAAGCTTCATAGCAATGAGACATGAAATGCTATATGATGTCAAAGATTAAAGAATGATGAGAAAAACATTGTTACAATAGCAAATATATATTACCAACATTTCAACATTTTGAAAAAAATCTTTAAGTCACCTGTTATCAGCCACTTGAAGAAGATCTGCAACATAGGGGTCATCTGGCTGAGGAATTGGATAGGTGCTGACTCCTGAAGGAGGGACAGGTTGATCAATCTGCATGAGTTGACGCCTGAATGGAATGTTTCTTTTCCTGCCACCTAAAAATCCACAAATGTTTATTACTTGAAATTGAAGTAAAAGAGGATATTATATTTTCATCTGAAGTGAAGTATTCAATAGCTTCTGAATTGGCATGTTCCCTCTTTTCATCACAGAGAAGCGCCCATGAATAGAAGTCATACATTCTTGACAACATCCTTAATAAAATACTACACATTAATTTTGTCTAATTCCAATTGCCTCTACTTTCTACAACACAAACTGTAGAACTTGTTACTGTTTCACCAACCCTCGCCCTCTCAACTAAGCAGTGGCTACAAGGACAAGAGCTCCTAGTAACAACATTACTGAGAAAATGTTTAAACAACACTTTACATAACTTTCAGATTCTGTTATTTCTATTTGTAATATTTTCAAACAGACAAATCTCAATAGTCATCATGTAATATATGCAGTGTTGTTGTAGCTATGGTGGTCCCAGGATATTAGAGAGACAAGGTGGGTGAGGTAATATCTTTTACTAGATCAATTTCTGTTGGTGAGAGAGATGTGTTTGTGAGCTACACAGAGCTCTTCTTAAAGACAGAAGTAGGTCCAGAAAAGATATTACCCTATCATGTAATAATGCAAACAGAGTTCACTGACATGCAATTCCAAATTTAGTGGATTTAGCAGAGAATCCAGTGACTGGGTTTAAAAATGCCAGCGTTGCCTTACAGAGAAACATTAAGACAAATTAAACCCCCATTCAATAGTGAGATCAACAAATGATATGATAAATTTTCATTAACACAATAAAAATGAATAGAAGCTGCACAACATGCAACATACTGGCCCACATTTTATTCTCCTCCTCCTCACTTTCTGCCTTTGCTGTACATTTCAGTGTAAAAGATATGGCAATTTCCTGCAACATCTTGGACAAAATTTTATTGAATTAAGTGTAAGTATCTATGGCATCTATCATACTAAACAAAAAAGGTAATGTATTATTATGGGCTGGAATTCCATGTAACCTCTCTGAGGGATGACTACAAAGTAGAGTCCTGCAACGGACTATTTTTTTAATCCCATACCCATCCTGCCCCACAATACCCACTCCGACTCACTCCAGCATTGTTTCTTGCATTTTTATCTCACTTCTACCCACAAAAACTTAGATCCCGCAAATCCCACAAAAGAGACAGATTCCCCCATGATACTAAAACAGACAAAACTAGGGCTGTTGAATAATCACAGTTAACTCAAAAAATTTTATCGTGATTAATCGCAGTTTTAAATCACACTCAAACAATAGAATACCAACTGAAATTTATTAAATACACCTCTACCCTGATATAACACTGTCCTTGGGAGCCAAAAAAATCTTACCGCGTTATAGGTGAAACCGCATTATATTGAACTTGCTTTGATCTGCCGGAGTGCGCAGCCCCACCTCCCCGGAGCACTGCTTTAACGCGTTATATCCGAATTCATGTTATATCATGTCGCGTTATATCAGGGTAGAGGTGTATTTTGGATTTTTTTTAACATTTTCATATATATTGTATTGTGTTGTAATTGAAATCAAAGTGTATATTATTTTTTATTACAAATATTTGCACTGAAAAAATGATAAACAGAATAGTATTTTTCAATTCACCTCATACAAGTACTGTAGTGCAATCTCTTCGTCGTGAAAGTGCAAATTACAAATGTAGATTTTTTGTTTTGTTACATGACTGCACTCAAAAACAAAACAATGTAAAACTTTAGAGCCTACAAGTCCACTCAGTCCTACTTCTTCTTCAGCCAATTGCTAAGACAAACAAGTTTGTTTACATTTAAGGGAGATAATGTCACCTGAAAGTGAGAACAGGCATTTGCACGGCACTTTTGTAGCCGCCATTGTAAGGTATTTATATGCCAGATATGCTAAACATTCATATGCCCCTTCATGCTTGGGCCACTATTCCAGAGGACATGCTTCCATGCTAATGATGTTCATTAAAAAAATAATGCGTTACAAAGAGTTCAGTCACAAATTAAAGTATGTGCCCTGCTCTGTTTTACTCACATTCTGCCATATATTTCATGTTATAGCAGTCTTGGATGATGACCCAGCATATTGTTCTTTTTAAGAACACTTTCATTGCCAACACAAAGAAGGTACCAATGTGAGATTTCTAAAGATAGCTACAGCACTCGACCCACAGTTTAAGAATCTGAAGTGCCTTCCACAATGAGAGGGACAAAGCATGGAGAATGCTTTCAGAAGTCTTAAAAGAACAACACTCCGATGCGGAAACTACAGAACCCGAACCACCAAAAAAGAAAATCAACCTTCTGCCGATAGCATCTGACGCAGATAATGAAAATGAACATGAGTCGGTCCACACTACTTTGGATTGTTATTGAGCAGAATCCATCATCAACATGGATGCACGTCCCCTGGAATGGTGGTTGAAGCATGAAGGGGCATATGAATCTTTAGCTCATCTGGCATGTAAATATCTTGCAACGCTGGCTACAATAGTGCCATGTGAATGCCTGTTCTTACTTTCAGGTGACATTGTAAATAAGAAGAGGGCAGCATTATCTACTGCAAATGTAAACAAACTTGTTGTCTGAGCGATTGGCTGAACAAGAAGTGAGTGGACTTGCAGGCTCTAAAATTTTACATTGTTTTATTTTTGTACATAATTCTACATTTGTAAGTTAACTTTCATTATAAAGAGATTGCACTACAGTATTTGTATTAGGGGAATTGAAAAATACTATTTGTTTATTTATTTATTTTTTTTTTACAGTGCAAATAGTTGTAATCAAAAATAAAGATAAAGTGCACTGTACACTTTGTATCCTGTGTTGTAATTTAAAATCAATATATTTAAAAATGTAGCAAACATCCCAAAATATTTAAATAAATAGTATTCTATTATTAACAGTGCGATTAATTGCGTGATTAATTTTTTAATCGCGCGATAAATCGTGATTAATTTTTTTAATTGCTTGACAGCCCTAAAAACAACAGTTGGTTAATATAAATATATATTTAACAAATTATCATAGTCTGTTTTTTTTTGCTCACCCAATCCTGCCTGCAACAAAGTACATTTTATCTGCTCCTGCTATTATGGCAGCAGGTCCTGCAGGATCCCAGTCCCAATGCAGGGCTCTACTACACAGCAATGAAAGCCCAGGCTCAAGCCTGACCCCGTGTGTCCACACACCAATTGTGCTAACCCAGGGCTTGAACCTACGGTTTCAGGTCCCTGCAGGGCTGGAGAGTCTGAGCCCACGTTAAACTGGGACCTAAGGTCCAAGCCCTACTGCTTTTCTGTGTGCAGGCAGCCCCAGCTTAATTCAGGTTCTGGAAGTCCTCTGGAAATATCCCAGAGTTCCTGCTCCCAGAGAAGCAGTGCTGCAGGCAGCCAGGGCAGCAACTGGAAGCACCATTACTGCCTGGCTGAGCGTACTCCCCCTTCCTGCTCCAACTGCAGTGGCATCAACTCTGGCTCCTCTTCCTCTTTGCTGCTGTGCAGAGCTTGCCTGGAACACGGAGCAAAGTTGCCAGGTGGGAGGCGGCTCCCAGGATGTTGGGAGTCATCCCTCCCCTGGCTGTGCTGAGTGGGAAGCCCTGCATTTCCCCCTCCCTCCCGCTTGGTCCCTGCTCTGCTCTCTTCACCCCCCACCCTGTGCCTTCACGTTCAGGGGCACCCAGTCTGGGTGCGCTGTGAGGACGGTGAGTGGGAGCCAGCCCCAAAACCTCTCTGCAGCCTCCCAGGGATCCCTTATTCTTGCTTCCCAAGGTGCAGCAGAGGCAGGGATAAGGTATCCACAGGACATACTGCTTTGACTGAAGCAAAAAATGAATCCAGCTTAATGGAGAAAAAAGGAATTAAAAAGATGATGGCATTTTGCCAGCTGGTTAGCAACATCTGGTTAGTATTCAGATGCTTCAGTGGCAGCTAATCCTGCTCTGAACTGGATTAATTTTTAGGTTTAAAATATAGTTGCCATAGTTCACACAGAGCCTGGATTTTGGCACTCGTGAAGCATATAAAAGGAGGACTAGAAAGTGGAGCTGAGTGACTCAGTTACATGACTTTACCATTCCCACCTGGATCACTGTGGGTTCAATACTTTATTTGAATAAAAACACCAGCTTTTCTATCCAGGCTAAATTTATATTTAATACATTTGAACCAACCGTCCCCCTGCCCCAAGCACTTTGGCCAATAAGCAGTAAGAATATAAGATGGCAAAAAGTAAAGTAAGAATACTATTTAAAGAAATGCAGTTTTCTTTAGCTCAGGAGAGTGAGCTGTCGGCGACATTTCTCAACCCCATATAGATTAAACATATGATCAAATCCTGCTAGCCCCCAGCTCCCTGCCCCTTACTGCGCTGCCTGGAGCTCCGGTGGCTGGCGGTGCTACAGCCACGCACCGCACAGCACAGAGCACCGGATCAGGCCGGGCTCTGCGGTGGCACTGCCCCAGGAGCTTGCAGCCGGCGGCAGAGTGAGCTGAGGCTGTGGGGGGTGGGGGAACAGCAGGGGAGGAGCCGGGGACTAGCCTCCCAGGCCAGGAGCTCAGGGGCCGGGCAGGAGGGTCTCACGGGCCAGATGTGGCCCGTGGGCCGTAGTTTGCCCACCTCTGCATTAGATGGTAGTTCAATATAAAGTCTTCTCAAACTGCAGTCATTCTACTGAGACAGTCACCAAATGAGCTAATTATACAGTGTATGTACTCATGTACTCCTTATGGGCACCTAAAATCCCACAATTAGGAAACAAGGAGGGCAGTAGAATTTTCCCCCAGTACAACACATTAATAGCACAAGAATGTTGATACTGGGGGCAGAAGACACTAGGCACTCTGGGATAGGGTTACTTTGACTTGGGTCTGTGTACTGCAGTGTGGATGCCAGAGCCCAAGGTTCAAACATGGATCAGAAAATCCTTAACCTAGAGTTAAAATGCACTGTAGATGCTCAAGCCCAGGGTTCCCTGAAATGGGTCAGCTAGCTTGAGTCCCACTAACCTTAGGCTTACATTGCAATGTAATGTTATGGGGAGATGTGATGTGAGGCCTGAATGATCGAAGGACTATACTGAACAATATGCCAGATAAGAAGGGACTTTTGGGACAAACCTGCGAAGTGACTAGAGAGAGGTTAATGCAAATTCCTCATCTCCAGTTAGTGTAGCTTCAAAAGACTGAGTGTTTTCCTGTGAGGAGTAAGCAATTGTCTGCTGATCACCTGTTACATGAGGCCAAGCTCAAAGGTCCAAACTGTATAAAGGAAAGACTGAACTATTCCTGCTTGTTCTGGTTCTGAATCTAGGACCATGTCTACAATAGCAAGCTTACAGCGGCACAGCTATACCAATGCAGCTATTTTGCTGTGAGATTGCTCGTGTGGCTGCTCTATGCCAACAGGAGGGACCTCTCCCGTCAACATAGTAAAACCACCTCAATGAGCGGCGATAGCTATATTGGCGGGAGAAGCTCTCCCACCAACAAAGCACTGTGCACGCTACCACTTATGCTGGCAAAACATATGGTGCTTAGGGCATAGGCGCTGACTCCATGGGTGCTCCAGGGCTGGAGCACCCATGTGAAAAAAAAAAATGATGGGTGCTGAGCACCCACCGGCAGACCCCCTACCAGCACCTCCCCATCCCCCCAAATCAGTGCCTCCCACTCCCTCCTAGCGCCTCCCGCCTGCCATAGATCAGCTGTTTCGCGGCGTCAGGAGGCACTGGGGGGATGGGGAGGAGGGAGGAGGAGCGAGGGCACAGAGTGCTCGGGGGAGGAACTGAGCGGGGAAGGGGTAGGAATGGGAAGAAGCAGGGCGGGGTAGGTTTGTATTGTTTTTAATATGTTTGCTCTGTAATGCTTTCACCTTAACAATAAGCATGCTTGCTTATAAATAGCTGTGTGGTAATTTATAACTGTGGGCCATTATGCTGTTTACAGCCTTCAAAAAGTGCAGACGATGGGGCTTGCTGGGAATACCACAGTGTAGGCAGGGAACTGTGCCACCTGGAAAAACACCCTGTCAGGAGGGAGAGAGACATGGCTCTCTATCCAAGACACATGATGGCTGAGAAGCTGGAAGCCTAAAAGAAGCTAAGAGAAGCTGGGTGCTCTTAGCAATCCTGGAGGTGGGACTACAGGTGCAGTTGCCCTGCACTGTATCACTAAACATACCAAAATTATACGTTTGACATATGCTTTGACACTAATGGATGTCACATTGAGAAAAATTAAGATTGCCTGTATGAAAGAATAATTTCCACGGTCAGAATATTATGGAGCAACAAGAATCCTGGGATTCACCAGCTATCATATGATCATATAAGCATGGAATTGCAGACCAGTGCAAGTTTCTACAGCTACACAAGAGCCATAGAACTCTTATTGCTACAAAAATACACCTTGAGTGATGCTATGTTAAAAGGTTGCAGCTAAAAAATAAACCACCATAAACAAAGCTATGAGATAATGTTTCTGTAGTAAAAAGGCGTTCAGTATAGGATTGAAGGAATCCTTCCAGTAATTCTGAAAGATGAGCGAGAGAATCACACCTGAAAATTTTGTGCAAATTCCCCAGCAGCAAAATTAAAATCAAGAGAATTGATTGGATTTTGACAGCTTCGTTCATTGTGTCTTTACAAAGCCACTGGAAAGTTTTTCAGAAATGCAGAAGAGAGTCTAAATTAGGAATTAATTAGCAGTAGAAGACAAAACACAGTGGGGAGAGATAAAACAGAAGGGAGGCTGAAAAAGTGATCTAGTAGTAGTGCATCAGCATTTGCAAATAACTTTCACATCTTCCTAGGGAAGCATGGGCTAGGATTTCTGCTTCTCCAGCACTCTCAGCACTTGACAAAAGGGATTCCTTGTGTCACTCTAGTGACCAACTCTGGCCAAATGATGTGTCACTCCTGTTCAGTAAACAACCTGTCTCTCCTTAAAATACGCCTTTTAGTGAGATGGCCACCACTTATCTATGTCCTACTAGCAGCAAAGCTCTGAATTAAAAAAAAATATATATATATATATATATTAAAATGTCAAAAGGATAAACAAAACAACATTTAGGATATACTTCATGTGACTAAACTTACCTCCTCATTGTTTACTGATGCCTCTTTCCTTACCCTTCCTTCCACCCATAACGCCAAATGGTCTGTCATTAATTTCATTACCTTATCAATCTAATTTATATTACAGATGCTTTAAGCAATCTTGGATATTTGCTTGTAAATTAAAGAGCCATGTGCACCAACAGTTTTTTTTATATTGTATTATATTAATAAAAAATATGAGGGACAGCACTGACTAGTTTCAGAGGCAGTAACCACTAGTTCTACTAACCAGAAGATTAAATATGATGTATGATCTTTGTGCATGGAATAGGGGTAATTGCAGCAGACTCTTGAGCAGGAAAATGAGAGGGGAAAGAAAGGAGTAAAGCCACAGACATAAAAGAACAGTACAATGGGTCATCAAGTAAGAAATTAACAAAAATCCCAAGGGAGGAGCATGAATGCATGGAGGTGAAAAAGAGTAGAAGATAGCTTAATGTTGGCTAAATTGCACATGGGTTTCTTTCAGATGCAAATAGTGGATGGGTAACCAAAAGAACTCAGAAGTAAAACCTTAAATGTTGCAGTTCCCCACGAACATTTCCCCATTTGAAAGAATGTGGGAAAGGAAGTGAAAGAGAGAAGTTACCCTAACAAGTGAAATTAAACACTAGCACATGTTCATTTATCAGAGAGACCTGCAGAGAGAGACTACTTTAAGTTCTTTGAGTTCCCAGAGGGCTAGATGCTTGGTCCGGTATGATTGTTTAGTACTGGGGTGGAAAACTGACTTCAGCTGCAAAAGCCAAAGTTCGTCTTCACTACCCGCCCTATCGGCGGGTAGCAATCGATTTATCCAGGATTGATATATTGCGTCTCGTTAAGACGCGATATATCGATCCCTGAATGCGCTCATCGTCGACTCCGGAACTCCACCAGAGCGAGCAGCGGTAGCGCAGTTGATGGGGGAGCCGCGGCCGTCAATCCCGCGTGGTGTGGACCCCAGGTAATTCGATCTAAGATACTTCGACTTCAGCTACGCTATTCGCGTAGCTGAAGTTGCGTATCTTAGATCAATCCCCTCCCCCCAGTGTAGACCAGGGGTAAGTAAGTGGCTCAGAGAGGATCAACCAGATGCAAGGATGATGATACTGAAACTGTACAGCCAAAGTAGGTTCTCATGTTACACACACCCATCTTGCTATCAGCATACCAGTGAAAGGCAGGGGAGAGGCATGATTACTAAAAACAAGGAGGCTGCATTTAGAAGCCACTATATTACTCTGATTTTGAACTAAGTTTACAACCCTTTGTGGCTGTTACAGGACAGCAGCCTTCAGACTGCTCTAACGGGTTAACTAACATGATGCTGACCATTACTGTGAAGTCAATATAGACAGGGACAAATCATATTATCCACGACCAACTGTACAATGTTAAAGACAAACTACTGAGACATGGGTTTACCCATGACCAGCTGACAGTGTTAAATATGATTTGCCATTGGTAGCAGAGTCACGGTCAAAATTATGTTGGTTAACATGATACCCTTTAAGATCATGTTCTAACTATGTAATTTTCCAGAGGCAACTCATCATCTTTCTTTGATAACAATATGTTACACAAGTCTTTCTTAAACATATGGAAAAGCAGACTTGCAGAGCAGAGAGCCAAAAGTTTAAGAAGATAATCCCAGCTTCTCATCCTTACCTAGAAAGTAGAACATCACAGTTTGGGAAAAGTAAGACTATCTAGGATTGCTTTATATGCAGTGGTCGTACCTGGAGTTTGTACTACTGCTTGTAGATTCTTCTCCTGAAGTTGCTGAATTTTTTCAGTCTTGGCTTTGTTATCTCGCTCTAATGATCGAATTTTATGTATATATTGATTATTCAGAAATTTCAAGTCAGCTGTCTCATGTTCAACCTTTCTTAATGTGGCCTTCAAGTCTAGAAAAAAACAAAACAATAGCTATCAATATTCTAATTGTACAAAAATATGCATAAAGGAGACATATGTCCTCATTTTCAAAAACATGACAATTATACGGAGGCTGATACTGTTATGTAGTTCTTTAGCTTTTTGCACAGTTGATGCAAATTTTCTCTTATTATTACGAATACGTTTTTCAGCTGCTAAAGTCTTACTTCATGTAAGTAACATCTGAGTTTTATTTACAGATTATTATTATTATTGTTATTTTTATTCAGTATAGACAGACTCCAGTGGAATGAGGTGGAGACTTCTAGTTCTGTCAAACTCTAGAACACAGGTCACGAGGGTGATGTGCAAAAGCAGCTTAAAGCTCAGCTTTGCCAATGATCTCAGTGATGCTCTGTGCAGACTCTTCCTCTTGAGTTGTGCTGCTCTAACTTATGCCAGGCTGCAACAGACACAAGGGCTCAGAAACATCCTGGCCACATCCTTTCTTGGCACCTTAAAGCCCAACAGATTTATTTGGGCATAAGCTTTCGTGGGTTAAAAAACCACTTCTTCAGATGCACGGAGTCCATTTGAAGAAGTGGGTTTTTTATCCACGAAAGCTTATGCCCAAATAAATCTGTTAGTCTTTAAGGTGCCACTGGACTCCTCGTTTTTGTGGATACAGACTAACATGGCTACCCCTCTGATCCTCTTTCTTCTAGCCATTAACTAATTATCCTTCTATGCCATGAATAGTAAGTGGCATAAGCAATTATTATGACTGCTCTGTGCCATCCGAATATCACCCTTAGACTGATTTGCTCCTCCTTTGAAAGGGTTAAGATGTCTTTATAGCCAGGACTATGCTGGTGGTGCAGCAAAGAAAACCATCACTGGCTCTTCATTCATAGTGAGGATAGTAATAAAAAAAGAAGAGATAAATATACTGGAATACTGCTTTTGCTGATTATATTTGTCATTGTGATACTATTGCACAAAAGAGAACAGACGCTTTAACTTTCTCTGTCAATATTAAGGATATAATTAAAATGTACTACCATCTTGACACTGCAGTTAATTTTATTAAAGGTGGTGGTAAAAGTATTATGATACTAATTTTTTGCAACAAATTTTTACTTTATCTGTGGAAGCTTTAGGAACACAACGAAAGTCCACTGACAATTGATTTTTAAATACAGCCCTAAAAGTAATAATCATTTTATATATATTATACAATTTAAGGGTATATTTTACTCTACTCTATTAATGTACGTGGTATTTGTTTTGATAGGTCTTTCTTACTCTAAGTTAATAAAGTCTTCCTGAAAATTTCAACATGAGGCTGTCAACTTCCAGACTAGAATGTGCCAGTGGCATGTTGTGTGTGTTCAAGACTGGAACAAGATCTATATTTTATGTGGGCAGAACAACTTACTCTGGAATTTACTTATGATAGTCATGGGCTAAAATGAAGTCTGACCTCAGGAATCTTCAATTTTAACTCAGTGTACTAAAAACACAAACTGGACATCTGTGGACATTATTTCCCATGAGCGTACTGAAAAAGTTTAAAACCTCTTCAGTATTGAAACACATAAAACAAGATCCAAGTTTTTCTTTCAATTTACAAAATGTTTATCTGCAAATTCTGGAGAGTTCATACTGTAATATTTAGCCCAGATACTTCTAAAATAATTCAGTGATAAACAATGAAGATCTGACATTATACTTATTTCCTTTCTGACCATTCATTAGTATGAAAAGCTCACAGATAAAAAAGTAAAGGCATTTATAGGATGAACATTGCTTATTTAAAGAACAGGAGTACTTATGGCACCTTAGAGACTAACAAATTTATTTGAGCATAAGCTTTCCTGGGCTACAGCCCACTTCTTCAGATGCAGAGAATGGAACATATAGTAAGAAATATATATACATACAGAGAACATGAAAAGGTGGAAGTAGCCATACCAACTGTAAGAGGCTAATTAAGATGAGCTATTATCAGCAGGAGAAAAAAAAAACTTTTGTAGTGATAATCAAGATGGCCCATTTTAGACAGTTGACAAGAAGGTGTGAGGATACTTAACATGGGGAAATAGATTCAATATGTGTAATGACCCAGCCACTCCCAGTCTCTATTCAAACCCAAGTTAATGGTATCTAGTTTGCATATTAATTCAAGCTCAGCAGTTTCAGTTTCGTAGCAGCACTGCTATGGGTATCTGCATGGCGCCACAGTATGCCAACATTTTTATGGCTGACTTAGAACAACACTTCGTTAGCTCTCATCCCCTAATGTCCCTACTCTACTTGCGCTACATTGAGGACATCTTCATTATCTGGACCCATGGAAAAGAAGCCCTTGAGGAATTTCACCATGATTTCAATAATTTCCATCCCACCATCAACCTCAGCCTAGACCAATCCACACAAGCGGTCCATTTCCTGGACACTACTGTGCTAATAAGCGACGGTCACATAAAAACCACCCTATACCGGAAACCTACTGTCCGCTATACTTACCTATATGCCTCCAGCTTCCATCCAGGACACACCACACGATCCATTGTCTACAGCCAAGCTCTAAGATATAACCGCATTTGCTCCAATCCCTCAGAGACAAACACTGACAAGATCTCTATCAAGCATTCTTAAAACTACAATACCCACCTGCTGAAGTGAAAAAACAGACTGACAGAGCCAGTAGGGAACCCAGAAGTCACCTACTACAGGACAGGCCCAACAAAGAAAATAACAGAACGCCACTAGCCGTCACCTTCAGCCCCCAACTAAAACCTCTCCAGCACACCATCAAAGATCTACAACCTATCCTGAAAGATGATCCCTCACTCTCACAGATCTTGGGAGACAGACCAGTCCTCGCTTATAGACATCCCCCCAACCTGAAGCAAATACTCACCAGCAACCGCACACCACACAACAAAAACACTAACCCAGGAACCTATCCTTGCAACAAAGCCCGATGCCAACTCTGTACACATTTATTCAAATGACACCATCATAGGACCTAATCACATTAGCTGCGCCATCAGGGGCTCGTTCACCTGCACATCTACCAATGTGATATATGCCATCACGTGACAGCAATGCCCCTCTACCATGTACATTGGCCAAACCGGACAGTCTCTACACTAAAGAAAAAATGGATACAAATCTGGCATCAGGAATCATAACATTCAAAAACCAGTAGGAGAACACTTTAACCTCTCTGGTCACTCAGTAACAGACTTAAAGGTGGCAATTTTGCAAAAGAAAAGCTTCAAAAACAGACTCCAACGAGAAATTGCTGAGCTTGAATTACTTTGCAAACTAGATACCATTAACTTGGGCTTGAATAGAGACTGGGAGTGGCTGGGTCATTACACATATTGAATCTATTTCCCCATGTTAAGTATCCTCACACCTTCTTGTCAACTATCTTGATTATCACTACAAAAGTTTTTTTTTTCTCCTGCTGATAATAGCTCATCTTAATTAGCCTCTTACAGTTGGTATGGCAACTTCCACCTTTTCATGTTCTCTGTATGTATATATATTTCTTACTATATGTTCCATTCTCTGCATCTGAAGAAGTGGGCTGTAGCCCACGAAAGCTTATACTCAAATAAATTTGTTAGTCTCTAAGGTGCCACAAGTACTCCTGTTCTTTTTGAGGATACAGACTAACACAGCTGAAACATTGCTTGTTTAAATAATGAGGACCAATATCACAAACAATGGTATTTTAAGAAAATGATAGTGTGTCATTTATCTTATGGGCCCTGCAAATCTAAAAGAGAACTTCTTCTCCCTCCTTTCCTGTTCTTAGCTGCTAGGACTGGAAGGGATCCAATGGCTTTCGCTCATCTGCTTAGCATGATCTGAGCAACTTTGTGAGAAACCAGTCAGAGAGCAGGATTTTCCATTAGACCTGCGGCTTCCATTAATACCCTTCAATTAAAGGGCACATCAATTCTGAAAACAGACAGTAATGTGGTTGGTTTTTACTTAAGTGTATATTCAGAGTGAACTCTATTTACTTTAATTATTAAGATACTATTTTTTTCCTTTTAGAAGTGTATAGCTAATACAACTCTGCAATATTGAACTAGATTCTCTTCAGGATTGTTAACTAAATTCCAGTTACAGAATTTTTAAGCACTTTGAATCTACGGATGAAAAGCATTTTTATAAGAGCTAAGTCTTTGTGATGAGCCAGAAAGAACACTGGCTTCACTGTTAGATTTCAGGGTAAGTTTGCAATTTGCCAGATGGGGGGAAAAAAAAAAAAAAAACCACACAAATTTGAAAAATGAACAAATTTGATTTAAAAGTCACTGAAAGATCATAAAGGTAGAACCACATAAAAAGACTTTTCATTCATATGTATACACACATAGTCCCTTTTCAGAGTAAAGCCACACTTTAAACAGCAATATTCCTAGTATTTTAATTTTTAAGCAATTTTTCCATGTTGTATAACAGTGATACTCAGACCTCAGTGGTTCAGGAGTCAAATTAGCAATTAACATTACCCAATAGAGCCACAGTACTGTGAATTCATTGTTTCATTTACTATTTTATATATTAGATATTAAATATATATATATATATATATATATATATAAAATTATATTATATTAACCAATCAGGATGCTTTTGCTATGTTGTTAACCAGTTGTAGAATACTTGGTCAGTCATTTTGCTGTGAGAATTTTTTTTATATATATATAAAAAAATCTCACAGCAAAATGACTGACCAAGTATTCTAAAAATCTCACAGCAAAATGACTGACCAAGTATTCTACAACTGGTTAACAACATAGCAAAAGCATCCTGATTGGTTAATATAATAACTTAGACTGGTTAATAAAATCACACAGTATTTTAATATCATGTGCTGCAAAGAACCACAGAAGACACATTAAAGAGCCACTTGCAGCTCCCAAGGCTCATTCTGAGTATCACTGTAGTAGAATTATCTCAGAAAAAAATGCAACTTGACATGATCAGTATGTTAACGTATTGGAGTTCAGCAGCCTTTAGATTATAGAACAAACATTTGTACATTTAGGCCCCAGGCTGTAAACACACTGAAGTCAATGGGACTACACATGGGCTTAAAGTTAAGAACATACAGAAGAATTTGCAGGATCAGGGCCATATGTGCAATCTGAAACAAAATCCAGTTATTTTTGATATTCAAAAAGACTGAAAAGTATCTTAATTTTTCATGTTACCTTTAACATGACGATCAGATTGTTCTTTCAGTTTCAATATTTCTAAATGTAATTCATTATTTTCCCTGGTGAGTTTAGCATTCTCTGCTTTATAAGGTTCTAGAAGAGCATCAAAATTGCTGCATTCTTTTTCAATTTTTCCAGCAGATAACTTTGTACTGCGCAGGCTCTCTGTTGTATGGACAAGGTCACTGAAATCAAAAGACAGCAGATAGTCTAAACTCAGGTAAGAATCCTACCAAATTGAAAGTTATGATCCCAAATGGTTATTTTGTCCTTAAAAAGGCAGTCATGTTGTTTGAAACCATTTTTAAATTACTTGTTTAATCTACTAGAGAGATGTTAAGACTCCCTCTCTTATACACAGGTACATTCCAAAACATAGGTAATATAAAGTCAGAATTTTCACTATAAAGATTTGATGATAATTCAGTGCAAACTTCAAAATATTAATGCAGTATAATGCAATAGACTTAAATGTGGCTGGTCTTTTCTTTCTGGCTTTAGTCTAGAATTACTGGTTACAACTTGCTAGATATTTAGATAGGATTCTATGGTTACATAATAATGCTGGCAGAACGGCCAGAGGCCACCAATAATTAGTTTCTGTAGCATACTAAGTGTCTGTAAACCAAAAATGTGGGATTAACAAATGTATTCCTAAAATTAGGCCTAACTAATTTTCCCTAAAGAATTCTCTTTGTGAAGAAAAATTCACAGCAGCACACGTAGTTTTATTGTTTTAAATAGAAATCTTCTTAAATTTTCAATATGGAAAATGGTATCCTATCAAGAAAGCTTCTATCTTCAATAATCAATTAGATTATCAATTTTTTCTTATAAAGTATCTTGTGTCTATGGATATCCTGGACCTGGTTATTCAACCAGGAACCAGGTTGATCTGCTCTCGTTGCAGACAAAATGAGTTGCCTTGAGTTTTGTTTTTTCTAAAATAAAATGTTTTATGTTGCTCTTCAAGGATAAACTGCAACACATGAGCTTAAAAATTGGGTGGACAGATTGGTTTGTCCATTAAGACTGAAAATGAGAACTGGCATAAAATGCATAAAAACAAAATGATGAATAGTACAGAAAATACTATAGTGCCTTTATATAAATCACTGATGCAGCCTCATCTCGAATACTGTGTGCATCCCTTCTCAAAAAGGAAATTTCTGAACTAAGGGTGTTCAAAGAAAGGCAACAACAATAATCAAGGGCATGGAAAAACTGTCATATGAAGAAAGAGTGAAAAGATTGGGATTGTTTATGTTAGAAAGGAGATGAAGAAAAAGAGACATGATAAAAGTATAGATGGTATAGACAAGGCAGATCAAAAACTTTCGTTATCCCTGCCTCATAACACAAGACCAAGTGGACATTCAATTATATTAAAGGAAAGGAAATTCAAAATTGATAAACAACATGTAATTAAACTGTGGTAGTCATTGCCACAGGAAGTCACCGAGGCCAAGAATTTAAACGTGATTCAAAAAGGTGTTGGTGTCACTAGGCATCTCCCTAGGTAACTCGGGAGGGTGGAAGGCCACTAGTGTCAATGAAGCCTTCCTGCACTAGGCCCAAAAGAACCAAACTTCTCCTATGTTTAAACTCTAATCGACCGCACAAGCCAGGTGCAATTGGAATATGTAAGCAACCAGTTATCTGTGTGCAACCCCCTGCTCACACCAGTATCAAGCGGTAATAATGAGGCCTGCATGTTTCTGGCTGAAGGGAAAATAACAGTTCAAAGGGGAAAAGGACAAGATAACCGTTTAAAGAAGTTACTAACAAGCTAGGCTTATAGCTGCCAAAAATGACTTAACTGCTTAAATGTAATTGCTATTTGCTTAGTAACTGTTACCAGGGAAGGGAGGGGTAGAGGGGGAGGAAGGGGGGGGTGAGGCTTAGCTGCAAAAATGTATAAGAAGAAAGAAACTGCTTATGATAGTGTGCTTGATTTGAAACTTGCCAGTCTTCTTGCACTGCTTTGGGATCCCAAATAAACTTTGATTGCTTCTCCACCCTGGTGTGTTTATTGGCGCGAAGCACACCGAGCAACGAACCCCGCTGTTGCTGTCCTCGGGCACTCTGTGCCAGCAACAAAAGTATTGGTATTGATATGTATCTCAAGAATATTTAGTTACCATAATTAATTGTAACAAATTTTGTGAAAGGAACATTAAACCTCATACCTCAGAGGGCTCAAACCAATCTACTGGTACTCAGGATGAGACCTAAGTATGGGGCAGATTACTCCACATCTGCTGATTGTGGGGTTCTTACATCTTCCTCCAAAGCATCTGGTGCTGGCCACTATCCGAGACAGGATACTGGACTAGCTGGACCTCTGTTCTGATACAGTATGGCAATTCCTGTGTGCCTAATGGCATCAAAGCCATCAAACAGCTGAAGAGTGGATGAGTTGTCCTCCAGACATACTACTTAGCTACATTCATTTTCTGCTTTATGCAACCAGTTGCATCCCATTACACATTTCAGTAAATGTGGACACAGATATATACATTCTACCCACATAAGATTATTAAGAACCAGAATCAGGAGGTAAGTTTTCATTTTTAGCCTCAGTTTAGACATTTTAAATTTTTAAGTGAAGATCATCAGCCTTTATAGAGACCAGTAAATACCCAGTTGTCCTAGGATTTTCTTAACTTGTCAATACTTAGAAACTATCCCAATAAAATCTCATAAAATTTTAAATGTTCACTTTAAACAATTTCTCCTTTGAGCCTATTTCAATAGAAAATTTTGTTTTTGTTTTTAAAGCAATTTTTTAAAAGAATAAGAGTTTTCCACTAGTTTTATAGTCAAGTAGCATGCACTGCTATGACTAATGTTCTTTTTAAAGATTTCCCTTTTGTTTGGATACCTAAAAAGTTTTTCCACCAGAGGCAAGCTCTCCACTCCCAAGGGTTGTCGATAGCCCAGCTGATCTAGCCTCTTCCTGAGGTTAATGAACTTTCGCTCTGCAGCCGTGCTCATTGTGAATATGCTTCAAAAGTGATTTTATCGCTCCCAGCAAAAACAAGGTGATCTGAAAAAGATTATAGAATATATACAGAGTTTCTTTCTTGCCACTATACAACATGAATAAGTAAAAGTAATCCTTTCTGGTAAAATAAAAATAAATAAATAAATAAATAGTATTTTTGTATATGAAATATAGATTTCTATATACCATATTTACTCGTCCATAAGCTGAATTTTTTTAGTAAAAAAGGGAAGCATCAGAGAAGGGGGTTGGCTTATGAACGGATATAGAGAGGGAGAGGTGGGACACAGCCCCTCCCCCCAAGAGAGGGGGCAAGGAGAGGCAGCAGAGCCAGAAGGGAAGAGGCAGGGCCAGAGTCTCTCCACTTCCGGCCACGCTGCTCTCCCCACAGCCTCTGAAGCAGCTGCAGCTGGCGGGCTGGGACACTTTGTTTACTTAGGTTTACCTCCGTGCCTGCAGACACTCGGCTTATCCTGATGGCCCGGGAGCCAAAGTTTGCCGACCCCTGAATTATAGGGTCAGCTTATGAATGGGTCATAAAAAACTTCCATTTTTTACTTATCCATCTTGCGGGGGTTGGCTTATAAACGAATTGGCTTATGATCGAGTATATACGGTATGTTCTCAATACACTGTGTAACTAAAAGCCTTTATTAAAAGACACCGTCCATTTACACTGAGTTTTATTATAAAGAAATTATTTATCTAGATTTTTATACTATGCCTATCTGAGCTCCTCACTTGAGGTATACACACAAAAAACTCTCTCTTTCTCTTTTCCCTCCCAACAGCAAGAACCAGACTTCAGGGAGATATTTTTATGCGAAGACTAACTCAAAGCGAATTCTGCACTTTCTGAATTTTGTGGTCATTTTGATCTCCACCAGGAGTGAAATCCATGGACCAGTTCTCAAAAAGATTTTGTTTCCTTCACATACAAATTTCACTCAAGGTTGACATTTCAAGTGGATTATTACTCCTGGGGGAATTCTGCACCACTGTGCATGCGCATAATTAATATGCCATGCATATTTTTATTTTTATTTTTGCAGAAAATAGCTTCTGCTAGAAAGTTAATGCACTTCTGCCTTTTGCTCAACAGAGGGCGCTGTGGCACTAGAACAGAGCAGCTACTCCCAGCCAGCTAAGGAAGAGAGAGAGCCTTCAGTGCCTTCTTCACAGCGCCTGTCGGGCCAGGTCAAGAGACCGGGGATATGGGGAGACAGACAGTAGGGAGCTGCGGGGGGCGGGGGTCCAGTGGCTCATAAGGGCTAGTAGGGGAGGACACACTGGGGCAGGGGCTGAATGGGAGTGGTGGCGCAGGGCCACAGTGGGGAGGGAGGTGCAGAGCCACATGGGGATGGGGGAGGGAGTGCAGGGCCACATGGGGATGGGGGGATGGCTGAGTGGGGGGAAAAAAGACACATAAGGACAGGGGGTAGAGGTGCAGGGACACATAGGGATGAGGGGAGGAGGCTGGCTGAGGGGGTGCAGGGACACAAGGGGAGGGGGCTGCAGGGCTATGTGGGGGAAGGGGAATGGCTGAGTTGGGGCACAGAGACACATGGGGATAGGAGGTTCAGGGACAGGTGGGGACCACCTGTAGTCAAGAGAAGATTATCCATAAAACCACCCAGCACCATCTTTGTACTATGTCCTGGCCTGAATCCTCACTGAAAAGGGACCCAAATACCGGCAGTGCCTAGGGAGAGTTCCAGATAAAATTGGCAAGCTTCTCTGTTAGCTTGCTTAGAAATGGAAGGTTAAACATCAGGCTTACTCCTGGGGGAATTCTGTGCCACTGCGTTTGCGCAGAATCAATGTCCCTGCAGAAAAATGACTTTCTGACAGGGAAGCAAAGGGAAGCTGCAAGAGCGGTCATGCACCCCTCCCTAGCAGCGCAGGTACATTGTTTCAGGCACCCGAAGCAGTTGGCGGAGAGGTAAATCACTGGGACACCCCAGCCAGTGGCTCCTATCCTGCGCCAGGATCAGCTGCTAGTCCTGGCTGAACTGGAGGCAGGAGAGGACGGGCCTTCCTCTTCCCCTGCAAGGAGCAGATGGGGCTGTGGCATACCCACCCCCCCAAAACCTCCCCCTGGTTGCAGGAAGCTCAGCATCCTCTCCTGCTTCCTGCCCCTATCGCTCCTCAGCCACGTGGGGCAGGGATTACTATACGAGGAGCTTCTCCCCCATCCGCCCAACCCCTCCCATACCTGCCCCTCCTGTCAAACCTCACCCTGTATACCTAGACACACACACCCAACCCTCCATACCTGAACCCACCCCACTGAACCTCAACCCCTGCATCTGAAGCCTCCCTGCAACCAGACACCCTGCCTCCAGACCCCCAGCTCTGCACCCAGACCATCCTCCACTGAGCTCCCTGCACTCAAACCCCCACCCTGACAGGCCCCACCCTCCTGCACCATTCCAAGCCCCCACATCCAGATCCCAAACTAGCTGCACCCAGACCCCCACAGCTGAGTAGTAACAGCTAATTTAGGCCCCTTCATTTTGTATGTAGAGTTGGGATGTTTTCCAGTGTGCATTACTTTGCATTTATCAATACTGAATTTCATCTGCCATTTTGTTCCCCACTCACCCAGTTTAGAAAGATCTCTTTGTAACTCTTCGCAGTCAGCTTTAAATTTAACTTTCTTGAGTAATTTTGTGTCATCTGCAAACTTTGCCACCTCATTGTTTATCCTTTTTTTCCATATCATTTATGAATATGTTGAACAGCAGAGGTCCCAGCACAGATCGCTGGGGGACCCTTAAATTTACCATACTCCACTGTGAAAGCTGGACATTTATTCCTACCCTTCATTTCCTATCTTTTAACCAGTTACTGATCCATGAGAGGACCTTCCCTCTTGTCCCATGACTGCCGACTCTGCTTAAGAGTCTTTGGTGAGGGACCTTGTCAAAGGTTTTCTTAAAGTCCAAGTATACATATAGAAATGCAGATTCCAATTGCAGAAATGGGTTAGCAATTTTTTGCTGCGCTGGAACTGTGGCCTTATCCCTGCTCCTCCTCTTCCCCCTGAGGCCCCACATCCCCTAGCCAAGCCGGAGGCTGGAGCCGGGCACGGTAAGAGATGCCCAGGAAGCCCAGGCCACTGTAGGGCACCCCAGACCCTCTACCTTCCCTGGGTGGGGAGCCAGGCGCCCAAGAGCAGCCCCCACCCAGGGCAGGTGGAGGGTCTGGGGTTCTCCACAGTGGTCCAGGCTCCCTTGATGATTAAGAACATAAGAGCGGCCATACTGGATCAGACCAATGGTCCATCTAGCCCAGTATCCTGTCTTCTGACAGTGGCCTATTCCAGGTGCCCCAGAGGAAATGAACAGAACAGGTAATCATCAAGTGATCCATCCCCTGTCGCCAATTCCCAGCTTCTAGAAAACAGAGGCTAGGGACACCACCCCTGCCCATCCTGGCTAATAGCCGTTGATGGACATATCCTCCATGAATTTATCTAGCTCTTTTTTGAACCCTGTTATAGTCTTGACCTTTACAACATCCTCTGACAAAGAGTTTCACAGACAGACCGTGTGTTGTCTTTTAGCATCTTAGGGGCAGAGGAAGAGCAGGGGTCAGGTCCCCGTGGTGAGGGCTCCCAGCAGGAAGAGACTGGCTCCACTAACAAGGGCCGCACTTTGCAGCACCTTATCAGCTCCCTCCCTGCAAAGCGCAACCACTGCCGCTCCTAGTTGCTAAAAAGTTAAAAAGTGGGTGGGTATGTCCCACCCAGTTCCAGAGATCGTGGCCCCACAGGATATGGGGGGTCCCAAATGTTTTTTTTGTGCCCAGTGCCCCAATAAATCTTAATCCGCCTTTGGTCAGCACGGGGTGTTTGCACAGATTGTAGAGATGGGTCAGGGTGTGTGCGCGCACATAGTGGGGGCAGTGGGGTTGCAAAGGTTACAGGAAGGATATATGTAAGGACTGGGAGTCAGCATGGGATAGATGGTGGGTAAATCACAGGGAGGCCTCAGGGTGGGAAGGTGGCTGGCTGCAGCTGCGGTCGGAGGGAGGGGCCGGGTGGGAGTGGACGCAGATCCCCTTGCCTGCATCTAGTGCAGGGATAGGCAACCTATGGCACACGTGCCAAAGGCAGCACATGACCTGATTCAGTGGCACTCAAACTGCCTGGGTCCTGGCCACCGGTCCGGCGGGCTCTACATTTTAATTTAATTTTAAATTAAGCTTCTTAAACATTTTAAAAACCTTATTTACTTTACATACAACAATAGTTTAGTTCTATATTATAGACTTATAGAAAGAGACCTTCTAAAAACATTAAAATGTATTACTAGCACGCCAAACCCTAAATCAGAGTGAATAAATGAAGACTGGGCACACCACTTCTGAAAGGTTGCCGACCCCTGATCTAGTGTAAGGATGAGAGCGGGCCAGGCACACATCAGATCGGGGTACATGCCACACAGTGGGAGCACAGACACACCTGGGCACAGACACAGTCACTCCTAGGAGGGGCCGGCTGGGGTAGGCGGCGGACACGTCTCAGGGAGGGGCGCACAGGGCTTGGGGCGCGGGCTGGGGGGACGCAATGATGGTAACTCAGCCCCAGCATCACTGTCCGTTAACACCCAGCGGCACAGGACCGCCCAGGCCCAGCCCTGCCGCTAAGCGACGCCGAGTCCCTGCTTCCAGGAGCCCCGGGTCACCCCTCACCAGACCCGGGCACCGGAATCCCCCCGGCCCCGGGAGCTCCCAGCCCTCCCGCACTTGACATCACTGTCATCAATGTCGCCATAGTAACAGACTGTGACCCCCCGCAGAGCTCGGCCCTTCCTTCCCCGGAAAGTGGCGGAAGCGAAGCTCCGGGAGGCTCCTAACGACCGCGCCCCTGACCTCGGGGGCGAGGGACACTCACCGGCGACTCCGGCTCCGCAGGCCTCGGCGCCGGCAGCTGGGCCGAACCAGCGGTTTGAAAATGGCGCGCGGAGGAAGGTCCACTTCCGCCCCGTCACCCCAGCAACCGGGCAAGCGCGAGCTGCGCCGCGTCCCGCACCAACTGCCGCAGTGCAAAGGTGACAGCGAGCAACCCCTAGCGGCACCGGGGCTCCCAGCAGCCTCCGCGCGGAGCGGGCTCCCAGCGGCCTCTCCTCCGTCGTGGCTGCCTGGAGTGTCTACCCGCCCGCCCGCCCGTGTCAGCGACCAGCGCGGGATCTGCCTCTTAGGCCTACTGCGGGTGGGGTCCCGGCCCTAGAGACCGGAAAGGAGCTGCACACCACCAGGGCGGCCCAGGCCGGACGGTGCTGGGGTAGAAACCCTCCGCCTCGTGCCGCATTCGGCAGCAGGGCAAGGGCGCAGCCCACGTAGTCTGTCTTTGCAAGTCGTCTTAACTGTGGAAGCACCGTCCGTCTGCGTCACCTAGCCCCGGCCTGAGCGGCGCCTCGCAGCCACCGAGCCACACTCGCTGCACCGCGGTGGTCAGTGGATGGCTGGAACGTTATAGGACAGCGAAAAACCCCTGTCCCAGCATCAGGGCTCTGGCCTGTTTCTGGAATTGCCCAATTGCTAGTATTGCCAGCCCCAAGTATTCGAAAATTATGAGTCAAGCAGCAGAAAATCCCGAGTGGCTTAAAAATCATGGGCCTTTAAAACTAATAGAATAAAAGAAAAAGACCCATTGGGTGCTTTTTGTTTTCCTTCTGGTTCTTGAACCTTTGAAAGCAGGTCCCATTTTCAAGATTTTCTCTGCAATAAATATTTAATAAATAACCTGAGATTTTCATGACTGAGAGAAGGGACTTTAAGATGATGAATAAGTATTGCAATGTCTGTGAGAAAATTATGAAAGTTAGGGTATGTCTATACTACAAAATTAGATCAATCGATTTTATACAGTCGATTGCATATGTCCACGCTAAGCGCATTAAGTCGGCAAAGCGTGTCCCCACTACTGTGGCTAGCAGCGACTTATGGAGCAGTGCACTGTGGGTAGCTATCCCGCAGTCTCCGCCACCCATTGGAATTCTGGGTTAAGCTCCCAAGGCCTGATGGGGCAAAAACATTGTTGCAGGTGGTTTTGAGTACGTGTCGTCAATCGCCCCTCCCTCCGTGAAAGCAACGTCAGACAATCATTTTGCGCCCGATACCAGGGTGATTAGAAGAGCACAGCAAGGCGTGCTGCACATCAGAGAGGCTTTGAAAACCAGTTTCATGACTGGCCAGATTGCTTTGGGTTGGTGTGCCATGGTCTGTGGGAAGCATGCTTCTGATTATGATCTTGGCAAGGTTGGTAGGTTATTTGAAAGCCAGAAGAGGGAGTTCAGTAAAGATCTTTCAGGATGCGGTCCTCATCAAGTATGGGTTGTAATTGTTTGATGAAACCCCACATGGATTCCAGTTGCAGAGTTCAACCTTGTATTTAGCTGTGACACACTGGCTTTTCCCAGACATGAAGAACTCTGTGGAACTCAAAAGCATGTCTTTTTCATCAACAGAATTTGGTCCAGTAAAAGCTATTACCTCATATACCTTGTGTGTCTCATTTCCTGGAGCTAACATTGCTCCAACAACCTTGCAAATAAGAATTACCGATAGTTAAAAAAACAAACTCACATTTGGCATGGAAACAGGTTTTTCACTAGCAGTATGTGGCTTTAAAATATTAAATATGTTTGACAATACGGCCGAAGCAGTACAGAAAAAATTTCAAGTGCACAGCTAACACTCAAACAAGGGAGGGATTCTATTACCATGCATCCCCATATAGTTATCTGGGCAGGTATTTGGTTACAAGCATTTACACACATTTTATGAAATAGATGATAAACTCAAGAGATTTACCAACTTTGGAGCAAGGTGTGATGGAGCTTATAAAGTCAGCATGCTGCTTGGCTCTGGATTTAAAGAGTTTACAGCACACCTTTGTTGCATAGGCTAATTCACCCTGCAGAAGAAATATACAAGCTTCAGTCATATATTCTATACAGCTTGTAAAGCGTGCAAGCTGAATAGTAGCATGGGATTTTTTCCTTTCTTAAAATGGACAGGAGATTAAATGCAAAAAATCCTAACAATGCAATATTAAAGTTGTATAATTTATCTTTGATCAAGAATCCGTGGTCAGAAAGCAATTTATTATTGGTGTGTTAGATACATTTTAACACAAGAAATATCTTAGTGAAACCAATGGCTCAGAAATGTCCATAGAAGTTCCTGCCATGTGTGCATGCAAGTACACCTCTACCCCGATATAACTTTGTCCTCAGGAGCCAAAAAAAATCTTACAGCGTTATAGGTGAAACCACGTTATACTGAATTTGCTTTGATCCGTTGGAGCGTGCAGCCCCGCCTCCCCGGAGCGCTGCTTTACCGCCTTATATCCGAATTCATGTTATATAGGGTCGCGTTATATGGGGTAGAGGTATACATGAATTCAAAGTTGTTTCTTTGGAGAGGTTTTCCTTGATAAATGTAATAAGTTGTTGAAGATTTATTGTTTGTATTTAATACATACCATTAAATACACAGTTATGCAATGTGGACAAGGTAGTATTACAGTGTAAACAATGTAAGAATATTCAAAAATAGGTGCCTAATATTAGACTTTCAAGTCCATACTTGGGGACCTAAACAAATGACCTTATTTTCAAAGTGACTGCCACCCAGAAGCTCCCATTTGGGTACCTAAATATGAACTTGAGAGCCTTGTAGTTTTGAAAAATCTTGGCCCTTAAGATTTTGGAATTCACGCATTAAAAAAAAATTTAGCTGTCTTTATGGTAGTAGTGCAGACTTTCTGCTTAATGTATGACTGAAGTTCAGTCATGCTTTAGTAAATACCAGTAAAAAAGTAAATGTATGCTTAGAGGAAAATTATGTATTGTTTTCTGCCTTGTCTTGGGTACCTCATTTTGGACTTAAGAGAAGGCTGATGTTTTTGTGGTGAACAGCTGAAGAATTAATGAATACTCTGGAATAAAAAGTTTATGGGACACTATGTTTGAAAGATTATTTTTACTTAAGATCAGAAGAGTTACAGCCACATACAGTCACATTAATTCTCAAAACATGAATTTAGTTCGTACTTTCATGGACCGAACTCGACATCCATATATGACAGCTTGAGGCAGAAAAAAACTAATTCTGTACAATCTTTTTAATGGTTACATAATTACCAGGATGCAAAGTACTAGTGTGAAGTCATTTGACAGTAGTGTCCTTTCAAAGTGCTAAGAATATACAAAGATAATTGCTGTTAGCAAGAAAGTTACAGATTTAAAAAAATCTTGGGCACCAGTGGGAGAAAAATTAAATATTAAGTGTTCATGAATTTAATGCTTTAAAACAGTGCTTCAACCGAGCAGGAAAACAACACTGCTATTTAGACTTTTCATTTTGCATTGAAATATATCCGAGATGGAAATATGACTAGACATTTATAGAACATTTAAGAATACATATGCTTCTTATTTCATCTTCTTAAAGCAAGTAACATTCATAGTACTTGATATTTTTCAAGCATTTTCCCCTTGTAGAAGTTTAGTGAGACTGTGCAATACTGGAGCAGTAGTCTAAGATGTCCTGGATAGTGAATTCCATGGTAACACCTGATCCAGGATAGCAACGAGCTATCAAGCCTTCAAAGTGTTTGTATTGGCGTATAAACTCATCTTGCATAGAATGCCATACAACCTGCCGAAGAAGGAATACAAACTAAAGTAAGTGACATTTTATCAAGACAAAATTCAGAAAAAACAAGATTTTTGTTGCATAGAATTTCTGTAAGTCCCCTTCTATAAACATTTATACAACTTCTACCAAGTCAGAATGACAAAAGAGAGGTTTTTGGGTTGTTTTAAAAAAAAATATCATAAAGCGTTTAAATACAAATATCTCATGTAACTAACTGAGCAAAGAGGGTGAGATTTTATAAAATCCTCAGTGAAGTGGCCTAATTCTTCTCCCTCTAAAGTCAATGAAAGTTTCACTACTTATTTGTATGGGAACAGAATTAGGCCACCTCTGACCACTTTTTAAAATCCCATTCATAGCACTGGAAGAGAATGAACTGAAAGTATTATTCTGTGCCAAAACATATGTATAGAAATAGATGAATTTCCAGATCAGACAAGTGGTCCATCTAGTCTGATATACTATCTCCCACACTGGCCAGCACTAGATGTTTCAAGCTTGCAAGAAACCCAATAATGGACAATTATGGTATGCTCTAAGAGAAGTTTCTTCTTAACTCCTGTTAGTGGTTGATTCAGTTTGTCAAAAGGAGTAGAGGCAATTGGGGATGAATTCCCCTTTAAGAAAACTCAACCCTCAAAACATTCCATTTTGAGGAACTCACGCAGGGCTCCAAAAACCCCCCCACTTATTTTCAGAAGAGTCCTGAAGCTCAAGGCACATCCCCCAAATGGGAGTATGCAGAAACAACACCTCAAAAGAAAAAGTTATGGCAAGTTACTAATTTACTGATGACGTACTTCCCAGAATACAGAGCTGTAGTTTACACAGCATTCTTTTGGTGCAAGTCAAGATGCTAATTTTCTCTCATTCCAGAGAAGCAGACTAAAGGCTATTCTACAAAGTAGTAGGATGTTTGTACAGGCATTAAAACAATCTGAGATGTCAGATTATTCTTTATACAAATCTGATAGTTTTACCTGAAGTAAATTTTCTTCTTCACAAAGATGTTTGTCCACCTTCTTATAGAGATTATCCAATCCCTTCTTCACTTCCTTACCAGGATATTCCTTTATAACTTTGCGAAGCTCTTGTTTATTGAAAGCCAGTTGGTAACTTACTTCCTCTTCTCTTATGCCTTGTGCCACACGAGCTTCAACACCCTCAAAGAAATGCTAAAATACAATTATAGTATTAATATAATCATAAATGTAGGGTAGTGTATATAACTGTGGGAATACAGATCGATGGCACATCTTGTTTCCACATGACAAAAAAACCTGACTTCAATGAAACAATACTGATTTACATCAGCTAAGGATCTGGTTCCACCCAACTAAACAGAGCAGTGTCTGCCACCACCGCACTAGAGCACTGGTTAAGCATTAACTCAGAAGGAAAAGTGTAACCACTTCTTGTAGCAGGGTTTCCCTTGAAGTCTTCTGTCAAGTGCTGATCCAGCCTAAAACTAACAAGATCATAGTCTGAAGAGAAATAGCAGAAGAGCCGTGGATGTCTAAAGAAGAAAAAATAAAAAGCAGTAGCAATGTACACAAACATGAGATCCTAAAATATGCATTCCAGAGCGGAGTGGGCCTTCAAAAATGTATGTAGGGAACTTCATAGTTTAACTCACATTAGGTGACAAACAAGCATTTTAGATTTTTTATATATCTATATAGAAAGACATTTCATTATGACTAATTTCTCAAGCATAAAAATTCTTAATTTTCTAAAAAAACATTAAAAACTAACAATCCTAATTATAGTAAAACATAATTAACAATATTAAATACATTTGATATGCACAGCAGATATATCTTACAAATCTCACTATGGTATCCAATTGAATAACTCAGTTTAAAGCAAAATGTGCTGCCATATATATGGATCTGGTTTTGGCAATTAAATGAGTATTAGGGTTTTTTTGTTTTGTTTTTTGTTTTTAAAGTAGTTTAGAAACAGGGTGATAATGCTTTTACCATCTGTGGTGGGCAACAGCATCCCCAAGCTCCTAATTAGTGATGAAAGTTAGTGTTGGAAAAGAATACCTGTCTTCACATGAACATTTGAGTAAAAATTCTGCAATATATTGCAGTCATGGAGGTGTTAAATCATTGTCCTGGCGGGAGATGAGAGCCCTTTGGAAGTCACCCTGATTGGAAGTTAACAGAAGAAATGGCACATCCTCACACGCCTGGAGCAGCAAACTCAAAACGTGCAAACTAGTTTTTGGAGAAAGACAGCTGTGTTTTGCATTAGAAATATAGTTAGACCAAAAGATGCTTACATTTAATTTCTCAAGAGGCTGTCCCAAGGAGTAGATGACATAAGACTGGAGATGATCAGTGTATTTCTGTTTAGCTTCTTTTTTTTCAGCCTCAAGACATGAGATTTTCAAACGAGAGAGAGTTGCAAAAATACGGTGGAAGTTCTCCATCATGACCACATCCCTGGGTGTTTTCTGGCTTTCATTTGCTACTTTCTCCACTAAAATCAAAACAATAAAAAAAGATTCAACACAAATCTCTTAAGGTAATTAAAATTTCTAAATTATGGGAAAAAAAGAGAGCTTTGTAAGATGAATTCAAAAGAACCAACTATAGGAACAATTCCAGAAAAGTGTCTTTGGCTTTCACGTCAAGAACAGTCATTTGTAAAAATTACTGTTATTTTAAAAAAATTTAGAGCCCTTTAATTTTAGAAAGATCCACAAACTAAATTTCTCTAGGAAGATTACCTCCTTAGGGAACCGTGTGGGATAAAACAAACAAAAGTAAGAATTCCTGGTAAGTTGTATCCTTTTAAGCAGAAATGAGGATTCAAACTGATGACTTTTTACTTGGCAAGTCTGCCAAAATGATTTCCATTGTTGAACAAGTGAGTACATGAGAATATACAAAGCAGCACTTCACATTAGTCCTAAGACTACAGAGTTCCACTCCTTACATAAAGAGTATAGAGAGTAATTTATACATATTTTAAAATAATATACGATACTTATTTACATGACTGATCCTTTTGTTTAGCAACAAGTGATTTGTACACATTGTGGAAGTTTACAAACAATTTATTTCCCTTTGAAGATATTTATGCATTGTAGCAAAACTTGAAAAAAATTATACTAAAAAGTATTTATTCTAGGCTCCCTTTGCTGTTATTGAAGATTTTTGTATTGTAATATGAGCTCTATTCTGCATATCCCAACTTTTCTTACCACGAACAATTTTTACTTAGAAAAGAACAGGAGTACTTGTAGCAGCTTAAAGACTAATAAATTTATTTGAGCATAAGCTTTCGTGGGCTTGCATCTGATGAAGTGGGCTGTAGCCCATGAAAGCTTATGCTCAAATAAATTTGTTAGTCTCTAAGATGCCACAAGTACTCCTGTTCTTTTTCTGGATAGAGACTAACACGGCTGCTACTCTGAAACCAATTTTTACTTAGAATATCAGTGTCTATTGCCAAAGTTATTTTGTCCTTCCAGTCTCTCTTTTTAAACAGGAATGCACATAAAGGTGCCAGATCGATAGTCTTGATGATGGAAGCACTCATTTGTCCACAAAACAGGCCAATGCTAATGTATATTTCCACATACTGCCCCATCATTGCTCCTCAACCTAGTTCCAGATCACCACTCCAAGTAAACGTGTAGTAAAGTCTTTGTGCCCATTTATCCATTAGCCTTCCCACCGAAACAACGAGGATGCCATTTGTGATAGTAATTTTTGTGGCACGAATTCCTGTGCTCTAGAAAATTAACTGAGATCATCAATTCATTTCAGACACATCACTGAATAGTCATTAGGAAAATACGTCGCTGCCAATTTTGGTCTTCCTCTCTTCCATTCTATCCAAAGCGTGGCAGCTACAGATACCTTACTGAGCAGCCTTGCAATCCCTTATTGCATTAAGTTCAAACCCCTCACAATCAAAACTCTGCCTATATCTCTGCTGTCTTTTTGTCTTAGTATCATCCTCAGTCGTCCTTCCTATCTCTTGTCTTTTTTCCACTTGTAGCTTTGTGCTTTTTTTTGAGTCTACTCCCAACTGGTTTGGAGCAGTCTGTGCCCTCTTTTCTGCTAAGTATCCTATCTCTCTCTCAAATATCTTCTAAAAAAAAAAGTTACCTTTTCCGTAACTTGTGTTCTTTGAGATATGTTGCTCATGTCCATTTAACTTAGGCGTGTGTGCTCACCACGTGCACTGGTGCCGGAAGTTTTCCCCTCAGCAGTATCTGTAGGGGACCGGCTCTGGCACCCCCTAGAGTGGTGCACACATACTGTGGTATATAAGGCGCCTCCGGTTTCCCTCCCCCCCCCAGTTCCTTCTTGCCGGAAACTCTGACAGTGGGGAAGAGGGGGGGCGGGCCTGTGGAATGGACATGAACAACACATCTCGAAGAACAGTTACGGAAAAGGTAACATCTCTTCTTTGAGTGATTGCTCATATCCATTCAACTTAGGTGACTCCCAAGCAGCACCCCTCGGAGGTGGGTAGGAGTTCACGGACGTGTAGATTGCAATACAGCTCTGCTAAACCCAGTGTCATCCCTGGCCTGCTGAGCGATGGCGTGGTGGGCCGTGAACATGTGCACCGAGGACCATGTCATGGTTCGACAGATGTCCTGGCTCAGGAAGTGTGCCAGGAAGGCCGCCAAAGATGCCTGAGCTCTGGTCGAGTGGGCTCTGATGATCGGTGGCGGAGGGACTCCCACCAACTCATAGCTGGTCCGAATGCAAGAGATGATCCAGTTAGAAATCCTCTGCGTGGACACTGAGAGGCCCTTCATCCTATCAGCTGTAGAGATGAAAACCTGAGTTGACTAACAGAAAGGTTTTGTCCGATCTAGGTAGTAAGCCAGAGCCCTTCTTACATCCAAAGCATGAAGGTGCCTGTGACGCTTTGTACCTCGGGGGAACACCCTACACCCCCATGTTCATCTTTATAAAATGATGGTGTAGTATCCAATGCAAAGTTTGTCATGTTGGGTATCTTCGGAAGGCTCATGATGCACTGAGCATGGTTGTTATAGTAATTATTGCAGTAATGTTATATAGGTTATAATTTCATGTATGTTGTTATGAGGCTGAAAATGTATCCTCGTGGCTTAAAATAAGCCCAGACAAAAACTCTCCAAGAGCAGAGGGGCAGTTCACACCTCATCAGGGCAGGTATGGGACAAACCCAGCCCAGTCTCACAGGAACAAAGGACACTGGCCTAGGCAGCAACAAAAGAATCTGTTAAGACTTTCGAAGGAGTCACCCCCCTTCCTTTGGTCAGTTTGGAACTGCAATGAGGTAATGTTCAAGGGGGAGGGGGCAAAGCCAAGAGGAAAGAAAGAACATGATAAAAGGGAGAGACATTTGCCAGGCTCTCTCTCTCTCCCACCTAAATCTACAGACACCACACCAAGCAACTGAAGCAGTGTTCAAAGGGGAGAGCCTGTCTGAAGAGCAATCGGCCAGCCTGTGGTGAGAAACATCTAAGTTTGTAAGGGCATTGAAAGTGTTAAAATCAGCTTAGAATGCACTTTGCTTTTATTTCATTTGACCAAATCTGACTTGTTATGTTTTGACTTATAAATCACTTAAAATCTATCTTTATATAATTAATAAATCTGTTTATTCTACTTGAATCAGTGCGTTTGGTTTGAAGTGTGTCAGAGATTCTCCTTGGGATAACACCTGGTACATATCAATTTCTTTGTTAAACTGACGAACTCATATAAACTTGCAGCGTCCAGCCGGCATAACTGGACACTGCACGACGGAAGTTCCCAGGGTTGTGTCTGGGACCGGAGGTATTGGCTAGGGTCATTCGGTTGCACAATCCAAGAAGCAGCTCACCTGCCAGAGCCTGTGTGCGAACAGCACAGGAGTGGGGGTTCTCACAGCAGAGCAGGGTAAGGCTGGCTCCCAGAGTCAAGAATTGGAGTGACCTAGCAGATCACCGGTCCAGATAACACCAGAGGTGATCATCACAGCTCTCTCTTCACTAGTCTCATGGGGCTTAGGGCAGAACACCAGAAGGAAGATATCCTGGCTCATGTGGAAAGCAGACACCACCTTGGGAAGCAAGACCAGGTGGGGCTGGAGCTGGACCATGTCTGTATAGAAGATTGTGTACAGCAGTTCTGAGGTCAGGGCTCACCTCGCCGACATCACTGCCACCAGGAAAACTACCTTCCATGATAGGTGAGACAGGGAGCACAAGTCCAAAGGCTCAAAGGGTGGGCCCATGAGCCTGGACAGAACAAAGTTGAGATCCCACTGAAGGGCTGGGGACCAGACTTGATGAAAGTCTCTCTCAAGGCCTCTAAGGAACCTGATCATCATGTCATATCACATCTGCCCCTGGATTGGTGGATGAAAGGCCGAAATGGCTGCCAGATGCACCCTGATAAAGGAGCGCGCCAGGCCCTAGTTCCTTAAACGAAGCAGGTAGTCCCAGATCAACTGCACCAAAGAATGCGAAGGGGAGATGCCCTGTTTGGCTGCCCAGCAGGAGAACCTCATCCAGTTTGTCAGGTAGGTCTGCCTAGTCGAGGACTTTCTACTCTCGAAGAGGCCCTTCTGGACCCCTTCCAGACAAGCCCATTCATCTGGGTTCAGCTAAGCAACATCCATGCCATGAGGTGGAGGGATGCAAGGTTGAAGTGCAAGAGTTGGCTGTGATCCTGTGACAGCAGGTCCGGTCAGTTCGGCAAGGGTCAGGGAGGGATCGCTGACAAGCTTAATAGCATCCTGAACCAGTGCTGGTGAGGCCACCCCGGGGCGATCATGATAACCTGAGCCTTGTCTCTCTTGATTTTCACTAGGACCTTGCTGATGAGTGGAATTGGAGGGAATGTGTACATCAGGCTTCATGCCCACAGCAGGAGAAAGGCGTTGGGAGAGGGAGCCCTTGCCCAGGCCCCATCTGGAGCAAAACCAGTGGCACCTCCTGTTCTGCCTGGTGGCGAACAAGTCCACTTGGGGAGTTCCCCCACCTCTGGAAGATCATGCCAGCTATCTCCAGGTGGAGCACCCACTCGTGGTGAGAGGAGAAGTCCCTGCTTAGGTGATCTGCTAGTGCGTTCCTAGCACCTGGAAGGTGACATGCTTCTAGATGGATTCCGAGTGCCTCTTGGCAGTGGGCCAAGGATCGTGCTCTGCCTTGCCTGTTAATGTAAAACATCGAGGCTGTGTTCATGAGGACTCTGACCACTCTGGCCAACATGTGAGGTAGGAAGACCGCGCATGCTCTGCGCACCACCCTGAGCCTCTTTTATGTTTATGTGTAGCGTCGATTCCTCTGGGGACCACATACGTTGGGTCTGGAGGGTGCAGAGGAGCGCCCTCCAGCCAAGGTCTGAGGTGTCCTAAACCAACTCCTTCCAGGACATTCCCGGGGTCAGTCCACCATCGAAGCGAGGTAAGTATCGTCGCGGGGATGGTGACGACCTTCTCCAGGTGGTCCCTGGACTGGGAGTAGACCGTCACCAGCCATTGCTGCAGAGATCACATTTGGAGCCTGGCGTGACACACCACATATGTGCACGCTGCCATGTGACCTAGGAGGCGCAGGCAAACCCTGGCCGTAGTCCGTGATGTGGTCCGTCAATGCCCTGAATCTCTCCAGCAGCAGGAACACCCTTGGCGCAGGTCAAGTCGAGCACCGCTCTGATGAACACTGTCCCAACTTCCTGTCACTCCGCCTGGAGTCAGATCTGGAGCATGATCGTAGGGACTGGTGGCACTTGATGGATCCACGACGGCTTGGAGCCGGCGATCTACGTCTCGCGCTTGACAAGCAGTACCAGGATAAGGAGAAGGACTGGGAGTCGAAGCAGGCCCAGTGCCGGGAAGCGCCCGCACACAGTGATGCCCTCCTAGGGGATCGGGAATGGTACAGTCAATCCCTCGACGGGTCCCTGGAGCGGTACTCCTGCCAGGGGGTGCGTGCCTCCAAAGGTCTGCGCCCGGTGGCCAGCAAGCTGCACCTCGAGCCTCTCTGTCTGTGCCCAAGGTCCAGGGACTGAATAGGGTGGTGCAGCCCTACTGCAGTCAGATGTGTGGTGGCTACGGGAGGGTGAGCACTAGCGGGACATCCCCTGTGACGGGGAATGGTGGACTGGGGACCAAAGTGGTCCAAACGTGGGTTTACCCCATGACCAGGGAACCAGTAGCTGATATGGGTGACACCAGGAGGGATGTGATCTCCTGCGCCATCTGCAGGGATTCCTGCATGGACGGCACCCGTGGCTGACGGAGGCCTCTGCCGCTATCCGGGGTAGCAGGCAGGGAGTGGGTTGGGCTACATCACTCCCCTGGAGCTTGGGCCCGAGATCCCAACGTGGGTGAAGAGTGGCCCAGCAGGGGACCTTGCTTACACCCAGTCTTATCCTTTCCCTTGTGGGAGGTTGGAGATCAGCCTCATCCTGCCTTCTTGGGCTACTTGGTCGGAGCCATGGATGGGGACTAGTGCCAGCTAGTGAACGGTCCCAGTGGGGCACCGCACACTGAGGTACTCTGTGCCGAGTCGGAGCATTGCTCCGGTGTTGGGGTGAGGGCCAACTCCATAAAGAGCGCTCTTAAACGAATATTGCACTCCTTCTTAGTCCTTGGCTTGAAGGACTTGCAAATTTTGCATTTCTCACTAATGTGTCCTTCGCCCAAGCAACATAGACAACTGCTGTGTGGATTACTAACAGGCATGGGCCTCTTGGAGCAATCACAGGGCCTAAAACCTAGGGATCGGGGCATGCCCCGTCCTGAGGCAAAGTCCTGTTCGGTACTTACAAAGTCTTTAACTATAGCTAAGGTATTTATAAACGTTAATAGAAAAAAACATACAGTATAATACAAAAGATAACTAGTTCGTATGAACAAGCAGCTACATCACTAACTGAAGCAGCAACAGTCCAGCAGCATCACTGGCAAGAAGGAATTGAGGGTGGGGGGAACCAGCAGTGCCCTATATACCACGGCATGTGCGCGCCACTCCAGGGAGTGCTGGAGGCGGTCCTCCACGGATACTGCTGAGGGAAAAACTTCCAGCACTGGTGCATGTGGTGAGCACACACACGTAAGTTGAATGGACAGCAATCACTCAAAGAAGAATGCACTTTTGTGAATCCTTCCTATCCTGATGATCTCACAGATATTACCACCACATCTTCCTATGCCTCTGTTTTTGCTCTTTTGGATTTGTCTCTTGGACTGTAAACTCTTTAAGTGTCATCTCACTTGTTTTGTGATGTACTACATACATTTGTGATGCTATATAATTCAGAGTGATGACTGAAATAAAGGTGAAAGTCTCAGTAATTAATTGGAATCTCCAAACTCCTTCTTTAGCCTTTAAGAAGGTGAATATTTTGTTTTTAAAAGCTTTTAATAGTTCCGCTCAGTAACAAAATATAGGTACATATATAGAAGTTAAAAATTCATATACATTTTAAGATAAAATAATGAATATTTGTCCCCTACCTCCCATGCAGAACCCTGAATGCTGGTCAGAGCAGGGATGCTGCTTTTCAAATAGTCTGCTTTAAACATTAAAAATGCACCTATGTTTTAAGTTCACTTAACGCATACTAGTATGTTACTGATTTCAGTCATTAACATTTTCTAAAAATGGTGGTGCCAAAAATTTCAATCCAGATTTGGTGTCAAAGGCTTATGACAAGATTATTAATAATTATTATTATTATTTTTAATAGTAGTAAATGTACTTTTCAAATTTTGGGGACTGGGATGCCCAATAGTGCTGCCATCTGGATCTGTCTATGTGGGAAATATGCTTGATCTGCAGAACAAATATTGTCTACCAAATTGCTGTTCTGCATTCTCCATTGGCCAGTTTATGGAAAGCTATTAATGTTAGTTTCAGGGGGGACTATATATTCTGCCCTCCCAAACGGAGGAAAAAAGTACATCAGGCAGACAAAGAATGGGTTTGTGGAAGTATGTTGGGCATTGCAATAGACCTTACCATTGATGAAAACACTTCTTATAAGTTTTATGTAGGCTTTATCTAAATCTCCTCGTCGCTCTGCATTTTTGAAAATAGATTCAGCAAGTGCTGCAAATTCTTCAAATTCAGCAACAAATGTAAGGATCCCAACTTTACTCTTCTTTGATATCTTTACCTCCTCCATCTGTTTTATTTGATTGCTCTTAAGTTAAAAACAAAAAGGTTAATTAGTCCCTAATATTTTTTCTGAAACTTGACCTAAAAAAAGAAATAAGAAAAATACACAAACACATTGAAAAAATCAGTAAGTTTATTCATATAAGACTTGAATAATGTTCCTTTTATCTTTATGATGTTATGTTTTTTAAACCTTTTAACCCAAACAAACCTTTAATAAATCAGGGTGACGCACTATGAAGGAATTTATGAGTATACCAAATCTTTGAGCTTTTATTTTCTTCCTTTCGGTTTACCTTTTCAGCTTGGAAAAGAGACGGCTAAGGGGAGATATGATTGAGGTCTAGAAAATCATGACTGGTGTAGAGAAAGTAGATAAGGAAGTGTTGTTTACTACTTCTCATAACTCAAGAACTAGGGGTCACCAAATGAAATTAATAGACAGCAGGTTTAAAACAAATAAAAGGAAGTATTTCTTCACACAATGCACAGTCAACCTGTGGAACTTCTTGCCAGAGGATGTTGTGAAGGCCAAGACTATAACAGGGTTAAAAAAAGAACTAGATAAATTCATGGAGTATAGGTCCATCAATGGCTATTAGCCAGGATAGGCAGGAATGGTGTCTCTAGCCTCTGTTTGCGGAAGCTGGGAATACGTGATAGGGGATAGATCACTTGACGATTACCTGTTCTGTTCATTCCCTCTGGGGCACCTGGCACTGGCCACTGTCAGAAGACAGGATACTGAACTAGATGGACCTTTGGTCTGACCCGGTAGGGCTATTCTTATGTACCTTACATAAAGAGGTACATATTCTAGAGCGTACAAATATCAAGATAGTTGTTTATTAAATTAAATTCTCATATGCAGCCAAGTTAAAAAAAATCTAAGAAAGGAATCAAACATTGTTTTCTTCCTTTATTGAAAGTTGGATTATCAGTAAGTTTTGTCTCCGATTCTTGGCTAGATCTACACCAGAAACTGTTGTCGGTATAATAATGTTGGTTAAGGATGTGCTTGGGGTTTTTCTGTTTATTTTTTTTTTAAATGACATTTTTATACTGGCAAAAGTCCTAGTTAAATGCAGTTGTACTGGCAAAAAACAGTCCGATTGCGGACATAGCTTATTTTAGTCATGGAACTATTTTCACCAGTAAAAGCTGTGTTAACATTAAGTAGGTTTGCCAGTATAGCTATATTGGCAAACCTTTTCTATTGTAGACTAGACACCTGTCTCCTTCACACACATACTTTTTGATTCTGATAGGGTCATAAAAAATGTCTTTATTAACATAAACCAAATTTTGTACAGCAAGTCAGGTGACCTGAGGGCTAAAGTCTGCATGCCTTGCTCATGCCTATAGTTTCAATGAGATCGCTGGTGAGAGAAAAGTAGGCAGGATTTGGCACTGGAATACTAAGAATCTGAGTTCTTATAAGTGACTGCGTTTTTCCAGTTACTTCCTGAATGTTCATTAGACAAAGCTAACCACCAATTATTTAAACATTGTTGCAAGTCCACCCAAGTTAGGGTTACCATACGTCCGGATTTTCCCGGACATGTCCGGCTTTTTGGGACTCAAATCCCCGTCCGGGGGGAAATCCCAAAAAGCCGAACATGTCCGGGAAAATCCGGCACCGCTGGGCCGGGGGCTGGCCCGGGGCCGGTGGTGCCGGGGGGGGGGGGGGTGTGCCGGGGGCCGGCAGCGCCGGGTCGCCGGGCGGTGCGCCGGGCCGCGCGCTGGGCCGCCGGTGCCTGGCGGTGCGCCAGGCCACCGGTGCCGGGGGGTGTGCCGGCGGTGCTGGGCGGGCCGGGGACCGGGGGTGCTGGGCGGGCCGGGGGTGTTCGGCCGGGGGCCTGGGGGCCGGCAGTGCTGGGCGGGCCGGGGGTGCTCGGGCCGGGGCCGGCACCCCAGGGCCTGAGCCGACCCAGGCTGGAGCCGCCGGGGGGGCCAGCTTGGCCCGCGCCTCCTCCCCCCACACCCCCCTTACCTGCTTCAGGCTTCCCGCGAATCAAATGTTCGCGAGAAGCAGGGGAGGGGACGGAGACTTTTCGGGAAGGGGCGGAGTTGGGGCGGGGGGCGTGGGCGGGGCTGGGGCCGGGGCCCCGTGGAGTGTCCTCCATTTGGAGGCACAAAATATGGTAACCCTAACCCAAGTTATTTTGTGTTAATTTAAAAATCAATACATAGTGATAAGATTTCCCCCCCACCTTTAAATTAACTCCAAAGACATCTAAGATTTAGAGTTGTTTTACATTTAAACTTGCTAGCAGCTGGCTGCCTTTAATATTATGATTAGTTTAATCTAAGTAACCAAGAACTTACAATGCATTTGTCAAAGTTCCTTTTGACAGTCACCAAAACATTTCCAAGTGTTGTGCTGAGGAAGGAAGCTGGGTCCACATTTTGTGCTGTCCATACATGGTGACTCATCTTAACTAACATATAAAGGGAATTAAAGCTATCAATCTTGTCCCCCAGAGCTATAAGGTTATTCAGCTCTGGCTCAATACAGCGAAATATTTTTATCATCATCTGTCGGATCATGTCTTTCCTGTTAAAAAAAAATAAAAATAAAAATAACAAATCTGACAGTTCACTGGGCTACTATACATTTTCTATCATATATATTAAGAAAAATGTATGAGTATTTAACAGTCTCATTTTTACTTAACCTTAATGAGCATCAAGGTTTTCAGGGAATGAGGCTAAAGGAAGAATAAAATAATTTTTGCCAGTCTTAATGGGATATTGCCATGGTCAAAAAATTACAGTTTAACTACATTTAAAAATGTTTTCTTCCACATAGGCTTTCTAGGATCTAGCAGGCAATCTGGTTTCCAAAATAGAGTCTTTCACGTGCTTAAAGTTCAAACTACTCTCCTGGGTATTTTTACAAAACTAACAAAGGGATGGGTGGGTTTCCTTGTAGATTTTGTAAGCAGGTGGGGTACTGAGTTGTGACATTGTTTTATTATAACATATCCAGCCAGGCACATTTAACTGCAATAAGTTTAAATTTAAGTATAAATTATACAAGTTAACTATTCAATGTTCACTAAAAAATGTAGAAGTCATTAATTTTAACTGCAGGAAACAAAAGTAACTGTAGATTTATCACTATGGGTAAAAAAAAAAAAATCAAAGATTTATACTTCATTAGAGAAAATAAATCTCCAGCCTCAAAAGCGAACAATGATGAAACATCAACACATACTCAGATGATATAGCTTGTGGAACACCAGAATTATGAGACCGGGATAAAGTTCCTCCATCCATTTCGTCTGCTTCATTCTGCAAGAATTATGCAGGTATTTTACATAAATATGAATCTTAAAAGCAAGGAGTTAACTAGGTTATATCCCTATCTAACTAAAATTTTCTATTAAGCTGGTAGGTAGGTCTAAGAAAAACAATTACCAGCAATCATTATTTGAAGGTCATATTTACAATAGAGACACACATTCATCCTCTGTTACAAGACAAGATACCTGGGCGTACTCCATGGCATAACATTCTGAACCTTAATACCACCCCCTCATCTGGAGGTAAACAGAGTGGTCACCACTAAATAGCCAACATTTTCTATTTAAGGTTTTGTCATTGCCGTAAGCTCTGCAAAACACTGTCCCACCCTATGATCTTCCCTTGATTGTTTGCCTTTCCTTATCAACTGTTAGCATTCATAAGTTAGTGTAGTAAATTATATCAAATGCTGCTGACAGAACAGCATGGACATTTGATCTTTAAATATCCATAGAAAGAGATCGCCCACCAAATCCACAAGTGCAGCCTGTGCCATATGCAGATCTGTATTCAGATTGGCAATCGGAGGCAGTGATGTACTCTGAGATATCTCACCAATGTGTTCTCAAGAAATGGGAAGGTGAAAGATTAAATATTGGCAATATTTGCCCAGATTCAAACAAATATCCACCTGATGCTGACAGCTATCGCCACAGAACAGCTTCCTTAACTCAAGCTAAACAACTTACCACCTGAAGGGAGGTGTTGACAATCTCCACCCAGTTCCCCTCTGGCCTTCCAACCATAGACTGTAGTACTTACACTATTGTAACAACACTGTAAAAATTGTGAAGTATGGTCCATCAATGAGCAACACTGGACTAAACTCAAGCAGACAAGACTATGGGTGAAATCCTGGCCCCATTAAGGCAATTGCAAAACTACCAATGACCCCAACAGGGCCAGCATTTCACCCTTAGCGTTTGTGCAGTCTGCATCCATAGAAGCAGACTGTTTAATTACAGTCAGCTAGACTTTCTCTGCAAAGTAACATGATGTTTCTTTTTGACACGGACTCATATCAAGACAGGAGCAAGGACAGCCTCAACTAATCAGGTTGCCTTCTATTCAAAATAAGTCCCCTGACACCTACCATGACACTGTCCGCAAGTCAGACAACTGCACACAGAAGTGCATATTTAGTTTTCTATTCAGTTGTCCAGCTGTTTGTATGCACAACTCCCAAATTTGTATTAGCAATCATGATAGCCATGCATGCAAATTTAACAACCGAAGCTAATGTCAGTCTCTAAACTCAGACTAAATAACTTAGCCTCATCTGCACAGGCCAGCCAAACTCTGTTAGACAGTTTTAGTTTCAACAGCTTAAAATAGTTAAATGATTGTTCCTTCATTTAGTTTGAAACCCAGTTTAAATGTGGACAAAGAGATAGCCATTATGGTTTTCTGTGGCAGAAATCTTCCAGGCACAGCTAAAATACCCCTTGAAGCAACTAAGCTGTTTTAAGTAAGTATAGACATTTTCTAAAAAAGTACTTAAGAACTAGCATCTCATATGAAAGCTTAAGAAACCTTTGAAAATCCAACCATCTTAGAAGAAGACACAGAAAGAGAGATAAAATACTTAAGGGGTGAAAAAAATCACTTTCCTCTGAGGGAAAACAAGAAAAAAGTGATGGGTGATTAACAAGAGAATCTCAATAATAATCATTATAAAATATTAACAGTTGTAGAATTGTGCACTGAGGAACATTCCCAGAAAACAATGTACTATGAAGGTTTACCTTTATTTCCCACACATAGCTATAAAGGTTTTCTACATTCTAGATTTCCCCCCTTTTATTTGCCACCATTATTCCAAATACTATGTTTCTTAGCACTTCAACAATATACTTAGAATAAAAATAATTCAAAATAAAAGAAAGGGTCTAATTTACTACATCCTTTTCTTCTTCCACTGTTTAACTGTAAAGTACATTCAGATTTCCCTTTACTATAATATTAGGGAAAATGGATTTGAGACAGTCTGGTTAAAATCCATTATGCACTCTAGACTTCTTTGACATTAACTTGCAAACTACAAAAATTCTGCTGACTATTATTCACACTTTAGGACCCAAACTTGCAAACACACATGCATTTAAACAACTTTATTCATATGAGCAGGTCCACTGACTTTAGTGAGAGTTATCGTGTGTATTTGTAGCAATTGGGCCTTCATTGCCACAATATTATTTCAACACCTAATTCAACAATTTTGTGTTAAAGACCATACATAGATTATATATCATTTTAGCTAAATTGAAATAAGTCATACCATTGTTGTTCCCATGCTTTGATGCTGCTGTAGTTTGAAGAATTTGCTAATGAAGTCCTGTTCTGCCAGACACAGGGGCTCCAGTTCGCTTAGAACTTGCTCAAAGATCTAAAGTAAACCAAAATAATTTGATTAAACACACCCATACATACACATCCCAATGCACTGTAGCCAATTATAACAATATTCTTAGTTTTAATTTATTTTCCATTGCTTGTGTGATCCTAAGAACCACTCGATGCCAGCTGGCAAAGGGTTCACTGTTCTGTAACAACTCCTAATAGGTGTGACAAACTAACTACACTTGGCACACTGCATTCATAGTATATATCCATAAAGAATATCATGTGATATCTTTAATAAAAGCTGGGTTCACACTGGTCATTAATATCATTGTGAAATGTACGTGCAAATAGCATGTCTATGATGGATAGACACACACCGGTGGTGCCAGAATAGGGGAGTCAGGGGGCCGTGGCCCATCCACTTTGCTCCTCTTCACCCTGAGGCTCCCCTGGCCAAGCCAGCAGCTGGAGCCCAGCCGGGGAGCCCAGGCAGCTGTGGGGTGCTGGGCCGCAGACCCACCTGCCCTGGGTTGGGGGAGCCCATGGGGTGAGGAGACAGGCTCGGGGGCTGCTCTTGGGCCCCCCATCCCAGGCAGATGGATGGTCTATGGTGCAGCACCCCACAGCTGCTCACACGGCTCTTACCGCATCTGGGCTGCAGCCCCCCAGCTGGAGCCAAGTCCAGGTAAGAGCTGTGTGTGGCTCGGGCAGCTGTGGGGAGCCACGGACCTTCCTGCCCTGGGTGTGGACACAAGCCAGGGGCTGTTCTGGACCACCTCCCAGTCTCCTCCAGCTTCCGGTTTGGCTGGGGGCAGGGCCTTGGATGGAAGAGGAAGGGTGGAGGGCCCTGGTCCTGGCCCCTGGCCTCCCCACTTTTGGGCAGGCTCTGCCGCCCTTGATACACACACAATAAAAATATATTCTTAAAAAGTCTGAATCAAGGCAGGGTTGACAAACAGATTTCTGCCAAAGGATGTATATTCACCTGTCTGCCTTAGTTTACATGTAAATTAAGTATAGTAAGCCAACACAATGGAAACCCTGTCTGCATACAAGTCAACACGGTGTTGGCATGCTAGAGGATAGACCACCAGGGTCATCCTGACTCTGGGAACAAGCAATCAATTGTGGAGGCTGGAGAAGACAAAAGGACACCTCTTTATCCTGTACCTGAAGAAGTAACTGTTATGTTATGACATTTGTGAAAACATGTTCCCAATCAGTCTAGGTTAGAAATGCTGCAAGAAAGCTTTGGGGAATATAAAGTCAGCTTTTAGACAGATGGTTAGTCTGGTAAAGTTAAGTTTAGTTTCTAGGAAGCTTGTATTGATTTTGTTTTGTATGTAACCTTTCAGTCTCTATTATCCTTACTCACTATCCATTAAATTTTAACCTTTGATAATACAATTATGATTGTTTTCACTATAAATATCTCTCACTACTGCGATGTTACATAAGAGCTGATCCTCAGTTGAATCAAACAGGCTTGTGTGTACGTCTGCTTAGAGATAGCAAACCTGCTAATTTCAGCAAGTGTCCAGTGGTTAGAGACTGGATATTACAGGGGAGTGCTTCACAGGGGCTCAGCAATTGAGGTATGCCTACTGTTAACATGCAAGCCAAAGTAGGGGCTGGCATAGCCCTGAGGAAATTGTTTGAGCTGCTAATAGGCCAGAGGTGTCAGAGAGCTGACACTCAATTATGCACTAGCAAGTCTCTCAGTCCTAGGTACCCCAAGAAGCATCACAGCTTGTTCCATATAATACCTTCTGCACTCAAACTCCAAAGACAGATTACTACCTGAACATATAAAAGCAATAGGAACAATAGCCTGATACGATTTCCAAAAGTTCTAACAGTAAAACAGTCATATTTTAAAAAGGTAGATTTACATAAAGTTTTACTACCATGTGAAACATAATTCTTTGTTATCCACTTTAAATATGAGAGGAAGAGGGAGAAAGGAAAATGGAATGGTGCCCGTCTCTCCTGCCCCCCTCCCACCACCGAGGAGTTTGCCAACTGAATTCTAAGATACAGGAAGAAGTATTTACTAATTCAAAACCCATTAGCTATCTGGCCACATGAGAGGTTGTAACAGTGTTGTCACAACCTTTTTCAAATAAGGTTATAACCAAACAAATTGCATCCATACCTGGTACAGTTATTGACTGTTAAGCAATCATACTACCAATGTAGTTGCAGGGAACAAGAAAATAGGAAGTAGTTCACAGAAGAGTTTCTGTCCACAGTAGATGAAACTATGCTAGCTGCTATTCTTATATTGGAAAAACATTTCAAATACTGTGCTACAGTTTCAGATTATTAGTTTTGGGTATTTAGTGCAGCAGTGTGCTCTGTTGGCATATGATAGCGTGGTAAAGGTGTGTGCACAGAAGCACAGATTGAGTGGGGGACAGCAAAAGACTTTGGTGAATGATCTGTAGCAAATAATACTGTATTTGTGGAACTGGTAAGGTGGGTGCCTGTGAGTGGATGAATAGAGGGTATGTTAAGTGGTTTAACATACCATTTCTTTGTGGGTTTGTGTCAGGTGTGTTCTGTATGTGCCAACCTAACTGCTTTACAGTAAAGTTTGTGTATTAAGTACTAGCATCTGGTGAAATTGGTAAATAAGTTTTTGTATTCACTTTTGGAATACAGAGGTGATCTTGAGTTATTTTTAAATATAATCAAATTAAACAGTGAAGCTACTTTTTGGCATACATTTTAATTTATTAAAATTATTTGTCATCCGCCAATCCATAAAGACTCTTTCAAAGACATTTCTAGTCTACTGTGTCACCTGCATACAGGAAACTAAATCAATTTCTTTGCAAGTATTTAGGGACTAAATGCATGGTAACTGTTAAACCCTACCTACCACACTACTAAGATTAAGCAGTAAATCCAATCACTAGAAACTAATTAGGGGAAGATTTATTCAAAAAGTTATTGAGCAAGCACAACAAATTACATAACTCTGCGTATATATTTCTTCATCACACACAAGATTGCATGCAGAAATACAGGATGAGGGCTTTTTAAAATAATTAAAAGAAAACAAAAACCAAACCATTTGAAGGGATTATATCTATTTTTGTAGACTTGTAACAGAATATCAGAATTCTTACAAAAATTACTAATTTTCACAGACAGGACCTGATTTTAATTCAGTTTCATAGAAAAACACCGGTTATGACTGCAAGTGTATGTCAGTAACTTAGAGGTTAAAATCCTTACAGGTAAACTGCAATTACCCAAAAAACAACAATTAAACAGGGAAAAGATAGCAAGGATTGGTGGTGCTAGGCAACAAAAAAGTGGTATTCATCTCCTCAAATAAAATAATCCTATAAAACTTAATTTTAATTGTTTCCCCACTTTCCATTTTCACGATAGCACTTGGCAAAAAAAAGTATTAGAAGACTATAATTGGTTCCCCTCATCCTTTTTAAAAATATATCTTAATTTATAATATTTTGCAAGACTAAAAACAGTTTTGGTAGGAAAATTTTCCCTTATGCATTGAGAATCCTCCCTAAACACTGGTTTACACTTTAGGTCTATTACTGCAAGGGATAGGGCTACAGACTTAGCCTTCATTTAAAAGAAAAGAACTCCAGCAATCATTTGGCACCATAGTTTAAGGCAGCCAAAGAAGATGTGCAACTGACATTTAAATGGTTAATTTTAGAAATTGGTATTTATTTAAATTATTCTTTTGTCTTGTGTACTAGATCTCTACTGGATGGTCTAGTAAACTAGATTCTCTTTCCTTCTTTCCAGTTTTGCCAACAAATTTACAAAACACATCACAATATTTTTTGAACTCCTCTCTTAGGACGGTGTCATAATTCAGCAATCTCATGATCAATTAGTTTCATATTTGGTAGAAAAAAAATAAGTTGGTCCCATACTCATCCCCCCAATTTTTTAGCCAACATTCCTTTGTTTGGGAACTTTTGAGGAGGTGTAGCAAAACTGGGCTTATAATGAAAACAACTGCAATCTTAACTATGGTTAAAGTTTGTCTCTCCAAAATTAAATCTGTTACAGAGTCTTGAGCAAATGCACAATGCATATCAAATTTAAGTGTTGACATATATGTATTCATGCTAAATGAATTGAAAGCATTATACATATATATGGACTCCTGGGCACTAATGAACATTGAGACAGTAAACAAAATGTGGATTCATGACAATTAAAGTTCAAAACCAAGGAGAAATATTACATTACATTTTTTTGTTTTACCTTATCAAATTTAGTTCTATCAGCCACATCAAGGTCCGAGGCAGACATGTTTCCCATATCCAACAGTGAGGATGACTGAGACCTGCGATTTCCTGAACTCTGAACAGAGAGTTTATTTAGGCTAGAGGTCGATCCAGTCAATTTTCCAGAACTTCCATGAAGACCTATGAAATAATGAAACTATGAAAGATGGTAGCGTAGGTGGAATAAAATAAATTTGAAAAGAACAATAGAGGTATATCCAAAACAGCACTTCTAGTCCCCACAGAGATTGTCAATATTCTTTGTACTGAATAGTTTGTACCTTATCTGTAAGTGGTTTTGTGGTATACACATGTTTCTTCATTACAAGCCTAACTGGAATATTTAAGTGTTTTCAGAGTTAATTACAATGCAGCTACCTAAATCTGCATTGTAGAATAACATAGGAAAACTGACAACAGAAACCACTTTGGGCATCTTGCACCTGGGACTAGCACGTATAGCAAATATGCTGGGGCAGATACTCTACTTTCTGAAAGGAAAGCTGGATGGGAACTCCAGTTATGATGCTTTAAGAGCATCTTCCAGCAGCACACAGAGCAAAGAGAGACAGTGGGGAAATTATTCTGAAAGGAAAATAGTAGAGAAAACACTTGAGTATCTGAGGATACTCTCCATATTCTCTTGGACTTGCTTTTTCCATAGTTCACATTCTTTTGGTTGATGACAGCTGGGAATAAAGTGGGGTGGGAGAAGGGGACTTAAGGAAGAGCTCTTGCTATGATGAGAGACCTCAGTACAAAAACAAAGTTAAGAGAAACATCTCCTGCTATATTCAAACTGCAAGTAAAATGCTGTGGTAAATCTTCATAAATATCAATCACAGAGAAACCAATTATTAATTTTAATTCTGTATGTTCAAACTAATATAATTACCAACTATGTTCAACATCTCTTGGATGTGTTTGCTTACAAATACTTATTGCACCCTGAACTGTCAGCTTTAGGGTTAATGGGTTTTCCATTATATATAACTACACCTAGGGTACGTCTACACTTACCGGAGGGTCCGGCGGCAGGCAATTGATGTTCTGGGATCGATCCCAGAAGTGCTCACCGTCGACGCCGGTACTCCAGCTCGGCGAGAGGAGTACGCGGCATCAACGGGGGAGCCTCCCTGCCGAGTCTGGACCCGCGGTAAGTTCTGACTAAGGTACTTCGAATTCAGCTATGTTATTAACGTAGCTGAATTTGTGTACCTTAGTCCGAAGTGGGGGGTTAGTGGGGACCAAGCCCTACACATAGACACACATGCATTGACAATACATACTAATGCACTAGTCATACTCACTCTCTGTTTCCTGTTTGACAGCACTTTCTTTTCGAGGCAGTGTAGCTGGCATGGATTAGGTTGCAAGCATCAAAGACAAAGACAAGTTAAAAATGCAGTTTGCACAAACCATGCACAAGATGCAAGTTAAGCACTAGCTGGAAAGAAACATGCAGAGAACTATAAGCAGCAAGTAACTATAGTTGCAAACACATGTAGTTGGGGTGGTACTGTTCTAGAAATTCAGTATCTAACTACATGGAAAACACAGTATACGTTTCAAAACATTAAAGTTTCTTTTTAAAAAAAAATGTGTAGGAAAACTCTGACTTGTTAAACATTTATACATCAAATTCTCCTTAACACAGAAAAGACAACCAAAATAGTGAGTCTTATTTGCAAAGATTGATATTGGATAAGATTCGCAGTTTACAGAAACAGCGTGCAAATAAACTGTAAATCATACTGATACCAAACAAAGAGAAATGGAAACAGATTAATCCTGCTTAGACTTGTACTATATCAGGGCTACCTACATCATCTTCCAGCTCTTTAACTAAAAATCTATTAATACTGCAGAAGTCCTTTCAATAATATCCTTTTCTCTAATAAGACCAGCCAGCCTATTGTATATTGCTGTTGCTGACAACTCAATTTCGCTTTTCATAGTGAGAAGTAATGTATTTTTCATTCAGGTTGCATCAAGAATTTCCCAATTTGCAGGCTAAGAAAAAAGTCACTACCAACAGAAACATTTACATAAAGATACAACTCATTTTTAAAAGGTTTATCCCCTGAATATCCTGCTGGTCTCTGAAAAATAAAATAAGTAATTTCCTCAAGCAAAAAACTGCATTTTAGTAAGAAGTTTAGAGTACCCTGTGACAAGGTAATATTTCCCTGTTTGTGGTAAAGGATTCTAAGGTCACCAGTAGAAAGCACTTGCACACCTGCTCAAGAAGCAAAATTTAATAGGATTCAACAATTCTTGGTAAGCATGAATTTTTCAAGTTACCGCCACAAAAAAACCAAATAGTTACTTATCTGTACAGTAACTATTGTTGTTTGAGAGGTGTTGTGCATACACATTCCATTTTAGGTGAATGTGCACTTACTGCACTGGAGTGGGAGACTTCTGCCAATACTACCACTAGGTGGTCCATGTGCTCCTGCTCGCCTCATGCTCTCAGGTGATGGCATAAAACAGGCATGGTTGCTGCCTACCTGTCCATTCCTTCGCACTGCTTTAAGTAAAGTCCAAAGTAGTGGGGAAGGTGGGAGGGTCGTGGGATGTATATGTGCACAACATACCTCAAAGAATAATAGTTACTGTACAGATAAATAACCTTTTTTCTCCCTTGAGTGATTGTGCACATACACATTCCACTGGAGATGATTCCTCAGACATTCCCTTACAGGTAGAAGGACTTTGGATCATCTACATAGGGATTGTACCACCAACTTGCAAAGCTGGTATCATCTCAAGAGGTTTGACTCATGGTGTAATGAGTGGGAAAAGTATGCACAGACGACCATGTTGCTACCTTGCATACACCAGCTATTGGAAGATTGCTCAGGAATGGTGATGTGGTGGACTGAGCCCTAGTGGAGTGAGAGGTTATTCTCAATGGAGAGACTTTATCAAGATCGTAGCAGAGTTTCATACAGTCAGAAACCCAGCATGAGATTTGCCAAGATGACACTGATTGACCTTTAATTCTTTCAGCATAGCTTACAAAGAGCCTGGGGTAAGACCTGAAAGACCTAGTGTGGTCCAAGTAAAATGCCAGTCCTCGATGAAGTATGGAATGCTTCTTCAGTCTTAAATGAATGGGATTTCAGGAAAAATATGAAAATATTGTTTGGTTTAAATGGAAGACTGACACTACCTTAGGCATAAACTTAGGGTGAGGCCTAAGAGATACTTTGTCCTTATGGAAGACCATGAAAGGAGGGTCAGCCAAGAGAGCTTAAAGTTCTGAAATCCTCCTTGTAGAAATGACTGCCACCAAGAATCACTTTCTTTAGAGAAAATAAAGATAATGAAATTGTAGCCATTGGCTCAAAGTGGGGTCCTATCAGTTTGGAGAGGACAAAGTTTAAGTCCCATATACAGGTGTAGGAACAGGAGGGTAAACATTGATTTGGCATTTCAAAAATAGAAAAAAATGAAAGAATAAGAAAAGATGGAAAAATTATCTATTGGCTGATGTAACGTAAAAATAGAAGCCAGGTAAACTCTCACAGAACTACTTGAAAAACCAATACACTGACTGAAGCCTCATATGTGGAGTTACATACATGCATGAGGCGCCGTGGCCAAGAAGCTGAAGACAGGCATGCACTGATGTTGTTAGATTGGACTTGAGGCTTTTGGAAAGGATGGCTATAGATTGATACCTCTTGTTTGGAAGATAAGCCATGACAGTCCGGGTATTGAGGTGGACTCCCATGAAAGTTATGGATTGAGTTGTTTGTAATTGCGATTTGTCCAATTTAGTTTCAGCTCTAGACAGCAGAACACTTGTCTGATGACAAGGATGCTGTTCTGGCCCTGGTCGCTCGATGCTGCATGAATCTGCCAATCATCCAGGTAAGGGAATATTTGAATACCCAAATGATGGAGGTGAATAACTACCCCCAACATGCAATTGGTGAAGATACTCAGGGCTGAAGACAGACTAAAGAGAAGCACCATGTACAGTTAATCATTGGTACCTACAACAAATTGAAGGTACTTTCAATGGCAGGGATGAAATGCCACATGAAAGTATATGTCTTGTCTCCATGGAAGGGGTAATAGCGAGGGTGACCATTCTGAATTTGATTTTCTTGATGAAATAGTTCGGCTTTTGAAATAGTTCTGGAAGCCACCAGATTTCTTTGGGACCAGGAAGACTGTGGTCACGCCCCTTTTATGCCCTCTCCTGAGAGCACATGTTGAGCAGGAGCCTGTGCGCCACCTAGCAGTACTGCTCGCAAAAGTCTCTGACTCGGATGCACTGGACACACATACATCTACAGTGAAATGTTTGTGTGTACAATCCCTCAAAGAACCACCCCATCAGAGTGGAGCTGGCAAGCTGGTCCTATTCTAAGAGGATAGGTATTTACTTTCATTTGTACAAATTCAGATGTGCAAATGCTCTTCAACACCGATTTCTCAACTAGGCACCAACGCAGACAGTTTTAGGATGTCAGACTCAGATTTAATTCCAGCTTAATTTTTATCTGCACTATTTTATTTTTTACCACAGTACTGCATATTTGGTATTGGTTTCTTCATAGATCCACTGATCCCCAAGCCCATAGACTGGTGCTGCAGAACAAAGAAATATAGCCAAGGACCACCCTTAGACAAAGGTATATAATGGTCGGGCTGCTGTGAAGTATCATCTGGTAGGTAGGATAGGGTTACCATATTTAAAAAATAAAAAAAGAGGACACTCCACGGGACCCTGACCCTGCCCCTTTCCCACCCCCGCCCCCGCCCAACTCCGCCCATTCCCCAAAGTCCCTGCCCTAACTCCCCCTTCTCCCTCCCAGCCATGCAAAAAGGGCTGCCCAAGCGCTACTGGCTTCACCGTTTGCCGGGCAGCCTCCAGACCCTGCGCCCCCGGCCGGCGCTTCCCCAGCACAGCTGGAGCCCAGGAGGGGAAGCATCCAGCCGGGGGCGCAGGGTCTGGAGGCTGCCCGGCAAACCCATGAAGCCGGTAGCGCTCGGGCTTTGGGCAGCCCCTATGCCTCCGGACCCTGCGCCCCCGGCCGGGCACTTTCCCTCCCGGGCTCCAGCTGCTCTGCTCCTCCCCTGACTCTTCGGCTCTGTTTAAGAGCCAAGCTGCCCGAGCCAGCGCTACCGGCTTCGGGCAGCCCCCTTGCCTCCAGACCCTGCGCCGCCGGAGCAGAGCAGCTGGAGCCCGGGAGGGAAAGTGCCCGGCCGGTGGCTCGGGGTCCGGAGGCAAGGGGGGCTGCCCGAAGCCGGTAGCGCTGGCTCAGGCAGCTTGGCTCTTAAACAGAGCCGAAGTCTGAGTCAGGGGAGGAGCAGAGCAGCCGCGGGAGAGGAAGTGCCCGGCCAGCATTTTCCCGGACATGTTCGGCTTTTTGGCAATTCCCCCCGGACGGGGGTTTGATTGCCAAAAAGCCGGACATGTCCGGGAAAAACCGGACGTATGGTAACCCTACGTGACTGGTACCCGGGGCCGGGGGGGCGCAGCTCCAGCCTCAGGGGGACGCAAATCCGGACAATGCCGGCTCCCCGCAACGCGCTGACATCCACAACCCCCCCGGGGGCGCCCCCCAGCCCTGCGATGGTTGCCGAGTGGCGCCCAGAGACACCTCCCACCCAAAGGACAGGGGCCCGCGCCCCCCCTCCCCCGACGGCTTGCTGCCTCACAGGGGCAGGTTGGTCACGTCGCAGGGGCCGCTGGGAGTTGTAGTTCTCGGCCGCTCCCCTCTCCCGGCTCTCCCTGGAGCATGAGGCCCGGCCGGACTACAGCCCCCAGCATGCCCTGGGCAGGAGCCAAGTGTCGCATCGAGATGATGTCACAGCGGGCGACCCACACACACACAAATTCGGAGATCCTAGCCTCCCTATTTCCCCGGACATATCCGGCTTTTTGGCAATTCCTCCCGGACGGGGATTTGGGGACCAAGAAGCCGGACATGTCCGGGGAAATCCGGATGTATGGTAACCCTAAGGTAGGACATACTGTTGTCACATGGTACTCAAAGAGGTTTGCTGTCAAATTAGGAGGGCATGACTAGTAGGAATCCAAAGGGGTCAATCTGGGGTCTAGTACTATTCAATATTTTCGTCAATGACTTGAATAATGGAGTAGAGAGTATGCTTATAAAATCTGCAGATGACATCAAGCTGGGAAGGGTTGCAAGCACTTTGGAGGACAGGCTGAACAATCAAAATGACCTTCACAAATTGGAGAATTGGTCTGAATTCAACAAGATGAAATTCAGTAAAGACAAGTGCACACGTACTTCACTTAGGAAGGAAAAATCAAATTTGCAACTACAAAATGGGGACTAACTGTCTAGGCGGTAGTACTTCTGAAAAGGATCTGGGGGTTAAGGTGAACCACAAACTGAACATGATTAATCAATGTGATGCAGCTGCAAAAAAGGCTAATATTCTGGGGTGTATTAACAGGAGTGTTGTATGTAAGATACGGGAGGTAACTGTCCTGCTCTGCTTGGCACTGGTGAGGCCCCTGCTTGAGTACTGTGTCCAGCTCTGGGCACCACAATTCAGAAAGGAAGTGGACAAACTGAAGAGTCCAGAGTAGAGCAACAATGATAAAAGGGTTAGAAAACCTGATCTATGAGGAAAAGTTGAGAAAAAGGTCCATGTTTAGTCTTGAGAAAAAGACAACTGATTTGGGGACCTGATAATAATCTTCCAACATGCTAAGGACGGTTATAAAGAGAAAGGCGATCAATTGTTCTCCAGGTCCACTGAGGTTAGGACAAGTATCAATGGGCTTAATCTGCAGCAAGGGAGACTTAAGTTAGATATAGGAAAAGCTTTTTAACTGTAACGGTAGTTAAGCTCTGGAATAGGCTTCCAAAGGAGGTCGTGGAGTTTCCATCATTGATATCCTTTAAAAATCAGTTGGACAAACATCTGTCAGGGATGTTCTAGGTTTACTTGGTCCTACCGCAGCACAGAGGGGTGGACTTGATGACTTCTTGAGATCCCTTCCAGCCCTACATTTCTAAGATTCTAGGATTCTTTCCCATTCTCAGCTCATTGTATTTAAATGCACTGAAGATAACAAGTTTCTAGCTTCAGAGGAAGAAAAGTACACCCTGTTAAGGCAAGGAAGAATTTGCACTGCAACCCAGAAGTTTACTGCTCTCTTTTTTGTGTCAGACTGTCTTCCCCCCCAAAAAAAGAGCCATATGCTAGTACAGAGCACCAAAAGAATTCTCCCAGCAGATCCTCTCTGTTTAAGATGTTCAAATTGAAGCTTCATTCCAGAAACTGCAAAGAAGCAAAAGGCAAGAGAACACCAACATAGCTCAAAGACTGGCAGTGTCTGATCCCCCAAAATCTACTCTGTAAAAAGCCTCTGTGTGTTTCTTACACAGTAATTTTTTCATTATTAAATAAATGCACATTAATTTAACAAAACATCTTTTAGGACTATGCACTAACTTCCTCCAATGCACAAGTCTTTTTAATTTGGCGTTGTTAAATAGGTTTTTGCATTCATTTAAAAAAAAAACCAACTGACATTTAAAAGGCAAAATGAAACACTATTTATCTGCAAAGATCTGAGATGCTTCTTTCCCTCCCTTTGCACAACTGATAACATTAAGAACATGAACAGTGCAGAGCAGTGTATTTTCCTATACTACTATTATAGTCCAATTCAGGTTAAAATTGTTTGTGGACTCCACAGACAATCCATAATTCTGGGATATGCATCCATAAAAGCTGCTCATTAATTCCTGGGCTGGGTAGCGAGGAATTTCCCCCATAAATGCAGCTGCAGAATGCCAGTTCTGTTTCTGTGCAATGACTAAAGCCTATCCACTCACTCCTCAAGGAAGAGATTCTGCTCAGTCTCTGCATGAATACTGGAGGACATATCTCAGAATGTTCTTATTAGAAGGAAGTTCTTTCCTGGCTTACTGAAGGTCTGAGAAAGCAACAGTTTGGTTTGCTACATGACAAACTATAAAAGAATATGTCTACGTTTAAGTAGAACGGTTACAAAAGTAATTAATCTTACACTAGATACATTGGTAGAAAGTTTCTCCACCCTCTTGCTAGACTGAAAAGATTGCTAGGCTTTAAAAAAATGTAGTCAAAGTTTACACAAATATGAATCTTAACAGAAATTCTCTTGGATCTTTTTAATTCACATATGTGAATAACCTCTTTCCTCTAAAACAAAGATCTGTTATCCACAGTTCACAATAATGTGTCATAAGTCGAGAACATAATTACTATGGGTAACGTTGTTTCCTCCCAAAGTGGATCACAAGGGAATAGTTAAAAAACAATGGAAAAAAATATAGGGTTATTTTAAGAGGCAGGGAGAAGGGGGGATTATTATTTTTTTTTTTTTTTTAACTCATGACCAACGAGGTAGGTTAACATTTCAAGATTCAGGATTCCTCCTGCTTCAAGCTGTTTTTCTGAAAACTCTAGGGAACCATTTGTGCTCCATGTTCAATTATCTGGTATGGCAAATTTAGGCATATTAACAAATAGAATATATCATCTGAGAAAGTGCATCAAAGATTTAGCTCACTATATTAAAACAGGCAAAGCAGAATTAATTGCATTCCAATTGTAAAATGATGGGAGATTAAAGGCTGTATGTCTATACCAAACATTAAAATACAGTATATCTTACATACAAATCCATCTACCTTTTCACCTGTTTTGCCCTATTATTTGCTGCTAAATTGCAATGTTATTTTGGGTATAGATTCCCTTTCATACACATGCATGAACTCCTTTTCCCAAAGGGGATACATGCACCCATCAAAAGGAAAACTAAATACAATTTCCAACCTCAGATGCATGTACATAGCTCCCTTTGAAACCCATGTATGTACATCCCCATGGGCAGAATTAGTGTTTAAGTTAGCTTCCTCAAAATCCCTCATAAGTATTTATTAAAATACAAATCTCTTAGTGGCACAAGTAACTAAAACACTGCCCAAATAGTTTTCTTTGGATAAAATGTGTTTGTTTTTCCAAATGTGCTTCAGCGTTAAAATCCCACTAAGTGAAGTTTTTAAACAATAAATGAGTTGTCAGGTCTCAAACACTGATCTGCACTCACAGTGATGTATATAGTGCCATGCCTCATTCTTCAAGTTCTCACTCATTCAACTCCCTCTGAATTTACTACAAGTGTGTCACAGAGGGCTTTTTCAATGTACCTAATACATTTTTGATGATCCTATATTTGTCCTCTGACTTCAGCCATGTCTGCCAAATTTAGCATCTTTCCAGTTCAGGCACAAAACAGTCTTTTACAAAGTTGGCTCTGGATGATTTGCCATAAATGTTTATTACAACACAAACAAACTAAAGCAAAGGTATGTGTCTTTTGGAAGCTTACCAAACTTTTTTCCTTCTTTGGTTGTGCCCGTCATCTTAATCTTGGCAACCTCAAAGAAATCTTTTATTTCTCTTTCATATAGCCGTGATAAATAATCCATGTAATTCTTAAGTGAAAAACAAAAACAGGTTAGCATACGTACTGTAATCTGAATAAATGAAATAACCCAGAATTTTAAATGGCAACCTGCAAATAAAGTGAACAAGCTAATGCTCTTGGTGCCTTGCATCTAAAGATTTGGACTATATAAAACCTTAGAGGTCTATGCTACCAGCAGAGGCTTCAAAGCAACAAATCCACTGGGGTATGTTGCAACCTCCCCACCACAGAGGGAGTATAAATGGTCAGCACAGCCCACTGTTATTGGGGGTGGCCAGAGTGGCAGGGGAACATGATAATTCAACTCATCCCCTTTACAACCTCTGCTACTGGGCTCTTACTGAGCCTCTAGCAGCAAATAAAAAGATGTACTCCCCAGGCAAAACCCCTGAAAGTTTGCCTTCCCACAGGATGAATCCCTGCTGAGAAATAGAAGGCAAAGATAGCTCAAGATGTTATAAATTCCACTTCCCTGCCACCAGATTCAGCGATACTGGTCCTTTATTTGTTGTATATATCTTCTTTACTGTAAACTATAGAAGAAGCTTGCTTTAATTTTGGCTTGCATTGTTGCTAAGAAAGTTTAAATTTCAAAAAGCAAAAAACTTCTCACAACTAAAGTATAAATTATTTGACAGTCCAATTGCTTGATTTATAACTTGAATTTGCTATGTAAAACAATCTCTTATTCAGCACCACAAATGGAAGTGCGTTCTGGAGGTATTTGTTTTCATATATCCTCAAATATTAATCCCTCCATAAATTGCTTATCTATTCCTAACTATCAGTGCAAAAACATAACAAAAACATATTGGAAGAATAAGTGCACATGCCCTTTCCCTATTAAACCATATGTGCATGTGTGCATAGGCGCATGTGACAAGGAGGACATGCAAATACCCATCTTTAGGATTGTATGTGTGCGCACACACAAGCACATATTACACACATATCCTATTACCCTCGATTTTGCCTACTTCAAGAAATAGTAGTAGTAGGAACTCAGCCCTTTCCCAAAATTGCTAAACTATCATCACCACTTTTACATACAATGGTAACTACTTCTACTTTCCACAATAGTGTTCAGTCCATTATTTTTACGATTATTTCTCTGCAAGTCAAACAAATTAGATCATTAAGCAAAATAAATAGTTTTTCCAATAGCCACAAACCAGTGCTAGTAGGGAAATCTAGTTTCAGTTCTTGGAAGTTATTGCATTTTATTATTTCTATCAAAAAACATTACAAGCACAAAATAAGTCCTCTTGGCAGTCACAGGGTTACTTACTTTCATTATTGGGGGGGAGGGGACTAAATAATTCATTACCTTTTAAGTTATATCACTAATAATCATTGAGCTCACAGACAGAAAGTGTTATTGATTTATTTGCTCATTTGAATATTATATTAATTATTCAAAAGCACTACTTTAACTACAAAGCTGCAAAAGACAAAGAATTCCAGTAAAAGGACTGTTGTTTTCCGAGTATATCCCTAACTTTAGCTTACAGCCCAATTCAAACAAATCAAAAGAACGAGAGAAAATTAAAACAGGATACCAAGGAAGGTTATCAAATATAGTTTGCGTACACTTGAAAGGTATGAAAATGTTCTAGAAATTTACCATTCAGTCTCTGTACAGAGACTGTCTAATAGGCCACGTACCTAATTTACATGAATGCTGACTAAAATGGGGACCAAATTACTTTCTTTGTAAAAGACGTCAATCTTCTACTGGGCATTTAACCCAACTTCTTCTTATATGACATGAAAGAAGACACAACTAGTTGAATGTTTCAGAATCATTTTTAGGAGTCTGCTTTAAAACTCTAATACTTAAGACTGACTGAATTTACAACAGATGACACTCATTAGCAACCTCTAAGTTCCTAGCAGAAAGTTGCTAATAACCAAAGTTGCCAATAGGCAAAAAACCCATGCCCAGGACAACAGTGCAGAGCAGCCCTGCAGCTAGGTATCCACCACCAACACAGAAGAAAACACTGGAGGCTTGGACAGTGGTAAGGGAAGCTGGGAGGGTGGTCTGTAGGAAGGGAAGCAGCGGGGCTGTAGCCTTAATGCTGGGGCTTTCTACAGGAAGCAGAGGTGCCGGGTGCCTGCGGGGCTGCACAGCCCCTTTCCATGCACTGTCCAGACTGCTCCAGGAGCCCAAGATCAGTGTGACCAAGTGCTTCTCTCCCTGGCAGCAGCCATGCAAACCTGCCTGTATCTGGGGCTTTCCACAGGAAGTGGGGACCTGTGGGGCTGTACGGCAAAAACAAGTGGTCAGTAAATGGCATGACAGTTGCTAATAGCCAAATGCCATTAACATTGAAGTCAATCGGATTGGGTTGGTTCCTAGCAAAAAATTGCTCAGAACAGAAAATTGTCAATATCAGGATTGCTAATAATTGTCATCCATTGTATCGGCCTTAAAAATAGTGTGCTTAATAAGAGCAAAAAACTCACTGTTAAGGGCCAAATGTTGCCTTCAGTTACATCTGCACAATTTCTGTACAATCTGTGGTTAATTTTTCACTTCATGGTATTTTTTGAAAATCCTGTACAAACAACTTACAAAAACAAATTTTTAAAAATAACTAAAATTGAGATTTTCAATTTTATTTAAAATAGCCTCTAAAAAGTTTTGCATAAAAAAGCAAACAATGGATTAACAATGAGTTCAGTGGAACTAGGAAGACCATTTATACCAAAGTTATTTTCCAGAATTTTTTTTTTAATTATGTATGCCATTAGGGCACACAATGGAAAAATGTGTTTTTAAAGGTATCACATATTTATTAAGTGTCATAACTTCGTATGGTGCTTTACAGATATTAAAAAGACCATCTATCTCTGGAGGAGTTTAAGTGTATATCACAGTAAATGACAATAATACCAAGAAAAAAAAGTAGGGAAAGAAGAATCAGGGATTAAAAGAGCTGAGCTGTGATTTTTTTAATCACAATTTAACATTCAAATTGAGAATAAGACACTCATCCAAAAATAATGGAACACATAGCACTAGAGAGAATTTATCCAATATCTGAGTCACATACCTTTGTTAACCCTTCATATTTTCCATAATCTGTACTTTTTAGCCACTCCATCAATTTGGCATATCGAAGCAAGTCTCTGTGAAAGGGATGGTGATTGGGTAACGTCAGCTCAATAGAGTGCTGGGCAAGCGTGGAACTTTGGTCATGACCCTTGATAAAAGAAAACATTAAAATAAGTGTAGAAGCAATGTGTGTAAACATACCACTACAAATGCTATCGGATTGGCCTAAAAATTATCACATTGTCAGATAAACAAAAGAAAACAGAAAAGTGAAATTGAAAATTACTTCTTTCACGTCACTTATCTGCAATTAATAGCTTGAATGACATCCTGCAGTGGCCTAGTGACTAGGACACTGGACTGTGGCTTGTATCATGGATTTGTCTTCTGCTGTCCCTGTGAATATCAGACCAAATTTGGCCAAATTATAAGCTTTTGAAAAATTGTAATTTGCACATACTCAGAGACTTGATTGAATTTAGCATCTAAACTCACTGAAGATTCCCATCTGTATTGAGCAACTAAGCAAGCTCCAGCCCTGGGCTACAGGAAGTGACAAGACTCTCTCTACAATTGCTGCTGCAGGCCAGACTGAGTCTGGACCAGAACTGAAAAGCAAAAAAATGTCCCTCTTGTGGTCTCAATGCTCCTCCTGCTGAAGCCCAGGCAGCATAGAGGAAGCTATCTGATTTGAAAGCAGAGGGGTAAGAGTCAGACTGGGGGTGTGGGATAATTAGATTGAGACAAGGAGCGGGGGCAGGGGAGAGAGGCTGGCAGGGAGAGGAGACTGAACTGATTAGACAGGCAATGGAGGAGGGATTCAATATGAAACAAAGAGCTACATGGGAAGACAGGAACTATTTGAGCAAGGAGACTGGGACTGAGAACTAGTGAGGTGGGGAAGGAATGAGGTATGGGAACTGGGGAAACACTTGATGAAAAGCCAAGGTGCGAGCAGAGAACTGGACTGGCAAGGCAAAGAGGAGTGGGGGGGGGGGGGGGGTGAGGCAAACACTGAAATTGGATGAAGAGTCTAGTGATGGAAACAGGGACTGGGAGCCAGTGAGGGCATGGAATGCGGGAGGAGGAGGACGACCAGAGGCAGAGAATGTGGAGACAGATTAGATGAGGAGCCAGGAAGGGGAGCTGGGATTGACTGGACAAGGAACTATGGGGATGGAGGAACTGGGACTAGGATGAGAAGCCTAAGTTAGAGAGACTGGAACTGGCTAGGTGAGGATAAAGGGACTGGGACAAGAAACCAGAGGTGGGGAAGACGGCACAGGGACACTTTGGAAAGGATGGGGCAGAAGACATGCAAGCCTGGGGAGAGGTACAGGAAGAAGAGTTTGTGCCCACTAGACCACACTCCCCTCCAGAGCCAGGAATGGAACTCAAGATTCTAGTCTCACTATTCCTCTGCTGTCAGCAAATATCTATGAAAAACAATGGCAAAATGTCTCATCCCCATCTAGCGTTGGTCCATATAACAATAGTAGGTTGTCATCCTCTATCAGTTAGTTACTCTGTTAGCTCAAAAGGCAGAGGTCTATGAGGAAGATCTAAAGGTTCCAGTTGAGGATTTAGGTGGATGTCAGTATTATGCCACATGACAATTTTTTTTTGTTCAGTTTAGTTTTTTTAAATCCTGGGAAATTACACCCAAAGCTACATTAAAACACACACTCAGGATGCAAAGTCAAGCATGCAAAGTTAGGAAATGCGAGAATTAAGGTTGCCTGTGCAACCTTAATTCAGCCCCCTTGTGCATATGAATTATGATACAGTCTGTAACCACATGATCACATACATTTTTCCATAGGACTCCTGCCTCATTCAGTTCACAAGATAGATGGTGCTCAATTAACAAGGAGCTAGTCAGTATTTTTTTCCTCATTGTTCGATGTGTGACCCTAGACTTTATTTACTGCACAGTACTCAAACACTGCTCTGAAGACAGAATTATTAGTTTCCTCACAGACTTTTCTACAGCACTCATCACTATACATTACATTATTTTTACAACACTCCTGTGAAATGAGGGGATATTATCTCCATTTTACAAATGGGAAACTGAGGCACAGAAAAATTAATGTCAAAGTCTCCACTAATTTTAGGTGCCCAATTTGACACACCTGGGACCTGATTTTTCAGAATATATGGCATTATATAGCAGCTAATATGGTCAAAGCAGTTCCCATTGACTTCAGTTGCAGCTGCAAGTGCTCTGCACTTTTGCAAACAGACCCCCAGAGTCTCAAGTCAAGCACCCAGAGAAAATGAGGAACACAGTAACCACCTGTGAAAAGTCTAGTTCAAGTAACTGTCCAGGATCACACAGGAAACCTGGGGCAGGGGCAGGGACAGAATTCAGTTTCCGAGAGCAGCATTCAACTACCTTAATCATTCTCTCTCTTCCTTCAATCCACTGCCTCATTCACTACACACCTTTTAACTTCTGGAACAAATGAAACAGATAACTGCCTCCTTTACTACAAAACCCTGATTCATCCCTGGAGCATGGTCCATCTCATACACTGAATGACTGAGGACATGTGGGAAAAAATAGCATGCAATCATGTAATTAAAACTGTATCTTAATGCACATGAACAAGGGGGCTGAATTAAGGTGGTACAGGTAACCTTAATTCTGGCATTTCCTAATTTTTGAGTGCATGTCTTTGCAACCTTAATAATGTTCTTTAACAATAAGGGTTTTTGTGTGTTTAATACAGTGGTCATCAACCAGTCAATTGCGATCGACTGGACTGCTCCTGGAGTCTCTCCCAGTTGATTACGATCTCTGGCTGCTAAAAGTACGGTGGCACAGCAGGGCTACCACTAAGGCAAGCTCCCTGCCTGCACCAGCCCCACACCGCTCCCGTTAGTCGCCAGCATGCCCCTGCAGTCCTGGGGGAGGGGCAGGGGTCTCCCTCTACACACTGCTCCTGCCTGCAAGCACCGCCCCCACAGCTCCCATTGGCTGAGAATGGAGAACTGTGACCAATGGGAACTGCGGGGACGGTGCCTGCAGAGAGAGGCAGGGACACGTTGGCCCCTTCTGGGAGCCCCTGAGCACCATCCCAGAGCCAGCAACCCATACTATTCCCTGCACCACTTTGCCCCAGCCCAGAGCCCCCTCCTGCACCCAAACTCTCTCCCAGAGCTTGCACCCTTCACCTCCTCCTGCACCCCAACCTTCTACGGAGCCCCCTCCCACACTCCGAACCCCTCAGCCCCAGCCCAGAGCCCGCACCCCCTCCCAAACCCCTGCCTGGTGAAAGTAAGTGAGGTGGGGAAGAGTGACCGGGGGAGGGGGGGGGGCTTCAGGGAAGGGGCAGGATAGATCCTGGGTTACACTTAAATTCAAAAGTAAAAAAGATTGGAGACCACTGGTTTAATACAAGCTGAGATGACAAATGCACTCTGGAGTCATAGTAGACTGTATGATTATTAGCTCAATTCAAGGTTATATTTCACAGATTTCATTTTTCCATTTTTTTTTAAGTCACTATATGCTATGATGCACTATGCAGGAGGAAAATTTTCCTCTGGTTCACAACTAATCTATGGGCCAGATCTTGGCCCTCAGATCTATAACTTTTGTGCTTTTCTGGCAGTGCAAAGGGCACAAAACTGCCCTGGTTAGGTAGCCAGTGATTCCTGTGACATAACGGAATTTTCGAGTAGTGTAAAGGTCAGCTTAAACCACTGTCAGCCACTCTCTCCAAATATAGGGGCATTCTAGAGCAGGTCAGAGGTGGGATGGGGGTGACCATTTGGCAGGGTGGTCCTAAGAAGATTATTTTAGTTTGTGTAGTTTAGAGCAGCCATTAGGCTGCTTTAAGTTACATGGGATGCCAGTTTGGCACCTAGAACACAGAAACAAAAAAGATGACTTAGGGCCATCTTCCCCCATGGCCATTTCCCACTGTACCAAGTACAGTTCAGACACTTGGGAATTAGGTCCAATGTATGTAAAAGAAGTGTGTAGAACTCAAAATCTTTGTAGTTTTCAACTGTGATATAGTCATGGACACCTATTAAGAGACTTAAACCTGGACATTCCATATAAACATTAATTGAAAAATAACCCTAACTAAACACTGCAATCCGAACAATTCAGTGTATTTAAAATGCTTTAGACAAACTAGTCAAACTATGATTTTTTATTATTATTACAGCCCCCTTTTTCAGAATCAGAATGATAAAGAAAACGACATCCAATTTGGGATACAGCATGAGGTAGCAGATTACATTAAAATGATTCCTAGCCTGAGAGACTTTTCTTATTTGTCCCAGCAAAGAGTAAGTTCACACAAACAGATAAATTATTTTTTTCTCTAAAACCCAACTGAAACCTTGACATTTGACTTTACCAAATGCAAACTAGTGACCTTGAGAGTTGCAGGAGACAGGCCACACCTTGGTATAAGCTCAGAGGGGCACAGGCCACACTTGAGTCACCCCTGCCGAATGAGGAGAAAGTGTGATCTTTGTGGTCATAGTATGCATGTATTGTTTGTCTTTATTGCTGCATATTTATTTAAAACAAAAAAAACAGGGATCAGCTAGGCTTAAAAAATAAGAGTAAGTAATACATTATATCAACAGCAGTAATTATCTTCCTATTTGTTAGGGAGTTAACACTGTTAAAAGGTTGTATATTAGTTCAGTAACAGCAAAATATTCTTAATTGCTCTTTGATGCTACCCACCCCTTTTAAGATAGGCTTTTCATAGAAATTCAATACAGAAAACCTCGTAGTCATCTATTTCATCCTCCTACTATGCAGCCTTGTTTCCTACAATATGTATTTCAGTTGTTTTGTTCCAGACTCAACTATTGGGGCTTCCATCACTTCTTTTGCAAGACTTCTGTACAATTTACTTGATGTTATTGTTAGGACATTCTCAGACATTCAGCCAAAATTTCCTTTGCTTATTTCATCCCATAATTCCAATTCATTCCCTTCTTGTACCACTTCAAAGAATTTCCCTCTCTGCTTGGTATTAGCATTCTTCACATAGTTACAGTTGTTCATGTTCACCCTTTAGCCATGGTCTAGCAAAGTTAACTTTGTTCTACTTATTTTTCCTTCCAAGTCAATCCCCCCATCTTAATTTTTTCTGTTGCTCTACTCCAAATGACATCCAGTTTGTTTAAATTCTAGTATCTAGGGGCCCAGAACCAAGAGGTGTTTTTTCTCCAAAAATGCCACATAAAAAGGAGTACCACCTCTGGTTCAGTGTACTGCCACTAGATACATTCATAGCACAAAATTACACTGTTTTTTTGTCTTCATATTGCACTGCAAACTTTTATCAAAAGGACTGTTTCAAAAGAAGAAAGCCAGCTGATTTATGTTTTCCTTACTAACAGAACCTGATAACATCCTAAAGTTACAGATAATTTATTAAATAAAATACAAGTTTAGAAAACATGATAAGATTAGAACACAGACAAGTAAATGTTTAACTATATCAACTGCTGAATGTTAGCAATAGTAACTGCAGACTTTTTGCAAATGCAATGAGCTCTAATCTGGAGTTGCATTTTTCTGTTTAAAATGTCAACAGATTTCTAGAATTTCTTGTTTGATTCTTTTAAAATAAAAATATATGTGAATGCACTGTTACATAAAACTTTGTTTTTAAAATGAAACAAGCTGCATTACAGTTCAAGGTTAAGATATCTAAGCTTGGATAAATCCATTGGAGTTTATTCTCCCTTAATCATGTCTAAATAAATTCAGCTGACGATTGTATGTATGAGCAGAACACTGAACTGCTTCATGTTTTCACACTTGCCTTTTCTAGTTCAGGATTGCTTCTTAATGAAACAAGGAAAGTCCTACATGAGAAATTCAAATAAATCACACAAGTAATTCTAAACAAAAAGTGCAACTCTCAACAAGATGTTAAAGACAAGAGAAAATGCGCCAGTTAGAGACATTTTTCAAATACATTAAATTCTGCATTCAATTCATCCAACTGCCTAGTAAGACAGTATGCCATTTTATAAGCCAATACCTTTGACACAACAGACTTTCATACTGTCAACATGCTAAATTTAAAGTATAATTTGTTGTTGCTGCTGCTACATTTGAAGATGAGAGTTTAAACAAGGGCATATTCCTTCCCAGTCCATCAGCTTTTCCTACTTGAACCTGTAGTGAAATTACTCAATTCTGCTGAATGAGACATCAGATTTTGAGTTTGCACCCTCACAATGTCTTCACTGAAGGATTAAGCAAAAGAAGAAACTGGACTGGTGTCAGCACTTATCCAGGCACAAAGATTAGAAATCTTTGCAAAGGTAACAAAGAAGATGACTGGCTGAGTAAGTTTACTGTTTTTTATATATCCTCCCTCTGAAGTTTCCTCCAGTATGAAACAACAGTATGGTTTAGCTAAGTGATATAGCAGATGAATGTAACCAATATACACCTCTACCCCGATATAACGCTGTCCTCGGGAGCCAAAAAATCTTACTGCATTATAGGTGAAACTGCGTTATATCGAACTTGCTTTGATCCGCCGGAGTGCGCAGCCCCGCCCCCCCGGAGCGCTGCTTTACCACGTTATATCCAAATTCATGTTATATCGGGGCGCGTTATATCAGGGTAGAGGTATATTACATTGTAGTAAGAACAGCTAACTCTCTCTAAACTTTTATAAAAAAGCATCATCAGGAGCATAAAATTATAAAAGCAAGTTCTCAATAAATCTGCACTTAAATGCACAACCATCCTCTTACTGCACTGCCCAGCAAATCCAACTTTCCAGCTTCACTAATGAGAACCATTTACATAGAGACAATGGTGTTCAAGTCCTACCTGTTCATTTAGATACACTGATAGATGAAGAAGTAGGGTGCCACAGATTTGGGTTTTTTTTAAATGTAAGGGAGGGTAAAAAAATTTAGAAAGAGCAAAAGCTAACAATGACAATTCAAAGCAGATCCAGCAAGTTATTCTTTTACAGAGTAGAGAAATACTTGCCATTACAGGGAGGACCTGCACTGCCAAATGGAATGCCATGTGCTCGTGAGATTATCCTGCATTACACTATTTGGAAAAATTCTTCATTTTCTGCAATACCTAGAAGAACTATTAGTTAGCATCTCAGCCTGCTTTTTTTGTTTGGTGCTGTTTATATTGGTTATGCACAAACCTTTTCATTTTGTGGCAAATGTAATAAAAGTTTTCTTCATGCAACTTGTCACTTCACCGCCTTAGTTATGCTTCAGAGGCCATGTGAATGTTGTCTGTCCACTAACAGACACACAAAGCTTGAGTGCTGATATGAACATTGGAGGAGGAGCCCTTATACCCTGCAACCAGTAAAGGCAAGTTTCCGATTTAGGAAGCCAAAGTTGCAACTGCTAGTTAGATTTAGCAAGCTTTTAAAAACAAAATAAAATTAGAGAAGCTTGAATCAAACCTGATGTACTCACAGAAACCGAAAGATAGTAGGACCTGTTATAGAGCTGAAGAAGGGTCTGAGCAAACTAATTGGAGATAAAATACAGGAATAATAAAAAAAAAAAGTGTTGAAAATTGAAAGGTGCTAAAAAAACCACACAACCCCACACAGGAAACAATCTCAGCACAATATGAATTCTCAATCATTTAAAACAAGGATCAAAACCACATCAAGACAATTCTACTTGCTGCAAAGTCCATACAAAAACCCCCTGCAGAATTGCAAAAACAAGAGATTTTTAGTCTTCTCTCCTTGGAACTAGCCCTATAAACACTTTAATCCAACACCTTCTACAAGTCCTCAATTCAAGCCTCCTCCACCCATATTGTAAGATTTAAAAAAGTTACTTCACTTATAATTTTAGAACAATTCAACTACAGAACTGGGAGTATGCCACTTGCTCCACTACAAGAAATATCTAGATCAAAGTCCTACTAAATTGTATCAGAGGGGTAGCCGTATTAGTCTGAATCTGTAAAGAGCAACAGAGGGTCCTGTGGCACCTTTGAGACTAACAGAAGTACTGGGAGCATAAGCTTTCGTGGGTAAGAACCTCACTTCTTCAGATGCATCTGAAGTGAGGTTCTTACCCACGAAAGCTTATGCTCCCAGTACTTCTGTTAGTCTCAAAGGTGCCACAGGACCCTCTGTTGCTCCCTACTAAATTGTGTAGGACTCATCCCTACTACAAATACAATCGTATCAGGCAGCCTATTTACCTTATGTCCAAATCCATGCTTATATCATAATTACAATTTGTTGCAGAGACTGAAATTCAGCCATGTTTTGTAACCAAGCTACATGAACTGGAACAGCGGCATAACCATAGATTTGCAAACAATCATAATACAGTTTCCTTGATGCAATTATATCTGTAGTGGAGATGGGCCCTTCTGTGGTAGGGAAGGGTCCACCTTTTAATATTCAGTCTGGCTCTCACTGACTATTGCTCTTTGTTGTTTTAGCTATCGAACTTTAAGGCTAAAATAAATTACTACGGTTATATCACAAACCTGAACCTTAAGGTACATGTCAAACTTAATATAGATCATTTTGTGCAAAAACGTATAGACGGTTATTTCCGTGGCATCTAGTTGTTAGAGACCATTAGAAATCTCTGTACTTGAATTGAGTATTATACATACTTATTAGACTATTGTAAATAGATGTGTCAAAGTCAGGTAAGTTATTATGTGGATCAGAAAATGTGCTTGGATTTCAGTTAATCACATCAAATTTTATGATGGTTTGTTTTCAAAGCTTTCAAAAAGGCCATCTAGCTGCAAACATATGGATTAAAGAAGTGAAGTACCATAAATTACCTGCTGAACGAACACATTGTTCAGATGACTGGCAAGTCTTCGTGCAAATTGTTCACGTAGGTCACTGAACCGCTGCTGTTGCTGTTTGACTGCATAAAGCATATCATGTCCTAAAAATCACAACAGAAAATATTTTAAGACTTGTATGTTTTTTTGTTAGGAGTGGAAGAAGCTACAGGGCAAGATTCCCTATGTGTGGAAAAACGATCTAAAAAACTGACAGGAGAGGTACTACTGTAACAATGAGAGTGTTACTTTTTCCCTTATTTTATTTAATAAAAGCTTTACCTGGTCGAAGAGCTACATTCATACACTGCAAAAGGGCATCAGCTGCATTAGTGCAGGCTTCAATGCCTCGAGAAGATGCCAGATCCCCCTCCTGGAGGGCCTTTATGTGACCTTTTGCCAAATCCATATGATTCTAAAAGATAACATACAAGTACAGTATATAAGCAAAGCACTGGCTCAAAGTTTAGTTTCATGCTATTCTATTGGAAGAAGACTGATATTATAAGACACTTCTAAAAATAGTTACTTCTCGATACAAAAGATCTCAGATTTCAGGCCACAATTAACATGCTTACAACTAGGAATTCTATCTCTGACAGCAGCTTCACATTATTCGTGTTGCTGAGATGAATTAGGTGGTTGCTTTCTGAGATCTGATCCATTTGCTCTTTTACACTCTGTAGCATTTCCTCATAACTGCTCAGCTTCAGCTCAATTTGATCCACTTCCTTCAGAGCTTCATCCAGCAGCGTCATCAGGATGTTCACTTGTTTCTCAGAGGCCATGATTGACTGGATGTTTGCCTGCAGGGCAAATAGTTAGTTAATCACTTTATAGCCTGATTGTGAATAACAATTTTATACATTTTTTTAACTGGCACCCTCATGACTATCAAATACTGTACCTGCCAAAATGTTAGGTTGTTCTGGCTTTCTCCAATTTCAATTATGTTAAAGAATTAAGATTTTAAGTGGGTTTTAGCCCACGAAAGCTTATGCCCAAATAAATTAGCTAGTCTCTAAGGTGCCACAAGTACTTGTTCTTTTTGCTGATACAGACTAACACGGCTACCACTCTGAAACCTATGACCACAGAGTAGGTGCCTTAGGCCATGGCAGTGTGTGGAATCCTCTTCTTATAAAAAAAGAATAAAGTTTTGCTCTAATTTTCACAGTATTCTAATATTAGTCAGCATGCAAAGGCTGTAGTCACAGAATAATTTTAACACTTTGGTCCCTGTGATGAATATTTTATGATTTTGCCCTACGGAAAGCTGGAGTTAGGGAAACTGTTTAATTGGCAATTCAACCGTGTTTCTACATAAATCAACCCCATCCAGGAAAAAAAAAAACTTTCAAGCTTAAGGCAAAAATATAGTTTAACTAGTTAAAAGCTGTCTGTTCTGCAAAAATATTGGAATCACTGAGTCAGCCCCACTTTCATTAAGTTCACTATGTGACAAAGCACTGGCAGTTTGTTGTTGTTTTTTAAATAAGTTACTGTCAAAGATCAGTCAGTCCAATTCTGCAATACTGTGGCATTAATCCAAATCTCCTAGTTGACAGTGCTTGTCACCCTATCCTAAGGTGAGCGGAATATTCTTTTAAAAGTTAACACCTCTGTTATTGTCTCAATTTATTTTATAGTGTTCTCATTTTACAGAGAACTCTTATCACAATTTATCTTTTTATTAGTCTATTTACATATTTCATAGTTGGTTTACTAAACATATATTTATGGATCTCACTTTTCCTTCATTTGTTTTTTGGGAGACGAAAACGTCTTCTAGAATGCCTTCCTTTTCCTTCTCAATCCTTCACCTGAAGTCCATTCAGCTCATTTCAGAAGGCCTAGAAATGGCTTTAAAGTTCTTTAATATAGGTACTAGTGAACATGCAATTCTTCTGCACAAAGATAGCAATATATGTATCCAGTTAACTGTAATATGCATGATACTCTTTCTTTAGCCTCTACTTTAGAATGCACTGTACGAGTTCAGACAAATATAAAATGTAACAAATGCATAAAGCAGAAGTCTATATAATAAGATTTCAGGATTGTGTCTCTGTGTGTCACTCTGAAGCCAAGAATGTCTGTTGAATCAACATGATGAGATGGAAGCAGCTACAAGCATTGTTAAGAGCTCTTTTTGTTTAGAATATAAACAGGTTCAATTATCACTGGGATTCGTGGTCTGGTACCATACGATTTAAGTTCTTAGCCATTTTTGGCCTATTTAAAAAACAAAACAAAAAAACACCACATTTTTATGAATTACACCTGTGCAATAGCTTGAACTTTCAGCTACTAGTTAAATTATACTGTCATATGTGCAAAAATGCACTGAGTTTCACAAGGTATGCTAATTCATTATATAATTTAAAAAAATCCTTACCCCATCTAACACCTGCAGCTCTCTAGATAACTTTTCTGCAAAGGCTTCAGCATTAGAAATGGCATATTCACAGCCTTCCATCATTATTTCAATGTCCTGTTCCTCTCTTGCATTTAACTCTTGATACTCATCCACAGCTTCTTCATCTCCTCCTGCTACACTCTGATTTTCTCCACTTGGAACAGATTCTTATGAGGGGAAGGGGGGGAAAGAAAGCCCACAATGAATTCATTTTTGTAATAAAAAAACAGGAAAATGTGCTACCATTTTAAAGGGAGATAGATAATTCAACCTCCTTTAAACAAAAATAGATTAGACTTGACTAAAAGACAAGGCCACATCAAACAGAGGAAAGGAAACACACAATACAAAAACAATACAATATAAAAACAAACAAGCATGCATGCAGGCTAAGCCCTATATTTACTTCAAAATCTTTTGTAGGGTTTTAGGGATAAGTGCCAAAGTTAAACCTTCATACCAAAGAAAGTTTGGAGAATTTCAGTAACACATCACAAGGGATTCCCAATTCATTCCTACCCAATTCCACAAGCAAGTCAAGAAAGCCTCATGGTCACTGCTACTGAAGACTGCTCATATACAGTTAGCAGATGCAGCCAGGCTTTTACCTATGTAGACTGCTAGGAGAAGCTCACCAACTACAGATGATATCTCCACCTTAACACTAAAACAAATTGGAGGCCACTTATGAGTTCAAGAAGCAAGGGGACTCACTGTTACCCACGATGGAAAATTAGATAAAGGGTAGTAATTGGCAAGATAGTTAATGTCAAGGGATTGTTTCTTTGTCAGGGCCACATCCTACTTTCACAATCATGAATAATAGGTCTCAAACCTCCCATACTGGCCTTTACCAGCCATTAAGTGTCAAGGTTCAGTTCACAGGTAGATGTAAACAATTCCCCCCAACACATCTCAGAGCTCACTAAGTAAAATCCAGTGGAGCCGACCAAGACAGCTGCCCTCCCACCACCCAAAATCAAGCCACTTATTTAGCATTTAGGAGCCCAACCTTAGGCACTCATTTTTGTAAATCTTTCTCTCTGCCTCTAAAATAAGCTAAGAGTAATTCATAGAAGAAAAAATTGTTCTATAAATAGAAACTGAATTCACTGAGTAAAAGTGAAGTTGATGCTCAACAGAAATTTTCCACAGGAACAGGAAACAATGAAGGAAATGAGGATTACACCTTAAGACATTGATTAAAAAAAATCCAGACAAATATTAGCTGAAATCTGCCACAGGTTTCAGTGTTCTTTTGCTGTCACAATAGTAAGCTTATGAAAACAGTTTGAAGAGAGTGATTAAAAAAACATAAAAGACATTAATGTAGTCCCATACACCTTCTATCACACACCTGGAACTTGCTTTCTCTAGCAATTTGAAAAGATATTCAATGAATTATTTCAAGAGAACAAAACAACTTAATTACAAAAAAAATCATTACACAAAAGAATAAAGGAAAAGGTGTTACGCACCTTCTGCAACTTTAGGTAGTTCTGGAGAATAAAAAGGTGTGAAAAAAGCAGAGGAAAGGAAGCAAAGAATATTAGCTAAGCAGAGTATGAACATTGTGTGTGTGCTTTTTTAAATGGCAACAAGGTTGAATGTTACAACATCACAAGGTTTTGAAAAATTCGAGTTCAACATTAAAAAAGTAGGTTTCTCAAGGAGTTTTTCACCTGTAAATTCCCCTTGAGTCTAATGACTTGAATTCAAGTGTACCTACACAAGTCATTTTAATTGTTTAATACTAGCATATGACTTCTGCCATTTCTGATTAAATCAATCTATGAAGTGTCATTTCACTGCAATTTATACTAGATTCTAGCCATCTAAATGATTTAGCCTTTTACAGTTTTACTCATGTTATTATGATACAGAATAAGTTTACTCCTGTTAGTCTGATACATCAAAGACTGCTCAAAGACAATTGATTAGTCATTACATGCAATTAAATCCTACAAAGGCATTCCAAGATTTATATAAAAAAGAGTGTCAGATTACCCTGGAATAATCCTAAACAAATGCAAAAAATGAAGTTTACACACATTTGTATAACACAGTAAGATTTATATACAACTGCACAAAGGGAAGTTAAATGCCAGAATGAACAGAGTTCTCCTCTTCTTAGACTTACTACATAGACCCTTACACATTATCTTTATTGTGTTAGGGAGTTAGTGAATATTTTAATATTCACTAATTATTCTGTATCTCCAGCATACAGACTGTTTCATTTGTAGAAAATGTCTTGTTCTATTTGTTAGAATAGTGAACCTGCTTTCCCCCAAAACATAGCTTCAAATGAACAAGTATCTTTACCAATAGGGTGGTAAATTTGGATAGATATAGTTCTTAAGACCATTAATTGAATTAATTCGTTTTCTAAAACCAGACCTTGCATTTGCTTTTTATACACTTTAGTGAATATCTTTTACCAAGTTTAAAAAAAAAATAAAAAAAAGGTTAGTTAGTTAAAAAAAACAAACAAAAAAACCCACCACCATTATTGAACGTTACCTTCCAAAAGCTGGGCACTAACATTTACGAAGTCAATTTTCTTTCTAAGATATCTCTGGTTCAGTTTCCAGATACATGAAATGAAAGTGTTCTTTTCTGCTGTGCTGCTGGCAACCCATTTGTACACTTTGTCGAAATGCAAGTCAAATTCAGGATTTTCCTGCAAAAGACAAGAGAAAACTCATCAGGCTCATCAGTTACAACTCATTCTCTGAATAGTGGAATGACAGTTTCTAGTTTTTAAAAAAAGTGGTCTGATGGTAGGACAGATGGAAGCTTTACAGCTGTCAACTATGTGTGGTGTGCTGAGATAGCAGGCATTCAAGTGTACTTTGATCAAGGAGAGGCTCAGAGACTTCAGGTAAATATTCCAAAACAGACTGTGTGGGTGGAAAGCATAATTCAGACCTTCAGGTAAAGAGATTACAGATTGGCATGAAGAACAAAACCATTTTCTTGAACTAGATCTGGTGACATTCTCATAAGATATGAAGACTCCTGTGACAGATCTTGGAGATTCATTTACTAGTACTATCTGCCCAAGGTGGTGCAATCAAAATGACCTAGGCCTTGTCTGTCTTATCTTTCTGACCACCAGAAGCAGCAATGGAACCAGCAGGAAAGCATACAGTTGATCCTTGCCCCAATACAATCGGAGCGCATCCGTTACTGCATCTTGAGCAGAACTATGGAACTATTTTCTGCATTTTAGAGATTTGTAGTTGCACCCATCACTGTAGGATTTGAGCACTGGTGGATAGAGAAACAATCAGCTGCATCTATAAAAAAATTGCAAACTGGGGTTTTACTTTTCCATGTAATAAGTCACTTACAGAAAGTAAACAATTTCAATTTTATTATTACATTTATCTTGTTGCACCCACCAATGAGAACACTGCCTTAGAATCATAGAATATCAGGGTTGGAAGGGACCTCAGGAGGTCATCTAGTCCAACCCCCTGTTCAAAGCAGGACCAATCCCCAACTAAATCATCCCAGTCAGGGCTTTGTCAAGCCTGACCTTAAAAACCTCTAAGGAAGGAGATTCCACCACCTCCCTAGTCCAGTGCTTCACCACCCTCCGAGTGAAAAAGTTTTTCCTAATATCCAACCTAAAACTCCACCATTGCAACTTGAGACCATTGCTCCTTGTTCTGTCATCTGCTACCACTGAGAACAGTCTAGATCCATCCTCTTTGGAATCCTCTTTCAGGTAGTTGAAAGCAGCTATCTAATCCCCTCCCCCATTCTTCTCTTCTGCAGACTAAATAATCCCAGTTCCCTCAGCCTCTCCTCATAAATCATGTGCTCCAGCCCCCTAATCATTTTTGTTGCCCTCCACTGGACTCTTTCCAATTTTTCCACATCTTTCTTGTAGTGTGGGGCCCAAAACTGGACACAGTACTCCACATGAGGCCTCACCAATGCCGAATAGAGGGGAATGATCACGTCCCTCGATCTGCTGGAAATGCTCCTACTTATACAGCCCCAAATTGGCAAGAAGGGCACACTGTTGACTCATATCCTGCTTCTCGTCCACTGTAACCCCTAGGCCCTTTTCTGCAGAACTGCTGCCTAGCCACTCAGTACCGAGTCTGTAGCAGTGCATGGGATTCTCCTGTCCTAAGTGCAGGACTCTGCACTTGTTCTTGTTGAACCTCATCAGGTTTCTTTTGGCCCAATCCTCTAATTTGTCTAGGTCCCTCTGTATCCTATCCCTACCCTCCAGCGTACCTACGACTCCTCCCAGTTTAGTGTCACCTGGAAACTTGCTGAGAGGGCAATCCACACCATCCTCCAGATCATTAATGAAGATATTGAACAAAACCCGACCACGGACCAACCCTTAGGGCACTCCGCTTGATATCGACTGCCAACTAGACATGGAGCCATTGATCACTACCCATTGAGCCCGATGATCTAGCCAGCTTTCTATCCACCTTATAGTCCATTCATCTAGCCCATACTTCTTTAAGTCTCTACTGTGGGAGACTGTATCAAAAGCTTTGCTAAAGTCAAGGAATGACATGTCCACTGCTTTCCCCTCACCCACAGAGCTAGTTATCTCATCATAGAAGGCAATTAGGTTAGTCAGGCATGACTTGCCCTTGGTGAATCCATGCTGACTGTTCCTGATCACTTTCCTCTCCTCTAAGTGCTTCAAAATTGATTCCTTGAGGACATGCTCCATGATTTTTCCAGAGACTGAGGTGAGGCCTTGATTAAACTTGATTAAAAGCTTCCTTTCATTAGCCACTTGTATATCCAGCATCAACTGCACTGACCATAGACTATGGAGTTTAAATCAGACTAAGGACTTTAGAATACCCACCTTTCCTCCAGTGAAAGTTTCATATCCTTTTAATGCTATACATTCTGTGCAAATTAGACTAGCATTTACCACGACATATTACTTGTATTGCTGCTAATGTTTCTCCTACAAGCAATTGGCACATGAAACTGGACATGATGGGAAATGAAATCTTCATGTATAGTGCTTCACAAAGCACTGTAAAAGAATCTCAGTTGCCTCATCAGTATGAGCTGCTAAGTGTGATGACTAATGATGCATTATAAAAAATGTGTGTACACACACAATTTTATGGGTGTTGTGCATTATAGATGATGTGCAATGTGAAAGGCAAGGGTCCTGTGGAAAAAAAGTAGTGTATGATCCTGTAATTAAAAGTATTATTATAATGCATTCCCACAAGGGAGCTGAATTAAAGGTGCACAGGCAATGTTAATTCTGGCTTTTCTTAACTTTTGGGTGCTTGACTTTGCAACCATAATTTTTTTTAATAGTTTTTATAAGCTATTTATAAATAGCTTATAAAGTATGACATACGTAGAGAAAACACATACATCAGAGACATATTAGGTTCCACTGAGTAAACTGCTCTGAAAGAAAAGCCTTGATAGAAACAATAGTTTTAGGGGAACTCTGACCCATAAGGAAGTTATTTCCCTAAATTAAATTTAGATTTTCTTTTTAATTTTACTTTTCTTAAAAGTTACAACCAACACATGTGTTAAACATATATTACAGGAGTAATAAAGTTAAGCGTATTCACCCTACTCTTGACGGAAATCTTCTACAAGCCAGTAAATCTAAATAACTTTTTGGATTATTCATATATAATACCAATAGGCAGAACATTAAAGGGAAGAAAGAATGAGTAATGTGTGGGCTGGTCTACACGACCACTTAAGTCGATGTAATTTACGTCACTAAGGGGTGTGAAAAAGACACCTCCCTGAGCGATGTAAGTTACACTGACTTAAGCGCTGTCCACACCGGCACTATGTTGGCAGGAGACATTCTCCCACCGTCATAGCTTCCGCCTCTTGCAGAGGTGGAGTAATTATGCCAATGGAAGAGCGTTCTCCCATCAGCATAGTGCATCTTCACCAGATGCACTACAGCGGTGCAGCTGTGCTGATGTAGTGCTCTAGTATACACTTGCCATGTTTTGTCTCCACCACTCCCATCTCCAGTTACAAGTTCTGAGGTATGAAATACTTAATAGAAAGAATGAAAAGTTACCTTCTACAGAACAGAGATGAATTTCAGGCCAAAACCAAGTTACTGTTTTGGGCATGCACAATCTAGGATTTATGAAGAGGCAAAATATCTCAGGGTCATATACTCTTCAATAGATGGGTCAATGTTCTCATTTCTTGTGGATGGCTTATAAAAATGTATCTCATTACCATGTACACTATTTGTTTTAGACAGCTCTATCTAGGTTCTTATATATTGCTCATCCCCATGGTTTCAAAGTGCCTTCTGGTACAAGCATTACTTAAAACCTAGCATGAATTATAAATCAGCAGTAATGCTTTCATTCTACAAAGGCAGTCCATTTCAAGGGGACCTGAATCTGGATAAAGATTTTATACAGTACTCAAATTGGGGGGAAAAGTAGTACTTCTCTTACAAATTCTTGCAAACAAGTCAAGCTCTACCTATCTGAGATGCCTCTGACAGACTATGTAGAATAGATACTGAGAATACTATTGATAGATAGTGAGAATACTCTGCTGGCTCCTCAGGCTTAGCTCCCCCTCACTGGAGTTCAGATACAACCTTGGGCAAGCCAGATTAGGGTACAAGCAAAATAGACAGATGGCTGCCGTCCCAGCTTCCAACCCTCATGTGATGTTAGAATCTAAACTTTGCGTAGCTCACAATTAAGAAGTGAACTTGGACTCGACAGAGCTCTGAATGAAAAACTTTTAAAGTTTCTATACAGTTAGGGAGACACATTGTAAACATAGGTCACACAAACATGAATAAATACATACTTTAACAGCATCTTTGGCATCAACAACAGCAAGATCTCGAAGTGCCCACGCTGTCTGTCTTTTGTAGAAATCTCCCTTATCGGATTTCTTCACCTTGACCACATTTACTTGCACTGGACGTTCTGTTGTCACTGTTAAGTACAGAATTACTTTCAGCAATGAGCAGAGGCTATTTTAAACCAGTAGTAATGTCAACTTCTCATCTACATTTGAATCTATGATTCTGAACGATTTTCCCCTTCAGATAGTGAGCTTAAAGTTTCTATCTGTTGTAAAGGGATCCCTCCAGACACAGGCTTCATTTTTTATCTCAGACACAGATATGTATCACTGCATAACTTCTAAAATCAGCTACAGTGCTATGTAGGCATTTTTTCCTCATTTGTTTTTTTATAGTAGCCCTAAAATGAAGTGATGAGTTTAAAGAGCAAAGCAGCAGCTATAATGTAAAACAGAACCAAAGACTGACACAACCTAATTAAACTCCCCACAAAACATGGGCTTGACATAATATATTATTGTTATTATTCATTTGTATGATCATAGCACCTACGAGCCCCAGTTATGGACCAGGACCTCATTGCATTATGTGCTCTACAAACACAGATCAAAAAGATAGTCCCTACCCTAAAGAGCTTACGACATTGGTACAGTAACTCCCCACTTAAAGTCGCCCCGGTTAATGTTGTTTCGTTGCTGATCAATTAGGAAACATGCGCATTTAAAGTTGTGCAATGCTCCCTTATGACATTGTTTGGCAGCTGCCTGATTTGTCCACTCCTTGCAGGAAGAGCAGCCCGTTGCAACTAGCTGGTGGGGATTTGGAACCAGGGAGGACCAGCAGCCCCACAGCAGCTCCCCTCTCTCCTAGGTTCCCTGTGCGGCAGCTGCCCAGTAGGCTACCAATTGCCGGCAGTTCAGCTGTCCCTCCCCCCACTGCCATGTGCTGCTCCTGCCCTCTGCCTTGGAGCTGCTCCCGGGAGCCTCCTGCTTATTGTGCAGGGGGAAAAAGGTTTTTAAAATGTTTAAGAAGCTTCATTTAAAATTAAATTAAAATGCAGAGTCCCCCGGATCGGTGGCCAGGACCCAGGCAGTGTGAGTGCCACTGAAAATCAGGTCGCATGCTGGCTTTGGCACATGTGCCATAGGTTGCCTACCCTGCTGTAGCCCAATCAGTATCCACAGTTACATTATTGCATGATTGGGGTAGAACATAGAGTTAATAAATAAATCAATCACTGGAGAATCAGGTTTGAATATAAAATTGCCCTCTCTGGTTAGGGTTATTATGGAGGAAGAGAGGTAAAATGGGGTTTTTTTTGTTTGCAAGGGTTCTGAGTTAGGCCAAATTAATTTGCCAAAAGCCTCTACTGCTTGGAAGGCCTGCAACTAAACTCAGAAACAAAGGACCAAAAGTACAAAGCACAAAAAGACAGCACTCACATTTCCCCAGAGCTACCTGCCCCAGCTTCTAATAAGTACACCCCAGCCTCTTTCCCTTCCCTTTGAAAGTAACCAACATTATTTAAGGTGTTGAGCTTAAACAGCTATGCTTCACTTAAATAATTCCCAGTCAGTAATGTTATTCTTACCTGCCTCTAAACCGCAGTGGGGAATTAAACCCTAAATCCTCAGGTCACTGGCTGGCTTGACAAGCCCTCCTTCTATGAGCATACCTGGAGCAGGGTCCAGCATGGCTTTAATAGTAAAGCTTTTTTTGTTAGGAAAACATGAGTAATTTATTTTCACTCTATACCATAACTGATTCCATCCATTTACAATAAATGGAAGTACATGTTCTCTATACAGGAAAGGAACAGGCTGAGACATGAAAAACAGTTGCCACTTAAAGAAATTAAGTATAGTAAAATGAAGAGTTATATTTAAAGTGAAAAATACTCAAAGACAATGAAAAGAAATACTTTGCTGTGTCTCTCAATCAACATACATACCTGTGGCACACAAAAAGCAGTTTCTCTTCTTTTTGCCTGCTTTGCACACATTCACAATGCTCAATAAACGTTCATCATTTGGAGTGAAAATATCTCTCTGTAAGGCATGCTTGATTGCAGTCATTTTCTCTCAGCTGAAAAACAGGTTTAAAAAAGTCATGCTGAATACAATATAATGTTCAAGCACATTTATGAACTGGTTAAATACCAAAAAAACAGTTACCGGTATTTTCTTGATAGTAACTGTGGTTCAAGAGGTTGTCATCTACGTGGATCCCCTCTATGTATGCAAGCGCCTCATGCATATATCAGAATCTTTGAACAGTGCTGCCCATTGAGCCCTGTCTGCACTGTGCATGCCCTTGTACTCCCACCTACCAAGGGCATAAAGGCAGAGCCGCCTCAACTGTCCCTCAGTTCCCTCACTAATTCAGAATCCCAGGTAAAAGGGGTGCCAAAAAAATGGGGATGGAGGATGACTCATTAGATCCATATGAATGAAAAGATCTCAAAGAACTGTAGCCATTATTAAAAGTCAGTAACCATTCTCTCTTCTTCGAGTATTTATCATGAAAGTAATAAACAGTGTCCCCATTTGAAAGGTGGGATTGAAGATTCCTAACTACTACTAAACAGTGATTGTAAATATACCCCTGCCCTATTTGGCATCTGATCTTACAGCCAGGTCAAGGGCATAGGATTTAACAAAAGGGGATTACTCCACAGAGCAGTCTTGCTGATCTCAGATATGGGGAATATTTCTAAAGCATGCAGAGGAGGCAGCCTCTGTTCTTTGATTGCTGGTACACCTCTTCCTACAAACACATGATTGAAATACACTGGGTAATCCATTTAGGTATTCTCTTGGAAAAAATAGCCTGCCCCTTTGAAATGCTACTTATGGCAGCAAAAAGTCTGTCTAAAGGGCTTTGTTCTATCAAAACATAACAAGGCCCTTGAAACTTCCAAGGTGTGGAGAGTTGTTTTTTCCCGTGGAGAAGAATGAGATTTTGGAAAGAAAGAGAGATTAATAGATTATTCCTAAAATTGTGTCAGATTTGGGATGAGGTCTCAACACTACCTTATCTCTGTGGAATATTGTGTGAGGGGTAGTGATGACAGTTTGTTAGTTTGCTGAGCCTTGTAGCTGATGTAATAGCAACAAAGAGGCCATCCTGAGAATAAAGTCACGTAGAGAATTGAGAGAGAGGTTCAAAGAGGGGCTCCATGAGTTTGTAAGGAAAATAAAGGAACCCCTTTAAAAATCTGGATACAATAGAGAGAAAACTGACTTTGTCTGAATCAGCTATGCGTGGGGTGGGCATGCCAAATTCACTGCAAGGTATACCTTAATGGAATTAAACGCAAAATATAATCAAGGATTATAGATATAGAGACCTTCAACGGGTCAAGGTTGCACTGAGCTGCCCAAACTGAAAAATCTTTTCTATTTAGAGGAATACGTTTTCCTCATGGAGAGCTTCCTGCTTTGCAGTAGGATTTCTTGAACTTGTAGCAAACTGTCAGTATCATTCAACCAGCCAACATCCAGTCTGTCAGATGTAACAATTTTGGTTCTGGGTGAAGTATCTGACCTCGGGTCTGAGATACTAGTCTGGAGGTGCTATTAGAGGCTAAACAGACATCCTAAGGAGAACTGGTAACCAGAATTATCTTAACCAATATGGAGCTATCAGAATCAGCATGGCTGCATCCTCTCTGATTTGCCATACCGGCCTGGGTTTCAGGGCAAACAGCAGAAATCCAAACAAAACCTTGATGCCATGGTACAAAGAAGGATCCTGGGCTCATGTCTCCCTTCGATAAGCTTAGACAGTGCATGTTCTCTTCTGTGGCAAACAGGCATATAATGGGATTCCCCCACTGGTGAAATATTGATATGATGGTGGAGCTCTTCAGAGACCACACGTGGTTGGTAACAGATTGCTAGATAGTTGCTGACACCTGGAAGATGCAGAGCAGCTAAGGATTATCCCATTTTGTCAGTACCACATTCATAATTTGATTGCCTCCTGGCAAAGAAGTGATCAATAGGCAACACCTTGATTTTTAACACATAACATTACATAGTCTGAAACCCTGCATGGTGAAATTCTTTGGAATTGGTAGGAATGCTATGCAAGTTTGATTGCTCATAATTGTAAAAGATATATATATTTATTCATGTCCTTTTGGGACCAAATTCATTGTATCTAAAAGTGGCCCACCTGTGTGCCCCAACCTGCTCCTGATGCATCTGTGATCAATGTCTTTGTAGGTCGTCAATTCCCTTTAAGGAATTATGTTTGTTTTATCGATTGTTCGAAAAGGTACAACTTCAATTGAGTATCCCTGGATTTTCTTCTCCTGGTCCAAAGAGAACGGCACACCGAGAAGTGGTGTGACACCGGGCTCTCACCAAGACAAAAACAGCAGCAGCTAGGGCAGCATGTAAGCAGACCGAGTTTGTTCAGCATGGGCATAGTTTGAAGTCCAAGGGCTTTGAATATCCCAGTTTAGGCTTGAAGCACTGGCAGAAAGAATGAGGCAAAAATAGATTTTTAAAAATATCTTTTTTGGGGAGGAGAGGGGGGAATAAAATAAAATTAAAAAGGGAAGTTGTTGGTAATTAACACTAGCTAACTAGAAGAGAGAATTCTGCTAAGGGGTAGTGGGGTGGTTACTGCTTGTTCCATCTTGCTGCCACAGGTGATACATGGAACTGAGGGAAGGTTTCAGCCACTCTGCCCTCTATGCCCTTGGATGATGGGGCATGAGGGCATAAATAGTGCAGGCCTGGCTCATACCCCTTTTCAAAAATTCCAATGTTGCGCACATGAGGTGCATGCACACTTAGATTAGGATCCACACAGATACCTACTCAAAGAGCAGACATTTTATTTGCTGTCTAATTCTCCTGAATTAGGAAAGGACACTAAAAAGCAACAGAGGGTCCTGTGGCACCTTTAAGACTAACAGAAGTTAGTCTTAAGACTTCTGTTAGTCTTAAAGGTGCCACAGGACCCTCTGTTGCCTTTTACAGATTCAGACTAACACGGCTACCCCTCTGTTACTTGAAACGACACTAGTTTCCCAGTGACTAGAGATACCAGATATACCGATCTGAAACAACTTTTAATGGTTCGACTCACTTTTGTCTGTCTTCATGGTAATGTGACAGGGGAGAAGAATTATGATAACCTTTCTTTCTTTATATATACATATAAAAAGAAATTAATGAAAAGCAAACTTGTTTGCAGCAGTAAGATGTTTAACAGTACAGAATGACTCTCTCTCTCTTTCTCATATATATATATATATATATATATTATATATATAGAGAGAGAGAGAGAGAGAGAGAGAGAGAGAGAGAGAGAGAGAGAGAGAGAGTCATTCTGTACTGTTAAACATCTTACTGCTGCAAACAAGTTTGCTTTTCATTAATTTCTTTTTTTTTAAACCACACACAAATACTAATAGCTTTTATTGTTGAATGTTCAATGAGAACAACATATTGCTTTTGTTGGTGATGCCACTAGACAATTGAGTAGTGTATTAAAAGAAAAACAGTATTTTTACTTCCAGTGCTTATGGGCTTTGACCCAGAATCCAAATGATCCAGAAATAGATAGATATTCTTTCAAATAGCTCAGAGTCTTTGAACAGGTCCAAACAAACAGCTCAGTGGTTTGAGCATTGGCCTGCTAACCCCAGGGTTGTGAGTTCAATCCTTGAGGGGGCCATTTAGGGAACTGGGGTAAAAATCTGTCTGGGGATTGGTCCTGCTTTGAGCAGGGGGTTGGACTAGATGACCTCCTGAGGTCCCTTCCAATCCTGAGATTCTAAGATCTCATATCAAACAGGATGTTGCTTTTGGACCTCAGCGAGAGTTTAAGTTGGTGCCTAATGCCAAGATGAAAGTAATCTTCATTATAGTCCCAGCCACTGCCTTCACTCTAAAATTCAGCCTGCACTCAGTTACCACATTTATGCAGTGAACCTTAATATTATGTGATGTTGATCGAGGTCAATTAAATACTGGATATCTTCATGGTACTGCAAGATTGTGAGTTCCCCTTCAAGAATAAAATATCCCATCAGATACTTTGTGAAACACCTAAAAACAAATTCCTGCATTTAGAGAGAATTTGAAAAACTTTATCTATTGTGCCTGAGAAGAGGAGTTGTGAACCACTTTCTTCAATTCAGAATTTTAGGCAATCTTTTAGATATGCTAGGTCCAGACCATTAATGCCTTGAAGATTGAGTGCCTGGAACCTGACTCAGTATTCTATTGGAAGCCAGTGTAGACAGCCGAGTAAACATAGGATATTCATTCTACTTGACCTCTCTGTAATTTTTCATGCAGTTCACTATAAAATGTGGTTAACCCAACAGACCTAAAGAAGACAATGCAGCACCGCAATGTAGACAATGTTACCTCTCTTTACATCCCTCCCCTGGCTCCCCCTCCTCTAGCATATCAAACAAACAGCACATTTGTACTTCCAACCCCCTTCACAATCAATCCTACCCTGTCCTTCATTTGCTATCAATGCTCACCTCCAATTGGCCCATGATGCCAGCCTCCATAACTCACTTGTTAAGTTTTCATATAAGCACCTTTGTGCTTTCTCGCATAACTCCCCCTCGTGCTTGGGAAGAGCTCACCATAAACATTCAAAAAGCTACCCCATTATCCTCCTTCAAATCCCTCCTCAGAACTCTCCCTTGCTGTGATGCCTACAAAACAAAAAACAAAAAACGAACAACCTTTGACTACAGGGTGCTTGTGTGCTGTAACTATAGCTTATGACCAATATTGTCTCATAAGAACATAAGAATGGCCATACTGGGTCAGACCAAAGGTCAATCCAGCCCACTAACCTGTCTACCGACAGCGACCAATGCCAGGTGTTCCAGAGGGAGTGAAACTAACAGGTAATGATCAAGTGATCTCTCTCCTGCCATCCATCCCCACCCTCTGACAAACACTGTCTCCTTGTACTCCATCTGTCTGCATTCATATGTTGTCTCTTGTCTTGTATTTAGACTGTAAGCTCCTTGGGCCAAGGATTGTCTTTTTGTACTGTGTTTGTACAGCACCTAGCACAATGGGGTCCTTGTCCATGACTCAGGCTCATAGGCACTACAGTGATAAATGTCAATAATAATCATCATTCCTCTCTAAAGGCACGTAACGTAGCAATCAGCAACTGTTTCTCTTCCATAATCATCTTGCCTAAAGAGTCTTCCTAGGAACAGCCCTCCTTCAATATGTATGTGAGATCACATCAATGTCTAGTGAGATGCTATAGACTCCACTGCCAACACCACCCAGATTAAATCCAGCTATACATCATCATTTTCCTCAGATGCAACCAATGCTACCAGAAGGATGCCTACACATGCTCCTAAATAAAAGATGACAAACTCAACTCAAGCAAAACCAAAGTAACACTGATCAGAAAAGGGGAACTGCTTTGAAGGAACAACTGAGACATCTTCCCCTTCTCCTGATGCCTGCCCCTACTTTCTTCACTTCAAAGTGGTGCAAAATCTTGAGTCCTGCTAGACTCTTCACTAGACCTAGATGCCCAGTGGCAAAATAATCCACCTTCATCAAGCTAAGAAATTGGAGCCTTTCCTTCTGGACAAGGATTTGACCACAAAAATCCACAAGTTTATCACTTCCAGAATGATTACTCCTGGGGGAATTCTGCATCGTTGCGTGTGTGCAGAATTCATGTCCCCCATAGATTTCTTTACTTCTCTGCAGAAAAATGACTTCTGATGGGGAAGCAAAGGGAAGCCTTGAGAGCGGTCATGTGCCCCAGCCCCAGCAGCACAGGCAGGTCAGTTAGGGCGTCTGGACAAGCCAGTTGAGACATAAATCATCGCCAGGGAGAGGGGCTGGGCAGTCTTGTGTGTGACAGAGAAAGACACACTGTCCCTCTTACGCACACTCGTCATGGAGGGGCAGGGCTTTGGGTTGTTTTTGAGGAGGTAGGCGTGGGGCAGTCTCTGTCCCCTCAGGCAGAGCAGAATGTTAGCAGTCTACCTGCTTAGTGAATTGTTCTTAGTGAACTGTTCCCGTTGTCTTTGTGAAACCCCCAGGAGTATAAAACAGGTGTAAAAGTTTCAAGGCTCCTTTACATTGCCAGAATGGGGTAAAGGAGTCGTATTTTAAAGGACAGTATGGCTTATAAATGCTTATGGTACTTCAATGATTAGAACTGGTCTAAATTTTTGGACTGAAAACATTTCCTATCAAAACATGTTCCATGAACTATTTGCTACTGACTTTTCTGGAGATAGTCCGTAGCCAATATAAATTGTGAGTTTGACTCCCCAGCCCTCACTTGCTCTTCAGTTGCCTATGATGTAACACTGAGCATATGGCTGCATATATTTGTTGACTAATAACTAGAAATAAAGGGTCAAGCCTAGCTACATTACTATTAGACAAAGGAAGTTTGGGGATTTCCTCCAATGCTCTCCATTCCCATTCTCCATCCACTGTATTTTAATTTAAATAAATTACCAAAATAATTGAAACCAGCATGATTATATTATGTTATTTTGACAAGTAAAATATGCAGAATTTTTAATTTTTTGAAGCAGAATTCCCCCAGGAGTAAATTATTAATGCCACTTTGTGGCTACATTTACACTATTGGGGGGGGGAAATCGATTTTAGATACGCAAATTCAGCTACAGGAATAGCGTAGCTGAATTCGACATAGCTGATCCGACTTACCCTGCTGTGAGAACGGCAGCAAATCGACCGCCGCAGCTCCCCCATCGACGGCGCTTACTCCTACCTGGGCTGGTGGAGTACACACGTCGATTCGGGGATCGATTATCGCATCCCAACGAGATGCGATAAATTGATCCCCGGAAGATCGATTTTCTACCGCCGATCCGGATGGGTAGTGAAGACAAGCCCTGTATCTGGGGCTAGAAGTGGAAGTAACAGACTCTCCAACTTGTGCAGAATGTTGTAGCCTCTCTCTTCAGTCAGATTGGCCAATGGTAAGCACATAAACTCTGTGCACCAATCTTTCCACAGTCTTTACAGTCCACCTTCTATTACAAGTTCAAGGCCTTGGTCCCAATCTTCAAAGTAGTCAGTGGGCCAGGAGGACCAGCTACATCAGAGATCTCATCTCCATATATGTACCAACAAGACAGCTGTGCTCTTCTGAGACAGTGCATCTGACAAAGCCTAAAATGAAGTATGAGAGAACTGGAGATAAAGCATTTTTGGCTCAGTAACAAGCTTTGAGAGGAGCTAGGAATATAGCACTGGAAGGGACCTCCCTCCCAGGTTACGGAATCTAGTCCTCTGCTATCACAGGCAACCCCATCATATACTCCCATTCATAAATTTATCAAGCTCCATCTTAAAACTAGTTAGGCTGTTTGCCCCCATTACTCCTATTGGGAGGCTGTTCCAGAACCTCACTCCTTTGATGGTTAGAAACCTTATTCTACTTTCCAAACTGAATTTATTCATGGCCAGTTTATATCTGTATGTCCTTGCTCCATCATTGTCCCTTAGCTTAAAAGGCTCTTCTCCTACCTTATGTCTCCCTGGATATATTTAAACAGAACAGTCATATCCCCACTCAGCCTTCATTTTGCTACATTAAATAAGCCAAGTTTTTTTAATCTCCTCTCATAAGATTCCTCTGAAACTGAGACCAATCCAGAGTCTGATAAAGCCTTCCTAAAATAACTAGAACAGTTTCCATTGAGAGCCTCCTATGATGAACAGAGGAAGAGCAGATGACTACATGAAGACACATAGGGCATCACTTCACAGATCTAATTTACCTGCGAAGCACTTAGATATCACAACAACGAAAGCTACAAGGAAAACCTTCAATAAGCAAAGTGAGTGTCAGACAAGTCTATTTACTGAGCCCTGACAGTATGCACACAATAGAAGAGACAGTCCCTGCCCTGAGAAAGTTACTAATAGCCTATTTAACAGGAATGCCTTCCCAGGAACAAGGAATGTCTTCTGTGATATATGCAGAAGAGTGTATGACATGTATAATTAACAGCCTGTTCCTGGCTTTTAACTTACGCCCTAGCATGACAACTACCTATACTGAACTCCCATAGTGAATGTCCTGTACCTGGCACTGAGCAGGCAGCAGGAGCGGCCTCTGCCCTATCCCAGTGCAGACCGAGTCCTCTCACGAGACTGCAACATGAGTAGTAACGTCCTGCCTCCCGTTAACTGGGAAATTCACACAGAGAAACACGGACAATAGTAAATCCAGTCCACTTAAGATAGACATTAAGCCACGTCAGGTACGCGGCGGCCCCCGGGCCCCGCTGGCTTTTACCACCGTTTCCTTACATATTTTTCCTTGTTGGTGTGGAAGGTGCGAGGCGGACCGCGCAGCGCGCTGTCAGACTAGCCCGACGGGGACCGCGGCCCTCGACCCCCGTTCAGTGCCAGGGGACACCTGTAACAGCAGCCCCGGCCTCTGCTCACGGGGCCCGGCCGGGGTCAGTGCCTGTCACCGCCGTGAGGAGAGGGGAGCCATGGCGGGGTCACTACACAGCGCGCCGGGGCCGCCCCTCCGGACCAGAGAGCCAGGCGCGGCGACGCCGCCGGGACGGGGACCGGGCACCACACATGGGGCGGGGGCTGCTCGGACCTAGAGCCGCAGGGGGCGGCGCTGCCCGGTCTCTGTACAGAGCGGGGTTACCGGAGCCAACTCCCCCTTACCGCGGGGCCCGGGCAGGTGGGCGCAAAGGCTGGGGCGTGTCTCCTCCTTAGGGCGCAGCGGCTCCGCCTCCGGCCCATCTAACTCCGCAGCCACTGCTGCCGCGCAACAGTGAACCGCAGCGGCTTCCTCTTCCTGTCACGTGACTGGGGCGGCCCAGAAACACCGCAGTCAACTGCGGGGACGCTCGCTGGACAGAGCGACCCCTCTCGGCGGGCGGGAGCAACAGTCCGGTCACCACTGTCCTCGCAGCGCTCGGCAAGGGAATGGGGAGGGCGATGGGGCGAGCCAATAGGAGCCCAGGCAGGCGGCAGAGGGCGTGGCTCCTGTTGGGTCACCTGGGCAGAGAGTGGAGTGAAGGGGGAGGTGAAGCACAGCTGATCTGGAACTGTGGGAGGCAGCGTGGGGCAGGGGGTGAAGTCTTGAGTGGGGAGGAGGAACTAAACTGGGGCAACAGGGTCATTTGTCCTGAGCCAGGCCTCTGTCAGCAGCACCATTGCTTTTTACAGTATTTAAATTTTAAAAATTAACTTTCTAGTCCCTTTGCTGACTAGAAGCCCTTTGGCAGGTGATACTGGAGTGCCTGCCATCTCCTGAGCCTGCAGGCAGCCTGACAACACCATCACCCTAAGAAGGGAGAACTGCCCCCTTCATCTCACTGGCGGGTTAACTCTGAGTCAAAACGGCAAGTGAAATATTATTAACAAAAGTAATTTTCCCTCTGTTGATATTCACCACTTCTTGTCAACTGTTGAGAATAGGCCACTTCCACTTCAATTGAATTGGCCTCGTTAGCACTGATACCCCACTTGGTAAGGCAACTCCCATCTTTTCATATGCTGTAATATATATATATATATATATATACTGCTTACTGTGTTTTTCACTCCATGCATCTGATGAAGTGGGTTTTAGCCCACAAAAGCTTATGCCCAAATAAATTTGTTAGACTCTAAGGTGCCACAAGGACTCCTCCTTGTTTTTGCTGATACAGACTAACGCTCTGAAACCTGTCGTTATTAACCTTGTTCTTTATGCAACACTATCAGTGTACTAGCTGCTTTGCCTGCAAATATGGAGATAATCTCTGCCCCAAAGAGTTTTCAACCAAACAGACAAAATAGCAGTGAGGGATGTAATGTAGGATGCAACAAAAGCAAAGTTGATTGCATATTGAAGTGTATAATGTTTGTTTGTGCATCATCAGCTGGCTTCATGACGGAGACAGCTAAGAAAGGTTATGCTGGTCACTTAAGTAAAACATCCAGCTAAGCTGGTATTGTAAGTGAAATTTGGGAGTACGACAGGGCTTGGGTATCACTTCTCTCTCTCTCTCGATGAAGCTTTCCTCAGAAGCAAGGTAAAAGTTTGAACAACTAAACTTAAATACAATTGTTAAATGATGAAATGTAAAACTAAACAACACAGAGTGGTTAAAAACAGCAGTATCTGATCAACTCTGGATCCTTTTCTACTGCTCTACAGCCACTAACCTTTTGGCACAGTTTTAAGTGCAGGATGTACTCTTCTTTTAAAATTAATTAGCCTGTGCTGTTATAAACTAGTGTTAAGTAAGTTGCATGTGAAAAACATATTGCACAACTTCTCTGTAGAGTTGATCTGAAAATTGGGTTAATACAATCCTTATAATGTACAGAATGACATAGGTTTTTAACTTGAAAATTACCATGAAACACAAAGTAAATAATGCACTTCTATCACCTTTCACATAAGGATCTCAAATCACTTTACAGCCCCACAACCCCAGTTTCAGCTAGGCAAGGAGCACAAGGTTCACATTACACATAATGGAAAAGCAGATTATCACATGGGGTTGAAAGCAGAAGTTATTTATCAGTACTTTGCAACTCTACACAACAGTTTAGGATAGGAAGTGAAGAAGAAGTCCATATCCCATTAAAACTGCAAGGGAATTACCTGATTTGGAATTTGTTCAGTACTTCAAAATTAAAACCCCTTCATTTGCAAAGAATACCATAGAAACTTTAATAACCATATGTGTTCAGGACTTTGGCTTTACTTCTAATCAAAAAGCATCTTCAGCAGCTCAGTGTACTCTAGCACCAGTACTAATTCAGGGGGAAATGTGACACAGAATCACTAACACCTGCAACATATGGGATTCGGATTTTGACCTTTCAAAGACAGACTCAACTCAAGCATGTATAGCTAATTAGATCTGACAGGATCACAGTGCTACAATGAGAAATGATGTCCAAATTAGGGATTTAAAAACAGTAACCGTATAATGATTAAATGTTTACCAGGGAAACTACGGGTGTAGAGGGGTGTTATGTTTTAGGCAGGGCTCTGCTGCTGCCACTGCACCCAGGGATCCCTGCTGCTGCTGCTGCATCTGGGGCTCTGCTGCTGCCCAGCATACCAATGTGCCCAGGGTCCCGGCAGCTGGGATGGACCCCGGCCACGGGGCTGGCAGCCCAGAGGGACCACGGGCGCGCCGGGATGCTGGGCGGCAGCAGGGTGGCAGCCGGGACCCCAGCCACGGGGCTGGCAGCCAGGATGGACCCTGGCAGCCGGGGCCCCAGCCAGGATGGACCCCAGGTGCACTGGGATGCTGGGCGGCAGCAGGGAAGCAGCTGGGACCTCAGGCATGGGGCTGGCAGCCCATAGGAACCCCGGGCAAGCGGGACAGCAGCCAGGACCCTGGGCGGAGTTTAACCGTTAACTGAAACTGATAAGCATCAAGCTTATCGGTAAACTGGTTACACCCTTACATCTGTAGTCCAAATTCTGCCTCAGACTTTTGTATGCAACTCCCATCACCTTTGATGAGGTGATTGCAATTTGGTCTGTACGGTGAGTGACCGTCTCTTTGTGGTCAATAAACCTCATTCATATTTAGCATTGGTTGCATAAATTCTCATAGAATCATAGAAATAAAGGGCTGGAAGAGACCTTGAGAGGTCATCAAATCCAGCCCCCTGTGCTGAGGCGGGGCCACGTAAACCTAGAATATCCCTGACGGGTGTTTGTCCAGCCTCTTCTTAAAAACCTCCAGTGACAGGGGATTCCACAACCTCCCTTGGAAGCTTAATCCAGAGTTTAACTACCCTGAGAGTGAGAGTTAGAAAGTTTTTCCTTATATCTAACTCGAGTCTCCCTTGCTGCAGATTAAAACCATTATTTCTTGTCCTACCTCCAGTGGACATAGAATCATATTCTCACAGCTCTGCAAGTCTTTCATTCATTATTAGCGGTTAGCTAATAAGCGATGGTCACATAAATACCACCCTATACCGGAAACCTACTGACCGCTACACTTACCTACATGCCTCCAGCTTCCATCCAGGACACACCACACAATCCATTGTCTACAGCCAAGCTCTAAGATATAACCGCATTTGCTCCAATCCCTCAGATAGAGACAAGCACCTACAAGATCTCTATCAAACATTCTTAAAACTACAGTACCCACCTGCTGAAGTGAAAAAACAGATTGACAGAGCCAGACGAGTACCCAGAAGTCACCTCCTACAAGACAGGCCCTACAAAGAAAATAACAGAACACCACTAGCTGTCACCTTCAGCCCCCAACTAAAACCTCTCCAGCGCATCATCAGAGATCTACAACCTATCCTGAAAGATGATCCTTTACTCTCACAGATCTTGGGAGACAGACCTGTCCTTGCTTACAGACAACCCCCCAACCTAAAGCAAATACTCACCAGCAACCACACATCACTGAACAAAACCACTGACCCAGGAACCTATCCTTGTAACAAAGCCCGATGCCAACTCTGTCCACATATCTATTCAAGTGACATCATCATAGGACCTAATCACATCAACCATACCATCAGGGGCTCGTTCACCTGCACATCTACCAATGTGATATATGCCATCATGTGCCAACAATGCCCCTCTGCCATGTACATTGGCCAAAGCGGACAGTCTCTACGCAAAAGAATTAATGGACACAAATCTGACATCAGGAATCATAATATTCAAAAACCAGTGGGAGAACACTTTAACCTGTCTGGTCATTCAATGACAGACCTGCAGGTGGCTATATTACAACAGAAAAACTTCAAAAACAGACTTCAACGAGAGACTGCTGAGCTGGAATTGATATGCAAACTAGACACAATCAACTCAGGATTGAATAAGGACTGGGAATGGCTGAGCCATTACAAACATTGAATCTATCTCCCCTTGTAAGTATTCTCACACTTCTTAACAAACTGTCTGTACTGGGCTATCTTGATTATCACTTCAAAAGTTTCTTTTCTCTTACTTAATTGGCCTCTCAGAGTTGGTAAGACAACTCCCACCTGTTTATGTTCTCTGTATGTGTGTCTATATATCTCCTCAATATTTATTCCACTCTGTATGCATCCGAAGAAGTGGGCTGTAATCCACGAAAGCTTATGCTCTAATAAATTTGTTAGTCTCTAAGGTGCCCCAAGTACTCCTGTTCTTTTTGCGGATACAGACTAACACGGCTGTTACTCTGAAACCTAGCGATATATGATGAGACTATGACCCATAAACATTTTGTGCTAAGCTTTGATAAGTACCTTGAGACTTATGATGGTCTAATTGTCAATACATGTGGACTTTAACTTAAAAATCCACATTGTAAAACTACAACCTCATCTTTCGTATACTGGGTTGTTAATTGACTGAAACAATTGAAGCAGTATCAAGGGATATGCTTCTAGGTGGATATATCTTGCGTTTGTAACTCATAAAACAATATACTGTGTACATCTTCTATAATGTATCATTCATGAGGGGCAAGGTTAAAAGAAAATTTACAATCTGATAATTTCTCACTCTAACCACAAAATATAACTGTCTCTGGTAGGATCTATAACAGACTGGACAAAGTGCTTGTTAAAGATTGCATAGAATTTGCATGCAGCTTCAGCAGTATATTACTCAAATAATCATTTTTTAAAATTCCCAGTTTTTCTAACTTCAGACTCTTAATTCTATTGCCACAAAAACAAAATAACAGCACTTTTAAGGCATGCACAACACTTTTACCTCTCTACCCATGCTCTCATTCTGTAGGTGGACTGAGGGACCCTTACATCTTGCTATACCAATTTTAACTCTGCCCCTTGGGACGTTATGTTCTTTAATGGCACAGTACAACCTTCAGTTAATGTTGGGAGAAGATACGAGGAGGTCTTTAATTTATATTGTGAAAATGTATAGAGGTGGAGTATCCAGATGACAGGAAGAGTAGTAAGGGGAGAGCTCTGGGCCATACTGGGAGGGTAAGTGGGATGACATAAATCTAATCTCATGTGCAACGGGAACAAGGACCTGAAATAAGATTGGTGAGGGCAACTTGGACTCTTCCATTGTCTGATTCACTTCAAATGTGGTAGAAATATTCTACCTCAGTCCAAGACACACACTATCAGATTTTAGCCTATTATTCCTTTATGGATATTAGAGTGGAGAATGGCAATATCGGGCTTACCATGGAAACTCAGTGGCAACCTGAACTATGGAATAGCTGGTGCAACCCCATATTAGTTTCATTTCAAAAACAAAGACAGTTTAGTTACCAGAGAGCAAAAAATACAAACATTTTGAACATGAAAGGAATATCTCACCTAATTGTTTTTCTGTCTTTAAGTTAAATGCTAACTTAGTTCCCTCAAAATTTCTAGGAAAATCCTTCTTCTACTGACTTGATGAAAATTTTAATCCAAAAAACATTTTATATAAAAAATAAGGAGTTGAAATTATAACCTCTGCTATAATTTTTCCTGCACAAACTGTAGAATCACTAGCATCATGCTATAACATGTTTGAAAAGTTAATGGGAAGAGAGAGAATTAAAACTTTAAATACATTGGTTAATGCATTTATTTTCAATGTCTTATCTAACTGACATTATCCTGCACTGCCATTATTTAACAATAAACACACCAGGAGAATGGGTGGGAATTATTCCATGTTCATGGGTCAGATTGCACTCTCTCTGGAGGGGAATCCTGAGGAGTCCAATCCTCAAGGAGAATCCACATCTGGTCTTCTGTGTGGCTAGCCAAAGGTGAAAAGGGGACTTTGTTAGGCAATGCCACAACATGAGCTGTAGCATCCTTTTCACTTACCGAAGCTGAGGAGAGGATTTTGTCCAAAGGGAATGAATTCTGTTGATTTACATAATGGTGAAGTTACTTTGGCAATTCCAATGCCAGTCTGAAATCATTATGATTTTCATTGTGTTGACATGTTGTACTTTGACCACTCTATCTGTAGTGTTTCAGGAATACAGAGACCACCTCCTCTCCCATTTGCAATATCATAAGATCTCTGTTATAGCTAGAGCAGTTTCTTATGTGGAGGGATGCTGCTTGAGTGTATGGGATGCAAAGAGGTACTGAAAATAGACAATACATTAGCACTTTGTATGCTGGTATTTTCAGTGTGTAATTAAAGAGATAAATTAACTGAGGTTTTAAGACCCTAAATTTGACCTATATGACCATAAAGTCAGATGGGAAAAGTCTTCTCGATTTTAAATATGTAGTTTTGTTTGCTTGTCTTTTATAGGTGCCACTCCATCACTTGGTCATGAAAGGAAAAACACAATAGCCTCTACTTATATTAGACCTACCAAAATAAGTTGCATCCATGTTACTGGGAGCAGAATTTGGCCCAGGAATTTGGATGGTCTTTGCTGGCTTAACTGCACTCAAATCTATTCTGGTACACCACATTATTTTTGTATTTAAATTCCTGGGTTTTGTTCAATGAAAATAATACAGGCAGGCACGCACAGAATGGAAATCAATATTTGCTGAATGGAAAAGGACTAAATTGGTAGTGGGAAATGTTGTTTCTAGTCCCTAAAGTGTATTATAAACTGTGTCAAATTTAAAACAAACACTTGGAGCCCCATCCTGTTTTCACAGCAATCAGTGGCAAAACTTTAACATGACAGTGTCCCTTAAGATAACCCTTTTTAAAATATAGTAAGAAGATTCTTACATGGTGTAAATTAGCATAGCGCAACTGACTTCAATGGAACTAAACCAATTTATATCATTTGAAGATCTGGCCCAATATAAGCTTCCTGTTGATATTTAAAGTTTGTATGTGTTAAGGTGGATAGGAAATCTATGATTAATGCATGAACAGAGGAGAGATAACATATGATATATATGAATGTTACGTGGGCATTCCCATGTAGTCTCAGTTCTAATATTAGTTTAAACATTAAAAAAGAACATTTTTCATGACAAAAAATAAATTTAAAAAAATACATTTTGTGGCAGAATCTTTTCTTCCTCTTTACCTCCCAGGCATCTGAGTGATTCTCTCTTGCCCACTGTCTCTTGTTTTACATATTCCTGCTACTGTGGAATTCTTCTATTTTCCTCTAAAGCAGCTGGTACTAGTGTCAGAGATGGACATGATGGATCTTGGGTATGGCAATTCCTATGTTCAAAGGTTTGTCCAGATATGATCCAAGGCACTAACTCTCTTCTCATTTTGGGAAGCAATGTTTTTCTCCTTTAAACTCCTTTCTATCCTCTCTCACCACTAAAAGCCTTTTATAAGAATGATATAAATGCATTTCTGTAGATCAGTGACTCTGAGAGATTCCTACTGCAAGTGTCTGTCACTGCTGTCTCTCTGCCTATTAGATTTTGGAATCGTCTCACCAGGAATTAGTGGAAGCCCCAGCTGTCACCTTTTAAACTACATTGTATGTCTAAAGCACCAGAAAATGTGCTCTAGGGAACAGTTCTGCATTAGTAGAAAAGTGGACTAGATGATCCGTCAGGTCTTTTCCATTTATAATTTATCTGATTCTGTATCTCAATGGCATAATTGTGTTCTACTAAACCAGAGAGTGATAGTCTCCTACATCTCAGAACACAGAGTTTTCACAGTGCCACCCTATCAGCCTGACAATACAGAGTGTCCTGTTATTTGGGGCCTCACCTAAGCCCAATGAAATAAATAGGAGTCTTTCCACTGATTTAAGTGAGCCTTAGATCAGGCCCCCATGCATTTTTTATCATTGTTAATTTTGAAGGAATTTAAATGGAAAATTCTCATTTGTCTCACCTTTCCTCCTTTTTGATCTGATCATATACTTAGGGATGGATTATACTCTCATCAAACAAATTACATGTCAAATGGGTTTTAATTGCATTATTTCACATCCAATACAAGCTTATTTAGTCAGAGATAGATATAACCGTACAGTGGTTGAAAGATATGAACAGTTCATCTCAGTGCATTAAATATCTTTGAGCATTATATACAAATTTAGCTAGAGTTACATCTAATCCATTTCCAGCACAATGCAGAAAATCATTGGTGAGAAATTCAGCTACCTGTACGTATCTTCAAAATGAATGTCCTGTAGTATTTATTATTAAGTGATTGACTACAGTCTTAATGATGGAAATTTGCCCACCCAGACAACATGTCCTTCTGCTTATAAAGTACAGAGTTTGTGAGTATTCTAGAAAATATTATGAACTATAGAATAACAGACAGTCCAAAAAAGACTTGACTTAAATCAGATGTAACAACTGCCTTAGTTATTGGCTATTAGAGAGGTTTTTGTCCAGCTTGGGTGGTGGGCAAATTAGCTCATAAATGTATGAGATATACAATACTTTGTTTAGATTATCCCAATGTCATGTAGATGCTGAAAGTATCAACATAGTTTTATAAATTGTATTTATAAATACAGTGCTCCTTCTCTATAAAGCTGCATACAGCTAGATAGCTAATATAAAGAGAAAGCTTGTAATGGATTTCAGTGGATCACATATGATCTAGAATCAGATTGACTTAGAGAACTTTCAAGGGTAGCCTTATAATGAAGATTCATGTTAAAAGGACCCTTGTATATAACATACATCTTAGACCCTAGAATTAACTATGTACTTAGCGTATAGTCAAAGGGCAGGACTTCATATCAGTTAGGAAGGTGGGAAGCATTTAAAAAAGTAAAGTCAAAAGCTGTACATTTTATACAATCTGTTATAAATAATTATTATTTTATTTGATTTTGTTCCACTTGAATTAAAAATGTACATATATAGATTCCTTCAGTCCAGGAATCTCAAAGTGCTTAAAGATATTAATGAAGTAAGCCTCACAATATCCCTGTATTACTATCTCCATTTTACAGATAGGGTATACTGAAGCTCAGAGAAGATAATTGACTTGTCACAAACCAAGTTAATGTCAGAACTGGGTATTAGAACCAAGATCTTAGCTCCCAGTTCTGTGCTTTAACTTCAGAGTCATGCTTCCTCTCTTTTAGGGGTCATTCATGGGCCCTCATGTGCACCCGTGCAGAAGAGTAAGGGAGCGTAAGGAGCCTCCTTATGCCTTCCATGAGCTACCTCCATCACCAAAGCCTTCACAGGCAGAAGAGAAGAGAGGCCACTGTCAGGCAGCTACTCCCCATCCCACTGAGTTTATGGGGACTGAGTAGGGAAGACTGGGAATTGACTTCATCCCCACCAGTGCACTGGCTCGTGCACCAGATTCATCACAGAAAGAGAAATAATTTGAGCTAACAACAGACTAACCAAGTTTCCTGTCACATCAAAGAAAATCCCAATTATAACCAAAAAACTCCTGACTCATGATTTAATAATGTTATCTCCTGCAGTGCAGGCGAAGAAGCTTGGGGCAGGTGATCCAGCAGGGCCAGGGCTGAGATGGAGTGGGGTGAGGCATCACAGGAGGAGAACCCCAGTGGCTCACTGGGGCAAGAGCTTCAGCAGTCACTGGAATGGAAGGCAATGGGTGCTGCCATCTTGGATCACACTGCTCAGCATTGAGCAGGTCCATTTGCTCTTGGCACATGAAACTAGAATGATGCTGAGTTGCTACTGCATGAGGCAGGAGTGGAGAGTGTGGCCTAGTGGAGGGAGTCTCTGTGCATGTGTGAAAGACTTGGGCTGGGCAGGGACACCCTGAGAGGAGAGTAGCTGAGGAGAGCAGGACATGCAAGGGAGGAAGGAGGAGTGGAGGTACCTGATGCCTTCCCCTGCAGGGGGCTCATTGCTGGGTCTTATGGGTGGCAGGTTGAGCTGGGTGCAGAGGGACATCGATGGGCTGGGATCTCAGTTCATTGGGACACTGAAATATGGTCATTTTTGGTTAAATCTCATAACTGGAATATTGGTACAGGGGGGTATGGCTTGTCTAGGAAGGAACGGCAGGGGGGAAAAAGGATATAGATGTAGCATTACAGATCAAAAATATATACGCTTGTTCTGAGGTTCAGAAGGAGGTGAGAGGCAGACCAGTTAAAAGTCTTTGGGTAAAATGTGGAAAAAATAGGGGTGACCTCATGTTAGGGGTCTACCATAGGCCATTAAATCAGAGAAAGGAGGCAGATGAGGCATTTCTAGAACAAATAACAGAAATATCCACAACAAGAGCAGTAGTAATGGGGGATTTGAACTATCCAGACATCTGTTGGAAAAGTAATAAAGCTAAACACAAACGCTAAATTTCCAGTAAGTTCTTGGAATACATTGGGGACAAAAGTTTTTGTTCCAGAAAGTGGAGGAAGCCAGGGGGACAGCCATTTTAGTCTTGATTCTTACCAGGAGGAATTGGTTGCGAATCTGAAGTTGAAAGCAATTTGGGGTGAAATTGGTCATGAAATGATAGACTGCATGATTCTGAGAAAAAGAAGGAGTGAGAGCAACAGAATAAGGACAATGGGCAACAAAAAAGCAGACTTTAACAAACTCAGAGAACTAGTAGGTAAGTTCCAGGGGAAGAAAATGTAAGGGAAAAAGGAGTTCAGGAGAACTGGCAGTTTTTCAAGGAGACAATATTAAACACACAACTACCAACTATTCTGATGTGAAGGAAAGATAGGAAGAATAGCAAGAAGCCAATAAAGCTCCATCAGGAGCTCTTTAATGACCTGAAAATCAAAAAGGAATTGTACAAAAAGTGGCAACATGGACTAATTTTTTATTTCAGAAGGTGGAGAAAGCTACTATGGTAGAGGCTGTTCTAGATTTCATTTTGACCAATAGGGAGGAATTTGAAAGTGGAAAGCAGCTTAGGTGAAAGTGATCATGAAATGGTAGAGTTAATGATTATAAGCATTGGCGGATTAACAACCAGAGGTCCCGACGAACTGGGCTGCCCCCGCACCCCAACCCACTCTGCCCATGACCCGGCTCCCCAGCTGGAGCATCGGGCGAGCAGAGCAGGGCAAGCCCAGTGCCCCGACCCCATTTATCCGGCAGGAGCACCGGAAGGAGAGGGGAAGGGGGGACTGCAGGTGGAAGGGGTGTAGGAGGGTGCTCTGGGCTGGGACCGAGGAGTTCTGAGGGCAGGAGGGGAATCAGGGTTGGGGCAGGGGTTGGGGCATGGAGAGAGGCTCAGGGGTGCAGGCTCCGAGCAGCACTTACCTCAAGCACTCCCAGAAGCAGCAGCATATCCCTTCTCCGGCTCCTATGCAGAGGTGCAGACCTGTCCACAGGCACCGCCCCTGCAGCTCCCATTGGAGCACCAGAGAGGGCCACTGGGGCGGGGCCATTGGAGTGCATAGGAGCCAGAGGCAGGCCATTGCACTGCTTCTGGGAGCCATGTGGAGCAGCCCCCAACCCTGTGCCCCAGCTGGAGCGCCGGAGTAGGGCAAGCCCTAAATCCTGCTCCCCAGTGGGAGCTCGAGGGCTGGCTTAAAATGGCTCACGGGCGTAATTTGCCCAGCCCTGCACTAGCCATCTTTTACATATATCCGCATCCGCAAGCCGTCTCACAAGGACTAGCAACGGAGGGGAGGGAAGGGAAGGAGTGGGCAGCAGGGCTTTGCAGGGAAGAGGCAGCGCAAAGGAGATGCTGGAGGGAAGGGGCTTCACATCACATGCTGCTCCCAGGGGCTCGCAAGCGACGGCACACAGCAGCAGCAGCGCATGTTGCATCACAGTGGGGCGGAGGGGTGGAGCACTGGGGCACCGTCCGCTCCAATTCCCATGGCCGGGGGTGGGCCCTGCTGCCCAGGAGCCATCGGGCCAGGCCCAGGATTGGGAGCGCAGTCAGTGCTGCCAGGCCGTGCCCTGATGGGGACTCTGGTGCTGCCCGAGGGGCCTGAGCTGTTGGATAGGAAGCAGCATGACGAGCGGGTGCTTGACAGCCCCGACTCCAACCTGCCGTCCAGCCCTAGCCACTGGCTGCTGCCGCCAGCCCCGAGCGTGCTGCACCCTCCAGGCTGCCCGAGCTGGAAGCTGGTGCATAGAGCCCAGCGTGGTTGTATCCACATCCGATCCACTATCCGCAAAAATGGTCAATGGATATGAAGCAGATATCCACGGATTTGCAGGGCTCTACTTATGAAATTAATTGTCAGATACTTAAGGAACTAGCTGAAGCAATCTTGGAACTGATAGCAATTATCTTAGAGAATTCATGGAGAGTGGGTGAGGTCCTAGAGGGCTGGAGAAGAGCAACATAGTACATATCTTTAAAAAGAAGAACAAAGAAGACCTGGGAAATTATAGTGCAGTCAGCCTAACTTCAATACCTAGAAAGATACTGGAACAAATGATTGAAGAATCAGTTTGTAAGCCCGTAGTGGATAGTAAGATTACAAGGAATAACCAGCATGGATTTGTCAAGAACAAAACATGCCAAAAAAAACTAATTTCCTTTTTTGAAAGGTTCACTGCTCTAGTGGTTCGGTGGGAAGCAGTACCAATAGCCATGATATATCTTGATTTTTAGTAGGGCTTTTAACGCAAACCCACATGACATTTTCATAAGAAAACTAGGGAAATGAAGTCTAGATGAAATTGCTATTACGTGGGTGCAAAAATGGTTGAAAGAGTAGTTATCATTGGTTTTCTGTCAAACGGGGGGGGGAGGGGCGGATATATTGTGGGGCCCTGCAGAGGTCAGTCCTGGGTCTGGTACTATTCAATATTTTCATTAATAACTTGGAGAATGGCATGGAGAATATGATTATAAAATGTGTGGATGACATCAAGCTGTGAGGGGTTGCTAGCTCTCTGGAAGACAGGATTAGAATTCAAAACAGCTATGACAAATTGTAGAATTGGCCTGAAATCAACGAGATGCAATTCAATAAAGACAAGTGCAAAATACTACACTTAGGCAGGAAAAAAATCAGATGCACGACTACAAAATACGAACTAAATATGATAGTACTGCTGAAAAGGATCTGGGGTTAAAATGGATCACAAATTGGATATGAATCAACATTTTAGGAAAGATGTAGACAAATTGGAGAGTGTCTCAAAGAGAGCTACAAAAATGATAAAGGTTTAGTAAACCTGACCGATGCGGAAAGTTTGAACAAAAGGCATGTTTAGTCTTGAAAAAAGAAGACTGAGTTGGGGGGAACCTGATAGTCTTCAAATATGTTAAGGGCTGTTATTAATAGGACAATGATCAATTGTTCTTCATGTTCAGCTAAGGTAGAACAAGAAGCAATGGGCTTACTCCGCTGCAAGAGAGATCTAGGTTAGATATTCAGAAAAACTTTCTAACTACAAGGGTAATTAAAATCTGGAATAGGCATCTAAGGGAGTTTGGAATCTCCATCACTGAGGTTTTGAAGAAGAGGTTGGACAAACAAGGTTTACTTGGTCCTTCATCAGTACAGGGAACTGGACTTGATGATCTCTTGAGGTTTGGGAGATTCTATAACAGGTTTGGGGTATTTCCTCCATCGTCAAGTCCTTCTTCCCCACTCCAGATTTCAAACCAGAAATTCTCTGGGGGCTCTGATGCTCTCAGAAAAGAGCCAGTTTTCATAGTCCTCCCCATCCAGACCCCAAAAGCTGTGCGCTTTGTAATGAAAGTTTAATATAAAGATTTCCACTCCCCCATACGTTTGCAAAAGCAGCATAAGAGTAATAGTAAAGGATTAAAATAAATTGAAATTAACAACCTTATATATAGATTTAATTTGGTAAAACTTTAGCTCTTAGTTGGTGGGAAGAATCAGTGAATCGAGTGTAATTATTTTTACAAAATACACATTTAATGTAGTAACCATAGTCATATATTAAAGATCCCACCTTATCTATTGGCAATAGTATTTCTAAAGATGTGTATGATTAGTAGAAAAGTATACAGTGGCACTCAGGGGCCTCCCACCCTGGGAGCCAAACCCCCTCTCCAGGGCCTTGCATCCCATATCTCTCTGAAATTAATTTGGAAATGCTGGTCAGGAGGGCTAGCAAAAAGACGGCTGCAGATTACTTCACCTAGAACAAAGGGGAAGCAGAAACCCTGTGATTTTGCTCCTGTGGCCTTGCTCCTGGGGCAACACAGCTATGAATTATCCTTTCCTGATGCTGAATTGTAGGGTTACAATCCACTTCTTAATATTGTGTAGCAGGGTGGTTACCCCGCTCCTGCCTGAGGGGTTTAAAACAGCCCTGGCAGAGGGCTGGGGCAAAGGGGAAAGCTACTGGGCTGATTGGGGAAGTAGCCCCAGCTGGCCTGTATAAGAAGGCTGGGAGCCAAGAGCTCAAGAGTCTCTCTCTGTATTCAGAGAGAGAAGGGCCTGGCTGTAGCAAGCTAGAGATAGTGTACCTGAGTGGAGTATGGCTGGGGAGCTCCAGCCTGGATAGCCCCAGGCTGCAGCCTGGTAATAGGCCAAGGGGTACTGGGGATTGTAGAGGGCAGCCCAGGGCTAGGCCAAGGCAGCAGGTCCGAACCCAACCTTGCTGATGATGAGTGGCCTATACTGCAGTCTGCCCCAGAGAGTGGGGGCTAGCTGGTGACTGGCAGTGGCCTTCACCTGAGGTGAGGTGGGGTTAGTGGGTGGGGGTTCCCCTGGGAGGGGAGACCTAGCATATGTATGGGTATTGCCAGGGGGCAGCACCCAGAGCAAGGGGCAACAGGGGTCCTTGGAGGGACACGGGGGCCAGTGCAGAGGACAAGGCAGATCACTGGCCTGTAGAGGGCGCTCCAGAGACTGGTGAGCTAATTCCCTGGACGACCAGCAGGAGGTGCTGCAGAGGTGAGTCCGGACCTCTTACAATTGACTGAGAAAGATTCCCAAAAGCACTCAATGGGAGCAATTAGGCCAGTGCTGAACTCAATGGTAAAACAACTGACTTCAATGGAAGCAGAGGTAGGCTAATGCTAAACGCTTTTTAAAAAGCCACCCAATTATTTAAATTGTTACATTTAATCAAAGGCATTAATATGCATTTAAGTAACATACTGAAAATATGCTGAGAAATTGTTAGAGCCATTGCAAGCCACAAAACCTCACTCACCCACTCTTGTAATAGACCCATAATTTCTGGCTGAATTACTGAAGTCCTCTTTAAAGATTTAAAGTTACAGAGAATTCAACATTTATTCCAGTAGAAACCTGCAAGTGACCTAGGCCCCATATAGCAGAGAAAGGTGAAAAATCCCCAAGGTCTCTGCCCCCAAATATGATGGTCATTTGGACCCTGAGCATTTCAGCAAGACCCAACCTGGAAAAGAATACTCTGTAAGAACTCAGAGCCCTTCCTATCCAGTGTCACTGTTGCTCTAGAGCTGAAGAAAGTGTGGATGTTAAACTGTGTTCCCAAAACTAGGTTAGCATCAAAGTTGATTCAAAGAAAATGATGTGAACAAAATATATATATTTGTATTCACTTGTGCTCAAAAAAGGGGCAAATAGAAAGAGGCAAAATTAATCAGGAAATACTAACTTTAAATTTTTAAGAGGGTAGCACAAGTGATGGAAGTTAAAAATGAAAAAGTATTTGACACTCTGTAAAAAAATATAATAGACACATGTTTCCCCACAGTGACAATGCATCCCATATTTTTCATAGTGATATTATTATGATTGGTTATAGCATAATTATGATGCATTTTATGCAAGATAAATCATGTAAGGTATAATTGGAAAAGTTATGAATTGCTGAATATGATTATCCTATTTTTATGCATATTTCATTTTTATCTGAAGTTATGAATATTGACTATGTATCTGTATTTCAAATGTAGTTACACCTGGATAATGCCCACTAGACAAGATGCTTTCAGTCTAGCTAGTGGGTGGGGAAGGGCCTATTCAGGGCAATGGGCCATTAGGAAAGAATAGGCCTTAGGAGAAGCTTATCTCCCACCTGGGGAACCTTCCTGAGAATCCAACAGATAGCCTCCAAGTAATGGCTGCTATGACTCTACAAGGACATGTGACCAGACCACATGTCTGTGGACTCCATCTTGGGATGTCAATATTTTTCCACAGACTGGTTTGGGAACCAAGCAAGTGCAGCTTGCCCCTTAAGAATCTGCAACCTGCTTGTATCATCTCTTACAGTGAGAATCTGCTAATTCATATCCAATCTACCTAGTATATTTGGCTTAGTTTGTGTTTTTTGTTTATATGCTAGGTAATCTGCTTTGATCTGTTTGCTATCCCTTAAATCTATCTTTTGTAGTTAATAAATTTGTTTTTGCTTTATCTAAACCAGTGAGTTGGAGTGAAGTGTGTGGGAATCTTAGCTCAAGGGGCAAAGGCTATTGCATATTACTCTCTACATTGAAGGAGGGGGCGAACTTTATGAGCTTACTCTTTATAGTTCCCTGTGCAGTGCAAGAGGGTATAATTTTTGCGTTTATACTCCAGAGGGGGTGCATGCCTGGGGAGTTGCCTTAGCTGTAGCCTTTCCATTGTTGGTTCATTGCAGGGGCTGGACAGAGAGCCTGCATGTAACTGCAACTGCATGTGGCACTACCTGTATGAAGGCTGGTGTGTAAGTGTTTGCATGATTGGGATCTTACTGAAAGAAACAGTTCATTATCTATATAAAAATGAGGTTTCTGGTTTTGGTTGATATGTAAAATTAAATAGCAAATACTGCATAGCACTTATCTTTTATATCAGATGATTTGTTGGAATCTGGCACTGGAAGCCACTAGTCACCTTATTGTTATAAAATCCATCTTTATGGCATAGGACACAGGGACAGACACAAAAGGTTGGAAGCATAGAAGCATATCTTCATAAGTACTAAACAGTCCCCATTGTTGGATGACCAGAGTGAATCATCATTTATGTAGGTTATATCGAAGTTCACAATCTTCAAGTCCTTTTTAAGGTACATGTAATTCAATTTGTTTAACGTTCGAGCAAAGGCATATTTAGATGCACAGCTATATGCTTCCCAACTGTAGACCTTCTCAAAGTGCATGTCAAAATATGGATTATCCTAAAAAAAAATGGAGAGAATGAAATTACTAGCTTTATAGGCACTGGAACAGCAATATTTATTGTTTTATGCTTAGCCACCTTATAGTCTTTATCTCACTATAATGGATTCATGAAATATTAGCACTGGACTTCAGAAATATTTCCACAATCCATAGACATTCCTACAGGGGTGGTTCTTTTAAATTTTTACCAAGAATGCCCTAAAACAGTCTGTAATCAGGTATAACTCTCAATGATGTGAGCACGGGTTTCAGGATTTGTCCAAATGAACACACTACAACTTATGACAATTATAAGACACAATTTTAAAATGTACAGGACTGTAATATTGTCCAAAATGTACTGTATGAAAAGCACTTATCTCCTATTATAAATAAATTCCCCTATCAAATTAAGAGTATTGATTGCCTTCTTTGCCTATATTGCAGATTTCTAGGTTTACTGGCTCCTCTGCTTGCTTAATGCTAACAATGGCTTTGAAATTAAACCTGTTAAATTAAACTTTGTGAATGTCATTAGCTGTAGTTTATTATGAACATTTATCCTAATGTTAATGACTTTATGATTAAATCTTTTTTCATCAGAAATAAGACAGCCTTTGATCATACCCTCCTATGAAAAAAAAACCTGTGGGAGGAGGTTCTGGAATAGGAAATCTCTGGGACGATTCCCTCAGATAGCTCCCTCAATCACTGCATTATGGGAGTGGAGTTCAGTGTAGCCATGCTATGAGCAAGTCCTTCTGGCTGCCATGGCTGTGGGAGCTCTGGGATATGACGAGAGGAAAGATAAATCAGCCCTAAACTGTTATTTTTTTGGCCTAAGCTGCATGGAGCCAGGAGGGGCTGGGAGTGGTTGGACATGTCGTCCACCCCCTACCCTAATTCACCCAGATTTACCATAAACACAGAGTGCATAAAGTACTCAAAGTATGGGAAGGGAGATGTGACTGACCCTCCCCCCTCATGGGCATGAGCGGAGTGTCATGTTCTTGTACCAGACATGGACGAGCTACACAGCTTGCATATACACTCCAGATGTGTTCATCATAAAATCCTTTCAGGCTTTGCCAGGTATGGCTGATATTTGTTTAAATAAGGTATTTTACATATATACACACACACACACCTAGTGACTGAACAGTAAAATACAATTTAGCATTCCATTACATCTCCCCCTTTAAGTTCTACATTCCCACCATTTACAATATTTACACTATCACACACTTTGTTCAGTATGGATCAGTCTGTTAAGTATCTCTGAAATGTGTTAAATTTCTAATTACATGATCCGAACACAACAACTCGGTCATCTAGCTAGCTGCAATGACTGTCTCTGGTCAGTTTGGAATCTGAGTGTTCTTCATGTTCTGCATCTGCCATTTGTAGAGTTTGTTCAGCTCATTGTTCTTTCTGAGGAACAAACCGTAGATGTTGACAGTTTTTGTTGAACTCTCCACTGTTGGTCTCAATCACATGATCGTAGTGCTGAATTATTTCTTTAGAGCAGCTGCAGTTGTCCATCCCTTTTCTCCATCTAATTTGACAAAAACATGGTCGCCAGGTGGTAGATCTGGCAGTTCTCTAACCAAGTGATATCTGTTGTAAAAGTGTTCATAAGCTTTTTTTTTTTTAGCCTTTTTATCCTATTGGGCTACTTCATGTCTGGTCATGTTGGAGATAGAACTACTGCTCAAGTTTTGGAAAAGAACCTGAGTTGTCTTCCCATCAGGAGTTTTGCTGGACTGTATCCAGTAGCTGCTGTTGGCATTGATCTGTTACTCAGAAGAACAAGGAATGGATCTTCCTGCTGTAGGATTTTCTTGGCTGTGTGTACAGCTTTCTTAGCATCTCCTTTTGCTTGTGGGCAATGTGGGCTGCTAATAATATGATCAAAATCATATTTCATTCAGAATGACTTACATTCTGCTGCAGTGAATTGTAGTCTGTCGTCTGTCATTAGTTTTTCCAGAATACAGAAGTGATCAAAAGATAATTTTCAATTTCTCAGTAACACTATGACACGTTATTTCTTTCAAGTGCATTATTTCTATATACCTGGAAAAACAATCCACTCCAAACAGATTTTGATGCCCTCTGAATTTGCATAAATCTGCATCTAGTCTCTTCCAAAGAGACTCTTCGGTAGGTATGTTTTATATACTGTATGGTTCAGCATTGTCTTTGTGGATTTGTACTGGATCTCATTTCGAAAGTCCCCTATTATCATATCTGTCATCAATTTCTTTCACTAGCCCATAAGGGCTGCCATATTGCAGCTGAGAAGGTTGTTGGTCTTTGATCCTAGGCACTCTGAACAATTGGAAAAAGGCAACCAGAGTGCCCATCTTTAAAAAAAGGGAAGGAGAATCTGGGGAACTACAGACTGGTCAGCCTCACCTCAATCCATGGAAAAATCATGGAGCAGGTCCTCAAGGAATCCATTTTGAAGCACTTGGAGGAGAGGAAGGTGATCAGGAACAGTCAACATGGATTCACCAAGGGCAAGTCATGCCTGACTACCTGATTGCCTTCTGTGATGAGATAACTGGCTCTGTGGATATGGGGAAAGTGATGGACATCATATACCTTGACTTTAGCAAAGCTTTTGATATGGTCTTTCACAGTATTCTTGCCAGTAAGTTAAAGTATGGATTGGATGAATGGACTATAAGGTGGACAGAAAGCTGGCTAGATTGTCAGGCTCAACAGGTAGTGCTCAACGGCTCAATGTCTAGTTGGCAGCCGGTACCAAGCGGAGTGCCCCAGGGGTCAGTCTGGGGCTGGTTTTGTTCAACATCTTCATTAATCATCTGGATGATGGGATAGATTGCACCCTTTGCAAGTTCGCGGATGACACTAAGCTGCGGGGAGAGGTAGATACGCTGGAGGGTACGGATAGGGTCCAGAGTGACCTAGACAAATTGGAGGATTGGGCCAAAAGACCTCTAAGGTTCAATAAGGACAAGTGCAGAGTCCTGCACTTAGGGTGGAAGAATCCCAGGCACTGCTACAGGCAGGGGGCTGACTGGCTACACGGCAGTTCTGCAGAAAAGGACCTGGAGATTACAGTGGATTAGAAGCTGGATATGAACAGTGTGCCCTTGTTGCCAAGAAGGCTAATGGCATATTGGGCTGCATTAGTAGGAGAATTGCCAGCAGATCAAGGGAAGTGATTATTCCTCTCTATTCGGAACTGGTGAGGCTACATCTGCAGTACTGCATCCAGTTTTGTGCTCCCCCACTAAAGAAAGGATGTGGAAAAATTGGAGGGAGTCCAGCAGAGGGCAACAAAAATGATTAGGGGGCTGGAACATGACTTAAGAGGAGAGGCTGAGGGAAATGGGGCTATTTAGTCTGCAGAAGAGAAGAGTGAGGGGGAATTTGATAGCAGCCTTCAACTACCTGAAGGGGGGGGTTCCAAAGAGGATGGAGCTCAGCTGTTCTCAGTGGTGGCAGATGACAGCACAAGCAGCAATGGTCTCAAGTTGCAATGGGGGAAGTCTAGGTTGGCTATTAGGAAAAACTATTTCACCAGTGGTGAAGCACTGGAATAGGTTACCTAGGAAGGTGGTGGAATCTCCATCCTTAGAGGTTTTTAAAGCCTGCCTTGACAAAGCCCTGGTGGGGATGATTTAGTTGTGGTTGCTCCTGCTTTGAGCAGGGGGTTGGACTAGATGACCTTCTGATTTTCTATGAATGCATAGCTTTTATCTTTGTAAACAGTTTCTGTGATGAACTGGTACATGCAGTTCAGAATACCTCCAGGGCTACTCAGAGCTGTGTCTGGCGACTTAAGCTGTGGGAGGGGTTAAAGTGATTGTACATCCCTTCTGAGAGGACTGAGACATCAACTCCTGAGTCAGTTTTAAAGTCAGTAGTCTTGCCCTGAATATTCAGTTTCACTCTCCAGGCAGGCTCTGTCATCACAAGTGATAGATTCCAGAAACAATTACTTTTGATTGTCTAGAATATGAATCAACTCCCTGACTGCTTTGGTGCAGCAAACAGACGCAGACATGTCCATATATTGTACAATTATTACACCATGTGCCTCAGCTGGAAATGCATCATCTCTTGGGATATGTCTTTTTCCACACTGTGATGGGTGTTCAACCCACACTTGCCCTGAAAATGTTAATGAAGGCAAAGAAAGCAGTTAATTAATCCAACAGGCCACAGCTGAGGGTAATCAGGTGGCCAAGTAATCCCTTGAATGAGTAAAGGAGTCCAGGTCTGAGCTGGGCTGGACTTATAAAGATAGGAAATTGTAAGCAGTGGGGGCTGCTGAGAAAGGGCAGACACTCTCTGGAAATGGGGAGGAGTGTTTGGAGACTGCAGAGTGAGTAGGATGCAGTCATTTCCTGGGAAGAGGGAGAAGGGTTTTGGAGCTGGTAGACCCAGAGAGAGAAGGGGGACCAGTGGTTGGAAGCAGTCTAGGGAAGGTGCAGTGAGGGTTAGGAGAGGAAAGCTCAGGACTGTTGAGGGTCCCTGGACTGGAACCCAAGTAGAGGGCAGGCCTGGGTTCCCCTACCAGCTACTGGGGAGTGGCCTGGGCATTGCAGATGCTAGACAGACAGCAGGTCTGGAAAGACTCTGAATTCCCTAGAAGGTGAGGATCTTAGTGACCTGGCTGAAGGGCTGAGTCATGATGAGGATGCCACGGTTCCTGGAGTGAGGTGGATCTGCAGAGGGAGAGGACGATGGGATAGGCACCACCTGAAGAAAGTGCACCACCTGGCAGAACTAATCCCCAGGGTGGCCAGCAGGAGGTGTCACTGTGTGAGTGGACCCTGTGACACATACCTTGTGCATGTTGGCTGGAATTTATTCTTTTTAGATTGGGAGTTCTCTCTCTTTGCCACAGGGGTTTTATTATGATGCCTTTTAACACTCAAGTGTCTGTTATAGCTTCTAGGCTAGTTTCAGGCTTTTCAAGTTGCTCCTGCCTTTTGTTCTGTTTGACTAATTCTGACTGTTTTGCTATCTGTATAGCTGTGGCTAGGGTTAAATCTCTCTGCAGTTGTAGCTGCTGTGAAAGGTTTTAATCTGTTAACCCAATTACCAGTCTGTAATGGGGTCAGGACTCATCACCGCTGGCGCCTCCTGCTCGTTGCTCCAGGAATTAGCTCTTGTCAGCCGTGGAGCACCTTCTGCGCGTGCTGTCTCGCCCATTGTCTGCTCTGCTGGTTGGGACCGCATTGTTCCCTGCTCAGAGGCATCTGCTTCAGGACACTACCCTCTGGCAGTACCCACTACTCCAGTCTCACCCCCTTCTGGGGGGAGGGGAGGTTAACATCAGTCCTTTAGCTTGCACCTGCCTCAGTGGCCAGCCACAACCCCAAAGTCTAGCCCCTCACCTCAGGGGCAAGTTGCAGTCTATTTTGGCCACACTCCTGTGGCCAGGTGAAGTGCAAGGCGGGGGGGGGGGAAGGAGAGACCCAGGCCCACCTGCTACTCTGGGTCCCGACCCAGGGACCCTGTAGCAGCAGCCTCTCTCTGCCCTCCTTCTCTCCCCTCCTGTCCGCCTATCTTCCCTGGGCCACTTCCCCTTTGGCCCCGTGCACCTTCTCGACCCTTTTTATCAGGAGCCGCAGCCTGGCAGGTAACTGGGCCAGAGCTCTCCTCTGCTCCCCTGAGCCTGCCCAGCACTGCTCTGTCAAAGGTGCTATCTCCTTAACTCAAAAACAACAAGGAGTCTGGTGGCACCTTAAAGACTAACAGATTTATTTGGGCATAAGCTTTTGTGGGTAAAAAAAACCTCACTTCTTCAGATGCATGGAGTGAAAGTTACAGATGCAGGCATCTAACTTTCACTCCATGCATCTGAAGAAGTGAGGTGTTTTTTTTTTACCCATGAAAACTTATGTCCAAATCTTAGTCTTTAAGGTGCCACTGGATTCCTTGTTTTTTTGTGGATACAGACCAACACAGCTACCCCCTGATAGGACTCCTTACCTCAGGAGCCAGTCCTCCCCCTTACTAGTCTCCTTTGCTAGGCAGGCTTTATATGGGGTCAACCCCAGTCCTGACTGGCTCTCCATAGGCCTTTGCTGATCGGCTGCTGGTCTGCGCAGCCTCTCTGGCTTGTTCCAGCCCTTTTTCTCATGGAGTGTGGCGGCCACCCCACTACAGTCTGATATTTTCACGTCTTGCCTTCCCTAAAATCAGTTTTCAAACAATGTACACAGCTCTTATAAAACATTCAACATTTTCCCCTGGTTCTTGAATTCCCTGGTGAAAACATGCTCTTTCATAAACATTTCTATGAGGTATAGAGAGGTATAGAGTATGCATCAAACATAGTCAGAACCCTTTCATAGTTATCTTTGACTATTTTCAGTGAAGTCAAAGGACTTAAAGATATGCTCTGCTTGCTTCCCCATAGCATAAAATAAAGACAATAGCTGTATATCTCCAGTTTCTTGGTTCAGCTTGGTTGCCATGCAAAATCTTGCAAAATATTATTTCCAGTCTTTCCATTCTGAAGGTTTATCGAAGTTGAAATTCTCTAGGGCATTGAAGAGTGGTACGTTGATGAGATCCTGAAACCTTTGTTGCTTTGTTTCTTCTGTCTGCAACCTTTGTAGCCTTTTCCCTTCTGTTTCTATTCTTTACTCCTGACACCAGGTCATGTTGTTCTGTATCAGATATGGACTGGCTGTACAGCTTGCCTTTAAGATATATTCATCATAAGATCCCTTAATGCTCTGCCAGGTATGGCTGAGGTTTGTTTAAAGGAAGTACTGTATTTCACACACAGCCATCTAGTGGCTGAACAGTATAATACAATTTAGCATTCCATTGAAGAGAGAGGTGTGAAGAGGGACAATCTTTTGGGGGTGAATGATTCAGACCAAGCTTTGTTTTTCTTGGAAGAAAATTGCACTGATTTTTTTCTTTGAGAACTCTGCATGAATTCATTTTTATGTAGAATTTATTGCAGTATTTGTACTTGGATTCTATTCATTTGGCTGAATATCTATTAAAATCTTGTATTGAAAATACCTTATTGCATTTACCTCAATGCACCTTCATCTTCTGTAAAACTGAATTTAATTCTGTCTCTGGGTTTGTTCTGATGTCTGTTTTTACTGCCAATTTTGCCCCTTCCATAGCTACACATGAATTACTACTAATTTGAATCCTTTAGCTGCAGGTCCAGTGATTAGGGCACTAGGCTAGGACTTGGAAATTAAACCTGGATCTCCCTAGTCTGCTATACACTTTGTGTGTGAACTTGGGCAAGTCACTTAGCTTCTCTGTGCTTCAGTTCTGTATCTTAAAATGGGGATAATAGTACTTCCCCAACTTACTGGGGTGTTGTGAAGATAAATACATTAAAAGATTTGCAGGTGCTCAGATTAGTGATGAGGGCTGTATAAGTATCAAAGATATATACATCCTGTTTACTCATGAAAAACATTCAGAGGAACCAAGTAAAGTAATGTGAGCAAGATTTAGTCCCAAATATTTAAAGATTGCAGTTCATGGGAATGCAGTTGCTAGCTCCATGTCTTTGGGTCCACCTCTTTTTTCATTATATCTGTGGAGGTTTTCATGGGAAAGCTCCAGTGTAATAAAATAGTGTGTGGTCACTACATCTATTTAAAAAGAGTAAATCATTAAGTGTCTTAGGCCTTGTTTAGGTGCACGTGGACTTAATCTTTAAGTGATTTAGTTAAACCCGTGCAAGTTTGTATACAAACACTAATTTAGTTTTTTTAATTTTGAAAAAGCAAGATTAAATCAAGATTTGTTAGTTAAAGGTCCATGTTTCCACTCCATATCTATAGGTGCAGGCTACCTTCTGGGCACACAAATTTGTGCCACTTACTTCTCCACTCTGCAACACTTGGGAATGTTCAGGGACTAGGCATGGTCTGGGGATTCCCTGGCAGCACAGCAGTAGGCAGATGCTCTTGCATCCTGAAGATCTGCTGAGAGCCATGAGGACCTCAGAATTTGTGAGCTAAGGGGGCAGAATCCCCAGATGCTGCTTCCACTGATAGGAATAATTTTGTCCCCACACCTTGCAGAACTTTATATAAAGTTCTGCAAGTTGAAACTCTGGAATTTTCCTCATCTTTACTCAGGTTATTCCAAGTTCAAATGTAAGTAACTCAACTGAAGACATTGAGTTAAATTTTCCTCTTAGTTACACCAATGTTAATCTACTGATCTACTCCAGATTTACACTGGTGTAGCTGAGGTCAAAAAGTGACTGGGAAAATCTCTATTACGAGGTCCAGCTGTAGGCACCAGCAAAGCAAGCACGTGCTTGGGGCGGCACAATTCTAGGGGCAGCATTCCAGCCATTCTTTTTGCTTGGAGTGGCAAAAAACCTAGAGCCGGCCCTGTCTATTTCTACAATGACATACAAGCAAGAAATAGGCCATCTTGACTCTCATATCTAAGCTGAGTTTACAGAGCTGACAAAAAAAAAATTATTGTAAGTGGAGCAAATGTGATCTGGAGTCTCTGACAAATGATAAATCTGTATCCCCATTATGCCACTTTTTTTTACAGAATCTTTCTTAGTAGAACTGCACCTCATCTGTTGTCAAATTGTAACAAATGCATTGTGCTAATAGAAACTTACAATAAAATACAGCACTTACAGTGTCTGCTTCTTTTCCATCAATCATCTCCAGATCTTTCAAAAGCCACTTTTCAGCCATTTCATATTTCTCATCCAGATCTATTCTAAAGTGTTTCACCATAGATATTTCTACTTCTCCACCTTTAGTCACTGCAAGACAAAAAACTAGTTTACTCAAACAGACAATTGGTTTCCAAAATGTCTGAAAATGAAATACTTCATCAAGCTGCATTTTAAACAATAGTTTAAAAACTAGAGCTATATGAAACTTGATGGGTTTGTTTGCACAGCGAGCAGAATTTAGCCCAATGTTTGCAGCCCATAAACTCTATTTGCTTTTAATAGATTCTTTTTTCACCCTAACCCAGCCTGTAAAGACTAATCTTGTTTGTGGGAAAGCTTTGTTGTTGGGTTTACTAAAGAATACACTCATTAAGGCCCTGATCCTGCCTTTAGATCTGTGCAAGTAGATCCTCATGTGTCTGGAATCCTACTTACTTCAGTTGTGCACCATGCACATGCAAAGGTCCACTGAGTTGATGGACTGTGACCAAAATCAGTTCTGAGTCTGTGCATTTACATTAATGTTTGTATACTTCCTATGAATGGAAGATCTGTTTTCCTATAAAATATTAATAGAATACAAAACAAATAACATGTAGTATTTAAGAAATAGTACTTGAAGTTCCAACTTGTCTGTGATTATCTTCTGCTAATAGGGAGTAAGTGAAGGAAGGATAGAAAAACTCTTCATAATCCTCATCAATATTAATTAATTAATTGCATTAAGCACTGAAAAGGAGATCAGTATTGTGGATTATGCATGTGAATTAGTGGGGGATACTGGAATTTGAACACCTATATTAGGTAGGTTTATTTTCTTTTTTAATTGTCAGATGGTGTCTATGGCTTCATACAAAGATTTGTAACTCCGGCACCCTTCTGAGAAGTGGTACACCTCTGACCTAATGGCCTGCTTCTTCAGCATAGTACTCCAAAACCATTCTTCCCCTGCAGCTGCAGCCTGACCTCTCCACTAGACATCATCACATACCCTCTGGGGGAGTGATCTGGTCTGAGAGTAGAAAGCTGTAGAAAAAGGGTGAAGACCAGTACTAGAAGCACAGCATGTTTTTAAAATGGAATTCCTGGACATCTGGCAATAACTTCTTCCTATCCAAATTTCTTTTGCCCTGACTTGTTAGCAAGAAATTGGTAGTCCCTGTGGAGGAAGTTTTATGCTTTTTTTGTCAATCATTTTACTGTACTTAAAAAAAGAAACAGTTTTAAAATAAAAACAAGTGTAGGGCCTGATCTTGCAAATTCTTGCTAAAGTGTATAACTCCATTTACAGAAGAGGGATTACTCCCATGTGCAAGGGTTTACTGGGTTAAGCCCATATTTCATCCTGAAATACAGAGACAAACCCAAAACAACAAATACACTGAATATAGTTTTTCCTGCAAATGCACAGTAAAACAGGGTGGCTTGCTTTTTTTCTTCCTGGCCCTGTCTGTTGGGAAACCCAACTAATTACTGCTTTTTTTTCTAGTGCTAGGCTCTAGACTCCAACTAGGAGTTAAAATCATGACATCTGAGAAGAACATGTGTTAAGAAACAGCCCTAGAAGTAGTGAAGTCCTAGCTCATCTAAAATATGTCCTCACTTCTTTGGTAATTTAGGTTATCCAAGTTCCTATTCCTCATATTCCCGTGACAAATTGTATATCAGCATTTCTCAGATTTCCCATTTAATTTAGGTTTGAAATTTCTTCTTGGGGGAGAGGAGCCACATTATAGTGCCTTGGATTGTTTAAATTGTTTCCTGGGGTGTTTTAAAGAAGAAAGAGATGCAGTTTGGGGATGCTTGTATTTTCCAATGGATGATATTAAGATGTCATTGCAATCCCTCCTAACCACATCAAAACGCAGTTGCTAAAAATGGCTAGACATCTCTACGTTTCAGTTTTGCCACTAATTGGGTTGATTAGTGATTCAATGTAGGGGAGTATATAATATCCTAATTCCAGACTTTTACCATTTGCCACTATGAAAGTGAAGAGAGACAATATTGAGAATATGGCATGGAAATAGCAGCATTTATCTACCTGCATTGTGGTTTTATTGTAGTATAGCTTTAAATGGGATAGTCTGCTAAAGGTTTCTGTTTGCATCTATGCAAATATTTGGTTTACAATATTTTCTTTCTTACAAGCTATTGACAGGCATAATACAGGTTAACCAGGAAGAATAAATTGAGACTACTATTGAAAGGATAAGATTTTAGGTAGAATGTTTTGATCTTACACTAATTGTGCTGCTAGAATATATACTTGTGAAGAATTAGAAAACATTTGTCTGTATTTAAAGGATATTAAAACAGTAACAATTTTGTTTTAAAAGATTTCATGCCTGATATTTGTACACCTTCTAAATGCACAAAAATACCAACCTGTTTTCAGCATTCACAGAATTTTTTAAAATTAAAACAAATTTGGGCTCCTTTTCTCCTAATCCCTTATGGATACTGCACAAAGCCATCACCCTTCTGACCTTATATGATATCACTGGGAGGCTCTATTCAAGAAACTTCCAGGATTAGAAAGAGCTGTTTAGGTCAGGATTAAGGACTGTATCCTGCAAGGTGCTGAGCAACTTGAACTCTCAGTGACTACAGTAGGAATTGGAGGATGCTCACCAACTTTCAAGATCAGATTTACTCTGTGCCCACCACTTACCCAACTATGTTAGAGTGGGGGGGGGTTCTCTCTCACACACACGTGCGCGCGCACACACTCACTCTCCATTCTTAAATTTCAGTATATTTTCCATTATGTCTACAGAGATTCTCCATTAGGTGAATTTGTTTAGATTTCTTCACTGGTTTGTTCTTTTTATTCTGTGGAAACAACACTCAAATATTTCAGAAGGAGCTTTTGCTCTCTTTTTTCCCTTTGAATGTTCTATAACAACTTTAATCTGATTTTTAAAAAATGTATCATAGTTGTACAAACTATCAACCTTCACAAAAATTCCTGAAGCCCATATGTAGCACATGGTTTGAACCTCAAGAACAAAAAGGGAGCAGAAAGTAATATTCACTTCTACCTACTAATCATTTATAAATTCCCTAATTCTGAACAGCTTTCAGTGGTATAAAAACAATACATTTAGAAATCAATGAAATTGTATTTCACTAGGTGATATTTATTAAATAGGCATTGACAAATTTATATAGCAGACACATTTGAAATTTTTTTGTAAATATTCTAGTAATAAGGTTGTGCCACTGTGAACAATCTTACTTTATTATAGTAATGAACATTCACAATCCCTTGGCTTAAACAAAGATGTACTTCAGGCAATGAATAACAAGAAACTATACTTAAACACAATGAGGGGATGGGGACTGCAAACACTAAAAAAAGAGGAAGAGAACATGTTTACTGAAGAATGTTATGGTTATTATAAAAATACAATTAGTATTATAAAATGGCAGTCTTTTAAAGGCAATTAGCTACACAAAATGTTTGCAAATAGTCAATACAAAATGTTAGAAAACTATTCACAATCTCATTTTTGTGTATTATAAACAACTATGTATCTGGTGCTTTTCAGAACTGGTCTGAAGTAGGGGAAAAATGCATACTCCTTTCCAACCCTATTTTCAACTTCCTAAATGTTGGCTACAACTTTCCAAAAGTGCAGGGATTCTGAGCAATGCAGTAGGTGTCATGCTGTAGACAAGGAAATGCCCCGAACTAGATACAAATGACAAACCTAGAGAGACTTCAGACAAGGCTAATGGTTTCAGACTCCTCTTGCTTTATGCATGTCCACATTTTAAGACTGCAAAGGAACTGCTTGATTGAGACTGACAGCAGAGACAGCAATCTGGCAACATACTGGCCTGTCCCAAAAGATTCCAACCCATTTAATGCCATTAACTACAGCGGGAGGAAGTGTTGCAGTTTAGTTGCTCGCCACTTATTTCAAATACAAGCTCGCATTATAGGCTCCGCTACTTTTTATTCAGGCAACATTCCCATTGAAGTCAATGGGAGTTATGCCCGCATTTAATCGTGCGGGATCAAGCCCTATATATATATTATTGCCCAACATCATAGGACCAAATTCTTCACTGATTTACCCTTTTCTTGTTCAAACGATTTATTTCAGTGGCGATGCCCTGCTATAACACAGGGCGGCAAATTTTACACTCCCCCTTCTCTTCTCGCTGCGTGAACAGTTTGTATCCACTCTCAGCGATGCATTTGGAAAACGCATGTGGCTAAGGGGCTATCCAGTTACTGTTCTATACTGTCACTCGCTTTATTACCACACACAATGTGCTTGGGCCAGAGGCTATTCCTAAACATCCTCATGTGGAAATCTCGGATCCTTCTTACTATGCAATTATAATCTGTTGCACATACTGTGAATTAATGAAAGCGACGCTTTAAGCCTTCCATTTAACAAAGGAAGATCCTTCAGACAATGGACAGCGGCGCAGGCACGATCGTAAAATGTAGGCTATATTCGTGTCAACAGCCAACATAAAGCAACAAGGCCCCAGACACCCGTCTCCTCGGGTTTAAGGTTAGGAGTCTGGCGCGCAGCGGAGCAAAGGTAGCTGTCAGTTACACTTCACCAAGAAGAGAGCCACACGGTCTCACGTACGAGGCTTCTGTGCTATCTTTGCTTGTATCTACACTTGGTTTAATATCGAAACAAGCGCCCTGCGTTTGTTTCAATTATACTAGGCCAAAGCCTAAGTTGGACGCAGGATCATTAGTTAAAAACCTTTCTGAGAGGAGCAGCACTTCCTAAGAGTTCAGTACACCGCCGTCCCCTCCCACCGACCCTGCTATTCCCACCACGGGACAAGTCTCTGCTCTAAGGGCAGTTGTCCAGACCGCCACGGGGAAAGAGCTTGCATTAGAGCCCTTTGAATACAACTTCAAAATAGTTCATCAGTCTAGTACCATGCACATTCCACATGCAAGTATTCCAGGATCTGCGAAACGGGAAGGTGCAAGGTCAGGTGCCAGGCCAGCGTGCTGCAGGGAGACTCGGAGTCACAAAACTAGGGCAAACGTTCCCCTCCAGCGCCTGGCACCGTTGCTATCAATATAAGAGCCTGATGTGCAATGCAGATGTTGAAATGCACCTAGTGACCAATGCAAATCAGGGCCCGAGCTGGGCCCGCAGCAGGACCCAGCATCGTTCGCAGGCTCGCTGGGAGCCCGCAGCCCGGACGCGCGTGGGAGAGGGCGAGCCCGCCGCTTGCTCGCAGAGCGCGGGGCTCCTTCCTAGAGACCGATACACCTGCCCCCGCCGCCCCTGCGTTACCTGCGGCACAGAGGTAAAACGTGTCGTGGGCTGAGCACTCGATCTCTATGAACTCCCGCAGGCTCTGCCCCAGGGGGTGAAACAGCTTCTTTTGCAAGTCTTCTTTCACCAGCGAGGACATTTCCTTCGCGGCAGGCGAGGCTGATGGTGACTCTCTCTCTCTCTGGGTCTCTTGCTGCCCCGTTTCGCGGCTCCCGAGCAGGTGCCCGGGGGTCTCGGTCTCTGCAGACACCCCGATCAGGCCTCAGACAAACCTCCAACTTCCCAGCCTCCTGACAAGAGCAGCCGCCTGCCGCCACTCGCGCCCAGCACTGACTCTCTGCGGCTTGTCCGGAGTTTGATGGTGGTGGGGGCATACTCGTGCGTATGGGTGTTGCAGACATATATAGCCCCCCGGCTGTTACCCTGCACAGGCATTTTTAATATCAAACCTTCAATAAAGACCCACGACCTCGGTTTGATTCCATTATACCCATCAGTTAACAGCTGACTGGAGATATCGATTGGGATCATCTTCCATTAAGAATATTACCACTGGCAAGAGGAAAGGCAGAAGCAGGGCTATCTACCCACCCTTTCCCTCCCTCCTCTCCTACAGTAGCGCGGCTGCCGAACACTTAACTTTCCCCACAGGTCTGCGTGCATTGCTTCAGAGCAAAGTGCCAACCAGCTCTTGGCTCCAGACCGAAAAGTAGCTTCAGCATTAGTCCAAATCCAGATTTTCATCAGGGTGAATCTGGCCTATTGTTTGGCAATCTGATCTTCCAAACTGACCCCTTCCTTATCACACAAGGCGTTTGCAGCAATCACTGCGGTGTCTTGTGAGACACCTTTTCAAGTTCTCACACCCATCTCCTCCTTCTCTTGTCTTCAAAATTAAATCAGATCTCATGTCCAAAAAAAGTGTGACAAATCTGTCATTATCAACCTCTGTTTGCAGAGGTTATAAACTTCTTTGTAGGCTTAGTTCAATCTAAAGGTGTCATGGATTTTTAATAGCAATTTGAATAGATGGTTTTGCTCCGATATGATGCTTTGCTGATCTAGCAATGAAAAAAAATCTACTTTTAATGAACTAACGGCTCTATTGTCCCATCAGTAATATGCACGTGTGAAACACTTTTTACATTAAATGAGAAACAGAGGCTGAAGACTAACCTGTAGGAGAATACTTCAACCTCCCTGGCCACACAATAGCAGATGTAAAGGTAGACATCTTACAGCAAAAAAAACTTCAGGACCAGACTCCAAAGAGAAACTGCTGAGCTCCAATTCATTTGCAAATTTGACACCATCAGATCAGGATTAAACAAAGACTGTGAATGGCTATCCAACTACAGAAGCAGTTTCTCCTCCCTTGGTGTTCACACCTCAACTGCTAGCAGAGCACCTCACCCTCCCTGATTGAACTAACCTCGTTATCTCCATACTGATTTATACCTGCCTCTGGAGATTTCCATTACTTGCATCTGAAGAAGTGAGGTTCTTACCCAGGAAAGCTTATGCTCCCAATACTTCTGTTAGTCTTAAAGGTGCCACAGGACCCTCTGTTACTTTTTACAGATTCAGACTAACACAGCTACCCCTCTGATACTTGATCTCATTTAATGGTACAACTTATATGAAGCTGTTCAGTCATTACTTTTCTCTGCATGCCACTTACCATACTGTGCAAATGTGTCACTGAGAAGACATTGCAAAGTATTTTTTATTTGGAAGCAGGGAGTTTTACTTGAGATTTGCAAAGTTCTGAAGGCATGTTGCAAACTGACCAGGTCTGCCCTATCCTGTTGTCCTTGAGAACAGCGGGAGTCGCCGGGACAATTGAACAAACTAAAAGGTAGACCATTACAATCAAACAAAAGCTACAGTTCTTTATACAGCCGTGGCAATCTGTACAATCTACTTCTTCAGGAGGCTATCAAGTCAAATAGTTAACAAAACCTTTTAAAGAGATTGGACAGCTTTATGACCAGTAATAATATCTGCCATTATGAGATAGCTATACCTCATGCTTCTATAAACTGATTACCTGCTTGAGCTGGGAAAGAATCTGCCTGTCCTCATGTAACACTATTCAGGATTGGCCAGATGCATTTGGGGGGAAAGAGGAAGCCATCCTCTGAAGTGTTAAAATACTCCCTTGGAAGCAGAATACATAACAGGTATGGCTATGCTTATAACCTATGGTTAACTATGCTTGTCACCCAGCAGATGTTTCCATAAGGTTCCTCAGCAGTACAGTATCCCTTAATTTCAAAACTTGCAATAGACTGTTCCAATCTTTGATTTTTCTCCCATTCTTAGATGCCTGTTGCAGCTGGCTATTGCAATTATTTCTGTTTTCATATCACATCCATCAACATGGTATTTAAGCGCTTCATTTATTTTTCATTTCTTGTATTCTCACCCAAATCATTTCACTACTTACAGCCAATTTTTATCTCACTGCCTTAGTAAATAATTTCCTTACAAAGGATCTCCGCCCCCCCCCTCCCCCCCGCACTTCTTCCCTGTACAATCAGGGAAGAAGTTAAATTAAATTAACATTTTTCAACTTTGAAAACTCAATGGCAACATTTGCATTTACTTGTTTTCTTAAATGAAGTCAGTTCTTTAGCTGTCATATTTATGGATCACATTTAAACTTTTAACTTGCCAAGTGACTGTCCTCTTTCACTGTCTGAATCACGTTGTGTTGACAAGAAGCAGCACCATCTTTGTTGCCTGGTGGGAGATGCTTAGCTCTTCTTCCCTGTGCACTGAAGCTTTAATTTTAGTTTGTAAAATAATGTTGATTGCAACAGCGTCTCTCTTCTGCAGGGTTTGTTGTGTTTCTAATGTCACTAACTATTGCAAGGAAAAATGACACCAGAGTATCGGAGCCGTGTTAGTCTGAATCTGTAAAAAGCAACAGAGGGTCCTGTGGCACCTTTGAGACTAACAGAAGTATTGGGAGCATAAGCTTTCGTGGGTAAGAACCTCACTTCTTCAGATGCAAGAGTGTGATCTCAATTAGTATGATATAAATCCATAGTAATACCACTGATTTTTGTCTCTGGCCTATGGACTCCTGCAATGAGGATCTTGCAGGTGAGTTATGAAGCTGAAGACTCTTTTTCCAAAAATTGTTTTGTTTTTATTACTAATATTCCGTAGCATCATAGATATACTTGGTGGTTCACTGACATGAAATGAGATGTAGTCACTAACTTATAGGTTTTTACATTCTCAGAGCCTAATTCTGCTCTTGCTTTCTCTGGTGTAAATTGGGAGTTACTCCAATGAAGTTATGCTAGTGTAAAACAGTGTGCTTTAACAATAAACTACCTAAGTATGGGGTAAGTATGTGGCCAAACAACCACAACATTTGAATTGTTTAGAATCATAGAATATCAGGGTTGGAAGGGACCTCAGGAGGTCATCTAGTCCAACCCCTTGCTCAAAGCAGGACCAATCCCCAACTAAATCATCCCAGCCAGGGCTTTGTCAAGCCTGACCTTAAAAACTCCTAAGGAAGGAGATTCCACCACCTCCCTAGGAAACCCATTCCAGTGCTTCACCACCTTCCTAGTGAAAAAGTTTTTCCTAATATCCAAGCTAAACCTCCCCCACTGCAACTTGAGACCATTACTCCTTGTTCTGTCATCTGCTACCACTGAGAGCAATCTAGATCCATCCTCTTTGGAACCCCCTTTAAGGTAGTTCAAAGCAGCTATCAAATCCACCCTCATTCTTCTCTTCTGCAGACAATCCCAGTTCCCTCAGCCTCTCCTCATAAGTCATGTGCTCCAGCCCCCTAATCATTTTTGTTGCCCTCCACTGGACTCTTTCCAATTTTTCCACAATCTTCTTGTAGTGTGGGGCCCAAAACTGAACACAGTACTACAGATGAGGCCTCACCAATGTCGAATAGAGGGGAATGATCACGTCCCTCAATCTGCTGGCAATGCCCCTACTTATACAGCCCAAAATGCCGTTAGTGTTCTTGGCAACAATGGCACACTGTTGACCCATATCCAGCTTCTCATCCACTGTAACCCCTAGGTCCTTCTCTGCAGAACTGCTGCCTAGCCATTTGGTCCCTAGTCTGTAGCAGTGCATGAGATTCTTCTGTCCTAAGTGCAGGGCTCTGCACTTGTCCATGTTGAACCTCATCAGATTTCTTTTGGCCCAATCCTCTAATTTGTCTAGGTCCCTCTGTATCCTATCCCTACCCTCCAGCTTATCTACCAGTCCTCCCAGTTTAGTGTCATCTGGAAACTAGCTGAGGGTGCAGTCCACGCCATCCTCCAGATCATTAATGAAGATATTGAACAAAACGGTCCGCAGGACTGACCCTTGGGGCACTCCGCTTGATACCAGCTGCAAACTAGACATGGAGCCATTGATCACTACCCGTTGAGCCCGACAATCTAGCCAGCTTTCTATCCACCTTATAGTCCATTCATCCAGCCCATACTTCCTTAACTTGCCAGCAAGAATACTGTGGGAGACCGTATCAAAAGCTTTGCTAAAGTCAAGGAATAACACATCCACTGCTTTCCCCTCATCCACAGAGCCAGTTATCTCATCACAGAAGGCAATTAGGTTAGTCAGACATGACTTGCCCTTGGTGAAGCTGACTGTTCCTGATCACTTTCCTCTCCTTTAAATGCTTCAGAATTGATTCCTTGAGGACCCACTTCATGATTTTTTCCAGGGACTGAGGTGAGGCTGACTGGCCTGTAGTTCCCCAGATCCTCCTTCTTCCCTTTTTTAAAGATGGGCACTACATTAGCCTTTTTCCAGTCATCCGGGACCTCCCCCGATTGCCATGAGTTTTCAAAGATAATGGCCAATGGCTCTTCAATCACATCCACCAACTCTTTAGCATTCTCGGATGCAGTGCATCCAGCCGCATCGACTTGTGTTCTCCAACTTTTCTAAATAGTCCTGAACCACTTCTTTCTCCACAGAGGGCTGGTCACGTGCTGCCCAGTGCAGAAGTCTGGGAGCTGACCTTGTTTGTGAAGACAGAGGCAAAAAAATCATTGAGTACATTGGCTTTTTCCACGTCCTCTGTCACTAGGTTGCCTCCCTCATTCAGTAAGGGACCCACACTTTCCTTGACCTTCTTGTTGCTAACATACCCGAAGAAACCCTTCTTGTTACTCTTAACATCTCTTGCTAGCTGCAACTCCAAGTGTGATTTGGCCTTCCTGATTTCACTTCTGCATGCCTGAGCAATAGTTTTATACTCCTCCCTGGTCATTTGTCCACTCTTCTACTTCTTGTAAGCTTCTTTTTTGTGTTTAAGATCAGCAAGGATTTCACTGTTAAGCCAAGCTGGTCGCCTGCCATATTTACTATTCTTTCTACACATCGGGATGGTTTGTTCCTGCAACCTCAGTAAGGATTCTTTAAAATACAGCCAGCTCTCCTGGACTCCTTTCCCCCTCATATTATTCTCCCAGAGGATCCTGCCCATCAGTTCCCTGAGGGAGTCAAAGTCTGCTTTTCTGATGTCCAGGATCCGTATTCTGCTGCTCTCCTTTCTTCCTTGTGCCAGGATCCTGAACTCTACCATCTCATGGTCACTGCCTCCCAGGTTCCCATCCACTTTTGCTTCCCCTACTAATTCTTCCCTGTTTGCGAGCAGCAGGTCAAGAAGAGCTCTGCCCCTACTTGGTTCCTCCAGCACTTGCATCAGGAAATTGTCCCCTAAACTTTCCAAAAACTTCCTGGATTGGAAGGTTTAGGTTTGATCTGTTCCTTCCAGATTTTTTAAAATATATTTGTGAGTCTTAAGTTTACAGATATATTTCTGCGATATCAGGAGTAAGGCCCGACAGCTGCACCTGCTCAGTCTCCTGATGCCCTAAAAAGCTGGGCCATATTAGCTAGGCTTGCTGACAAACTGCCTCTCCTGATTGGCTGAGGAAGCTAGCAGGCCTGTTCTTAAACCCTGCAGTAGCTTGCTGGCTGGCTGTTCAATGTACATGCTCTGGAGTCTCTGTTTGCTGGTGCTTGCCTTGCTTCTGCCCTGTACCTAGCATTGACCCTGACCTCCACCTGGCCTTGTTCTAGTCCTCCTGTTCCAGCCTCAGAACTAGCCTTGCTCCTGCCCTCCCAGACTCCAGATAATCTGGTTCTGATCTTTGATTCTGATTCCTGGCTGGCTCTGACTCTGCTTTGATCCTTTGCTCTGGCATTTGGACTTTGACTCTGGGTCTGACTCCTGCTCTGACCACTAGGCCACATCACCCATGACCTGGTCTCCTGGTATGCTACGGATTCAAAACATTAAACTGGATTAATTTTGAACAAACAATTCTTACACCCAGATCCTCGGTTACAGCTGAGGAGCACAGCATAGCTTAGGAGGAGTGCAAAAGTGGTGGCTTCTATGCCACCCTGATCCTAGGCCAGAGCATATGTTAGGCCAGACCCTGACATAACTTAGAGATGCCTACAGCTGGTGTGGGCAGCTGGGGATAAGCAGGGCATAAGGGTGCTCAGTTCCCTGGCCATGACTCCTTTGCTGGGATGGGTTGGTGTAAGAGAGCCATGAATACTTGATCTTGACCAGCTGAGGATGCCCCTACACTGGAATAATTGGTATGCCAGTTCTATGCCCAGACTCTGCCAGGTTAGTGCTTAGACTGTAAACGCCTCTTGGTAAGGGAGTCTCTGTCTATGCTTTCTAGGTATTTACACAGAATTAACGCAAAACGGCTCCTGCTATAATGTGGGTACTATGAGATGAGTATATAATAATAATAATTAGTAACTTACAACTGAAAATACCTTAGCTATGCTGCTTTCAGAAATAATTGCACTGTCTTGACCTGACTTCAGTGGAGTTACTTTATTCTCACCACTGTGAGAAGGGACTCAAGTCCCCCTATTTCACTGGCAGTCTTTTCTGCATAAAGACTGCAGAAGGTATTGATAGGAAGATTAATAAACACATTGCTTTTATTTCAAAATATTAAAAGGACTTAGCTTAAAAAAATCTGGTTTTTAGTTTAGATCTTGTCAAGAGTTTCAAAAATGTTCGACACTATACAAATAATGAAGCAGTTTGTATATATTTTTTTAAATGCTCTGAGATGACAATTTGCATGGCTTTGTTCTCAGCCAGGCAGAATTTCAAATATCTGAGATATTAATTAAGCCATCATATATGGGGCTTGCAAATGCATAATAAATATGCAATATTGCACAGTGAGATTTTGTGTAGTGAACTTCTTAGCAGCTGCCTTTGTAACTTTATCTTTTCATACACTGTCTTGCACACTGACAAAATTCTCCTAACAGATTGGCATTGTGAAACTTTACTTTGATTATCTGTTCTCTTTGCATGCACAGAACTTCCCTAGCATATAGGCCAAACAGAATATCAGTCAAAATCCACTGTGTGGATTCAGCAAGATCCCCCAGATAGGCTGTTTACATGCTCACTGGTTGGACCAGGGCAATACTTTCTTTCCCATAGCTTCAGGGAAGGTTTAAAAAATAATTGACTCTGCGGATGTACCTATTATCCCTTTTCTGACTGTACCTGTTGTGACGAACTGGGCCTGTTCTCACTGTGGTCTGTGAATGCTGACAGGGGAGTGTGGCTGGAATAGTCTGCATTGGAGGATGGGAGACAGCCCGAGGGCGCATACCTGAGTGTGTAACACGAGAACCCAGGAAGGGGTTGAAGGCCAGGTGACTCCTTAGCCCGGGAAACTGAACAAAGGCTGTGGGAGGGGTCGCGGAAGCAGAGTGTGGGAAGCAGGCTGGAGAGATGGCTGGGAGGCAGAGATGGCTCTGACCTCCCAAGGGGGGCTGGGCTGGGATGCCTTGGGACCCCAAGATGGACCTAACTGAGGGGGTCCCTGTTGTCTGTGCCTGCAAGACCTGTCTTGGACTGTATTCCTGTCATCCAAATAAACCTTCTGCTTTACTGGCTGGCTGAGAGTCGCAGTGAATCGCAGGAAGCCGGGGGTGCAGGGCCCTGAGTTCCCCAATACTCCGTGACACCTGTGTTTTGGATTGGACTCCTTTTTTTTTTTTTTTTTTTTTTTTTTTAAACTTGCGAATTCAGAGGTGTTGTAGCGTGCAGCTATGATGTGAAAAAACAGCTTGCAATCCTCCCACTCTTACTGCCCAGCCTTTGCATCCATCCATCTTTCAAGGATGTGTTGAAGCTTCTGCTGCCTCAGACTTCAGTTCATCACCATCAGTATTTATAGTGTCATGATGAGAGGTTTCAGTGGTTCATAGTCAGTGCCAGAGTCCTCATTAAGAAACTATTATTTGTCTGACTCAGCTACAGTACATGGTGCACACTTCGTGCCATGTGCCCGGAATATTTTTCTGACACTTTTTTAAACCATGGGCTTATAGGTACAAACTACCTTTTTAAAACGTGTATGGATCTTTCAAAAAAAAGCTTCAAATATATATAAAATCTTCATTTATTTATTATGCCCAGGTTCAATGCCAAGGCATTCAGGGTGCTGTATAGTTAAAATATAACTCCATAAAAACAAAATAATTAAATATTTAAAAAGCAATCTGAACAGCTCTATTATTAGAGCCGTGCTAAACTCATAAGCTTTTGGAAGAAGGCACAGCAAACTTCCTTTTAGTTTCAGATTGCCTGGATTTGTGCCCTCTCCATTTCACTTTCAGTTTTCAGGTAGAATGAAAACCTTGGTGACTGTGGCTGACTTGTTCCTTTAAGCTTCACTTGAGCAAAACTCAGTGGAAAATTTGAAGGAAAAAAAAAATCTTGGTTTTGGGTAAAGCCACACATTTCTCATGGGGCCCCTTTGGGGAGCAACAGAGCTAAGCATATAATACGGATTTCCAGCAGTATCCTTCCTCCCCTGGCATCTCAGGGAAGGATTTGTGGGTTTGACTCAAGACCAGGCAAAACTTTTTTTATTAAATCATTTAATGTCTTGGTGCCTTAGTTTCTCCAGCTGCAAAATGAGAGCAATAATACCTACCTCACAGTTGTGTTGTGAGATTTAATGTATTGAATTTTGAAGCACTTTGTCTTCTTGGGGTGGAAAGTATTATTATTTTGGTTCTTAAATATCATGCCAATAGACTTATTAGAAAAGCCTAGTTAGATAAGGCCCTGAGCCTGCAACTCACTGTAAGTGCAGACCACTGCTGGTCTGCTCATGCAATTTGGTGCAGGATCCAGGCCTAAACTTGCAAATGTCAGTGCACTTGGGCCAATTTTCAGGCTCTGTGCAAAATATTAATCAGTTCTGTGGTGTTTCATGCTTATTGAAACCTCTCAGGCACATTCACTACACTGAAATATAAATTAGTTTTCTATATTTAGAAATTCTTTTGGGAAGGAGAACCATTTCAAAAGGGAGAAAATGCTTAACACTTGCACCCAATTTTCCTTCCAAAGGGGGGGGGGGGAACATTGAAACAATTTTCATGAAATTTTTGTTTATTTACAGTACTTCTGAGCAGTGGTGAAAAGCAACATGCCATCTCAGTCCCAGTTCACAAGACCCCATTCTGTTATACTACTGAGTAGTTTCTTTGCAGCTCCTCTTACATCAAAAATCAGCATAGGGATTAAATTACTTCTGCAACATGCTCTTATGAATTCTTAAATGCCGAATTAAGCACACTACCTTGACAATATTAACAGGCTTACTGGGTGGATTTTTATATATGATCTTTTATTAAGAGACAGCCAGTATTCTTGCTCACTGAATGTTGCTCTCTTGTTTTGTACCCCATTGTTCTAGGATAGTTTTGATAGGACTGATCTCAGAGCTAGCCTCAGCATACGGAGCTATGCCTACAAAACTTTTTTTTTTTTTTTTGGCCACCACCTCCTACTTAATAAACTTTTGTCCATCATAATCACACTGCTATGGACCAAATTGGCTTTAGGATTTTGAGGGATGTTCAGTAAAATTATTTTCTTCCCCTCCAGCTTAACTGACTCTTTATATAAAACAGGCAGGATTGGGTGACTCTCTGCTGTAGAAGTGGAGCCTAGCTGCTTATGATGGGATCTATGCATAGTTGTCAACATATTAAAAAGAAAAGTCAATTCACAATTTTTTAGCGCAGTTAGAGCGTCTAGGGGCTACACAGCATAGTAAGCCTGAGTCTGTGTGACCCATGCCTGCAGACTCTGTGTTTCCAAGCCCATGTTTGAGCATGCTGTTGGACATTTGAGTGGCACTTTTTGACCTCTCAAAGGCACTTCTCAGAGGGGTGTGCATACTAGCTGATGCCACTTATGCCTATTGCCTTAGCTGCAGAGTCCCCCATGCAGGCCAGTGCTTCTGAAGCAGGGCCACAAGCAGAAACTGGTGGGATCACATCATCACATGGACCTGGGAAAACAAGTAGTGGATCCAGACTTTTCACGTGAAGAAGCAGATGTTTCTGGAGGTTTGTGTTCAGATTTCCCCAGCCCTCTAGCCCCACAACATCCACTTGAGGGAGGCCATGCCAATCCAGAAATGAGTAACTATAAGACGGTAATAACAGCCATACTGGGTCAGACTAATGGTCCATCCAGCCAAGAGTACTGTCTCTGTCAGTGACCAATGCCAGATGCTTTAGAGGGAATGAACGTACAAGGGCAATTAGCAAGCAATCCATCCCCCGTTGTCTAGTCCCAGCTTTTGGCAGTCAAAGGCTTAGGGACACCCAGACAATGGGGTTGCATCCCTGACCATCCTTGGCTAATATCCACTGATGGAGGATTTTTCCATGAACTCATTTAATTCTTTTTTTAAACCCAGTTATACTTTTGGTCTTCACAACATCCCGTGGCAATAAGTTCCACAGGTTGGCTGTGTGAAGAAGTACTTCCTCTTGTTTGTTTTTAAACCTTCTATCTATTAACTTCATTGGGAGACCTGTGGTTCTTGTGTTATGTGAAGGGGTAAACAATATCTCCTTATTCATTTTCCCCACCTCATTCATGATTTTATAGATCTCTGTAATATCCCCCCTTAATTATCCTTTCCAAGCTGAACAGTCCCAATCTTTTTAATTTCTCCTCATATGGACAGTGTTCCATACCCCTATAGCTAAGACCCTACTTAATTCGTGATAGTGCAGATCCTGCAATATTAGGCTTCTACTACAAGTGTCAGCCGAGGGACTGACGGCAGGAACCCTGCCATGGATGGGGCTGGTGGCTGGGGCTCCCCTTGTGAGCCCCATGCATTAATGAATATAATAGAGTTGCAGCAAAATTGTCCAGTTATCAAAAAATTGAAGGCATAACATAATACTTGAGTGTTTATATTGTTCCAGCAAATTTTTCTTAAACAAATAGGTCTTCTCTGGCTTTTCCAAATTACCACAATTAATAAAAGACCATTACTACTTTTTTGCGATTTGATTTTTTTTTTTTCCATGTCTTGCCTGCAACTCAGTCACAATTATTTGACAATCATCCCACGATTCAAGTAGGGCCTTGCCTATAGCTATCTGCAGCTTGTTACCCCAGACTGCTACCGGTTTGTGAATAACCGGCGTGGAGATGGCAAAGCAACTATCGGGCAGTGTTGTGGCAGAGGTTGGTGAGGCTATCAGGACTGTGATGATGTACCCAAGGTGGTGGGCATTACAAATGTTCCTGACAATTGCTGGCTTTGAGAGAATGGACTTTACAAACTGTGCAGGGCCATTGATGGGATTCATGTGCCAACAGTTTTCCCTCTGCAAGGAGCACATGAGGACATAAACTTCAAAAGATACTAGTATATTGTTATGCAGGCCCTCGTTAACTACGGGGGCAGATTCATAGACACTAACATGGGATGCACTAGCAGGATGCATGATGCCAGGGTGCTCCGGAGATTGAGACTATCTTCATGGACAAACTGGGACATATTCCCAGCAACTGACCTTGTTATAAACTGAGTTACTGTCCCCTTTTGTCATTACTAGGGCCTTACCAAATTCACGGCCGTGAAAAACATTTCACAGACCTTCAAATCAGACCTCTCCCATGAAAGCTAGAATATTGGCAGGAAGGGGTAGGGCTGGGGGTGCCCCAGGTGGGGGCTCCTACTGTGCCCCAGGCTCCTGCTGCTAGTCCCCTCTGGGCTGGAGAGGGACAGGACTTCCTCTTCCCCTGCACATCTGCTCTGAGGAGCTGGGGGGTGGGGCAGATCTGACCCACTTCCAGGTACGTTCTCTAGCTGCAGGTAGCTCTGGGGCTGCGTAGCAGCCCTGGAGCTTCCTGCAGCCACAGGGGGTTCCCGGAGGGGTGGAATGGGGGAGGGGTTTGGGGCTTGGAGCTCCCTCCAATCAGGGCAGAGAGCTTCACCACGGTCCCAGCCGAGGCCACCTGGGGCCCAGCTCTGATTTCTCCCCCCACCCCCAATGGCTGGGGCCATGGAGGGCTGAGAGCAGCGAGCGGGAGCAGGTCCTCAGTCAGAAGAGCTGTGGCAGTAGGCTAGCCTCCCCCAAGGGAAGCTTCACCTGCTGCTCACGTCCCCCCCCCCTCACTTTCTGCCCCCATTGCTCCACAGCCATGGGAGGTGGAGTCACTGTACAGGGAGCTGCCCTCCCTTCCAGATGCAATTATTAGCTTGTTTCAATAAAAATAAAAAGAAAGGTCAAGAACTTGACAGGAGTTTTTGATTGACACTTTACAGCAGCAAATAACATTCAGGGCTCAACTCACTGATTGGTACATATGGACATTGGGGTGGTTTTGTAGCATAATGATCTCAATTGGCAGCCTACCAGAAGACAAGTGAAATGACTTTAAAATGAGTGTCCAAAGGAAATCACAAACCTCTACAATAATTACTGCAGCGGATCGTGTGAAAGAACTTGGAAGTCAAATTCTGCATGCCGATGGTGACAAACTATTTTGTACAAGCGGCAATGTTTCGTTGGATCATGCATTTGAGGCAATGGTTCAGTGCCACTTACACTCAGAAACCCATCGAAGCAGAAAGAAGGCTGCGGATAGCATATCGCTGGGAAAAGTTTAAAAAACAAATTTAATTTAATCTCCTTTTAAGAAGACGATAGAGAGTTAGGAGACATTTAGCTAGCCTGGAACTTGTGGATGCTTTGCAAGTGCTAATATACCATGGGAAAAACTTGATTACCCAAAGCTGCATGAATTCATTCCACATAATGTACAAAATGCTGGTCGCTTACCAAGTGCGAATAAGCTACAACAGCTCTACCTTCCAAAGGTGTGTACTATGCATTTTGAGGAGATGAAGTCTCAAATTAACTCACGTGAGTCTTTTGTAATTATTTCAGATGAGTCCACAGATGAGCAAGACAAATGTACTGCACATTCTGTTTGATTTTATTTCTGACAAGGCTGAAGAGGTACAGACAGGAAAGCTAACAGTGCTCACCGACTGCATTTACTTTGATGCTGTTAACTACACTACAGTTTCTCAAGAGATAATTAAAACCATTTCAAAATATGGTGCGGACTTTGATGGAGTATCTGGGTTTGTAAGTGACAATGGAACTTTCATGACACAATCTTTCAAATCTGTTCTCTAAGGTCGAATGCCAAATGCTGTCCATATTACATGTAATGCACATATAATTTCTTGTCAGTGATTTGTGGAGATGCAAGTTTGGTAAACTGGTCAGCTACATTAAAAAGATTTTTAAACACTGCCCTAGCTGCAAACTTTGATACAGGCAGTATATTGCAAACACAACAGAAATCGGGGAACAAAAAATTGCACTCCCCTCAGAGCCAGTAATTACTCATTGGAATTTTGGTTTCGGACGGTATAATACCATGCAGCTCACCTGAAATACTACTGAGTTCATCTCAGAAGAGCTGACACTGAGATAAAAAACTCAGGTTTTAACAGAACTTTCAACCCTTCTAAACAATGCTCAGCTGAACGAGGAAGTTCAGTTCATTGCCAAGAATGCCAGAGGACTGATGGACTTAATCACTTGGTTTTAATTTCGACATGTAACAATCCACCAAACTTACAATAAAGTAATGGTTGTACTGTTCTGGGCTGAAGCACAGTCAAACAAAAATCATCCTGACAATGTGGAGTTAAATGCCAGTGTTCAGCAGGTGTTTTCTTGCATGGCAAAGAAGCTCAGACAACACTACTGCTATGGGGAAGAATCAAGTGATCTAGCAAAAACGGCTCAAAAATTTCAACAACCTGCAGCAAGGTTCCTAAAAGCTGAGCGTGTTTTTGACCCTGCACAAATGCGCCTGTTGATGGTGGATTTTACCTTGCTTAATGCAATGCATGGTTTTGACAAGAACTGTAGGCTGGAGATTCCTACTTACAAAAATATTACGAAAGAAGACTGTAGTAGTTTGCCTGTGCTTCAGTTTGGAACTCAGTGGAAGGCAGAATCCCGCACCTTGCATGGCTATGTCAGTTCTGTATGACAGTTCCAATGAACTCCATGGATGCAGAGAGAGCTCTGTCTAAACCAATTCTCGGATGCCCATATCTACCAATCAGGGAGTTGAGCCCTGAGTGTTATTTGCTGATGTAAAGTGTCAATCAATAAGTCCTGTTAAGTTCACATGACCTTTCTTTATTTTATTGAAACAAGATAATTGCATCTGGAAGGGGGGACAGTCCCCGTATAGTGACCCCTCCTCCTGTAGCTGCGGAGGGATGCAGGCAGGAAGTGAGTGTGTGTTTGGTGTGTACGGTGCTTTCTGCTAGAAGAGGTACCCGAGAGCAGCTGTGCAGGGGAAGAAGTAGTCCTATCCTTCCCCAGCCCAGCCAGGACTAGCAACTAGGAGCCCCCGGCTGGTACTCTCAGCAGCATGCGGGAGATCGAACCCACCTCCACCTCCAGGAGCCTCCTCTGGCTGCAGGAAGCTCCATGGCTGTTGCCTTCCGAGCCCAGCTCTGAAGGCAGCACAGAAGTGAGGGTGGCAATCTCACAGCCCCCCCTGCCCTACAACAGCTGTGTACCCTCTCCAGAACCTCCTTTTGGGTCAGGATCTCCATGGTTACAACACCCTGAAATTTCAGATGTAAATTGCTGAAAATGTGAAACTGACTAATTTTCAAATCCTATGGCCTTGAAATTGACCAGAATGAACCATGAATTTGGTAGGGCCCTAGTCATAACATATCATTAAACTTGATATTATAGTCTAGTCACTAGTTCTAGTTTTTAAGTCATTTCAGGCACGGCAACCTGTGGAGAACATTATTATTTTGGAGATCCGCAAATGGAAGTGTGATCTCCTGCTCCAGGGCAATGGAAGACAGCCATCTGTATAGTAAGAAGATATCTAGTGTCTGACCAGCACATCTCGGAATGGAGAGCGGTTGTGAGTTACAGAAGCGGCCCGAATAAGTATGCCCTGCCCCAGAATGTAACAGACTCTCTGGACTTCCTACTCCCATGCAAAGTTCACTTTCATCACCAGCCAGCAATGGGTGAAAACTTATAGTAAAATCAACAATCCCGTTGACTGTGCTTTACTTAGTCTGGCTACTAGACATGAGGGAAACAGAAGATGAGAATGTTAAACCCTGTGGCCAAGTATTAACTACTACTTTTGTCTTTTCTTCCTTATTTTTTCCTTGCAAACCTTATCTCACTTTGTGTATATTTGTTAATTGTGTTCAGCAAAACTCCCATTAACTTTAACAGGAGCAGGTGCAAGCCCCAAAAGAATAAACCATTGTGTCTCTAGTACTAAGCTTTTATGATTTCTCAGATGTACTGTTCTGGGAAAAAGCAATTCATCAGCTTTAGAAAAGATATTTGATGTGTCCATATAGCTTTTTTGGACTTACTAATGTCCATTAGTATATACATTTAACTGATTGCTTGGATCCTGATCCAAAGACCATTAAGCCAATGAAAAGACTTCCATTGACTTCAATGGATTTTGGATCAGGCCCTAATGGAGCAGCAAAATATGCTGTGAATAACAGTAATTCATTCTGGGCTAAAGAAAAACAGATTTTTCCAATGCTTATTGTATTACTTTTAATACATACATTAAAAGTCTAGTAATTTAAGAAACAAATAATTTTGAAACAAATAAACATTGGCCTAAGCCAATAGTCTAGAGATTGATTATTCTGTGCTGGTAGGGAGGAGTTCTACAATCAGTTCTTCCAGCCAGGCTCTTATTCCCTGAATTGGACAAGGACAGAGAGTGCATACAGCTCAAGATGGGATGGAGTGCCTCTGTTGTTCAATATTAAATCCCTACATATATAGGACCTGATCCTGCTCTCATTGAAGGCAATGGAAAAACTCCCCTTGATTTAATGGAAGAAGTTCTAAGTTCTTAGAAAGCAGTGTTGAATGAGACTGAAGATTTCTGTCCATTTTTCCTTACTTGGAAAGATAGTGCTATTGGGGGTAAAGGAAGGAATTAAAATTGTGAAATTCTCAAGAATCTCTCAATACTGAAAGAGGGGGATAATAAATCATTTTATTTAAGTGATCTTCATTAGGCTTTACCTCTCACAGTTATTGGTTTCCGACTGTCTGCAGCTGCAGTCAAACATCACTGCATCAGTTTACACTTTGAAAGTTTTCTTCACAGCTGTAAGGGCTAGAGACCTACTTTCTTTTAACTAAAAGGCTAGATTTTGGAGCACAAGCTGGATATCTTTACTTTAAAAAAACTGATTAACCCATGAGCTGACTCAACTTAGCCCTCCAAACGAATTTTAAGAGAACTTTAGTAAACTACTTATTTCTGAGTAGTCACAATTTAATCTTTTCCGTTCTCATTTATTCATGAACTCATTTTCTCGGTCATATGCCTTTCCCCACTATTTCTAGAAGCCCTTAACCCATTATATGGCTAGTTAATGGTAAGTGGTTAGTATCTGAATTAATTATTAATAGCTGTAGTTTAGCATAAACTAGTTTAGATGTATTGAGAAGTCTAAGAAATGAAAAGGATGTAAAATTGTTTCATTCTTCACCAGTGAAATCACAATTAAACAGGGTAATTTTTAACTTGTTTCATGCATTGCTGAAGTAGAAATAGGGAACACTTTATAGAGGAGATATCAACTGGTTAAGAGTGTTTTCAGCTATCTGTCCTTTGATATCCTGTTAAAAGTGATGGAAAAATTACAAAGGTTTATGGATGCAGAGATGCTGACAGACTCAGGAACTCATCGGTCCTGTTAAAGCAGAACACTTTAAAAGACAACATGATGGACTTCTATATTATGACATAACATCTGAGTTTAAAAAAAAAAAAATCAATCTTGTTATCCTTTTTATAGAGGTATTTTGTGGGGTCTCTGTGTGTGTGTGTATGTGTGTGTGTATGTATATATATATAATGATCAGAGTCCCAACTGCTGTGTGTAAACCTCAAATTCTATGGCTCTTTTCATTAGAGTAAAGAAAAAGTATGACAGAGAAGAAAGACCAATAATATTATGTTAAATAAACAAAGCAAATTAGCATTGTTTATGAAATTAACTAAAACGTCCCCGTCCCCCCTTAGCTTACATTTTTCTTTGGGCAAATATAGGTTGTCGTCCGATTTTTTTTGTTTGTTTGTTTTTTTGCAGTTACCATGGGTCACATTATTAGAAATCCAGTAGCAAGTCTCTAATTTTTAACTATGATTTTTATCTGCAGCCCTACAGAAAAGATGTTAATGTATCTTTTTTCTTCCCTCATGAAAAGTGATTATTAATGGAAAATAGTTAATAACTTCAGATTAATATGCATGAGTTATATTTTAAATCAATACATGAATGTGGGGCAAAACACTCTTAAAACCATAAGGTTGTATTGGGCATCCAATATATTTTTAACGTTTCATAAGGAATCAGGAAACTATAAACTGAGGTAATGTGTAATGTTATATACCGTATTTTCCGGTGTATAAGACGACTGGGCGTATAAGACGACCCCCAACTTTTCCAGTTAAAATATAGAGTTTGGGATATACTCGCCGTATAAGACTACCCCTCTTCCAACGCACACCAAATAAAAATTAAAAAAACATCAGATTTGATTTCAATATGGTAATTTTAATTCAAATGCTTATGACATGCAGGTACTTAGCAGGAAAACTGTCACTTATAAACATAAGGCTGTTTGTCATCAAACATGTAAACATAAAACAGTGCAAGTGGATTAAACTTTTCCTAATTCACTCTAAAACTGAAAGGAAGGATAAGACAATAAACCCATGGGAGCTGCCATGCTGTTTGTTTTCTAAGCTGTCAACCAAACTGGAACTGATGATGATAGGAGGAAGATAACAAACAATAGAGAGAGAGCAAGTGCCGGGCAAGTCCCTGGCGAGTTAGCAACGCCCATCATAACTGCAAGCTACGGTATTTTTACAGGTTTTGCTGGCGTGACAGTTTCCCTTTAAAAGCCTTCAAAATCCTCCTGTTCATCATCTGATATCATAAGTACATCAATGACATCTTGTGATACATTTGTAAGGCAGTCATCGTATGGATCAAATTCCGTATCAGATGGTGTGGTCTCAGCTTCGGCTTCCTCTTCATCTTGCCACAAGTAGTCGTCCTCCATACCATCTAATGAATTTGATATGCCACACTTCTTGAAAGACTTGATTACTGTTTCTGCATCAATATCATTCCAGGCTTTTATGACAAACTTGCACAAAACATCCAACTGTGGAACACGCATGTTTCCTCCTTTTTGTGAATGACTTTTTGCCACTAACCATCCATTCACTCCACTGTTCTCGAATGCGATCTTTAAATGGCTTGTTTAGGCACACATCCAGTGGCTGTACCAAAGATGTCAATCCTGCAGGAATAACTGCTGCATCTGTGTTTAGTCTTGCAAGCCTTTGCTTGGTGCTGGGAGTTAAATGAGCCCTGAACATATCCCACACCAGTAGACTACATTTTTGAATAAGTCCACCTGGTCGCCTGCTCCATACATTATCAAGCCATAGCTTTACCCCTTCTTCATCCATCCAGCCTTTTTCATTCACATGTACAAAACAACCAACAGGGAACTTGAGTTTCGGCATTGTTTGTTTGTTTTTCTTTTAAAAAATAATCATTGGTCTCAGTTTGGCGCCATAAGCTGTGCATCCTAGTACCACTGTAAAACTGGACTTCTCATGTCCTGTTTTAATTAAAATTGTTTTTTCACCTTTTTGATGGACAGTTTTATTTCCAACCACATCAAAATTCATTGGAGTTTCATCCATATTTCCAATACTACTTAACGCATAGCCATGTTTAGTGCGCTGTTGTATTACGTATTGATGGAAACTATTTACTTTGCTATCAAGATCTGCAGGTAATTTTTGGGCAATTTTCGTCTTTTGCCTCAGTACCATATTATGCCTTTCCATGAATCTAGTACACCAGGATACAGTGGCCTTAAATCTGTTGCTGTGATCTGGGTTAGATTTGGCCCACTGAAGTGCAAACAAACGTATTTTATTTCGTGTCACTACATAACCGTTTTGGCGATGCTCATTCACCATGTCTGCTACATGTTTTTCGAGTTCTGGCCAATGTGGGGTGCCTCTTCTTAATGCACACTTACCCCTTGGCATACTCTTTAATGCTCTTTCATTTGCTTTCCAGTCCCGAACCATCTTTTGTTACTCCATATTGTCTTGCAGCAGCGCAGTTATTATGTTCCATGGCAAAGTTTATAACTTTAAGTTTGAAACTGGCTTCATATTTCTTTCTTTCTTGCTGGTGGAGCTATGATGGGGTTTTGACTGTTGGACATTTGTATACTGTACTGTATGTACTGGTGCTATACTGTATGAACAGGTACAGATACTGGTGCTGTACTGTATGTGGTACCCAGTATATAACAACCAGCCAATCACGGCAAGCGATGTACCTTACCGGCGATTGGCTGGTTGTTGTATACAAAGCCTGCTTGGATTGGTCAGCTCTGCCTGCCTGCCCAGCCCTCCCTGTCTCCAAGACTATCAGAGCGGTAGCGCAAACACGCTTCTTTCACCCGTCTGGCCCGCCCTTGTATCCTATTACCTCCTTCTCTGCCTCTCAGATCTTGCACATGCGCGCCTGCGCCGCTTCACTGCAGTCCTCAGGAGCGAGATCTGAGAGGCAGAGAAGGAGGTATGGTAATAGGATACAAGGGCAGGCCAGACGGGTGAAAGAGGCGTGTTTTTCTGGGCACAGCACCGCTCTCTCTCTTTTTTCCATACCCCGGGCGACCCGGACGCCTGCAGCTTGCTCCGCCCTTGCTGCTTTCATGCGGCCGCGGCCGTTTTTGAGCTCCCCCCACCATATGCGGTGACCGCAGATTCTCCAGTCCGGCTCGGAAGTTTCAGCACCCGCCCTATAAGACGACCCCCGACTTTTTTGAGAAGATTTTCCTGGGTTACAAGTTTCAGAGTAGCAGCCGTGTTAGTCTGTATCCGCAAAAAGAAGAACAGGAGTACTTGTGGCACCTTAGAGACTAACAAATTTATTAGAGCATAAGCTTTCGTGGATTACAGCCCACTTCTTCGGATGCATATAGAATGGAACATATATTGAGGAGATATATATACACACATACAGAGAGCATAAACAGGTGGGAGTTGTCTTACCAACTCTGAGAGGCCAATTAATTAAGAGAAGAAAAAAAAACTTTTGAAGTGATAATCAAGATAGCCCAGTACAGACAGTTTGATAAGAAGTGTGAGCATACTTACAAGGGGAGATAGAATCAATGTTTGTAATGGCTCAGCCATTCCCAGTCCTTATTCAAACCGGAGTTGATTGTGTCTAGTTTGCATATCAATTCTAGCTCAGCAGTCTCTCGTTGGAGTCTGTTTTTTGAAGTTTTTCTGTTGTAATATAGCCACCCGCAGGTCTGTCACTGAATGACCAGACAGGTTAAAGTGTTCTCCCACTGGTTTTTGAGTATTTTGATTCCTGATGTCAGATTTGTGTCCATTAATTCTTTTGCGTAGAAACTGTCCGGTTTGGCCAATGTACATGGCAGAGGGGCATTGCTGGCACATGATGGCATATATCACATTGGTAGATGTGCAGGTGAACGAGCCCCTGATGGTATGGTTGATGTGATTAGGTCCTATGATGATGTCACTTGAATAGATATGTGGACAGAGTTGGCATCGGGGTTTGTTACAAGGATAGGTTCCTGGGTTAGTGGTTTTGTTCAGTGATGTGTGGATGCTGGTGAGTATTTGCTTTAGGTTGGGGGGTTGTCTGTAAGCAAGGACAGGTCTGTCTCCCAAGATCTGTGAGAGTAAAGGATCATCTTTCAGGATAGGTTGTAGATCTCTGATGCGTAAAATTTGTGGGGTGTCGAATTACAAATAAGGGAAAAACGTGGCAATCTCTCTGCATGTTCATAAGTCTCAGGGTATATCAGTATATCCTATAACAAAAAGGTATCAGTGGGCCTGTGTGCTGGGGAGACACATCAAGAGATGCTTAATTAATAACCACCTGATGATCATCTATATGAGTATTGTAAGGCAGTGAGGTAGTTATTGTATAACTATAGCAGGTTATTAAAATTCCATGTATGACTGTACTAATCAAACTGAATAGGTGGCTGGGGGAAGAGTTAACAGGAAAGCTACACAATAGAGCAAAATAAGGACACCCCAGCACAAACTAGAAATATATTAGGGAGAGCTGTTAGCTTCGGGGCTAAGCGTTGTTCTGAGCTTCCTCAGCTCTCGTCCCTAGTGCCCCTCCTCTACTTGCGCTACATTGATGACATCTTCATCATATGGACCCACGGAAAGGAGGCCCTTAAAGAATTCCACCTGGACTTCAACAATTTCCACCCCACCATCAACCTCAGCCCGGACCAGTCCACACAAGAGATCCACTTCCTGGACACTACAGTGCAAATAAGTGATGGTCACATAAACACCACCCTATACCAGAAACCTACTGACCGCTATACGTACCTACATGCCTCCAGGTTCCATCCAAGACCCATCACACGATCCATTGTCTACAGCCAAGCCCTAAGATACAACCGAATTTGCTCCAACCCCTCAGACAGAGACCAACACCTAAAAGATCTTTACCAAGCATTCGTAAAACTACAATACCCACCTGGGGAAGTGAGGAAATAGATTGAGAGAGCAAGACGGCTACCCAGAAATCACCTACTACAGGACAGGCCCAACAAGGACAATAACAGAACACCACTGGCCATCACATACAGCCCCCAGCTAAAACCTCTCCAGCGCATTATCCACAATCTGCAAGCTATCCTGGAAAATGATCCTTCACTCTCACAGACCTTGGGAGGCAGGCCAGTCCTCGCTTACAAACAACCCCCCAACCTGAAGCAAATACTCACCAGCAACTACACACCACACCCCAGAAACACCAACCCAGGAACCAATCCCTGTAGCAAACCTTGTTGCCTACTCTGTCCCCATATCTACTCTGGCAACACCATCAGAGGACCCAACACCATCAGAGGACCCAACCACATCAGCCACACCATCAAGGGCTCATTCACCTGCACATCCACTAATGTTACATATGCCATCATGTGCCAGCAATGCCCCTCTGCCATGTACATTGGCCAAACCGGACAGTCCCTCTGCAAAAGAATAAATGGACACAAATCGGACATCAAGAATGGTAACATACATAAGCCAGTAAGTGAACACTTCAATCTCCCTGGTCATTCTATTACAGATTTAAAAGTCACTATCATTGAACAAAAAAACTTCAGAAACAGACTTCAAAGAGAAACAGCAGAACTAAAATTCATTTGCAAATTCAACACCATTAATCTGGGTTTGAATAGGGACTAGGAGTGGCTGGCTCATTACAGAAGCAGCTTTTCCTCTCCTGGAATTGACACCTCCTCATCTATCATTGGGAGTGGACTACATCCACCCTGATTGAATTGGCCCTGTCAACACTGGTTCTCCACTTGCGAAGTAACTCCCTGCTCTCCATGTGTCAGTATATAATGCCTGCATCTGTAACTTTCACTCTATGCATCCGAAGAAGTGAGGTTTTTATCCACGAAAGCTTATGCCCAAATAAATCTGTTAGTCTTTAAGGTGCCACCAGACTCCTTGTTGTTTTAATACATGCCTGTGAGTTCTACCTCCCTGTAGTGCTTTCCCACTAATTTCTTACCTATTATTCCCCTTATTACTAAGGCTATGGTTACACTGGCGCTTTACAGCGCTGTAACGTTCTCGCTCAGGGGTGTGAAAAAACATCCCCCTGAGTGCAGCAAGTTACAGTACTGTAAAGTGCCAGTGTAAACAGTGCCCCAGCGCTGGGAGCCACTCCCAGCGTTGTAAACTAATCCCCTCCTGGAGGTGGAGTACCTGCAGCGCTGGGAGAGTTCTCCCACACTTGCACTTCAAAGCACTGCTGCAGGAGTGCTCCCGCAGCAGCGCTTTGAAGTTTTGAGTATAGCCACAGCCTAATAAACCTCTCATCCCCAACTCCTAAATCACGTATTACCAAACACAAGCTAATTGGCTACAACTCATAAAATGGGGATGATACTTTTATGGTTCTGGAGTTAACTGCACCTTTGCCCCCTTCATGGTTTCCTGAAGAATACCTGCTTAGGTTTCGGGCCTCTAGCCATCACCTCTCTATGTGTGGGGACCTTCATTCCTTTCCCTGCAGACCAGAGCTTTAGGGTTGCAGTTCCCTTGCAATTCACTGTTCTTATCCCAGCAGGTCTAACCTAAGTCCACCACCAACTGTTTGGCTGCCTACCATGGGCCAAGACAGGGTTTACCATTGACCAGCCAGCCTCCAGAAAGCATAGTAGATTTATTTAGGACAAAATCATTCAGAAAAAAACATCGCACACACTAAGCTTACCACACCTCACTCATCTTCCATATGGTTAAAATCTCATGTCCATTTGAGGGACCTGAGTCAGTTGAGGATGACTCTTTACACAGATTGGGAGGCTTTGTTCTCCCAGGCCTCCTGAAACAGTTAAAACCAGTCAATGCCCCTTTCCCCAGAAGTCTAAGCTTCAAAGGACTACTCACATAAGTAAGGCAAGTGGGGGTATATTGCTCTTTACATTTAACAATTTCTTAGTATATGAGACTGCATATCTGGGATTGGGACACTGCATTAAACACTCCTAGTGATTCCAGATTCCACAGGAAATGCATCTAGCAAAACAGGAATATATAGATACATAAACACTTATTGATACAAAAGGATATTCTGTGTGTCCATAGTGCTCCACATATCATACAGCGTAGTAGTCTTTGAAGATTTCCATGCCTCCAAAGTCTCACATCTTACAGATTTAAAATTTTATTAGAAAATATTTAAAAATAAACAATACAGAAAATTTGAAGCGTCAGTTGTTGGTCATTAGGGGTAACATACAGAGTATGGGGGGATGCTAGTATTTTGGGGTTGGGCAGCACACACACACATCACAAAAGAAACATGAGGCTTAATTAATGTTTATAAAGTGCTTTTAAATCCTCAGAAATGCTCCTAAGTGTAAAGTTAGTATTTTCCTATATGTATGTTTTCTCCTTTTTTACAGGTGAGTAAAATAGGATCAACTTTTTTTCTTTCCATCATCATCACCACCACCACCACCAGCAAAGCTGGGTGAAAGATTTGGGGCCTGATTCTCCACTGTTTTGTTCTTTGTGCAGTCATTTACATCTCTGTGCAAAGTGAATGTAAAATGCAAACCGATCAAAATGATAGTGTCTTACACCCACTGTGCATATCTGTAGATGACTATATAAGGTGCAAGGCAGTGTGGAGAAGCTGGATGGATAGATAGAAGTAGACTCCCTGAGTTTTGTATGGAGCCATGCATGTTTATGGTGTTATCCAAATAAGACTCAAACTCTTTAATATTAAAATCCAATTCAACTCCTATTGAAGTTTATGGGAATCTTTTCCCTGCACATGTCAAAGGGAGCTACCTGTGCTTAGGGATGACATACTCAAGGCCTAATTAGAAGCAATTTCCTCCTGTGAACCTAAACACCTCTTCACTTTGGCAATTTGTCTTGATCATTCACACTGATCTGTGCAGTGAGCCTGTATGGGCAGGCCCAGCATGGTTTATAGGACTACATGATACAAACCAAATCTTGACAGCTGGGGCAGCACAGGTGCGGAGGCTGAAGGCAAGGAGCTAGGCTGGCTGGGTTCTGTTCCCTGCTCTGCACTGACTCGGTGGGAAGTTTGGGCAGGTTCCTTCTCCGTGCTTCAGTTTCCCGTGTGTAAGAGGCGGGATATTAAAGTGCCAGGCAGGGGCGGGGAAGGCGAGTGGCAAGCCTGCGGGGTGTGGTTCCCTACCACAGCCACTGTGTAACGTGGCCGAGGTGCTGGTGATGAATTAACAGGCGCGTAGAGCGTTTCCTAGGTGCTAACCCAACGCCCGCAGCTAACCCAGCCCGGACGGGACGGGACAGCCAGTGCGTGGCCGGGCACCGCCAGGCACGGAGCGGGGGCCCCCGAGCCCGCCCAGACACCGGCACGGAAGCGGCGCTTATGGCCTCCGGGCCGGGGCAGGGAGGCGCTGCCCGTGCGCTGCGCGGGGCGGCTGGGCTCAGCTGTGCCTGGCGCTCGCAGGGAGCTGGCGAGCCGGGGCGGCGCTTCCGCAGGGCGGCCCGAGCCCTGGCGCATCTCTGCGGACTGACCTTGTGGCAGAAAAGGTGTGTGGGTCCGGGGGGGCAGGGCTCCTAGTAGTTCTCGGTCCCAGGGCCAGCAGCCGAGCCTGCCCCAGGGATTTCCCTAGACCCCCGCCCCCTTTTATGAACTTTTAGTTACTGCAGTGTTGCCAATTTAGTGATTGCTTGGAAATTTGAATTGAAATTGAAACTAATACACACTTTAAAAGCATATACAGTGTATGATAAAATACGTGTATCTGAAAAAGTATTATAGATTTGAAAAGTATGAACCTATGTTCAAACTAGCTTCCTTATACAGCTGTTGTTTTTTACTACAATGTCAGTGCATTCATTTGGGTGATGTTGGCCAGCCTAATCATTTCAAATGATGATTTGTAAGCAAAGTCTAAATAAGCTCTCCCTGACAGCTAGTGATGAGCTGGGGCTGGGGGCAAAGGCTTCAGGACCAGATTGTATTTACATTCACACCTAATCTACCTAGGTATCCAGCAAACAGAGCTGCATTGCCCAAGTGATACATTTTGGCTGGGGTTGGGTTACAAATCACTTGAATGAGGGCGGGGGTAATGAAATGTTTTTATTCTTATTGTATGAGGAAAGGGCAGCAGAACTGTACTTAGCCTGTGCTGATTGAGGGCATTGAGAGAGGGTGGAGCCAGGTGTTTTGCTTGATGGTCTGCCTGAGTCACAAGTACTATTTGACCTGCCCCTCTCTACTGTTTAAAGACAGAGCTGATTAGGCTCCATAGATAGTCTTTTGTTTTGTTAAGTGACCACTACAGCTGAAATCACTGATAATCAGGTCTCAGGCCTTGGCTACACTTGCAGCTGTACAGCGCTGAGAGTTAAACTTGTCTTCGTAGAGCTGAGTAGGGAAAGTGCTGCAGTCTGTCCACACTGACAGCTGCCAGCGCACTGTCATGGCCACATTTGCGGCACTTCCAGCAGCATTGGGAGCGGTGCATTATGGGCAGCTATCCCACAGAGCACCTCTTCCCATTCTGGCGCCATGGGTTGTGGGAAGGGGGTGGGGGGTGCAGGGCTTTCTGGGTCCTGTCCCAACGCCCCGTGATGCATCACTTCACATCCCAGCAATCCCTGTGTTTCCATCCACATTTGGCTCCATCTTTCAATGGTTTCTGTGCAGCGCGATCTGTGTTCCGTTTCGGTCTGCGGGAAATGGAGCCCGAACTGCTGAGGCGTATGCTGATGAGTCTCACCAGCACGTCCCGCTTGGCAGTCGAGCTATTCCTTAAGATCCAAAGTGACAGTGAGGAGTCCGACGATGCTAGTGAGTCGTGTAACGCGTACGACACAAAATTGCTTGTGGTATTCATGGACATGCTCAGCACCATGGAACGCCACTTTTGGGCTCGGGGAAACAAGCACTGAGTGGTGGGATCACATTGTCATGCAAGTCTGGGATGACAAGCAGTGGCTGCAGAACTTTCGGATGAGAAAAGCCACTTTCGTGGGACTGTGTGAGGAGCTCGCCCCCACCCTGCGGCGCAAGGACACAAGATTGAGAGCTGCCCTGCCAGTGGAGAAGCGGGTGGCTATTGCAATCTGGAAGCTGGCAACTCCAGACAGCTACCGATCAGTCGCGGACCAGTTTGGAGTGGGAAAGTCGACAGTTGGAATCGTGTTGATGCAAGTTTGCAGGGCCATTAATCGCATCCTGTTCAGAAGAACCGTGACTCCGGGTAACATGCAGGACATTGTGGATGGCTTTGCACAAATGGGGTTCCCTAACTGTGGAGGGGCGATAGATGGGACGCATATTCCTATTCTGGCACCACCCCACCTAGCATCCGAGTATGTTAATTAGAAGGGGTATTTCTCTATGGTTCTCCAGGCACTTGTGGATCACCATGGGCGTTTCATTGACATTAACGCAGGCTGGACTGGAAAGGTGCATGATGCACGCATCTTTCGGAACACTGGCCTGTTCAGGAAACTGCAGACCGGGACTTTTTTCCCAGAGTGGAAGATCATGGTAGGGGAAGTCGAAATGCTCATTGTGATCCCTGGAGACCCCGCTTACCCGTTAATGCCGTGGCTCATGAAACCCTACACAGGGAGCCTTGACAGCAGCAAGGAACGGTTCAACTACAGGCTGAGCCAGTGCCGAATGACTGTGGAGTGTGCCTTTGGCCGTTTAAAGGGCCGCTGGTGATCTCTGTATGGGAAGCTGGACTTGGCCGAAAACAGCATCCCCCTGGTTATATCCGCGTGTTGTACCCTCCGTAATATTTGTGAAGGGAAGGGTGAAAGATTCAGTCAGGCATGGACCTCCGATGTTCCACACCTGGAGGCTGAATTTGCACAGCCAGAGGGCAAGGCTATTAGAGGGGCCAGCACAGGGCTGCAAGGATTAGGGATACCTTGAGGGAGCAATTTGAGGCTGAAAACCAGCAGTAATGTCTGGTGCCCTGCACAGGAGTGAAGTGCAGTGATTACAATGTCAGTAGGAATCTGTGTTCGCTAAGCTGATTTGCAGTGCCTCTTTCTTTCCTGGGCTAAGGTATCTTTTACTTTATGCAATAATAAAGAATGTTTTCAAAGCCAAAAAATCCATTTATTGAACAGAAAATTCATTTATTGAATGAAAGAAACACAACTGTTTGGGAATCAGAAAGGGCAAGGGGGTGGGATGGGGAACGGTACAATCATAGATTTGTGTTGTCCTATCTGGAGCGCTGTGCAATGAGTGCTGCACTTCAGGATGGCTGTACTGCATGGTGATGGGGGTTGAATGCAGAGGGTAAGGGTCGTAGTTCTCGGGGCTGGTTGGTGAAGATACAGGTGTTGGAGGCAGCTGGTGGTGGTAAGAACCCGGATGTTGGGGAAAGTGGGTTGGAGGGGACGTGGGGGCACAAGGGAAAGAGTTTTGGGACAAGGGTTGCGGGGGTGGGGCGGCGGGCGCAGTAGTGCCCCACCTGCATGGCTACAAGCGCCTGGATAGAGTCCGCTTGGTGCTTCATGCTGCTTATCAGCCAATCCGTGCTTTGCTTCCGGTGTGATGCGTTTTCCTTGCAGATCCTGCTTCACTCTCCCTCCACTCCTGCGCTTTTTGATTCTCTGTAAGAGATTGATGCATCACTTTGCGCAGCATGTCTTCTTTGCTTTTTCGTGGTCTCTTCTGGAGTTTTTGCAGTCTCTCAGCTGGTGATAACACGGACGGCTAAGAACTCAAGGTTGCGTCTGTAAAGGCAAAATGCAACATTTAACAAAGGCAGCGTTGTTTATACCAGAGTAATGATTCCCCCGCACTTAAGGAGGGCACACACAGTCTACACAATAGCATAATTTTCCCATCCCAAAGAGAGTACACATAACCCACGGGAGCCCTAAAATGGTGAGTAAGGGGGGACTGATTGTTTCAGGGCTGTACTGTCCTCTGGGATTCTGTGCCTTTGGGAGAGCCAATAGCTGCAGGGGGCACCTACATGGAACACTGTCCCAACATTTTCCACAGGAGTTTATCCTGGAAGATATCTCGCTGCTGAGGGTGACCTGGGAAGCAAGGGAGGGTCTTTTACTGCGATCCGGCTTCTGCCCTGGCCCATATGCAGCTTGCCTGTGTGCAGCAATGGTCCCCCTGCCCCTTGCGGCACAGTGGCGTGGACACGTTACCCTGACTGGGACAAGGACCACGGTGGCTCTCCCAATAAACCTGCGCAAGCGCATTGCCCACATTCTGGATGAGACTTTCAAAGAGATTACCGAGGCCGATTACCACGATGTGATAGACCACATCAATGCGCTATTCCGCATCTAGGCATGCATGCACCCCTAACCCTCCTCTCCCAAAGAGCCCACACTGAAAAAATTCCTTCCCGAAAAATTTTTTTTTCAGAAAAAAAAAAAAAAAAGCCGCTTACTGGGAACCTGCTCTTCTGTTTGTCCTCCACCAAGTACCGGCTGCTGCGACTGGCTACCTTCCTCCTGGCTTGAGAAGAGCTCCTGGCTGCATGCCTCCAGGGATTCCGGGGTATCTCCCCCGGCCCCAGCACCCTCACTCATGCTTTCCTCCTCCTCCCCCCCGCTCTGAAGTGTCCATGGTGGTGCTTGGAGTGGAGGTGAGGTCACCCCCAAGTATCGCGTCCAGCTCTTTGTAGAAACGGCAGGTCATGGGGACAGCATTGGAGCGGCGGTTTGCCTCGTGGGCTTTGTGGTAGGCATGCCGTAGCTCCTTCACTTTAATCCTGCACTGCAGTGTGTCCTGGTCATGGACCCCTTTCCATCATGGCCCTTGTTATCTGCCTGAAGGTATCGTTATTCCTACGGCTTGAGCGCAGCTGGGACTGGACAGCTTCCTCCCCCTAAACACTGATGAGGTCCAGCAACTCACCATTGCTCCATGCTGGGGCTCGTTTGGCGCGTGGAGGCATGGTCACCTGGAAAGATTCGCTGATAGCACTCCACACCTGGATGAGCAAACAGGAAGGGGATTTTTAAAATTCCCAGGGAATAAAGGGCGGGTCTGACGGTTGGTCACCTGAGGCCAGGGCAGTAGAGTTCGAAGTGATGAGCAGAGTGGCTAGAACAGGCATTGTGGGATACTGCCGAATACTCCTGGAGGCCAATCAGAGCGCATTGGGCGGCCACACTGGCGTGTCCCTCTCATGCCACCATGTGGAAGCCTGGTCCGAACCCTTCACCTCTGAGGTGCTTGCTTCATTTGGTCCCAACCATTCTGATGCTCCCGGGGTAGTGGGGCCTCCTGCAAGGTTCTACTGGCTGTGGGCAGCTCCTAGTGCCGCTTCTCCCCATTGAGCCCCCATTTCCCTGAGGGCCTGGAGCAGTGTCAGAATTTTGAAGACCAGGCCCCCGCCTGGGTACGTGGCCCTCTGCTCCTAAGCCCCGCCCCCGGATTGTGCCGCCTCAGAGGTTTTCTCGGGCCAACTTCACAGTCGGTGCCCGCCGTCCTCTAACCTGAAGTCTCGCCTCAGCCTCGAGCTGATTCAGCCTCTCTCTCACACCGAACGCTCTCCCTCTTGAACCAATTCCCGCCCAGTCTGAGCCCCGTCCCCTGGTGGAGCCCCATGTGGACTCCGTCCAGCCCTTGTGTCTACGACTAAGTTTTGGAGTCCTGGTGCCATGGTGGCGGCAGGGCAGCGATGCGCAGAGCTGCCTCCAGAGGCGCGAGGGGCGAATCTCACGTGTCAGGCTTCCCATGGCAGCCCCCGCACTGAGCCTGCCCTGGCCTCTTTCTATGGGGCAGGGGGAACCAAACCATCCCCTGCTGTCCCTCAGCAGTGCATGGAGCTTGGCTGCACCTGCTTCCACACTGTGCCAAGCTTAGCCCCATCCCTGCTGCTCAGGCTTTAGCACCAAGCCCACCATGGCTTCCCTCATCCCCAGCAGCGCGGAGCCATCCCAGGCTCTTTGGTAGAGCCCACCACCAGCCCAGGGAGGAGTTGGGCCACTCCCAGCCTTAGGCAGTGACTTCCCATTTGCACAGCCTGACTCCATTGACAGGAAAGAGAAACGAGGAGATAGCGACCCAGATCCTCAAAGATGTTTGGGCCCCTCACTCCCATAATGGCTATGTACCTTGGAGGAGCTGGGCCAGTATAGCCAAAAGATACAGCAAAAGCTTCTAGTGTAAAGAGACATCCCCTGCACAGGCATCAGAAAGGAAATGACCTGCACACTGAAATGTGCTGAGGTGCTAGCTACACATCAGTATATTGAGTCCTCGAGGTTCTTCTTTTTATCCATAGAGGTTTAAATTAATCTTCTAGGCAAAGCACTTTCAACCTTGATTTAATTATATGGATGTGTTTTATAGTACACAAAAATAAAGAGCTTGTAATTTTACAATTCTATCTACAAGAGACCAAATGTCATAACCCAGTACCTTTAACTTTAAACCATTCTAGAGTTACATGGAAATTCTGTTCTTTATTCCCCCTGAAGAAATAGAACATATAGGGTTTGTATGTGTGTTTGGATCTTTAGCGATAATAATCCCAGTAGATAGCCGGGAATAAGTGTTTGCAGAGGACATATGTAGATTTGTTTATGTAACTTTAGCGCCCTCATGGCCAAGATGGAGTCTGCTCTGCAGGCAGCTCTGACCAAAAAAAGGGCCAGACAGGAACGCAGCAAGGAAAGATCCTTCTACCCCAGGGGCATCTGTTCCAAACCCCCCAGAGTGAACACACACACACACACACCGGAAGAATATAGGAAAGGGAAATATTTGTTTCCACGGGGATGAAAGGAGAAAGATAACAGGGGGAAAGATGGGGGAAGCGGTAAAACAGGACTGCATTCATTACAAGGCCCCACTAGTACCACAGTCGGAAAGAGCTGGGGGGAGAACTGTAATTCTATTTTGTAGAGGATTTTGCTATTTCAAAATCAGATTTCATTCTGATTTGGAATCATATTCAAAAATTTTGAAATTCTCTGTGAAATGGAATTGCTGATCTCCACTGAGCTCTAAAGCAGCCATATAGGCTGCCCCAGAGCTGGAGACCCTTGGAGCCTTACAAGACCTAGCTCCACGGTAGCACACCTGGTGGGCTGTCCTGGAGCCAGGGACTCTAAGAGCCCTACCTGGCAAGGAGTCACGAGCCTGGCAGCTGGGGGTCCCGCAACTTTTAGGCTCCCAGCTTCCCATCAGCCCACCAGGCAGGCAGGTGAAGAGCTGGGAGCCTGGAAACCCGGCTTCCCCAGCAGCGTGCCACATGGTCTATCAAGGAGCCAGGCAGCTGAGCTGTCAGGAAGCCAAGCAAGTTTCTGATGGAATTCTGCCTGGCTGGCAAAGTTCCATCGGAAACATGCTTGGTTTCTGCTGGATTCTGTCAGAATTGACACAGTCCTGCAGTGTGTTTCAATTTCAACAAAAGCGCAAACTCTGGCAATTGTTTTTTTCTAACAAGCTCCGCTAATTAGCAGTGGAGAGCAACACGACACAATAGTTTTAAACAATAAGACCATCAGAGACAAATCAAAGAGCAAGGAAGATAATTTTTAAATAGGCAGAATGTATGGTAATTATTCAGTGGAAATGCAACCTGCACCAACGCAGTCTTTGAGAGGTTTAGCCAACTTTATACCAGGTTAACTAGCAGCAACCTATTCTATTGAATAGTCAGTCCTGGCAGATCTTTCTTTTTCCAGGTACGCATGATGACCGTGGTTGAGGTATGCTAGAATGGTACGTTGCTGAATTAGAGCTCTCATCATCATACCATCAGGTTTCAGGTCTCTCATAGCGTGCCATTCATCCTGTAAGAAGGAAGAAGCCAGTGCACCTGTGACTTGTCAGCTGCCTCTGAATTGGGTTTAAGTGAAGGGGGAAACGGGCGAGAGTGCCTGTAAACAGAGAAAAGACGACTATTGAAGTCATGGAGTTCCCCTAGTGTAACTGCCGCTGCTGCACACTTAGACTTTGTTCACGTGCTTTTTCTATACCAGGCGAACAATTACCTAATATTGAGTATTTGCTTTCCAAGTTGCCCACTTTTGAATAATAAATCATAGGGCAAGGGTAATTAATAAAAAGCACATTCCCATGCATATTTCAATGGAACAAAAAGCATCTGGTATAGGAAAAATGAATTAACAAATGCAAAGAGAGAGAGGCTGTTTCAATTCATTATTCACAAGACAGTTTTCTTCACAGCATTAGCAAAATTAATGCCTACACAGTGAATTATATCTTCACATACCCTACCAAAGTTAATCTCTAGTTCTCTACCACCCCTATAGAATCTCATTTGTAGTAAAAAAAAAAAAAAAAAAAAAAAAAAAAAAAATCTGTTTAGTGCTTTTCTTCAGTAGATCTCAAAACACTTTACAAATGAGGTCAGTACAATCATCTCCCCTTCCCCACTTTTTTTTAAATAGAGGGGGACACTGGCACAGGGAGGCGAAGTGACCACCAAGTGACCCAAGGACAGCCAGTGACCCAGCAGCAGAGCCAGGAATAGAAACCAGGCGGCCTGAATCCCAGGCCAGTGCTCTTAACCACTAGACCACACTATCTCACATGTATTAGCATATTGAAAATTTAGTGCATCGTAAAAGTAAATTTCTGAGAAACTTGAGATTGAATTAAATATAAAAATATTACATTAATCTACTTTTAAAAAAAATGTCTGAATGGGAAAGGTGCAGAAACCAGGGGACCTTGCTAGTTTTAGTCCAATCTTATCATAGCCACAATCATATATTGTGCTCAGGAAGTGCAGATCTCAAGCAATCTATAAGCCTGTGAACAGTGAAGGAACCAAACAAAGGCCTATTCTTGTGCACCTTAGAAGCTCTAGGAGGGCAACCTTATGCACCTAAGTGGCAGTGCGATCTTCATCCTCAAGATCACACTGCAGTCTGCCCAAAACGTGTGATCCAAGAGAAAAATCAAACCTGCACCACTACAGGGTAGTTACTTCCAACGACCGCATAAAAAGGGTAAAAAGATGTTAATTTAATTAAACGTAACAATACCAAAATTCTTCACAAGTTTATCAGATTCCTTTTTGTTTAGCCAAAGAAAGAACTGAGACTATACTTGAATGTATACATTTTATTAATTGAATTACATAAATAGTAATAAATACATTCATAAATAAGGAGTTACAGAAAGCAAAGCAATCTGATATGACAATCAAAATTCAATCCATGCATTTAACATGGAGTAGTTATCAAACTATTATCAAATAGATATAATCAGAGCTAGTTAATTCATTTCACACATCATAAAGTGGCAATTTTAGCAAAATCATCTTGAATACAGAACAGAATTAACTACCAGTGTAAATCCTTTATTACAGGTCATTGTTCAGCACTTAAGTGGCAGAAGTAGAAGTTTTCCAAAATTATTACACTTTGAAAAGCTCAATAAGGTTTAAGGGATCCCCTAAAGCTGCAGAAATGCTACCCTCTTGAAAGTCTCTGGAGATATCTTTATTCTGCCTGGTCACGTTCATCCAAGATTTTGGAATTAGGAATGACAGTAAGAACTGAGGTAGCCAGGTGGGTCCCGCATCCCTGTTGAGCTAAAAATTCAAACCTCAGTGCTTTCAAACACCTACCCGAAATTAACTTTCACACCAATCAAATTGCACCAAACAGGCAACCTCAGCTTTGCCCTCTAAATATATCTACTAATGTACGTATACAAAAACATCTAAAATTGCCAACAATTCACACTAAACCAATACCAGAAAAACAATCATAATCACAAAATACTGCACCTCTACCCAAATACCAAGACTTAACAGAAAAATACCTACCTAAAACCTCCACATCATCATCCTCTGAATTCAATAAGCGTAAAAGACTATTAAAACAACACTATTGCCACGTCCACCAATAGACACAACTACTAAAAACACTCTAACTTCTGACACAATAGGTGCAAAGTTAATATTGAATGTGTGGTACACTTTGGTTGGTGTGTCCGTTTAAGTAGAGTAGGTGTTTGAAAGTTGTGAAGTGCGGAAAGTAACTGCCAGTTGCCAGAACATTTAGTTTTGTTTGCTTCCTTTTAGAAATGTGTAAGCAATACACAAGTTAGGCGTTACCTGGAGTAAATGTTAATTTTGTGAACCTTAACTTTATTTGACGAGTTAATGGGGGTGAGTGGAGGATTCAAATATATACCTTCCCTTAAGTGACATCTTTGCACTTCCAGTAGGAAATGATGATTTATTAAAAGGAAGCTATGATTCTAGATAACTTGTGTGTTTAAGGACTATGCATTTCAGATTCACAGTTACACCTTGGTACTGACACTTCCTGCTTCTCCACTTGTGCTTCATGATTCTCCAGATTTCCCCTTGACAATTATTTCACCAGGCAGTCTCCCTACAAAATCAAGAGGAATTAAATGATTAAGGGCGGTAAGGAATTAATTGACAAGGATTCCTAAATCAATGTGACAAGGAATACTGCCTGGAATGCCTTAGTCCAAAACCGCCACAGGACACTCCCTTTCGGAACTTACCACCAATAGCATGTCAGATCTCGAAGAGTACAAGAAGTGAGTAGAAAGCGGGAGACGTGTCTGCAGAATTCCAGGCAAGTTGGAAGCGCTGCTTGAAGGGCCGGAACTCTGGACACAGTCTCATGGGGGCACCATAAATAGTAGCTGATGAGACCTGTACCCTGTTTACAGGGTGCTCATTCAGGGCAGTGGTTGCATTTGGCCTAGTGCCAAGAGACTAGAGGGCAAAGACCCGATCCCTGATTACAGGGCGGTCGTTGGCAGCAGGCTGTGAAGACAGCACGAGGCCAAGAGACCCAAAGGGCCTCAGAGACGCAAACCCTAGTTACAGGGAGGTCAAGCTGCCCACGTAACGGAAATGATTCTAATCCCCCAGATTTCGAAAGCGAGATGCAACCTGTACCCTGATTACAGGGTGGTCGCTGGCATTAGCCAAATAGGAGAGACCATAACCTGAATTACAGGAAGGTCAAGCTGTCAAAGTACCAAAGAGCTCGATATGTCCCATTCTAGAGAGACTTGTGACATAGACCCTAATTACAGGGTTGTCACGCTGACTAATGGGGCAGAGCACGGCGTAAAGCCAAATGAGCAAGAGGGCAGAGACTCGGACCCTCGTTACAGGGCGGTCACATTGCTCACTTTAACAAAGAGCTCAATGCCCCTCCAAGGACAGCGGGAGGTGACTGGCACCCTGATTACAGGGCAGTCACACTCACGAACCAGCTAACCGAGACCCAAAGGGCCTCGGAGACGCAAACCCTAGTTACAGGGAGGTCAAGCTGCCCATGTTACGGAGTCGATTCTAAGCTCCAATTTTCAGAAGCGAAATGCAACCTGTACCCTGGTTACAGGGTGGTCGCTGGCATTAGCCAAATAGGAGAGACCATAACCTGAATTACAGGAAGGTCAAGCTGTCAAAATACCAAAGAGCTCGATATGTCCCATTCTAGAGAGACTTGTGACATGGACCCTAATTACAGGGTTGTCACACTGACTACTGGGGCAGAGCACGGCGTAAAGCCAAATGAGCAAGTGGGCAGAGACCCGGACCCTACTTACAGGGCGGTCATATTGCTCAATTTAACAAAGACCTCAATGCCCCTCCAAAGATAGTGGGAGGTGACTGGCACCCTGATTACAGGGCAGTCGCTCACACTAGCCAGATAACGCAGCAGAATGTCAAAAGGACACAATGGCACAGACCGGGACCCAACTTACAGGGCGGTCACGCTGCTCAAGGTATTAAAAGGCTCGAGATTCCCATACAGTCGAATTACATGACCTGAGGCCTGATTTGAGGGAGCTTACTGTGCCCAGAGTTCCTTTCCTTTTCCTCCATCTTCTTTTCTCCTCTGTGTGTGGCTTTCCTGACACTTCCTTCTTCTCCACTTGTGCTTCATGATGCCTGAAACAGAGAGAGGGAGCACAAGGCCTGTGTAAGTGAGAACCGCTTTCGACAACGCCACGTCCCGCACGCAAATTCAGTGTAAACTACTGATACAGTGTTCTTTTCCGCATCTGCAGACAGTCTGGATATTTAGGTCCAAGACACTTCTTTGTGGTCCTCAGACACTTCCACAAGCATATCCCCCTCCTCCCAAGCTGCACTGGCTGAGAAAAGTACTGGACCCATTCTCCTCTAAAGCCACAATCTCCAGATTTCCCCTTGACAATTATTTCACCAGGCAGTCTCCCTACAAAATCAAGAGGAATTAAATGATTAAGGGCGGTAAGGAATTAATTGACAAGGATTCCTAAATCAATGTGACAAGGAATACTGCCTGGAATGCCTTAGTCCAAAACCGCCACAGGACACTCCCTTTCGGAACTTACCACCAATAGCATGTCAGATCTCGAAGAGTACAAGAAGTGAGTAGAAAGCGGGAGACGTGTCTGCAGAATTCCAGGCAAGTTGGAAGCGCTGCTTGAAGGGCCGGAACTCTGGACACAGTCTCATGGGGGCACCATAAATAGTAGCTGATGAGACCTGTACCCTGTTTACAGGGTGCTCATTCAGGGCAGTGGTTGCATTTGGCCTAGTGCCAAGAGACTAGAGGGCAAAGACCCGATCCCTGATTACAGGGCGGTCGTTGGCAGCAGGCTGTGAAGACAGCACGAGGCCAAGAGACCCAAAGGGCCTCAGAGACGCAAACCCTAGTTACAGGGAGGTCAAGCTGCCCACGTAACGGAAATGATTCTAATCCCCCAGATTTCGAAAGCGAGATGCAACCTGTACCCTGATTACAGGGTGGTCGCTGGCATTAGCCAAATAGGAGAGACCATAACCTGAATTACAGGAAGGTCAAGCTGTCAAAGTACCAAAGAGCTCGATATGTCCCATTCTAGAGAGACTTGTGACATAGACCCTAATTACAGGGTTGTCACGCTGACTAATGGGGCAGAGCACGGCGTAAAGCCAAATGAGCAAGAGGGCAGAGACTCGGACCCTCGTTACAGGGCGGTCACATTGCTCACTTTAACAAAGAGCTCAATGCCCCTCCAAGGACAGCGGGAGGTGACTGGCACCCTGATTACAGGGCAGTCACACTCACGAACCAGCTAACCGAGACCCAAAGGGCCTCGGAGACGCAAACCCTAGTTACAGGGAGGTCAAGCTGCCCATGTTACGGAGTCGATTCTAAGCTCCAATTTTCAGAAGCGAAATGCAACCTGTACCCTGGTTACAGGGTGGTCGCTGGCATTAGCCAAATAGGAGAGACCATAACCTGAATTACAGGAAGGTCAAGCTGTCAAAATACCAAAGAGCTCGATATGTCCCATTCTAGAGAGACTTGTGACATGGACCCTAATTACAGGGTTGTCACACTGACTAGTGGGGCAGAGCACGGCGTAAAGCCAAATGAGCAAGTGGGCAGAGACCCGGACCCTACTTACAGGGCGGTCATATTGCTCAATTTAACAAAGACCTCAATGCCCCTCCAAAGATAGTGGGAGGTGACTGGCACCCTGATTACAGGGCAGTCGCTCACACTAGCCAGATAACGCAGCAGAATGTCAAAAGGACACAATGGCACAGACCGGGACCCAACTTACAGGGCGGTCACGCTGCTCAAGGTATTAAAAGGCTCGAGATTCCCATACAGTCGAATTACATGACCTGAGGCCTGATTTGAGGGAGCTTACTGTGCCCAGAGTTCCTTTCCTTTTCCTCCATCTTCTTTTCTCCTCTGTGTGTGGCTTTCCTGACACTTCCTTCTTCTCCACTTGTGCTTCATGATGCCTGAAACAGAGAGAGGGAGCACAAGGCCTGTGTAAGTGAGAACCGCTTTCGACAACGCCACGTCCCGCACGCAAATTCAGTGTAAACTACTGATACAGTGTTCTTTTCCGCATCTGCAGACAGTCTGGATATTTAGGTCCAAGACACTTCTTTGTGGTCCTCAGACACTTCCACAAGCATATCCCCCTCCTCCCAAGCTGCACTGGCTGAGAAAAGTACTGGACCCATTCTCCTCTAAAGCCACAATCTCCAGATTTCCCCTTGACAATTATTTCACCAGGCAGTCTCCCTACAAAATCAAGAGGAATTAAATGATTAAGGGCGGTAAGGAATTAATTGACAAGGATTCCTAAATCAATGTGACAAGGAATACTGCCTGGAATGCCTTAGTCCAAAACCGCCACAGGACACTCCCTTTCGGAACTTACCACCAATAGCATGTCAGATCTCGAAGAGTACAAGAAGTGAGTAGAAAGCGGGAGAGGTGTCTGCAGAATTCCAGGCAAGTTGGAAGCGCTGCTTGAAGGGCCGGAACTCTGGACACAGTCTCATGGGGGCACCATAAATAGTAGCTGATGAGACCTGTACCCTGTTTACAGGGTGCTCATTCAGGGCAGTGGTTGCATTTGGCCTAGTGCCAAGAGACTAGAGGGCAAAGACCCGATCCCTGATTACAGGGCGGTCGTTGGCAGCAGGCTGTGAAGACAGCACGAGGCCAAGAGACCCAAAGGGCCTCAGAGACGCAAACCCTAGTTACAGGGAGGTCAAGCTGCCCACGTAACGGAAATGATTCTAATCCCCCAGATTTCGAAAGCGAGATGCAACCTGTACCCTGATTACAGGGTGGTCGCTGGCATTAGCCAAATAGGAGAGACCATAACCTGAATTACAGGAAGGTCAAGCTGTCAAAGTACCAAAGAGCTCGATATGTCCCATTCTAGAGAGACTTGTGACATAGACCCTAATTACAGGGTTGTCACGCTGACTAATGGGGCAGAGCACGGCGTAAAGCCAAATGAGCAAGAGGGCAGAGACTCGGACCCTCGTTACAGGGCGGTCACATTGCTCACTTTAACAAAGAGCTCAATGCCCCTCCAAGGACAGCGGGAGGTGACTGGCACCCTGATTACAGGGCAGTCACACTCACGAACCAGCTAACCGAGACCCAAAGGGCCTCGGAGACGCAAACCCTAGTTACAGGGAGGTCAAGCTGCCCATGTTACGGAGTCGATTCTAAGCTCCAATTTTCAGAAGCGAAATGCAACCTGTACCCTGGTTACAGGGTGGTCGCTGGCATTAGCCAAATAGGAGAGACCATAACCTGAATTACAGGAAGGTCAAGCTGTCAAAATACCAAAGAGCTCGATATGTCCCATTCTAGAGAGACTTGTGACATGGACCCTAATTACAGGGTTGTCACACTGACTAGTGGGGCAGAGCACGGCGTAAAGCCAAATGAGCAAGTGGGCAGAGACCCGGACCCTACTTACAGGGCGGTCATATTGCTCAATTTAACAAAGACCTCAATGCCCCTCCAAAGATAGTGGGAGGTGACTGGCACCCTGATTACAGGGCAGTCGCTCACACTAGCCAGATAACGCAGCAGAATGTCAAAAGGACACAATGGCACAGACCGGGACCCAACTTACAGGGCGGTCACGCTGCTCAAGGTATTAAAAGGCTCGAGATTCCCATACAGTCGAATTACATGACCTGAGGCCTGATTTGAGGGAGCTTACTGTGCCCAGAGTTCCTTTCCTTTTCCTCCATCTTCTTTTCTCCTCTGTGTGTGGCTTTCCTGACACTTCCTTCTTCTCCACTTGTGCTTCATGATGCCTGAAACAGAGAGAGGGAGCACAAGGCGTGTGTAAGTGAGAACCGCTTTCGACAACGTCACGTCCCGCACGCAAATTCAGTGTAAACTACTGATACAGTGTTCTTTTCCGCATCTGCAGACAGTCTGGATATTTAGGTCCAAGACACTTCTTTGTGGTCCTCAGACACTTCCACAAGCATATCCCCCTCCTCCCAAGCTGCACTGGCTGAGAAAAGTACTGGACCCATTCTCCTCTAAAGCCACAATCTCCAGATTTCCCCTTGACAATTATTTCACCAGGCAGTCTCCCTACAAAATCAAGAGGAATTAAATGATTAAGGGCGGTAAGGAATTAATTGACAAGGATTCCTAAATCAATGTGACAAGGAATACTGCCTGGAATGCCTTAGTCCAAAACCGCCACAGGACACTCCCTTTCGGAACTTACCACCAATAGCATGTCAGATCTCGAAGAGTACAAGAAGTGAGTAGAAAGCGGGAGAGGTGTCTGCAGAATTCCAGGCAAGTTGGAAGCGCTGCTTGAAGGGCCGGAACTCTGGACACAGTCTCATGGGGGCACCATAAATAGTAGCTGATGAGACCTGTACCCTGTTTACAGGGTGCTCATTCAGGGCAGTGGTTGCATTTGGCCTAGTGCCAAGAGACTAGAGGGCAAAGACCCGATCCCTGATTACAGGGCGGTCGTTGGCAGCAGGCTGTGAAGACAGCACGAGGCCAAGAGACCCAAAGGGCCTCAGAGACGCAAACCCTAGTTACAGGGAGGTCAAGCTGCCCACGTAACGGAAATGATTCTAATCCCCCAGATTTCGAAAGCGAGATGCAACCTGTACCCTGATTACAGGGTGGTCGCTGGCATTAGCCAAATAGGAGAGACCATAACCTGAATTACAGGAAGGTCAAGCTGTCAAAGTACCAAAGAGCTCGATATGTCCCATTCTAGAGAGACTTGTGACATAGACCCTAATTACAGGGTTGTCACGCTGACTAATGGGGCAGAGCACGGCGTAAAGCCAAATGAGCAAGAGGGCAGAGACTCGGACCCTCGTTACAGGGCGGTCACATTGCTCACTTTAACAAAGAGCTCAATGCCCCTCCAAGGACAGCGGGAGGTGACTGGCACCCTGATTACAGGGCAGTCACACTCACGAACCAGCTAACCGAGACCCAAAGGGCCTCGGAGACGCAAACCCTAGTTACAGGGAGGTCAAGCTGCCCATGTTACGGAGTCGATTCTAAGCTCCAATTTTCAGAAGCGAAATGCAACCTGTACCCTGGTTACAGGGTGGTCGCTGGCATTAGCCAAATAGGAGAGACCATAACCTGAATTACAGGAAGGTCAAGCTGTCAAAATACCAAAGAGCTCGATATGTCCCATTCTAGAGAGACTTGTGACATGGACCCTAATTACAGGGTTGTCACACTGACTAGTGGGGCAGAGCACGGCGTAAAGCCAAATGAGCAAGTGGGCAGAGACCCGGACCCTACTTACAGGGCGGTCATATTGCTCAATTTAACAAAGACCTCAATGCCCCTCCAAAGATAGTGGGAGGTGACTGGCACCCTGATTACAGGGCAGTCGCTCACACTAGCCAGATAACGCAGCAGAATGTCAAAAGGACACAATGGCACAGACCGGGACCCAACTTACAGGGCGGTCACGCTGCTCAAGGTATTAAAAGGCTCGAGATTCCCATACAGTCGAATTACATGACCTGAGGCCTGATTTGAGGGAGCTTACTGTGCCCAGAGTTCCTTTCCTTTTCCTCCATCTTCTTTTCTCCTCTGTGTGTGGCTTTCCTGACACTTCCTTCTTCTCCACTTGTGCTTCATGATGCCTGAAACAGAGAGAGGGAGCACAAGACCTGTGTAAGTGAGAACCGCTTTCGACAACGTCACGTCCCGCACGCAAATTCAGTGTAAACTACTGATACAGTGTTCTTTTCCGCATCTGCAGACAGTCTGGATATTTAGGTCCAAGACACTTCTTTGTGGTCCTCAGACACTTCCACAAGCATATCCCCCTCCTCCCAAGCTGCACTGGCTGAGAAAAGTACTGGACCCATTCTCCTCTAAAGCCACAATCTCCAGATTTCCCCTTGACAATTATTTCACCAGGCAGTCTCTCTACAAAATCAAGAGGAATTAAATGATTAAGGGCGGTAAGGAATTAATTGACAAGGATTCCTAAATCAATGTGACAAGGAATACTGCCTGGAATGCCTTAGTCCAAAACCGCCACAGGACACTCCCTTTCGGAACTTACCACCAATAGCATGTCAGATCTCGAAGAGTACAAGAAGTGAGTAGAAAGCGGGAGAGGTGTCTGCAGAATTCCAGGCAAGTTGGAAGCGCTGCTTGAAGGGCCGGAACTCTGGACACAGTCTCATGGGGGCACCATAAATAGTAGCTGATGAGACCTGTACCCTGTTTACAGGGTGCTCATTCAGGGCAGTGGTTGCATTTGGCCTAGTGCCAAGAGACTAGAGGGCAAAGACCCGATCCCTGATTACAGGGCGGTCGTTGGCAGCAGGCTGTGAAGACAGCACGAGGCCAAGAGACCCAAAGGGCCTCAGAGACGCAAACCCTAGTTACAGGGAGGTCAAGCTGCCCACGTAACGGAAATGATTCTAATCCCCCAGATTTCGAAAGCGAGATGCAACCTGTACCCTGATTACAGGGTGGTCGCTGGCATTAGCCAAATAGGAGAGACCATAACCTGAATTACAGGAAGGTCAAGCTGTCAAAGTACCAAAGAGCTCGATATGTCCCATTCTAGAGAGACTTGTGACATAGACCCTAATTACAGGGTTGTCACGCTGACTAATGGGGCAGAGCACGGCGTAAAGCCAAATGAGCAAGAGGGCAGAGACTCGGACCCTCGTTACAGGGCGGTCACATTGCTCACTTTAACAAAGAGCTCAATGCCCCTCCAAGGACAGCGGGAGGTGACTGGCACCCTGATTACAGGGCAGTCACACTCACGAACCAGCTAACCGAGACCCAAAGGGCCTCGGAGACGCAAACCCTAGTTACAGGGAGGTCAAGCTGCCCATGTTACGGAGTCGATTCTAAGCTCCAATTTTCAGAAGCGAAATGCAACCTGTACCCTGGTTACAGGGTGGTCGCTGGCATTAGCCAAATAGGAGAGACCATAACCTGAATTACAGGAAGGTCAAGCTGTCAAAATACCAAAGAGCTCGATATGTCCCATTCTAGAGAGACTTGTGACATGGACCCTAATTACAGGGTTGTCACACTGACTAGTGGGGCAGAGCACGGCGTAAAGCCAAATGAGCAAGTGGGCAGAGACCCGGACCCTACTTACAGGGCGGTCATATTGCTCAATTTAACAAAGACCTCAATGCCCCTCCAAAGATAGTGGGAGGTGACTGGCACCCTGATTACAGGGCAGTCGCTCACACTAGCCAGATAACGCAGCAGAATGTCAAAAGGACACAATGGCACAGACCGGGACCCAACTTACAGGGCGGTCACGCTGCTCAAGGTATTAAAAGGCTCGAGATTCCCATACAGTCGAATTACATGACCTGAGGCCTGATTTGAGGGAGCTTACTGTGCCCAGAGTTCCTTTCCTTTTCCTCCATCTTCTTTTCTCCTCTGTGTGTGGCTTTCCTGACACTTCCTTCTTCTCCACTTGTGCTTCATGATGCCTGAAACAGAGAGAGGGAGCACAAGGCCTGTGTAAGTGAGAACCGCTTTCGACAACGCCACGTCCCGCACGCAAATTCAGTGTAAACTACTGATACAGTGTTCTTTTCCGCATCTGCAGACAGTCTGGATATTTAGGTCCAAGACACTTCTTTGTGGTCCTCAGACACTTCCACAAGCATATCCCCCTCCTCCCAAGCTGCACTGGCTGAGAAAAGTACTGGACCCATTCTCCTCTAAAGCCACAATCTCCAGATTTCCCCTTGACAATTATTTCACCAGGCAGTCTCCCTACAAAATCAAGAGGAATTAAATGATTAAGGGCGGTAAGGAATTAATTGACAAGGATTCCTAAATCAATGTGACAAGGAATACTGCCTGGAATGCCTTAGTCCAAAACCGCCACAGGACACTCCCTTTCGGAACTTACCACCAATAGCATGTCAGATCTCGAAGAGTACAAGAAGTGAGTAGAAAGCGGGAGACGTGTCTGCAGAATTCCAGGCAAGTTGGAAGCGCTGCTTGAAGGGCCGGAACTCTGGACACAGTCTCATGGGGGCACCATAAATAGTAGCTGATGAGACCTGTACCCTGTTTACAGGGTGCTCATTCAGGGCAGTGGTTGCATTTGGCCTAGTGCCAAGAGACTAGAGGGCAAAGACCCGATCCCTGATTACAGGGCGGTCGTTGGCAGCAGGCTGTGAAGACAGCACGAGGCCAAGAGACCCAAAGGGCCTCAGAGACGCAAACCCTAGTTACAGGGAGGTCAAGCTGCCCACGTAACGGAAATGATTCTAATCCCCCAGATTTCGAAAGCGAGATGCAACCTGTACCCTGATTACAGGGTGGTCGCTGGCATTAGCCAAATAGGAGAGACCATAACCTGAATTACAGGAAGGTCAAGCTGTCAAAGTACCAAAGAGCTCGATATGTCCCATTCTAGAGAGACTTGTGACATAGACCCTAATTACAGGGTTGTCACGCTGACTAATGGGGCAGAGCACGGCGTAAAGCCAAATGAGCAAGAGGGCAGAGACTCGGACCCTCGTTACAGGGCGGTCACATTGCTCACTTTAACAAAGAGCTCAATGCCCCTCCAAGGACAGCGGGAGGTGACTGGCACCCTGATTACAGGGCAGTCACACTCACGAACCAGCTAACCGAGACCCAAAGGGCCTCGGAGACGCAAACCCTAGTTACAGGGAGGTCAAGCTGCCCATGTTACGGAGTCGATTCTAAGCTCCAATTTTCAGAAGCGAAATGCAACCTGTACCCTGGTTACAGGGTGGTCGCTGGCATTAGCCAAATAGGAGAGACCATAACCTGAATTACAGGAAGGTCAAGCTGTCAAAATACCAAAGAGCTCGATATGTCCCATTCTAGAGAGACTTGTGACATGGACCCTAATTACAGGGTTGTCACACTGACTAGTGGGGCAGAGCACGGCGTAAAGCCAAATGAGCAAGTGGGCAGAGACCCGGACCCTACTTACAGGGCGGTCATATTGCTCAATTTAACAAAGACCTCAATGCCCCTCCAAAGATAGTGGGAGGTGACTGGCACCCTGATTACAGGGCAGTCGCTCACACTAGCCAGATAACGCAGCAGAATGTCAAAAGGACACAATGGCACAGACCGGGACCCAACTTACAGGGCGGTCACGCTGCTCAAGGTATTAAAAGGCTCGAGATTCCCATACAGTCGAATTACATGACCTGAGGCCTGATTTGAGGGAGCTTACTGTGCCCAGAGTTCCTTTCCTTTTCCTCCATCTTCTTTTCTCCTCTGTGTGTGGCTTTCCTGACACTTCCTTCTTCTCCACTTGTGCTTCATGATGCCTGAAACAGAGAGAGGGAGCACAAGGCCTGTGTAAGTGAGAACCGCTTTCGACAACGCCACGTCCCGCACGCAAATTCAGTGTAAACTACTGATACAGTGTTCTTTTCCGCATCTGCAGACAGTCTGGATATTTAGGTCCAAGACACTTCTTTGTGGTCCTCAGACACTTCCACAAGCATATCCCCCTCCTCCCAAGCTGCACTGGCTGAGAAAAGTACTGGACCCATTCTCCTCTAAAGCCACAATCTCCAGATTTCCCCTTGACAATTATTTCACCAGGCAGTCTCCCTACAAAATCAAGAGGAATTAAATGATTAAGGGCGGTAAGGAATTAATTGACAAGGATTCCTAAATCAATGTGACAAGGAATACTGCCTGGAATGCCTTAGTCCAAAACCGCCACAGGACACTCCCTTTCGGAACTTACCACCAATAGCATGTCAGATCTCGAAGAGTACAAGAAGTGAGTAGAAAGCGGGAGACGTGTCTGCAGAATTCCAGGCAAGTTGGAAGCGCTGCTTGAAGGGCCGGAACTCTGGACACAGTCTCATGGGGGCACCATAAATAGTAGCTGATGAGACCTGTACCCTGTTTACAGGGTGCTCATTCAGGGCAGTGGTTGCATTTGGCCTAGTGCCAAGAGACTAGAGGGCAAAGACCCGATCCCTGATTACAGGGCGGTCGTTGGCAGCAGGCTGTGAAGACAGCACGAGGCCAAGAGACCCAAAGGGCCTCAGAGACGCAAACCCTAGTTACAGGGAGGTCAAGCTGCCCACGTAACGGAAATGATTCTAATCCCCCAGATTTCGAAAGCGAGATGCAACCTGTACCCTGATTACAGGGTGGTCGCTGGCATTAGCCAAATAGGAGAGACCATAACCTGAATTACAGGAAGGTCAAGCTGTCAAAGTACCAAAGAGCTCGATATGTCCCATTCTAGAGAGACTTGTGACATAGACCCTAATTACAGGGTTGTCACGCTGACTAATGGGGCAGAGCACGGCGTAAAGCCAAATGAGCAAGAGGGCAGAGACTCGGACCCTCGTTACAGGGCGGTCACATTGCTCACTTTAACAAAGAGCTCAATGCCCCTCCAAGGACAGCGGGAGGTGACTGGCACCCTGATTACAGGGCAGTCACACTCACGAACCAGCTAACCGAGACCCAAAGGGCCTCGGAGACGCAAACCCTAGTTACAGGGAGGTCAAGCTGCCCATGTTACGGAGTCGATTCTAAGCTCCAATTTTCAGAAGCGAAATGCAACCTGTACCCTGGTTACAGGGTGGTCGCTGGCATTAGCCAAATAGGAGAGACCATAACCTGAATTACAGGAAGGTCAAGCTGTCAAAATACCAAAGAGCTCGATATGTCCCATTCTAGAGAGACTTGTGACATGGACCCTAATTACAGGGTTGTCACACTGACTAGTGGGGCAGAGCACGGCGTAAAGCCAAATGAGCAAGTGGGCAGAGACCCGGACCCTACTTACAGGGCGGTCATATTGCTCAATTTAACAAAGACCTCAATGCCCCTCCAAAGATAGTGGGAGGTGACTGGCACCCTGATTACAGGGCAGTCGCTCACACTAGCCAGATAACGCAGCAGAATGTCAAAAGGACACAATGGCACAGACCGGGACCCAACTTACAGGGCGGTCACGCTGCTCAAGGTATTAAAAGGCTCGAGATTCCCATACAGTCGAATTACATGACCTGAGGCCTGATTTGAGGGAGCTTACTGTGCCCAGAGTTCCTTTCGTTTTCCTCCATCTTCTTTTCTCCTCTGTGTGTGGCTTTCCTGACACTTCCTTCTTCTCCACTTGTGCTTCATGATGCCTGAAACAGAGAGAGGGAGCACAAGGCCTGTGTAAGTGAGAACCGCTTTCGACAACGCCACGTCCCGCACGCAAATTCAGTGTAAACTACTGATACAGTGTTCTTTTCCGCATCTGCAGACAGTCTGGATATTTAGGTCCAAGACACTTCTTTGTGGTCCTCAGACACTTCCACAAGCATATCCCCCTCCTCCCAAGCTGCACTGGCTGAGAAAAGTACTGGACCCATTCTCCTCTAAAGCCACAATCTCCAGATTTCCCCTTGACAATTATTTCACCAGGCAGTCTCCCTACAAAATCAAGAGGAATTAAATGATTAAGGGCGGTAAGGAATTAATTGACAAGGATTCCTAAATCAATGTGACAAGGAATACTGCCTGGAATGCCTTAGTCCAAAACCGCCACAGGACACTCCCTTTCGGAACTTACCACCAATAGCATGTCAGATCTCGAAGAGTACAAGAAGTGAGTAGAAAGCGGGAGACGTGTCTGCAGAATTCCAGGCAAGTTGGAAGCGCTGCTTGAAGGGCCGGAACTCTGGACACAGTCTCATGGGGGCACCATAAATAGTAGCTGATGAGACCTGTACCCTGTTTACAGGGTGCTCATTCAGGGCAGTGGTTGCATTTGGCCTAGTGCCAAGAGACTAGAGGGCAAAGACCCGATCCCTGATTACAGGGCGGTCGTTGGCAGCAGGCTGTGAAGACAGCACGAGGCCAAGAGACCCAAAGGGCCTCAGAGACGCAAACCCTAGTTACAGGGAGGTCAAGCTGCCCACGTAACGGAAATGATTCTAATCCCCCAGATTTCGAAAGCGAGATGCAACCTGTACCCTGATTACAGGGTGGTCGCTGGCATTAGCCAAATAGGAGAGACCATAACCTGAATTACAGGAAGGTCAAGCTGTCAAAGTACCAAAGAGCTCGATATGTCCCATTCTAGAGAGACTTGTGACATAGACCCTAATTACAGGGTTGTCACGCTGACTAATGGGGCAGAGCACGGCGTAAAGCCAAATGAGCAAGAGGGCAGAGACTCGGACCCTCGTTACAGGGCGGTCACATTGCTCACTTTAACAAAGAGCTCAATGCCCCTCCAAGGACAGCGGGAGGTGACTGGCACCCTGATTACAGGGCAGTCACACTCACGAACCAGCTAACCGAGACCCAAAGGGCCTCGGAGACGCAAACCCTAGTTACAGGGAGGTCAAGCTGCCCATGTTACGGAGTTGATTCTAAGCTCCAATTTTCAGAAGCGAAATGCAACCTGTACCCTGGTTACAGGGTGGTCGCTGGCATTAGCCAAATAGGAGAGACCATAACCTGAATTACAGGAAGGTCAAGCTGTCAAAATACCAAAGAGCTCGATATGTCCCATTCTAGAGAGACTTGTGACATGGACCCTAATTACAGGGTTGTCACACTGACTAGTGGGGCAGAGCACGGCGTAAAGCCAAATGAGCAAGTGGGCAGAGACCCGGACCCTACTTACAGGGCGGTCATATTGCTCAATTTAACAAAGACCTCAATGCCCCTCCAAAGATAGTGGGAGGTGACTGGCACCCTGATTACAGGGCAGTCGCTCACACTAGCCAGATAACGCAGCAGAATGTCAAAAGGACACAATGGCACAGACCGGGACCCAACTTACAGGGCGGTCACGCTGCTCAAGGTATTAAAAGGCTCGAGATTCCCATACAGTCGAATTACATGACCTGAGGCCTGATTTGAGGGAGCTTACTGTGCCCAGAGTTCCTTTCGTTTTCCTCCATCTTCTTTTCTCCTCTGTGTGTGGCTTTCCTGACACTTCCTTCTTCTCCACTTGTGCTTCATGATGCCTGAAACAGAGAGAGGGAGCACAAGGCCTGTGTAAGTGAGAACCGCTTTCGACAACGCCACGTCCCGCACGCAAATTCAGTGTAAACTACTGATACAGTGTTCTTTTCCGCATCTGCAGACAGTCTGGATATTTAGGTCCAAGACACTTCTTTGTGGTCCTCAGACACTTCCACAAGCATATCCCCCTCCTCCCAAGCTGCACTGGCTGAGAAAAGTACTGGACCCATTCTCCTCTAAAGCCACAATCTCCAGATTTCCCCTTGACAATTATTTCACCAGGCAGTCTCCCTACAAAATCAAGAGGAATTAAATGATTAAGGGCGGTAAGGAATTAATTGACAAGGATTCCTAAATCAATGTGACAAGGAATACTGCCTGGAATGCCTTAGTCCAAAACCGCCACAGGACACTCCCTTTCGGAACTTACCACCAATAGCATGTCAGATCTCGAAGAGTAGAAAGCGGGAGACGTGTCTGCAGAATTCCAGGCAAGTTGGAAGCGCTGCTTGAAGGGCCGGAACTCTGGACACAGTCTCATGGGGGCACCATAAATAGTAGCTGATGAGACCTGTACCCTGTTTACAGGGTGCTCATTCAGGGCAGTGGTTGCATTTGGCCTAGTGCCAAGAGACTAGAGGGCAAAGACCCGATCCCTGATTACAGGGCGGTCGTTGGCAGCAGGCTGTGAAGACAGCACGAGGCCAAGAGACCCAAAGGGCCTCAGAGACGCAAACCCTAGTTACAGGGAGGTCAAGCTGCCCACGTAACGGAAATGATTCTTATCCCCCAGATTTCGAAAGCGAGATGCAACCTGTACCCTGATTACAGGGTGGTCGCTGGCATTAGCCAAATAGGAGAGACCATAACCTGAATTACAGGAAGGTCAAGCTGTCAAAGTACCAAAGAGCTCGATATGTCCCATTCTAGAGAGACTTGTGACATAGACCCTAATTACAGGGTTGTCACGCTGACTAACGGGGCAGAGCACGGCGTAAAGCCAAATGAGCAAGAGGGCAGAGACTCGGACCCTCGTTACAGGGCGGTCACATTGCTCACTTTAACAAAGAGCTCAATGCCCCTCCAAGGACAGCGGGAGGTGACTGGCACCCTGATTACAGGGCAGTCACACTCACGAACCAGCTAACCGAGACCCAAAGGGCCTCGGAGACGCAAACCCTAGTTACAGGGAGGTCAAGCTGCCCATGTTACGGAGTCGATTCTAAGCTCCAATTTTCAGAAGCGAAATGCAACCTGTACCCTGGTTACAGGGTGGTCGCTGGCATTAGCCAAATAGGAGAGACCATAACCTGAATTACAGGAAGGTCAAGCTGTCAAAATACCAAAGAGCTCGATATGTCCCATTCTAGAGAGACTTGTGACATGGACCCTAATTACAGGGTTGTCACACTGACTAGTGGGGCAGAGCACGGCGTAAAGCCAAATGAGCAAGTGGGCAGAGACCCGGACCCTACTTACAGGGCGGTCATATTGCTCAATTTAACAAAGACCTCAATGCCCCTCCAAAGATAGTGGGAGGTGACTGGCACCCTGATTACAGGGCAGTCGCTCACACTAGCCAGATAACGCAGCAGAATGTCAAAAGGACACAATGGCACAGACGGGGACCCAGCTTACAGGGCGGTCACGCTGCTCAAGGTATTAAAAGGCTCGAGATTCCCATACAGTCGAATTACATGACCTGAGGCCTGATTTGAGGGAGCTTACTGTGCCCAGAGTTCCTTTCCTTTTCCTCCATCTTCTTTTCTCCTCTGTGTGTGGCTTTCCTGACACTTCTTCTCCACTTGTGCTTCATGATGCCTGAAACAGAGAGAGGGAGCACAAGGCCTGTGTAAGTGAGAACCGCTTTCGACAACGCCACGTCCCGCACGCAAATTCAGTGTAAACTACTGATACAGTGTTCTTTTCCGCATCTGCAGACAGTCTGGATATTTAGGTCCAAGACACTTCTTTGTGGTCCTCAGACACTTCCACAAGCATATCCCCCTCCTCCCAAGCTGCACTGGCTGAGAAAAGTACTGGACCCATTCTCCTCTAAAGCCACAATCTCCAGATTTCCCCTTGACAATTATTTCACCAGGCAGTCTCCCTACAAAATCAAGAGGAATTAAATGATTAAGGGCGGTAAGGAATTAATTGACAAGGATTCCTAAATCAATGTGACAAGGAATACTGCCTGGAATGCCTTAGTCCAAAACCGCCACAGGACACTCCCTTTCGGAACTTACCACCAATAGCATGTCAGATCTCAAAGAGTACAAGAAGTGAGTAGAAAGCGGAAGACGTGTCTGCAGAATTCCAGGCAAGTTGGAAGCGCTGCTTGAAGGGCCGGAACTCTGGACACAGTCTCATGGGGGCACCATAAATAGTAGCTGATGAGACCTGTACCCTGTTTACAGGGTGCTCATTCAGGGCAGTGGTTGCATTTGGCCTAGTGCCAAGAGACTAGAGGGCAAAGACCCGATCCCTGATTACAGGGCGCTCGTTGGCAGCAGGCTGTGAAGACAGCACGAGGCCAAGAGACCCAAAGGGCCTCAGAGACGCAAACCCTAGTTACAGGGAGGTCAAGCTGCCCACGTAACGGAAATGAGTCTAATCCCCCAGATTTCGAAAGCGAGATGCAACCTGTACCCTGATTACAGGGTGGTCGCTGGCATTAGCCAAATAGGAGAGACCATAACCTGAATTACAGGAAGGTCAAGCTGTCAAAGTACCAAAGAGCTCGATATGTCCCATTCTAGTGAGACTTGTGACATAGACCCTAATTACAGGGTTGTCACGCTGACTAATGGGGCAGAGCTCGGCGTAAAGCCAAATGAGCAAGAGGGCAGAGACTCGGACCCTCGTTACAGGGTGGTCACATTGCTCACTTTAACAAAGACCTCAATGCCCCTCCAAGGACAGGGGGAGGTGACTGGCACCCTGTTTACAGGGCAGTCACACTCACTAACCAGCTAACTGAGACCCAAAGGGCCTCGGAGACGCAAACCCTAGTTACAGGGAGGTCAAGCTGCCCATGTTACGGAGTCGATTCTAAGCTCCAATTTTCAGAAGCGAAATGCAACCTGTACCCTGGTTACAGGGTGGTCGCTGGCATTAGCCAAATAGGAGAGACCATAACCTGAATTACAGGAAGGTCAAGCTGTCAAAATACCAAAGAGCTCGATATGTCCCATTCTAGAGAGACTTGTGACATGGACCCTAATTACAGGGTTGTCACACTGACTAGTGGGGCAGAGCACGGCGTAAAGCCAAATGAGCAAGTGGGCAGAGACCCGGACCCTACTTACAGGGCGGTCATATTGCTCAATTTAACAAAGACCTCAATGCCCCTCCAAAGATAGTGGGAGGTGACTGGCACCCTGATTACAGGGCAGTCGCTCACACTAGCCAGATAACGCAGCAGAATGTCAAAAGGACACAATGGCACAGACCGGGACCCAACTTACAGGGCGGTCACGCTGCTCAAGGTATTAAAAGGCTCGAGATTCCCATACAGTCGAATTACATGACCTGACGCCTGATTTGAGGGAGCTTACTGTGCCCAGAGTTCCTTTCCTTTTCCTCCATCTTCTTTTCTCCTCTGTGTGTGGCTTTCCTGACACTTCCTTCTTCTCCACTTGTGCTTCATGATGCCTGAAACAGAGAGAGGGAGCACAAGGCCTGTGTAAGTGAGAACCGCTTTCGACAACGCCACGTCCCGCACGCAAATTCAGTGTAAACTACTGATACAGTGTTCTTTTCCGCATCTGCAGACAGTCTGGATATTTAGGTCCAAGACACTTCTTTGTGGTCCTCAGACACTTCCACAAGCATATCCCCCTCCTCCCAAGCTGCACTGGCTGAGAAAAGTACTGGACCCATTCTCCTCTAAAGCCACAATCTCCAGATTTCCCCTTGACAATTATTTCACCAGGCAGTCTCCCTACAAAATCAAGAGGAATTAAATGATTAAGGGCGGTAAGGAATTAATTGACAAGGATTCCTAAATCAATGTGACAAGGAATACTGCCTGGAATGCCTTAGTCCAAAACCGCCACAGGACACTCCCTTTCGGAACTTACCACCAATAGCATGTCAGATCTCGAAGAGTACAAGAAGTGAGTAGAAAGCGGGAGACGTGTCTGCAGAATTCCAGGCAAGTTGGAAGCGCTGCTTGAAGGGCCGGAACTCTGGACACAGTCTCATGGGGGCACCATAAATAGTAGCTGATGAGACCTGTACCCTGTTTACAGGGTGCTCATTCAGGGCAGTGGTTGCATTTGGCCTAGTGCCAAGAGACTAGAGGGCAAAGACCCGATCCCTGATTACAGGGCGCTCGTTGGCAGCAGGCTGTGAAGACAGCACGAGGCCAAGAGACCCAAAGGGCCTCAGAGACGCAAACCCTAGTTACAGGGAGGTCAAGCTGCCCACGTAACGGAAATGAGTCTAATCCCCCAGATTTCGAAAGCGAGATGCAACCTGTACCCTGATTACAGGGTGGTTGCTGGCATTAGCCAAATAGGAGAGACCATAACCTGAATTACAGGAAGGTCAAGCTGTCAAAGTACCAAAGAGCTCGATATGTCCCATTCTAGTGAGACTTGTGACATAGACCCTAATTACAGGGTTGTCACGCTGACTAATGGGGCAGAGCTCGGCGTAAAGCCAAATGAGCAAGAGGGCAGAGACTCGGACCCTCGTTACAGGGTGGTCACATTGCTCACTTTAACAAAGACCTCAATGCCCCTCCAAGGACAGTGGGAGGTGACTGGCACCCTGTTTACAGGGCAGTCACACTCACTAACCAGCTAACTGAGACCCAAAGGGCCTCGGAGACGCAAACCCTAGTTACAGGGAGGTCAAGCTGCCCATGTTACGGAGTCGATTCTAAGCTCCAATTTTCAGAAGCGAAATGCAACCTGTACCCTGGTTACAGGGTGGTCGCTGGCATTAGCCAAATAGGAGAGACCATAACCTGAATTACAGGAAGGTCAAGCTGTCAAAATACCAAAGAGCTCGATATGTCCCATTCTAGAGAGACTTGTGACATGGACCCTAATTACAGGGTTGTCACACTGACTAGTGGGGCAGAGCACGGCGTAAAGCCAAATGAGCAAGTGGGCAGAGACCCGGACCCTACTTACAGGGCGGTCATATTGCTCAATTTAACAAAGACCTCAATGCCCCTCCAAAGATAGTGGGAGGTGACTGGCACCCTGATTACAGGGCAGTCGCTCTCACTAGCCAGATAACGCAGCAGAATGTCAAAAGGACACAATGGCACAGACCGGGACCCAGATTTCAGGGGAGTCATTCTTCTTAGGTTTCCTCAGAAATTTATTCCCCTCCAGAAGACATAGAGACTCGTTCTCTCCCCTAATTAGAAAATCAGGCCTCCCACCAACCTGCTGATGTGGCATGCTTTCAAAAGAATTAAGGGCAGAGACCAAAGCCTTTGATACAGAGTGGTCAAGTTGCCCAGGTACTAGGAGATGCTGTACTTCCTTTGACCTTAATCATCCTCATTAAAGGCCATTCACTGCCATCAGCCCACTAATAGGAACTCAACCTTAGGAAAGCAGAAGTGGAGAGAGAATCTCCTATGCACTAAAAGATATCTGAGCTTTTACTCTTCCCTTTTGTGGGGAGGAGGAGGATAAATATATTAATACACATTCAGCTCTTTTTCCAATTCTGAGGAGTATAAAGAAAAAGCACTGCAGTGATTTAACTGAAAGAACGCAAAATAAATAAATAAATAAATGCAGATGTTCAGATCCATTTGTATCACGTGCACTCACATACACATACATACAAAACAAAGGGGGACTTCCCAGAACAGAAAGAGAGCTCCTTGCAATAGGTCACTTGACCCACAGTGTTAAACTTGACTAAACATCCTCCCTTCCAAAAAGAAAGGGAAAAGGCATAAGACCTGAACCCTGCTTACAGGGGGGTCATGCTGTTCAAGGGATTAAAAGGCTCGAGATCCCCATACAGTGTAATTAGATGACTGGAGGCCTGATTACAGGGAGTTTACTGTGCCCAGAGTGCCTTTCCTTTGCCTCCATCTTCAGTGACTTCTCTTCTTTCTTCCCCTTGGCTTGACATTCCTCAATCTTTCTTCTTGTGTACTGTGTTTGAAGCTGCCAGAACCAGAGAGAGGGAGCACAGAGGCATGTGTTAGTCAGACACCCTTACAACAACTCCACAACTCTCAGATAAGGATTTTCCTCTCCTGAGTCAGAAAAGTACCAAATCTTTCACGCTGAGCTCCTCCTCCTCCTGCATCACCTCAGCCATTCCGGCCCAAGTTCCGACCCACCCCTTCAGAGTCACCTCAGCCTTTCCCTCCCAGGCTCCAACCCCACCCCCCTTTCAGAGTCATCACAGCCTTTCCCGCCCAGGCTCTGACCCACCCCGTCCCGAGTCACCTCAGCGTTTCCCGCCCATGCTCTCACCCACTCCGTTCAGTCACCTCAGCCTTTCCCGCCAATGCTCCGACCTCACCCTCCCGCTTCAGAGGCACCTCAGCCTTTCCCGCCCAGGCTCCGATCCAGCCCCTTCAGAGTCACCTCAGCCTTTCCAGCCCAGGCTCCGACCCACCCCCTTTAGAGTCACCTCAGCCTTTCCGACCCAAACTCTGACACTCCCCCTTGAGAGTCACCTCAGGTGTTCCCGCCTAGTCTCCAAGCCCCACCCCTCCCTTCAGAGTCACCAGCTATTCCTGCCTAATTTCTGAGCCCCTCCCCTGGTGTCACCTCACCCTTTCCCTCCCAGGAGCCAAGCTCCTCTTCCGCTGCCACCTCAGCCTTTCCCGCCCAGGCTCCGACACAGCCCCTTCAGAGTCACCTCAGCTTTTCCCGCCCAGGCTCCGACCCAGCCCCTTCAGAGTCACCTCAGCCTTTCCCGCCCGGGCTCCGACCCACCCCCTTCAGAGTCACCTCCGCTTTTCCCGCCCAGGCTCTGACCCAGCCCCTTCAGAGTCACCTCAGCCTTTCCAGCCCAGGCTCTGACCCACCCCCTTCAGAGTCACCTCAGCCTTTCCTGCCCAGACTCTGACACTCCCCCTTGAGAATCACCTCAAGTTTTCCCGCCCAGTCTCCAACCCCCGCTCCTCCCTTCAGAGTCACCCGCTATTCCTGCCTAATATCTGAGCCCCTCCCCTGGTGTCACCTCACCCTTTCCCTCCCAGGAGCCAAGCTCCTCTTCCGCTGCCACCTCAGCCTTTCCTACCCAGGCTCCGACCCAGCCCCTTCAGAGTCACCTCAGCCTTTCCCGCCCAGGCTCTGACCCACTCCTTCAGAGTCACCACAGTCTTTCCCTCCCAGGCTCCAACCCCTCCCCCTCTTCAGAGTAATCACAGCCTTTCCCGCCCAGGCTCTGACCACCCTGTTCAGAGTCACCTCAGCCTTTCCCGCCAATGCTCTGACCTCACCCCCCTTCAGAGTCACCACAGCTTTTCCTGCTCCGGCCCCGACCCACCCTTTCGGAGTCACCTGAGCCTTTCCCGCCCTGGCTCTGACCCACCCCTTCAGAGTCACCTCAGGCTTTCCCGCCCAGGCTCCGACCAGTGGCGTAGCTAGGTTCTAAGAGCAGGGGGAACAAACATTAAAAAGGTGCCCCCCACTTGGCTGGCTCCTCCGGCTGCACTGCGCCGCTCCCCCACCCCCATGGCTCCCCCGGCTGTGCCGTGCCGCCCCCGCGTCCCCCCCCATTGCTTCTACGACAGTACTGCCCCACTCCAAGGCTCCTCCGGCTGTGCTGGCCCCCCTTCCCTGCAGGAGCCCAGCGCCGACCCGGCAGGATAAGCTTCAGAGCGGGCCCCGAACTCTGACACCATGGTAACCCCTAACTAAGGTGCCGCTTTTTGGAAATGTGCTGAGGGGAAGCGGCTGCTTCCCCTGCAACCCCTAGCTATGCTACTGTCTCTGACCCCACTTCAGAGTCACCTCAGCCTTTCCCGCCCAGGCTCGACCCAGCCCCTTCAGAGTCACCTCAGCCTTTCCCGCCCAGGCTCCGACCCCACTTCAGAGTCACCTCAGCCTTTCCCTCCCAGGCTCCGACCCACCCCCTTCAGAGTCACCTCAGCCTTTCCCGCCCGGGCTCCGACCCACCCCCTTCAGAGTCACCTCAGCTTTTCCCGCCCAGGCTCTGACCCACCCCCTTCAGAGTCACCTCAGCCTTTACAGCCCAGGCTCTGACCCACCCCCTTCAGAGTCACCTCAGCCTTTCCTGCCCAGACTCTGACACTCCCCCTTGAGAATCACCTCAAGTTTTCCTGCCCAGTCTCCAACCCCCGCCCCTCCCTTCAGAGTCACCAGCTATTCCTGCCTAATATCTGAGCCCCTCCACTGTTGTCACCTCACCCTTTCCCTCCCAGGAGCCAAGCTCCTCTTCCGCTGCCACCTCAGCCTTTCCCGCCCAGGCTCCGACCCAGCCCCTTCAGAGTCACCTCAGCCTTTCCCGCCCAGGCTCGACCCAGCCCCTTCAGAGTCACCTCAGCCTTTCCCGCCCAGGCTCCGACCCCACTTCAGAGTCACCTCAGCCTTTCCCTCCCAGGCTCCGACCCACCCCCTTCAGAGTCACCTCAGCCTTTCCCGCCCGGGCTCCGACCCACCCCCTTCAGAGTCACCTCAGCTTTGCCCGCCCAGGCTCTGACCCACCCCCTTCAGAGTCACCTCAGCCTTTCCAGCCCAGGCTCTGACCCACCCCCTTCAGAGTCACCTCAGCCTTTCCTGCCCAGACTCTGACACTCCCCCTTGAGAATCACCTCAAGTTTTCCTGCCCAGTCTCCAACCCCCGCCCCTCCCTTCAGAGTCACCAGCTATTCCTGCCTAATATCTGAGCCCCTCCACTGTTGTCACCTCACCCTTTCCCTCCCAGGAGCCAAGCTCCTCTTCCGCTGCCACCTCAGCCTTTCCCGCCCAGGCTCCGACCCAGCCCCTTCAGAGTCACCTCAGCCTTTCCCACCCAGGCTCCGACCCAGCCCCTTCAGAGTCACCTCAGCCTTTCCAGCCCAGGTCCAGACCCACTCCTTCAGAGTCACCACAGTCTTTCCCTCCCAGGCTCCAACCCCGCCCCCCCTTCAGAGTAATCACAGCCTTTCCCGCCCATGCTCTGACCACCCTGTTCAGAGTCACCTCAGCCTTTCCCGCCAATGCTCTGACCTCACCCCCCTTCAGAGTCACCACAGCCTTTCCTGCTCCGGCTCCGACCCACCCTTTCAGAGTCATCTGAGCCTTTCCCACCCTGGCTCTGACCCACCCCTTCAGAGTCACCTCAGCCTTTCCCGCCCAGGCTCCGACCCAGCCCCTTCAGAGACACCTTAGCTTTTCCCGCCCAGGCTCCGACCCACCCCATTCAGAGTCATCTCAGTCTTTCCCGCCCAGGCTCCGACCCAGCCCCTTAAGAGTCACCTCAGCCTTTCCCGCCCAGGCTCTGACCCAGCCCCTTAAGAGTCACCTCAGCCTTTCCAGCCCAGGCTCTGACCCACCCCCTTCAGAGTCACCTCAGCCTTTCCTGCCCAGACTCTGACACTCCCCCTTGAGAATCACCTCAAGTTTTCCCGCCCAGTCTCCAACCCCCGCTCCTCCCTTCAGAGTCACCTGCTATTCCTGCCTAATATCTGAGCCCCTCCCCTGGTGTCACCTCACCCTTTCCCTCCCAGGAGCCAAGCTCCTCTTCCGCTGCCACCTCAGCCTTTCCTACCCAGGCTCCGACCCAGCCCCTTCAGAGTCACCTCAGCCTTTCCCGCCCAGGCTCTGACCCACTCCTTCAGAGTCACCACAGTCTTTCCCTCCCAGGCTCCAACCCCTCCCCCTCTTCAGAGTAATCACAGCCTTTCCCGCCCAGGCTCTGACCACCCTGTTCAGAGTCACCTCAGCCTTTCCCGCCAATGCTCTGACCTCACCCCCCTTCAGAGTCACCACAGCTTTTCCTGCTCCGGCCCCGACCCACCCTTTCGGAGTCACCTGAGCCTTTCCCACCCTGGCTCTGACCCACCCCTTCAGAGTCACCTCAGGCTTTCCCGCCCAGGCTCCGACCAGTGGCGTAGCTAGGTTCTAAGAGCAGGGGGAACAAACATTAAAAAGGTGCCCCCCACTTGGCTGGCTCCTCCGGCTGCACTGCGCCGCTCCCCCACCCCCATGGCTCCCCCGGCTGTGCTGTGCCGCCCCCGCGACCCCCCCCATTGCTTCTACGACAGTACTGCCCCACTCCAAGGCTCCTCCGGCTGTGCTGGCCCCCCTTCCCTGCAGGAGCCCAGCGCCGACCCGGCAGGATAAGCTTCAGAGCGGGCCCCGAACTCTGACACCATGGTAACCCCTAACTAAGGTGCCGCTTTTTGGAAATGTGCTGAGGGGAAGCGGCTGCTTCCCCTGCAACCCCTAGCTATGCTACTGTCTCTGACCCCACTTCAGAGTCACCTCAGCCTTTCCCGCCCAGGCTCGACCCAGCCCCTTCAGAGTCACCTCAGCCTTTCCCGCCCAGGCTCCGACCCCACTTCAGAGTCACCTCAGCCTTTCCCTCCCAGGCTCCGACCCACCCCCTTCAGAGTCACCTCAGCCTTTCCCGCCCGGGCTCCGACCCACCCCCTTCAGAGTCACCTCAGCTTTTCCCGCCCAGGCTCTGACCCACCCCCTTCAGAGTCACCTCAGCCTTTACAGCCCAGGCTCTGACCCACCCCCTTCAGAGTCACCTCAGCCTTTCCTGCCCAGACTCTGACACTCCCCCTTGAGAATCACCTCAAGTTTTCCTGCCCAGTCTCCAACCCCCGCCCCTCCCTTCAGAGTCACCAGCTATTCCTGCCTAATATCTGAGCCCCTCCACTGTTGTCACCTCACCCTTTCCCTCCCAGGAGCCAAGCTCCTCTTCCGCTGCCACCTCAGCCTTTCCCGCCCAGGCTCCGACCCAGCCCCTTCAGAGTCACCTCAGCCTTTCCCGCCCAGGCTCGACCCAGCCCCTTCAGAGTCACCTCAGCCTTTCCCGCCCAGGCTCCGACCCCACTTCAGAGTCACCTCAGCCTTTCCCTCCCAGGCTCCGACCCACCCCCTTCAGAGTCACCTCAGCTTTGCCCGCCCAGGCTCTGACCCACCCCCTTCAGAGTCACCTCAGCCTTTCCAGCCCAGGCTCTGACCCACCCCCTTCAGAGTCACCTCAGCCTTTCCTGCCCAGACTCTGACACTCCCCCTTGAGAATCACCTCAAGTTTTCCTGCCCAGTCTCCAACCCCCGCCCCTCCCTTCAGAGTCACCAGCTATTCCTGCCTAATATCTGAGCCCCTCCACTGTTGTCACCTCACCCTTTCCCTCCCAGGAGCCAAGCTCCTCTTCCGCTGCCACCTCAGCCTTTCCCGCCCAGGCTCCGACCCAGCCCCTTCAGAGTCACCTCAGCCTTTCCCACCCAGGCTCCGACCCAGCCCCTTCAGAGTCACCTCAGCCTTTCCAGCCCAGGTCCAGACCCACTCCTTCAGAGTCACCACAGTCTTTCCCTCCCAGGCTCCAACCCCGCCCCCCCTTCAGAGTAATCACAGCCTTTCCCGCCCATGCTCTGACCACCCTGTTCAGAGTCACCTCAGCCTTTCCCGCCAATGCTCTGACCTCACCCCCCTTCAGAGTCACCACAGCCTTTCCTGCTCCGGCTCCGACCCACCCTTTCAGAGTCATCTGAGCCTTTCCCACCCTGGCTCTGACCCACCCCTTCAGAGTCACCTCAGCCTTTCCCGCCCAGGCTCCGACCCAGCCCCTTCAGAGACACCTTAGCTTTTCCCGCCCAGGCTCCGACCCACCCCATTCAGAGTCATCTCAGTCTTTCCCGCCCAGGCTCCGACCCAGCCCCTTAAGAGTCACCTCAGCCTTTCCCGCCCAGGCTCTGACCCAGCCCCTTAAGAGTCACCTCAGCCTTTCCAGGCTAGGCTCTGACCTCCCCACTTCAGAGTCACCTCAGCCTTTCCCGCCCAGGCTCTGACACTCCCCCTTGAGCGTCACCTCAGGTTTTCCCGCCCAGTCTGCAACCCCCGCCCCTCCCTTCAGAGTCACCAGCTATTCCTGCCTAATTTCTGAGCCCCTCCCCTGGTGTCACCTCACCCTTTCCCTCCCAGGAGCCAAGCTCCTCTTCCGCTGCCACCTCAGGCTTTCCCGCCCAGGTGCCAAGCCCACTCCTCTGGCATTACTTCAGCCCTTCCCCCTACCTCGTTGATCAACCTCAGACCTTTTCTGCCTCAGCCCAAGCCCCGTACACCAACTCGTGCCACCACATCTCTTTGCCCATCCTGTTGCCTCAAATCACGGTTCCTCTCCCCCTTGTGCGACGTCAGCATTTCCCTCCTGAACTTGAACTCTTCTTTATGCCCTGACCTCTCCGTGCCTAGATGGAGCCCCACCCTCTTGTGCCCAATCACACGCTCCTCACCCCTCTCCTCGAGTTACCTCAGTGCTTCCTGCCTCAAGCCCAACCCTTCCCTCTGCTCGTGCCCCTTCTGTAGGTTTGCCCCCAGCCTCCTACCCTGTTTCCCCGAAAATAAGACATCCTCCGAAAATAAGGCCTACTTACAGTTTTGCCTCTCGTTGTAATATAAGGCATCCCCCCGATAATAAGACCTCCCCGATAATAAGGCATCCACCGATAATAAGGCATTTTTCATTTCTGAAAAATAAGACATCCCCTGAAAATAAGACCTAGCGCATCTTTGGGAGCAAAAATTAATATAAGACACTGTCTTATTTTCGGGGAAACAGGGTAGTGCTCTCTCAGCATCGCCCCTTCCTGCTCTGCAGCAACCTCAGCACCTTCTGTCTGCCCCGTGTTGCAGTTTCCCACCCAACCCACATTCTGTCTACCGCCGCCTCAGACTTCCCGCCAGAACCAGCTGCTTCCCGCCATCTCGTCGTGGCGCTCCAGCCTCACCTTTGCCCCTCCTGCCACGTCACAACCCGGCCACCCGCTCCTCTTTCTCAGGCAGTGCCTGTCGCTGCTTCCCATCCGCCCTCCTCACGGTGCCTGCACCACTTTTAGCCTCAGCTGCAGTCCCTCTCATGCCGCCATGTGGAAGCCTGGTCTGAGCCCCCTGCCTCTGAGGTGCTTGCTTCATCTGGTCCCAACCATTCTGATGTTCCCCGGGTAGCGGGGCCTCCTGCAAGGTTCTACTGGCTGTGTGCAGCTCCTAGCGCCGCTTCTCCCCATTGAGCCCCCCTTTCCCTGAGGGCCTGGAGCAGTGTCAGAATTTCTAAGACCAGGGCCCCCGCTTGGGTACGTGGCCCTCTGCTCCTAAGCCCCACCCCTGGATCGTGCCGTCTCAGAGGTTTTCTCGGGCCCACCTCACAGTCGGTGCCCGCCGTCCTCTAACCTGAAGTCTCGCCTCAGTCTCGAGCTGACTCAGCCTCTCTCTCACACCGAACGCCCTCCCTCTTGAACCAATTCCCGCCCAGTCTGAGCCCGGCCCCCTGGTGGAGCCCCATGTGGGCTCCGTCCAGCCCTTGTGTCTGCGACTAAGTTTTGGAGTCCTGGTGCCATGGTGGCGGCAGGGCAGCGATGCGCAGAGCTGCCTCAAGAGGCGTGAGGGGCGGAACTCACCTGTCAGGCTTCCCATGGCAGCCCCCGCACTGAGCCTGCCCTGGCCTCTTTCTATGTGGCAGGGGGAACCAAACCATCCCCTGCTGTCCCTCAGCAGTGCATGGAGCCTGCCTGCACCTGCTTCCACACTTTGCCAAGCTTAGCCCCATCCCTGCTGCTCAGGCTTTAGCACCAAGCCCACCATGGCTTCCCTCATCCCCAGCAGCGCGGAGCCATCCCAGGCTCTTTGGTAGAGCCCACCACCAGCCCAGGGAGGAGTTGGGCCACTCCCAGCCTTAGGCAGTGACTTCCCATTTGCACAGCCCTACTCCATTGACAGGAAAGAAAAACCAGGAGATAGCGACCCAGATCCTCAAAGATGTTTGGGCCCCTCACTCCCATAATGGCTATGTACCTTGGAGGAGCTGGGCCAGTATAGCCAAAAGATACAGCAAAAGCTTCTAGTGTAAAGAGACATCCCCTGCACAGGCATCAGAAAGGAAATGACCTGCACACTGAAATGTGCTGAGGTGCTAGCTACACATCAGTATATTGAGTCCTCGAGGTTCTTCTTTTTACCCATAGAGGTTTAAATTAATCTTCTAGGCAAAGCACTTTCAACCTTGATTTAATTATATGGATGTGTTTTATAGTACACAAAAATAAAGAGCTTGTAATTTTACAATTCTATCTACAAGAGACCAAATGTCATAACCCAGTACCTTTAACTTTAAACCATTCTAGAGTTACATGGAAATTCTGTTCTTTATTCCCCCTGAAGAAATAGAACATATAGGGTTTGTATGTGTGTTTGGATCTTTAGCGATAATAATCCCAGTAGATAGCCGGGAATAAGTGTTTGCAGAGGACATATGTAGATTTGTTTATGTAACTTTAGCGCCCTCATGGCCAAGATGGAGTCTGCTCTGCAGGCAGCTCTGACCAAGAAAAGGGCCGGGCAGGAACGCAGCAAGGAAAGATCCTCCTACCCCAGGGGCATCTGTTCCAAACCCCCCAGAGTGAACACACACACACACACCTGAAGAATATAGGAAAGGGAAATATTTGTTTCCACGGGGATGAAAGGAGAAAGATAACAGGGGGAAAGATGGGGGAAGCGGTAAAACAGGGCTGCATTCATTACAAGGCCCCACTAGTACCACAGTCGGAAAGAGCTGAGGGGAGAACGGTAATTCTATTTTGTAGAGGATTTTGCTATTTCAAAATCAGATTTCATTCTGATTTGGAATCATATTCAAAAATTTTGAAGTTCTCTGTGAAATAGAATTGCTGATCTCCACTGAGCTCTAAAGCAGCCTTATAGACTGCCCCAAGGCTGGAGACCCTTGGAGCCTTACAAGACCTAGCTCCACGGTAGCACACCTGGTGGGCTGTCCTGGAGCCAGGGACTCTAAGAGCCCTACCTGGCAAGGAGTCACGAGCCTGGCAGCTGGGGGTCCCGCAACTTTTGGGCTCCCAGCTTCCCATCAGCCCACCAGGCAGGCAGGTGAAGAGCTGGGAGCCTGGAAACCCGGCTTCCCCAGCAGCGTGCCACATGGTCTATCAAGGAGCCAGGCAGCTGAGCTGTCAGGAAGCCAAGCAAGTTTCTGATGGAATTCTGCCTGGCTGGCAAAGTTCCATCGGAAACATGCTTGGTTTCTGCTGGATTCTGTCAGAATTGACACAGTCCTGCAGTGTGTTTCAATTTCAACAAAAGCGCAAACTCTGGCAATTGTTTTTTTCTAACAAGCTCCGCTAATTAGCAGTGGAGAGCAACACGACACAATAGTTTTAAACAATAAGACCATCAGAGACAAATCAAAGAGCAAGGAAGATAATTTTTAAATAGGCAGAATGTATGGTAATTATTCAGTGGAAATGCAACCTGCACCAGCGCAGTCTTTGAGAGGTTTAGCCAACTTTATACCAGGTTAACTAGCAGCAACCTATTCTATTGAATAGTCAGTCCTGGCAGATCTTTCTTTTTCCAGGTACGCATGATGACCGTGGTTGAGGTATGCTAGAATGGTACGTTGCTGAATTAGAGCTCTCATCATCATACCATCAGGTTACAGGTCTCTCATAGCGTGCCATTCATCCTGTAAGAAGGAAGAAGCCAGTGCACCTGTGACTTGTCAGCTGTCTCTGAATTGGGTTTAAGTGAAGGGGGAAACGGGCGAGAGTGCCTGTAAACAGAGAAAAGACGACTATTGAAGTCATGGAGTTCCCCTAGTGTAACTGCCGCTGCTGCACACTTAGACTTTGTTCACGTGCTTTTTCTACACCAGGCGAACAATTACCTAATATTGAGTATTTGCTTTCCAAGTTGCCCACTTTTGAATAATAAATCATAGGGCAAGAGTAATAAATAAAAAGCACATTCCCATGCATATTTCAATGGAACAAAAAGCATCTGGTGTAGGAGAAATGAATTAACAAATGCAAAGAGAGAGAGGCTGTTTCAATTCATTATTCACAAGACAGTTTCTTCACAACATTAGCAAAATGAATGCCTACATAGTGAATTATATCTTCACGTACCCTACCAAAGTTAATCTCTAGTTCTCTACCACCCCTATAGAATCTCATTTGTAGTAAAAAAAAAAAAAATCTGTTTAGTGCTTTTCTTCAGTAGATCTCAAAACACTTTACAAATGAGGTCAGTACAATCATCTCCCCTTCCCCACTTTTTTTTAAATGGAGGGGGACACTGGCACAGGGAGGCGAAGTGACCACCAAGTGACCCAAGGACAGCCAGTGACCCAGCAGCAGAGCCAGGAATAGAAACCAGGCGGCCTGAATCCCAGGCCAGTGCTCTTAACCACTAGACCACACTATCTCACATGTATTAGCATATTGAAAATTTAGTGCACCGTAAAAGTAAATTTCTGAGAAACTTGAGATTGAATTAAATATAAAAATATTACATTAATCTACTTTTAAAAAAATGTCTGAATGGGAAAGGTGCAGAAACCAGGGGACCTTGCTAGTTTTAGTCCAATCTTATCATAGCCACAATCATATATTGTGCTCAGGAAGTGAGCTCTAGGGCCTGCAGATCTCAAGCAATCTATAAGCCTGTGAACAGTGAAAGAACCAAACAAAGGCCTATTCTTGTGCACCTTAGAAGCTCTAGGAGGGCAACCTTATGCACCTAAGTGGCAGTGCGATCTTCATCCTCAAGATCACACTGCAGTCTGCCCAAAACGTGTGATCCAAGAGAAAAATCAAACTTGCACCACTACAGGGTAGTTACTTCCAACGACCGCATAAAAAGGGTAAAAAGATGTTAATTAAATTAAACGTAACAATACCAAAATTCTTCACAAGTTTATCAGATTCCTTTTTGTTTAGCCAAAGAAAGAACTGAGACTATACTTGAATGTATACATTTTATTAATTGAATTACACAAATAGTAATAAATACATTCATAAATAAGGAGTTACAGAAAGCAAAGCAATCTGATATGACAATCAAAATTCAATCCATGCATTTAACATGGAGTAGTTATCAAACTATTATCAAATAGATATAATCAGAGCTAGTTAATTCATTTCACACATCATAAAGTGGCAATTTTAGCAAAATCATCTTAATACAGAACAGAATTAACTACCAGTGTAAATCCTTTATTACAAGTCATTGTTCAACACTTAAGTGGCAGAAGTAGAAGTTTTCCAAAATTATTATACTTTGAAAAGCTCAATAAGGTTTAAGGGATCCCCTAAAGCTGCAGAAATGCTACCCTCTTGAAAGTCTCTGGAGATATCGTCATTCTGCCTGGTCACGTTCATCCAAGATTTTGGAATTAAGAATAACAGTAAGAACTGAGGTAGCCAGGTGGGTCCCGCATCCCTGTTGAGCTAAAAATTCAAACCTCAGTGTTTTCAAACACCTACCCCAAAATTAACTTTCACACCAATCAAATCGCACCAAACAGGCAACCTCAGCTTTGCCCTCTAAATACATCTACTAATGTACGTGTACAAAAACATCTAAAATTGCCAACAATTTACACTAAACCAATACCAGAAAAACAATCATAATCACAAAATACTGCACCTCTACCCAAATACCAAGACTTAACAGAAAAATACCTACCTAAAACATCCACATCATCATCCTCTGAATTCAATAAGCGTAAAAGACTATTAAAACACCACGATTGCCACTTCCACCAATGGACACAACTACTAAAAACACTCTAACTTCTGACACAATAGGTGCAAAGTTAATATTGAATGTGTGGTACACTTTGGTTGGTGTGACCGTTTAAGTAGAGTAGGTGTTTGAAAGTTGTGAAGTGCGGAAAGTAACTGCCAGTTGCCAGAACATTTAGTTTTGTTTGCTTCCTTTTAGAAATGTGTAAGCAATACACAAGTTAGGCGTTACCTGGAATAAATGTTAATTTTGTGAACCTTAACTTTATTTGAAGAGTTAATGGGGGTGAGTGGAGGATTCAAATATATACCTTCCCTTAAGTGACATCTTTGAACTTCCAGTAGGAAATGATGATTTATTAAAAGGAAGCTATGATTCTAGAGAACTTGTGTGTTTAAGGACTATGCATTTCAGATTCAAAGTTACACCTTGGTACTGACACTTCCTGCTTCTCCACTTGTGCTTCATGATGCCTGAAACAGAGAGAGGGAGCACAAGGCGTGTGTAAGTGAGAACCGCTTTCGACAACGCCACGTCCCGCACGCAAATTCAGTGTAAACTACTGATACAGTGTTCTTTTCCGCATCTGCAGACAGTCTGGATATTTAGGTCCAAGACACTTCTTTGTGGTCCTCAGACACTTCCACAAGCATATCCCCCTCCTACCAAGCAGCACTGGCTGAGAAAAGTACTGGACCCATTCTCCTCTAAAGCCACAATCTCCAGATTGCGCCTTGACAATTATTTCACCAGGCAGTCTCCCTACAAAATCAAGAGGAATTAAATGATTAAGGGCGGTAAGGAATTAATTGACAAGGATTCCTAAATCAATGTGACAAGGAATACTGCCTGGAATGACTTAGTCCCAAACCGCCACAGGACACTCCCTTTCGGAACTTACCACCAATAGCATGTCAGATCTCGAAGAGTGCAAGAAGTGACGTGTCTGCAGAATTCCAGGCAAGTTGGAAGCGCTGCTTGAAGGACCGGAACTCTGGACACGGTCTCATGGGGACACCATAAATAGTAGCTGATGAGACCTGTACCCTGTTTACAGGGTGCTCGTTCAGGGCAGTGGCTGCATTTGGCCTAATGCCAAGAGACTAGAGTGCAAAGATCCGATCCCTGATTACAGGGCAGTCGTTGGCAGCAGGCTGTGAGGACAGCACAAGGCCAAGAGACCCAAAGGGCCTCAGAGACGCAAACCCTAGTTACAGGGAGGTCAAGCTGCCCACGTAACGGAAATGATTCTAATCCCCAAGATTTCAAAAGCGAGATGAAACCTGTACCCTGATTACAGGGTGGTCGCTGGCATTAGTCAAATAGGAGAGACCATAACCTGAATTACAGGAAGGTCAAGCTGTCAAAATACCAAAGAGCTCGATATGTCCCATTCTAGAGAGACTTGTGACATGGACCCTAATTACAGGGTTGTCACACTGACTAGTGGGGCAGAGCACGGCGTAAAGCCAAATTAGCAAGTGGGCAGAGACCCGGACCCTACTTACAGGGCGGTCATATTGCTTAATTTAACAAAGACCTCAATGCCCCTCCAAAGATAGTGGGAGGTGACTGGCACCCTGATTACAGGGCAGTCTCTCACACTAGCCAGATAACGCAGCAGAATGTCAAAAGGACACAATGGCACAGACCGGGACCCAGCTTACAGGGCGGTCATGCTGCTCAAGGTATTAATAGGCTCGAGATTCCCCATACAGTCTAATTACATGACCTGAGGCCTGATTTGAGGGAGGTTTCTTTGCCCAGAGTTCCTTTCCTTTTCCTCCATCTTCTTTTCTCCTCTGTGTGTGGCTTTCCTGACACTTCCTTCTTCTCCACTTGTGCTTCATGATGCCTGAAACAGAGAGAGGGAGCACAAGGCCTGTGTAAGTGAGAACCGCTTTCGACAACGCCACGTCCCGCACGCAAATTCAGTGTAAACTACTGATACAGTGTTCTTTTCCGCATCTGCAGACAGTCTGGATATTTAGGTCCAAGACAGTTCTTTGTGGTCCTCAGACACTTCCACAAGCATTTCCCCCTCCTCCTAAGCTGCACTGGCTGAGAAAAGTACTGGACCCATTCTTCTCTAAAGCCACAATGTCCAGATTTCCCCTTGACAATTATTTCACCAGGCAGTCTCCGTACAAAATCAAGAGGAATTAAATGATTAAGGGCGGTAAGGAATTAATTGACAAGGATTCCTAAATCAATGTGACAAGGTATACTGACGGGAATGCCTTAGTCCAAAACCGCCACAGGACACTCCCTTTCGGAATTTACCACCAATAGCATGTCAAGTCTCCAAGAGTACAAGAAGTGAGTAGAAAGCAGGAGACTTGGCTTGAGAATTCCAGGCAAGTTGGAATTAAAATTACTCCAGCTATTATTACTGGCTTTGGTAAGTCTCTACCAAGATGGGATGGATCTAAGTAGTGATGCTGGTGGATTACTTTTGGTACTACATTTAGAGAAGACTATTGCCATTCTCTCTGTTGTAAGTCTATTGTTGAAGCCACTTGAGTCATTAAACAATGCCATACAGGCATCTGCTACAACAGTAGTAGATCTTTGTCCAGCAATAGAAGCTACATTTGGATCAGAGAGCTATCCATTGAAAATGTACTGGAAGAAACAAAGACTTCAGTCCAGAAGTTGACTAATGAAGGCATTTATATTGAATCCTTAAGTAAAGAGGACAAGAAATGTTTAAGACAACTGAAAAAGTACACAGACTTGATTCTTAAAAATTTACATCAGCAACTTCTAGATTCTACTCAACCTCTATGTAGTTTTTACAGATCCCTGTCCTATAAAACACCGACAGTTGAATGGAGTGAGGCACTACCAGCAATGGGGCTGCCATGTGCTCAGGACAGAATAGAGAATTTGAAGACAGACTGGAATGTCATACGATGAATGAATGAAGATTTGACTTCAATTTCCTTTTTATTATCACTAGTGGCTCGACACAATCTTTGTGCTATGTTTCCTGGGATGAAAGAAGTAGGAATTCATCTCTTGCTACTCCCAGTCACAACAGCTACAGCTGAGCGTTCTTTTTACTCATTGAATAGAATTTTGTGTTCTGAAAGAAGTCGCCTTCTGCCTGATCATGTGAATGAACTAATGAGCATATCAATTGAAGGAATAGAAGTACCGGACATATGAGAAGCCACCAAAGATGAACACATTGCATTCAAGAAGTGCATTAAGAGAGTTGTGCAAAATTATAACAAGAAACCAAGAAGGATGTAGGTATAGTGCTTCATAGAAGGCTTGAGTAGCTAACTTCAATTTGTGTGATGATTTTAAAACATGAGTTAAATCTAATAAAATGGTCATGAAACATTTTTCAGTTTTTACTATGGTGCCATACAGCCCACCTTCACCCTTATGCCTCCCCTCATGTAAATTCAAATCGCCCCCCCCCCCCCCCCCCACCAACTTCAGTTCCTGGAGAAAACACTGCCCTGCCCTGTATCTGCTCAGCCTCCAGGACCCCTTTCCCCCAGGGCAGCTCAGCCAACTCCCCCAGGCCATTGACGTCAACAGCAGCAGGACTGGCCCCTGAATACATCCTAGAGTGGGAAAGGGGCTGCAGGACAGGGGCAGCACTGTGTAAAAGCGCCTGGCAGAAGGCGGCCAGGAGTGGCTGCGCTTATCTCTGTTATTAGCACCCACTGTACACAGACAGATATTGCTGGCATTTAATTAGTAATAGCAGTACCTAGAGTAGCTGCCGTGGGCTGATCGTGTCTGTCAGAATAACAAAAATCATTGCTGTTGTCAAGTTCTGCCCCACTACTACCCACCACCAATTTTAAAATCACTTTCCCCTAAAAAATGCAGCACTCTGCTGCTGAGACATTCACAAAGATACTGAGCTTTAGGAAGAGATTCTCCATTATGACCATATCCAGGAACTGAGACTCAGGACTAAACTATTTGGCAGTGTCTTTTAAAACTTACTTCTATAGATACTCCTGAGGGCATTCTGTTGCAAAAAATTAAAAATTCTGCACACTATTTTAAAATTCTGCAAATTTTATTTGTTAAATAAATGTGCACAGAGGTGGGAGATCTGGGGAGGAGCTGCACAGTGGACAAGGACTCAGCGGTGAGGCTGCACCCAACCCTGACAGGGCAAGGAGTGGGCCTGCCCCAGAAACACCCCAGAGCCCTGCCCCTCCATGCCAGGTGTGGGCAGGCAGGTTTAGCAAGGCAGGATCCAAGTGTGAAGGGGCTTAGTGTGGGGGGGATCCGGGTGTGGGTTGAGAGGGTTCTGTGTGGGGCATTCTGGGTGCAGGCAGCTCAGTGGAGGGATCTGGGTGTGAGAAGAGATCTGGATGCACAGGGGCTTGTCGGGGAGTTCTGGGTGCAATGGTAATGGGACTCTGCAGGGGGATACAGGTGAAGGTGGTTGGGGCTCAGCGGGGGGGCGGGTCTGGGTGTGGGGGACTCAATGGGAGGTTCCAGATGCTGGGAGAGTGGGGTAGGGATCCATGTGCAGCTGGTTGGGGCTCAGTAGGGTAGGGTTCTGGGTACGTGTGGCTTGGGGTGGTCCAGGTGCAGGGGGAATGGGGCCCATCTGGGGGTGCAGGTAAAGCTTGGCGGGAGGGTCTGAGTATAAGGGGGTCTGGATGCCCAGGAGTTGGGTGGGTGGGGGAGCAGCTCCCTGTACAGGGATCCCTCCCCCTGCAGCTGAGGAGTGACAGGTGCAGGAAGCATGTGGGGGTGGGGAGAGTTTGCAGAGCTTCTTACAGCTGGGGGAGAAATCTGGGGGTGGGTCTGACACAGCCCCAGATGCCATGCAGGGGAAGAGGAAGTCCCATCGTCTCCAGCCCAGCCGGGACTAGCAGCTGAGCCCAGCACAAGGTAAGAGCCACCAGCTAAGTCTTCTCCTGTCCTGCCCCGTACCCCACAGTGATTTACTTCTCTGCCAGCTGCCATGGGCACCCAAAACATACTGCTGGGGAGGGTCATATGACTGCTCGTGGCTTCCCTTTGCTTCTCTATCAGAAAGTCATTTTTCTGTGGGGAAGCAAAGAAATCTGCAGGGGACATAAATTCTGCATCTGTGCAGAGGTGCAGTTCCCCCCAGGAATATATATAGACTTCAGCAGGTATCCAACAGCTCTATATTAGCATCTCTGTTAATTATCCTGTAATTACTTTTCTTCCATGGAAACAAACCTTGCAGTGTTAAAGTATTTTCTCATTTTATTTAGCAAACCCACAGTTGCACCCTCTTTTCTGAAAGAAAGACTAGGCTCAACAAACATTTTGTTTTTGAGCTACCTCATTGTCCTCCTTCAAATCCCTTCTTAGAACTCTCCTTTTTCTGATGCTTACAAAAAACGTAGAAATACAAGGTGGATGAGACCAACTTCTATTCATGATAGAGACAGGCTTTTGAGTTTACACAGAGCTCCTCAGATCTAAAGAAGACCTGAAGAAAAGTCCTATGTAAGCTTGAAACCTTGTTTCTTTCACCACCAAAAGTTGGTGCCATAAAATATTATCTCACCAGCCTAGTCTCTCTGATATCCTGGGACCAACTTCACTACAACAACCCTGCATACAAAGAAATTAAAGGGCAGCTGGCAAGTTGAGATCACTGCCTGTCATGCAGACCAATATTGTCTCATTGTTTCCTTGTACTCCCTCCTCTTGTTTGTCTGCATCAGTCTGTTATTGCTTGTCTTATACTTAGGCTGTAAGCTCTTTAGGGCAGGGAGTGTCTTTTTGTTCTTTGTTTGTACAGTGCCTGGCACAATGGGTTCCTGGTCCTTTTATTAAGGCTCCCAGGCACTACGGTAATACACATAAATGAAAATAATAATGGTTATTTGTTCAGTGGCAGCTAAAACTTCAAATTTGGTTATTGGAGCTGTGAGCCTTTTCTCTCAAGAAAATTAAAATGAAGTACTATTGATGCCTAGGGTGGTCAAGGGACATTTCTCTGCATTCTGCTTGTTCTAGTTTGGATGATTGTGCCAGGGTTTCTAATTTTCATTCTCTTGGGTTTTAGTGCATCCAACTCTCACTTAATTTTATAGGTTGAGTTTTAATATAAATTAAAATGTAATTTCTGTCTCTAATCTGGGAATGTGAGACCACATAATTCATTTTAAATTCAAAATACTAAGATCTAAATAATATTGTGGACAGTGCCCATCCATCTGGTTTAAAATCTAGATCTGATCATATAGAGTGGAATTAGTCTAAGGCCTGGTCTACACTACGACTTTAATTCGGTTTTATCAGCGTTAATTCGAATTTACCCTGCAACCGTCCACACAACAACGCCATTTATTTCGAAATAAAGGGCCCTTTAAATTGATTTCTGTACTCCACCCCGACGAGCGGAGTAGCGGCAAAATCGATTTTAACATTTCGAATTAGGGATAGTGTGGCCGCAATTCGATGGTATTGGCCTCCGGGAGCTATCCCACAGTGCATCATTGTGACCGCTCTGGACAGCAATCTAAACTCGGATGCACTGGCCAGGTAGACAGGAAAAGCCCTGCAAACATTTGAATTTCATTTCCTGTTTGCCCAGCGCGGAGAGCACAGGTGACCACAGATAGCTCATCAGCACAGGTAACCATGCAGGCCGATAATCGAAAAAGAGCACCAGCATGGACCGTGAGGGAGGTATTGGATCTGATCGCTATATGGGGAGAGGATTCAGTGCTAGCAGAACTTCGTTCTAAAAGACGAAATGCCAAAACTTTTGAAAAAATCTCCAAGGGCATGATGGAGAGAGGCCACAATAGGGACTCAGATCAGTGCCGCGTGAAAGTCAAGGAGCTCAGACAAGCCTATCAAAAAACAAAGGAGGCAAATGGTCGCTCTGGGTCAGAGCCGCGGACATGCCGCTTCTACGCCGAGCTGCATGCAATTCTAGGGGGGGCCGCCACCACTACCCCACCTGTGATCGTGGATTCCGGGTCGGGGATAGTCTCATCAGCTACACCTGAGGATTTTGCTGATGGGGGAGAGGAGGAGGAGGAGGAGGAGGAGGATGAGGATGAGCTTGCAGAGAGCACACAGCACTCCGTTCTCCCAACAGCCAGGATCTTTTTCTCAGCCTGACTTAAGTACCCTCCCAACCCTCCCAAGCCAGTATCCAAGACCCTGACCCCATGGAAAGGACCTCAGGTGAGTTTACCTTTTAAAATATAAAACTTGTTTTAAAAGCAAATGGTTTTTAATGATTACTTTGCCCTGAGGACTTGGGATGCATTCACGGTCAGTTCAGCTACTGGAAAAGTCTGTTAATGTGTCTGGGGATGGAGCGGAAATCCTCCAGGGACATCTCCATGAAGCTCTCCTGGAGGTACTCCAAAAGCCTTGCCACAAGGTTTCTGGGCAGTGCATCCTTATTCCGTCCTCCATGGTAGGACACTTGACCACGCCATGCTTGCAGCAAGTAATCTGGTATCATTGCCTGACAAAGCCTGGCAGCGTATGGTCCCGGTGTTTGCTGGCATTCAAGCAACATCCGTTCTTTATCTTGTTGTGTAATCCTCAGGAGAGTGATATCACTCATGGTAACCTGGTTGAAATACGGGAACTTAATTAAGGGGACAGAGGTGGCCGTTCCTACTGGCTGTTTGCCTGTGGCTGAAAATAAATCCTTCCCTGCAGTTAGCCAAGCGCAGATGGGAAATTGGCCCTGAGCTTTTCGCGTTTGGCTAGCAGGGATCTTCCCTGTTACCAGCCACGTGGTGGGGGGAGGGGTACCGTGATCATCCCAGAGAATTCATGGCGGGAGGGGGGCGGCGGCGGGTGGTGGTGGTGGTGGTGGTTAGTTTGGTGCCTGCAGGGATCTTCCCTGATACCAGCCACGCGGTGGGGGGAGGGGTACAGCGATCATCCCAGAGAATTCATGGCGGGGGGGGGGCTTAGTTTGTTTTCTGCTGCTGCTGAATGTTAACAGAAAAACCGCAGCATTCTACGGGCTTTGCTTGGTATGTGGGAAAGGAGGGCGCAGAAGCCGTAAGACAATGGCTTACCATGGCCGCATGCAAGCCGAATTCTGTTGCCCGGACCTGTGATCTCTAGCAGCAAAGCCACAGGCACTCAGTATTAAGAGGCAAAATGCGACCTTGCACAGAAATCACATGTGCTATGTAATGTGAATAGTGTTGGTCACCGTGAAAGAGTATAAGCATTGTTCTGCAAAATGTATCTTTTTAAACAATTCTCTCTTTTTTCCCCTCCCTACAGCAGCTGCAAATTCCTCAAGCCTCCCTCCTCCATCCTGAAGGCTATCACAGATAAGGCGTCGTAAGAAGAAGACGCGAGACGAGATGTTTGCAGAAATTATGGAATCCAGCCGCAGTGACAGAGCTCATCTGAATGAGTGGAAGGAAACGGTTTCAAAGTATAGGAAAGAAGCCAGTGAATGTGAGGACAGGAGGGACCAACGTGAGGACATGAGGGACCAACGTGAGGAGAGGAGAGACGCTCGAGATGAGAGGTGGCGGCAGGAAGATCAGAGGAGGCAGGATGCAACGCTGGGGCTGCTGCGTGAGCAAATAGACATGGTCCGGCGTCTGGTGGAGCTTCAGGAACGGCTGCAGGAAAACAGACTGCTGCTACAGCCCCTGTACCCCCCTCCCCATGTTCCATATCCTCCTCACCCAGACGTGTAAGAACGCGGGGGGGGGGGAGGCTCCGTACACCTTCCCATTCCACCCCAGTGGACAGCCCAAGCAAAAGGCTGTCATTTTTTTAACCTTTTTTTAGTGGCCTTTTCCTTCCCACCGATCCTCCTCCCAAATCCCACCCGGGTTCCCTCCCTCTTTTTCTAATCTATTAATAAAGAATAAATGATTTTTAAATGATAGTGACTTTATTTGGGTTGAAAGCAAGCTGGGGGAAGGGGGAGGGTGGGTTCCTTACAGAAAATGAGTCAATAAAGGGGGCAGGTTTTCATGAAGGAGAAACAAATAGATATTTCACACTGTAGCCTGGCCAGTCATGAAACTGGTTTTCAAAAGCAACAGAGGGTCCTGTGGCACCTTTGAGACTAACAGAAGTATTGGGAGCATAAGCTTTCGTGGGTAAGAACCTCACTTCTTCAGATGCAAGTAATGGAAATCTCTAGAGGCAGGTATATATCAGTGTGGAGATAACGAGGTTAGTTCAATCAGGGAGGGTGAGGTGCTCTGCTAGCAGTTGAGGTGTGAACACCAAGGGAGGAGAAACTGTTTCTGTAGTTGGATAGCCATTCACAGTCTTTGTTTAATCCTGATCTGATGGTGTCAAATTTGCAAATGAACTGGAGCTCAGCAGTTTCTCTTTGGAGTCTGGTCCTGAAGTTTTTTTGCTGTAAGATGGCAACCTTTACATCTGCTATTGTGTGGCCAGGGAGGTTGAAGTGTTCTCCTACAGGTTTTTGTATATTGCCATTCCTGATGGTTTTCAAAGCTTCTCTGATGCACAGCGCTTCCTGGTGTGCTCTTCTAATCGCCCTGGTGTCTGGCTATGCGTAATCAGCAGCCAGGCGATTTGCCTCAGCCTCCCACCCAGCCATAAAGGTCTCCCCCTTACTTTCACAGAGATTGTGGAGCACGCAGCAAGCAGAAATAACAATGGGGAGATTTCTTTGGCTGAGGTCAGAGCAAGTCAATAATGAACGCCAGCGACCTTTTAAATGGCCAAATGCACATTCTACCACCATTCTGCACTTGCTCAGCCTGTAGTTGAACCGCTCCTGACTCCTGTCCAGGCTGCCTGTGTATGGCTTCATGAGCCATGGCATTAAGGGGTAGGCTGGGTCCCCAAGAATAACTATTGGCATTTCAACATCCCCAACGGTTATTTTCTGGTCCGGAAAGTAAGTCCCTTGCTGCAGCCCTTTAAACAGAGTAGTGTTCCTGAAGACGCGAGCGTCATGAACCCTTCCCGCCCAGCCCGCGTTGATGTTGGTGAAACGTCCCTTGTGATCCACAAGTGCTTGCAGCACCATTGAAAAGTACCCCTTGCGGTTTATGTACTCGGTGGCTTGGTGCTCCGGTGCCAAGATAGGGATATGGGTTCCATCTATCGCCCCACCACAGTTAGGGAATCCCATTGCAGCAAAGCCATCCACTATGGCCTGCACATTTCCCAGAGTTACTAACTTTCGTAGCAGCACCTGAGTGATTGCTTTGGCTACTTGCATCACAGCAGCCCCCACCGTAGATTTGCCCACTCCAAATTGATTCCCAACTGACCGGTAGCTGTCTGGCGTTGCAAGCTTCCACAGGGCTATCGCCACGCGCTTCTCAACTGTGAGGGCTGCTCTCATCTTGGTATTCTGGCGTTTCAGGGCAGGGGACAGCAAGTCACAAAGTTCCATGAAAGTGCCCTTACGCATGCGAAAGTTCCGCAGCCACTGGGAATCGTCCCAGACCTGCAACACTATGCGGTCCCACCAGTCTGTGCTTGTTTCCCTTGCCCAGAATCGGCGTTCCATGGATAGAACCTGCCCCATTAACAACATGATCTCCAAAGCACCGGGGCCCGTGGTTTCACAGAATTCTGTGTCCATGTCCATGTCCTCATCATGCTTGTCGCTGCGCTGCCGCCGCCGCTGCCTCCTCGCCTCGTTTTTCTGGTCCTGGCTCAGCATAAACTCCACGAGAACGCGTGAGGTGTTTACAATGTTCATGACTGCTGTCTTGAGCTGAGCGGGCTCCATGCTTGCCGTGGTATGGAGTCTGCAGTGTTCACCCAGGAAAAAAGGCGCGAAATGGTTGTCTGCTGTCCGTTGCTTTCATGAAGAGAGGGATGGAGTGAGGGAGGAGGTGAGGCTGTACCCAGAACCACCTGCGACGATGTTTTTTGTCCCATCAGGCACTGGGATCTCAACCCAGAATTCCAATGGGCGCGGGAGACTGCGGGAACTATGGGATAGCTATGGGATAGCTACCTAGAGTGCAACGCTGCAGAAATAGACGCTAGCCCCGGTACTTGGACGCACACCGCCGAATTAATGTGCTTAGTGTGGCCGCATACATTTCAACTTTATACAATCTGTTTCCCAAATTCGAATTATATAAATTCGGATTAATCCCGTAGTGTAGACATACCCTAAGCCTTCACTAGTGCTGCCTGTTGATGTTTAGCAATAACTGTGACTTTGCCCATGAATATGTTTTTTCTTGGTTCCCGCTCTTCAAGCCATTAGAGAATGTGGAGCTGGAAAGGCTGTACACTTGGGCCATTTGCTCATATATGCACTGAGTCCTGGAATGCCCTTTTGTACACACACATAGGCTTGTTTTGATTATATTGCTTGGGGGAAACATAGCATTGCAGAAGTTGAGACAGTGAGAACAATATTTCCATCAGAACAATACATCCTGAAGGTCAGGTGGCCTGGTCATAAAAAGCTTTGTTAAACATGCATGTGCACTGTCTTGTTAATTTGTTGGTATTTAAATGGGACTTCAGAGGGAAATCACTGATACAGATCACCTTCCTTTTCCTACTCTCTCAGTATCTGTGTAAGTGATTTAGCAATATGTCAATTGTATATTGCAATGAATGGGCAATACATTTTTTATTACTAGGCCACAGTGTGAAGACAAAATATTGAAACACATTAATGATTGATGCTGGATGCCAGCTTCATCAGGCTACATGTATAGCTTCAAGCATATAGATCTGATTTTTCTACTAGTTTTACTCTAGAGATCCAGAAGTGTTTAAATTTGTCACCTTTATATTTGCCTTTTCCTAAGGATAATTGGCTAGAAGAGCCACCTCTGTTTTTCATTTCAGCATAGCACTTTATAGCTTTTGCAAAACCTCAGACAACACGAGATCATCTTGCAAAGTAAAACACATCACTTATAATGATGATCAAGTCCATCAGGAAATACTTGTCCCCACATTTGTCAGTTTTGATCTCAAGAATGCCCCTAACTTGGGTTAATGCAGCCCTTTATTCAGTTTTTGCAATATATTCCAAATGGATGACAGCCAAGTAATGATAATTAAAAAATAATTTCAGTGCTCCGGCTAGAGTAACAACCCAGCATATATGGTGAATATTGCAACAGGATGGGGGAGCTCTCACCACAAATACAAAATACAAAAACATTTTAGAAAAAAAATCAGAAAATTCATGTTGGCATATCTTATACATGTAGGGTGTCTATAAATGTTCTAGGAATGTACATGTAATGGCAAACATGGGCTCTTATTTCCTTGATCTTTTAGGGCTCTATCAAGTTACTATTAACCAAATGAATAGTCCGATCAAAGTAACAGAACGTTTAAAATTAAGCAGATGCGTAAATGTTTAAGGCCTTAGAATGATTTTTTTCATTTATTTAAGAAATTTTTTTTTAATTCTCTGCTTTCTGTCTAGATATGTTGGAAAGAGTCCAGTAATACAGTGGGCAATATTTCACCTGAAGAGACAGACACATCTTGGAAGTGATCTCTTATTCAACATCAACGATTATTCTACAACTAACCTTGTATATATTTTATCTAATTAAAATTAGTTATTTATTCCTGTATAATCTTAAAACTTATCTGAGTACACTAAAAGTTCTCATTTAAGATAACTGAAAATATTTATCACAAGTATTTTAAGATAGATTATGATTACCTCAAAAAGATGGGGGCGGGGAGAAGAATGTTGTCAACATGTTCAACCCCCTTCCCCACCCCCCGTCATTCAGTGGGATTAGAATGGTCAGAGTGGAACATACTTATGACAAACTCACAATGAAGTAGGTGGAAAGTCCCAGCCAAATTCTTCACAGAACAATCTAGCTATTGCTAGAATTGTTGTTTGCATATTTCAGTGCATTCAAATAAAATTAGTTCCTTATAAGAGTTTTACAGTATGTATGAATTATGTTTATTAATGAGTGAGTGTCTTGGAAATGTTAGACTATATTTGTGGAACAAAAATAAAACCAAAATAAACACACAACTCAAACAGATACCCATGACTACTGTAGAAACCTTTGTTCTGTTTAAAGTACACTCAGTGTCCATAGGGACAAGTAGAATACAGTCAACAGGAATACATAGACTAATGTTTACATTTTTACTTTTGTTGTAGAGGGGAGATTTTGAAAAGCTGAAACGTCTGTTGTATATTTGCCCTAAAGAAAGAAGCCAGCAAGATCTCAGGCAGGTAAGGAAAATAAAGCACTTTATTTGATAAATAATTACTCCAGTGATACTAGGGCACAGTGATGACTTTCTTATGTCATTTTATTTTCATAGATAAACATTTAACTCATGGAAATGTAATTTAAAAAGAAGAGAACTGCTAGTACAGCATGCAAAATTAGTGATTGCACTGAATTTTTAGACTGCTTCACCTGAAACCGATTATTACTCTGATCTGTTCAGTCTTGAATATTTGAGGGCTAATCTGTCTGATTTCAGTTTCCAGATCTTGAGGGGAACTCCATCCAGCTATTTCTATTGTGGTGTTAAAGGATAGCAGATCACAGGCCTACAATATAGACACACTATGTTAGCAGTGTATGTGGGTGCCATGGAGAAACTTGACCCATATGGGTATACTTGATTATGCAAAAATTCTATACTATTAAACTTATGAAGGTAAACTCAGCTAATCAGATCCACTTCCTACTTCAAAAGTAGTAAAGTAGGTTGGGTGATTGGTATCAAATAAGGGGAGGGAAGGAAAAAGGACAAAAAGAACAAAAAAGTAAAGGGAGGGAAAGGAAAGGAGTGGAGGAGAAAGGAGAGCAACATTTCAGTTTCCATCTGCTCGGAATCAAAGATTTCTAAAATGTCAGACCAAATCTTTTCAAATTTGCTGGATGTTCTTGTAAACATCTTCTCCAAAATGTTATGCGCTCTTTAGCTTCCAGGTCATCCAATCCTCTGTGCCAGTCTCCCATCCCTAGAGGCAATCTGTTCTTCAATCTGAGCCTTTTGGCTACAAGCGCTGCTCTAGAGACCCAAGCTTTCTGTGAGTTGCAGAATTTCCAAGGTGATGGGATGTATCACAGCTCTGAGAAGGCATTTTTAAGGAAGTATCCAGGATTATATTAATCCTCCTGCCTACTTCTAGCCAAAAGGCCTGTATCTTGGGACAGTCCCAAAACAGGAGAGCCAGGGTGGCTTCGGGAGCCCTACATCTCCAGCAGCACTTTGGTTTGGTAAGGCCCACGCGCTCAAACCTATGCGGGGACCAGAGTGAATGAAATCATGTTTTCTGCAGGATCAGCCTTAATCGTAGATCAGAAGAAGAGGTTTAATTTTTTGTAAGGCACTTCCTCACAGGCTAGGGTTCAAGGATATATGCCAATCTTTGTTCCAGGCCTAGCACAGGCAATCTAAATTAGGGAGTGTCTTTTGGACCCCAGAGTCATAACAAGCTACAGATGATCGGGTGAACCTCTGGAGCTCTCTCCATATCAACAACTATTCAAAAGTCTCTGGTGCTCCCAGCGCATCAGGACCAAATATGTCCTTCAAGAGCTGCTTAAGTTGCTGGTAATGTCAGGCAGCTACACCAGGTAGGTTGTATTGGTTTTGGAGTGCTTGGAATGTGAGAAACTGATCCTCAATTAAGAGATCCAAACTGTCCCCTTATCCATACACTCTCTCCACAATAATGATTTCTTGATCATTTTCTGCACTGGGTTGCCCCAGAATATAGCATCCATGAGTGAGAAGGGGTGGAATTTACATTTTCTAGCCAAACTGGCCATGTTTGTCTGGTAGCCAACATTGTAGGGGACATTTTACAATCAGAATGGTAGTAGGCTGAACCCAACATTCCTGCCAATGGAAGGTGATGGATCAACTCCTGTTCCACCACAAGCCCAGGCAGTGGTCTGCTCTGTTATGTTCTGGGCTGCCTAGCTGCTGCTAAGTCTGTATGATAATTCTGCAAATTGGAAGCCTCCCAATTTGGTTGAGAGTTGCAGTTTAAACGAAGCCAGTCTTGTCCTCCTACCCACTGAAATAGAAACTGGGAGACCTTCCAGGATACACCATGTTCAGGGAAGCACGCATTCATTTTGATATTATTTTGTCTGAAAGGATAAGAGCAAGGGGTCTCCATATGCCCCAAACTCACTATCTGAGCTAAAATAGGCTCTAAATTAATTTTGACCAGATTCTCCATCTCATTGGGGATGATTTTCCCTAAATATTTCATCTGTTTGGGTTGCCGATTAATATTCCAATGATCATAGATTCCCCTATGAGCTTGTTTAATTATACCCAGAATTTCCAGTTTTTTTCTCAATTGTTTTTACAGCTGAGAGGCGTCCAAATGCATTAATAAAATGTAATAGGCTAGGAACAAAATCTTCATGCTTTATGCTGATGATGATTTTATTCTTGTATCTAAACCTGATCTTGTGCTCTCTTTGGCCTATCCTGATGCCATGTATATGTTGACTTGTATCGATAGCAGTAGCTAAAAGTTCTAGGGCTAGGTCAAACAGCAAAGGGGAAAGGGGAAAACCCCTGTCTTGTACCCCTGTGAAGTGGGAATGGTTCTAATGTAATGCCCTGGGTGACAACCCTGGAAGAGGGATTCATACAAAGAAGTTTAATGTAGGAGATAAATTTGGATTTGGCAGTCAGTTTAGCAAGCATGTAAAAGGTGTTCTCTGCATCCAAGGAGACTGCAGTTTTGATGGACTCAAAAGAGCCTCTAGCTGCTATGATGTCAGTCATCTGACACAAATTGTCAGCTCATCTGTTTAACTTGTTGAATTATCTCTTAAAAATACTTAACACTTACCACATTAATGCAAACTCCAAAAAGCATCAGGACTGCATTTCCAGGATGCCTAAAGCTAGGTATCTAATAATATGGATTTAGATACCCCACCATAGACATCACTGTGTGAAAACACTGCCCATCAGATTTTACCAGAGCTACTTAAAGTGCTGTGCTACATTGGGGGGGAGGGAGGCAACTGCCCTGCATGGTGTCCGTTCCCCTTCACTCCTCCCCAGAGTGCTGCTTGTGCACTGGGACATGGAACCACACCAGTTCTGCTACAAGGGAACTCTTCACTGCCATGAATAAGGGGGTAGAATTTGCTCCTTAGGGAATGTTCCATATTCCAGTTTGTACTGATTTTGTGTGATCTTGCCAGTCACAGAACTATCTAGGGTAAATAAAGAATAAAGTGTGTTTCTCTTTACCTACATATCTCAATGAACAATAAAGAGAGAAAAGTGTGACTGCATTATGAATAATATTGAAATTTTGCAGTGGATTTTTCCTTTTATACCAAATACAGGGGAATCCCGCTTTAACGCACCCCGCGATACCACGAATTCGGTTATAACGCGGGGCGAGTCTGGCCCCGGCGGCTGCAGCGCGCGCGGGGTTTTTGGGATCCATGCCCCGGCGGCTGCAGCAGGAGCGACTCTCCCTGCAGCCCCGGCGAGCCCCTGGGGTTCTCACCTCTGTCCCTGGCAGGGCCGGCTCCAGCCCATCCCGGCGGCTGCCGTGGTCTGGCCGGAGGTCCGGCCGGGGTTGCGGCTGCCCCACTCCGGCCAGCATCCGGCTGGCGTCGCGGGGCTGCGGGGCTGCCGTGCTCCGTCCGGGAGAGTGGGGCTGCTGTGCTCCGGCCGGCGTCGCAGGACTGCCGCACTCTGGCCGGCACTCTGGCCAGGGGAGCGGGGCCCCCGAAGACGACCGCCGCCGGGACGAATCGGCCTAAAGCCGGCCCTTCTCTCTCTCCCCCCGGCTACCTCCCTCCCGCTAGCCAGGGCGCACACTCTGCTGCAAACTGAACACAAGTACAGTGAAACCCGCTATAACGCGACCCCGCATTTACCGCGATTGAATTTTTTGGACCCTAATGATCGCGTTATAGCGGGGTTCCACTGTATATAGGGTAAAGTATAGAATCATAGAATATCAGAGTTGGAAGGGACCTCAAGAGGTCATCTAGTCCAACCCCCTGCTCAAAGCAGGACCAATTCCCAGCTAAATCATCCCAGCCAGGGCTTTGTCAAGCCGGGCCTTAAAAACCTCCAAGGAAGGAGACTCCACCACCTCCCTAGGTAACCCATTCCAGTGTTTCACCACCCTCCTAGTGAAATAGTTTTTCCTGATATCCAACCTGGACCTCCCCCACTGCAACTTGAGACCATTGCTCCTTGTTCTGTCATCTGCCACCACTGAGAACAGCCGAGCTCCATCCTCTTTGGAACCCCCCTTCAGGTAGTTGAAGGCTGCTATCAAATCCCCCCTCATTCTTCTCTTCTGGAGACTAAACAATCCCAGTTCTCTCAGCCTCTCCTCATAAGTCATGTGCTCCAGACCCCTAATCATTTTTGTTGCCCTCCGCTGGACTCTTTCCAATTTTTCCACATCCTTCTTGTAGTGTGGGGACCAAAACTGGACACAGTATTCCAGATGAGGCCTCACCAATGTCGAATAAAGGGGAACGATCACGTTCCTCGATCTGCTGGCAATGCCCCTACTTATACAGCCCAAAATGCCGTTAGCCTTCTTGGCAACAAGAGCACACTGTTGACTCATATCCAGCTTCTCGTCCACTGTGACCCCTAGGTCCTTTTCAGCAGAACTGCTACCTAGCCATTCGGTCCCTAGTCTGTAGCAGTGCATGGGATTCTTCCGTCCTAAGTGCAGGACTCTGCACTTGTCCTTGTTGAACCTCATCAGGTTTTTTTCTGCCCAATCCTCTAATTTGTCTAGGTCCCTCTGTATCCGATCCCTACCCTCTAGTGTATCTACCACGCCTCCTAGTTTCGTGTCATCTGCAAACTTGCTGAGAGTGCAGTCCACACCATCCTCCAGATCATTAATAAAGATATTAAACAAAACCGGCCCCAGGACCAACCCTTGGGGCACTCCACTTGAAACCGGCTGCCAACTAGACATGGAGCCATTGATCACTACCCGTTGAGCCCGACGATCTAGCCAGCTTTCTATCCACCTTACAGTCCATTCATCCAGCCCATACTTCTTTAACTTGGTGGCAAGAATACTGTGGGAGACAGTATCAAAAGCTTTGCTAAAGTCAAGAAATAACACATCCACTGCTTTCCCCTCATCCACAGAGCCAGTTATCTCATCATAGAAGGCAATTAGGTTAGTCAGGCACGACTTCCCCTTCGTGAATCCATGCTGACTGTTCCTGATCACTTTTCTCTCCTCTAAATGTTTCATAATTGATTCCTTGAGGACCTGCTCCATGATTTTTCCAGGGACTGAGGTGAGGCTGACTGGCCTGTAGTTCCCCGGATCCTCCTTTTCCCTTTTTTAAAGATGGGCACTACATTAGCCTTTTTCCAGTCATCTGGGACCTCCCCCGATCGCCATGAGTTTTCAAAAATAATGGCTAATGGCTCTGCAATCTCACCCGCCAACTCCTTTAGCACCCTCGGATGCAGCGCATCCGGCCCCATGGACTTGTGCACGTCCAGTTTTTCTAAATAGTCCCGAACCACTTCTTTCTCCACAGAGGGTTGGTCACCTTCTCCCCATGCTGTACTGCCCAGTGCAGCAATCTGGGAGCTGACCTTGTGCGTGAAGACAGAGGCAAAAAAATCATTGAGTACATTAGCTTTTTCCACATCCTCGGTCACTAGGTTGCCTCCCTCATTCAGTAAGGGGCCCACACTTTCCTTGATTTTCTTCTTGTTGCTAACATACCTGAAGAAACCCTTCTTGTTACTCTTAACATCTCTTGCTAACTGCAACTCCAAGTGTGATTTGGCCTTCCTGATTTCACTCCTGCACGCCTGAGCAATATTTTTATACTCCTCCCTGGTCATTTGTCCAATCTTCCACTCCTTATAAGCCTCTTTTTTGCGTTTAAGATCAGCAAGGATTTCACTGTTTAGCCAAGCTGGTCGCCTGCCATATTTACTATTCTTTCTACACATCGGGATGGTTTGTTCCTGCAACCTCAATAAGGATTCTTTAAAATACAGCCAGCTCTCCTGGACCCCTTTGCCCTTCATGTTATTCTCCCAGGGGATCCTGCCCATCTGTTCCCTGAGGGAGTCAAAGTCTGCTTTTCTGAAGTCCAGGGTCCGTATTCTGCTGCTCTCCTTTCTTCCTTGTGTCAGGATCCTGAACTCGACCATCTCATGGTCACTGCCTCCCAGGTTCCCATCCACTTTTGCTTCCCCTACTAGTTCTTCCCTGTTTGTGAGGAGCAGGTCAAGAAAAGCTTTGCCCCTAGTTGGTTCCTCCAGCACTTGCACCAGGAAATTGTCCCCTACACTTTCCAAAAATTTCCTGGATTGCCTGTGCACCGCTGTATTGCTCTCCCAGCAGATATCAGGGTGATTAAAGTCTCCCATGAGAACCAGGGCCTGTGATCTAGCAACTTCTGCTAGTTGCCAGAAGAAAGCCTCATCCACCTCATCCCCCTGGTCTGGTGGTCTATAGCAGACTCCAACCACGACATCACCCTTGTTGCTCACACTTCTCAACTTTATCCAGAGACTCTCAGGTTTTTCTGCAGTATCATACCGGAGCTCTGAGCAGTCATACTCCTCTCTTACATACAATGCAACTCCCCCACCTTTTCTGCCCTGCCTGTCCTTCCTGAACAGTTTATATCCATCCATGACAGTACTCCAGTCATGTGAGTTATCCCACCAAGTCTCTGTTATTCCAATCACATCATAGTTCCCTGACTGTGCCAGGACTTCCAGTTCTCCCTGCTTGTTTCCCAGGCTTCTTGCATTTGTGTATAGGCACTTAAGATAACTCAACGATCGTCCCTCTTTCTCAGCATGAGACAGGAGTCCTCCCCTGTTGCGCTCTCCTGCTTGTGCTTCCTCCCAGGATCCCATTTCCCCACTTACCTCAGGGCTTTGGTCTCCTTCCCCCGGTGAACCTAGTTTAAAGCCCTCCTCACTAGGTTAGCCAGCCTGCTGGCGAAGATGCTCTTCCCTCTCTTCGTTAGGTGGAGCCCGTCTCTGCCTAGCACTCCTTCTTCTTGGAACACCATCCCATGGTCGAAGAATCCAAAGCCTTCTCTCCGACACCACCTGCGTAGCCATTCGTTGACTTCCACGATTCGACGGTCTCTACCCCGGCCTTTTCCTTGCACAGGGAGGATGGACGAGAACACCACTTGCGCCTCAAACTCCTTTATCCTTCTTCCCAGAGCCACGTAGTCTGCAGTGATCTGCTCAAGGTCATTCTTGGCAGTATCATTGGTGCCCACGTGGAGAAGCAGGAAGGGGTAGCAATCCGAGGGCTTGATGAGTCTCGGCAGTCTCTCCGTCACATCGTGTATCCTAGCTCCTGGCAAGCAGCAGACCTCTCGGTTTTCCCGGTCAGGGCGGCAGATAGATGACTCAGTCCCCCTGAGGAGGGAGTCCCCGACCACCACCACCCTCCTCCTCCTCTTGGGAGTGGTGGTCGTGGAACCCCCATCCTTAGGACAGTGCATCTTTTGCCTTCCAATCGGTGGAGTCTCCTTCTGCTCCCTTCCCTCAGATGGGCCATCTAGTCCACTCTCCGCATTAGCACCTGTAGAGAGAACATGGAAACGATTCCTCACCTGTATCTCCATTGCTGGTGCATGGACGCTCCTCTTTCTTCTTCTGGAGGTCACATGCTGCCAAACCTCCTCACAATCCTTCTGTCCCTGCTGCGCCTGCTCTGAATCTTCAGAACATTGTGGCCGTAGAAGCATCTCCTGACGTCTGTCCAGGAAATCTTCATTTTCCCTTATGCAACACAGAGTCGATACTTGTTTCTCCAGCCCTCGAACCTTCTCCTCCATTATGGAGACCAGCTTGCACTTTGTGCAGACAAAGTCGCTTCTGTCCTGCGGAAGAAAGACAAACATGGCACAACCTGTGCAGGTTACAACAGCTGATCGCTCACCTTCCATATCACCGTCCTCTTAGGAGCTTCCTCAACTGTTGCAGGAACTACTCGGAGAAACCTGCAGATGAAAGCCTCAGTGCGCTCTCCCTAGGCGAACTCCCGCTGTTAGCCTCTGCTGTTCGCCGCTCAGCTGATTCGCTGCTGACTGCCCTTATATACCAGTCAGGCCCACGCAAGGCCCAGCTGGAACAAAGCACTCCCAATTCACACTTTTCAAACAAACAAGCAAGCAATCAAGCACACGGTCAAACTGACCAACTGTCCCAGCAGCAGACACTCAGATACTCACCAACACAGCCCCCCTAATGCAGCACTTAGCGTACCTCCTCTCGGACAGCTCCCAGGCAAACTCCCGCTGTTAGCCTCTGCTGTTCGCCGCTCAGCTGGTTCGCTGTAATTAGTTAAAGAACTATGAAAACAGTTTACATACTAGGGTCATGAATATCCACATTATACCAAATACTTTTCTGAAAATGTAGTTGTTAACACTTTGATCATACTTCAGAGAACATGTATAGGATTATAGCCTTCCCTTCCTCCCCCCTTAGAAACTGGGTGTGGGCATGGGAAGGATAATGTTTTTATACACTTTAAATTTTAGTATCCCTAAGTAAATTGGGTAATTATGTTTCACATACTAATGGACAAAGAAACCTACATTTCATTTTGTTAACTGACCTTTTAGAGGTCAGATTTTTGTTTAATTGTTCCAATATAAAAAGTTTTTATGTAAACAGAAGGGTCATTCTAAAGCGCCTGACAAATATTGACAAAAGTTGTTCCCCTTTTGAAAGACTGCATTATGTGAGTTGGGTGGATGTTACTGAGAAGCTAGGAGTCCTTTCACATAACACACTTCAGATCTGAGTCATTGCCAGCCACTTATTACTCACAGTATAATAAAAATAAAACATTTTTCTAAATTTGATAAATCTGCTAATGATTTAAACCCCATTAACTGGTTGACCATGGATCTGTAGTGTCTTCCAGTTCATTGGTTCATTGGGGATTGGTCCTGCTTTGAGCAGGGGGTTGGACTAGATGACCTCCTGAGGTCCCTTCCAATCCTGATATTCTATGATTCTATGATTCTATGATTCTATGATTGTGTGGGATTTTAGCAATAGCAATGGCCTTAGGGATGCTTTAGAATGAGACTTGGCCTTAGGGATGGATTTAAGCTCCTGGATCCACCAAAATTTCAACATCCCCCTTATTTTTTGAGTCTTCTCAGACAGACCCTTTCCTCCATCTGCCTACACTGACAGCCATCTGTCCCTCAGTTCTACTTCCCATTGATGGCAACAACCTCACCAGGATCTTCCTCCTACACAGGCAGACCAGTCCTGCCCTGCCAAGTCCATCCTGAACAGACTGGTCTTTGCTTAATTTTCCCACTTCACGACCCCTGACGCTTTTCCATCAAACCAGTATCAAAGCTGGCAGTCTGTCTTCTCCGTAAGGTACCAAATGGAGTGAATTTCATTACTAATGGGGTACTTCATAAACTGTCACAAGGCAGTGTGGTGAGCATCAGCATGGCCTGTTCTCTTATCCTCCTTCCCCACGCTATGACATGACTTGAAAGACTGAGGGGAGAGACAAGTCCATAGTGCCCCTCTTACTTGCATTATTCTGCTGTAGCAGCATCAGGTGTGTGGGTAGCAGCAATCAGTCAAGAGGTTTGTTGCCTCCTCTAGCCCTCCTGATATGAGAGGTATTGGCTCACCTTTCCTTCTCCCTTGAGCCTAAATTTGGTCTTCTACCAGTATGCTGCTAACCAGCAAAATCCAGCTGTGAAGTGTCCATCTACTGCTGCTTTTCTGCTTCTCTCGGATTCACTACCAGCTACTATAACTGCTTGAGTACTGGAACTTTTGAATTTGAATTCCTGTTCCAGGGATCCGCAGGCAATCCACCCTTACATGGTTCTCTTCCAGACTTGACCTAGCTAGAAACTTTCAAATTTGTATATTAAATGGTCCTATCCCAGAAATCTCATTTATCATAATATAACTTGCTGGATCTCAGAATGTAAAAAAAAAAAATAGCAAATTTGTTAAAAGCTATACAGATGAAAAATATTCTAATTCAGGCAAATTAACTGGTTGTGCTGCTGAAAGTGAGATTCTGATGTGCAGCAAACGTTCTTAGTGCCAAATTCTATACCAAGATATGTGCATGTGGCACCCTTTAATTAAGTCTGGAGTAACATCATGGGGCCAAACGCTGCTCTCAGCTACAGCAGTGTAAATCCAGAGCAACTCTGTTGACTTTTGTGGAGGTACTAGTGGTGTAAATAAAGAATAACTAAGGGCAGAACTTGGCCCCATGTCTATCAGCCAAGCTGGAGAGTAGAGTCACATTCTGAGACAACAGACAGGTGGGGAAAGGAAATGGTAATAGTAATACAATAATGTGGTTACTAAATCATGACATTCACAACACAGAATCCCTTACGTTCTGGGAAAAATCTTAAAATATAGAGAAAGCCCAATGTATTAGGAAGAAGCACGATGCAAAAAAAAGTACCATTTTCCTTTGTTCCTTATGAACAAGATCCTACTTTAAAGGGGTTAAGATGACTTTCTCTTAGCAGTATCCTCTCAGTTGCAAATTTGGTCCTGAATATATATGCACACAGCTCAAGTCTCCCACTAAATGTAGTGGTGCTTGGAGCCCCCAGTGAGTATGGAATTTGGCTCTTAAAGCCCTCAACTGGAGCTGGGATGGAGGCCAGCTGTTCTAGTGGAAGCCTTGGGAAGTGTGGTACCTGAAGTAGGCCCAGTGCTTCTTGGTGCTGTTATGAGGGCAAGGAAAGCGTGGCTACTCTACAACCTGCAAGGAGGGAAAATCATCCACTCCTCTGTACTGGCTGGTGTGGAAAATGGGACAGGGCCATGGAAGCCAACAGCAGTACTAGTCTTGCACAGAGCTCAAGCACTGCTGTTGTGCCTGGATCCTACACAAGGGCCAAGGAAATGGAAGATTCTTCCACCCTCTTCCTCTGCCTGGGCACACACACAGGGGCTCACTCAGTCCTGACCACAGTGTAGTTTACAATTTCTTTCGTGTGTTATCTGCGCCTGTTACTAAATTAAAGTGTGCTGTCTTTTTTTTCCCCTCAAGATACAAACATGTTTGAAGAAGAACAGAACATTTCAGTGTTTACCTAATAAAACACAGCTCCAACTTTGCCACGCTGTAGTCTACCAAGAGTAAGTAAGAGACAAGAATGCTACTGTTTCCTTCAGAAACCTAGGTCAGAATATGCAAATTTTTCAACAAAACTGTAACTCTTTGAATTAAATATTAATCATACTTCAGAAACACTCACCCCATTAAAATAAAATATTGACAAGCAGCATGTGACACGGTTGGGGGAAACCCCATCCTGTGCAGGGCGAGTGTGCCTGCTTCTCATAGGCAATATGGTGGGGGATGGGGGAAGGAAGCATATGTACCTTCCTTCTATGTCCCTCCCAGCTCGAGTCTATATGCTCACCCTTATCAGCAGGGTGGTGCAGCCTAGTGGGCAGAGTCCATAAATTCACCCTTTACAACTGGGCAGTAAGGCCTAGGGGCTAATGTCAGTCAATCACCCCCCTTTTTGCAGGGCAGCAAGGCCTAGTGGCCCAAGTCAATAACTTCGCCCCTTTTCGCAGAACAATAAGGCCTAGCAGCCAGGGTCAATAGCTTCACCCTTGTGAGCAGGGCAGTAAGGCCTAGCCAGAACTGCCAGACACAGGGGGAGGGGTTGCACCCCCAGCAGGGGGGTCCAGGCCCTCCCCCTCTCCACCAGACCCCAACCCAAGGCCCTGTTAGTGGCTATAGCATAGGCCACTGAGTCAGCGGGGAAAGGCTCCGACCAAAACACAGTGACTCAAGGCTTCAGCTCACTCTCCAGTTTGTCATCTGATTTCCCTGGGCTGCTTTCTGCCATCGTCCTGCTGCTGTGGTCTTGGCATCCTTGTTACCTTTAGATTCTCTGGTCTGCCCTTTCTCTGGCACCTCCAAACCCTGCATGGCCTCCTGAGTTGCCTTGGCGTCTGCCTGGGCTGTGGCATCCGCAGCTCCTACCGTCCAGGGCTTCCATCTAGCCTTGGTTGGAATGGGCAGTGCACATCCTTCCTCCACAGCAGTCCACCCTAACTGAGGTGAGCTGCTCCCTTTTATACCAGTGCACCTGGAGCATGCCCAGTAGAGTAAAGTGGGCGTGGCTTCCTCAACCCACATTGTAGGGTTAACCCTTCCCCAGCCAGTGCAGGGCGAGTGACCCCATCACACAGAGCTATATAATACTTCTCTGGTATTTGGTGATTTGGACCACAGTCCTGAAATGGAGAGCTTCCATATTGAGATCTAAAAATCCAGTTGGAATGCAAGATCATCAGTGTGCCAATACAAAAGGCTTCTCCCAAGAAAATACAAAAATAAAGACATAACTATTTAAATTAAAAGGTCTCCCCAGGATCCAAGCAATTAAACCACTTCCTGCAGTAAGTCCTGGCTCCCACCTGCCTGTCCCCCCCCAGAAAACCACCTTACTTTTCAATGTCTTGGCCCCCTTGTATCCTGTAATGAACTCAACATCACACTGATGTGTGGATATAGCTGGCTTTTGGGAAAGGCAGGTTCTTGCAGTGCAGAAACTGGACCTTTTGATATGAAATATACTATGGAACAATATAAAGACTCGGAGATATCTTAAGACCTCTTTTGTGCTCCCACCCCCCCGAGACAATATTAATCCTGTCTATAAAATCTACTCGTTTGTTTGAACAGCATTAAAATTTGAGAACAAATCCCTCCACCCATGCAACTTCAGCATGTACATTTTCAGATTATAAATATGTTCTTCTTACATGCTGTCCTATATCAGAAACATGAGAGCATGCTGTTTTGTTCAAAAGGAATATGCAAATTAGCAAACAAACTCTACATTTAGTGACAGTTAAGGCTGTGGCAGGACATACCCCACCCACCCACAACCTTAAAAGAGTGGAAATAAGTTAAGCATTGTGACTTGTGCATTTCTTTCTGGCTTCCTGTGGCCTACAACTCTCTTGATTAACACATTCCGGCACTCCATAATGCTTTTACTTCCATCTCCAACAGATATCCAAACGGAATAAGCACCCCAGCTTCATCAAATTTGCAGAGCTTTAACAGCGACCTCAGCAGTGATAGAGCACAATAACTTCCCTCTTGCATGGAATGTGTGACATCCAGATGAACTGCTGTAGATAAAATTGATATAGAAGAGAGTTGAGGTTTTGCATTACAGTTCCAAATTTAATCAAGTTGGCATAGAAATAGCTTTGCTATAGCCCAGAGCAACAACATGTTACATCAGTAGATCTGCCTATTGTTCTCCCTCTTTCCTGCCACTATGAAGCAAACCTTTCAACTAGGGCTGTCAAGTGATGAAAAAAATTAATCGCACTGTTAAACAATAATATAATACCATGTATTTAAAAATGTTTGGATGTTTTCTACATTTTCAAATATATTGATTTCAATTACAACACAAAATACAAAGTGTACAGTGCTCACTTTATATTTATTTTTGGTTACAAATATTTGCACTGTAAAAAACAAAAGAAATAGTATATTTCAATTAATCTAATACAGGTACTGTAGTGCAATCTCTTTATAATGAAAGTTGAACTTACACATGTAGAATTATGTACAAAAAATAACTGTATTCAAAAATAAAACAATGTAAAACTTTAGAACCTACAAATCCACTCAGTCCTACTTCAGCCAATCGCTCAGACAAACAAATTTGGTTACAATTTGCAGGAGATAATGATGCCCACGTCTTGTTTACAATGTCACCTGAAAGTGAGAACAGGCATTCGCATGGCACTCTTGTAGCCAGCATTGCAAGATATTTATATGCCAGATGTGCTAAAGAGTCATATGTCCCTTCATGCTTCAACCACCATTCCAAAAGACATGTGTTCATGCTAATGACGGATAATGATCCAAAGCAGAGCAGAGCAATGCATGTTCATTTTCATCATCCTAGTCAGATTCCACCAGCAGAAGGTTGATTTTCTTTTTTGGTGGTTCGGGTTCTGTAGTTTCTGCACTGGAGTGTTGCTTTTTAAGATTTCTTAAAGCAATCTCCACACCGCATCCCTCTCAGATTTTGGAAGCAATCTCCACACCTCATCCCACTTCAGATTCTTAAACCTTGGGTCGAGTGCTATATTTATCCTTAGAAATCTCACATTGGTACCTTCTTTGCGTTTTATCAAATCTGCTGTGATCTTAAAATGGACAACATGTGCTGGATCATCATCCAAGACTGCTATAACATGAATTATATGGCAGAATGTGGGTAAAACAGATCAGGAGACATACAATTCTCCCCCAAGGAGTTCAGTCACAAATTTAATTAACGCATTATTTTTTTAACGAGCATCATCAGCATGGAAGCATGTCCTCTGGAACGATGGCCAAAGCATGAAGAGGCATATGAATCTTTAGCGCATTTGGCATGTAAATATCTTGCAATGCCAGCTACAACGGTGCCATGCGAATGCCTGTTCTCACTTTCAGGTGACATTGTAATTAAGAAGTGGGCAATATTATCTCCCGTAAATATAAACAAACTTATTTCTCTTAGCGATTGGCTGAACAAGAAGTAGGACTGAGTGGACTTGTAGGCTCTAAAGTTTTATATTGTTTTGTTTTTTAGTGCAGTTATGTAACAAAAAAAACCCTACATTTGTAAGTTGCACTTTCATGATAAAGAGATTGCACTACAATTCTTATGTGGTGAATTGAAAAATACTATTTCTTTTGTTTATCATTTTTACAGTGCAAATATTTATAATCAAAAGTAATATAAAGTGAGCACTGTACAAGTTGTATTCTGTGTTGTAATTGAAATCGCTATATTTGAAAATGTAGAAAAACATCCAAAAATATTTAATAAATTTCAATTGGTATTCTATTGTTTAATAGTGCGATTAATCATGATACATTTTTTAAATTGCGATTAATATTTTTGAGTTAATCGTGTGAGTTGTTAAGGCTGCTTCCCCACTTTGAACTTTAGGGTACAAATGTGGGGGCCTGCATGAAACTTCTAAGCTTAACTACCAGCTTAGATCTGGTCTGCTGCCACCACTTTTGATGCTAATTCCCTTCCCTGGGTAGCCTTGAGAGACTCTTCACCAATTCCCTGGTGAATACAGGTCCAAACCCCTTGGATCTTAAAACAAGGAGAAATTAACCATTCCCCCTCCTCCCTTCCACCAACTCCTGGTGGATCAAGATCCAACCCCCTTGGATCTAAAAACAAGGAAAATCAATCAGGTTCTTAAAAAGAAGGCTTTTAATTAAAGAAAAGGTAAAAATCATCTCTGTAAAATCAGGATGGAAAATAACTTTACAGGGTAATCAAACTTAAAGAGCCCAAAGGACCCCCCTCTAGCCTAAGGTTCAAAGTTACAGCAAACAGAGGTAAACACCCTAGTAAAAGGTACATTTACAAGTTGAGAAAACAAAGGTAAACTAACATGCCTTGCCTGGCTGTTTACTTACAAGTTTGAAATATGAGAGACTTGTTCAGAAAGATGTGGAGAGCCTGGATTGATGTCTGGTCCCTCTTAGTCCCAAGAACGAACAACTTCCCAAACAAAGATCACAAACAAAAGCCTTCCGCCCCCCTCCCCCCCCAAGATTTGAAAGTATCTTGTCCCCTTATTGGTCCTTTGGGTCAGGTGTCAGCCAGGTTACCTGAGCTTTTTAACCCTTTACAGGTAAAAGGATTTTGGAGTCTCTGGCGAGGAGGGATTTTATAGTACTGTACACAGGAGAACTGTTACCCTTCCCTTTATAGTTATGACATGAGTTAACTGTGATTAATCGACAGCCCTCTTTTCCACCTTTAAATATACCAGCGTGGGACATCTGCAACTCTGATAGCTGACATCCTGGCCAACATCAGGGACTGAAATGATAAACCCCAGAGCTAAAAGCATAAGTTTTTATAATGTGCTAAACAGTGAGGCTCACAAGTAGAGAGCTGTCACAGGTTTACATCCATTATGGATTGGGCATAGCAGGACATATACACACACTGACTAGGGGTTCCAAAAGTGAACTGTTTAGCAAATGACTGACATGTGAAACGTGTATTCTGGTGATTAATGCCATAATTTAAGATATCATCGTTAAAGTGCAAAAAGTGGTCTTTTTCCATTTGTGAAACTCTCATAAACATACCATCACCCCACATAAATACTATTGCTGATCTGAATCTCTTGATCTTCAGATCCCTAATGTAGGCTCTTACTATTTGAGCTGTAGGCATATCTCTAGACTAACCCCTGCAGAGGTCTTGAAACATATTTTCTTAATTATTTACTGGTCAGCAATAAAATATTGGTGATTAAGAATCTTGGATTCTATACCTAGCTCTTGGAAGGGAGTGTGGGTTTACAGTGGTTAGAGATAGGATAGTTGGATTTATTCCCTTTAAAATGCAGTGTGATGTACTGGATAAGATTGTGGTTTCTCATGTTAGAGTTTTAGGCCTGTAGTGATCTTGTATAAACTCTTTGCTAATTTATTTTAAAAATGTGGGGGAGTGTTGAGCTCTTCCTTAACTGTCTTGTAGACTGAGGTTCGGGATTGTAATCAATAATCAGGGTAGTAAAATGCATGGGAATTTAAACAACATTTAGCAAAGGTGGGATTTGAACAAGTGGCCTCCTCTTTGCCAGCTCAAGAAACTTTTCCTTATGCTTCAAGTGTATTTGGGGAGTCTCTTTCTCTCTCATTTGCCTGCAGCAGATTTGTTGTCAAATTAAGTATGGTGGGTTTGCGTCAGTGCACATATTTTCCATTATGACTAAAAAGGTATATAACACTCTATAGATAAACACTACCTATGCATAACATACTCCAGGAATCAGCACACAAGAAGCCACAATGATGCCAAAGGACTAAAGTGCAAAAGGGGTACAAAGAAAGTGAGACAATCAATGACAAAAAAATCACCAGAAGAGGTGATTTGGAACTGCTATTATTCATTCTGTCAATTCATTTTTCATCAAACCACCATGCAAAAATCCAGATAGAACTCAAACTTTATATTCTATGCTTTTTTTTTCTTTTTTTGCTATTTCAATGAGATTTTTACAAAATAATGTAAAGCTTCTGTTAAAATTGAGCTTTGTAAGGCAGCCTTACTCATAGCGCACCTACCATTGCATCATAATAAGTGATATGTTTTGCTTATATAGCACTTTACAACCTAACATCTCAAAATGCATTATAAACACTAATGAGTCTCATTCTCATTTCACTAAGGCTATTTTATGCTGCTGTGCCAACGTAAAGGGTCCTTAAACAGGGTGTAAATTATGTTTACAACCACTGTAAGGCCACTTTACACGGCGGGGTGGTATAAAGTTGTCTTAACATCATGCATTTAGCTTTACCACAAGTCTGTGAGGTGGGTAACTAATATCTATATTGGACAGATGAGAAAATTAGGGCAAAAACAGGTGAAGTGATTCACCTGATTTCACATAGAAAAAGTCTGCTACAGCTGGGAATAGAATTCGGTTTTCCTGACTTTGACTGCTTTCACGTCTTTGTTAGCGCAATTAGCTAATGTTTTGACAAAGTAGGCTGGTGAGTAGCTTTGTTCCATTGTGTTATTTTGTTATTGGTGACATCAGCTCTGGTTCTGGGTTTAGTTATGTTTTTGTCCAGTGAACTAGGATGGAAGCTCTTCACAGCTGAATACATTAGGCAGTGGTTCTCCATCTGCGGCCCAATCAGCACACATGTGACATCCTCAGGGCCATACAGGTAGTATTGGATGTGACCCACAATGGTAAACACGTTAAGAACAACTGCATTAGAGTCTGAGCTTTGGTGACGGCAGTCTGACCAGTTAGGTAGTTGACAGTAAAGAGTAGCTGCACTGATAACTATTTAGTGGCTTCTGTGGTTCAGGAGAAGAAGAACCTTTTGATTTCTTTCATGTATGTAACATATCATAGTCATTACTGTTTGGTACTTGGCACTTAAATAGTACTTTTCATGAACAGAGAGTTAAGCATTTTATAGTGATAGGTAACTACCGTGGGTGTGCAAGAAAACCATCTTATGCTATAGTGATGTCATCTTTTAGGAATTCCACTCTCTGTTTTGCAGGTTGATCCTTATTGTATCCTGAAACTTAAACAAATCAACCACTAATTAATGGTTGATGTTTTCCATGATATGTGAAATATAATATGTAATATATTTAAAATTAATATACCAGTAAGCTGTATATCTAATACTAGAAGGATCCTTTTTACAAAATAAATACATGTTGAGATTTCTGAAGGGAAAAACTTTAAATTAGATGGTCTCAACACAAGCTAAATCATGTGTTGTAACTACTCTGATAGAATTCCTTTAAGGTTTATCAGGAATCCTTGCTGATAAGTATCTTGGCATCAAAGGATCAGACTTTTAGAATGCTGTGTGCACAGTTTATGTGCAAAAGTATATGCCATTTTTGTGTTTAATTTACATGCATGACTGATGGACTTAGGAATCCAGTTGCAGGAAATGTGCACTCAGATGACCAGTCGGGATTTCAGGACTTGCACACTCATGATAATTATGCAATCATGGTAATAGCATGTGCAGATTAAGCGCATGTACCAGCTGAGGTTCTACAGCTTTGTTCTCCTCCTGACATAATATCAAGTTAGTCTGTTATTAAAGTTATACTTTTTTCAGTGTGTCATGTTAATTATGGAATAATTTTCATCCAGTCTACTAGGATACGTTCTGATGTCTGTATCTTGCTGTTTACATTTTGCATATTGCAGTCATTGTTTATTGTCAACATTACATAACTTTTATCTTTGGGATTTAAATTCTCTTTCTAGGTGTGAAGCTGGAACCATAGTTATCAGGCAAGGGCATGTTCCAAGTGAATGTTACTTAATACTATCTGGAAAGCTAAAAGTCATATGGGGTGGTGCAAATTTCAAAGCCCAAACTTTCACCTCTGAAATATTATGTGAAGCTGAAGAAGGAGACTTCATAGGGGTAAATATTTTAATTTCAAATTTTAATATTATTTGAATGAAACTATGCTTTAAAATGTTTAAAGGGGATATTTCCAAAGACACAAAAGGAAAGTCAGTGGAATCTGGATACCTAATTACCTTAGTCTCTTTTGTTAAGTTTTTAATAACATTTAGAAAATTAAAAATAATGTGGTAAAAATTTCTGCTAAGGTGAATGTCAGACAAAATGTATATCATGGTTACTTTTAGCTTTTGTTAAATCGTATTAGAATATTGAATAACTTATACCTGACCATACCCCTTGTGGAGAACACCCTGCAGCAACATGCCCTCCCTGTAGAAGTGCTCCATGAATCCTGTGATCTGTGCAGGAAAGAGGGACAAGTTGGGGCAGATGTGGGGCATGGACAAGGAGGTGGGAAGAAGAGAGAACTTGTCTCCAGGTCCTATTATTACCCCTACACCATAGTACATTTCATTGATCCAGGCTTTCGTGTTTCGTTTGTTTGGGGGGCAGGGAAAGCAGAGGGAAGTGAGACAGGCTGTCACTGGAGACCAGAAACAGCATGTAGGAATGTTTGGAAGAAATCTTATATAAATTACCTTCCTTCTCTTTAGCCTCTACCTTCAGTAAGGGACAATCAGGCCCTTAGACATTTGTTAATAAAAATGAATTTGATGGGCCCAATAGATTGTCTAGTAGCAATGCAACATGAGAAAATTCCTAATGCCTAACAGGATAGAAGGAAAATGAACATGTGTGATTAAATCTATTTTCATTTTAAAGGAGTTTGTTCCTCATACAATAAAAATGATGGTAACTCTTTTTAGTTTTGCACCCTAAAAACATTAGGCTGGATTTTGCCCCAAAGTACAAGTATGCATCTTTCACAGAAGGCAGCATTTGGCCTTTTGAAATTAGATGCCCATTTAGAAGGTACTTTACATTTAGAAAGCCCTCTGATTTCTTTACCTGCAATAATTTTATTTTCCCAAAATTTACTTTAGAATTTTCAAGCTTTTTAAAATGTGTCCCCTTGAGCAGAGTGCATTTGATATTAATTGCAAAGGGCAGATAGGATAAAACAATATATTATAATCAATGGAAGTAGAAGGAACTCAGTTCCTTGTAGGACTGTGTGTTTACCCAGTTTACTATTATTAATTTATCTTTATACCTTTAATGAAAAGTTGTGCAATCCTCTATGCAATCTTAAGTGTTTTATTATAAAAGTAAACTGTACAGCTGAAAGAAGAATTATGCTTCTTGTTTTTGTTTTTGCAGGAAATCTGTCTTCTGACTAATACAAACCGATCTGCTTCCATTATATGTAAATCCGATGTGGAACTTCTAGTGATAAACAAAGAGGTACTGGGAAAAAAATGAAGGGCAAAAGAAGTGGTTTCTTTAATTGAATTTATTCTCTCCTAAAATATTTTTAATACATTTCACATCTTTGAAGACAAAAATGGGCATTTAAAAATTAATCTCTGAACAATTAATGTTCTGATATTTAATTTCATTAGTAAATTGTTGTGCAAATTCTTTACAAGGACTGAACTGAGAAGGTATAATCAACAGTATTAGGGTAATTTAAAATGATTCCATTAGATGTTAAACATAATGCAGGTACAGTGTTCCAGTAGCCAAAGTATTGTGATGAAGAAAAAAGGCACCTGAGGTAAGCTGCTACAAAGTATTATTTTTTAGGAAATATATAGTGTGCCTAGTTACAGTGGTTTCTTTATATTTTCAATTAGAACCCCTCTGAGAGTCATATCTAACAATACGATGCAGTGATGCATCAACTGCTAATGTTACAGCAGAAAAGCCATCTGATCACATTTATATTGGCAGCTGTATCACAATTTGGCATATAAGCCTCTAGGGCTGAAGCTGAAATTTTTCAATGTTTTTAGAAGATGGATTATAAATAAAAAATATTTTTTATTGCTGGTTCTGGGTCTCTTTTTATTTCAAAAATATTTACAAGGTAAATCTTGTGAAGCAGTAAGTCTTAATTCACAAGGTGATTGCCTAATGCTAGAAGTCTTGTTAAGTGGCTTTCTAAAGCTGTTTAGGCCATGAATTCCTGATGTAATGATGACAATAGTTTATCTATCTTGATGTGCCAGGTTGTGGAGTTTATTGCTTAGTCCCTCTCTAGGGAACTTTGAGTAACAGCCTTGATTTGTCTCTGGTGAGGGTGGGGGAATAGGGGAACTCATTGGCTGTTCTGGAACATTATAGATTATCTGTAGGAAGCTTTGTGGCATTAGACTCTAGCCCAAAAGTGCTTTTGGGTGTTGGTGTGGTTACCAGCATGGCCTGGAAAAAGAGCAGAGAGAAAAGAAAGACCGTGATGTGGTGTTTTACACTCACAGAAGCAAATAATGGTTCTGGATGTATGTAAAAAGGTTAGATTTTTTTTCCAGACATCTTTGTCAATACTCATTATATAAAAGTCAATACTCGATATTTGCCAGATAAATCAGGCTGATATTCTCCTGCTCCTAATAATAGTAGAGCTATGCAAGTGTGATGCATTTCAATTTGAAAATGTTAGAGGAAATATCCTGAATATTTTAGCACTCAGAGATCTTCTTGGTTTAATGTGATCACTTTTTTTAATAACTCAACAGAAGCCCTAGGAATCTGATCACCTGCAACAATTGTGAGACTAGCTAATGTAATAAAATAGTACTGCTATACTGTAAAAATACACCATAAATAAAATCATGCCCTGGATGTGGTTTTCTCTTTTTGACTATTGTATTATTTATAAAATAGAAAAGGAAAGAGAGAGCTCTATTAATCCAATGACCTGAGTGCTAATGGAGACATGTAAACAATAGGTAAACAGTAGGTGCTGTTATGTATATGTAGTGCCCCAAACAGTGTTATTACATGCTCATCAGTGAAGTTTTAGCAGCAATTTACAGGCACAACGATTTAGTTTCCTATATGAGAAGAAAAAGTGTTCATATTTTTGCATCTGGAAGGCTTCCTCCTTTCCCCAGTGTTAAACAAATGGTATAAAAGTTATGTCAATACAATAGTATTTCTTCTGCTAGACTTTTCATTGTATTCATGAATGGAATTAGCATTTTATCAACTGCTGTTGTTTCAGTTCACTTAGGGCTGGTCTATACTACAAGGTTAGGTCGAGTTTAGCCATGTTTGCTTAATTTTATAAGCAATGCAGCTACATAACGAACCCTGTTCCGTCAACCTAAAGGGCTCTTAAAATCGACTGCTTTACTCCTCCCCAACAAGGGGAGTAGCGCTAAAATCAATCTTCTTGGGTCAAATTTGGGGTAGTGCAGACACAGCATTGTGCAATTCGACGGTATTTACCTCCAGGAGCTATCGCAGAGTGCTCCAATGTGACTGCTCTGTACGGCACTTTCAACTCCAATGCACTAGCCAGGTACACAGGAAAAGCCCCAGGAACTTTTGAATTTCATTTCCTGTTTGGTCAGCGTGGCGAGCTCAGCAGAACAGGTGACCATGCAGTCCCAGATTCGCAAACGAGCTCCAGCATGAAGCCATCGGGAGACACTGGATCTGATTGCTGTATGGGGAAAAGAATCTGTGCAGGCAGAACTCCGATCCAGCAGAAGAAATGCTAATAGATATGCCAAAATCGCACAGGGCATGGTGGAGAGAGGCTACACCAGTGACACACAGCTTCTATGATCAGCTGTATTCCATTCTGGGGAGGGGGGGGACGCTGTGACGTTGTGCAGTCTATATGGTTTTATAAAAATATGATAATAAGTGAATATAATGTAACTGGGATATGCTTCATGCAAAAGGTCTCTTGTAAGGTATCATTACAAAGCTTATAATCTACTGAGTGTGATCATCCTATTTGTATAACTGTATCACTCTTGTACCTGAAACTAAAAATATAACATATAACTCTGAGGGCCTATTGTAATTATGTAAAGTGTGGGCCATTAATGGTGGTTTGGTATCTTGATGACTCCCATTAACTAGGACCATTGTCTGCAAATAGGTGTGTTTTACCTGTAAGTCTTCCTGTATATGTGTGTGCTGGCAAGTGGGTAATGAAGTCTTGCAGTGACATGTGATCATGTCACCTGAACTGGAATCCATCTTTAATCTAGTGCTTTTCCAGTGAGGGGGGGAGGGTGGAAGCCCAGAGGGACAAAGGGTTCCTGCCTTATGCAAAAGATATATAAAGGGGTGAAACAGAACAAGAGAGGAGAGGAGCCATCATGAAGTATCCCCTAGCTACCACCTGAGCTGGATCACAAGCTGTACCAGGGGAAAGAATTGTGCCCAGACCTGGAAGGTGTCCAGTCTGAGGAAAAAACTTACTGAAGCGTCTTTGAGGGTGAGATTATCTGTATTCCGTTTGATTAGACATAAATTTGCACATTTTATTTTATTTTGCTTGGTGACTTACTTTGTTCTGTCTGTTACTACTTGGAACCACTTCAATCCTACTTTCTGTATTTAATAAAATCACTTTTTACTTATTAATTAACTCAGAGTATGTATTAATACCTGGGGGAGCAAATAACTGTGCATATCTTTCTATCAGTGTTATAGAGGGCAAACAATTTATGGGTTTACCCTGCATAAGCTTTAAACAGGGTAAAATGGATTTATTTGGGTTTAGACCCCATTGGAAGTTGGGCATCTGAGTGCTAAAGACAAGGACACCTCTGTTAGCTGCTTTCAGGCAAACCTGCATCTTTCAGACCCTGGGTCTGGGTTGAAGCAGATGGGAGTGTCTGGCTCAGCAAGACAGGGTGCTGGAGTCCTGAGCTGGCAGGGAAAATAGGAGCAGAGGTAGTCTTGGCACATCGGGTGGCAGCTCCCAAGGGGGTTTCTGTGATCCAACCTGTCACAGTACCCTACCACTACTCCACCACTGTCCATGGACATCTACAAGGGGGGAGTCTCACGCAACATGGAGAAGGATTTTGTGGATGAGGAAGAGGAGGAGAATGCACAGCAGGCAAGCGGAGAATCCATTCTCCCCGGCAGCCAGGACCTTTTTATCACCCTGGAGCCAATACCCTCCCCAGGCAGGTTCCCGGACCCTGAAGGCGGAGAAAGCACCTCTGGTGAGTTCACATTTGTAACTACACTACAGGGGTTAAAAGCAATTGTGTTTAATGTTTGATTTGCCCTGAAGAATTGGGATGCATTCGTGGCTAGTACAGCTACTGGAAAAATCTATAAACATGTCTGGGGATGGAGGTACTCTGAAAACCTTTGCAGAAGGTTTCTGGGGAGGGCTGCCTTATTTCTTCCTCCACGGTAGGACACTTTGCCACACCAAGCCAGTAGCAAGTAGTCTGGAATCATTGCCGCACAAAGCATGGCAGCGAATGGTCCTGGGTTTTGGTCGCATTCATGCAACATTCGGTCTTTATCTTTCTGTGTCAGCCTCAGAAGAGTGATATCATTCATGGTCAACTGGTTGAAATAAGGGAATATTTGTAATGGAACAGTAAAAGGACCCCATTCATGCTGGGCTGTTGTGCTTGGCTAAAAGGGATCATCCTGGAGAATAGCTACGCGGTGGGGGGAGGGGTGTGCTGCACATCCACCCCAAAATCACAGCCCCTCATTTAAACGGCAAATCCAACTGGGATTGCTTGCTATGGGAAAGGAGGGTGCTGCAGTTTTAAAACATTGCCACATGTTATGAAGGCGGAAGAAGCCAACCCCACGTACCCTTTGACTTACCATGGCTGCCTGGAAACAACCAAATTCTGTTGCCCAGCCGTGTTTGATGTGTCACCATACTGGCAGGCACTCAATATAAAAGACAAAATGTAACTTTGTACCTAAAGCACATGTGCTGTCTGCTGTGAATTGCTTGATTCACTGTGAAAGAGTCTCCCTTTTGTTCTCAGAAATGTATCTTCTTAAATTTTACTCTCCCTTTTTAGCCCTCCTGCAGGTGCAAATGTTTCTATGCTCCCCGTATCAACTCCGTCCCTGAGGTTATTGCAGATTAGAAGGTGAAAAAACCACACTTGTGATGACATGTTTTCCGAGCTCGTGCAGTCCTCCTGCACTGATAGAACACAGCTGAATGCATGGAGGCATTCGGTGGCAGAGGCCAGGAAAGCATACAGTGAGTGTGATCAGAACACGCAAGAGGAGATGCTGAGGCTAATGAGGGAGCAAACAGACATGATCAGGCATCTGGTGGAGCTGCAGGAAAGGCAACTAGAGCACAGACCCCCACTGCAGCCATTGTGTAACCGCCTGCCCTCCTTGCCAAGTTCCATATCCCCCTCACCCCGACGCCCAAGAACACAGGGGGGAGGCTCCAGGCACCCAGCCACTCAACTCCAGAGGATAGCCCAAGCAACAGCAGGCTGTCATTCAAACAGCTTTGATATGTAGTGTGGCTACAATAAGCAATGTGACCTTGTCCTTCCCTCCTCCCGCACTCCACCCGGGCTACTTTGTCAGTGATCTCACTTCTTTTTTTAATAAATAAAGAATGAATGGATTCAAAACAATAGGGACTTTATTTCCTTTGCCAGCTGTGGTCAATGTGGGGAGGGAGATTGGCTTACAGGGAAGTACATTCAACAAAGGGGGCGGTTTTGCATCAAGGAGAAACACAACTGTCACACCATAGCCTGGCCAGTCATGAAACTGTTTTTCAAAGCGTATCTGATGCGCAGCGCGCCTAGCTGTGCTCTTCTAATAGTCCTGGTGTCTGGCTGTTCAAAATTGGCTGCCAGGCGATTTGCCTCACCCCGCCATAAATGTCTCCCCATTACTCTCACAGATATTATGGAGCACACAGCAAGCAGCAATAACAATGGGAATATTGGTTGCGCTGAGGTCTAACCTAATCAGCAAACAGCGCCAGCGGGCTTTTAAACGTCCAAAGGCACATTCTACCACCATTCTGCACTTGCTCAGCCTATAGTTGAACTTCTCCTTACTACTGTCCAGGCTGCCTGTGTATGGCTTCATGAGCCATGGGAGCAAGGGGTAGGCTGTATCCCCAAGGATAACTATTGGCATTTCAACATCCCCAATGGTAATTTTCTGGTCTGGGAAGAAAGTCCCTTGTTGCAGCTTTTCGAACTTGCAAGTGTCATGCACCTTTCATGACCATCCCACGTTAATGTTGGTGAAATGTCCCTTGTGATCCACCAGTGCTTGCAGCACCATTGAGAAGTACCCCTTGCAGTTTATGTACTGGTATATGTGTTCTGTCCATCACCCCACCACAGTTAGGGAACCCCATTGCAGCAAAGCCATCCACTATGACCTGCACATTTCCCAGAGTCACTACCCTTGTTAGTAGAAGGTTACTGATTGCCTTGGCTACTTGGATCACAGCAGCCCCCACGGTAGATTTGCCCACTCCAAATTGATTCCTGTCTGACTGGTAGCAGTCAGGCGTTGCAAGCTTCCACAGGGCTATCGCCACTCACTTCTCATCTGTCAGGGCAGGTCTCATCTTGGTATTCCCACGCTTCAGGGCCGGGGAAAGCAACTCACAAAGTTCCATGAAAATGGCCTTATGCATGCGAAAGTTTCGCAGCCACTGGGAATCATCCCATACCCTCAACACTATGCGGTCCCACCAGTCTGTGCTTGTTTGCGTTCCACTGTATCAACCTGCCCCACTGCCGCCATGATGTCCCAATTGCCACATCCTGTGCTTTCAGGAACGTCTGTGTCCATGTCCTCCTCACAATTGTCCTCATGCTGGCGGCTCCTAGCCAGGCTCTGCACATACTGCAGGATAATGCACGAGGTGTTTACAATGCTCACAACAGCAGCGCTGCGCTGAGCGGGCTCCATAATTGCCGTGCTATGGTGTCTGCATGGTAACCCAGGAAAAAAGGCGCGAAATGATTGTTTGCCGTTGCTTTCAAGGAGGGAGGAAGGGAGGGGAGACTGACAACACGTACCCAAAACCACCCGTGACAACATTTTTGCCCCATCAGGCATTGGGAGCTTAACCCAGAATTCTAGTGGGCATTGAGGACTGTGGGATAGCTACCCACAGTGCACCACTCCGTGAGTAGATGCTAACCAGCTAGATGAGGACGCACTCCGCCGACCTACTGTGCTTAGTGGGGACATACACGATCGACTGTATAAAATCGCTTTCTAAAGATTGACTTCTATAAAATCAACCTAATTTCGTAGTGTACACATACCCTTAGAAGCAGCACAATTGTTGTATTCCACTGCCACTAGTTTCATTCTCTTTTTAGAAATGTGCTTCAGTATGATAGGGCTGCTTTTGAAAATGGATATTTTGTTCTTCTCAAAAACAGCCATCATCAGCCTTCCAGGGGTGTTAGAACAATTTGTATAGTCGGGGTGCTGAGAGCCATTGAACCAAACAGTAAACCCTGTCTATAATGAAATCCACTTCAAGCGGAGGGGTGCTGCAGCTGTAATTTGGAGTGTCTAATCTGTATCCACAGTCTCTCTTCAGATTTCACACAAAACCCAGTTTTCCATATATCTGTTTACACTTCCTGGGTTAAACTGCTCTTAAAGCTTTCAAGAAGGTGTGTTACCCTTGCTCATCTGGGGTGAGGTCAGGCAAGTCCTGAGTCTCTGGAGTATGAGAGACAGGATGTTCAAATAAGTGTTGCTCTCTCCTCATGGTCTACTAAAATAGGTTTCATTGCACAGCTACACAAGGATAAGCACACAAATTATGACCTCTGATTTCCACACAAACACATAACACAAACTGTGTACTTTACCTGTGTACATCTGTCAGCAGCAAATATTTGCTTATGTCACTGAGGTTGTAATTACAGTTTTTTGTTACTCTATGAAGGAGATTAATATGTAACTTACCTGTTGGAGGCAGAAGGGAGCTTCTTGTGAAATTGCATGTCTGTCACTGTCAGTTGAAATACATTATTTGAGCATTAAGGAATGGGTAAGAAATGTCCTGCAACTTGGCATTTCCATGCTTTGAATTTGTTTTTTGGGGATATCATACTTATTTAGCCCAAATTACCTCCAGGGGTTAGCCCCAAGCTGTCAAAGAGCTGGACTGTTACTGGTTCAAAGGGGTGGAAGTACCCACCTCCCAGGTGAAATTATGTACCAGTTCAGGCATTTCCCAGCCATTTGAGACTGCTCCATTCACAGGAGTAAAAATGTCCGCCCAGTCTGATCATTGTAAATAGCAATTGGGGTAATGGGAATGAAAGCAAATGATCCTCCCTCCCATGTCCTTAAGGTAGGAAGAGTGAGTTCTTTCTGGGTTGTCTGGCTAAATGTTAGTTAGAAAGTCTCTGTGGACAGAGATGCCTCTCTCACTCTGAAAATAGTGGGGAGTACACAATGACACTGAGAACACCTTTCACTGAGAGTAGACAGTTCATTTTCCCACCACTCTGGATCTCCACCCCGCACTTAAAAATACTTTTGAAATAGCCCATTACTCCCGCCTTGGGGTTGAAGAAACTTGTGTGCTGCATACTCCAGTTGGGATGACGATCATTTCCCCCAAGCCACTGAGCTCTTTTTCAAGCTACTCTGCAATTCCTCACCATGGAGACATAGTTTTAAAGTTACAAGAGGAGTTTATACACCATTTTTAAAAATTGAAACACATTAACTGGTGTTTTCATTTGTACTAGCCCCACAAGAGAGACTGATTCAGAGTTTATAGAGGCTACAGTGTGATCACTGAAAATTTGGTCATATGATGATGTAATCAACTTTATTAAAGAGCCTAATTTAACAAAAGATGAGTATGCTTTGGACTAAAGTCAGAAGTGGAATGGCCTGGGTACAGCATGTTTTTTTGCCAGGGAAAATGCCATCTGGGATTTTATAATAACGTGTTTATCACTTTTGCACTATGGCTAATATGTCTATAAATTCATGTCAGTCAACAATAGTCTAGCCATTTAAAAAGAATGTTTCACCCTCTCTTCTTCACCTTATGTGAAGTCATTTATGCATATTTTGACTTTGCAGGTTCCCTTCAAAACAGAGTGCCTGCCAGTCACATACAGAAATATAGAGCTGCCCATCTATCTTTTTATGTATTATTAATATCTTTGACTCAGCAGTGCCTCTGGTTCTCTGCTTTATATTGCAAGAGGTTGAAGATTAAACTCCATAAGAATCCGTCTACCTAGGGAAATTGAATAATGGAATAAAGAAATAAAAAGATACTTTAAAAGCCTTATCAGCTCTTGGGCCTTAGAGAGGCATAGTGGGGGAGGCTCTTCTTAAATGCTTTCATTTTATCACCTCTGGAACTGCAAATAAACAGTAGAGCGAAAACAAAAAACATGGACAGGCTTCTCTAGTACTTTAGCAATGGTGATCATGCAGTCACAGCAGGCCTTACTATATATATCCAAAAACAATTGCATTGACACTGGACTTTCCCACTCCAAATAGTTCCACCAGAGTGTCGTGATCAGTGCTGTGGGCCAACCTCCAGACTGCTATGAATTCTCTTGTCCATATGGGTCGTATGGCACTAACTCCATGTGGAGAAGTTAAAGTATGTCTGATCATCCAAAGATTTCTCAGCCAGTAACTCAGTCAAGACAGCTATACATAGTATCCCAACTTTGGTTAAAGCCAGAACTGGCTTCAAGTCTTGCCTCTGCCGTTCATTTTGGCAACATTAAAGATATGAATACCTTCTCATAGGTAGCCACCTTTTTTTCATATACCACCTCAGATTGATTTGTATACAATTGTTGCCATTTCAGTTGCCTAGAAGGCAAGTGAAAAACAAAAGCAAGAGGATGCAGCAAACATAGCTGATGTACCATTGGGCTGGAGGAAATGCTGTAGTATGTAACACAGTCATGTTTGTTGAAAATGGGTCAGAGGAACATGTCAGAATCTAGTTAAATAAATATGTATTGTGGACGGGGGAGGGTAGGTATTTTTTATTGTTTTGTCTTGTTTTAGATTTAATGTAATGTAGGGTAGAGAATATGTCTATAATTTGACTGTGCGATATATGTGATTTCTACTAATAATAATATATTGTAGATATATTGCAGTTAAAGGTCCTGAAGCCCCTCACCCTCCATTGAAACAGATGGAAGTCTTTTCCCCCTAACTTTAATGGAAGTTGAATCTGTCCCAAAGTGTGTATGAAAAATAGCTCCACTGTAGTTAAGTACATGTACTACAGAGCGTAGATAATTTATCAGACAATTCTGTTACTTGAATGATAGCAGAATCATAGAACTATTTATGTCAATATTATGTATTTTTTTCTGGATACTATGCAGTTTAGGTACCACTGCGTGGAACAGTGGCTGGAGCACTGGATTGGGACTCTCGAGGGTTGGCTTTTATTCCCAGATCTGACACTCACTAAACAGGGCAGTTGCAGCCCAAGGCTGGGGTATTTTCCACCTCTAAGGCAAACCAAACCAGCCAGACTAAGGGAACTTCGGTCTCACCCCACTGGCTAACCGCAAGTCTCTCAAGCAATCTCCTTAGACACTCCAGTTTCCCAGTATAACCACCAGTGCCACTCGTATGGGGACAAATGGTTATGAAAACCAGTACCCAAGTAACAGAAAAAGGTTCTCCTGATCCCAAAGGACCAAGTCCCAGACCCAGGTCAATATACAAATCAGATCTTTCCCACAAATCATGCTGTTGCCAATCCTTTAGAATCTAAAATCTAAAGGTTTATTTATAAAAGGAAAAAGATAGAGATGAGAGTTAGAATTGGTTAAATGGAATCAATTACATACAGTAATGGCACAGTTCTTGGTTCAGGCTTGCTGCAGCAATGGAATAAACTGCAGGTTCAAATCAAGTCTCTGGAATACATCCCCCGCTGGGATGGGTCCTCAGTCCTCTGTTCAAAGCTTCAGCGTGTGGCAAAGTTCCTCCAGAGGTATGAAGCAGGATTGAAGACCAGATGGAGATGAGGCATCAGCCTTATTTAGTCTTTTCCAGGTGTAAGAACACCTTTGTTCTTACTGTGGAAAATTACAGCAAAATGGAGTCTGGAATCACATGGGCCAGTCCCTGCATACTTTGCTGAGTTACAAGGCATATCTGCCTTCTCTCAATGGGTCCATTGTATAGCTGATGGTCCTTAATGGGCCATCAAGCAGGCTAGGCAGAGCTAATCTCAGCTTGTCTGGGATGTCACCCAGAAGCATAGCATAAGTTTGCCATACAGACGGTATAGAGCCAATATTCATAACTTCGACTATGAAACTGATACACACATATAGACAGCATAATCATAACCAGTAAACCATAACTGTGTCCTAGACACCCCATTTGACCCCCTTTATACAAGATTTGGGTGCCACTACAGGACCTTGGTTGCAACAATGATCTATACGGTCCCAGTTTATGTCAATAACATCACAAGGGGATGCCACCTATACATCACCCAACAACCATCAGCTGGTAACAGGTTTTAGTCTCTCTTAATTTGGGCAGTATTTAAGATGGAGACTTAGTTAAAAGGCTCCAGAACTTATCAATTTTCTAAGCTATCTAGTCTTTTAGAATGATACTTTTAAGTACCAGTTTTCGTATTTCTAATATTGTAGTGGAAAAATATATCTTGTTACCTCAGAACTGTATGGAGACATTGTCAGGGACAGAGCCGGCTCTGGCTTTTTTGCCGCCCCAGGCAAAAAAGCCTCCCACCGGGGAGCGTGGCAGGGGAGGGCGCTGAGCACCGGGGGGGAGGGCGGCGAGCCGGGGGGAGGGCGGTGAGCCCGCCGCAGCTCCGCTCTCCCCGGTGGCCGGAGCGCTGAGGGGAGGGCGGCGATCCCAGCCGGGGCCCCGCTCTCCCCGACCAGCCGGAGCGCCGGGAGGAGGGCGGAGAGTCCGGCCGCGGCTCTGCTCTCCCGGGTCGGTCGGAGCTCCAGGGGAGGGTGGCGAGCCCAGTCGCGGCTCCGCTCTCGGGCCGGAGCGCCGCCGGGCACCCCAACAGCCCCAGTATGTTTAAAAAAAAACCAAAAAAACCCAACCCTGAGCACCGCCCCCCTCCAGGTGCCGCCCCAAGCACATGCTTGGAAGGCTGGTGCCTGGAGCCGGCCCTGGTCAGGGAATAGGTCAATCTTCTGTGGATGTTATTATGTTCAGATGCAGCATCATTTAAAGGCACTTAACTAAAAATTAATGGTCACAGATGCCATATAACTAATCAAAAACTATATCATATGGGTTTAAACTGTAATTCTACACTGAAGAGAGACTAAAAATGGCATTTGTTGGTCTCATGTTTTTATCTCAGTGCTAATATTATTATAGGCCTGATTCTGCAACTGTAACGCACTTTGAGTAGTACCTCGCTAGTGAATCTAATGGGATTACTCTTGGAATAAAATACTACTCACAGTAAATTTGGATGGCAGAATCTGGTTTAGTTTACAGATAAAAATATGTTTATTCTAACTGCCAGCCATACAAACTCACCTAAGAATCTGAACATCAAACTTCATTCTTTCTGGAACATACATCCTTGCCATTAAACCTGCCCCTACCAGGGTGTACTAACTATAATTCAAGTGTAATTGGTGAATGCATTTTATAATAAAGGTTCTTCAACTGGAAATACACTACATAGTTAGGTCAACATAAGGCAGCTTATGTTGACCTAACTATGTCAGCGTACACACAACAGTCTTGCTCCTGCTGAAGTAAGTGCCCTACTACACTGATATCAAAACTCACCTCCATGAGAGGCATAGGGCTTATGTCGGTGTAGTTAGAGTGACACAGTGTCAATGTAGACACTGTGTTACTTACATGGGCTGTTGGCTGTCTTTTGTTAATTTCAGGGCTCCACTGGAGCCGTGAAATTGAGAAGGCTTGGCTCCCCAGCAGGGCTGCTGCCGGCTCTCTGCTCCAAGCTGGTCTGCTACCCAGACTCACTGCTTGTGCTGCCACTCGGACTTTCCACTCCCACTGGGAGCCCTGCTGCCCGCTGGGGTCCCTTCTCCCAGCAGGAAGCCTGGCTGTCCCTCCCGCCCCAAGCTCTTGGCTCCCCTGTAATTACTGTGGTGGCTGCAAATTGACCTAACCAAGGTCAATTTAAGATTGTAGTGTAAACATGCCTATAGTTAAATATTGTATTGAAGAAGTTGGAGTCAGAAAAAATATGACTCACTCTTCCAGGGCTGTATTAGTTCTGTTGTCCTAATGTGATGGAATCCCTGGGGTGCAACCTGGAACTGCGGTACTGCTGTACCCGTCTGGGCTGTCTCTTGCAATGCTTTGCTAGTGACAAGCAACAAACCCCTCCGTGCACTGTTATCACACTAAGCATAATAGCATATAGAGCCCCACACCCAGCTAGATTGCATGAATGCTCCCAGAGCCACTCACAAATCACACAGAGAAAGGCATCAGCCACTTTCCCCCAGCTCCCCAGCCTTACACCCCAGAGCTGTACCATCTTGCCCTGGTCAGAAGCCTGACCAGTGTAAGTTTATTACCCAGTCCGCCCCTCCCTCAATGTGGAAAGAACATATACTAGCCTTTGTAACCTGAGCTGAGATTTCCCAAGCACTTAAAGGAAAATATTTTATGTAAAATATAAAACAGATTTATTAACTACAGAAAGATAGATTTTAAGTGATTATAAGTGGTAGGCATAAAAGGTCAGAGAGAGAAATTAAAAGAAAAAAGATAAGCTCACAATCTAAATCTTATACCTTATTACACTAGACAGTATTTAGATCAAGCAATTTTCTCACCCCTCTGGATATTATAGTTCTTAATACACAGGATTCTCCCTTAGCCTGGACCTGTCTCCTCAGTTGAAGTTTTCTGTTTTCCCAGCATTCTTGTTGCTTCCAGCATAGGTAGGGGAGGAGAAAGGCAAAAGCATGATGACACTGTCCCCTATTTTATATCCTTAGTCCATATGCCTAGAAGACTCTAGCCCAGGCATGTCCTGGGGGGCTTTGCTGAGTCACAGGGGTGAACAAGAAGTGGGTATTCACATCCGAAGAAGTGGGTATTCACACACGAAAGTTCATGCTCCTATACGTCTGTTAGTCTATAAGGTGCCACAGGACTCTTTGCTGCTTTTACAGATCCAGACTAACACGACTACCCCTTTGATACAATCCCCCTGGTGTGGTCTTGTGCAACTGAGTCATAGAGTTCAGTAGTCCCTATTGCGTGGTGCTTGGGCAGCCCTCATTGAATTGCAAATCTCTTGATTACAACTCCCCTGCTGATTAATGGTCACTGAGGAGTGGTTTGCCTTCGTTGTATGTCACTAGCAAACTTATAACATATTTCAGTAACAACCATACAGCAAAATCTCATAACTTCATACACACTAATATTTGTACAGAACAACGGGTTTCAGCAGATCATGACCTTTCATATGATATCTTACATGGCATGCTTTGTATGAAATATCACAACCATATATGAATGATGAACATGGGGGTTATAGGGTGCTATTTTGAGTAGTAAACAATAACAAAAATCTTATTTTTGCCAATAATCAGGTTGGTATAATTATATAAAGGGATCAGTACTGTGAGATAAGACGGTGTCATTGTTATAAAGCCACTTTTCTGACTGTAACCACACTTTAAATAGTTCCCGTCTTTGCTGGAAGTGATGTGGTAAGGTACTTGGATCCAAAGACTTTGAGTTATGGTAAACATAATTTTATTAAAATTACTTGACATTAAGTGGGATGCAAGGCTTTTGCTGCGGTTACCAAAAGAAGTGAATGGTTGTGCACAAAATAGGGATATGATGTTATTAGCTGTAAGAAGAGTTGTTCGTATGGTTTTATAAAAGTGGGAGTGCCCCCAGGAGATAAATTTCCCTCCCTTCCTCCCGCATCTCATTTTGAATACCCTCAGCGAGATATTCATCACCTTTAACTCATTACTTTTTATGGGGATTGAGAGTGCTCAGGACCTTGCAGGCAGGTTCACTCAGTGACTTGCAGGCTTGGGCCCTTTATTTGGTTTTTGGAGAAAAAAAATTAAAGTGTAAAAAGAATAACACATGGTAAACAGTGTACATAAGAATGGCCATACTGGGTCAGACCAATGGTCCATCTAGCCCAGTATCCTGTCTTCCGACAGTGGCCAATGCTAGGTTCCCCAGAGGGAATGAACAGAACAGGAAATCACCAAGTGATCCATCCCCTGTTGCCCATTCCCAGCTTCTGGCAAACAGAGGCTAGGGACACCATCCCTGTCCATCCTGGCTAATAGCCATTGATGGACCTATCCTCCATGAACTTATCTAGCTCTTTTTTGAACCCTGTTATACACCCGAACAAGACTCATATTACCTGAAATATGCTGACAACCATTGAGTCACAGATGTATTAACAAAGTGATAATACTCTTGTATTGCATTAAATACCCATATTTGTGGCAATTTTGTGATAGGAGAGACAAAGACAAATGTCAGCTGTCATCAAAGGAAAAAAGCTGTAACCAATAGGGTAAGGGCTAATAAAAGATTTGTTATGAGACATCTGAGGTGAGAAGTGGTCTGGAGGTTTGGGACAATAATTGCAATGTATAAACTGACAGCATATTTGAGAAAGTTTTCAAAATGTATTTGTTTTCAAAACAAAGAAAAACTGGGTCCTTTTAAACCTTGGTAGCAGTGATTAAGTATGGCACAGATTTTCAAAATTGAAAATCTTGGCCTATTATATAACCTATACAGACCAGTTACATGAAAGCATCAATTTCCTTTAATGTCTGGATTTTTTTCCTCTAAGAAGTCAACTTAAAACAAGACATAGATTAATGAAATCTAAACAAATAAAAACAAAATCCTTACCTCAAGCAGAGTTTTTACCCTGAAAAAGGAGAAGCGCCGGACACTCTATGGAGTTGACTAGGGTCTTTGCAATTACTATTGATTTTAGGTGGAAAGTACTCGGATACTGCTAAAATCCTAAAATAGAGTCAGGTCGCAGAGCTGCCTCTGCCAGCTTTTTGTGCCTATGAAGATTCCTCCTTTAAAGGGGGAATTCTTCAGTGCAGATCTCTTGCCACATGTAGTTCAGTTTGGTCTGCATAAGACTGAATTTAGCAGACTGAAGACTCTGGTTCAAAATGTTTAAAATTAAAGGAGAAAGATGAAGATAATCTATACAGTCAAGTCCAGCATTTCGTAATCAGTGTAACAATTAATGCCAGAGAGCAAACTTTGCATTAACTATATTTTATGCCTCGGAAAGTGGGAGAGTCCTATAATACATTTTTGAGACACTAATTTGTTTAATCCTTAGAGGGAGCACAATAATCTTGGGTTATTTTAAGTAAAAAGATGCCTGAGAAGAGAGAATCTGTATCAGTACCACCTGGGTCAGAATGAACATTTAAAGAAGTAGTGTGTTAATACTTAATAGAATTTATTCATGCATATTTTATAACTTCTAGCTTTTGTAGCTGAATATAATGAATGGAGCTCCAAGAGGTTGAGTCATCATGCCGGTAGCTGGTGCCAGTTTCCAGGCATTCACTTTAATTATTTATGCTTTCTCTAATAGAATTTATGGCACATTTTAAAAGTAAAGAATTGTATCTTACCAAACACATGCCGGGGTACCTGGCAAACAGACTGAGGTTGGCAGAAGTAAAAATTTAGTTTCCACTTGGTCTTTAAGTCAAATATTTATTTTTGGGTTTTTTAGTTACAGTGTATAGTACTTTCACCTGTTTTTTTTTTTTTTTTTTTTTTTAACGGAGCAAATTAGTGAATGGAAGAACAAACCAGGTGGACAAGGATCAATGCTGTGGTTGGCCACAACTTAAAATGTGACACAATGCTGCATTTTGTGGCCTTGTTGGATTATGGAGTCTGAATATACAGTCCCATGCATCTGTCCTAAATATAATGTAGCATTTTTCATTTTCGATGCATTTTACATAAATTAATTAATATTCACAATACCCTTCTGGCAGGTAATTATTATCTCCATTATACAGATGGAGAAGCTAAGACAAAGGTGAACTGACTTTCCCAAGGTTATAGAGAAAACTAGAGTCAGAGACAGAGTTTGAGTTTAGAAATTCCGAGCATGGACGGTTAGTTTATGCATGATTGGGAACCAAATCATGTTTTAATCCGCACCTTCAGTTATGTTGGTGCAAGTCTGTTGTGGATAGCCATAGTCCAGAATAAAATTTACAAAAATGACATAATATAAATTGAAAAGGGTGGTCTTATTCCGGAATCAGTTTGTCCACACACAGACTTGAACTGACATAAATAAATGTGTGAATTAAAACCATTTTAGTTGTTTGGGATCCCCTTTGTATGTAGATGAACCTTTACTCTTGTGCGTAGACCACATCTCTCATTTAAATGTATTTGATACAAAGGCCATTAAGCGAAATGTTGTCGATCTAATGATTTGTGGCTCTGTGGGTGAGGGATGAAATAGGAGGGAGCAAGTTTTGGAGGTGGTTTTCATGCACAACTTCATTGTGCCATCCTTAAACACATGGATGGGCAAACTAGCACAAGTTAATGTTGATTCAATCAGCATTATCTTCAGTATGTTCCCCATCCACATTCTGATCCTCTCAAGACCTGAAGGAAAGTTAAGAAGCCATGCTGTTTGGCAGAGCCTAAAGTAACATCAGATTCATGCTGTCAGTGGGCTACAGGTAACAAAGAGCCAGGGCATCTAAGGAGATGACCCAGGCCTCTGGTGGCTCTCTTGAGATCTCATTAGATGTGTGGGTCACTCCCTTTGCCATTTCTGTAGCAGTGCAACCTCCCATGGCCCAGCAGAAGAATGAAGAGAAAAGTTTCTGAGTGCAGACTCATGTCATTTCAAGACCCTTGGATTTAGGGGAGTCTGGGGATCTGAATGTTTATATAGCATTTGAAAATGTAAAGCATCATATAAGAACTATGTGTTACAATAATGCATTTTTTCATTCCACCACTTGTAATTGACTCTTTGCATTCCATAGGATTTTAAAAAAATATATACACTTAACAAATGTGGTTCTAAGAGGATTTACTGAGATTTCCTTTTCTGTATTATTTATATTGTTTATTATTGTTAAGCACTGACTGCTGAACAAGAGACAATTCTTCCTGAGGAGTTTATAATCTAAATAGACAGATAATGCAAAATGCACCGTGAGATGCACAGAAAGATCATATATATATTCACTTATGTACGGTAGCTTTATGTACGACCCTATGTATTATGCAGCTGCAGAACACATGTGTTACCTGTCTTTTTCAGCAGAATTGTGCTAAAAATCCCCTAAGTTTTCATTTGTTTTCAAAATCTTTCTAGCACCTTGAAAATGTGAAGTGTGTAAACTGATGCAATACTGTATTTGTGAGTCTGAAGAGAGTCTACAATAAAAGCCTAAGAGGTGTGAACTGCCCCATTCATCTCAATGGTTGATTTCTGGAACATAAGAATTATACTTAAATGTCAGTATTGTCTGTTTGTTTGTAGTGGTGGGTGTTGTAACTGTGTTGGTCCCAGGATATGAAAGAGACAAGGGGGTGCGGTAATATCTTTTATTGGATCAACTTCTGTTAGTGAAAGGTATAAGCTTTCAAACTACACAGAGCTCTGCTTCTCTGTGGTAGCTTGAAAGATTGTACCTTCCACCAACAGAAGTTGGTCCAATAAAATATATTATCTCTATCTACCTAATCTCTTTAATATTGTGTTTCAATTCCAGTGATTTAAACAGAAATATACATCTAATGTAATTATCCCACAATCCCAAATTGCCTTCATTCCCCGCAGATGCCAAAATCTTCAGCATACTGAAAACAGCATAAAAAAAGTATATGTCTTGTCTTGTCCTTATGCTGTGTGCTCTGGCCTTTTAGACTGATCCTGCGAAGATTTAGGCATATGATTATTTTTGACCACTCTGAATAGTCCTGTTGAAATTTGGATTACTCAGAGTGAACAAGATTAATCATGTGCCTAAAGGCCAGAATTTTTAAGGTATTTAGGTGCCTAAAAATGCAGATAGGTGATTTTGAAAATCCCATTAGGACTCCAACTGCATCTTTAGGTGCCTAAATACTGTTGCCCTTTTTCAACCCAAGTGGACAGTACATTTTGGGGCCTTGGGGATGTTCTAGTTGGGAGTAGAAATTAGTGATAGGTATTTCTGTAATACAGTTTTGTTTATTTACAAAAAAAAGTACAAACTCCTGTGTTTCTGAACACAGAAGGAACCAAGAACAAAAGGAGCAGTTTTTTTGTTTACAGCTCCAAACCCCGTTAGCCAACAGACTGAAAAACTCTCCTTCTAGCTTTTTCCAGGGAAACACTATGCTTACAGGCTACTGTTTGGCTTTCTTACTTTTTGCCTGGTCCTCTGTCTCTGTTTTTGTCTGTCCTCACCTCAGTTTGTGTGTTCTCCCATACACCCACCTGATCAAAATAATCAGTCAGATCCTCCACCCACCTGGCACTAGTTTCTGGCGGACTCTATTAGGCTTTGTTTTAGGTATGGCCCCTTAGCCGTATCTTACAACTATCTTACATGGGGATCTCATTCACACATCACTATGAACAAGGTTTTAACGCAACCTATAACAAGGTTTCACCCAGCTCATAATGGTACTTTTAAAATTCTGGCCCTACAGCTAGGTCTACACTACAGACACCTGTCAGCACAGCAGCGTTGGTCAGGGATGCTGAGAGGTGATCCCTGACTGACACTTAGGGCAAACTGTGGTTTTACTGGTACACAGAGTGTGTTGCATGTTTGTGAGATGGTTCTATTATATTGTGCAAAATACAGCTTTGCCTGTAGAACTGTATCCACAATAGGAGGCTTTGCTGGTGAAATATACTGGTATTCCTATACTAGTAAAGCACTCCTCTTGTATAGACATAACCTTTTGCAAAATCAAGATCTTCAAACAAGAAAATATTTGTTAATTAAGACTTTTCGAAACTGGTCATCAGTTTGTATCTAGTTTAATGGATACTGATACTTTGTTTCCAATTGCATATTGTGTTCAGATGTACATTTCTCTCTCTTTTATTGTAGGATTTTGATTGTATTCTTGCAGATTTACTACATGAACAATACCATGCAACATGTAACTTTCTAAGGTAAAATTTCTTTCCCTAAATGTTGGGTATTGGAGATAAAGTAGTGGGGATGTCTAGAATTCAATTGTATCTGACTCAATTCAACTGTGTCATGAGAGTTTCATAAAACACTATGTATTTTAGCCTTTTTTTCCCTGTTGGCATTTATATGAATTGAATCTGATCTAAAGTGTATTGGAGTTAATTTGAGTCTTTCCACTGACTCCCGTGAGCTTTGGACCAGGCCTTAAATGACAGACAGGAGGGTGCCGATAAATATTCGTATGGATCCATCCACATATTGAGACAAATTTATCTCTGGTGTAAGCTGGCACTACTCTCATGGAAGTGTCTGGGATAAATTGATAGGTGACTCAAGTTACATGTAGAGTGTAAATGGGCTGTAAAATGGGTATAACTTAGTGATAATATAATGTAACCTGCACCAATTTGGTATTCAGTGGATATGTAAAATGAATGTATTTTACACATCAGAAGCACAAAGAGGGATATAGCAAGAAAATCAGCTAGAAGGGGAATGTAAAAATAGACCATTTTACATCTTCCTGTTAGCTGCTTTTCCTGTTATACCTATTTCTTGCTATACTCATTCTACTCCCTTTCGATCCTTTTATCATTTATCTATTTTATTTGTACTTTCTGGGTCAGAGTCTGAGCTCAGTTGTACCAGTATAAATTAAAAGAAAGCAAGAAAGGAATGCTATTGATGCCTACTCCATGAGACATAGAACCAGATTCCTGGGTGATTTAAACTGAGGTACATGTGGATCATCAAAAACACAAGTTGCATCAGTTTAATTAGAGTTGGATTATAATTGATTTAGTTAAACTTGTACAAACCCCTGTGTAGTTACACGTGTATTGGTTTTAAGATAATTATTTTGGTTTAGCTTGTGCCTATAAATTTGTTAACCCAAGCTAAACCAATATAAGCTAGTTGTAAATTGAATTAAGAATGTTCAGACGTGGTTTTTCATTGGCTTAACTAAATCACCTTAACATCACACCTTTAGTTAAACTGGTGCAATTTTCTATGTAGACCTGGCCTTAATGGGTTTAAATGATAAAGCAATCTATCCTGCACTAATCGGGCATTCACTGAGTGTGCAAAATTGGCCATATTTGAATATCAGTTGTTCCTACCCATGCCTGCTTTCTGACCCACTTCCACCCATGTGTGTAACTTAAACTACTGTTTGAATCACCATTTACTTTGACTAATTGCATGAGGGACTATGCATTAGCAACATCATTTATCTGCCGTCTTTTCATATTGTCATCACTAGGCCCCCGCTAGACCCTTCAATATAGTCTTGCTTGTATAGAGGCTAGCTCTTAGTATTGTACACTTTGCGAAATTGTATGGCAAATGCTGGTTTGGCAACACAGAGAATGTTCAGCAGTTTCAACTCATTTGACTGAATATAAAATGCTGGCTCCAAACTGAAATTCTGGAAGGTTTTATTAAGTAGGCCCCTCCATTGTTTGAAAACATTTGTTTTTAATTTCTTTCCAAAATAAATATCTTTTGGCTTTGTCTATTGCAGTGGTTCTCAAAAAAAATTTTTCACGGACCACTTGAAAATTGCTGATGGTCTCAGCAGAACACTTAATGATCTTTCCAAATGTTGTTTGTACCGTTAGCTAATTATTGTAAAGCGCTTTGGATAAAAGCACTATTAAAAAAAATCCTTAATAATAATAAATGTTTTTTTGTTCTACAAATAAAAGCCCACAACTCATAATTTAATATTAGTAGTGTTACCTTTCTAATGCAATGGATGTGCCCTCTCTCTCCTGCCGCGGTAGCCCCTGAGCTAGGGCTGGGAAGCAGGGGGGTCTTTCCCTTTCTCCCCTACTGCAGCCGCAGCCCTGGCGCTGGAAAAAGTTGCCTCTTTCTCTGACTGCCGCAGCCCTGCACATCTCAAATTCCCCTCACCCCCTTTTCTCACCCCACTGCCCACTCCCACCTACCCTTATTTCCCCCCAGGCCACAACTTCACTGTACATGTGCGTCTTCTCCAGGGTCCAGGCACCTAATTAGTGGAGCCACTCCTGCGCGGCTTCACTAATTAGGTGGGTGGCCCTTCATTCTCTCATGTGCGGCCGCCCAGGTGCGCACCTTATAGGGAACTATCCGCGGAACACCTGAATGGAGCTTGCGGACCACTGGTGGTCCGTGGACCACTTCTGGTCTATTGCTTTGAATGTATTTTTGGTAATATGAGCTGCTTTATCTGTCAGATGCTCATTTTGTAGGCAGTAGTGTGTGACCAGTCTTTCCAAAATGTGTTTGTTTGAGGACATTACTGTTTTATTTTCCAATTTTTTCCAGAATAAATTATGCTTTTTTCATTTGTTCTCCCCCCTCCTTGTATCATTCTTCTTCAAGTAATGTCCCTATAGGTGCTCCATTTTTGGGTGCGCATATGCCCCATGTGCCTTTGATTGGAAACATTTGGTAACAGTGCCCATTCAGCCTACACATGCACCCTAGCTATCCTTGTGCCCTGTAACAAGGATATACATTGCCCTGTTGGACAAACTGCCATCAGTTCGTTTTCAACAGCCTTGGCCTGAGACGGAGTGTTTTGCAGTGCCTCTTCTTAGCTAGTTTACCTTAGGGAATAGCTGTTCTTGTTTAACTATTGTTGGTTTTAGGTTTTGCCATTTAGCTCTTTCTTGTTTTTATCCATATTGGCAGGTTTTTTTGAGGGGGGACTTCTTCGGGAGACTCCACCTCCCCTGATGTTTCTCCTTCCTTTGGGGGAAGCTATCTTGGGTTATGCCTAGCCCCACCCCAGAGCCTGCACCTCCAGCCGGAGCCTTCATCCCTCCCATACCCCAACCCCCAGCCCCAGCCTGGAGCCCCCTTGCGCTCCCTAAACTCCTCATTTCTGGCACCACCCCAGAGGCCACACCCCCAGCCAGAGCCCTCACCCCTTCCTACACCTCTACCCCAATTTCGTGAGCATTCATGGCCTGCCCTAGAATTTCCATACCCAGATGTGGCCCTCAGGCTAAAAATTTTGCCCACCCCTGCTATAGCTGCTTGTGTGAGGCTAGCAGGCTGGTCCCATCCCAGGAAGTGGAGGGGGGCTGGTAGGTGGTGGCAGCCGGGTTGACGAATGCCACCTGGATGAGGAACGAGAGCCAGTTCATGCATAGATGAACCCTATGGTGCCAGCTGGCTTGGCATGGGGCAGGGTTTGGGGCCCAGCTCACTTTGTGCTGTGCTCCGGGCCAGGCTGCCGACATTGATTCCTGTCTGACTGGCAGGAAGATGGGTGGCCGGTGCTAACAACTCAGTGATTAGAAGCCCTGGCCCTGCTAAGGGAAGGCACTGCAGCACCAGCTGGTATGGAGGAGAGACTGGGATCCGTCTCCTCACACCGTACCCAGCATAGTAGCCAGTACCACCACTGGTTGGAACATGTGCATGTGCGTGAGGGGCCCCTGCCCCAGCAGGGGGATAATGGTGTGAGGTGGATCCTGAGCTCAGCTCCTTGCCAACCAATGTCTTCCCGAGGCCTTGTCCACATTGTGCAGTTGTTGGTACAAAAGAATTATGAAATCTCTGAACACATCAGAATGTGTCCATACAGTTATCCAGTAATTTTATTTCCTGGCAATTGTCATAATAAAGTTCCTTTTCTAGAACTTCCTTCTCTATACAGTATGGCTGACCTCTTTTCATGCTTGTTGGAGTTCAGAAAACTGATATTTTGGCAAGACTACGAATTGAACCATGACTCTCTAAGACAGTAAACTAATCATCTCTGTGGCATTTAATAGTGCATTATCATATTTCTAAGTTATTTTTGCTTCAAGACTTAAGGTACATAATGTATCTCTGTGATTAGGTTTATAATCAAGGTTTGCTGAGGTCAAATATGAAGCATTGTTATGGTTATATTTCGAAATGTGATGTGAAAATTCATCTATTGGATTTTTCTGCCATATTTGAGGTTTTCCTTAAATATTTTCCCTCTTTTATAAGAACTGTAACATGGCAGCACTTTTTTGCAATGGTTTATAATACTAGAATTATTTAAATAATTAATACTTTTAATTATTTTAATTTTTTGCAAAATATTTGGGCAATTAATATTTTTTGTTTTGAAAGATACAATGAAATAAACAATGTACATTTAACTCAGTGTTGCGCTCATGAAATTTTGCAGTAGAAGTGCTATAATTGCTGTCTGGGAATATTTTTCTTTTTGTGTATTGTAAGTGAGGAGAGACAAAAAGAGAGAAAATTTGTATCAAGTTGCTGCTGTTACTGACCCGTTTCTAATCCTGAAGCTGCCCGCAGGGTGCTTACATGCATGTAGTCAGTGCTGCTAATGGTTTGTGGTGAGGTCAAATGTCTTGTCTACAGAGCTCTGTAATGCAACAAGTGAGAGTGATGATAAATTACTTACACTTTGAGTCTTTAATTTTGCACCAGTAGTGGTACTGAAACCTCCCTATTCCCCTCCCTCCCCCATCCCCACCCCAACATTATAAAATTAACTGCAAAAAACAACAACAACCAAAAAAAAAAAATCAGATGTCTGGAGGGTTTGCATGGCTCATGGTGCTCTTAGAGCCAGAATCTATTTCATTGTCAGCTGGTGTTCAGACCCAAGGGACTACTGCCATAGAATCCTTTGCGAGGCTTTCATCTCCAGTGTATCTTGCTTTTCCTTACTTTTACTCAGGAAGAAATAAACATGGTTAATTAGCTACAAGTCTTCTCATGCATAGTCATTGCATCAGCCTGTCTAAGCTTTTTAAAAGTTTAAATGAGAAGATGAACTGGAGGCACTTTTCCTTGGAGCTATGAATGAAGAATCTAAAACTATGGCAAGTGGTTTTTGTTTGTTTTTCCAAAATAAAAAGCCACTGACTTGGCAGCTGGTTTCCTGTTGTAGTCTGTGACAGGGTCTGTCAGGCCTTCTCTACCCCCCTACTGGAGGCATCGGTGCCCTGACATCCCCACTTAAGGAAAATCCACTCAAACTGGGCTACCAACAAGACAGTCCTCCAGAGGCCTAGAAAGACCTGGAGGACATACTGACCAATCAAGAGTCAGCAAGCCAGTTAATAAGGCTTGCTTGCTTGCTCTCATCTCAGTGGTTGAGCTGGGGGGAAACTGGAAAAAAGGAGGAGGTTCTTAGTTCTAGCTGAGAAACTGAGGTCCAGGTATGGGCCTTGCCTTCAAGCACTGGAACAAAGGACTTATATTTAAGGTTTTTGTTTCTTTACTTAAAGACACAGAGAGTCAAATCCTGAGTTTATTTTGTTATTTAATTGTTGAGAGACTGACGCCCCCTTACAGCATAGGCCACACACAAGGGGTGTTACAAAGCAGGTTTGCCCACAAGGGGTGCTAAAGAGCAGTTCCACCTGCCACATACTTCATGATAAGAAACAAATGTATGTTGCATGACTGGGTTTTTACTGAAAATATGTCAGGTGGGTTTGCACTCCCAAGCTGTGGCATTCCATCACAGATGAGTAGAAACACTTCCATGATATCGATTATGGTTGCTGAGCTGAGCATTACATGGTTGTGACTTACAGTATATTATTCAAGTAACACTAACACCTTTGGTGGGGAGCTTTTTTCCTCTATTTGTCTCAGGCTCTGAGCTCATCATGGGATGTAACGTAGCTGTTAAAGGTTTCTAAAAATGATAACTATTATGCCTTCAGTAATTAACATTCAAAGAGCAGTCTTCATGTCCATAGTACTTTATTGACATTGGGCCAAATCCTGCTATTTTAAGTCAGTTGAGTTACTTTGAATTAACGCTAATGAGACTGAGAGTAGAATTTAACCTACTGTCTAATCTTCTCAACAACAGTGTGAGAGGGAGATAAGTAGCAGTGTTCTCTTTTTACAGGTGGGAAATTGAGACAGAGAAGTTAAATGGCTTGCCTAGTGCTATAGTGGCAATTAGTGTCTGTTCAGATTAGAACCTGGGAAAGCCTGTGATCAAACTACTAGATCACACACCTCTCAACAAATAAAGCTCTAATTCTGGCTTATTATAAATTTATTTAAGAAAAATACAATTCTATATTACAGATAGAAAAATGACCACCAGATGGTGCTATCCAATAGCTAATGAAATAATTCAGGCAGGGAAAATACACTGCCGTGTTTCATTTTGTGAGGGGCTGAGCATAAGGAATTCCTCTGAGGAAAATGATCATGTAAGTAAGGGACCACCATCCACAATCATTAGAAAAATGGGACAAATTTCTGTATATTCCTAGCAGTGGCATGTGATTTCACAAGGCAATAACATTCTTAAATCTTCTGGGGTTCTGCATATTGCCACCAGACTACCTGCTGATATGAGTGTATATAAATTGATGACAGCAATTGTATCAAATTATACACAGCAAATTGTGTGCTGCTGCATTATGCACCGTATTCAGAACCTAGTGGATTTAAGATGTAGTCACAAATAGAGCACATTACAGTAGTCTAATCTTACGCAATGAGGACATGAATCATAGTGAAGTCCACATCCAAAAGAAAAGGTTGCTGTTTCCTAGCCTGATGCAAATAAAAGAAAGTTATCCTACCTATTCAACAACTGGGAATCTAACCAGGCTCTCAAGTTGTAAATACAAATAGCCTCAAACAGACATAATCCTCACCATATTCCCTAACCTATCAATATTCTCTCTGTATAATATAAATTGAAGATCTTCTCCAAAGCATGTTAAAATCAATGGAAAGACTCTTATTGACATCAGTAAGTTTAGGATAAGACCACTCGGTGAGCCTTAGTCCACTCACTCTCACCCATATTCATGTTCATCCAGGCACTGGCTAAAGGTACACAACTGTATCATTTGGCTCAGAATAGAAGGAAACAGATGGGTCTTGTGTGTGTACTGAAGGCATCACAATTACATGTTATCACTATCCCTGCCTATAGCCCCCCATATATTTTTAATAGGAGGTGGGACATGATGGGACCTTGTAGAACTCCACATTAGAGTACCCTGGGGGAAGAATAGCAACACCCCAATGTGACATTCTTCAAAATATGAGAGAAAAGAAGGGAGCCATTTAAGGGCAACACCGTGCACTCCTCCTGGAGGTCTGGGGATGGGTCAACAACACTTTATAATCAGTAGTATTAAGTGCAATGGATAAATCTAGTAATATTAGTATGAACATCTGATCCTCATTAATGGCCAGTAGGAGATTGTCAACCAGTGCATCCAGCTCAGTGCTGGCATTCAGAATGGCAAGGTTCTAGGAAATCTGAACTATTTAAATGCTGTGGGATTGTCTTATTGCAATCTTTTCAATAATCTTAGCCATATTGTCAATGTGAAGAGAGATCTTCCTGAGCCAAGGATATATCAATGCATTCTTAGGCAAATCCAGCAGCCTTGCTTTTTGTAACAGAGACACTGACAATTTCCATTAGAATAGGTTCCAAATATATTTATCAGACTTCAGCAAAGAAGAAGATATATCCAGAACTTGGTTTGTGGCACCTGCTGTCAGTCTCCTGCTCTCTGTCACATCACATGCCCTCTCTTGGGGCTTTCAGCCATGGAACAGCTTGTCTTAAAGGGACCTGGATGAACAGAGTAGCTGCACCAGATTCAGCTTGGCTCTTAAAGGGCTACTGCCTTGTTAGAGCAGCTTTCTCCTTCAGAGAAGTGCTATTTGGAGAAGACCTAGAGAAGGTAGCCAAAGAGTTCTCTCTTGCATATCTTCTTCTTCAGCACTGTAGGTCCTTCTCACTCAGGCCCACAATCTTCTCCTGTCACAGCACTTTTTCATCTTTTTGCAGAGGCTCTTTTAAGCCTGGGGTAACCTTATAAGACTCATTAAAAGCCTCACAGATATGATTAATTTCCTCTTAGTCTCCCCAAACACCTTTTGAAGGACAGCCCCTACTAGTTTGCTTACAGTTTGCCGGGTGTTTGTTCAGATATCTGGGCTTGAGAGGAGATTACACAAGGAAACATCTAGAATCTGTCCCTTGTTGAATTCCTTTTATATTTAGAGAAACAGCCTGGTTTATAAATTTTTCTCATAGACAATCCCTGGAAATCTCTCATAGGCAAGTCCTCACTGGAAATTCCAGCCTGGGGCTTCCTAAAGTCTATAGTGATAATCTCTTTGGAGGAGCAAGACTGGAGATTTGTTGGTCCTAGTCTGTTTTGGTCCCAAACAAGTTGGAAAGATTTTGGCCCATCCTGGACTTAAACCACTTCAGAAATTGAATTTGCTGGATTTATTTCCAGCTGGAAATCCTCCATTCCATTCTGCTCTTCTGGTTCCTGGAGGATTTCCTTTACTCCATAGACCTCAAGGATGCATATTTTTGTGTGTCTGTCACTGAATTTTCCCAAACTCTATGCTCTGACTTGTTCTCAGCTCCCATGGTTGCACAATAAGGCCTTATTATAACAGTTTGCCAGTAGTATATTTTCCATTAAGTGGAATTTTCCAATTTTTTCCCCCTGGGAAACAAAGGAAAAAATAAAATCCTCCTTCTTCTAGCAGATCATCGCTTGCATATTTTTGGCATCATATAAAATTATTGACATGAAGTTCTGTTTAGATCAGGGAGCTAATGATTTTTTTATTGACATTAAACAGGAAATCACTTAATGTCAATTGATCATCAATCATGTAATATAAATTAGTGCTCAGGTATTATTATGATGGATTCCTGGGGAATACATTGTGATAGACACATCTGAAGTAGATGCAGCTGCTAAATTATTTGTTACATGGAAAAAAACATTTGTATTAAATGGACTTGAGATGATATTAATACTTGACTGTATTACTACTAAGAAAGAAGTGGATTGACTGGATCTTTAAATGGTAGTGATTGACCATATTTTTTCCTTCTTGTTGTCTGGTAGAGGGACTCATACTACTCACTGTTAAAGAGTGTTTCCTTGGAGAAACAAAGATAATGAGGACTAACCCTAACCCTCCCCTTCTTAATAGAAATCCAGTCATGTAAGATACACCCACTTGAGTCTATCTTAGAGTATGTCTTCTCTGCAAAGTTAGCCAGGACTAGCCCAGCAGGGGTGGAACATCCCCATTGCAAATTGCTACCTGTGCCAGACCTGTATTACAGAGTCCACAGTAGTGCTGTACTGGCCTGTGTACTTGAATGGATTTCTGGTGAGACAGCCCGTGGTTCTTAGTGGTGCATGAAACTGGGCTGCTCTATGAATTCATTCGAAGGAGTCGCCCTTCCCTCTCCCCCCATCCCAAGCGGGAACTGCTGTCCATGGTAGTGATGTGAGAACAATACTTTATGTAAATAACTTCCAGCTGGACTTACTCTTTATTAGCACAGACAGTTCTGAAGGCAAAAGCCGACAGTGTTTGGCAGCAATAACTTTTAATGAGAATACCATTGGGGAATATAGACTGGAAATTGATTTTTAATGTACCTGACTGGCTTTTCTGCGTCTCTTTCTTTCCTGTCAACTGAATATAAAATTATCATTTTGGGGACACTTTCCCTAAATTTGAGTTTTACTGATATCACACCACAGTTTTACCAGAAGGCTGGCATCAGCCTCTGGCTAATGGGCAGCACAGAAAGGAGGATTTCTTGGATGGCATCTGTTCAAATGCTGTGGAAATGCTTCAGAAAATGAGCTGGCAAACATGGGGTTAAAATGCTGATCCAGTAAAAGTAAGTTCAGTGCAGAAGAAAGGACATAGACAAGAATGTACAACCCAGGTGGAATTGTGGAATAGGACTGGAAGTCTAACAGAACCCAGGCTTGATTAGCCTGCATATACACGGCATTGTAAATAGGTTGCCAGCCAGAGCTGGAGTGAAACCTGAGCTCAAACCTATACCCTCAGCCGGGCCTGTAGCTCGGGGTTAAAGCACTCTCAGGCTTGGGTTAGAAGTGTATGGAAAGGAGGTTGGGTGACACCTAGGCTAGAGCCCAGGCTAACTCTGCGGTGAAGACATACCCTTTAAGTGTTTTATATAGCCACCCGACCTCTTATCTGAGCACCTAAGGAATAGTCTCTGCTCAGTTCTTCAGAGGTCTGGGGGGTTATTCCCCCTTGGCTCCAAATTTGACAAGCACTTGTGGATCACAGGTGAAAAAATTCTCCATAATTGAGCATTTTATCCCATTTATGTCCTGAGACAATGTCTGTATTCAAGTAAATATCCATACTCCCTCCACCTGATCCTTGAATTTCTGTAAAATGGATTTTTTTTCATATATCTTAAGTGCAGAATTAAGGCTGAAATCTCATCTTGAATTAATCTGACTGAGCTAAATTCATTGTTAGTGTAAATCTGTTGTCTTCAGGAACTCCATTTGATCCATTATTGCCTCTCTCATATGTGGTTCTATTGGGACAATCAATCATAATGGGAAAACATTTGTATAATTACTCAACAAAATATGTTATAGTCAAATTCTTAGCCATGTTTTTCATTTTACTTTTTCAGATCATCTCTTCCTTTCTCTTGACAAACCATCACTTACTTCCTCTTCCTTTGTTATCCTACGCATTTTTCATTGTATACCACTGGGTATCAGCATTACTCACACCATAAGTGTTTCTCTTAGTAGTCTTTTGGGATTGCCTGTGAATTACCCATGTCCTCAGCAATAATACTTACTCATAACTGAGTGAGGTAATAAAAGAATTTGAGCCTTTAATCTGCATTTGTGGAACCTTTCCTCATAATTTGTGTGTGCATGTGAAATTTTTTGCAGCTTTTCCCCCCTACTTTTTTTAAACGAACCCATTTGATGGAGTTATATGAGAAGAGGCAGAGTGTTTTTGTTTTACATTTTTATTTTTAAAACAAAAAATGAGCTTTATCTATAAATGACTGTTCAAAAGATCAACAGAACATGGTAAATGGTCACAGAAACAAGATTCTAATGCAGTTCACAAAAAGGGTATCACCTTAAATTTATTTCAGTATTCATTTATCTAAATTTGCTAGTTAATTTAGGTTCATATACAAGCTTATAATATTAAGGTCTTTACAGTCCTTCCACTATTAAGTAATACATCTTTTACATTTTTTTACTTGATAAACATAATATTTGCCATATCTGATATGTAAATGCATTGAAATGTATGTTTAACATATAAGTGCAGCTTTAACAACTTTTGAAATGTTTAATTTACTTTTAAACCAAAATGTCTTGTTTGGATGGTGCGATCTATCATGGAAATTCATATTTAGTAAATTTAAAGAAGCCTATTTTTCACTTCAAATGCCACAAAGCCTTTATGTGTCACATCAAGGAATACTTAAAATCTTTCATTTATCATGTACAAGCATAATAATAACCATATTCTAATCTCCAATCAAGGGCAAGCATCACAGTTTACTTGAAAAGAAACTGATTACTTGAGCATACCATAAATTCTCCTAAAATCTGCATGGTAACAATCACTGTGACATGCTTATTGAAGTCAATGGGAGGTTTTCTACTAATTTCAAGTTGGGCTTTGAGTCTGGCCCCAAAAGCACATGATTCATTATCATTTGTCCTCTTCACAAAAATATTGATTTATTACATACATTTTTATCATATCAATTGTAGATTTCCAAAAGTACAAGAACCCACTAATATTTTATATTAATTATATTTTGGGGTGGGATGTGACAAACTTCAGCCCAGAGAGTTTTTAAAAATATATTGAATATTGTGCACAGTCTCCAGATTTTTTAGATATAGTGAAATATCTCAAGTTATTTTCAGTGTATCACACTAATGTCACCAAAACTTCTTCCAAAGAAAAGAGTTTTGTTTTTCCGATTTTCCTTTTTTACTGTCTTGCCTAGTCTGGCCATATGTTTTTGGTTTTTTTAGTTTCATCTGTGCTTTCTGATTGCCACAGCATGTGCACCTTCTTATATGATTTTCCTATCTACTATTTTAAATCCCTGCCTATTTTTCTGTTCATTTTGCTGTTTCTTTGTGCTGTTTCTATCTCAGGGCTCAGTCCTGAGTACAAAGAGCTGCAAACTCCCACCAATGTGTGCAGTGTCTGCTTCCAGGAGCCTTCTCACCCTCTTGTGGACCATGCAAGGAGTGAAATTGTGAGAAGGCGTTGTGTCGGGGTGTAATAAGGCTTCTTACAGGCTTCCTTCCCATCACCCTCGCGTACACAGGCTACTCACGAGCCGAGCCTAAATTATAGTCTGACAGCAATACAACAAATATAATCAGAAATAAGACAAGTAAGCACCATTTCTTAACCCTTCATTGAAAACTCTGTCTAGTCAAAGTATTAACAAGTGTCACCAAAGAGTATTATAAATTCTCCATTGTATGGTCTGGTTCCCCTTTGAAGATTGCCTCATGCTGTGTGGGGTGGAGATTCTTTGTAAACATCACTGAACTTTTTATGCTCATCCTACAGTATTTCAATACATATGCACCCTGTCTGTCTGTATCTATCCATTGTTCCCTGTCTTGTCTTATACTTACAATTTAAGTTCTTCAGGGGCAGGCACTGTCTTTTTGTTCTGTGTTCGTATAATGCCTAGCACAATGGGGTCCACGTGAATAACTGGGGCTCCTAGGTGCTGTGTTAATACAAATAATAACAGTTACTATATCAGTGAGCCCTTGAGGAAATTCAAGGGTATGTCTGTTTAATGTAGTGGGTGCCATTGTGTTCCTTTATTGTAGAACATGCTGTATGTGTGTTGAGTATGAAATCATTTGTGAAGAATGACACCAGGATGATTATCAGATTGAATTGTCATCTCTATGCATTATAATGCAATTTTATTTAGTTAAGCAGCAGATGTATAATGAAATTAGAATTCATAAATCATTTATCAGGTCATTTCTATCATTATTCCATAACAGCTTAGTCTTTTTAGGGAGATTTTCTTCCTTTCCCTGGGTCCAATTTAATTTAAAACAAAAATATGTCTGGGTTTCTCATGACAGAAGCCCTGAAAAATTAAATTTTTAATGGCTTCTGGACATTTTAAAAAATTGAATCAGGCACCTTATGAGAACATTGATCCTTCCTCTGCAGATCTCTTTAAATTTATCCTATGAACGTATAATTTCCAGGCACTGCAGCCTGGCTGGAAATCCATCAGTCACATGGAAAACTGATAGTATTTTGTTCTGACACATTTATAAATGCTAAGTATAAAAAAATTGGTAAAATTGAAAAATAGATGTTGTTTATACAGTGAAAGATACCCTGGGATAGAATTTAAAAGTTCCAGTTAAAGGTTACCTTGTTTCATTTATTTAATTCTGTGCACCAATCAGTCTGGCTACTGGCCATATGATATATTTAAAACCAACACATTAAATTCAGTTTCCCACAACATACAGCCTGCATCATGAGAAGAAGTTCCTTGTAGTTGATCTGTAGTTGAACAAATGCTTGATCAAAGCTATTTGCCTTGTGCAGCACATTTAAGATAAATACTTAGGGGCTGAGAAAGTGAGTTCCATAGTGGGGAAAACACTCTGGGGTCTGATTCTTATTTATGCTAAGGCCCCTTTGCATCACTCTGGCTATACAAATTTAGGCTGTGTGTAAAGAGGCACTAGTATAAATCAGAATTCAGGCCTCTGCCTCTAGTCCTTAAAAGTATCTCATGTGATCTTAGTGATTCAGCTGTAAAGCACTTCTTCCTAGCAAACCTTGTATACTGTAGATTTGTGGGTATGATACTGCAGTTATAACTCCCTCTTCCTCTTTTGCATTTTGATGAGCCACTGAAATATGCCCTGATATTTTATTGCTGCCTTTGGAAATCATTATATTTTTTAGTATTTTTAGTAAAAGTCACGGACAGGTCATGGGCTGTAAACAAAAATTCGAGGCCCATGACCTGTCCATGACTTTTACTAAAAATACCAGTGACTAAAACGTGGAGGGTGGGCTGCCTGGGGGCACCATGCATGCAGGGGGAGGGCAGCCCAGATGCTGGGGAGGGGGCAGGCGGTGGCACGTGGCCTGGGACCCCTGCTGGTGCTAGAGGGGTTGGGGGCGGGTGGCAGTGTGTGGCACAGGACCCCCGCTGGTGCTGGGAGCTATGGAAGGCGGCGTGTGGCCCGGGACCCCGCTGGTGCTGGGGGGGCATGGGAGGCGGCGTGCGGCCTGGGACCCCGCCGGTGCTGGCGTGGGGGGGGTTGGCAGGGCCGGCAGACTCCTTACCTGGCTCCGCACCTCCCCTCCCCCCAGCAGCAGAGTTTGGGTGTGGGTGTGGGAGGGGGTTGGGGCACAGGACGGGGTGAGGCGGGCTCTGGAAGCGACGACATTCCCCTCTCTCAGCTGCTAGGCAGAGGCATGGCCAGGCAGCTCTGCGCACTGCCTCCGCCCAGAGCGCTGGCTTCGCAGCTCCCATTGGCTGGGAACTGCAGCCAATGGGAGCTGCGGAGGTGGTGCCTATAGGCAATGTCTTTCTCTATGGGTTCTTATATGGACCTCATTATATCTCTAGTGTGTGATTGCCTCCCTAGTAATTAAAAAGCAAACAGTACAAATGACCTCTTTCTCCCTTCCTCACCTGTAAAAGAAAAACCTCAAAATACATATTGGTATGTTTAAATGGATGGGCTGAGTAAATGTAGGCACTGGAAGAAGCTATTGTACAGATTTTTAAATGTTTTTTGTTGTTCAACAAAGTACAGTTTTCATTATTATTACTTACTGTTTTATTACAGTAGTTCCTAGAGCTCAGTTAAATACAGTAATTTATTTCTAATTCAGGAGAAAGTAGAATTTAATCTGAGAGTTTCAGAAGTAGAGAAGGAGTTTATTAACAATACTAATATCTCTTTTCCTTTCTCTACAGGAAACTCACATTATTCTCTTCATGGCCAGCAGAAGAAATAGACTTTCTTGTCCACTGCTCTCTACAGAGATTTTACAGGTGGTTGTTAGGGAAATGCAACAAAATTTAATAAGAATAGAGAATACTTTCCCTGTAATATGTAGTTAGGCTATTTTATAGCAGGGGCAAATGTAGCCCTTTTTTAATAACTCAAGAAATGTTTGTTTTGATCTATTTTGTAGACATTTGATTGTATTTGTGTGGACTTCATACTTCACCAGTATAAACATTAATAATAAGATAGATATCATAGTATTACTCTGGATTTACATTGGTGTAACTAGGAATAGAATGCTGCCCACTGACTTCAGTGGAGCTACTCCTGAGCTAAGTGAATGGAGAATCTGCTCCTAAAAACTGCAGTTTCCTACATAACTAGAACATATAACACATAACTTCTAACACTGTTGCAAAAAGGGGAACAGCAGTATTTTTCTACTCATGAGCGTTAAGTTTTACCACAAGGGAAACTAAAGTATTTGTGTAAACATTCTAAAACCACTGAAGCGTCTGGATTGTTTCCAGAGCTCCAGCACTGTCCACTTACATGGTATTCAATTGCTATGAGAACGTTTTGGATATTGGCATCACTGATCCTTTTGTTTCAGAATATCTGTGGAAGGAGTTTGTAGACACACTGACATCTATTCCATTTTTCTATTGTCTTCAGGACAGGAACAACTGTTGTCTCAGAAAGTTTAAACTCTTACTTCTTAGTAGTTGTAAAATCGGTAAGTATGTTAAAAACACATCATATGGCAGAAATGACATCCTATAATTCCTGCTGTAAAAGCTCAGATAACTGTAGGTCACAATAAGGAATAAAATTGAATATAAGAAAACTTTGTGAGAATGATGCATGTGAAAACTTGTGCTAGCCTCATGGGAGGATGTAATCTCTGAATACAGCCAATAGGGAGCTATTTGCATTTTTTAGTTTTCATTGTGGGTCTGACCCTGCATTCCTCATTCAGACAATAGCTTCTCAGTGACTTTCCTTTCTTTGACTACAATGGGAAGTTTTGCCTGAGAAAGGACCTCAGGCTCAGGAACATACTGTAAATTCATTCTATTCTGAGGTAGCATGGGGATCCCATTTTTCTGTAACAGTGTTTTGAAAGATGTTATCAATCCATTACATGTCTGAGATATTTTTCAGTCATTACAGTTAGGAATAAATCTACCTCAAGTCATATTGGGCCACATTTTTAGCCTGTATTGGTTTTATGCACTCACAGGGTAACAGTGGACGAGAAGCTGGATATGAGTCAACAGTGTGTCCTTGTTGCCAAGAAGGTTAACGGCATTTTGGGCTGTATAAGTAGGGGCATTGCCAGCAGATCAAGGGACGTGATTATTCCCCTCTATTTGACATTGGTGAGGCCTCATCTGGAGTACTGTGTCCAGTTTTGGGCCCCACACTACAAGAAGGATGTGGAAAAATTGGAAAGAGTCCAGCGGAGGGCAACAAAAATTATTAGGGGGCTGGAGCACATGACTTATGAGGAGAGGCTGAGGGAACTGGGGTTGTTTAGTCTGCAGAAGAGAAGAATGAGGGGGAATTTGATAGCTGTTTTCAACTACCTGAAAGGCGATTCCAAAGAGGATGGATCTAGACTGTTCTCAGTGGTAGCAGATGACAGAACAAGGAGTAATGGTCTCAAGTTGCAGTCGGGGAGGTTTCAGTTGGATATTAGGAAAAACTTTTTCACTAGGAGGGTGGTGAAGCACTGGAATGGGTTACCTAGAGAGGTGGTGAAATCTCCTTCCTTAGAGGTTTTTAAGATCAGGCTTGACAAAGCCCTGGCTGGGATGATTTAGTTGGGGATTGATCCTGCTTTGAGCAGGGGGTTGGACTAGATGACCTCCTAAGGTCCCTTCCAACCCTGATTTTCTATGATTCTATGAGTCTATGAAAACAGAAGCTGAAAACCTGGCCCAGAATATTCATGTTTGAATCAAGCAGTTAAAGTCTTGTAAAAATATTTAGAACATGAAAATGATATTCTCAGGTTTCAAATCTTGGATATGGTTTCACAGAGTAGTTTATAATGACTTGTCCTAAAAGGATTGCATGTTTATGGAACACTATTTAACATTTGTATTTCTATATATGTTATTAGCAGATCAGTCCTTTCTTCATCCCCAGAATTCTGAGGCAGTGTAGTCTGGCAGAATGAGCATAGGCTTGGGAGACAGGCTCTGTCACTGACTCACTTCATGGCTTTGTGCATGTCATTTAGCCTTTCTGTCTCAGCTTTGGTGAAATGGGGATAATAATACTTAGCTGCCTCATGGAGGTGTTGTGAGTATTAGCTAATGTCTGTACAGTGCTTTGAAAATACAAAGCACCATACACATTCTAAGTATTATTTAGTTTACAAATCATGACAATAAATCTTTAAGAATTAAAGGCCAAATTGCCCATCTTGCGGGAAAACACACCAGTGGTAGAGAGGAAGGAGGCCAGAATAGTATGTGAAGTTCATCTTGTGGAGTTTCCCTCACACTATTGCACTGGGGTAAAGAGGTTAACTCCCCCACCCCACATGCCCCAGAATATAGTATGTGCATTCCCCAAGATCCACTTGAGGTCAGGTCTGCCCTAGTGGCGGATTAGCCAATGTGGCTCATGCCCAGGAGCCCCGGCCAATTGGGGGCCCCTGTAAAAATGGGCACCCCATGTCCCAACCTACTCTGCAAGCCCACCTGGCGCTCCCATGGGGTCCCCGGCAGGAATTCTGGGTTGAGCGGGGCAAGCCCCTGTACTCCGACCCCATTTCCCTGGCAGGAGCACGGGGAGGGGGAATGCAGGTGAAAGGGGTGGGGAGGGGCCCCCACTTGCTCTTGCCCAGGGCCCCACAAAACCATAATCTGCCTCTGCTCTGCCTCTGCCCATATGGAGACCCTGTGAACACCCTGTAGCCCACTGTGTTTTTTTCCTTCCTTCTATCTGCCAGCTTTTGCCACTGGAACTCTCTTTAAAGGAAGCCTCCATAGTGCAGAAGGGTCTCCGTGGAAAGGCCTTCTAAATAGCCTTCTAAATTCTGTGCAGGTTGCATCCCTACAGCTCACCCATCTCTTCCTCTCTATAGACCACAGAGTCCAGTGAACGGGAATCTGCATGCATGGGCGCCGACTTCTATTCGCGCTGGTGGATGCTCTGCCCCCGGTCCTGCCCCGGTTCCACCCCTGCCCCACCCCCATTCCAACCCCTTCCCCAAAGTCCCCACTCCAACTCCATCCCCACCCCAACTCCGCCCCCTCCCTGCCCCTATACCCCTCCTTCCCCAAATTCACGCCCTGGCCCCGCCTCTTCCCCACCTCCTCCCCGGAGCGCGCCATGTTCCCACTCCTCCTCCCTCCCTCCCGGAGCTTGCTACGCCACCAAACAGCTGTTTGGCAGTGGTAAGCACTGGGAGGTAAGCGGAGGAGCGAGGACACAGTGCGCTCAGGGGAAGAGGAGGAGGTGTGGGGGGAGGGGAGCTTGGCTGCCGGTGGGTGTAGAGCACCCACTAATTTTTCCCTGTGGGTGCTTCAGCCCCGGAGCACCCATGGAGTCGGCGCCTATGTCTGCATGGGACAAATGAGTGGGGATGGTATCATGGAAACAGCATTCCTGCCCCATCAGCTAGGCAAGGAGAAGTCCTTGAAGGGAGGGTCTCCTGTGTGCAGAGCATCAAGGGATGCAATCTGGCTCTCTTTTTTTCCTTCTAAAGGCTTGTTTTTCTACATATTTTGATCCATTCATAAATGAGGAAATATGAATGCAGTCTAAAAAAATGCTCATATGCTGCAAACTGTTTTTCATGCTGCTGTCTGAGTGTCACCCAATTAATTTTTAGTATGTTAATTGCATCACCTTTTCTATGGTTCATTGCTAAACTGGAAGTTTAGAGAAAAAACACATACAAAAGCTGATCAGGACTTGAAACAGAGCTTTGAATTATGTGAAAACTATAAATCTGATCCTAATTATGGCTGGGGAATTCATATCCTATTTTATAAATTGGTCATGTGTATTCCTTGTGGAAAGTAAGAACTTGTACATCAAGACTTTTTATTTAAAATTTATTGGTGTGCTTTTATATATACCATGGAATATATATGTATTTAAATAATTTTCCTGACTTGGAAAGCAGTTAAATTTTCCCCCTGGGTTTGGGGAAGCAAGGTAGGACCCACGGATGGTTTAGAAAGCCTGATATAAACTGCAAGAACTATGGTGACCAAAATTAGGAGAAACTCATTTGGGGATTGTTGTTTTTATAAATAATGGCAAAAGTAATTATGTTTGAAATGCTGGCAAAAACCTTTTAAAAGGTTTAATAAAACTTGTATGGACTTTTATTCTTGCCCCAATAGTTATATAATTAAATTACTTTGTTAGGAAATATTCAGGAGATGTGTTCTTATATCAAATTATGGGGATTTGCAAATGCAACTTGTATTAACAGTAATGTGATTTACACATTTACCCTTTTCATCAAGTGAATTTTTTTCTAAAGTGCTGTATTCCACAGATGTGAACATTTTTTACTGGAGCTCAGTGTTTGAATAGGTTGTGTGTCTAGGGTCACAGGTATAATTAAGTGGTTATCCCATAGCTCACTTATTACTATGTTTAAATGCTCTCCTGAATTGGGGCCTTTATTAACATAGTTTCAGACAACTGAAAGATATTTTGAAAAAGCTGCCTTATGTTTAATTTGAACAGTCAAAGATAAGTTTTAGTGCTTAGTAGAACAGACAATGTATTTTAGTTACCTTTACAGTGTGAACTTTTTTAGAACACATTCTTGCTTGGAGTTGCTTTAGAAAGTTTGACAAAACTTATATTCCTTGCAAGCAAAACTCACTTGTGAAGGAATCAGACACGCTACCTGAGTAATTTAGGGGAAGTAAATTTTCCAACAGTTCAGATAGATATTGTATAACAACCCCCATTATTACCGTAACATTTAAACTTAAGTGAGAATCATACAGAGGAAACCTTGTGCAATGTTTTGAAAATGTATCCCTTTATTCTTGGTAGATGAATTTGCTTCTTCAAAAGCTTCTATCACAGAAAATCATATTAAATCAGTCAATTAGTTTCAGTATGATGGTTTAATCTGCACATTTTATTCTGCACATTGTTAAAATAAAATTGTAGGTCAGACATGGAACAGAGTAATGGTGACAATTTAGGCAATGTAGAATAACACAAACATCTCTAAATATATTTCCATCTAATTAAAATCTCCATACATTTCCAGGGTCGATGTCTGGTAGTGACACAACTGGATCAAGAGAGAATATATGCACACTCCAATGAAATGCAGAATTTTTCTTCTCTTTGTGATAATTTTATCACAATATCATCATTAAAAGAAAAGAAGGATTTGACTAGAAGACTTTGGGAAAGTAAGTGTCTTTGTCATAGTAGGTAGCAGTGTAAAATACTTTAACCCTCATTTGGAGGCTAGATAACCAGCAGTTCTGAATATTATAATCTCTTTCTATATGTAAATGCTCTGAATATGGGGTGGGATTATCAGATGAGCCTAAACTGTTTAGGACTACAAGTCTCACTGACTTGTGTTTCTAAGACATGTAAGTGCTTTTGAAAATTCCACACTTGGCAATTACAACAATGCACAATATAGTCTGGAAACATTATATTTTAGGTTATTTTAAAAAGTCTAAACATTCAGAATATATTGGTCTATTCCACAATGTCTATTGTGGTAACATTTGGGGGGCTCATGTTTAGTAGCACACTTACATCTTGGTTGCTGGGTTTGAAGCACCCGCAAGGAGTTGGAAGATGGGAGGGGGAAATACATGTGGTGTCACAGTATCAAGCATTTGTAGGCTATCCACTAAGGAACATCTTTTAAGTCTAGGAATAGAGTTGGTTGTTACCTTAGTGGTGCAACAGAACCGGGAGGGACTATAGAATTCTAAAGTGAAAACTGGTGGCCATACTTCAAATTTTAATTAAACCCCCAACTTCTTAATGAGCCAGCTAGATGGCCTAGGGCCATGTATCTGGAAGTGAGGGCATCCTTTGCATATGCTGTCTTAAATTAGCAGATCTGCTAATGGAAGGAAAGAAAGTGATGTCAAAGCTTACTGCTATAATGTGCATGCTAACACTAATGTAAGTGACTTGAGTTACTTTTATTTTCTTCTTGTTTTTATTTGTTAAATCTCCATTTTTTATTAAAACAAGATTATATTGAGGCCAGCAAACAACATCAAATTAAGTCCTACAAATTACAATGTGTGAGTTGTCAAATTCTCTCTCTAGACTGGGAATTAAATTAATAAAACAAAAGAAAATTAAGTCACCCTGACTTTTGTAATGATGTAGTTTCAAGGATTTATTATAATATCTGTTATGTTAATATCTCAAATTGCTGTTACAAAAGTCATATATTTGATTTCATTTTAGGATCTCTTTATTCAGCTGCTCAGAGAACTCCTCTTACCCAGATGCCCAGAAGACCAAGACCTCAAGTAGGACAACCATTTCTACCTCTTAGTTTAGAATTTTCCTTTTCTGGGTCATTTCTTATGAGGGTGGGAACATCCCCTTCCTATGGTGCAGATTTGCAGAAGCTTTTAAACTCTTCATGTACCAGTGAAGAGGATCTTCTGTTATAGTTTATTCCTTAAGTTCAAGATGCAACAGCCGGAAAAGAGGATCGTGAAAGCCCTTGAACATAGATACCTGTTGACAGAACTTTTCTACTTCCCCCACTTACATAGTCATTGAGAGAGAGAATAAGAATGATTCTATATCCTGGAGGTTAGGGCACTCACCTGAGAGGGAGAGACCCAGGGTTTAATCCCCCTGCTTCAATGACTATTTAAGTACTTATCCAAAGTGGAACAGGGACAACAGGAGAGATGGAGAGAGACCACATCAGAATATCCCATAGCCAACTGTTTGGGCACACTTCTCAGAGGTGGGAAACCTCTGTTCAAATCTTTTCTCTAGAGGATTAGGCGGAGGGGGGAATTGAACCCATATCCTGGATAAGTGCTCTAAGTAGTGGGCTAAAAATTATAAGGGCGGCATCTCTTCCTCCAGCTGGATTTTTGGGTGGTGCCTGATCCCATAGGCATGCTCTCAGCACACCCACTGGATTGGACCCCACAGGCGAGATAAGCATTGCCCGACCTATATTTACCTGGTCTGAAGATCAGGCTGGGGCTTAAGCATGAGATAGGCATTGTGCACATGCTGAGTGGCAGAAATTTTAACAGAGAGAATTTAGGTGCTGGGGAATTTTAGGTACCTACAGGCCTAGATAGCAGCCAAGAAGGGGTTTTGAGGGTCTGACTGGTGCCTACATCTTGGACGTAAGCACCTATAGTGGGGAGTTAGGCAACTAAGTACTTTTGTGAATCTGGGCCTTTGTGCCTAAGCTGGTAGAACTGAAGATAATGGGAGCAGGGCTGGGCTGGTCCTAGTATGCTTGGTTTTTGTTTGTTTATTTGGATAGCACCAACAGTGTGCACATAAATGAAAGGCAGGTTGTGAATAATTACTAACAAATAATCATAATCAAATAATATCTTTAAAATATTGTAAGGTGGTAAGCGTGCATTTTGATAACGTTGAGTGTGCAAAAATACTTTAACAGTAAGAAGTCTGCTGTTCAGAACCGAGCAAGTACAGAATTTGTGAAAAGAAAAATAAAATATTCTTCTTTTCCTATACCTTACTCACGTCATTATATAGCATAATTCACTCATTTCTGCTTTAATATACTGACTTTATCCTGGCATTCAGATTGTAATATTACATAGCATGAAATGACAGTGTGCTTTTAATTGGATTACTCATGCCACACTTGATTTTATTACAAGTATATTATAAAAAGGCAGAGAAAATGAATCATTTCCTAAGTTAATTAATTTATCACTTACCAACTGTCATTAAACCCTGGTTAATTAAATATAGTGGCAAAGTTAATTAAGAAGACGGATACTTTCCTAAAACAAATGAACCTGTATTTTAAGCAACTTGTTCCTTTAACGTCTTCCTTAATTGATTTAATAGACAGCTGCAGTATTATGTTATTCGCTCAGGGACAGAAAAGCCTTTGGTGACCTGGAACAGAAAGGTAATGAGGCACTACTTTCAAATCTAATAAAAGGTAAGCATGGTCTGAAGTGACAAGTGTGTCAGAAAGCAACATACAGTGTTGAAAAGCATATTGAGAAGTTCCAAGTTAGAAATGGTTTTCCTTATATCTACCACACAGTTGCAGACAAACTGATAAAAAATAAGTAGGATTTTATGAATTATATATAATAATTTAGCAAATCTAAGTCAAAAGTGTGGAACTGTGGAAATAGTGAAAGTAAAAATCCTCATTCTATCCCTGCATGTTATAATTTTCTTTTCTGCCACTGGAACTGTCATCTACCTTTTGTAGATGTACTTTTCTGTATTTTAAAATATTTCTTTGTACAAAAATAGTGATAGCTAGTTTTCTACTCTGTGCAGTTTAAAACAATTATTCTGAAAAATCCCTAATTCACAAATAATTCACCCACAGAATCTATGAAAATAAGGGAATTTAAAAGTCATGAGTTGTCTCTATTCTGTTATAATCTGGTTCTTACACTTGCTCCTCACTAGGGTATCTGATTGCCTCTTAAAATATTTCTTTTACCAGTCAAATTGTAGTCTTCTTTGGGATGATATGTTGGTAAAGTAGTTGAAGCCTTTGCTCTAACCATTTATATAGCAAGAATACTATATATAAACAAGTTTCAATATACTGTACTGTAGCAATGCAGCAAGAATGACACTATTAATACAAATGGAGCTTCTCGTTGTGTTTTTGTTGATGATCACTTCACAGCATTTTCTACAAAAATCCAAAACAAAACCAAAACAACAAACAAGCGAAAAACCACTTACAGCTCTGACTTGGTGCTTCTTAAATATATATATTTTTAACTATTAGTTATTATTTTGAGCCTCTGGCCAAACTGTATATGTTACTATGCTACACTTTAGATACCTAAAAAAGAACAGGAGTACTTGTGGCACCTTAGAGACTAACACATTTGTTAGTCTCTAAGGTGCCACAAGTACTCCTGTTCTTTTTGAGGATACAGACTAACACGGCTGCTACCCTGAAACCTTTAGATGCCTAGGAACTTTAGAGGTTATTTCTAAATTTCATATTCTTCATCTTTCTAATATCTTTAGGTTTCTTGTAATTTATGATTGTGAGTTTCTTTTTTTCAGGAGTAGGTGAAAAAGTTGCCGAGACGAAGAGAGATGGCAGGAAACAAAAGGCATGTAAAATATTGCATTTTTCTCTTGAATCTGTTTTTTTTTTAACATTAAATGAGAAAGTGAGAATAATAAGTTTTCAACATAGAATTAAAATAAATGAATATACCAAACTTATAAATTTACTTCGATTCTCTGTTGTGAAATGAATTTAAGACTTCTTCTAAATCTTTGTTTTATTTTGGTTAAGAAAACCTTTAAAAGAAATAAAAGAACTAAAAATGGCTATATGATAGTAAGAAAGATAAACATCTTTATTTAACTTGGCATGTGCAAATTTATCAAGAAATTATAATTAAATTTGATACAACAACTAAAGTTTTATCAAAAAGTAGGAATCCTATTGAAGACCTTGATCCTGCAAAGACCTATGCATGTACTTAATTTTACGCACTATCAATGGCTTCAGTGAGGCTACTCACAAAAGTATGTAAGGTTAAACATGTGCAAAAGTCTTTGTGGGATTGGGGTCTAATTCTGTTCTATACTGAGAAGATAATTTTGTTATCAATCTTGAAACTAGGAACCTATAATACAGGATCTTAGTAAGTGCCAGTCATGGGGCCCAATCCTGCAAAGATTTAAGACTATGCCTAACTTTATTCATGTGGATATTCTCACGTAAGTCAGACCTTGATCACTGGATTAATCACATATAAGCATAATATATTGATCCATTATGCACATTGCAAGTTACATTCAAATATTTACTTTATTACCATCATCCTGTAACCATCTGTATTTCAATTTATGACTTAATGTTTATCATACTTTGACCCATAATTCTTAACAGATCTTTTAACAACCTTTCATAGGCAATGGTGCACAAGCCAGTACAGAGAATCATTACAAGGCATCCTTTAAATCCCACCCTGTGAAATCTGTGCCTGCAATAAGCATAGTTTACTAGTCCGAGTAACCGAACCCTATTTGCAATGTATACATACATGAAAAAGATTTTGATTAATTTATGGCTAAGTAAATAAAAAATGTTTACATTTCTTACTTCTAACTTTGCACTTAATTTTTAACTGAACTGTCCCAGGCAGTTACATGGGCCCCAACCCTGCAAAGACTTAAGCACATGTCTAAGGCTATGTCTACACTAGCACTTTTGTCGGTAACACTTTTGTCAGTCAGGGGTGTGAAAAAACACCCCCCTGACTGCCATAAGTTTCACCAACAGAAGCACCGGGATGGACGGCGCTATGTTGACAGGAGACGCTCTCTTGCTGACATAGCTACTGCTGCTCGTTGGGGGTAAGGGGCATGCGCAGGGATTTAAATTTGACTACTTTTGGGGGGGGCACTTTAAACACTGGCCCTCTACCCAATGCCCCCGGGCCCTGCTGCCTCCCCCACCCCCTGGCTCCCACTGCCTCCTCGGGCTCCTCACCCATCCCCCCAGCACCCTGCTGCCTCCCTTCCCCATTGTCCCCGGCTCCAAACACTTACTAGAGGCTGCAGGCGAGGAAGAGATGGGGCTCAGCAAGCTTGCCGTGCCCCCTCTGGCAGAACTGTGCTGCCAGCCCAGCTTCCCTGCTCCAGGTGCCATCTAATGGGGCTCAGCCGGAGTGCTAGCTGCAGAGCCTTTCCCAGGCGCGTCTCCAGCCATGCTCGGCCCGACTTCCACTGTGGCAGAAAAGAGGAGGACGAGCTTGGGGAGGGAATCCTGGGGTGAGGGCCAGGGTAGAAGCTGCGGACAATGGCAGAGATGATTACTGGAGGGGCTGTGCCCCTGCTTGCCCCCACTGCGCACGTCCCTGGACGTGGTTTAATTCTGCCGACAGGAGACCTCTCTCCCATTGGCATAGAGCAGCTACGCAGGAGACATTACAGCAGCGCAGACCTGCTGCTGTAAGGTCTCTGCTCTAGACATGGCCTAACTTTACGTAGGGAAGAAGTCTGATGGGCTTCACAGAACATTAGTCACCCTGCCATAATGTGTACTTGATTTTTCTTTTTTACTAACCAAGTTTCACTGGAGATCCTACAAAGTGGTTTCCAGTCAAAAAGAGATTGTTAATACTTGGTGTCAAGTATCAGAGGGGTAGCCGTGTTAGTCTGGATCTGTAAAAAGCAATGTCTCATGAAGTGGGTATTCACCCACGAAAGCTTATGCTCCAATACATCTGTTAGTCTATAAGGTGCCACAGGACTCTTTGTTGCTTAATATTTGGTGAAATTCACCCCAAGCAGAGGGCCATGCTAGAGCCTGTGCCCTACTTCAGTGTCATGTAAGCCCTCAAATGAAACAACCCCACTTTTGAAAAATAATCAAAAGTCCCAGTAATTGAGGGCAACATAAGATTGAGTGACACTGACTCAAATCTTATGTCTGAGACCCACGAATCTTCTAAATGAGATTAAAGTAGGAATTCAAATATTTTGGTAGCCATCTGAATATTTTTAAAAATTTTAAGGATTTTAGTTAAACAGTTTCTGATTAATTTCAGTAGGCAGTGCCCAATTATATAATTTACTAAGTCATAAATAGCAGCACAGCATGGGGAGGAGGTGACCAGTCCTCTATGGAGAAAGAAGTGGTTCAGGACTAGTTAGAAAAGCTGGACGAGCACAAGTCCATGGGGCCGGATGCGCTGCATCCGAGGGTGCTAAAGGAGTTGGCAGATGTGATTGCGGAGCCATTGGCCATTATCTTTGAAAACTCATGGCGATCGGGGGAGGTCTCGGATGACTAGAAAAAGGCTAATGTAGTGCCCATCTTTAAAAAAGATCCAGGGAACTACAAGCCAGTCAGCCTCACCTCAGTCCCTGGAAAAATAATGGAGCAGGTCCTCAAGGAATCAATTCTGAAGCACTTAGAGGAGAGAAAAGTGATCAGGAACAGTCAGCATGGATTCACCAAGGGCATGTCATGCCTGACTAACCTAATTGCCTTCTATGATGAGATAACTGGCTCTGTGGATGAGGGGAAAGCAGTGGACGTGTTATTCCTTGACTTTAGCAAAGCTTTTGATATGGTCTCCTACAGTATTCTTGCCAGCAAGTTAAAGAAGTACGGGCTGGATGAATGGACTATAAGGTGGATAGAAAGCTGGCTAGATCGTCGGGCTCAACGGGTACTGATCAATGGCTCCATGTCTAGTTGGCAGCCGGTATCAAGCAGAGTGCCCCAAGGGTCGGTCCTGGGGCCAGTTTTGTTCAATATCTTCATTAATGATCTGGAGGATGGTGGGGACTGCACCCTCAGCAAGTTTGCAGATGAACTAAACTGGGAGGAGTGGTAGATACGCTGGAGGATAGGGATAGGATACAGAGGGACCTAGAAAAATCGGAGGATTGTGCCAAAAGAAATCTGATGAGGTTCAACAAGGACAAGTGCAGAGTCCTGCACTTAGGACAGAAGAATCCCATGCACTGCTACAGACTAGGGACCAAATGGCTAGGCAGCAGTTCTGCAAAGAAGGACCTAGGGGTTACAGTGGATGAGAAGCTGGATATGGGTCAACAGCGTGCCCTTGTTGCCAAGAAGACTAACAGCATTTTGGGCTGTATAAGTAGGGGCATTGCCAGCAGATCGAGGGACGTGATCATTCCCCTCTTTTCAACATTGGTGAGGCCTCATCTGGAGTACTGTATCCAGTTTTGGGCCCCACACTACAAGAAGGATGTGGAAAAATTGGAAAGAGTCCAGCGGAGGGCAACAAAAATGATTAGGGGGCTGGAGCACATGACTTATGAGGAGAGGCTGAGGGAACTGGGATTGTTTAGTCTGCAGAAGAGAAGAATGAGGGGGGATTTGATAGCTGCTTTCAACTACCTGAAAGGGGGTTCCAAAGAGGATGGATCTAGACTGTTCTCAGTGGTAGCAGATGACAGAACAAGGAGCAATGGTCTCAAGTTGCAGTGGGGAAGGTTTAGGTTGGATATTAGGAAAAACTTTTTCATTAGGAGGGTGGTGAAGCACTGGAATGGGTTACCTGGGGAGGTGGTGGAATCTCCTTCCTTAGAGGTTTTTAAGGTCAGGCTTGACAAAGCCATGGCTGGGATGATTTAGGGATTGATCCTGCTTTGAGCAGGGGGTTGGAGTAGATGACCTCCTGAGGTCCCTTCAAACCTCATATTCTATGATTCTATGAAAGCTGTTTTGTGGTCCTCAAATTCAAATTAGTGTTATGATTATGACTGAAAATTCCCAACCTAGTCTACAGCCAGTTTTTCTAAGTCATTCCTGAAAATAAATTCCTGAATTTCTGAAGTAAAATCTCTATTTTACCACATTACCTAGTTTGTTATGTTAAAAAATAGGGTTTTTTCTTATTTGGAAAAAAATGTTTACTTATAAAAGTTGTGCAATTTTTAAGGCAGTTAAAAAAAAATCTCAGAAGCATTGTTATGGTACTTCTAACTTCAATCATCAGTGCAAAGGGTGTGGGGAGGAAGTGGAGTCATGTGGCATGCACGCAGCTGGCCAGGCATGGAGGTAAGTACATTTCACAGAGGCTGCACTTTTTGGGAACTCCTGAAGGCCTTGTGCCCCTCAGAGTACTACCCCAATTTGAGGCTGTGGGTTAATCCCACAATTTAACTATCTTCTTTCTGTAGCGTAGGTAAGATACTAATCATTCTGTGTTGTCAAATTATTAGTCTTTATCAGTATGAATACAGGAATAATTTGACCAGATTGGTTTCTATTTTATTTATTACATCACTTTGCCATGTCCAGTAATATAAGAAAATACTGTGGCATTTAGTGGGGAAAAATAGTTTTAAATGTTACGATAATTTATTTTTGAAGGTGCTGTTTTCAGGTCAAACCGTTCCCAAGAACTGTGATAATATTACTCTTTTGATGTATCTTATTGATCTTACTAGTAATACTTCTGAAAATTAAGTAGACATATGTTGTTATAGTCTAGGCTGGTGAATTGTGCTGTCTGTCAGTGTATTGTTCTGTGTAACTGCATAAAGGAAACATAATAATTAAAATAGTATAGTTATTTTATTTGACAATGGTTGTTATATCTAAAAGGCTTTCTGTTTTCCTGTCTGATAAGAAATAAGTCATAATGAATAAGGCAGAAGTAGAAAAACCTCTGGCTTATGGCTATATATTAAGGTACATCTAAAAACCTACCTATGAGAGAGTTCAAACTGAAAAAATATAAACTATACTAAATGTGTTCTGACTATCAAGTATTAAGAAGATGTTCTTTTTCCTCTAGCTTTCTCTCTTTCATTGCAGCATGGTTTGTTGTTACACTAGGTCACATTTTGTTATTTTATCTCACAAGGTCTAAACAGAAATGATGGTTTGTGATTGGATGACAAAATATACAGTGAAACTAAAAATATTCATTTGGAATAGGCACATACTAATAGTTAAAAGATCAATTATCTAATTTAGAGTCTAGTGCTCTTTAGTTTAGCAGAATAATGTTTGACTCTGTTTTAATAAAGAATTTGAATTATTTTCATGTAAGGCTCAGTTCTTCAGGTGCTGAGCACTCTGGTCCAATTCAGCAAAGCACTTAAGCGTATGCTTAACCTTAAGCATGTATTGGTCCCCTTGATGCTTAAATTCTTTCTGGATTGGGGCTCAGTACCTCACAGGATTGAGCCCACAGAGTCAGTTCCAAAGCCCACTGAAGTCAATGGAAGTCATTCCATTGATTTCAAATCAGTGGGCTTTGGATATAGCTAGGTTTGGACTGGAGCAACCAGGGATTTTACCATGCTCACCTCCAAACTGGTATTACAACTAATCACTACTTTGAACCTTCTCATTCCCAGACGTAGCATTCTTGGAGAGAGGAGAAAGGTCTGTTTCTAACGATGACATAATTGTGCAAGCCTACAATTGGCTGTTGCTGTGGCATTTTTCTGAATTATCTCCTGTGTGGGACAAACTTTTGGGAATGATAGAAAGAACATAGTATATTTCATATCGCTTTTCCTGTGATCTTAACTGATAGGGTATCACCAACAGAATAAGGGTGGGCAAAAATTAACACACATCACAATGTCAAAATAATTTTATTTACAAAACAAATGATTTGTTAATCCCAGGAGCCCTGATTCAGCAATTCCCATAAGCGCCTGCTTAATTTTAGCCACATACTTAAGTGCATTGTTTAATAATGATAGGCTTAATGTTAATTTCAAGGACTTAATTTCAAGCAAATGCTTAAAGGGTATGTCTACACTACGAGAGTACTTCGATGTCACTTAAATTGAATATGTGGAATCGATATTACAAAGTCGAACGTGTGTTTCCACACTAAGGACAGTAATTCGACTGTGTGAGTCCACACTAACGGGGCAAGCATCGACATTGGAAGCGGTGCACTGTGGGCAGCTATACCACAGTTCCCGCAGTCCCCGCTGCCCATTGGAATTCTGGGTCGAGCCCCTAATGCCTGCTGGGGGAAAAAATGTTTCGAGGGTGGTTTTGGGTAACTGTCGTCATCCAACCGTCACTCCCGCCCTCCCTCCCTGAAAGCGCCGGCGGGCAATCAGTTCGCGCACTTTTCTGCTGAGTGACATCGCAGACACCACAGCACTGCGAGCATGGAGCCCGCTGCGATCATCGCTGCAGTTATGGCCGTTGTCAACACCTCGCACCTTATCTGCCACCTTTTCCAGAGGCAGATGTTGAGAAATCGGGCGAGGAGGCTACGGCAGCGCGATGAGGACATGAAGTCTGAGAGTGGCACAGACCTGTCACAAAGCACGGGACCCCGCGCCGTGGACATCATGGTGGCAATGGGTCATGTTGATGCCGTGGAATGGCGATTCTGGGCACGTGAAACAAGCACTGACTGGTGGGACCGCATAGTGCTGCAGGTCTGGGATGAATCCCAGTGGCTGAGAAACTTTCGCATGCGGAAGGGAACTTTCCTTGAACTTTGTGAGTTGCTGTCCCCTGCCCTGAAGCGCAAGGACACCCGGATGCGAGCAGCCCTGACTGTCCAGAAGCGAGTGGCCATAGCCCTCTGGAAACTTGCCACGCCAGACAGCTACCGGTCAGTCGCGAACCACTTTGGCATGGGCAAATCTACCGTGGGGGTTGTTGTGATGCAAGTAGCCAAGGCAATCGTTGATGTACTGCTGTCAAAGGTAGTGACCCTGGGAAACGTGCAGGTGATCATAGATGGCTTCGCTGCGATGGGATTCCCAAACTGCGGTGGGGCCATAGATGAAACTCACATCCCTATCCTGGGACCGGACCACCAGGCCAGCCAGTACATTAATCGAAAGGGCTACTTTTCCATGGTGCTGCAAGCACTGGTGGACCACAGGGGACGTTTTACCAACATCTACGTCGGATGGCCGGGCAAGGTTCATGATGCTCGTGTTTTCAGGAACTCTGGTCTGTTTAGACGGCTGCAGGAAGGTACTTACTTCCCGGACCACAAAATAACTGTTGGGGATGTCGAGATGCCTATAGTGATCCTCGGGGACCCAGCCTACCCGCTAATGCCATGGCTCATGAAGCCCTATACAGGCACCCTGGACAGTGAAAAGGAACTCTTCAACTACCGTCTGAGCAAGTGCAGAATGGTGGTGGAGTGTGCTTTTGGACGTCTCAAGGGGAGATGGAGAAGCTTATTGACTCGCTCCGATCTCAGCGAAACCAATATCCCCATTGTTATTGCAGCTTGCTGTGTGCTCCACAATCTCTGTGAGAGCAAGGGGGAGACCTTTATGGCGGGGTGGGAGGTTGAGGCAAATTTCCTGGCTGATGATTACGCCCAGCCAGACAGCCGTGCAATTAGAAGAGCCCAGCGGGACGCGCTGTGCATCCGGGAGGCTTTGAAAGCTAGGTTCCTGAGTGAGCAGGGTAACCTGTGACAATTTTGTTGATTTACAGAGAAGCTGAACCTGCCCCTATTTCTTTACCCAGTGACTGTTCACAATCCTCTCCAGTTTCATACCCCGTTCACCCCCTTCCAACCCACGTTTAAAAATAAAATCACTGAAAATTTGTTAATGAACAACGTTTTATTTATTACTGTTTTCGCGGAAAAGTGTTGAAACTGGGACGCAGACTGTGGTGGGGAGCGGGTGTAGTGTACTCATGCAAAGGACGCTTCTAAACTCGAGGAATGCCAGGCTCCTGCTTCTACAGTGGTCCGCACTGGCGGACTGATTGTTTGAACGGAGCCTGCCACCCCTCCTGTTTGGGACTCTGTGTGTAGGGGCTATGTGACTTTGTGGCAGAGGGAGGACGTTATAGATTCCCTGCTGCGTGGCTCTGTGATCCAGGATAAGGACCGCTGCATAAGATCTGTAACCGCCCTCCCACCGCCAAAAAATCTTAACCCTCCCCCCCCCCCCAACAGACAATGAAAACCACCTCCCAGACTGACCAGGGTGCCTAGTGACTGCACTGTGTGTGTGACCTGCTGCTGAACCTGCCCCCGTGTCTGTACCAACCACCTTTCCCCCCCTTAAAACAGACTGTCCTCTAAAAAAACATGATGGAAACAACAATTAACAGAAACATATTTTTTATTAGCAAATGGACAGTTAGGGGATGAAACTGGGATGGGGGATTGGGTGATGCAGGAAGGAAAGGACTTATCAAATTTTGGGGAATGACAGCCTTCTGCCACTTGAGCAGTCTGCAGGGGTAGAGTGACAGTTTTCACGGGCTCTGCAGCCCCTCCTTCTTGGTACTTTCGGTGAGGGGGGTATGGGACTTTGTGGCGGGGGACGGTGGTTACACATAGACTGTAGCGGGGCTCTGTCCTCCGGCCTCCGGTCCTGCAGAACATCCACAAGGCGCCAGAGCGTGTCCGTTTGCTCCCTCATTAGTCCAAGCAGTGTTCGAGTCGCCTGCTGGTCTTCCTGCCGCCACCTCTCCTCCCGTTCGCTGTGTGCTCGCTGGTATTGGGACATGTTCTCCCTCCACTGACTCTGCAGGGTTGCCTCGACTCGGGAGCAGCCCATAAGTTCTGAGAACATGTCGTCCCGTGTCCTTTTACGTCTACGCCTAATCTGCGACAGCCTCTGGGAGTCTGATGACAGGGTAGGTCGGGAGACAGCCACAGCTGTGGGATGGGAAAAAGGGAGTGAATTCCTCAGAAAGATAAATTTTTGGGTGAACAAAGAAAATAGTCTTTCTCTGTGAAAAAGACCATTCACAGCACCTATCACATGCGCACTCAGGACAAGGTCGAATTTTCGGCCTTCGCATTCAGTCCCTGGGGTCTTGCAGTGCAGATCACAGAATCGGAACAGCACAGCGGAATTTGGGTAGCGGGCTGACATGGTAAGCCGTAGACTTGTGGCAGCTTAAAACTTTAATAATAGCACTGCCCTACCTTCACGTTCAAAGCAATGCTCCTAGCGTTGGCCAGTTCCTGCTGCCAGCAATCCGGCAAGCATGAACTCTGCCCCTGTCCCACCCCCTCGCGGCTGTCCCCGGGAAAGATCCCTCTATGCTGCCCCTCTCCCGCCTCCACCGCATGGCTGTAAACCGGCGGTTACAGTTCTGTAAAGGAACAGGGAAGCAGTCCCAATACTAACATTGCCCTAATTCAAAGCAGGTGACCATGAGCGACATCACTCTGATGCGTATTTCAGACAGCGACAAAGAACGCATGTTTCGGGAAAGCCTCCAAAGACCGGGGCCGTATGCCGCCATGCTGTGCAAGGCAATGATACCGGAGTACTTGATGGTAGCCTGGCGCGGAAACGTTTCATACTACAGAGGACACAACAAGGCCGCTCTCCCAAGGAACCTCATGCAAAGGCTTTCCAATTACCTCCAGGAGAGCTTCATGGAGATGTCCCATGAGGATTTCTGCTCTATCCCCGGACATATTGACCGAATTTTACTGTAGCTGCACTGGCAAGGGCTAAACAGTGCAGCGCCTAGGGCAAACCAATCAAGATATACCGGACATTGTTAGATTTTTTTGCAGCAGTTGCACTGCCAAAGACTAGAACTTTAAGTGCCTAGGACAATCTAATCATGAAAAAGCCACAGTTAATATTAATATTCTTTTCTAAATAAATGTTTACATGTTTAAACCACTTACCGGCTGATCCTTCCCCTGATTCTGGGTCCGGGTTAACGCCTGGGGACGGTTGGTACGGGATCTCTGTGAGGGTGATGAAGAGATCCTGGCTGTCTGGGAAATCAGCGTTGTAAGCGCTGTCGACTGCCTCGTCCTCCTCATCTCCTTCCTCTTCTTCCCCGTCCACTACCATCTCAGAGGAAGCGGGCACGGGCGTGGACAATATCCCATCCTCAGAGTCCACGGTCATTGGTGGGGTAGTGGTGGCGGCCGCACCTAGGATGGAATGCAGTGCCTCGTAGAAACGGCATGTCTGTGGCTGGGATCCGGAGCGTCCGTTTGCCTCTTTGGTCTTCTGGTAGCCTTGTCTCAGCTCCTTGATTTTCACGCGGCACTGCGTTGCATCCCGGCTGTATCCTCTCTCTGTCATGGCTTTGGAGATCTTCTCATAGATCTTTGCATTCCGTCTTTTCGATCGCAGCTCTGAAAGCACGGACTCATCGCCCCACACAGCGATCAGATCCAAGACTTCCCGATCAGTCCATGTCGGGGCCCTCTTTCTATTCTGAGATTGCATGGCCATCTCTGCTGGAGAGCTCTGCATCGTTGCCAGTGCTGTTGAGCTCGCCACGATGTCCAAACAGGAAATGAGATTCAAACTGCCCAGACAGGAAAAGGAATTCAAATTTTCCCAGGGCTTTTCCTGTGTGTCTGGTCAGAGCATCCGAGCTCGGACTGCTGTCCAGAGCGTCAACAGAGTGGTGCACTGTGGGATAGCTCCAGGAGCTATTAACGTCGATTTCCATCCACACCTACCCTAATTCGACATGGCCATGTCGAATTTAGCGCTACTCCCCTCGTTGGGGAGGAGTACAGAAGTCGAATTTAGGAGACCTCTATGTCGAACTAAATAGCTTTGTTGTGTGGACGGGTGCAGAGTTAATTCGATTTAGCGCTGCTAAATTCGACATAACCTGCTAGTGTAGACCAGGCCTAAGAGTTGTATAGAATTGGACCTAAATTCTTAATATCCTACAGGATATATTCTATAACTCTCCCTATTCCTTAATATCTGTCTCTAATACCAGTCTCTACATTCATAAAGTATTTTAACGGTTTCATATTTTCTTCTTTTAATACTTCACCCCTGCAAACATTAATACTGATCATTCAGTTAGTCCAGTTTATTATCTTTTTCCCAGACCAGGTTTAAAAAGTGATGCCAATGTTTATCATGGAGCTGTAGGTCTGGTCAGTTACTGCACTGTAATCTTCTCCCACAAGAACAACCAATATGTTTTTCAGTAATCTTTCATTCCCAAGACATTTCCTTTCTATTACTTATGATGATTAAAAAAAATGCACGTAATTTTCCTCCTCAATCTCTAATTATATTGTAATGATATTTTCTCCTTAGGATTTGTTGCACCAATTTAGTCAAATCTAAATCTTTGCTTGTTCCCAGACCAGGGATGCGGGGGTGGGATAGCTCAGTGGTTTGAGCATTGGCCTGCTAAACCCAGGGTTGTGAGTTCAATCCTTGAGGGGGGCCCCTTAGGGATCTGGGGCAAAATCAGTACTTGGTCCTGCTAGTGAAGGCAGGGGGCTGGACTTGATGACCTTTCAAGGTCCCTTCCAGTTCTAGGAGATAGGATATCTCTATTTATTTATTTTATTTGCTTACTAACTTTCCTTCACCTGATATTTAAATAACTACTATTGGCAAATTGCTATCCCATTTTTGCATTTAGAATTTCTCCCTTTTTTTTATTACCTGATACTAAACTTCTAACACGATTTCTAGTGTAAGCCCCATCTGCATTACAAGCTCAGCCTTCCTGAGTGACCTGATCACAGTACAGTTGTTTCTTGACACTGTTAGAGCACAGTTCCAAATATTTAGGCGTGTGCTTAATTTTGTATATGCGAGCAGCCTCATTGACTTCAATGGGGTTACATGTGTGCTTACAGTCTTTGCAAAAATAGGGCCCAAGACTTCCACAGGGTTTAGAGGCATGGTTATGGTCATGTCTAGACTATAAAACAATGTTTCCTCTCTCTAGGTTCCTTTCCTTACCCTACTTACTAGAATATCCTATAATTAAATTTTGGAAATTTTGCTAGTTTTGTAATTGATATTTTTTTAAAAAACATTGTATAAATCTGTGCCAGAAGAATAGTTTGCTGTAACTTGATAGAATACTTCAGAACTTGACATTGCTACTCCTACTGCTTTGAAAGTCACATGCCCAATGGTTTAGTTTTAAGAATATGTCTTTTGAGCTGAAAGCAGTCGTAATACTAGCTGTCATTTTCCAAATGATTTAAAACATACTATTGATGGTTTCTGCTTGTAAAAGTAACACTGATGTGTGGATTTATAAAGATTGGGTTTAAATACTGGTGTGATTGTGAAATTGTCTGTAGTGGTTCTTAGATTCTCGGACAGAAATCAATTTCTCTGGTGTTTACCTAGTACTATAAAGGAAATAGTTTGTACCATATACACTCTACAGACAGGACCCTGCTCAACTGGTGTAAATCAGCGTGGCTCCAATGCAGCTAACAGAGCTATGCCCATTTACACATGCAGAGGATCTGGCCCACACTGTTTCAAAATACGACATATTTAAAATACAGGCATACATATCAGTAACCCTAGATTTAATATTCTGGTGTAACTAACAGCAATGCTTTTGGATTGCAGCATCTAAAGAATACTGACAATATACAATCTTTAACGGTGTAAAGAGATCTCAGATGTTTTGTCAAGCATGCTCCTATTTTACCTCTGGTTTTACCTCTTTCCAGTTAATGGTCATCAGTGTTTCATGTAGTCTTCTCTCTGCAGGTGGCTCCATCAGCTCCTCAGTTCCTGAAGATAAGGGCGCTGGAACAAGGTGGCATTTTTGTGAGTTTCTGTGATTAAATCTGTTGTGAAGTTGTCCTTCCCAATGTGACACAATGAGTCATTGACAGAATTGGGAACAGAACCCAGGAGTCCTGACTCCAGGACATTCCCTCCTTTACTCTGAGCTTTTATACCAATAATACATTTAGAATTTGGGCAACCCATACCAAAAGTCATTGGGTGCTTTAGCAAAATATTTTCAAAACTCTTTTTAACTTAAATAAATGTTTAAAACATATTTTTAAAAGTTCACATTCCATACACATTCCAGGCAAAGAGGTAATTAAGTGTGACGTATTCTTCACTCTTAATTTCTACCCATAGTACTCTGAAAACTACAGTGATAGAGGATAGGTGGTGAGACACAGTATCTGCTGTGAATGGCATAAGAAAAAACTTCTGTTAATCTACAATTGTCCTGAGAACTTTTCATATCAGAGTACAGCAATGAGGCAACAGTGGCAGAAATGAATGGTCATGTTTTGAACACTCCATGGCTCCTCCTTGCATACTTTTGGGAGACTAGCACTGACAACAACCTTTGTGTAGTGCTTGAGCTACAGGGAGGGCAGAGACCACATTGGCTAGTCCCTGGGTACAAGTTTCTCCTCTACATAAAATCTAGAGTCATGTGAAAATTACTTTATGTTAGTGTTTAGCAGTTTGTCCTATCCGACCCCACCAAAAACAAACAAACAGGATATTTAAAAATTATTTTAATGGTCACTTGTAAATCAGTCCATAGATCATTCACCTCTATATGTTTTTTTTCTGATATATGCCCATAGGCCCAGATTCAGAAGCACTTAAGTATATGCTTCACTTCAAGTAAATGAGAATTCCCATTTAAGAAGTCAATGGGCTTAAAGCACTGTTTAAAAGTAAAGTGTATGCATTAGTGCTTTCCTGAATTACAGTCTGTATTTCCCACACTGAAATACCGCTGTGACTCTCCTTCCTCTGAAAGCAAGGGGGGGGGGGGGTCACTTATCCCCAGGGATTACCAAGGAGAAGAAAACAACTTTTAAAAATTGAAATATTGCACTGCACTGGAGCAGATATTCCATCAGAGAGCACATCATTTGGCTTATACTTTTCTTGCACTGTATTAAATTGCAATGGTTTCCACTTAGAAAAAAAGTCATACAGTTTGTCCCTATATTGAATCATGTTAACTTTTTAAAAAAGTTCTTTATCATTGTAGGGTTTGGCAGAAACAATGGACAAGTTTTGTAGCCTTCAGTTCAGCTTGGTAAGAAGCTTGGAAGGGAGGGTGGTAAAATGTTTTTGCTTTTATTTATTTATTTATTTATTTAGGTTGCGTTTTTAACCAACTGAACATATTATTTAAACAGAAGCAGGAGCCATTTTGCACTGAATTTAGAAAATGTGTATATAGAAAAATGTTAGCAGTCTGAACTTAAATTGCTGTAGTTTGGGCTGAGACCATATTCAGTTCCAAAATAAATATAAAAAAATAGGCATTTCCAATAATTGTGAGCCTGTCACAGTAAAGCTTGTGTGGTAATTGCCATTCACCCAGTAGGACTTGTTCTTAGTCTGAATGTTCCTGTTTCTTTTTATAAGAAAAATGAGCCTGAAAACTAAAAGAAGGAGAAACTCTCAAGGAAATCAGCTTGAATTGTTTATGTGCTCTGTAGTCTTCACCCCTGGGCTCTCTCCCTCTTTGTGATTATGCAGATGTGAAGAAGAAAGTTGTGACTGGGTTGGGAAAGAAGAAATGGGTGACAATAGTCCTCATCCTCTCCATTACCTGCATCAATGGTCACTGAAATAGACAAAGCTATGGCTTGTGGTTACCTGTGACAGCTCTTGTTCTCCAACATATTCCTGAATATAGTTTGCAATTTATACACCATTATATCCCACTTAATAAAAGACGTGGGGAAAAGAAAGAGAAAAAAGCCCTCTCTACACAAGCCATACTCAAGAAGGATATAAACTTGATCTTGGCCAAACTGGATTTCAGTATATTTTGGCAAACACATCTGGATGAGACCAAACCACTTCAAAAAGAATACGCTCTATCCTAGGTCTCTGCCTGGGATAAAGCATGATTGTTAAATGGTTAAAACAGAATTTTAGCTACATCCACACCGTCTGGTGAAACTAGTCTGACCTGCTTAGATTATAATGGAGTTTAAACCACATTTAAGCATGGTAGTCACAACACAGTTGTTATAGCCGTTTAGATGGGGCCTATCATACTAGTTTAACAAGTGGATGTTATTCCAAAAAGCAACTGTCTCAGCTATTCAGTGGTTTTCAAAAACAAGCTGCACATTGCATCTCTTGAGTTCACAAAGATTGCATTACAGCTAAAATACTCTCAAAGCCTCCCAACAACATCAATTTTCGGTAGTTTGATCATCATTGACCAAGTGTCACATTTTGGGGTGCAACCCAGACCAGTGAAAGGTTGTTTCACTGCTTGTCCTGTAATCCTGAGTGCCTTAAAACACTCTGCTGCTGTTGCTTCCTGTCTGAACACTCCCAGCCAGCAGACAAGCATGCACTGAGTGTCTGTGTGTTAAGCAGCCCTAGTTCAGCAGCTCTGACTCTAGCAGCCTGCTTGTTACATAACAGCCACACACTGAAGTCCACCAGCCTTGGTTACTACTAGCCTAGTGACCCACACACACCCCCAGTCCCAGGTTTCCCCATAACTGTCTGCCCTGAAATGTCCAGTCCTCTCCTGGAACATTTAGAGAAGTAGTAAGGTCCATTGCTCTTTTAAAGAGACAAAAACAGCAATGTGTTGCTTTAACTGGATTTAATAATCATTTCAATTCAAACACAAACACTGGATTAGTTTAGATTAAAAGTAAAACATAAACTTGTTTACTAACAGAAAGAGAGTGGATTTTAAGTGAGTTCAAGTATAAGGGATAAAGTCAGAATTGGTTACAAGCAAATAAAAGTGGAAAGTGCTTTCCAGTTACTAAGACTTAACTTCAGCAACTTACAATCTTTGTTCAAGGTAGTTTCCCCATCAGTCTTCCAGTCCCAGAGACTTCAACCTCCTTGGTTGAAGGACCCATTTTTCTAGGCTTGCCAGAGCTCTGGCCCCTTGTGTCTGTCTAGTGATGGAGTCAAGATGGCTCCTTCTCTTTCCTAATATCTTCACAAACTCACTGTTTTGTCCCCAGATTTAGGATTACCTCATGCTGTCCTTTCCTTCCTGTGGATTTCCCATCCCCATGCTGATTTTTATGTAAATGGGGCTTCCATTGTTTTTGGTCACACTTTGCTTATTTTCACTGGGGATAGGTAAATAGCTGCCTTTCCTCCTGTCTGGGGGAAAACCTGTTTCTCCCTGTGTTTGGTCACAGACTTTAAAGCATAGTATCACTGAGTATTCATGTAGTGTTAATACATACATTTCACAATGATATTAATCACCAGTGTATCATTTGCTTTCATAAAAATCCTTACTTGATACCCTTTTATAATACAGTAATATTGTATACAATCAGTTGATTCAATTACTTATCTTTTGAGGTTCAGATTCTCTGTCTATAGACTAGAGGCTATCTCCTCCGCTCACTAGATTGATGGCTTTGTTTACCTTCTATATAAATGTGCCTTCATTGTCTCTGCCTGACAACCAGGCAAGTCAGACAGACAAATACTCATTCCTTTGTCTAGGGCAGACTGGCTGAAGCATTGCTTGCCAAACACATTTTAAGAATATAATTCTAGCACATATCCATAACTCTTTGTACATACCCTATACCTACATGCAAAAATATTAATGATCAATGAGTTTTCAAATGAATTATATCATGCCACCTGTTGGGTATATATCATGACAACAGTTTGTTAGGTGTAGTAAGTATGTCAGGCCTGATCAGGTTCTTCCCTCAGTACACTGCTCATCATTAACAGATAAGCTTGTTTGGTAATAATAAGCCGTGTACTGAAGAAAGAACCACAGATACTTCTCTCCTTATTGGCCTAACAGCTGCTCAATAAACTCAAAGCTTAAACACAAAGAAATGTCATTTCTTCAAGCTATTATGAATTGGGAAAGAACAACTATAAAGAAAATAGATTGAGTACTGAAGTAGGGACTAGGAGTCGGAGAGGTAGGGATGATTTTAACTGCTCAGTTTGCATCCTATTTGGCAAGTGTTGACATTTTTGCTTTCTCTTCAGAGCCTTGTACTGTTGTACATACACACTAGTACAGAGACAACTAATGATCCATTCTGTAGAATCAGGGCTTGACTTGTACCAGCAGATCAAGGATACTTGCTTGTTGTCTTCTAAAACCATCATTTTTGTCCCAGTAATTTTTTTATTGGTTTCTCCAGTACATTTCTATAAACCCACAAAATTGTATTAAGAGTCTTACAGTCTGGAACTAGTAGAGTTTTATGTGATGAGCAAATTTATTTTATTATGCCACAGTCAGGAGTTTACTTGTGATTATTTATCAGTATGTTGTTAAGCAAATGAGTACTTGGGGTACTCGTTTGCTAATTAATAATGAAGCAAAGACAATGTTTTAAAGAGCTCAACTTTTCATGAATCTAGTAAATATGGGACTCTTTCTCAATGTTTTATGGATGCTGCCATTAAATCATACATTGAACATATGGCCAGATTTTCAAAGATGTTGAGCACATACAACTCCCAATGACTTTACTAGGAACACCTCTGAAAATCCAACCAGTAGATTATGGTTATAGACATACTGAAAGGCTATTCAGAAGCATTCATTTTCTGGGAAAATAGAGATTCTGTTCCATTATAAAAGAATATCAGATTTTTTAATTTCATGAACATATATAAATAGATATACATGATAGGTTTAGAGAGAGATGATAGAGATAAAAATGTTAAGTGCTTTTAATAGTAATGAAATAAATGGATAATAAATTAGAAATAAGGAATGTTTGCTTGTGAGGGCAGTGGTGTTATGAGATTAACATTAGATAAAAATGAAAAGTACAGAAAGTGACATTTTCCATTAAGAATATAAAAAACATTTAGTGTCAAGATAGAAGTTATGTGACTGGCTTACCATGCTGACCAGTATTGTTTCATTGTTTGCTTGTTCTCCCCTTCTCTGCTGTTGAATTCATCTGTTGTCTCTCACCTTATACTGCAGTGTGGACTGTGGAGTTGTGTGTGTAAACTATAGAGAGCATCAGAGTGTTGGGTGTAACTACCTATTGTGTACATTGCTGGCATGAACAAATTCATAGCCCTGTTTCAAAGAGTATGTTACCAATAACTAGGAACCTCTTCATTCGTGCCAGCACTGTCCATGCAGGGCAGTTACAATGCAACACTTTAATGCACTTTGCAATTTACCCCACACCTAGGGTTACCAGATAGCAACTGTGAAAAAATAGGACAGGGGGTGAGGGGTAATAGGCGCCTATATAAGAAAAAGTCCCAAAAAACGGGACTGTCCCTTTAAAAACAGGACATCTGGTCACCCTACCCACACCTCCCATATTCCACACTGAGGCACAGGGTAGACAAGCCCTTAGTTAAAACTGAATAGAGAGCTGTAAGGGTATGTCTACACTTCAATTGCACAGTCACAGCTGGCCGATGCCAGCTGACTTGGCTCAGGCTAAGGGGTTGTTTGATTGTAGTGTAGACTTTCAGGCTTGGGCCACTTTTAAGAGCCATTTTTAAGAGCATGTCAAACAGTGTGTTATTTTAGAGCGCACTGCCCTGCCCCAACCAGTGTGACCTCAGATGCACGATGCATGTGAGGTCACAGTGGCTGGGACGGAGCAATGCGCTCTTCAGAATGGCATCTGATATCAGACAAAACCACATCCAGTTTTATCTGAGTATTGAATGGGGGACAAATCCTAGAAAAGAAAGACTCCTGGTTTAATCCAGATGAGTGGCCTGCCCTTTGGGAACAGCTGTCCTCTTCTCAGCTGCATCTGATTAGTTAACAAACTGACCCTTATGGGGGCAGGCCACCCTGCTACGAGAGCTTTAAAAAAGTGTTACACACATGCTAAGTATGACATTTGTTTTTGAGGGATGATATTCTTTCCATTGTTAAGGTTGCAGTCAGTGTCCATAAGCCCTATATAAATTTGGCTTAGCAAATCTGGTTTGGCCTGAAAACTGACAAATTTCCCTTAAAAACTAAAGAGAATGTATCTATTTCGCTGCTATCATTTTAAATCCAAGCAATTGCTCTAACCGAATCAGCATTACTCTCTGTGCAGAACACAGTATGATAATTCTATTTAATCCTAGTTTAAACTATCACTAAATTCATAAATGTGAACTCAGATTTCATTATCCTTAAGATAAAAAATAAACCCAACCTTTTTTAAATGAGGAAAAGATATTATTTTGGATAATAGAGTTTTTGGTCTTTTCCATCTGTGAGCTACAGAAATAAAACATAATGGATGGGCAACTCTTACATGTTGTCTTTATCAACTTTCTGAACTGATTTTGAAAGAATTCTTAATGTGATACATAACGTAAATACAGAACACAACTCCCACCTGTTCATGCTCTCTGTATGTGTGTATATATATCTCCTCAATATATGTTTCACTCTATATGCATCTGAAGAAGTGGGCTGTAGCCCACGAAAGCTTATGCTCTAATAAATTGGTTAGTCTCTAAGGTGCCACAAGTACTCCTATTCTTTTTGCAGATACAGACTAACACGGCTGCTACTCTGAAACTGTAATAAATGAAGATGCATTTATAAACCTATTTGTAATTAATAATTTACAGTGCAGATATAGGAAGAGAGAACAGTATGAAGTTTTAGTACTGCCTAGAAACCAACACAGTTATTCTCTGGTTTTGTTTTTTTGTTTTTTCTCTCCCACAGATCAGTGAAGGAGCGGAGTGCATTTTCATTCCCAAAAAACTTTTTCTAGACAAAGCACCTGTCAAGTCGAGAAAGATGGCTCTCGAGCTGGTGAAAAGCTACCCCTCAGAGAGCATAATTATGGAGAACTATGCTAGGCACCAAGCTTGGAATACCTACAAGGCCAAGCTTATTGGACAACAGCTTGAGAGACAAGCTATGCCAACTTCAGCTCGCTTTTCTTTTTAAAAGATGTCTATAGTAGCTGCCTTATGGCCAGATACTTCTTCTGTTAGTGAATGAGATAATGATGATTCTCAAGCATGTGGCTAATGGGGAAATATGTAGTGTCCATGACTATATACACATAGGATAATGCACATGTTACATGCCTTTTAAATAAAGTTTGTTCCATTGTATGGAACTGCAAATGTTTCTGTTCAATAGGCCTGATCCTAAGAGCCAACAAAGACTCCAATGGGAGTTGTTGCCCTCGAAGATCAGAGCCTAAAAATCACCTGTATTTGTCCTACATTTCTCTTTTAAATAGTATGTCAAAGTTCCTACCTCCTCCACCACCACTCCAGGTCTGTCACCAGTCTCATTGGTCTGGCCACAGTCAGTATCTGAGTATCATTTCTGTGGCCACAGTGGAAACAAAACAGCCAACACACTGTAATGGAGATTTTAGTCTTCTTCTACACTGTAAAAACTCATGTTAGACGGATGCCATTATAAAAACATTGATAAGCCTCTTGTAAACAAAAATCAGGGGAGCAGACAATCAAATACCGTGCGTTGCCAGTTAACCATGATGGGGAATGGATGGAACAATAGAAGAGGTAGAGCTGAGGCCGATATTAATGTTAGTAGACTAAAACAAGGAGTCCTGCATTTAGAGGTATATGCTTTATATTTCTTCTTTCCATTGTTGTCATAGGAAGGAATGATTCAGACTACAGAGTTGGGAGTTAAAGTCCTGAGTTCGAGCTTGCTATTAATTCACTGCATGGTCTTAAGCAAATCATTTCACTTCCTTGTCTCAGTATCCCTATTTGTAAAGTGGGCATAACAATCTATTTCACAGAAATGTTGTGAAGATAAATTACTGAACATTTATATAGTGCTTTGAACATATCGAGTGTTATATACAGTATGCAGAGCTGCCAGTAAATCTCCTCCATCTGCAGCTTTCTGTATATTCAGCCTTGTGGGGATTAATTTTTATCTCTGCAAGGCCTTTGCAGGCCTGTCTTCTGCTCTTTCTATAGCATTTCTTGTGCAAAGGAAAGACCCAGTGTATGGCGACTGCAAAAAGGAATGGCCTAGTAGAGCTAATAATCTCTGTGCCTAGCCCTGTGACAGTGTGCAGAAGGGCAAGAGAAGGATGTAAGGAGCTTGTCCTCACCTTGTGTGACAGGAGAGCAAAGGACCACAATTGCACCTGGCTCAGTGGTCAAATGGAGAAATAGAAACTCCATAGGGTGGCTTCCCTTCCATCTCAGTCAATAGAGCTAGCCAAACACTGTACTGTTGGAGGATGTAGCAACAGTCATTATTGTGCACCTTCCCTCAGTGCTCCTGACAGCATGATGCTTGCTCAAAAGTGAACTCAGAAAAGGAGGGAAGAGACAGAAGCAGAGGAAATCAAGGGAAGTGGGGTAAATGCCATCCCTTCAGAAACAGCAGGTCTCCAGGAAGAGCAACTGTCCTGATTTTAAAAGGAAAAAAAGGGGAAAATATCTTAGTAAGAAGGGACAAATTTAGCCCTGGTGTTAGGTACCCACTTTAAATTAGGGCTGAATTTGTTCCCCACACTTTACTTAAGTTATCCTCCTAACAGAGAGTGGAGAACTTAAATAAGAATTTCCATGGGGACATCCTCAGAAATATATTGCAAAATCAAAACATTTAGTTCCAAGAAAAGCACTTGGGTGACAATTAGGTATCTATCACGTTTAAAAAACAAACCTTAAAAGTGATTAAATTAATAGTTAATAATGCAGCCCTCCCTTGAACACATTGATACCTACTTTTATCCCTAAATGAAGTCATTTAAAACATGTTTAATCCCAATAAGTGTGTATATAGTTTATTCAACATTCTCAGAAAATGTTCACATTGTCAATTTTCAGAGTAACAGCCGTGTTAGTCTGTATCCGCAAAAAGAAGAACAGGAGTACTTGTGGCACCTTAGAGACTAACAAATTTATTAGAGCATAAGCTTTCGTGGACTACAGCCCACTTCTTCGGATGCATCCGAAGAAGTGGGCTGTAGTCCACGAAAGCTTATGCTCTAATAAATTTGTTAGTCTCTAAGGTGCCACAAGTACTCCTGTTCTTCTTTTTGCACATTGTCAATGAGACTTAGCCTGAATGTAAAAGCATGAGAAGTTTTTTCTTTGTCTTAAAGTTACAAAAAGGGATCAAAATCAGAACCTTTGTTACTACCTTAACACCAGAGAAGCTCTGCTAAATCACTGTCCCCCTCTGTCACTTGATCCCTTGTGGACGCCTGTGCTAGAAATTTTGAAAATCTATTTGTGAAAAAGTGATTGTAAGAGGGTGTACCTGGCCTTTGCAGCTCCCTATTGGAGGCCCGGCAGCCCTACTACTCCCCACCCCAGGAAGCAGCAAAATGGGAGGAAAACAGCAGCAAAAGTGGGTCCTCCAGGCCTGCATAAAGAGGCCTCCCTGAGGCAACCATCTTAGAAACTAGAGAGACCTGTCTTTCAAGGGGCTAACAGGGCTAATGACAGCCAATCAGAGCCCAGATAAAAGGGGCGGCAGGGCCTTAACGGTTCAGTTGCTGCGTGGGAACAGAGAGATGAGGGAGGGTGCTTGTCTCTGGCCAAAGATGCTTGAGAGCTAGCTAATGGTTGTTTTCTGGCTGCATTTTGCATAGCTGGGTTTGTAGGGTGAAAGGGGACCTGAGAACCTTAACCCTGAGATAAGGGTGAAGCTAAATGCAGGAAGAGGCCCAGGGAAATAGCAGCAATAAACTGAATCAAGTATGTGGCTGATGTTTTAGGGTCCCTAGGTTGGAACCTAGTGTGGTGGTTGGGCCTGGGTTCCCCTACTGGCCACAGGTAAAGTGGCATAAATTGGGCATAAATGAGGGGACAGGGCTTAGTTGGGAGCTGCCTGAACAAAGTGCTGTGTTTAAAGGGCCCAGAGTCAGGGCTGAAGACCCTAGTGAGGGCAAATAGATTGTATGTTGATTTAACTCAATACTCTGGAAGAGGTTCATTTGGACTTTGTGATTTGGCTGGAGAGTCAAACCACCGAAGACCCTGCCAAGATTGATTGGTAGCCTCTAGGGGGACCAGGGGTGAGAAAAGGACTATAGTACCACACCCTGCTGCTTGGAGGTGATCCAGAGGTGAGTGCCCTATTACAGTGATGGAGCAGCATAATGCGACCCACAAGTTTGTTTTTTCACAATTATTTTAATTACCATTTAAGATAAGTTTCACTATTACATTCACAGAAGGAGAATACAGCATACAGCTATTGAAAGATATGAAATGTTGAATTCCCCCCGCCACCCTAAATTTAGGAAAAGATACTACTCAGCTATAAAATGTCCACTCATCTATCCCTTCACTGCTCCCCAATCACATCTCTAAAACAAACAATTAGAAAGTTTTGCAACTGAACATTGATTACATGAGTGACATTTTTCTGACCTTCTTTCTCTCCCCCAAGCAATAGGCAGCTTTTAGCCGCCTGCTTCCACTGGCCCTGTATAGAATTATTGGATTTCCTCAGAAAAGAAACCAAGAAGTTCTGGATCTGAGACTATTATTACTCCAAGGTTTCTCAGAGAACAGCCTTGCCTATGCTGTCCATTCACTCAGTGTTATGGACCATACAAAACTGCTTCCACGAGACATTCCCTTGTGAGCAAATTATCTCCATCCGGAAACTCACTGCTGGTAATTTTGGTTGCAACTTCTTCTGAAAAGAGGATTAGAGCAAAATCACTAGCATCTATAAAAAAAACCAAATGCTCTTTATCTAGTCTTGTTTTTCTTTTAATTTTTATCTTACAATCAGTGAAATAATTGATTGTATTTATTAATATCATATATAGAGATGTTTGCTTGTATTCTAATACGAGCAACTGTTTTCCTGGGCTAGAAAAATGAGGGAAAGGACAGTTACTGAATGGAGATATGTGCAAATATCAAGGTAGTGAGTTGATAACTTAATATACATACCTAAAGCCTTCCGCCCAATGTGAGTCTACAAAAGAAAAAGCAAACAGGATGCCTAGCAACAAATGCTAGAAGAATTGGTTATGGAGCAGTTCGGCAATCAGGGAGTGCACACCACAAGGTCCTGTGATCCAGCCTCACGACTTCATATGAATAGGTTAGGAAACCTAAGCACAGTGCAGAATTGCAGAACTGTTCATCTACTGCTACAGAAAATCCGGGGCATGCATGCCTATTAACATAGACTGGTATTCTCAAGGGGGACTTAGGCTGAGCATCTAACTTCTAGAGGCCTTGCTATCAAGGGGAATTCTCAACCCCGAGTGAGGTGCCCAGGCTCCCCACACAAGGCACTGGGAGCATTAGGTACATAAAAACAGGATTCACAGAAGCCAGTACACAAAGCAGAGAACTGCCTAAGCTAACCAGTTGGAGATGCTGAGGGAAGGGGGTGGCCTAAGCCCTGCACTTCAAAGAGGCCAGGTTTACATTACATAGTTTTATTGACATAGGTACCACAGTCAAAGTTGTGAAAAATCACACCCCACTGCCAACATAGCTATGCCAGCAAACCCCCAACATGGACGCAGTTATGCCACCATATGAGTGCTTCTGTTCACATAGCTAATGTCTTTGGGATGGTAGTATAGTTATGTTGACAGAAAAACTCCTTTTGGCTACGTGATGTAGCTATACCAGCAAAGCATTTGTAGTGTAAACAAGCTCTAACTCTGGGCTGGAGGAAGATACCACCTCCACTTGGGATTCACAACTGTGAATCTTCTCTTGAAATTAGGAACATAAACCAAGTTAGTCCTTTTTGAAGAAAAACTGATGAGGAGGTGGTTCCCTGTGACCAGATGCACCCCTGTATTCACATCCTACACACTAATGTAATATTCTTTGTACAAAATATGCCTTGTGAGGTATCATTTGGAAACTAATAGCTCAGTGATCAATTATATGGTGAAATGTAAGTAGCAACATTGTATGTAAAGTTATGAACAAAAACTGAAATTATCATAGGACTGGAAGGGACCTCGAGAGGTCATCTAGTCCAGTCCCCTGCACTCATGGCAGGACTAAGTATTATCTAGACCATCCCTGACAGGTGTTTGTCTAGCCCGCTCTTAAAAATCTCCAATGATGGAGATTCCACAACCTCCCTAGGCAATTTATTCCAGTGCTTAACCACCCTGACAGTTAGGAAGTTTTTCCTAATGTCCAACCTAAACCTCCCTTGCTGCAATTTAAGCCCATTGTTTCTTGTCCTATCCTCAGAGGTTAAGAACAACAATTTTTCTCCCTTCTCCTTACAACAACCTTTTATGTACTTGAAAACGGTTATCATGTCCCCTCTCAGTCTTCTCTTTTCCAGACTAAATAACCCAATTTTTTCAATCTGCCTTCATAGGTCATGTTTTCTAGATCTTTAATCATTTTTGTTGCTCTTCTCTGGACTCTCTCCAATTTGTAGTGAAGCACTGGAATGCGTTACCTAAGGAGGTGGTGGAGTCTCCTTCCTTGGAGGTTTTTAAGGTCCGGCTTGACAAATCCCTGGCTGGGATGATTTAGTTGGGAATTGGTCCTGCTTTGAGCAGGGGGTTGGACTAGATGACCTCTTGAGGTCCCTTCCAACCCTCATATTCTATGATTCTATGATTCTATACACTGTTGACTCATATTTAGTTTGTGGCCCACTCTGACCCCCCCGATCCCTTTCTGCAGTACTCCTTCCTAGGCAGTCATTTCCTGTTTTGTATGTGTGCAACTAAAAAAAAGCCTCATCCACCTCTTCTTCCTGGAGAGGTGGTCTGTAGTAGACCCCTACCATGACATCACCCATGTTTTTCACCCCTTTTATCCTTACCCAGAGATTTTCAACAAGTCTGTCTCCTATTTCCATCTCAACCTCAGTTTCAAGCTGTACCCTTGTATACCGATATTCTAGTCATTCGTATTATCCTGTGATGCCAACTATGTCATAGTTGTGTTTATTTACTAGCATTTTGAGTTCTTCCCGCTTATTCCCCATACTTCTTGCATTAGTATACTAATCTAAGATACTGATTTGATTTCCCCCCCAGTTCTGTCTTGTCTCTCCCTTATCCCTGCTATAACAGCCCATGTTCCCCCCGAATTCCAACTCTTCTCCCAGGTTTCCATGTTTTTGACTTACCTGTGGGCTTTGGTCATCTGCCCCCTTTGAACTTAGTTTAAATCCCTCCTCACTAGGTTAGCCAGTCTCTATCCAAATATGCGCTTCTCCTTCCTCGAAAGGTGGACTCCATCTCTGCATAGCAGTCCTTCTTCCTGAAACAGCATCACATGGTCAAGGAAGCCAAAGCCCTCCTGCTGACACCATCCTCACAGCCAGGCATTCACGTCCAGGAGGCAACTGTCTCTGCCAGGGCCCCTACCCTTGACCAGAAGGATCAAAGAGAACACCACCTGCACTCCCAACTCTTTCACCCTTACTCCCAGAGCCATGTAGTCACTTCTGATCTGCTGAGGGTCATACCTTGCAGTATCATTAGTGCTCTCATAGATGACTATCAAGGAGTAGTAGTCAGAGGGCTGGATGATCCTTGACAATCCCTCCGTAACGTCCTGGATATGTGCCCCTGGCAGGCAGCATCCTCCCGGAATGTCATGTCAGGGCAACACATGGGTGTCTCTGTTCCCCTCAGAAGAGAGTCACCAGCCACCACTACCCTACGTTTCCTCCTGGGAGTGGTGGCTGTGATCCTCCCAGCTTTGGCGGTACATGGCTTCTCCTCCACCACCACTGAAGGTGATTCCTCATTGCTTGTTGCCAGGGCAGCATAATGGTTTTCCGTCACCATGGTGGGTGGGTTGGGAGTAGGGGTGGAGCACTGCCTGCTGCCAGAAGTAACCAGCAGCCAGTGTCCTCCCTGTGACAGAGCCATATCCTCCTCCCCTGGCAGTGTGACAGCAGTCCTCTGTAGCTGGATAGCTTCCTCAGCCTTGGATGTCTCCATGTGAATACTCAAGGAATTCCTCGTGGGCATGGATGCCCCTCAGCCTAGCCACCTCCTCCTGTAGCTCTCCCACCTGCTTCCTGAAAGATTCTACCAGCAGGCACCTTTTGCACTGGATGGTACCCCCAGCCTGGCTTTCTGTCAGTGGGAAATGCAGGCCACAATCTCTGCAAATCCACACCAGGATCTGGGTAGAGGCATCCATGGTTAGGTTCATCCATGGTTAGGTTCTGGATACAGGCGCAGGTGGAGGAGACAGGAGCAGCATTGGCACTGGTGATGCGGCCTTCCTAACCATAGCAATTATATTATGTCTCCCTCCCACAAACTCCCTCTCTAGCACCCCTTGGTCACTTAGCCCCTGGCTTTTAAGGCCTTTTCTCCTAGGTCAGCCCTACCCCCTCGTTAATCACACAGGGGAAGGGTGATCACAAGGCTGATTGAGGCTGATCAAAGATGATCAAGGATGATCCAGGCAACAAAGGCTCAAACCCTCCCCAGACACACAATCCCAATTGACCCGAAAGAGAAATAAGAACATCCCAAGATTAGTACTCGCGCCTTGTTCATTCAGCAAGGGGATCTCCTTCTTCCCGCCTCAAACATCCCTGTTTGTGGGCCCCTGTTCACTAGCTCCTGAAATGCGTTTACCAGACAAGTCTGGGGAGGGGGTAAATGTGTTTCTTAAAGACAAGGACAAGCTGATGCCTCTAGCCAGGTGTCATCAAAGTTGATTGGCAATCACCAGTCAAGTGGCCATTCTTTAGCAACAAAGGCAGGCGGGAACAGATCGATCTGCATTTTAGCAAACAACAAGAAGGAACCTCTTTCACCATGAGCCTCTATATCACTGTCCTCAGAGTGGGAAGAAACTTTATCTAAGGGTAACCCTCACAAAAATGCATTTCAAAGGGCAACTGGACTATAAAAGTGAGTGGAAAAACACCCCAGGTTTTCTTTCTCCCCCCCCCCTTCACCTAAGACGACAAAGGAACCACTTTTGGAGGGGTTCTGACCTGAGAATTTGGTCAGCCCTGTTGCTGGGAACATGTGGTAAAGGTTTTACCTTGAACCAAGTCTAGTTTGTTAAATTTTAGTTACTAGAAAGCATTTTATTTTTATTTCCCTTGTAATCATTTCTGACTTTAATACCTTATGCTTGCACTCACTTAAAATCTATCTCTTTGTAATTAAATAAACTTGTTTTATTTTTTAATCAAAACTAATGCAGTGTTGTGTTTAAACTGAATTGTTTGGTAACTCCAGTTGAAGTATCAAAGTGTTGTATCCTGACCCCTTACAGGGGCAATGGACCACTAACATCTGAACTGTCCAGGAGAGGGCTGGACCACGCAGAACATGTTTTGGGGGAAACTTGGAACTGGAAGTGCACTGGGAGTCCACCCTGCAAGTAGTAACCAAGGCTGGTGAAAGCCACAGTGTGACTGGAGTGGAGCTGGCAGGCTGCAGCTATACTCAGACACTCAGGGTGTGGCCTGTGTGCTGTATGGCTGTTCATGAGCAGTCCAGGTAGGGGCCTACAGCAGCAAAAGCATTGTGAGGTACCCAAGGTTGCAGGGCAAGTTGTGACTCAGCCCCCTCACTAGTCTGCACCCTGGAACATGCTAGCCACCTTATACTATATATTGGAGTGGTTAAAGCACCCAGCCAGGATATGAGAGACTCAGGTTCAAATACCCTCTGTGACTGCTGTGCAGTAGGGACTGGAACTTGGGTCTCCCACCTCCCAGGAGAGTGCCCTAACTGGGGCTTTGTCTATACTAGCATTTTTGACGGTCAGGGTGTTAAAAAAAACACATCCGTGACCGACATAAGTTTCATAAAAGCGCCAGTGTGGACAGTGCTTTGTCTGTGGGAGAGCATCTCCCACTGACATAGCTACCGCCGCTCCTTGGGGGGGTGGTTTAATTATGCCAACAGCGTATTTAATTATGTCTGGCACTGGACTTGGTGTCGGCAAACACACACACTCTAGAAAAGGGAAAGCTATCTCATATCTTATACCCGTGGAGAACTGTAGCGAGTCAGTCTGATAACTAGCTAACCTAGTGGTCAGGCAGTGGCTTCCCAGTTCTTTCCAGATTGTTCTAAGGAAGGCCCCAACTGGCTGGTATGTGGTGGGCCTCAATCCCTGAATGCCCCTTCCACATCCCTTAGGGTTCTGTCACAGTGGATGTGTGTAGGGGACCAAGGTAAGGGGATGCAGGGACGCCCACTCCACTGAGTCCCAATCCAGAGATGTTACAGTGTCTGGACCACTCATTGGTCCACTCCAAGTAATATTCCCCTCAGATAGCTTCCAACTGGGGTGGGGCTCCTCCATTTGGGGCTTGGTCATAGATTTAGGAGTATCCACGTAGTTTGCCAGTGGGACAATGTCTTGTTTCTCACACTCTCTTGTGTATTTCAAACTCCCAAAGAGGTGGGAGGAATCAGGATCACTACTTCAAGAGTAGCCTTAACAATGCTATTGCTATTCTTCTCATAGAACATTAGGGTTGGAAGAGACTTCAGAAGGTCTAAGGATGGAGATTCCACCACCTCCCTAGGTAATGCTTTCCAGTGCTTCACCACCCTCCTAGTGAAATAGTTTTTCCTAATATCCAACCTAGACCTCCCCCACTGCAACTTGAGACCATTGCTCCTTGTTCTGTCATCTGCCACCACTGAGAAGAGACGAGCTCCATCCTCTTTGGAACCCCCCTTCAGGTAGTTGAAGGCTGCTATCAAATCCCCCCTCACTCTTCTCTTCTGCAGACTAAATAAACCCAGTTTCCTCAGCCTTTCCTCATAAGTCATGTGTTCCAGCCCCCTAATCATTTTCGTTGTCCTCTGCTGGACTCTCCAATTTGTCCACATCCTTTCTGTAGTGGGGGACCCAAACCTGGACTCAGTACTCCAGATGTGGTCTCACCAGTGTTGAATAGAGGAGAATAATCACTTCCCTCGATCTGCTGGCAATGCTCCTACTAATGCAGCCCAATATGCCGTTAGCCTTCTTGGCAACAAGGGCACACTGTTGACTCATATCCAGCTTCTTGTCCACTGTAACCCCCAGGTCCTTTTCTGTAGAACTGCCATTTAGCCAGTCAGTCCCCAGCCTGTAGAAGTGCCTGGGATTCTTCCAGCCTAAGTGCAGGACTCTGCACTTGTCCTTGTTGAACCTCATCAGATTTCTTTTCGCCCAATCCTCCAATTTTTCTAGGTCACTATGGACCCTATCCCTACCCTCCAGAGTATTTACCTTTCCCCCCAGCTTAGTGTCATCCGTGAATTTGCTGAGGGTGCAATCCATCCCATCATCCAGATCATTAATGAAGATGTTGAAAAAAACTGGCTCCAGGACCAACCCTTGGGGCACTCCGCTTGATACCGGCTGCCAACTAGACATTGAGCTGTTGATCACTACCCGTTGAGCCCAACGATCTAGCCGGCTTTCTGTCCACGTGATAGTCCATTCATCCAACCCATACTTTTTTCACTTGCTGGCAAGAATACTGTGGGAGACTGTATCAAAAGCTTTGCTAAAGTCAAGGTATATCACGTCTACCACTTTCCCCATATCCACAGAGCCAGTTATCGTATCATAGAAGGCAATCAGGTTGGTCAGGCATGACATGCCCTTGGTGAATCCATGTTGACTGTTCCTGATCACCTTCCTCTCCTCCAAGTGCTTCAAAATGGATTCCTTGAGGATCTGCTCCATGATTTTTCCAGGGACTGAGGTGAGGCTTACCAGTCTGTAGTTCTCCAGATTCTCCTTCTTCCCTTTTTTCCTCACAGCTCCTGGTGTTAGCCTCACTTCCTGGTGCAGTCTGTAGCTCCTTCCCTTGGGCTATCAGTGCCCTTTTAAACTATCCCTCCATCTGGAGCATGCCCTCCAGCTGCTGAGGAGTTGTGCCTCCATAGCCCAGTACTGCTCTTTTCCTTTGTCTGGTTTAGTGTGGGGTCTGTAAACTGCATCACAAGGACACAAGTCCAAATCAATTTACTTTTAACAATATAAGAAATCACGAATAATCGTTTGCTTATATTAGAAATGAATATGGTATATTGCAAACAAATGGTGAATCAGTCAACAAAGTTTGAAGTGATTATTTTGAAAGAATGATGAGTGAGGAGAATCCCAGGGAGGAAGTAAGAACATGTAAGCCAAACCAGGGCATGATAGATTGCATGGAAGAGGTGGCAGAGGTACTTAGGAAAATGAATAAGGAGAAAGCATCTGGGCCAAATGAACTACCCATAGCTATGATGAAGCTATTGGGAAGGGAGGGATCAAATATCTTACAAGTTTGTTCAGTGACATTCTTAGAAAAGGAAAATGCCAAATGAATGGTGTAAAAGCTTTGTGGTGCCCATTTTCAAACACAAAGGGGATATTACACTTTGTGCTAATTATTGCCTGATTTAGCTAATGTCATGCTATGAAACTATGGGAGAAAATTATTGAAAATTGTCTCCATGGAATGGTTGAAATTTGGAAGGGTCAGTATGGATTCGTGCTAGGAAGGAGCACAGTTTACGCCATATTTGCACTATGAATCCTCATGGGAGAAGTTCAGAGAAGAGAAATGGCAACTGAATATGGGATGTGAGGACCTGAAGAAGGCATATGATTGTGGTATACCAAGAGAGCTAGTTTGGTGAAGTTTGTGATGGAGAGGATATGAAGGATATGTCTGTCTGATCCAGGATATGTATGATGGAAAGACTACCAGAGTCAAAACTAATGGGGCTACAGTAGAGAATTTCCAGTAAATGTTGGCCTGCATCAGAGGGTCAGTGTTGAGCCCCTTTTTGTTTGCAGTTGTCGTGGATGCGATAAGTGGAGTATACAAAGGGAGCCACTAATGACTTAGTGATACGTGCTGAAGATTATGAGACCCTGCAAGCCAACTGTGTCTCCTCCCCAAGTGTAGCTGTCCAGTCCAACCCCTCTCGCTAACAGGTTGTGATAGCTCCCTGGGCGAGCAGCAGCTCCTTGCACAAAACATTGGGGAAGATGATTGTTCCTCTTCCCAACAGGAAGTGTCAGATCAGTTAGCTGCCAGGTTGGCTAGTTGTAGCTGCTGTTTGATGTCAATGATGCTGTGAGCTCTCTTACAGGGGAATAGCACAGATATTATTACTGACATTAATTACCATATTTTATCATTCCAGATTGATTAAAAAAATCCAGGTGTTAATTATATACCATATATCTATACATGTGTCCACAGCCATAGATATATTCATATATACACTAAAGGAGCCCTATTGTACCTATTACTGCTTCTCAATTTCTAAATAGGTGCATAAGCAAGAGTGCCTTCTTCATCTGTGCTTGCAAGTGTAATGTAAATTTTCCCTGCCCTTATCATTCCAGACTAGATTATCGCACCATTTTTAATTTGGACCTATGCTTGACCAGTACAAACTTTAGCATGTGCAAAATGCATCTGTCCACTTACTCACCAGCAGTGTGCACAGAAGGCATATTGCAACTCTAGAGGCTGCACTTGCTGCCAGTAGATTTCCAGGTGCATTCCAAAGTGTTAGGTTTGTTCTATAAAACCCGTTACAATTTAAACCTGGGGTGACAAAGGAAGCTTCGCAACTGGTGTAAATTGTCATAGTTCCATTGCTGAAGAGCTATGACAATTCACACCAGTTGGAGATCTGCCCCTGAGTAGCTAAGTGACCTCTCTTTTTGGGCTCCATCCTGCAAACATTTTCTTATGTGAATAGTCCCACTGATGGCAACTACTTGTATGAATGATGGTTTGGGGAAGCAGCCACTTGGTGTAATACCATGCCAACTGAGATCTACTGGACTGCTCAAGTTCACCATCTCTATGAACCCAAGTGTTTGGGGAAGGATAGTCAAAATGGAGACCTCTAGACTTCAGAATTTGCTTTTTCCCACAGGTCCAACAAATATGAGTGCATTGACCATCTGGGCATACTGCAAGACACATCTACTGTATATGCTCTGGTTTTTCTTGAGAGAAGAGGGTTTTAGTTGGGGATCAGAGATCCTGTTATTGTATATGAATTTCAGTGGATTGAACCTAGAGAATTATTAATAGACACTGTATATGTCAAAAGAATATATACTATATCCATACATGCTATATACAAACACATAATGGAATGAACCAAAGGCTGGCCTGACTGAGATGCTATGCACACCTCATTGAATGAAATGATTTTGCATGAATAGGAGCGAAGGGAAGAGATTGGACCATTCTACTGGTGAAACTCAGGAAAAAATGTTAAGGCTGCAGAGATTGCTAAGCAAGGAAGGGGGCAGTAAGTAGAGAATTTCTATGTGATGTTAATGAATGCAATGAATGTGCTGAATTGTAGGAGCTAGACACTGTAAGAGGGAACTAACAATTATTTGTGAAAAATGAGAAATAGATTTGGAAAATGCAGTTCCAGAACCTTTGGACTGAGGGGAAGAAGATGTAGCTAGCCTGCAGGCAAGCTGAGTATTTCTAGTAGGGCAGGCCAGAGCAGGTTATATTGCTGCCTGCTGCACTTTTAATCCTCCTCCCCATACGAAGGGAAATTGGAGTTAGACCTGCCCTGTGACCTTGTGTCTCCTTGAGGCTTGTTTCCACCTTTGGCAAGCCTCTCCTCCCACAGGTGCCAACAGCCTGCCAACTCTGTGTTGGCTCACCAGGGCAGGACTGTAAAGTGCTGGAAGGCAGCAGCCTAGAACATCAACATCCATTTGTGCCTCCTGCTACTCTTCTAGGCCTAATGGTTTCATTTTCTGTGGACCCCCCATTAGATCTTTATTAGCAGCATTTAAAAGCACCAGTGCCTTTTCCAGACATAGGGTCTGAACCTGAAGATCCAGAAGTCTGTCCTACTATGCCCCTGGTAGCAACCACTCTGCATTTTTCTCACTGGCTTACAAAGTAAAAACTTATTGTTAGAGCCATAGCCACTACATTTTAATCTGGATCTCAAATTTCCCAGAATTCAGGGCTGCTCAGATCTGGAAGTTTGGTTTAGCTTCTTGGAAGAAGAGTAAGCCAATATCAAGTATCTGAAGTTCTGGATCTCATACCTTCTGAGTTAAGGGTTTGGGTGTCCTAGGTCCTGATCCTGCTATCTGCTCTGTACAGCTGGACATCTCTGCTGTTGCAGAGCCCCATTGACATCAATAGGGGTCAGCATAAGTGCAGGGGTCCACCCATGCAGAACAACTTGCAGGATCAAAACTTTCCATTGTGAGTTCTTTGGATCAGAAACTGTTGAGATGTGGGAGCACACTACATAATTGTTGATGTATTATTCCTTTTGGAAATGAAGATAGCTGTAGTAAAACAAAGTTAATACATTACATCAAACCACTAGAGAGGATTATTTTTTGTGACAGATTGCAGAGAAACCCCAAGTTCTCCATACTCGGAGGCAAACAACTTGATTTTTTTTCTGTACTTTAGTGATCTATCATTGCAGTAGGATGAGACTGGATTAAGATGCTGCATCTCAAATTTTAATGACATTGTACATATACAATAAAAGAACATTTCCATATGGACCAGGATTTGTTTAAAATTGTGTGCTTGCATACCCTATAGTCAAGATAAAAAGAAATGTATATCATGATCTCAGAGTAGGTTTATTTGGATTAAAAACTAATTTAATGCATTATGAAGTATAGCAGATCTTCTCAACAAATTAGCACATGACAGTTTTAAAATACAAGTTTAATACACGAAATGTTTTAATATGGATTTTGTCTAGAGAGCTAACTATTAAATTAAGAATAAATTATGCATAATTGAAATTATTACTGAATTATCACAAGTTAAATTATAAAGATTTTATGGGCAGTAAAACATAGCAGAAAGAGATGAATGACTATACACAGGCCTTGTACTTTTAAGGGCTTGTAGCATTGTGTATGTGCCCCACTGCAAGAAACAACCATCCCAGACAAGGAAGTATAACAGTGTATTTAGTACTTTAGGGCGGCAGCAAGGTGTGAAGGGATGAGCATAGGGTTAAGAGTCTGGAGAACAAAAGTTCTAATCCTGGGTCTTCTAATGATGCTGTGGGCAAGTTTCTTTGCTCCTCTGCCTCAGCTTCCCCATCTGCACCGGAAAGTATAATCGTATTTAATCACCTCACAAGGTTGTGAGGTGATTATGTAGCCTTTGTACACTGCTTCAAAGATATGAAATGTGATACGTCTGTTGAGTGCTATTAATAGTCTCTGTGGGTTGTGTATGGAATAGATGTACTTTTGCTGGTGGTCATACACAAGCAGAACCCTTGGCAAAGGAAGTGTTAACTTCCTAGTAGATACCATCTGGGGAAAGATGGGCCAAAATTGAATAAGTGACAAGTTCCAGAGATTTGCAAATAGAACCAGCGAAAATATACCCAGTGATAAGTGAAGGCTAATTCTCTTCAATTACTAATTGCCCAGCGGATGGTCTGAAGCAAATAAGATGAAGCCAGCACATGCTGGTTGCTTTTTACTTTACTTTGTGTGAGAGGCCACATAGCGAAGTGTTAAAGTATAAAAAGGAGCACTAGAGGCAGTGTTTAGTGTAGTGCTGGGGAGGAGCCAGTGGTCGTGGTACATGTAGACATGGGGAAGGATAGGAGAGAGGTCCTGGAGGCCAAATTTAGGCTGCTAGGTAAGAGATTGAAGTCCAGGACCTCCATGGTAGCATTCTCTGAAATGCTTCCAGTTCTACACGCAGGGCCAGTTAGACAGGCAGAACTGCAGGGTCTTAATATGTGGGTGAGATGATGGTATAGGGTGGAGGGGTTTAGATTTATTAGGAACTGGGGAAGCTTTTAGGAGCTTTAGGAGAGGGGGAGCCTATACAGGAAGGATGGGCTCCACCTAAACCAAAACGGAACCAGATTGCTGGCGCTTAAAATTAAAAAGGTCGTAGAACAGTTTTTAAACTAAGGGCTGGGGGAAAGCCGACAGGTGCGGAGGAGCATGTGGTTCGGACATCCCTTAGGGGAGGATCTATAAATGGAGATTCCCTATGTCCTAATAAGGAGGAGAGGATGGAAAATGATAAAATAATGTGAGAATCTGATGAGAAGAGGACAAATGAAAAAAAGTCTGATTCAATTACACTATGCAATAGGGGACAGCCAAAAAATGACAAGTTTTTAAAATGCTTATATACCAATGCTAAAAGTCTAAATAATAAAGATGGATGAACTAGAGTGCCTGGTATTAAATGAGGATATTGCTATAATAGGCATCACAGAAACCTGGCGGAATGAGGATAATCAATGGGACACAGTAATACCAGGGTACAAAATATATCGGAAGGACAGAACAGGTCGTGCTGGTGGGGGAGTGGCACTATATGTGAAAGACAGCGTAGAATCAAACGAAGTAAAAATCTTAAATGAACTAAATTGTACTATAGAATCTCTATGGATAGTAATTCCATGCTTGAAAAATAAGAACATAGCAGTAGGGCTATATTACAGACCACCTGACCAGGATGGTATTAGTGACTCTGAAATGCTCAGGGAGATTAGAGAGGCTATTAAAATAAAAAACTCAATAATAATAATGGGGGATTTCAACTATCCCCATATTAACTGAGTACATATCACTTCAGGAAGGGATGCTGAGATAAAGTTTCTTGACACCTTAAATGATTGCATCTTGGAGCAGCTAGTCCTGGAACACACAAGAGGAGAGGCAATTCTTGATTTAGTCCTAAGTGGAGCACAGGATCAGGTCCAAGAGGTGAATGTGAATATAGCTGGACTGCGTGGTAATGGTGACCATAATATAATCAAATTTAACATCCCTGTGATGGGGAAAATTCCACAGCGGTCCAACACTGTATCATTTAATTTCAGAAAGGGGGACTACACAAAAGTGAGGAGGTTAATGAAACAGAAATTAAAAGATACGGTACCAAAAGTGAAATCCCTGCAAGCTGCATGGAAACTTTTTAAAGACACCATAATAGAGGCTCAACTTAAATATATACCCCAATTTAAAAAACATAGTAAGAGAACCAAAAAAGAGCCACCGTGGTTAAACAACGAAGTAAAAGAAACAGTGAGAGGCAAAAAGGCATTCTTTAAAAAGTGGAAGATAAATCCTAAGAAGGAAAATAGAAAAGAGCATAAACTCTGGCAAATGAAGTGTAAAAATATAATTAGAAAGACCAAAAAAAGAATTTGAAGAACAGCTAGCCAAAGACTCCAAAAGTAATAGCAAATTTTTTTAAAATACATCAGACGCAGAAAGTGTGTTAAACAACCAGTGGGGCCACTGGATGATCGAGATGTTAAGGAGCACTCAAAGACGATAAGACCATTGCGGAGAAACTAAATGAATTCTTTGCATTGGTCTTCACTGTGGAGGATGTGAGGGAGATTCCCAGACCTGAGCAATTCTTTTTGGGTGACAGATCTGAGGAACTGTCCCCAATTGAGTTGTCATTAGAGGAGGTTTTGGAACAAATTGATAAACTAAACAGTAAGTCTCCAGGACCTGATGGTATTCACCCAAGAGCTCTGAAGGAACTCAAATGTGAAATTGCAGGACTAACTGTCATCTGTAACCTATCATTTAAATCGGCTTCTGTACCAAATGACTCTAGCTAATGTGATGCCAATTTTTAAAAAGGGCTCCAGAGGTGACCCTGGCAACTACAGGCCAGTAAGCCTGACTTCAGTACTGGGCAAATTGGTTGAAACTATTGTAAAGAACAAAATTGTCAGACACATAGATGAACATAATTTGTTGGGAAATAGTCAACATGGTTTTTGTAAAGGGAAATGATGCCTCACCAATCTACTAGGATTCTTTGAGGGGGTCAACAAGCATGTGGACAAAGGAGGTCCTGTGGATATAGTGTATTTAGATTTTCAAAAAGCCTTTGACAAGGTCCCTCACCAAAGGCTCTTAAGCAAAATAAGCAGTCATGGGATAAGAGGAAAGGTTCTCTCATGGATTGGTAACTGGTTAAAAGATAGGAAACAAAGGGTAGGAATAAATGGTCAGTTTTCAGAATGGAGAGAGGTAAATAGTGGTGTCCTTCAGGGACCTGTACTGGGCCCAGTCCCATTTAACATATTCATAAATGATTTGGAAAAAGGGGTAAGCAGTGAGGTGGTAAAATTTGCAGATGATACAAAATTACTCAAGATAGTTAAGTCCCAGGCAGACTGCGAAGAGTTACAAAAGGATCTCACAAAACTGGGTGACTGGGCAAGAAAATGGCAGATGAAATTTAATGTTGATAAATGCAAGTAATGCATATTGAAAAACATAATCCTAACTATACATATACAATGACGGGGTCTAAATTTGCTGTTACCACTCAAGAAAGATCTTGGAGTCATTATGGATAGTTCCCTGAAATCATCCACTCAATGTGCAGCAGCAGTCAAAAAAGCGAACAGAATGTTGGGAGTCATTAAGAAAGGGGTAGATAATAAGACAGAAAATACCATATTGCCTCTATATAAATCCATGGTACATGCACACCTTGAATACTGCGTGCAGATGTGGCCGCCCCATCTCAAAAAAGATCTATGGAATTGGAAAAGGTTCAGAAAAGGGCAACAAAAATGATTAGGGGTATAGAATGGCTTCCATATGAGGAGAGATTAATAAGACTGGGACTTTTCAGCTTGGAAAAGAGGCGACTAAAGGGGGATATGATAGAGGTCTATAAAATCATGAGTGGTATAGAGAAAGTAAATAAGGAAGTGTTATTTACTCTCATAATACAAGAACAAGGGGCCACCAAATGAAATTAATAGGAGCAGGTTTAAAACAAACACAAAGAAGTATTTTTTCACATAATGCACTGTGAACCTTTGGAACTTCTTGCCAGAGGGTGTTGTGCAGGCCAATACTATAATGGGGTTCAAAAGGGAGCTAGATAGATTCATGGAAGATAGGTCCATCAATGGTCCATCAATGGCTATTAGCCAGGATGGGAAAGAATGGTGTCCCTAGCCTCTGTTTGCCAGAAGCTGGGATTGGGTGACAGGGCATGGATCACTTGATGATAACCTGTCTGTTTATTCCCTTTAGGGCACCTGCCATTGGCCACTGTCAGAGGACAGGATACTGGTCTTGATGGACCTTTGGTCTGACCCAGTATGGCCGGTCTTATGTTCTTATTGTGCCAGGAATAGGGACAGGCAGGGCCGCCCAGAGGATTCAGGGGGCCTGGGGCAAAGCAGGGGAGCGGACATAAAAAAAGGTGCCACCTGCTACGGCGCTTGTACTCACCGGGCGGCACTTCGGCGGTGGGAGGTCCTTCACCTCACTCCGGGACTTCCGTGGCACTGAAGGACCCCCTGCAGCCGAAGTGCCGCTGAAGTCCCAGAGCGAGCTGAAGGACCCCGTGCTGCTGAAAACCCGGAGCACCGCTGGGTGAATAAAAATTAAAAAGGTGCCTCTAGCCAGGAAAGGGATTCTCGGCCAGTGCTTGTGGGGCCCCTGTGGAGCCCGGGGCCTGGGGCAAATTGCCCCACTTCCCCGCCCCTTCCCCCCCCCCAGGTAGCCCTGGGGACAGGAGAGTGTTTGGATGTTATGAGGCTAGCTTGGGATCTTGAGTGTACTCTTGTCCCTCTGTTTAGGGCATTCAAGCTGACTATACTGTACTTTTCTGAGAGGACACACTGCCTAGCAGCTAAAAAGCAGGACTGAGAGTCATGAGTTCTAGGTCCTTATCATGACTCTACAATTTACTGTGTGCGTTTGGGTATGTCACCTTCTTTAAGACTCAGTTTCCTCATCTGTAAATGGGAAAACCATCACTTACCTACTTCACAAGAGCTTTGTCAGGCTTAGTTCACTAATTTTTGTAAATTACTGTGACCTGTCCAGGTAGAAGTCAATATAAGAGTGCCCAATATTAAGGGTTTATTATCCTTGTACATGACTTAGGAACTTGGTTGTGAAAAATCCTTTTATTTTCTCAGTTCAGTGGACATTTTTAATGGAAGGAAAACCATGAGAACTAGAAACTTGTGGAATTACCTTTTTCCTGGCAGGGCCGGCTCCAGGCACCAGCCAAGCAAACTGGTGCTTGGGGTGGCAGCTTGTAGGAGGCGGCATTCCACCCAAACCTAGGGCGGCACGGCCGCTTTTTTTTTTTTTGGTGGTGTTCCGCTCCAGCCACCCTGTAGGGGGCGGCGGCGCAGAGGACGGGAGTGCCCTGCAGCAAGTAGAACAATGAGAGAACCAGTGCCACCTTCTTTTTTTGTATGGCAATAGCGGAAACACAACGGTGTGACTAGAGGTGGATCTTAAGGTCTCTTATCCAGCCCAGAGCACCACACTAGAGTTGCAGTTCATTGATTTCCTCACTTTCCATCTACGGAGTAAGTATATACATCTTCCATGTTGAGTGTGGATACAAGTTAAGAGCTGTCCATATATGCCATGTGGAGAAGAAGCCTGGGACTTGCAGAGTTTTTGTTTTGGTACGCTGGTAGCTAACAAAGGCTTCAGACTATCTTCTGCAAACATCCTTTTCTTCTACAAAGAGGGCTGTGTCATGAGACCAGAAGGATTCTCTTTATTTTAGTCAGTGACGAGGGGAGTATTCTAGGTCACGGAGGAGCAGTAGTGTGGTATTTGCCATGATCTTTATGTACTCTCTAATTGTCCAACATCTCGTTGGATAGTTGCTGGCGCAATGTTAGCGAGTACCAATAGCCACGGACATGACCACTGCCTAGCAACTTTACAGAGAAGATGTCTATCCCCAAAGAGATACAACACTTCAGTGCCATTAGAGCTTTCCATTGTAGTCAAACACATCTGATTATAGTAATGATATAATAAATGCCAGCCTGAGTATAAATTAAGCTTTCATGGTCATTGGGTCTGAAGTTAAAAGGGAGTTCAGGAGCAAGAAAGTTTTTAAGTTTTAAAGAAAAGTTTAAAAAAATATTTGAAGGACATCCCACAAATCCTTAGGAAAAAAACATGCATTCATGTTGTCCAGACTGATCAATCATGTAAGCATCTCAGGGGGAGAGAGCAAATTTCCATTTCTCTAGAATGCCAGCAGTGAGGCCACCAAATGAGGCTCCATTAAAACATTCTCCTGCTCATCCAGGCTGCTTTGTCTTGTGCTTTTCCAAATGATTAATTTGTGATTCGGACACATGACAAATAAGCCAAAGGGTAGTCAGAGGCAATGAAAAAGGGATTAACAGTTTCAGCATGTCATGTATTCCAGAAATTAGGCTGTGTAATTGGTTTGAAAAGTGTCAGAACATGGCACTGAACAATGAGTTTCTGACAGACACGGAACCTTGCTCCTTGCGTGCTCCCCATGAATTTGACAGGAGTCCTGTCTCTTCAGAGGTAAGCCTTGAAACAAAGTGCACTTGAGTGTTTTCAGTTTAGCTGTGACTGATGCATAATAAGCTGTTTATTTCTGCAGTGCCCTCTCCCCCATGAAGCATTTACTGTTTTGCTGAAGTGCATGTTGAAGAAATCCAATAGTCAGTTAAGTCTTATTAGCTGAGCTCATTATCTTGAAAGCAGGGTTTAAAGAGACCCAGCAGAAATAGAGTTTGGGCACTTAACTCTCAGTCTGTGTTGTGATGTTAATAGAGAAAATCAGCCTGGACTTGTGCATTTTTTTGCTACTGTCTTACACACAAAGCCTGAAATCTGTGTTCACTCCCCCAGCAGTGTCAAGTCTGATGTTCCTTGCTATTATTGGAGGACTTATTTGAGGGGGAGAAGGGGATAGAATTTACTTTTTGGCTTTTCTTTGGCCCCATCCTTGTAATAGCTGAATGACTGACAGTCATCAATGAATTTAGCCTCCCATCACCCCTGTTAAAGAGGGAAAATAATGTTCTTCATCAACCTGACTCTTTCACTCCTCTCCCTGAAAGGACCATCTCACCAACCCTGCCTTACCCCCAACTTCTGTTTGTTTCAGCTGCTGACACTATGGAGACAGTCCCATGACTATTAAGACTATGTCCACTACAAGTCAGCTCTCTCCTACTTCCACTCTGCTGTTTTCCTGATCCAGCAGCACAACTCCTCTCAACAACGCCCGCACATGCAATCCCAGGGCATATCCTTATCTTGCTGTTTGTTTCTCTATAGCATTAGGAGCTTTCTCAACTGTGAACTGGAAAGTGGGGCAGTTGCTTCCTTGTTAAGAGTTTTTCTCCCAACAATTCTAGTTGTACAAGCATTAAACATGATCTAACGCTGCCTCCACCAGTTGCCTCCTACCATCTTCCCCCTCTTCTTTCTTCTGAATCCCAATCTTTCTGTAATGACACTGTCTCATGTTCCCATCCTCACCAGCTCCAATGCTTACCCTCACCATCACTCCCATTCCTCATGGGTTCTCTGTTAGTAGCTATGTTGTGTAGGGAAAGAAGAAAAAAGTTTTCATTTCTGTCCCTTCTCGTACAAGCCAGAGCTCTTGAAAACCTCTGTCATGTGCTTTTCCAGGGAAGTTGATGCAACTATCCAGGAGTTGGGCTCTGTAATCCATTAGGGCTTTCATTATAGTGGAGTAGTAGCTTTCAAGCTGATATTTGCCTGTAGTGGGTAGGGACTTGGAAAAAAACAATTCCTTCAATAGCTTCACTGCAGTTGGGGAAGCTCCATTCACATTAAAACCCTCCCTTTTCTTATCAGGGATATTTTAGCTCAAACTCTTACAGCCCTGCAGGACGTTATTGCACTGCAAATCTTTTACCCAGTGGGCCCAGCTGCAGACTTGCCCATCACAAACATTTGAGCCATGAATGGTACTTTATTTGTAACCAACTTAGAATCATAGACTCATAAGGTTTGAAGGGACCGCAAGGATCATCTAGTCTAACCCCCTGCCAAGATACATGATTTGTTGTGTCTAAACCATTCAAGATAGATGGTTATCCAGCCTCCTTTTGAAAACCTCCAGTGAAGGAGTTTCCACAACCTCCCGAGACAGTCTGTTCCATTGTCCTATTCTTACAGTTAGGAAATTTTTCCTGAAATTAATCTAAATCTGCTGTGCTGTAGTTTGAACTCATTGCCTCTTGTCCTGCCCCCTGTGGCAAGAGAGAACAGTTTTTTCCTCCATTTTTTTTATGGCAGCCTTTCTGTATTTGAAAACCACTATCATATCCCCCCTTAATCTACTCTTTTCCAAATGAAACATACCCCGTTCCTTCAACCTTTGCTCAGATGGCTTGCATTCCATCCCTTTGATCATCTTTGTTGCTTGCCTCTGCATCCTTTCCAGTTTTGCTACATCCTTTCTATACATTGGTGACCAAATTTGGACACAATACTCCAACTGAGGCCTAACCAGCGCTGAGTAGAGCAGTACTATCACCTCCCGTGATTTTCTTTTTTTGCAGCAGCAGTGCATTGCTGACTTATGCAGAGGTTATGATTCACCACAACTCCCAGAGACTTCTCAGCAGTGCTGCTGTCAAGCCAGTTTTGCCCCATTCTGTATTTGTGCATTTGGTTTTTCTTTCCTAAGTGCAGGATCTTACATTTGTCTTCGGTGAATTTCATTTTGTTGTCTATAGTTCAGTTCTCCAATTTATCAAGATCCCTGTGAATTTTAAACTTTATCTTCCAAAGTATTGGCAACCCCACCCCAGCTTTGTGTCATCTGCAAATTTACCAGTATTCTATATTATTTATATATATTCTGGCACGTCTGGGAATAGCATGGACCCACCCCTGCCAGTGTCACCTTGTATGCACAGTGTGTGCAATATCACGGGGAATGCTTGTAACAATGTTGGACTCACCCCTGCTACGCCTCCTGCTGGTTATCCTGGGAATTAGCTCAATCCAGCCTGGAGCCCCCTCTGCAGGCCGGTGATCCACCTTACTGCTACTGGCCCCCGTGTCCCTCCCAGGACCTTGGTGCCCCTTTAATTGGGTCTCCCCCTCACAGGGGAACCCCACCCACTATCCCCACCTTGCCTCAGTATCAGGCTACTACCAGTCTTCATCTAGCCCCATGCCCAGGGCAGACTGCAGTATCAGCCTACTCATCACTGGCAAGGGTGGGTTTGGACCTGCTGCCTTGGCCTACCCCTGGGTTGCCCTCTGCAACCCGCAGTACCCCTTGGCCTTCTACTAGGCCACAGCCTGGGGCTTTCCAGGCCAGAGCTCCCCAGCTCCTCAGCCTTTCCCCAGCCCTGCTCCACCTAGGTACTCTATCTCAGCTCCCTGCAGCCAGGCCCTTCTCTCTCTGAGTACAGAGAGAGACTGTCTCCTTGCCCCGTGGCTCAAGCCTTTATAGAGCCAGCTGGGCTCTGACTGGGGCATGGCCCAGCTTGCAGCTGCTTCCCCCAATCAGCCCAGCTCTTTCTTTCCACAGCCCAGCCCTCTGCAGGGCTGGCTTTAACCCTCCCCAGGCAGGAGCGGGTGACCACCCTGCTACAATGCTATTGTCAAGAGTGCCCTGCCCTGTCCCTACCAGTATAATCTCGAATGCAGCTTGTGTATCATGTCACACCAGTGGGGGCAGAGTGGCTCACTATTCAAAATGGGGTCCCCCCATCTATCCAATTTTGTCCAATCATGTCCAATTTTGTCCTAGTACTGGATGGGGGACAAACCAGCCAAGAAGAGGACTCTCTGGTATAAAACCAGGGCCTGCCTAGTGGGAGTGGGAGTGTTCTAGGGAGAGTTTAATGGATGGGTGGCAGGGGTTGAAGTTGTGGTGGAAATCTATAAGGGAGTTTAGGTCATCTGCCTAGAAGATGGGTTTTTTTTCATCCTCACACTAGCATCAACTTCCTGAATTTTCATGCTCTGGACAGATGACCTAAACTCCCTCAGATTTCCACCATAACTTCAATCACTGCCACCATTCATTTAACTCTCATTAGAACAATCCCATGCTAGCATCAGCTTCCTGGAAACTCAATCAGCTTCAACAATGGAACCTTACAGACAACTATATACAAGAAACCCATAGATCACCACACCTACCTTCACAGACCCAGTAACCACCCCAAACACACTGAGAAATCTGTTCTCTACAGCCAGGCACTCAGATACCAGAGAATATGCTCCGAGGAGAAAGTCTGGGATATACATCTTAACACATGTAAACCTGCTTTCACTAGATAAGGACATTCCACCAGAGAGGTAGATTGCGTGGTGGAACAGACCACCCAAATATCCCAAGAAAATACAGAAATAAAACCCCCTTTGCCGACACGCCTCTAGTTGTCACCTACCACCCCACACTGGAATCCATATGGTTTATGATCAAATAATTACAACCCAAACTCAATGAGGACCACATCCTGAAAGGAATCCTTTTCTGAATCCCCTCTTCTGGCCTTCAAACAATCCCTAAACACCATCAGAAGCAAGATCCCCACAGACCAGGGCCCACCAACTCCAAGCAGCACCACACCCTGCCAGAACAGATGCAAAACCTGTAGATATATCTGCACTGCTTAGGGTTACCATACGTCCTCTTTTTCCCGGACATGTCCGGCTTTTCGGCAGTCAAACTCCTGTCCGGGGGGAATTGCCAAAAAGCCGAACATGTCCGGGAAAATGGCGGCTCTACTCCTCCCCTGACTCTTCGGCTCTGTTTAAGAGCCGGGCTGCCCGAGCGCTACCGGCTTCGGGCAGCCCCCGTGCCTGCGGACCCTGCGCCGCCGGAGCCCGGGAGGGGAAATGCCCGGCTGGGGGCGCAGGGTCTGGAGGCATAGGGGCTGCCCAAAGCCCGAGCGCTACCGGCTTCACGGTTTGCCGGGCAGCCTCCAGACCCTGCGCCCCCAGCTGGGCGCTTCCCCTCCCGGGCTCCAGCTGCGCTGGGGAAGCGCCAGCCGGGGGCTGCCCGGCAAACCGTGAAGCCGGTAGCCTCAGGCAGCCCTTTCCGCGTGGCTGGGAGTGGGAGGGAGGAGGGGGCGGAGTTAGGGCGGGGAAGGGGCGGAGTTGGGGCAGGGCTAGGGGTGGGGAAATGGGCGGGGCCAGGTCCCATGGAGGGTCCTCTTTTTTTATTTATTAGATATGGTAACCCTAGCACTGCTCAATATTATCCAGGGTTCTCTCAACCCAAAACTCTTGGTAACTTTACTCTTTGCAAGGTGGTATAGGAAATTAAATCAGACGGATGGGCTGTGTCCCCATTGATTTAAGATTGGCACAAACCCAAAGTGCTTTTATCCAAAATTACTGTTTTATTAGATTTCTAGCACACACAGATATGCAAAAGTATTACAGCACCACCAAACAATAGTTACCTGTGGTCTGGAGGGGCCTCACATGGTCAAACGATAAGGGTCAAGGGGCCAGCTATCTGCCTCTTGCTGGAGATTCCAAGAGATATACAGAAGGTCAAATCCAAATCACTCAGATCTCTTTCCCTATTTATGCTCAGTGTCACAGCTTGTCAATCACCAATAATCACTGAGCAAACGGTTTGTTAAGCAAGAAGTTTCAAACTATTAGTTATACAGATGTGTTTTTGGAAAGTCCCCAGTCTCATGGGCCCTGACACACATACGCCAGAAGTCAAATATAGATAAATTTCCAGTCTTTTCAAAACCACATACTTCACCAGTTTGAAAGTAGCAAGATAAGATGGCACAGGATCATGCTCAGTTCTCGTGGTCACTCCCCCGCCCCTCCTGGCCTGCTGAGTTATGCTAAGGCTGCTACAAAGGCCTTACAGCTGCTTTTGGAAATAAGCATAATAATCAATACTCCAGCACTGGCAGTGGCCTAGGCATTTTGCTGGGCTGTCAAAATCTCCCCTAACAATCAAAACCCCTCATAACACACCTGTCCAAGATCCACGAGTCCTAAACATAACTATCAACATGTGGTATACCTCATCCTGTGCACTAAATGCCCCAATAACTATGTGGGGGGAAACAGACACTCGCGACACTCTTGAATTCACAGAAAAATTCTAAAAGACAAAAACACTTTATCACCGGGGAGTGAACACTTTTCACAAAGTGATCACACTATATCTGACCTTTCGGTGCTCATCCTCAAAGGAAACTTGCACAACACCTTCAAAAGACAAGTCTGGGAGTGTAAAGTCATAACTTTGTTAGACACTAAAAGCTATGGATTGAATAGACACACTGGATTTATGGCTTATTACAACAGTCTATAACTCATTAATGCCCCCTTTTCCTTCCCCACCATGACCGGAGAGGTGTTAACAGGCCACTTCACCTTGAATGATGCCTTGAAATGTGCAAGCTGCTTATGCTAAACAATCTGTTCCAACTTGTATTTAGCTATAGATACATTTCCCAGACCTGAAGAAGAGTGGAACCTGTGTAAGCTTGAAAGCTTTTCTCTCACCACCAGAAGTTGGTCTAATCAAAGATATTATCTCACCCACCTTCTCTCTCTATTATCCTGGGACCAAATGGCTACAACAACACTACATACATTATAGTTTGTGTCCTTTTGAGTGTGTGTGTGGCGGGGGAGAAAGCTAGAGGATGAGTCCAGAGCTACAGGAGCTGGTAAACCCCAGCTGGGGGTGACATGGAGCCTGATTTAAAATCACAGAGCCTGGCTCAAGGAACACATTTCAAGTCATAATCAGTACTGCCAACTCTTGTGATATTTGGAGTGTTTCTTAAAGCCCTGGCTCCTGAAGTCCTGTGAACATGCAAGAATCTTAGCGTTCATTAAAACCCAATGCAGGTTTCTAGGCCTAATGGTTGCAGAGAAAAGCTGGACAATGTGAGGGTAAATAATTTTTTTTTAAGTTTCATGATTTTAAGCCAGTACTATGACTTCTGGGGGGCCCAGCTCATCATTTTGAACACTGGGAGTTGGCAATAATGCATTAAAGTCTTCTTCTAAACACAGTTACCCTCAACGGCCAGTTTTGAGTTTCAAAGGTGACAAGTAGCCCCGGGGCTATAAGCTAGAGACACACACACACACACTGTTCATTGATTAAGAAATACATGAAACTTCTGGTTTTCTCCTTTAAAACGAAGAGCAATTTGCTGCCACCCTGGAGACCAGAATAGAGCAAAACAGACTTTCCTATGAAAAGAAGGACAGACCAAGGGAAGAGTGAAATTCAGTTTTCTTCACAATGAATCTATAATGTGCCTTTGCTCCATGAAAAAGGCAAGTGAAACTGACTCTTTACAATGTATAGACACCAGAAGCTACTCTCCAGTCACATTTGATATAACAAAACGTGCACTATTGGGGTTAGCAAGTCAGATTTATTTTTCCAAGTGTTTCACAGTCATAGAGCATTGATAAACAGATTTAGTATTTATGCAAAGCCATTGTAAGAGCCAGGCCAAAAAGAAAAGTCACATTCAAGATACTCTAATGTCCCTCTAAATAGAACAGCAAAACTAAAGAAGAGAGCACTAAATAAAGCCAAATTATTTTTTTCCACTGAGCCCTTTAAAGAGCCACTTGAAGAAACAGACTTAAGGAGTCTAATTCTTTTACAATGTGGCTCTAGAAATAGAAGATGCCTCTTGAGACTTGATATAATTTTTAAAATTAGTCTCACTACTCAGAAAACCCTACGGTATCATGACTGGAATAAGATAAGTCTACTTTATGAGTACTATAGCTATGGATGAAATTTCAAACATGACAGCATACAGCAGCACATGCCCATGCAATTAGGCATGGCCCTGCAGATAAGTCGTGCCTTGATTTCTCTTTATGCAGAACACGAACAAGTGCGGACCAGCTTTTGGTATTAAAGAGCACCCTTCCTGGAGGATCTCTCTTTATTTAACAGTGTCCCCCACAGGCATACAGGACACTGTTCTATCTCAGTTTTCTGGCTGAGGGACTCAGTCAGTCCCAGTCTGTCTGTACCTGTCTTGAGTTTAGTAGTCACCTCCAGCCAGGTACTTCATCTGTTTGTTCTCACCTCAAGGCTCCTGATGCTCCCTGGGTGGAGTCTCCCTCTGACATTGGGGTCCATGGAGGTCTCTCACAGGAGCCACCCCAAATACTAGGCAGGGGCCTCTGGGCTGTCTGCCCACCATGACTCTCCCACTAGAGCACTCCCCTGGACTGAATTATTTTTTCCAGGCTCCCTGGTCTGGTAGGTTCCCCAAGAAGCTCTCTGTTTCCAGAATCCCCCTTAGGCTCTCTACCCTAGGAACTTACTTTCTGCTTAACCCAGATTCCTGCCTTGGAAGCACAGTTTCTGTTTAGCTCAGGCTTCCAGTCTCAGGAGCACAGATTCTGCCTAGCTCAATCTCCCTGCATCAGGAGCATGTCTCCTGCCTGAATCAGGCTTCTTATCCTAGGCACACAGCTCTTGCCTAGTTCAGAGATCTGAGAACTCTACTGCTCGGGAATTTTCTTTCTCCTCAAGAGACTCCCTCTAACTGACGTCTCTAGCCTTTGCCCAGATGCTTCCCTGTCTAATTACCTGCCTCCCAGTTATGCTGTCTCATTCCACCTCATGGAGCCTCAAAGGGTCAGCTGGGGACTTTGATGAAAAGTGCAAGATGGTTGCTGAGTCAGGAAGGCCTGCAGCTGCTCTGTAGCTCTAGGACAGAGACCAAGGGATATGCAGGAGAGCCAGATCTGATTCCCTCCTGAAAGGCTTTCATTCAAGGGGAGGGAAGTGGCAGAGGAGGAGAAGAAGCAGCAGCTGTTGGAGGCTGAAGGGAGGACAGGAGGAGGTATTGGGAGTGGTTGTTACCCAGGAGGGCTGGGGCAGGGAAAATGGGGTCTGGCTGCCTCTCAAGCCTGGGGTTGGGCAGAAGGGCATCTCCCAGGACCTTGTCCCACCAGGGGCCATTCTTGTAACCAGTAAACCAGAGGACTCCTGAGAGCAGTGAGCAGGACTGAGGGGGCAGGGGAGGATATTGGGGTTGAAGAGGAGCAGCAGTGTGGAGAGGTTGGGGAAGGACACCCAGGAAAAGGTGAAGCACTGTAGAGCAGTAACAGTCACGGGACTCGGGGCAGAAGGACAGGAATTGTGGGGCATGGTGACTCCAGCAAATTCCATAGTGGAACAGGAAGAACAACAGAACCAGGCAGAGTGAGGGGGTGTGGAAGGAGGACAGTAGTGTGAGCCATCCCCTCTCTCGCTCCCCTCGGTGGTGGAGACTGAGTCATGAGGTCTGGCAGTAGCAGCTGATGCAGACACTGGAGGAAGCATACACAGTTATTTCAGTGGTGCACAGTAGTGCTAACCACTATGTCAGCAGTGTCCAGTTATATTTTCTTGCAGCCTGGATAAGGTGGTGTCCATATCTTGGCCAGAACTCCAGCTCTGCCCTAGACTCCTAGCAGCTTTGGCCCTATGCTCGCTTTCCCAGTTTTAGCTGTAGCATCCCTGTGCTGACCACCTCTGAGCGTCCCCAGTACCTGGACCCAGTACCTGTCAGCTCAGAGGATGCTCTGCAGCCAGTAAGGGAAGGGGGCTGCCTTTAAGAGGCCAGAGCAACTGGGAGTCTGGGGTGGAGCTGGAGCTAGGTAGCAGGGCTACCCTTACAGCGGAGCCCCCAGCAGGGAGCACGAAGAAACAGTTGATGCGTAGTAGGCCAAACGGAAGGCACTCGTGGGCTGAATCTGCCAATTGAAGAACACTTCACTATGTCATCCTTCACCAGTGCAGCCTCCTTAACACACACTCTTCTCCCTGGGTTTTCACTATTCCATGCTTACTGATTCCCTTCCTACCTCTTGGCCTGCTGCTTCAGTGTCTCCCTTGGTAGTTCCACTTCTTCCCCTCTCAATTTCAGTGTCTCCAGGGTCTGTTCCTGGTCCCTTCTTCTCCCTCTTGCTTTATCCCTATACTATCTCATCTGTTCTCGTGGCTCCAATTACCACTTCTCTACAGATGACTTGGAATTCTACCTCCTCATCCCTAACTGCTCCTAATGTATTTGGTCTCACATGTGCAACTGCCTTCAACATCTGTTCCTGGGTGTTCCATTGATAAATTAATCTTCTCTCCTTCACCAAATTCACCTTAAGTCACTGAATGTATCTTCAGTATTCTCAATATTGCAGATGAGTAAAACTTAAGTCCATTGAAGTCATTAGTGTATGTGAAGTCCACTGAGATCCTTGAATAGAAGGTGGCCTACAAATGCAAAGTATTAATCACCCTGCCAGACACTACCTTTCACTCACACTGTAGCTAAATCAGATACTTTGACAGGTGCTTGTTTCATTAATTTCCATGGGATAAATGAGTGGGGGCAGCAGCAGGAACTAAAGTTTCATATCCCAGGCCGTGTTATGGTTCTAGCCAAAGCCAGTGGCAGTGGTGATGTCATGAATTCCTTCTCTCTGGCTCAGTCTGGTCAGGATGCCTTTCTGGTTCAGCATGACAAAGGCCCAGTAGTATCATGGTGGATCTCAAGGATCCAGGAAATACTCCTTTCAGTCTACCCATTGCCTGGTCATTTTGATTCTCCACAAAGTCTCTCTTTAAAGGACCCTGTGATGGGGCATCTACCCCACACTGGGCTCTAAAGGGTTAATAGAGCCATAGAGAGGCTGCACAAGAAGCAGCCAATTAGAGAAGGGCTGAGGGGAGCAGCCAATCAGGGCCTGGCAGGCTTCTATAAGAAGAGCTGCAGGGCAGAGCAGCTTTAGTCATGTCCTGGAGCTTGGGGAGGGAGGAGGACTGCTTGCCTTGTAGGCTGAAGGCAGCTAGCACCCTTGACAGAGCAGTGCGGCAGGCAGAGACTTGGAGCTAAAGGCAGCTCCTGGTTGGCTGCAGGCTGAGGCCCTGAGGCAAGGGCAAAGAGGGTTGTAGGGCAGTGGGGAAGTGGCCCAGGGAAATCTACTGAGGAGTCAAAGGGGGTGCAGCAAGAAGCAGCCTTCTATAGGGTCCCTGAGCTGTGACCCAGAGTAGTGGGTGGGCCCAGGTCCTCCCCTTGCCACTGCAGATATGGCTAGACAGTATAATGCAGTCACCACTGAGTAAAGTGGCTGGACAGGGATTGCAGAGACATCCCCCAGAAGGGGGGAACACAGAGTGTGGCATGGCTGGAGGGCTGTGTCACTGAAGAGGACACTATGGTCCTTGGAGGGACATGCTTCCAGGAGCAGAAGAGGTGACAGGAAGACCACCACCAGAGCATGGTGCACTGGCTGCCAGAGTTAATTTCCGTATCGGCTGGAGGAGGCACCAGAGTGGTGAGTGAACCCTGTTACAGACCCCAAAAGGGGATGATGGGTGAAATAGTCCATCTCATTATTTTACCCATCAATTAGGCCTAATTTCAACACACATAAGAACAGCCATACTGGATCAGACCAAAGGTCCATCTAGCCCAGTATCCTGTCTTCCAAAAGTGGCCAACGTCAGGTGCCCCAGAGAGAACAAACAGAACAGGTAATCATCAAGTGATCCATCCTATTGCCCATTCCCAGCTTCTGGCAAACAGAGGCTAGGGACACCATCCCTGCCCATTCTGATAATAGCAATTGATGGACCTATACGCCATGAATTTATCTAGTTATTTTTTGAACCCTGTTTGAACACACCAAGTTTGGCCCACTAATTTCTGATTCCATTCTTATTTTGTTTGCCAAACACAATCTTAACAATCTTGGTTGGTATCAGCAGACATTTTTGTTTGGATTAATTCAGTGTCTGCCTTTAACTTTTACAAGCAATTTCATGTCACAGACTGAGTTGGACTTGTGTTACCTTGGACAACTTGGAGTAAAGGACTCTGCACAACATGCCCTAGAAATACCCAAGTGCCTTTAAAGTACAGCCTTCAGCAGGGGGCAATGCTCCTGGAGGCAGTATGCATCGTGTGAGCCATAATAGGTCTAGGAGAGCATGGGAAGTACTGTCTCAATCACTCTGCCAGGATATGGCAAGAGCACCTGTCTTCCACACCCTGCATAGTGCCAATGCTGCTGCCTGCTCTATAGGGATCCCCACCCCCTATGTGACTCTCTTTGCCCTTTCCTTGTCTCTCCCTAACACCTCAGGGGATTCTGTCTCTGTTAAACATAAGGGAGTGACTGTGCTCCCTGAACAGTGGCGTAAGATGGGGGAGGTGGCTCCTTGGGCCTTCTCCTCGCCTCCCATGTTTGCACCTGCAAAAAGCCAGGTGCAGTTGAACCCATAATCTTCCAGGCTACACGTTTCTATGCACTTGGACTGAGTAAAAGGCTTGAGGAAGAATAAAATCAATTCCAGTTGCCATAGGAAATGTTACTTCCAAGAAATGAAAAGTCATATGTTGCCATGCCCTACCAGTACCTACATCCCTGGCTTTACAGGGTCCTGTTTGAAGTGGCTTATAACTTAGATTTTTTTTGCAGGTATGTACTAAGTAATGAATATTAACATTGTAGGAGCTTTAAACATGCATCAAAATACACTGACCGTGAGAGGATAAGAGTTTTATGAGTTACAGTCACTATTAACTAGAAGTAGAATGTTTACTACAAATAAGGCATGCATCTTGCAGCATACAGTTAATCCTATTTTAAAGACAGTTTATGAAGTTAGTTATGTACTTAACTCATAAAAGATCAAACCATATTTCAGGATCTAAAGTCTTTACTTAGGCAAAACTCTTGTATAAGCTTAGGATAGTTTTTACTCAGACAAAACTAAGACGGGGCTTTATGATATGACTTCAGAATAGTTATTACGAAGCAGTCCATTTTTGTTAAAAAAAGCAAAATGGATTTAAGATACGACAGAAATAAGACAACCCCCCACCCCTTTGCTGTGCTTCTGTGTATGTGTTGGCAGAAAATGATTCCATTTGAAAAATGGAGACTGATCAATGGTCAAACAGACTTGATGGTGGGAGCCCTGGTATTGTGAGCAACAATGATGAGGCTTTTTATCCGTGTGCTGTGGCTGGCAGTTGGAAGCTGTGAGCTTCAAAGGAAGGTTTGAAAGCTAGAAGCCTCTGGTAAGTGGCTGAGCCTTAATCAGTGGGCGGGGCATTCATACAGGCCAGGGCTTTATAAAGCAGCGCACAAGCGACCAGGGAGCTTTGCGAACAGGGGCTGCTAACAGGGAGTTTCGCAAGGGAGTTGGGAAGGGAGCAGGAAGGGGGCGAGGGTCCCTTGCCGGTTCCATCTGTTTTCTCTTGATTCCCCTTAATACCTATAAAGCAACTACATTCTAACTGTTTGCTTAAACAACCCTTTCAGCTGACAGGGGGCTGCAGACGGGAGTTTGACAGAGGGAGGCTTACGATGGTTAGGAAGACCCGCAACACCTGTGCCAGCACTGCTGCTGTCTCCTCCACCTGTGCCTGTAGCCAGACAGAGTGCCTCAGCATGGATGCCTCTACCCAGATCCTGGTGTGGTTTTGCAAAGACTGTAACTTGCAATTTCCACTTACTGATATCCAGGCTGGGGGGACCATCCAATGTGAAAGGTGCCTGCTGGTGGAATCTCTCAGGCAGCAGGTGGGAGAGCTACAGGAGGAGGTGGCTAGGTTGAGGAGCATCCGTATCCACGAGCAATTCCTCGACAGTGTCCATGTGGAGACAGCTGAGGTAGCTGTCCCAGTACACAGGACTGCTGATACACCACTGGTGGAGGAGGAGATGGCTCAGGGTGGACGCTGGCAGCTGGTTACTTCTGGCAGCAGGCAGTGCTCCACCCTTGCTCCGAACCCTCCTGCCGTGGTTATAGGTAACCGTTATGCTCTTCTTGATACAGGAAAGAAGGAATCACTCCCTACAGTAAAAGAGGAGAAGCCTCGTACCCCAAAGGCTGGAGAGTCTGCTGCCACCACTGCGAATAGGAAACGTAGGGTAGTGGTGGTCGGAGACTCTCTGCTGAGGGGGACGGAGGCGCCCATCTGTCGCCCTGACATTTCATCTCGGGAGGTATGCTGCCTGCCGGGGGCCCGTATCCGAGACGTTACGGAGGCATTGTCGAGGATTATCCGGCCCTCTGACTACTACCCCATGCTACTCATCCATGTGGGCACAAATGATACTGCGCGGTGTGACACTGAGCGGATCAAGAGTGACTACAGGGCTCTGGGAGCACGGGTGAAGGAGTTTGGAGCACAGGTGGTATTCTCTTCAATTCTTCCTGTTAAAGGTAGGGGCCCGGGCAGAGACAGATGCATCATGGAGGTGAATGCCTGGCTGCGAAGATGGTGTCGCCAGGAGGGCTTTGGCTTCCTAGACCACGGGATGCTATTCGAGGAAGGACTGCTAGGCAGAGATGGCGTTCACCTTTCGAGGAGAGGGAAGACCCTATTCGGACACAGACTGGCTAACCTAGTGAGGAGGGCTTTAAACTAGGTTCGACGGGGACAGGTGAGCAAAGCCCACAGGTAAGTGGGGAACATGGAGACCGGGGAAATGGGTCGGAAACAAGAGGGAGTGTGGGCTATATTGGCAGAGAGAAAGGAGAGTCAGGAAAAAACTGGGAGGAAAGATCAAACCAGTATCTTAGATGCCTATATACAAATGCGAGAAGTATGGGGAATAAGCAGGAAGAACTGGAAGTGCTAATAAATAAATACAACTATGACATTGTTGGCATCACTGAAACTTGGTGGGATAATACACATGATTGGAATGTTGGTGTGGATGGGTACAGCTTGCTCAGGAAGGATAGACAGGGGAAAAAGGGAGGAGGTGTTGCCTTATATATTAAAAATGTACACACTTGGACTGAGGTAGAGATGGACATAGGAGACGGAAGTGTTGAGAGTCTCTGGGTTAGGCTTAAAGGGGCAAAAAACAAGGGAGATGTCATGCTAGGCGTCTACTACAGGCCACCTAACCAGGTGGAAGAGGTGGATGAGGCTTTTTTCAAGCAACTAACAAAATCATCCAAAGCCCAAGATTTGGTGGTGATGGGGGACTTCAACTATCCGGATATATGTTGGGAAAATAACACAGCGGGGAACAGACTATCCAACAAATTCTTGGACTGCATTGGAGACAACTTTTTATTTCAGAAGGTTGAAAAAGCTACTAGGGGGGAAGCTGTTCTAGACTTGATTTTAACAAATAGGGAGGAACTCGTTGAGAATGTGAAAGTAGAAGGCAGCCTGGGTGAAAGTGATCATGAAATCATAGACTTTGCAATTCTAAGGAAGGGTAGAAGGGAGAACAGCAAAATAGAGACAATGGATTTCAGGAAGGCAGATTTTGGGAAGCTCAGAGAACTGATAGGTAAGGTCCCATGGGAATCAAGACTGAGGGGAAAAACAACTGAGGAGAGTTGGCAGTTTTTCAAAGGGACACTATTAAGGGCCCAAAAGCAAGCTATTCCGCTGGTTAGGAAAGATAGAAAATGTGGCAAAAGACCACCTTGGCTTAACCACGAGATCTTGCACGATCTAAAAAATAAAAAGGAGTCATATAAAAAATGGAAACTAGGACAGATTACAAAGGATGAATATAGGCAAACAACACAGGAATGCAGGGGCAAGATTAGAAAGGCAAAGGCACAAAATGAGCTCAAACTAGCTACGGGAATAAAAGGAAACAAGAAGACTTTTTATCAATACATTAGAAGCAAGAGGAAGACCAAAGACAGGGTAGGCCCACTGCTTAGTGAAGAGGGAGAAACAGTAACAGGAAACTTGGAAATGGCAGAGATGCTTAATGACTTCTTTGTTTCAGTCTTCACCGAGAAGTCTGAAGGAATGCCTAACATAGTGAATGCTAATGGGAAGGGGGTAGGTTTAGCGGATAAAATAAAAAAAGAACAAGTTAAACATCACTTAGAAAAGTTAGATGCCTGCAAGTCACCCGGGCCTGATGAAATGCATCCTAGAATACTCAAGGAGCTAATAGAGGAGGTATCTGAGCCTCTAGCTATTATCTTTGGAAAGTCATGGGAGACGGGAGAGATTCCAGAAGACTGGAAAAGGGCAAATATAGTGCCCATCTATAAAAAGGGAAATAAAAACAACCCAGGTAACTACAGACCAGTTAGTTTAACTTCTGTGCCAGGGAAGATAATGGAGCAAGTAATTAAGGAAATCGTCTGCCAACACTTGGAAGGTGGTAAGGTGATGGGGAATAGCCAGCATGGATTTGTGAAGAACAAATCATGTCAAACCAATCTGATAGCTTTCTTTGATAGAATAACGAGCCTTGTGGATAAGGGTGAAGCGGTGGATGTGGTATACCTAGACTTTAGTAAGGCATTTGATACGGTCTCGCATGATATTCTTATTGATAAACTAGGCAAATACAAATTAGATGGGGCTACTATAAGGTGGGTGCATAACTGGCTGGATAATCGTACTCAGAGAGTTGTTATTAATGGTTCCCAATCCTGCTGGAAAGGCGTAACGAGTGGGGTACCGCAGGGGTCTGTTTTGGGACCGGCTCTGTTCAATATCTTCATCAACGACTTAGATATTGGCATAGAAAGTACGCTTATTAAGTTTGCGGATGATACCAAACTGGGAGGGATTGCAACTACTTTGGAGGACAGGGTCATAATTCAAAATGATCTGGACAAATTGGAGAAATGGTCTGAGTTAAACAGGATGAAGTTTAACAAAGACAAATGCAAAGTGCTCCACTTAGGAAGGAAAAATCAATTTCACACATACAGAATGGGAAAAGACTGTCTAGGAAGGAGTACGGCAGAAAGGGATCTAGGGGTTATAGTGGACCACAAGCTAAATATGAGTCAACAGTGTGATGCTGTTGCAAAAAAAGCAAACATGATTCTGGGATGCATTAACAGGTGTGTTGTGAGCAAGACACGAGAAGTCATTCTTCCGCTCTACTCTGCTCTGGTTAGGCCTCAGCTGGAGTATTGTGTCCAGTTCTGGGCGCCGCATTTTAAAAAAGATGTGGAGAAACTGGAAAGGGTCCAAAGAAGAGCAACAAGAATGATTAAAGGTCTTGAGAACATGACCTATGAAGGAAGGCTGAAAGAATTGGGTTTGTTTAGTTTGGAAAAGAGAAGACTGAGAGGGGACATGATAGCAGTTTTCAGGTATATAAAAGGGTGTCATAAGGAGGAGGGAGAGAACTTGTTCACCTTAGCCTCTAAGGATAGAACCAGAAACAATGGGTTTAAACTGCAGCAAGGGAGGTCAAGATTGGACATTAGGAAAAAGTTCCTAACTGTCAGGGTGGTTAAACACTGGAACAAATTGCCTAGGGAGGTTGTGGAATCTCCGTCTCTGGAGATATTTAAGAGTAGGTTAGATAAATGTCTATTAGGGATGGTCTAGGCAGTATTTGGTCCTGCCATGCGGGCAGGGGACTGGACTCGATGACCTCTCGAGGTCCCTTCCAGTCCTAGAATCTATGAATCTATGAATCTATGAATCCTCCGGGACAAAGCTTGAGTATTGGCTGCAGGAGAGAAGATGGGGGGAAATGTTACAATAATGATTGTAATTACAATTTGCCATGATGTTGGTCCGAGGCATGTGAGCAAACAGATGTGCTTTGCAACCAGCAAAGAAAAGATTTCATAATAAAGGCGAAGCAGCCTTTGCATACTAATAATGGCAAGTGGAGGGCTCACAGTGAATGCAAAATATATGTCTTCCAGGATGCTGAAGCAGGAGAGAGGCTGCTGGATAACACTGAAGCATAGAGAGCTCATGAGGACAATGTTTGACACTGATACAGCTATAGCTTGAACTCTTCTCTGCTGGAATCATTTAGTGTAGCTCTTTAAGGTTGTGCTGTTGATTCTCTGTAAGGTTTTTTTGAGCAACTGTAGGAGAACTTGAGGCTGCAGAGAGAATGAGGGAAGAGCTGGAAGCAGAAATAGTCCAGGATGACTTTTTCAGACTTTTATACAAATATAACTCTCCTCCTCTCCCTTGTTATTTTCAGCTGTATTATCCAATAGACTCCAGGGCAGATTCTGCTCTTAGCTACACTGATGAAGGTCTGGAATAATTGAAACTATGTCACTACTTCCATTAACACTTCAGCCTGAATTATTAGAGTACGTTAAAGCTATAAACAACTGAAAATAGATGGTTATGATGGGTTAGGCAATCTTAACTAAACAGTCACTACCACGTCCTCCCATGACATATCACTCTCTAATCATTTAGATACCTCTAAAGGGAACTTCCTCTAACTTTCCAAACCCATTTACCTCTGGCCTGAGAAGAGGCATAGAAAATTTCAGCCCTAAAGGAGAATTTTTCAGACAGTATCAGCGTGGGGCAGTAGAGATTTATACGACATCCCAATGTAACCTTAATTATAATGGCAAGTACCAGGCAACCTTTTAAAAAGCTTTGATTTATTTAATTAAATAAATGATGATACTGGTCATGTCTTATGCATGTAAGCTCAACATACACATTTGTTTAAACTCAGTATGTCATACTCTTATTAGGCAAACTCAAATACAATAGCACCCAGCTAGCAAGCAGAGTTCTAAGATGAGTCACAACAGAACATTAAAGATGCAGTCTGAGCTGGGAGGTGAAGAAGGAAGGCAAAGGTCAGGGGAGCTAACAGAAATATTTAACACACACTGGCTGCTGACATTTATGAAATGAATGTACTTTGTATATAATTATTGAACCATAAATATTGTATACTATATTGGCAAATTAACATAAAGGGCCTGATTCTGATCCCATGCTGGTGTTACCCTAGTGTAACTCCACTGAATTCTGTGGCATTGTTAGTGTTCAGTAAGATCAGAATCAGATCAGAGTATGTTTTCTACCACCCATTATTTTTTTGCACTCTAAAGAAATCCACAAAAGTGTCAAGAATGACACTGTATCCTCACAGTGCATTGATTGTAACCCTGCTTTATCTAGTGAGTGCTATTTGTCCCTTACAGCCTCCTAGGATGCAAGTTTAATAACAAAATATAACCATGTGCAGTACTGAGTAAGTCATTTGGTCTTTCCATATTACTGTTTTGAATTAATCTGATACCAAAACTTAGCTGCAAGCTACATCATTACAGCAATTATCCTCACTATGTATACACATTTGTTTTTTCCCTTGAGTCTTTAGTGACCCAGGTAGTTACAAAGTTCTGTGCTAGGTACCTCTGCTAACTATTGACCTTTATAGCTCTAAGATTTAATCAGATACAATGTACCAAAAAAGTATACACAGGTACATGGCATAAAACCATAAAGAAATCATAACATCAGCATTTCATATTTTGTTGTTTTTGTTTTGGGTATTTTTGGACAGTCCCATAGAATGAAAGATATATGGAAAAAGCAAAGATCGCTTGGTTTCCTGGTTTTTCAGGTTCTGGAAGCCTTCAATCCAAGTCACCCTCCTATGTGGTGAGGTAATGTAGTCTCTCACACTGTGCCCAAGAGTACACCATTATTGTACAGTTTCTCAAGAATCCTTTCTTTGGAGAGGGAGGTGAATGCAATGTGGCAGTTGTGGATACTGATGTAAAGGAGGCTTACTATCAGTCAGAAGTTTCTAAGGTTCCCATCTCCTTTGGAGCAACCAAACCATCCTATTCATTCCCTTTAACTTCAGTTTCACTATCAAGGTTCTTTTGCCTCTGATTTTTCTCTTGGTGTTGCATTTCCTGCTGGGGTATGTAGAAGGGCTCCTGCAATATTGGATTTTCCTTGCATTTGTCATCACAGTTTTAATGTGCTAAGCACCAGTGGGTGACAGCTAAGTAGCCCAATTTCAGTCATAGAATCATAGAATATTAGGGTTGGAAGAGACCTCAGGAGGTCATCTAGTACAATTCCCTGTTCAAAGCAGGACCAACACCAACTAAATCATCCAGATCAGTCAGGTCAATGATATTGAATAACAGCCATTTATCTTCAGATTTGATGTCCAAATCTAGTTTTTTAGCTTCTTTAATTTCCCATGTGAAAGAAAATATATATATTTTGTTGGTGGTCAGTGTAATTTAAATATTTAAAGCTTATTATAAAACTTGCCCTTGTGCAAGCAGTATGAGCGTGTATATACCTGTATACAGATGAACCATATACTCAATAGAATATAGATATGAAATCTATTGAGTACATGGTTCATCTGTGTAGGCATGTTATACACATACAGAACGTCAGCATTATGAATTGGCCGGTCAACAACACACCTCATTTGGAACCGGAAGTACGCGCTCAGACAGCAGCAGAGACACCTCCCATGCGGGCGCACATACACACACAAAGCAAATCTAGTACATTACTGTGTTAACTGTAAATTGCAAAAAAAAATAAAGGGAAAGTTTATTTTAAAAAAAATGACAAGGTAAGGAGACTGTTTCTGTGCTTGTTTCATTTAAATTAATATGGGCAAAAATAGCATTTTTCTTCTGCATAGTAAAGTTTCAAAGCTGTATTAAGTCAATGTTGAGTTGTAAACTTTTGAAAGAACAACCCTAACATTTTGTTCAGAGTTACAAACATTTCAGAGTTACCATTCCAGAGATGTTCATAACTGAGGTTCTACTCTATAAATCTGATGTAATACTCATGTTACTGTAAGTAGATGAAATTTCCACACTGCTCCCAATTGAATACACATACTGTATATAGCCCAAACTCAGTCCGTTCTTGGAGTTTGACTTCATTGGCAACACAAACTATAGCAAAAAAAGCTAAGCTTTCTCCCTGCATCTGGCTGTTCTTAGGGTGTCTCCACAGTGCCTCTGACCATACCCAGTGGATATATTCCACACCTCTTGTACAGCTAGTCTGATGCTACATGGACACACCTGATTAAATCTCAGTCACTCAGCAAAATTACATCTATACGTTGGTCAAGCATGTGACATCAGGATACCTTTGTATACATGTATGTTTATGCAACCCTTCACTTACTTCTACTTTATGCTATATTTCTGTAGAACTATCTTATGAAAAAATAGTTTTTTTGGAAAAAACTTGATCTACTGTTAAACACCTTGGGATACAGTACACATTTCGGACCAAATATCAATTCGTGTGTAAATCTTAGCTGTCACAGGCTTCAACTTTATGTAATGCGTGGGTGATTCATATCACTGCAATGGAAAATAAAAATCTGTGAACTATTAAAGTCGTAGAGAAGCTCCCTCCACACACAAAAATAGGTCAATTACTCACCCCTAATTAATGTTTAAATGGGAAACGTCCAGGGCTGGTAAGTCATTGAATTCTTATTGCTTTGAAGTTTTTCAAAAGGTTTATCAAAAGTTTTAAATTTTAGTCCCCAATATTAAAATCAGAGTGTATGAATGTTGCAGTTTAGTATCAATGACCTTTCCTCCTCTACATTAACAGTTATCCTTTCTTTGGACCCCATTTCTGACTGGTGGTCTTAGTTCTCTCACCCATTACATTCCTTCACTGGTTTGGATACACACAAGCTATCCCCCAATCTCTAGGAATTAAATTATTCTACAAATTCTGCCTTTTTAGGAGCTTACAATTTCATAGTTACTGCATAATTATCTGTTCTTTCACATTAGATAAGTGGTTAGTAAAGTTCTCCCCATCTACCCTCAGAAGCTATTCTTGAGTCCTTAAAGGCCTTCCACCAATATTTCTTTCACATACAAGGTTCCAGCTGGTGGCTTCTCCTTCCTGAATCATAAGTTATAGTGTTTTTGGTAAATGTTAGTTGACCTCTTATTACTCTTAGTCCAGTTTCCTCAAGAAAAGATGCTGGGAAAAATAATTGCCTCCTTTGAACAATTCAGTGAAATTAAATATAAACATTAGGCCCATTAATCTGTGATATACACCAATTGGCAATGTCTGTCTCCTTGATTTCTTTACTTGCATTATATTATTATTTAGTGAAATAGCAGAGTGAAGTAAAGCAGCTGCATTACAGAGTTCTTGTTAACATTTTCTTCTTAAATGTATATACTGATAGGGAACAAAGTAGGTTTCAAAAGAGGATTAGAGATGATAGAATTCAATTAGCCTCTAAAGCCTGAGGAGAAGTTGAAATACAAATATACAAGAAAAATTATAGAAAGAGATGAAAAGGTTTCTGAACGCTTCAAAATCAGTTTTGATAGTTGGTCAGACCAATGTCATTGCAACATGAGAATTGCTTTCACTTTCTGATGTCAGTGATTTAGCACCAAAAGCACTAGACTTCCCATATTTTAATGGGAATGATTTATTGGACTCGTCTATGACAGAAAAAGTAAGATGAGGGAAAGTGGTAAGATCTCATAAAACATCCCAGGCTGTCCAGAAGGTGCTCTATCTCTGAAATGCCCTCTCATACAGTACATCAAGTCTTCCCCAAGTCCACAGGGGAGGAGATTTTATTACACATTACTCTACATGTAAGTCTCAATTCATTTCATCAAAATTTTAGAAGATTTCTACAATATTAAAAAAAAGTCTGAATGTGGCATAAGTTATTTACAATCTCCAGTGTGGGATCGTATTTGTAAGATGGCAAATTCTGTACATTTTTATCATAAAATTAATTGTCTAATTTCTATTCCATTTTAATTACTTGCCCTATCCAGAGAGAACTCTGAGATGAAATATGGATCAGGAGTCCTTAAGACCTCAAGTTAAAAATTTTTTACAGTATGAAACTTCCCAGGTGTGGCTAAATATTTTGTACACTTGGAGTCAAATAGACTGCTGCTGTCACAACCAGGATGTAGGTGGTCAGACCTAGTGGTTGGAGCAAGAGTCGGGAGTCAGGTACCAGGAGGTCAGTCCCAGTAGGCCAAAGGGAAAACCAAGTGCCAGGCATCAGGAGGCAGGCAGGGTCAGAAGCCAGAATCTAGGGTGTCTCACAAGCATGGTCTGCAGCAGAGGCAGGCAGTTATATTGTTCCTCAGACAGCTCCCCTTCATGACTTCCTGGTTTATACACTGGTATTGGCCAATCAGGGACCTGTCTGAGGCCACCACTCCAGTCCTGCTGGATGGTACTTTCTGCTGAGCCCAGCTTCACAGCATCCTCCCACAGGAATCCAGCCTCACCCTCTTGTGGTGATGCAGAGGTATCAGTGGCCCTGTGGTAGCAGGTTTTAGCCCTACAACTTCTAACTGCTGCCATGTGGAGAGGTGTAATCTTGCATCTGACAAATGTGTCGGTTAATGTTTCAAAGCAAAGTTTGTATTTATTCTCTCATGTGGAAATGTATCTGTACTGTATTTATAACAAACTTCAAAATAATGGATCTGTGGAAGTGCCCCAGCTCTCAAGACCAAATTGGCCTGTGATGAAATTTCTTTGTATTGCTTTCACAGCTGGGGATTCACCTAGTGTGAGAGAATCCCTGGCTGGATAGAGTCAGCAATGCCAGTTCTATGCCACATTCTACCAGCAGCCCCTTGGGCAGACACATGGACAGATAATACTATGGCTTGCTGGGCAGATGTGAAGCATGGGGACTCTACATGGAACTATGTAGATTAGAAATGCCACTGATCCTGTATATGTTCTCCTAATAGTCTAGAAATTCCAGTAATTTCTACACTAGCAATTATTTCGTATATAAATAACGTTTAGACAGTAAGCATTAGATTGTCACTTAGGTACTGCCTTGAATAAGGGATAGTATGAAGATACTCTGTCCCAGGGAAATGTGGGGAAGAACAATTCCTTCTAAGGTGCCAGGGGAGTTTTGAGCTTGTACCACCTTGTAGGATAGTGCAGCTTGCTTCCCCTGTATGCCTGACCTAACCTGAAGGCCAAGGCAAGGAGAAGACATGAAAGAACACAAAGGGAGCAGTAGATGTGGGCTCCCAAGCATAGGGCCTGCAGTTGCCTCTAGTTCAGAGCCTGCAAATGACAGGGAGTTGTCACCATACATACACACACACTAACTCCGGCAGTTGGTTAATTTTGTTCCCCACTTGCCCATGTGAATGTCCGATAGGCAAATATCCTTTTAAAACATCACTTCCCTCTTCCTCATCTGCTGTTCACTTACAGAATGCATTCTGGGTAAAATCACTTATGCAGATGAAGCAGCTCTGTGGTCATTCTCCCTGTTCACCGACAGGTGGGAGCAGAGAGCTCCCCGAGGGCTTCAGGTCACAGAGCTTACATGTGTTCTAGCAATATAAGGAGGATGAAGATTGAAATATTTACTATTTTCCTTGAGATCTTATTGAATCTGCTACTCCCAATTTCATTATTATTTATTTATAGGTAGGGTCCTACCAAACTCATGGTCCGTTTTGATCAGTTTCACAGCCAGAGGGTTTTAGAATTGGTCAATTTCATATTTTCAGATGTTTACATCTGACATTTCATAGTGTTGTCACTGAGATGGTTCCAACCTAAAAGGTACTCAGAGGTGGGTCTGATCTCCTTCTCCCCACCCCCAGCCTTTCAGGGGAAGAACAAGTCCTGTCTCTCCCTAGCCTGGCGGCGACTTGCAGCTAGGAGCCCCCGGCTGGGGCACTCCCAGCAGCAAGGGGGAGATCAGATTTCACGAGGCAGGGCTAATTTCACGGTCCGTAACATGTTTGTGAAATTGGTGGAGCCCTACTTATAGTGCCGATGGGCATATTGAGAATGAGACTCCATTGCAGTATGCATTTACTAATATCGAACAATAGACCATCTCTGCCCCTAAGACTTTACAATTAAAATAGACAAGACAGACAGAGGGTAGGGGAAAGGGAAAGAACTTACAAATAGGCAGATGGTTTGGAAATATTACATTAGTTCCACAATTATTTTTAGTTCTTTGAGTGGGGTTTAGTTAGGAGGGTGTTCACTAAACAGAAAGATAAGGAAAGGGAAAGGGGCCATAAAAGGGATTGACATGAGGGAAATAAGGCAGTGGAGACCAGGAAAGGAAGTGTAAGAGACACCTCAACTTACTTTGTTTGTTAAGAGAGGGTAAAGATTTCAAACAGGACAGACTTGGGGTTTTTTACTTTATCTCTTAAAAGGGAGTGTAGTATGGAGAGAAAGTGATGGGACAGGATAGTCCTGGAAGCTAAAATATGCTCTTTCCCCATGCAAAAGATGCAACACAAGCCTGGTGGATTTTGATTGTCCATGTTCCAGAAGAGGCATAAAGTTAAAAACAAATGGTATCAATTAAAGAGAGGAGTTTTGGGTTTTTAATGCTGTCTGAAAAATATCTCTGTGCTTGCTGTCAGAAAAGGCCACTCTGGGTCAGGACTGGGTGTAATAAGGACAAATCATTGCTGTGTTTTCCTTATAATGCTTCTGGCTCTGAGAAAACTTGCTGTAGGTTTTCCAGGCCTTTCACAGAGGGTCAGTAAATATTATTTAAAGACTAATGAGGCCTGCTTTGTTATAGCTGTCCAGTGTGGATGTTCCCAAATTATTTATGCACATCTGCTCCACCAGCTCTTGCCAGACATCAGGAACTTTGACAAATTAATACTGTACATTTGTGTATGTAGTATCTACACAGAGCACAACAAAAAAGCCATATAAGCAGTGTAAAGGGAAATTAAATTGCATCATACAATACAACCCCTGAGCCAGTATATTGTTAAATATTTACCAGTTGTGCCAAAAAAGCAAAGTATCAAAAAAGGGATGAATATTAGTCTGTGGAGTCAAGACTATAAATCTGAGATATTCTTTAGTATCCTACCATGCCAAATAGAACAACTTAAATTGTTAAAAATGTAAATGGGTTATTAATATTATAAAGGAAAGGCATTCAAACCATGCTTAAAATGGTTATTCCATTTAGGTCCATGATTGATATTACAAATTCCACAAAAAGCCAAAGTGTGACAGTGATACATATGTTTGTACTTCTATGGCTATTTTGGAAATGTCTTCTACACAAGAGAGGTATTTTCCCCCTGTAGCTTTGCTTTCACTAAAGCTTATTGGAAATAACATGAAACCCTGTGGAAATTCATATCTGTTTATCACTGATAATCTCTTTAGAGACTTTGACTGGAGAAGAGAGAAAGAAACAGGTTTGCAGGCATAGTGGAAAGCTCATTCTAGTAATGCAGAATTGCTTCCTCTTTTCAGGTCTGCTTATTTTGTCAGCACAGATGTTACTGTCATGACTTCACACAACTCGGGAACTACCATTTTAAAACAAATGAACAACTGGCAACTGCTACCACACTGAAATATCAGGAAATCACGGAGATATCTAAGATACCACAGCATAGCAGAGCTGATAGTGATCTTTTTATTAGTAATCTAAGCAATGTATCTGTTAGAAGAGATGTGTGTCCACAAAATTATACTACTCTATTTTATGTAAAAAATATACCTATAGTTGCCCCTGTTTATATAACATTGACTATAGATGGCTCATAAATAGTAAATACCCTAATTTATTCACAAAGATGCTGCAACTCTTAGTACAAACTGCCAGTGTTCTCAGCCAACAAAAAAATAAAATTGCAAGAATCAGTAAAGTCCAGTTTACTTTAACAGTCTCTTCAAACCAGAGCAACTGCTTTTCCCCCTATCCTTGGCGTGTGTCTGATCATGTGGCTTAGGTTTCTAGGACTTCATTCAGGATAGGTTCTATCTGACATGATGATACAATATGAACAGATATCATTTAATAAGATGCCAAAGCTCTCAACTCCTTGTTCACAAGGTTCTCTGTTATTAAAGACCATGAGCTCAATTAGATCTGATGTAAGTAAGTGTGACTTAGCGGAAATAATCAAGGATGCACCCTCTTACACCATGTGTGAATTTAAACCAATGGTTGAATTCTCTTAGTAAGGACAGTGCAACTTCACTGACGTCAGTGGACTTTCACACCCCAATAATAACTCAAATATTGTTACTTAAACTCTTAGATATGAAGGTACAATTATCCTAGTGTCCTAACTCACTTAGCAGTTAACTCAGCTTGTTTGTGAGTTGAGATTGCCTTCAGTAATTAATATAAGCAGGCTAAAGATGGGCAACACCTGAAGATTTTCCAACCCTCTGTCTGTTCTGTTGGGTTTGTGAAATCTGAGTTCACAATCCTTTGCAAAATATAGTTCACAGCAGTGTTCCTCCCTCCCTATCCTCTACCACAATTCACATTTTATAAATTAATGAGTTTTTCTAGCTAAACAAAAGCTTGAGCTAAGTATTCTCAAAAGTCCTCATCAGCCACATGATCTTTGGGAAGTTCATGGAACTGTTTCCTCAAGACTATACTGAGAACATAAAGGGAAAACTCACATAGCTATAATGCTGACTATTAACTATAAAGGGCACAAATAGCAACACCATCAGCCTTCTTTCCTTTTGGCCAGTCAATTCTCAATGCCATGGGCAGTGCATATCATCTTGCTTGCTGCATTACTATTGGATGGAAATTGCAATTTGTCATTCCCCTCCATTGTCTTCCATGGGAGTCGATCAGGCCCAGAGTGTGTCAGTTACTCACTGTCCCTCACTAACAGTGGCCAAGCCCTTGGTCATGTTGTCATAATTCAAATCCTGGCAAATTACAGTAGGAGAGAAGAAATCCTGAAATAAAAGATAAGCAAAATATTCACTTGCCTTGACAGCATAGACAGCCCTGCTAAGCAGGCTCTCAACCTCTCTTTCACAGTATAGTTTAGATACCTGAGCAATCACACATGGCAAGATCAAACCGCTGGTTATCTCTGTGTCAAATTGTAGAATGTCTCCCTCACCTGAATGGGTTTTGTATCTACAGGAAGGAAGAGAAAGAGAAAGAGAGTGAGTGTGAGTGACCAGAGCTCCTTTTACATTTTTACAGAAGATGAAGCAATGTGTTCCCTATAAAGTCCTTGTATTCATTACTGAGGCAGTAGGATACATGGAAGAGAATGGCAAAAAAGTTTGAATCCAATTCAGATTACTTTCTATGTTTTACTCAGTCCACCTCCCAAAATTAGATATGGATATTAGGTTATATCCTCTTCCACTACCCCACAAATAGCCTTACTGATTCCAAATAATACTTTGATGGACCTTTTGTTAGCAGCTACACATTGATCTCTCCAGCCCAATGGTAACTGTGGTGTCTGAAAGAAAAGCCACAGCAGAAGCCGAAAGGAAAACATGCCACAGAGGAGTTTTAAAGGGGAAACCTATTTTATCAAATGATAATCTGAGCATTCAACAAAAGGTCAGCTCCTGGGGCTGGGTATAGACTGGGGCTAGCTGAAGACACACAAGAATCAGTGTGATCCCTCTCGTCCATTCCCAGGCTTTCCTTTGACCCGGAAAGTCTCTCCCATTCTCTGGGATTTCAAATGTGTGAACTTATCTCAGGAAAAACAGCATGTACATCTGGTCCTCAGACTTTCCCAGTTGTTGTAGGAAACTTGGCCAGTTATTCCATGTACAGTGGAGATAAACTCAGGCTACAGACTATTCTTCTTCCCCTCAGGGAAGCCCTATTGCTCTTTCACTGTCTTCCAGCCCTACTGTAGTTCTCAGGGCTCTAGGATCCAGTCCTTCCTAGGACTACCAGAGACCTCCTCCTTCTACCATGACAAATAGCCTCCCTTCTTCCACCTCTGCTTATTTCATCCCTTCAGACTTGACACTTATGACAGATGTTGCACAGCAGCACCAACTGCAGCACCACTCTGCAGAGAAGACTATTAACCCTTTCCTATCCCAGCCCAGTGTGTGATTTGAATATCCCATCACACTCAGTCATCCTCATGAGCAAGTGTAATGACCTGTGCTCACTGCAAGCGCACCCATTTGTCTTACACTGCAATATTACAGAGGTTTTCATCTCTGGTGCACCCTGCAATCTGGTTGTCTTTGCATGCCACTCAGCCCTCTGGCTGAGAAGTGGTTAGTTCAAATCCTTTCAGGGGTAACCAAATGTCTAGGTGTAGTCCTGAAGAATCAATTTAATCTTCTGGGCTATCTGTTCAACCCTTTCCTGGGGTTTCACTGCATTTCCCCAGCTCTGGTTCTGAGCACTGTCCTGCCCAATGAAAGTCCTGTTGAGGCCTCTACACTCCAACAATCTCTAGCACTTCAGCCCTTCACAGGAGACAGCCTTCCTGTCTGCTTCCAGGTGAAGTGAATGTGACTAACTGGGTCTTTTTAACCCTTTCTTGATCATTACTGGAGGTGGAGGAGATTTCACCCCATCGCAGCAAGCCATGGGCCCATCTAGTAAATGCTATATTACTTCCTTCCTAGAAGAGGAATTCCACATTGTGGTGAGCCACTCTATGTTGAGCTTCACTTGGAAAGAGGAGTGTATGATTACATGCCATGACATTATTTGGGAGCTAAGGGAAAGAAGCTAGTAGATGAGTGAGGAACATTCTGGATATCAATAAGGAGGGCTGAACAAGCTGGTTCCACTGGTGGAGCAATGATATTGAACAGTTAGAGCATCCAGAGTCTTATTGAACCATAGAATCATAGAATATTAGGGTTGGAAGAGACCTCAGCAGGTCATCTAGTCCAACCCCCTGCTCAGAGCAGGATTAACCCCAACTACATCATTCCAGTCAGGGCTTTGTCAAGCCGGGCCTTAAAAACCTCTAAGGATGGAGATTCTACCACCTCCCTAGGTAACCCATTCCAGTGCTTCACCACCCTCTTAGTAAAATTGTTTTTTCCTAATATCCAATCTAGACCTCCCCCACTGCAACTTGAGACCATTGCTCCTTGTTCTGTCACTGCCACCACTGAGTACAGCCTAGCTCCATTCTCTTTGGAACCCCCCTTCAAGTAGTTGAAGGCTGTTATCAAATCCCCTTCACTCTTCTTTTCTGCACACTAAATAAGCCCAGTTCCCTCAGCCTCTTCTCATATGTCATGTGCCCCAGCCCCCTAATCATTTTTGTTGTCCTCTGCTGGACTCTCTCCAATTTGTCCATGTCCTTTCTGTAGTGGGGGCCCCAAAACTGGACACAATACTCCAGATGTGGCCTCACCAGTGCCAAATAGAGGGGAATAATCACTTCCCTTGATCTGCTGGCAGTGCTCCTATTAATGCAGCCCAATATGCCGTTAGCTTTCTTGGCAACAAGGGTACACTGACTCATATCCAGCTTCTTGTCCACTGTAATCCCCAGGTCCTTTTCTGTAGAACTGCCACTTAGCCAGTCGGTCCCCAGCCTGTAGCGGTGCATGGGATTCGTCCATCCTAAGTGCAGGACTCTGCATTTGTCCTCGTCGAACCTCAGATGTTTTTTTTGGCCCAATCCTCCAATTTGTCTAGGTCACTCTGGACCCTATCCCTACACTCCAGCATATCTACCTCTCCCCACATCTTAGTGTCATCTGCGAACTTGCTATTACTGCTTGCTGTCTGCTCCATAATATCTGTGAGTAAAGGGGAGATGTTTATGGCGAGGTGGGAGGTTGAGGCAAATCGCCTGGCTGCCAATTTTGAATATCCAGACACCAAGGTGATTAGAAGAGCACAGGTAGGGGTGCTGCGCATCAGAGAGGCTTTGAAAACCAGTTTCATGACTGGCCAGGCTATGGTGGGACAGTTGTTGTGTGTGTTTTTCCTTGATGCAAACCCACCCCCTTTGTTGATTATAACTCCCTGTAAGCCAACCACCCTTCCCCCTTCGATCACAGCTAGCAAAGGAAATAAAGTCACTATTATTTTGAAACCAAGGTGAACTGTCAGGCTGGAGGAAGGTTACTAGTGAAGTTCCTCAGGGATCAGTTTTGGGACCAATCTTATTTAATCTTTTTATTACTGACCTTGTCACAAAAAGTGGGAATGTGCTAATAAAATTTGCAGATGACACAAAGCTGGGAGGTATTGCCAATACAGAGAAGGACTGGAATATCATACAGGAAGATCTGGATGACCTTGTAAACTGGAGTAATAGTAATAGGATGAAATTTAATAGTGAAAGTGCAAGGTCATGCATTTAGGGATTAATAACAAGAATTATTGTTATAAGCTGGGGATGCATCAGTTGGAAGTAACAAAAGATAAGAAGGGCCTTGGAGTATTGGTTGATCACAGGATGACTGAGCCACCAATGTGATATGGCTGTGAAAAAAGCTAATATGGTCTTGGGATGCATCAGGTGAGGTATTTCCAGTAGAGATAATGAGGTGTTAGTACCGTTATACAAGGCACTGGTGAGACCTCATCTGGAATACTGTGTGCAGTTCTGGTCTCCCATGTTTAAGAAGGATGAATTCAAACTGGAACAGGTACAGAGAAGGGCTACTAGGATGATCCGAGGAATGGAAAACCTGTTTTATGAAAGGAGAGTCAAAGAGCTTGGCTTGTTTAGCCTAACCAAAAGAAGGCTGAGGGGAGATATGATTGCTCTCTATAAATATATCAGAGGGATAAATACCAGAGAGGGAGAGGAATTATTTAAGTTCAGTACCAATGTGGACATCAGACCCTGGTGACTTGAAGACATCTAATTGGTCTAAGTAATTTTTAACTTGTTCTTTCCCTATTTTAGCCTTTTCACTGGTATTCACTATGTTAGACATCCAATCACCACCAACCTTCTTGGTGAAAACCGAAACAAAGAAGTCATTAAGCACCTCTGCCATTTCCACATTTTCTGTTATTATTTCCCACCCCCCACCTCATTGAGTAACGGGCCTACCCTGTCTTTGGTCTTCCTCTTGCTTCTAATGTATTTGTAGAATGTTTTCTTGTTACCCTTTATATCTCTAGCTAGTTTGATCTTGTTTTGTGCCATGGCCTTTCTAATTTTGTTCCTACATACTTGTGTTATTTGTTTATATTCATCCTTTGTAATGTTTTTCCCCTTAGACTTGCTTCCCACAGGATCTTACCTACCAACTCCCTGAGTTTGCTAAAGTCCACCTTCTTGAAATCCACTGTCTTTATTTTGCTGTTCTCCTACCATTCCTTGGAATCATGAACTCTTATCATTTCATGATCAGTTTCACACAAACTGCCTTCCATTTCCAAATTCTCAACCAGTTCCTCCCTATTTGTCAAAATCAAATCTAGAACAGCCTCTCCCCTAGTAGCTTTCTCCACCTTCTGAAATAAAAAATTGTCTCCAATACATTCCAAGAACTTATTGGATAATCTGTGCCCTGCTGTGTTATTTTCCCAACAGATGTCAGAGTAGTTGAAGTCTCCCATCACCACCAAGTACTGTGCTTTGGGTGATTTTTTTTTTTTTTAAAGCCTCATCCACCTCTTCTTCCTGGTTAGGTGGTCTGTAGTAGACCCTTATCATAACATCACACTTGTTTTTTACCCCTTTTATCCTTACCCAGAGACTTTCAACAAGTCTGTCTCCTATTTCCATCTCAATCTCAGTCCAAGTGTATACTTTTTTAATATACAAAGCAACACCTCCTTCCATTTTTCACTGCCTGTCCTTCCTGAGCAAGTGTACCCTTCTATACCAATATTCCAGTCATGTGTATTATCCTACCAGGTCTCTGTGATGCCAACTATGTCATAGTTGTGTTTATTTACCAGCATTTCAAGTTCTTCATGCTTATTCCCCATACTTGTTGCATTAGTATACAGACATCTAAGATAAGGATTGCTGATTATGGTCCCACTAGTCATACCAAGACTGAAGGCAATAAACAGAGATGAGTTGTCAACTCAAACTTGGCAGCATGAAAAAAGAGGGATCTTTCTATAGACAAAAATTGGAATTCTTTACAGTCATTTTAACTCCAGCTTCTGTCTGAGAAATGAAACCAAAAATAATGGGGATTGTTTTGTCTTGGTTATTGTCCCTTATGACTCAACTTCTAGTCACTTTATTCATGAATTCTAGTAGCAATAACTTACTTCTGCCTTTACCAATTGTTCTTTCTATTTAGATCCATAATTAACATTTAAGAGAAGCATTTGTACACAATAAGTACCGTGATGGCTTTTAATAGTTATTGTTTGCTCTGCTTGTGTGTACATTAATCTTGTTTAATATTCTGTAAATACATAGGCACAAGTGTAGGTGTTTCAGATTCCTATTACATGCTACATATGGAGCACATTTAAAATTACAACTGTATATAGCTCTGTGTCAATCTCCCTCTCATGAAATTTTGGTCAATTGTAATTTTAGCTTATCCTCCTCTTTGAGGTTCTGACTGTCACACATCTCTCATTGAAGTCAGTAAGCCAAATGCCTCTCAATTTACTCACATAAAAAGACTGACTGTATTCATGGATGATTGATGTGGGATTCATGTGCAGTGGCCCAGACTTTGTAGGGCAGCGGTTGCTGGGTTCGCTTTCTCTTACAGGGGGTATTCCTCAAAGGATGTCACAAACAGTAGGCATTGCTGTTGGAGCCATTTCCTCCTGCCCCTAACCAACCAATTTCTAATCACAGAACCAGATGCCTGCAGAGCGGGGATTGGAGAAGGGTGGGACAATACGACACAGCTTGCACTCCCCCTTATTCTCTAGATGTAGGTCCTCTCTGCTCTTGGAAGTAGAGGGACAATCTGACCCATACTGATCTAGTTGAACTGGAAAAATAACACATTTTAGATAAATGATAGAGGATTTCCATGGAAGCTGCTTTCACTCCTAACAGTGATTAGGAATGTGACTACAAGAACTGATGCAACTTACTTTGATATAACAATATTTTGTTGTCTCTACTCTGGCATAAAGGAGGCAGCCAAATTGAATGAAGTAGGTGGAAGTGTCCCATGGAAGAATTTGCCTCACTGTGTTTTTTCTGATTCTTTATCTGTCACTCTTAATGCTAATGTGAATTTTAAATTGAAGCAGCCAATTCCTCCCTTCTCCCTCTTACCATTTACAGTCATGTTAATTCCTAACCAAGGTTAGTACAGGACCTTGCTCTGATCCAGCCAATCTTGTTCATGCAAGTACTTCACTGACTTTAGCAGGATTCTGCTTGTATGAGAGAGGCTCATTCACATCTGTAAGGACTGCATTAGGCCCTGAGGAGCAAAAACTAAGAGCTGTTTTCCTCTGCCAAAGCAGATGACGAAGCATCCTGTGCAATAACAGAATGACTTCACTGAGAGAATTCACAAGAGTAAGGAATTTGCAAGATTGGGCCATTATTTGCAATAGTTGTAGTATAAGACACAGTAAATGGGTGAAAACAAGGCCTTGTTCTCACTGTTCCAATCATAGCCCTGCATGTCTGCGTAGCTTTCTGTTCCCTTTACACTTCATGGGAATATTTAACTGACCTCACATTAGTTTTTACACTGTTGCTAAATCAGACAGAGGAACTTATCCAAATGCTCAGGGCTCAAACAACAGCCTCATAAACACTTAGGCTCCTCTTAAGGCCTTAAGGAATATAGAGGGCCTTGAACAGTCCTTTATAAACCCCCCTATTGTAGCTTTTTATATTTCTATACAGTACATCTTGTTTAATTAAAGCACATTCAAATACTGCACTGTAAATTCACTCTCGGTTCAGTTGGATAGCAATGGTGCCTGAATAGGGTTGCCAACTTTCTACCCACACAAAACCAAACATCGTGCCTCAACCCTCTTCCGAGGCCCTGCCCCTTCTCCAAGGCCCCGCCTCCACTCACTTCATTTCCCCACCCCCGTCTCTCGCTCTTCCCATCCTCACTCACTCGCTTATTTTCACTGGGCTAGCTCAGGGGGTTGGGGTGTGGGATGGGGTGAGGGCTCTGGTTGGGAGTGCAGCTCTGGGGTGGGGCCAGAAATGAGGGGTTCAGGGTGCAGGAGGGAGCTCCAGGCTGGGGGTGCAGACTGTGGGGTGGGTCTGGGGCTGAGGGGTTTGAGGTGTAGGAGGGTGGTCCGGGCTGGGACCGAGGGGTTTGGAGGGTGATCAGGGCTGGGGCAGGGGCACGGGTGTGGGAAGGTGAGGGCTCTAGCATGGGGCTGGGAATGAGGGATTTGGGGTGCAGGAGGGGCACTGGGCTGGGGCAGAGGGTTAAGGTGGAAGGGGATGTGAGGGTTCCAGCTGGTGTTGCAGACTCTGGGGTGGGGCTGAGGGTTTGGACTGTAGGAGGGTGCTCCAGGATGGGATCGAGGGGCTCACAGGGTGGAAGGGGGATCAGGGTTGGGGCAGGGTGTTTGGGCACAAGAGGGAGTCAGGGTGCAGGCTCCGGGCGGTGTTTACCTGAGGCAGCTCCTGGAAGCAGTGGCATGTCCCCCCTCTGGTTCCTCAGGCACCACCCCCGCAGCTCCCACTGGCTGCGGTTCCCAGCCAATGGAAGCTCTGAAGCCGGTGCTGGGGGTGGGGGTAGCGTACTAAGGCCATTGGTGCAGGGCCGGCTCTAGGTTTTTTGCCGCCCCAAGCAAAACAAACAAACAAAAAAAAACCTCCGAGCACAACGGCCAAAGCGCGCAAAAAAAAAAAAAAATCTCCCAGAATGCCGCCTCTGGAATTGTGCCACCCCAAGCACATGCTTGGTTTGCTGGTACCTAGAGCCAGTCCTGGCTGGCTTCCCCCCATGGGGGACATGCCGCTACTTCCGGGAGCTGCATGGAACCAGAGTAGGCAAGGAGCCTGCCTTAGCCCCGCTGTGCCGCTGACCGGACTTTTGCCGGCCCAACTGACTTGGCTTTTTCGGCCAGGCGTTTTGGTCGAAAACCATACACCTGCCAACCCTATGCCTGAAGCATCGTAGCATGAACTGCCAAGCCTTCAGTGAGCCACTGGGGACCTAGTTATGCACCCATTGAGGTCAATAGAAAAACTCCCATTAGCCTCAATGGCAGAAGAACTCAGTTGTAATGAAACATTATTCCATGATTATTGTAAATGGAGTAATGTAGAGGTTGTGTTGCTTGTTCAGTGTTTTTATTTTCTTTACGATTGCTATGCAATAGTTACTTTCGAGGGAACCGAAAGGGTTTATTTTCATTTTAAATGTTATTCTTAATAATGTATTACTTAGATAGTGAAACCATATTAGCCTAAAGATCCCATAACTGAAAATCTTTCTCAGCACACACATTTGCTCACTCCTCTGAAGATTTTGGATGTCCTCCAAACCTTCATGTAAATGGGGTTGTACAATAGTATTTTCATAGTAATAATAATTGTAATATGTTACAAATATTAACTAATTATCCCTTACATTGTCCTGTGAGGAAGGTAGGCAAGTATATATTATCCCCATTTTATAAATGGGGAAAACCGGCCAAAAGGTTAGGTGACTTGCCAAAGGCCACAGAAGGAGTCAATGTCACAGCTAGGTTTAGAACTCAGGAAGTCCTGTCTCCTAGTCCTCTTTCAGGATATTATCCTTTCCCACTTTCAGATATTGCTCAGAGATGGTATGTTAAACAAATGTAAGGGTAGCTGTTAAAAATAAAAATAACACCATATTCTTGAAAGCAAGAAAATCACCAGGATTGTTAGTTTACAGCTGTAGTCTGGTGGCAAACAAAAAGGGGCATGAAGAGGTAAAAGTGTTTTTGTTTTCACTGTGGACAGGGTACAGTAGCAAATTCAGATGGCAACATACTAGGTAGGTGGAGCCAGCCACCCTCTCTCTTGCTTCCAAATAGATTCCAGTGGCACACACCAATTGTAGCAAATGTCCCAGAACATCAAGTGGATAATGCCCTCCTCTTGTTCACCCAGGTTGATTGATCACTGTAGATTGCAATTTCCCCTTTTGGAGGGCATAATTTCATGACAGTGAATCTTACTCTTTAGGCCTGTTTTAGGGTTGAAGTGTTACTTTTTTAATGTTAATTTTTAAATTAGCTCATGTCCTGAGTGTCACTTCTATAACTTCCACAAAATTGACACACTCCAGTCATTCTGAATTGATTTGAATTCCACTGGGCATGGCCAGACTCACAAACACTCTCAGAGTGAAGTACTGCTAAAATGTAAGTACTTCTGTAAATGGAAATTGCTCAGGAAAGTCCCACAATCCTGATCTCTTCCCAGCTGAAGGCCTTTAGACATTATAAATTCTTGGACAAGTTTAATTATGCCCATTCTGAATGACTAGAACTCGTATTCTTTGTTATTTCTAATTATATATATATATACTAATGTCAGTGCAAAATGACCATTACAAAGTTACTGTATGTTTATTTGATCCTTAGGAGTACAGCTACCTGTAGAATTGATAGAGCCTATACTAATAGGATTACAATTTTATAAACATATAACTTTCTAACAATTGAAGTATTCTTTAGTTTGACTTATTCTCACCTTTCCCCTACTTTGGCAGCCATCATTTTAGCAGTTCAAGCATCCCAACGTACCTTAAAGGGAAGGCTGAAGATTTACTGAAGACTTGTAAAGTGAAATCCTGACCCAATTGACATCAGTAAGAGTTTTGCCCATGGGGCCAGGATTTTACCGCTAAGCTTCTTTACCTACTTGGCGTTCTCCAAAGGGACCTATTCTACTAATCTCTGTCAGGGGAGATGCTTCAGGGCTGCTGTATGTTTTTATGTCCATCTTATGTCTCACAGGTACAACCAACTTATCCAGGTTCATTTTGTTTGATAGGTGTATTTAGGATTGTAATGTTTAATTACCACTAATCTTTCTTTTAAAATCAAACACAGTAACTATCCTTGCATATGCCTATGAATTGTGCTTTTCTTTATAGCAATGTATTCAAGAGTCTGCTCCACATTAGGAACTGACTTGCTGAAATCCATGTTCAATACTCGTTCTCCCTGAGTCAAAACTGAAAGCAGTTTAAATGCTAGCGAAAGCTATGTTCACAAAGCATGATTTCACTGTCACTGTCCAATCTGGACTGCTGAACAGCTGAAAACTAAGGATTCTGGGATAACTAATTTTAATTCCCACTGGTAGGGATACCATTTCCTCAGTATAATGTTGATGACTGTATTTTTTTTCTTCAAATTTATTTAGTTTCTTATTTGATAGAAAATTCTGTTTTAGGACAAATTCTTCTTTAGACATACATCTGAGTGTAGGGGACTTACAAACAGCTGCTAAGAAACATTCACATGTATCTGTATGCTTGGGAGCATCTCACAGAGTGATATAAAACTGGGAAAAATAAACAGAAGAATCCATTTGGCTCAGTGATGCAGTTACTTTCCAGTTCATGGCACAATGAAAGCATCAAACAAGTGTAAACAGAGTCTGAATGAGCTCTCCCCTGACATCTAGAGGTGAGCTGTGGAAAAGGACTTGATCTTGTTTGCATGGGCACATCCACCCTGCCTAGGTGCTCAGCATGATGGGATTGCTTGCCCAAATGATCACTTGTGGCTGGTGTTGGATCCCCAGTCTCTTTGTTATTGGGCCAGGAGTAATAAGGGATTGTTATCCTTGTTGTGTGAATCCAGGGCAGCAGAACTGTACCTGGCATACCCTGGTGGAGGGACTCACCCTCAACTGAATGGCATGCGCTAGGCAGGGAATATGGGTTCAAAAGCCCAATAAGTGGGAGAGAAGGTTGGTATAGGTACTTGTACCTGGTGGTGTAGGTACTGTTTAAGGGTCCTAGATACCATGTCACCCTTCCTCTCCCCACAGTATAATAAAAGTGCTAATTTAGACTCAGTTGAAAGTCTTGTTACACACTGAAGAGCTGAAATCACTCATACTTTTAAGACAGTGTCTCTGGTGCAAGAGACTGCCCAGTGTGCAGTAGCAATGAGACTTCCCCACTAACAGCTGAAATCACTAAGAGCTGTGTTAAGTGATGGATGCTGCAGACATCTTGGTGAGTGGCCAGCAGGGCCCCACAGAGAGGAGCAGCAACTGGCTGGTAGGGCGGTGAGCGATTGTCTGAGCAGCAGAGCATGTAAGGTGCCTCCTTATTCTCTCCCTCTCCCCCCACCAACCCTGGGTGGAAAGAGGTGAACTCTACAGATGACTCTCTGAACTTTGGTGCTGCATTGACCAAGGACAGCAACTGGAGTGGGGTGCAGAGAAGGGACAGGCACATTAAAGGGACTTTTTTATTGCTGACTTAAGAACGTGAGGGGAAAAGGACACTTCCCAACTTGCTCGGGTGGGTCTTTTGCTCAGGGTTTATGTTTATGAACCCCAGTTACAATGTTTTACCAAATTAATGCTGAGTTAAAAGTTTTTGCTACACTGAGACGCGGTGCTTGTGAGAGGGGAAGTATTGCCGCTCAGACGCCCAGGGGTGGTGTGTAGGTGTCCCAGGTTACTAGGTGGGGGCTCGAGCTGGTTTTGTGTTGTATTGTTGAAAAGGAACCCCTACATATTGAACCTGACCCTTGTTATTGCTAGCTCTAACTGCCAGAAGTGTTACACAAGCAAGAAAAGTAGTTTCCTCCACACACGCACACCTACAGGTAGATAAGCAAACCATATCCCTGCTAGCTGGCAGCTGCTGAGGTAGTTGTTTGCCACCTTTCTTAGAGAGGGTGCACAGAGACAGTGAACTGTGGGCTGAAGAGAGAAAAAACAAATAATTACATTATGTCTAGTTATTTCAGTGCCTGCACAGATATAGTTTGTTGTTGTGAGCTTGATGTACCATGTGTGTTGTTTCCTTGTTCATCCACAGTAATGTAGTTTTGTAGAGCGCATCAGCCCATGGAGAAAGCGTAGTGGCATTTCTCTCAGCATTTTCTGGCAGTTTCTCAAAGAAACAATATTAAAGGTGCAACTGCAAACTATCATGATGTGAAGTAGGAACAATAGGAAGAATAGTAAAAGGCCAATATGACTCCCTCAGGAACTCTTTAATGACCTGAAAATTAAAAAGGAATCTTACAAAAAGTGGAAACAAAGCTATGGATGAGTACAAAAAGACTAGCACAAGGATGAAAGGACAAAAATCAGAAAGGCTAAGGTACAAAATATCCCATCTAGCAAGAGACATTAAAGGCAATAAAAAGAGGTTCTTTAAATACATTAGGAGCAAGAGAAACACAAAGGAAAGTGTAGATCCTCTACACAGAGGGAAAGGAGAGCTAGTAACTGACATCAAGAAGGCTGAGGTGTTTAATGCCTATTTTGCTTCAGTTTTCACTAAAAGGCTAATGGTGACCAGATATTCAACACAATTGCTATTTATCTGCCTTATACATTTTATCATTTTAATTTCATTTATATTGAGTCCAGTTAGTTTAAAGTGGACAATTAAATAATTCAGTCTTGTCTGGAAATTGTGACACACTATGCACTTCCACTACTCTATCTAGCATATAATTGGAAGATATGTGGAAAGCAGAAGAGACATCCCATTTTAAAGGGTGAAAGTGGACAAGATATTGGCTATAAACTTGCAGCTAGGAATGGGTGAGCTGGAGTAGTTTGGATTTGTGTACTAATGTTGACTACAAAGTTCAGTATCTAGATTCCTTCACTCCACATCATGAAGCTGCAGACTTGAAGTAAAAGTTTCTTCTGAGTCAGCCATGAAACAAGATAAGTCTCTTCTCTGCCTTCCATGTTTGGGCTTCTAAGATCAGAGGATGGAGCACTTTTTGTATCCTCCCTCATAACTACAGGAGAGGATGCACTAATTGGAGGAGCAGTGTAATCTTTCTTTACCATGGGATTTGAGGTGACATAGGTGGATGTGACTCAAGTGTACACAAACCACAGGAAACAAAATCAAAAAATTCCCTTGAGCATAGGAAAAGTGATAATGTAAAGGATTTAACAGATTCACAACCAGGCCTGCCAACAAGGGGGGGGGGGCAAAGGGGGCAATTGTGCAGGGGCCTGGGTGATTTAAAAGGGCCCAGGAGCCCCCAGTCATGCAGCAGAGCTAAGGCAGGCTTCCTGCCCGCCCTCACTCTGGGCCGCTCTCAGAAGAGGCCAGAACAGCCCTATGGCCCCTGGGGAGGAGCAGGGGGTCTCTGTGCGCTGCCCCTGGCCCCAGCAACGACTCCAGAGCTCCCATTCACCGGGAATGGCAGCCAATGGGAGCTGCAGGGGTGGTGCCTGCAGGCAGTGACATGCAGATACCCCCTGGGCCCCCTGCCTAGAAGCCACTGCCAGAGGGGTGTGGCGGTTGCTTTCGGGAGCCACCTGAGGTAATCACTGACCCTCTCCCGCACCCCTAGCCCAGCCTAGAGCCCGCACCCAAACTCCCTCCCAGAGCCTGTATCCTGCATCTCCTCCCATGCCCCAACCCCCTGCCCCAGCTTGGTGAAAGTGAGTGAGGGTGGGAGAGAGCGAGGAACAGAGGTGGGGGGATGGAGTTAGCAGGGGTGGGGACTGAGAGAGGGGGTAGGACAAGGGTCTTTGGATTTGCATAATTAGACAGTTGGAAACCCTACCGGGCAGGCATGTAGAAGCTCTCACCATTCCGGAAGAGCTTGCTGGGTACCAGCCAGCGCAGGTGCAGCACCGCCCAAATGTCAGGTAGACTGCATCCACGTGGGCACAGCTTGTGTGTGCATGGGGGCCCATTGACTGTTCTGCCCTGGGGCCCAGAATTGCTGTCAGTGGGCCTGTTCACAACCTTCTCCCATTAAAAAAAAAATATATATATATATTTCAGTAAGCGAACAAGTGAAAATTTGGAGACTCAGTGAGATTTTCCTGTGATGATGGGAGAAGTGAGAGTTCAGCACCTCACAGGATCAGGCCCAAGCATGGTATTTAAAAAAATTCATTTAGTCAAAACAATTGGGACAAAACCTAAAGTCTTCACTGAGTTTATTATTCACTCAGAAATTCCACTGAAGTGTATTGTTAGGCTAAATCCTGATGGGCACCAAGCATCTGCACTTCCCAAATCAGTCACTGGATCAAATCATGAAGTCTTTACAGCTTTATAAAAGCAGTGGAATTTTGCTTGACTAAGGACTACATAAAAGCTAAGTAGCACAGGCTCTGGCCTTAGTACAAACACTCTTTTCAATCCTCCAAATACAACTGAGCATTCACACCATACAAAAGGTCCTGTAGGTTTGTAGTTTTAGAAAAACATTGAGCAAGGCTCTGTGCTAGTCCAGCAAATACTGCACTATGATGGGTGTGCTATAGTGCTCATGTTCCAGTCTAACTTCCTTCTAGGCTTGTAACAACCTGGTTTTTATTTGCAATAAGAGCCCTTTACACTCCTCTGACACTGCAAAGTGACCTCAAAGTGAGCATAAAGTGAACATGAATGTAATTTAAAGGCCCTTTGCTCTGGTAGCATACAGTGGCCTCAATCAATGCAAACCAGAATAAAGCCCAAAGTCATACTTGGGTAAATGAGAGCGGTCACTAAAATAAGCGAGTGTAAATCCAGGTTAAATCCATTGAATTGAAAACTGAGATCAGAATATAGCCTTAGATTATTAATTGTGCATGATTCTTCCACTGTTAGCCCGGGGTTTTCAGAACCCAAAGCAGTGGTAACTTAACTGTTTCACTTCAGGTGGTGTCAGGAATAAATCAATGGGAACACAGTGCTTCCAGCTGATGACAGACTGATACAAGTAAGCATGCTCTTATCTAAAATGGCAATTTATTAGATTTAAGCTCACAGAGACCTGAGCAATAGGTTTAGAACATCCCAAATAATTACCTAGAATCTGAGATGGTATTGAATAATTAGCAGCAGGTTGGTGATGCTGGTCACTTCCCCTGCAGGGATTAGGGGTCAGGAAAAAGTCTCTCAGGACAGCTTCAGAGATCTGCTCCAAAATACACTCCATTATCAAGTCTTTTTATAATTAACTTTTACAAAACACATAGCTCATAGTGACACCCTATTTGGTCATCACTTCTCTTAACTTCAATAAGCTACTTAACAAAACATTCCTAACAATCTTAGTCATAATAAACTTCTATACCAAAATGTGAATGCACACAATATGGTTGCAATTTGCTTGATCAAATTCTGGGGTAACACCAGGGGCGGCTCTGTTTTTTGCCACCCCAAGCATGGCAGTCAGGTGGCCTTCAGCGGCACGCCTGCGGGCGGTCCACTGGTCACGCGGATTCAGCAGCGTTTCTGCGGGTGATCTGTCAGTCCCGCGCCTTCGGCGTACCTGCCGCCAAATTGCCGCCGAAGCCACGGGACCGGTGGATCTCCCGCAGGCATGCCGCTGAAGGCTGCCTGACTGCCACCCTCATGATGACTGGCACGCCGCCCCAGGCGTGCCTGGAGCTGCCCCTGGTAACACCACCAGATCCTATCATTGTTCCCTGGGAAGGAAAAAGTTGGAATTACACTGATAATTGAAGGTTCTCTAACCTATTAGAAGCTGGCCTCAAGAATTCTTGGGACAGGTGCCAGGTCTTGTACTGTTGCATGTGCACACCTTTACTCTGTCATTTTAGTTACACAGATCTCAATCAGTGAGTCCTGTTATCCAGTGTAGCTCTCACCCTGCAGATAGTTTCAAGTATTAGTGACACTAATGACAGCTGTACACGTCTTGCCTAGTCTTTCATCAATAAGATAATTAAAAATACTAGTTTCTGCAAGATCTTTATCTACCAGTGATGACTTAGTAAAGGTGTAGCAGGTAAAATGAATCAGTCACAAAAAGCTTAAGTTTTGTGTAACTCAGGTAACACATCTTTCTACCCACATTAATGATGTCTCCCAGTGTTCTCTCCTCCCCGCAATACCTTGATAAGTTCTCTGTCTCAGAGAACACAAGCCACATACATCCAAACTGTCAGGGCCAGGCCATGGGTGGACTGTGTGCACCAGTCAGTTACCAAGTTGCAGGCAAGAGACAAGTAGCAGGATTAGGCCCAGGATGGGTAAGGGCACCAGGAAATCAGAGTCAGGCACAAAGCGGCAGGTAGGAGGTAAGTTACAGAGTCAGTGTCAAAAAGCCAGATCAGGATACCAGGAAGTCAGGGTCAGGTACCAAGTTACAGACAATAGGCAAGTAGTGGAGTCAGAAATGAACTGGGGTCAGAAGTGTAGTCTAGGGTTCACAGCAAGGTAAGTTCTTGGGCAGAAGTAAACAAACTGTCTACATCATTGCTCAGACAGCTCACCATGCTGGCTTCTTGGTTTATATACTTACATGAGCCAATCAGTCAGTGAGCTGTGGAGGGCTGCCACTCAGGCTAAACTGGGTGGGACTTCCTGTAATGTCTAGCATCACAGGCTTCTTCAGGAGAAACCTGACTTGAACCTCCATAGATTCATAGATTCTAGGACTGGAAGGGACCTCGAGAGGTCATAGAGTCCAGTCCCCTGCCCGCATGGCAGGACCAAATACTGTCTAGACCATCCCTGATAGACGTTTATCTAACCTACTCTTAAATATCTCCAGAGATGGAGATTCCATAACCTCCCTAAGCAATTTATTCCAGTGTTTAACCACCCTGATAGTTAAGAACTTTTTCCTAATGTCCAACCTAGACCTCCAGTAGTGATATAGAAGTGTGGCAGCCCCACACCCCTGTAGTCCCAGGTTCTAGTCCTGCAGTTTCCTACAACTCACACTACAGCACCTTTCTGTTGTTGCAAACTATTTTCATAAGTAACTTTTAATGGATTTGCAATGGGTTCCTGCCATAAATACTACTAATTCTTCTATAACAGTTTAAACACATGTAAGCAGAGTCAGGATGAGCTCTACCCTGACATCTGGTGGTGAATTATGGCGAGTGTGGAAAAGAACTCCAGGGGCTGATCTTGTTTGCATAGGCACACCCACTCGCCTGGCATGAAACAACAGCAACTCAAAGTGGTTACTGTGGCTGGTGTGGGATCCCCAGTTTCTCTGTTATTGGGGCAGGAAGAATAAAGTTTTGTTACCCTGATTCTGTGAATCAAGGCCAGTGGAACTGTGTATGACAGAAGGACTGAGTGAGTCATTCACCATTACCTAAGTAGCATGTGCTTGTCAAGGGGCATGGGTTACAAAACCCAGTGAATGGAGAGAGGATGGGGACAGGTATTTGTACCTGATGGTATGGGCCCTCTCTGAGGGGTTGAAACACCAATTGCACTACCTCCTCTCTCCACTGTTGAATATCAGAGCTAACTTTTGATTCCATTAGAAGTCTAGTTACAGACTGCTGAACTGAATTCACTTTGGGCCGGTGGTGCACTAGCACTGGGGCTCCCCTACTATGAGCTGAAATCACAAAAGAGCTGAAATCACTGAGGCGGTGTTAACTAGTGGGGGAGCCTGAAGCTATAATGCTAAGCGGCTGGCAGAGCAGCTAGCAGAGTGGAGCCTTGTGGGACGGTTGGAGTGGCGCTGAGCGACTCACAGGTCGGTGAGTGGAGCGGCTGGAGGAGCAGCTAACAGAACAGAGCCTTGTGGGAGCGGCCCAAGGGACGGCTGGAGCGGAGTGGAGCGGCTCACAGGTCGGTGAGCGGAGCGGCGCGGCACGGCTCACAGGTCGGTGAGCGGAGCGGAGCAGGGCAGAGCGGCACGGCTCACAGGTCGGTGAGCGGAGCGGAGCAGGGCGGAGTGGCACGGATCACAGGTCGGTGAGCGGAGCGGAGCAGCTGCCAGAGCAGTTCGTGGGACGGCAGGAGTGGGACTGCGGGTGGAGTGGAGCAGTTCGTGGTGAAGGCTGGGTGGAACCCCACGGAGAAGCAGCCGGTTGGCCTCGGATCACGTAAGGTGCCCCTTAACACCCTGCTCACACACACACCCCTTTTGAACTCTGGGGCTGCACTGATCAGGGACAGAGACTTTGGGGGGTTGTCGGACTTTTGGGACTTTGGTGATTCTTGGGTCGCTGGTTTCAAGAACCAACGGGAGAGGACACGGCCCAATTTGCTGGGGTGGGTCTTCGCTCATGGTTTGGTCTATGAACTCTAGTTGTGGTGTTTTTCCAATTTAATGCTGATGTCGTTTACCTCATGTTATTAAACATTTTCTGTTACACTCAGACTCTGTGCTTGCGAGAGGGGAAGTATTGCCTCTTAGAGGCACCCAGGGGGTGGTATGTAATTGTCCCAGGTCACTGGGTGGGGGCTCGAGCCGGTTTTGCACTGTGTTATTGAAGCAGAACCCCTAGATACAGAACCCGGCCCTTGTTGCTGCCAACTTAGATGGGCAGAAGGGTTACATTTTTGGGGGCTCGTCCGGGATCCCTGGGTCAGTACCCCTCGCAAGCACCAGTTGAGTGTCCCACTGCATTGGGAAACAATTGTGTTTATATTTTGAGGAAATTACTTTTTGTATAATGGCTAATATGTCAGGTTTGTTGGGCCCCGGCCCTGCAGCCTTTAGCTCAGGGGCCGCAGCCTCAGCCAATGCTTGGGCAGAAGCACTGGGGCAAATATTGGAAAAGGTTGTGTTGTCCCATGCTAGGTCAAACTCTTGTCGTGAGTTAAGGTTATTTGCTGGGGCAGAGGAGTTCGAACCCTGGTTGGAGCATACCACTGAAATGCTGCAGGAGTGGGCCGTACCTGATGCAGAAAAGCGAAGATGTCTAATAGAGAGCCTTAGTGGCCCAGCATTAGATGTGATTCGCACCCTGAAACTCATTGACCCTGGGGTCAGTGTGAAGGACTGCCTGGAGGCCCTTGATCATACCTTTGGGAGTGTAGAGGGCCCTGAAGACAGTTACTGTAAGTTCCTTAATTCCCGACAGCAAATTGGCGAGAAGATTTCAGCCTATATACAGAGGCTGGAGAGACTGCTTCAGAGAGCTGTCATGAGGGGTGCAGTGACTGCTGAACAGATGGATCGGACCAGACTGGTTCAAATTGTAAGAGGAGCTCAGTATCAGAACCCGATTCTACTCCATCTCCGGCTAAGAGAACGACGGGAACATCCCCCAAGTTATTCCCAGCTGATAAAGGAGATCAGAGAAGACAAAGAAAGGCCGGCTGCCAGCGAGTTTTGGGAAGCCCAAACATTGGAGCCAGCCGGCACAACACCACTGCAAACGGCCAGTGTACTGATGGTGAGCACCACAGAGGAACTTGCCCAACAAGTGCAGGTCCTGACAGAACGGATAGCTGAACTGCAAAGCACCATTGACCGAGCTAAGACTTCCGGGAATAAGGAGCCTCTGACTGTGGCGATGGAGAAGTCAGCATTTAGAGCCACCATCCCATCTGGGCGAAGGGGGAAAGGACAATTCTTCTGCTACCGATGTGGTCAGGATGGACACAGTGCTGCCAAGTGCCATAATGAAGAAAACCCCTCCTTAGTGTATGGAAAGCTGAGGATCAGTTGGGAGAGATCCGGTAGTTGTCAGAGGGGACGGGGACCACCCAGGCCTGCAGGATTTGAAGATTCCCCCAGAAAAGACCGTCCAGCTGGGATCCCCGCAGGACTGATAGGGCCTCGAGCAGAGGTCATGGTGAAGATTGAAGGGGAGGAGTGTAAAGCCGTGCTTGACACTGGATCTCAAGTGACTATTATATTTCAGTCATTCTACCAACAAATGCTTAGGCACCTGCCTATACAGCCACTGACTGGCGTTGGTCTGTGTGGCCTCAGCATGGATGAATACCCCTACCAAGGGTATGTCATAGTGTACCTGGAATTCCCAGAGGAGGTTGCTGGGGTAAGAGAAGAGGTGGACACAGCTGCATTAATATGCCCTGACCCTAAAGGGACCTCTGATGTGTCTGTGCTGATAGGGACCAACTCCAGTCTCTTCAAGGTGCTCGCGGATTACTGCAGACGACGGGCTGGGGACCAGTACCTGAATACCCTGATGATCCATACGCTTTGTGCTGAAGCCTATAGGAAGATTGAGGGTGCTAAAAAGGAGACATCTGAGCTACCGATTGGGGCACTGAAGTACATGGGCACAACCCCCTTAGTAGTGCCTGCAAGGACGGAGCAAGAAGTGCTTGTCATGAGTACTCGGCTGAAAGGCAGTAAAGGGACATTAGCAATGGTAGAGCAGCCAGTTGAAGGAGAGCTCCCAGAAGGAGTGCTGGTCCCCAGTGGAGTCATAACCCTACCTTCTGAAGCCCAAGAAAAGGTGACTATACTGATTGCTAATGAAACAAGTCGAGATGTTGTTGTGAAGCAAGGACAAAAGATAGCAGATCTCTTCGAGCCTGAATCAATTGTAAAACCCCAGTGTGAGACTCAAGTTCCGACAATAGACCCTGCAAAGTTTGACTTTGGAGATTCACCATTGTCCGAGGAGTGGAAAGATCGCCTGAGGAGGAAACTTTGTGAAAGATCCAAAGTGTTCTCATTGCATGAGTGGGATGTGGGATGTGCAAAAGGAGTAGAGCACAACATCAGACTACATGACTCTCGACCTTTCAGGGAGAGATCTAGGAGGATTGCCCTCTCCGAGATGGAAGATGTGCGACAACATCTTCAGGAGCTGGCTGCGAATGGCATCATTACAGAGTCCCGCAGTCCATACGCCTCACCCATTGTGGTGGTCCGTAAAAAGAATGGGAAAATCCGGATGTGTATTGACTACCGCACCCTAAACCGCCGTACTGTGGTTGACCAGTACACAATGCCCCGAGTCCAAGATGCCTTAGACTGTTTGCTGGGAAGCCAGTGGTTCTCTGTGTTGGATCTTCGGAGTGGATACTACCAGATCCCTCTGGGTGAAGAAGATAAGGAGAAGACAGCCTTCATCTGCCCATTAGGGTTTTATCAGTTTGAACGCATGCCCCAAGGGATTTCTGGAGCACCTGCCACATTTCAACGTCTTATGGAGAAAGTTGTGGGAGACATGAATTTACTGCAAGTGTTAGTTTATTTGGATGACCTGATTGTGTTTGGAAGAACCTTGGAGGAGCATGAAGAAAGACTTCTTAAAGTGCTTGATAGGTTAGAGGATTATGGTTTGAAGCTTTCAATTGACAAATGCCAGCTCTGCAGGACCTCAGTGAAGTATGTGGGGCACATCGTGTCCCAAGAGGGTGTGAGTACTGATCCCGATAAAATAGAAGCCCTCACTACATGGCCATGTCCAAGTAACTACAGAGAACTCAAGACCTTTCTTGGGTTTAGTGGCTACTACCGCAGATTTGTGAAGAACTATGCTACGATTGTAAAACCTCTGAATGATCTTACCAGGGGATACCAGTCCAGCAGGAACAAACCTAAGACCAAGAATAAGGGGAGGTCCCCAAAGCCTCCTGTGCAGAGACACTATGGCCCCTTCGAACCATTTGGGCCACGGTGGGATGAGAGATGTGAAAGGGCTTTTAGAGAAATCATTACATGCCTAACTCATGCTCCGGTCCTAGTCTTTGCTGACCCAAGCAAGCCATTTATCCTGCATACTGATGCCAGTTTGGAGGGTCTGGGAGCAGTACTGTACCAGGAAGTGGAAGGAAGACGTAAACCTGTAGCCTTTGCCAGCCGAGGACTGTCTGACAGTGAAACTCGCTATCCCATCCACAAGCTGGAGTTCTTGGCCTTGAAATGGGCCATCACTGAGAAATTTCGAGACTACTTGTATGGTGCTCAGTTCCAGGTGTGGACAGACAACAACCCATTGACTTATGTGTTAACAAGTGCTAAGTTGGATGCTACAGGGCAGAGATGGGTGGCCGCCTTGGCTAGCTATGAGTTCAGCATTCAATACCGATCAGGGAGAAGCAATGTAGATGCAGATGCATTGTCCCGGCGTCCGCAGGCACCAGAAGTGGCTATGATACCCGTGGATGGAGTGAGGGCTATTTGCAGTGTGAGTCGCCGAGAGCCAGAGGCCCATGAGAGTCTTCATGGATGTGTTGCTGAAGCTTTGGGCCTGCCCCCTGACTGCGTGCCTTCTGCTTCTGTGAACTATATTGCATTGGACCAATCTCCCTTGCCCGTGCTCAATGCGGCTGACTGGCAGGAAGCCCAGCTGCAAGATATTGACATTCGTGATACACTACTTGCCAAAAGGGAGGGGCGAAGCCCAGCTGCGGTTGTCCCTCCTAACCCGGAGGGTAAACTACTATTGAGAGAATGGACCAAACTAAAACTGATCCAGGGAGTGTTACATCGAATGACCACCGACCCTTTACAAAAGCAACGAGCACAACTAGTGCTGCCAAAAGAGTACAGAGCCCTGGCCATGAGGGCCCTGCATGATGACTTTGGACATTTAGGGATGGAGAGGACCCTGGAACTTCTTCGTAGTAGATTCTATTGGCCCCGGATGGCTGAAGATGTTCGTAGGAAATGTGAGACTTGCGCTCGATGTGTTCAAAGGAAAACTCTGCCCACGAGGGCTGCATATCTCAAGAACATCACCAGCACCAAACCTTTGGAACTGGTATGCATCGATTTCTTGTCTTTAGAAGTAGACAAGAGGAATATTGGGAACATTCTAGTAGTGACTGACCATTATACACGATATGCGCAGGCATATCCCACGCGTGATCAGAGGGCCACCACTGTTGCTCGAGTACTGTGGGAGAAATATTTCTCAGTTTATGGATTTCCAGCCCGGATACACTCGGATCAGGGGCGGGACTTTGAGAGTCATCTTCTGAAGGAGGTGCTGAGGATAGCGGGAATTAAGAAGTCTAGAACAACGCCTTATCACCCGCAAGGTGATCCTCAGCCAGAGAGGTTCAACCGAACCCTATTAGATATGTTGGGGACTTTGCGACCAGAGCAGAAAGCAACCTGGAGCCAACATGTTGCATATCTGGTGCACGCCTACAATGCCACAAAGAATGATGCTACAGAAGTCACCCCATATCTCTTAATGTTTGGACGAGAACCAAGATTACCCATAGACCTGTGCTTTGGTGTATCAGAGGATGGAGATAGCTATGAAACTCATCAGCAATATGTATCCCGACTGAGAGAAAAGCTGCGGGATGCTTATCACTTAGCTACATCTGCGGCTCGGAAGAATGCAGACCGCAACAAACATCGATATGATGCTAGGGTACGTCTGCAAGAACTCCAGCCGGGGGACAGAGTTCTGCTGCGAAATTTGGGTATTGCTGGCAAACACAAGATAGCCGACAGATGGAAGGCAATACCTTACTTGGTGATGGAAAAGCTAGGAGACCTGCCGGTCTACAAGATCAAACCTGAAGAGGGTCCAGGGCAGACAAAGACAGTGCATAGAAACCTTTTGCTCCCTGTGGGGGAATTGGTAGGCACCCCGTATGAGATGGGCCACAACAGGGCAACTGGGCAGAACGAGGGTGCTGGACCAAAGCCGCCCTCCAACGTGGACAGCCAGCCCCCTGCAGCTAACCTATCCCCATGCAGCACATCTGAGAGTGAGTCTGAGGAGGAAGATACAACCATGGTGTATCCTGGGATGGAGACAAGATTTCAGTCACGATTGGCTGAATCAAAAGAGAGCTCCTCTTCTTCCACCCTAAACCCCATGGCAGAAGTATTTAGGCCCATTCCTGACACCCCTGAGCCACTGGTGGGACCCCCATGTGATGACACACCCAGGTTATTGGACAGTGGAGACATACAGGTGGAGGATGTCCTGGGCACCTTGGACCCTCCACTGTTAGAACTAGAAATGCAGGGGCCTATGCCAGTAGCCGAGGGACCCTCAAAGGAAACCTCTCCATCCATCGTTCAAGAGGCTGTCCCGCCCACCACGGCAACAGAAATTCTCAATAGACGAGACAGGGTAATAAGACCAGTAAAACGGTTGACTTATGATGCACCTGGGATAACTAGTGAGGAACCAATATGTTTAGCACACAGGCTTGTGGAAGCTAAAGTGGGCTATCTGAGGCCCTTTGGAGGGAACCAGTGAGTTGTTATAATAGGGAGTGTGATTTGTCGGGACGACAAATTTTCGGCTGGGGGGAGGATGTAAGCAGAGTCAGGATGAGCTCTACCCTGACATCTGGTGGTGAATTATGGCGAGTGTGGAAAAGAACTCCAGGGGGTGATCTTGTTTGCATAGGCACACCCACTCGCCTGGCATGAAACAACAGCAACTCAAAGTGGTTACTTTGGCTGGTGTGGGATCCCCAGTTTCTCTGTTATTGGGGCAGGAAGAATAAAGTTTTGTTACCCTGATTCTGTGAATCAAGGCCAGTGGAACTGTGTATGACAGAAGGACTGAGTGAGTCATTCACCATTACCTAAGTAGCATGTGCTTGTCAAGGGGCATGGGTTACAAAACCCAGTGAATGGAGAGAGGATGGGGACAGGTATTTGTACCTGATGGTATGGGCCCTCTCTGAGGGGTTGAAACACCAATTGCACTACCTCCTCTCTCCACTGTTGAATATCAGAGCTAACTTTTGATTCCATTAGAAGTCTAGTTACAGACTGCTGAACTGAATTCACTTTGGGCCGGTGGTGCACTAGCACTGGGGCTCCCCTACTATGAGCTGAAATCACAAAAGAGCTGAAATCACTGAGGCGGTGTTAACTAGTGGGGGAGCCTGAAGCTATAATGCTAAGCGGCTGGCAGAGCAGCTAGCAGAGTGGAGCCTTGTGGGACGGTTGGAGTGGCGCTGAGCGACTCACAGGTCGGTGAGTGGAGCGGCTGGAGGAGCAGCTAACAGAACAGAGCCTTGTGGGAGCGGCCCAAGGGACGGCTGGAGCGGAGTGGAGCGGCTCACAGGTCGGTGAGCGGAGCGGCGCGGCACGGCTCACAGGTCGGTGAGCGGAGCGGAGCAGGGCGGAGCGGCACGGCTCACAGGTCGGTGAGCGGAGCGGAGCAGCTGCCAGAGCAGTTCGTGGGACGGCAGGAGTGGGACTGCGGGTGGAGTGGAGCAGTTCGTGGTGAAGGCTGGGTGGAACCCCACGGAGAAGCAGCCGGTTGGCCTCGGATCACGTAAGGTGCCCCTTAACACCCTGCTCACACACACACCCCTTTTGAACTCTGGGGCTGCACTGATCAGGGACAGAGACTTTGGGGGGTTGTCGGACTTTTGGGACTTTGGTGATTCTTGGGTCGCTGGTTTCAAGAACCAACGGGAGAGGACACGGCCCAATTTGCTGGGGTGGGTCTTCGCTCATGGTTTGGTCTATGAACTCTAGTTGTGGTGTTTTTCCAATTTAATGCTGATGTCGTTTACCTCATGTTATTAAACATTTTCTGTTACACTCAGACTCTGTGCTTGCGAGAGGGGAAGTATTGCCTCTTAGAGGCACCCAGGGGGTGGTATGTAATTGTCCCAGGTCACTGGGTGGGGGCTCGAGCCGGTTTTGCACTGTGTTATTGAAGCGGAACCCCTAGATACAGAACCCGGCCCTTGTTGCTGCCAACTTAGATGGGCAGAAGGGTTACACACATATTGGTCCAAATTCATCCCTGGTGTATTGCGACTCACTGCAAAGGCATTATATGAGATTAATTTTGCCTACTGAGAACAAGCTTTCTAAAAGAACCAATAACCTTAGAAATAAGTGTGCCCAGTAATCTGAAATACTAGGCTAAGGTTTTCCATCAATTTTATCACTCACTCAGTATCTTAGATTTTTCATGGGCATTTCTTGAACAATGGTAGACAAGACAAGGTTTAAGTTTCTTGTTATACCTCTGTAGGCACACAGTTATCTAATTATTTGTGCACCACCTAAGTCAGACAAACAAAGAAACTTAAAAAATAAAAAAATAAAAAAAAAGACCACAACAACATAATGCCTCTGGACTCAACTGATCCCAAAAGTCAACTGTTAGTTTGACATCTCTTCTCCTGGCAGGTCTGAGCTTTTGAACTGTTTTATATAAGAAAACAACTTGAAGCTTTGATGCTTAGCCTGCAGCTGTTACTTTAGTGCAACACTCAGACACTTCTTAAATCTCTTAGCCTGACTGGAGTAGAAAGGTGTGGTATTAAAAAAAATCTATATACAATGAGAGAAACATTACAAAATGTTGTGTTCACTATTTAAAAGATTAGATCCTGAGGCTTGTGATGTGAAGTAGGGCTCTAAATTGACCTTTACTATCTCAGCGTTAAGAGCAAATTTCAGATTAGCAACTAGGAGACAAATACTTGCATCTGGATACAGAAGTGATGCTGTTATGAGCCAATATCATCTTAAATATGTGTGATCTCTTTGATTTCTATCCCAAAGAACTGCTGTACTTTTGAGGGTGAGCAAAATCCACATGTACAAATCCTACACTCAGCCAAAGAAAGAAGGCGTTAGGGGTGTGGTTTGCGGATAGGAGCTACTCTCAGCACCTCTCTCTGGCACTCAGAAGTCACCCTGGGCCCAAGAGATCCTCTTTATTCACTACCAACTGCCCCGCATAACAAATCATGGGCTTCTGCGGTACCCCTCTCCCACGCTTCCTATCTGGGAAGCTATACCCTGTAAAGATTCAGTTCCCAATACCACATCTTTCTTTCCCAGCCAAAACTTAATAACAATAACACTTAAACATCATTTGTATAACACACAATTCTAAATACTTATAACCAGCCTGTTAACTAAACTTACTAACAATGTTTGTTTAATCTCTGAGGAGTCTTGCATTGTTGCATGAACTTGTGGGTCTCCTTTGAAATATCAGTACTACTGTCAGTGGGCAGTGAGTCCATTTGCTCAGGCAGTGTTATGGCCTGGGGCTTGGTTGTCTTGACCTGCTGTGGTTGTTCCCCAAGCCCTCCTCAGGCAAAATGGCAAACACAGTGCTCCATATCTCCCATCCTTCCTGACGCTCAAGAAGGTGCCGCATCATTCCTCCTCAGTATACATCTATTGGAGTGATAACTTCATGAAATTGTGGCGCACCCCCAAGTGACACCACTGCTTTTTGCAACCACCGATTTCCACTATAGATGTGCACTGCATAGTGTTCATGAAATGGGGGTAGCTCCCAGGATCCCAAATCACATTACTACTTTTGTTTAACTGTATCTGTTTCTTTACACTTCTGCAAATCCCCATTTCCTCTGACAGTAGCTTCTACCATTACAGGGATTCTAGTTTTCAGTTTAAAGAAGACTTCTGCAGGGGACAAACCATGTTTTATAAATGACAGGATGGCACCAAACAATGTTAAGTATGGGTCAGAGGCTGACTCTGCAATCTTTTTCAGTTGCTGCTTTATCATTTTCCCCCAACTGATTTGATTGGGAATAATGTGGACTAGCGGTTACAAGTCTAAACCCAAATTTCAATGCAGTTTCTTAGTTAACATCCTCTGCCTGAGTTAACTAAAAAAACCTCTTAAACATGTCAAGTGTGTCAGAATCAGCTTGTCACAGGGTTCACTCACCACTAGCAGTGCCTCCTGCTGGCCATCCTGAGAATTAGCTCCACCAGGCTTGCTCTCTCCCTCCGCTGGTATCTTCCCCCTCCAGTCTTGCTCTGCAGCCGCGTTCAGTCTCAGATCTGCAGTCTCCTCTTCATGGCTTGGCTCTCCAGCCAGGTCACTAAGGTCATCCCCTTCCAGAGAATTTAAAGTCCTTCCAGACCCACTGTCTGGCCAGCATCTCCAACACCCTTGCCACTTCCCTAAAGTTTCAGCCCAGCCACTTCCCTAAAGTTTCATCCCAGGGACCCTATAACAAGCCGACAAGGTCTCTGCACGGTCCTATCCCTTGCTCCTGTTTCCCTAGGCTTCCCCCCTCTCTGGATTTGCTAATCTCCCAAATCCCTCCACTCAGGACTAACTACAGCCTAATTCTCTGCCTTCTTGCAGCCCTCTTATAGCTCCTGGGCTTTATATAGGCCCCGCCTGTTTCTACCCAGCTGAGACTACTTCTAGTCTACTTCTACTTCTAGTGGCATGCTCCCCGGTTCCTCCTCCAAGTGCACTCCAGGTGGAGCTAACTGGCCTGCCTGGCCACTTTAACGCATTTCAACACCTCATCACACAGGTATTGTCAGAGATAAAACTGCCTTCTGATTATCTTCCTTGTCACTGGCACCCATTGCTTGCAGACACCGTTGTCTTCCCCATCTCCAGAGAGTTTCAGCTCTGGTGTAGCTTATAGCTGCGCTGTTCTTCCACTCAGGTTATTTTCTTTAATTTCTACTTATTCCTGGTAATACACAGTGTTCAGGAATCACTTTGGTATTACTAGAGATCCTCTTTACTTAGTAACATAGTTCTAACTGCTTTTACAGCATCTCTTCCCCACACTTCCTGTCTGGGAAGCTAAAACTCTTAAGGATACAGTTCTTAATCCCACATACCCAACAACCCGTGCCCCAAGTGTCAAGGCGGGAAGGAGGGTCTTCCAGCTGGAGGAAATAAAAAGGAGAGTACAAGAAATAAAAGGAAGGAAGGATACTGGGGCTGGCTGCTTTCGAAGGAGCAGTTCTCTTGTAGGTCTGGAAGGAACCGGGTCCCAGAGGCCTGAAAACTACAGCTTGCCCAGAAGAGCAGACAATAGAGTGAGACACTAAGTTTCTTCTTAGTTCCTCCATACAGCCTTGAATTCCTTTGATTGTCCCATTCTAGTCCATCTTTTGACAAATTGGGGGAAGAGAGAGCTCTCTCCAGATTATTGGCCTACTAAGTGTTTCTCCAGGTATGGAAGTCACATGAGATCTTGATGGAACACATAAATAATTTTGTGTCCAGATTTATGAAGGAAGTGTCTGAGCTCCCCAAGATAAATACTGAAAAAATCTTAACGTACATTCCTCAAACAAAATGGTTTAACATAACGGTAGGGGCCGAGCTCCTCTTGACCTGTTGCTCACAAACAGGGAAGAATTGGTAGGGGAAGTAGTGGGTGGCAACCTGGGCAGTAGTGATCATGAGATGGTTGAGTTTAGGATCCTGACAAAAGGGAGAAAGAGTAGCAGAATACAGACCCTGGACTTCAGAAAAGCAGACTTTGACTCCTTCAGGGAACTGACAGGCATGATCCCCTGGGAGGCTAATATGAGGGGGAAAGGAGTCCAGGAATGCTGGCTGTATTTTAAAGAAGCCTTATTGAGGGCACAGGAACAAACCATCTCCATGTGCAGAAAGAATAGCAAATATGGCAGGTGACAAGCTTGGTTTAACAGAGAAATCTCTGGTGAGCTTAAACACAAAAAGGAAGCTTACAAGAAGTGGAAACTTGGACAGATGACCAGGGAGGAGTATAAAAATATTGCTTGAGCATGCAGGTGTGTAATCAGGAAGGCCAAAGCACAACTAGAGTTGCAGCTAGCAAGGTATGTGAAGGATAACAAGAAGGGTTTCTACAGGTATGCTAGCAACAAGAAGGTGGTCAGGAAAAGTGTGGGACCCTTACTTAGGACGGAAGAATCCCATTCACTGTTACAGACTAGGGACCGAATGGCTAGGAATCAGTTCTGCAGAAAATGACCTAGGGGTTACAGTGGTTGAGAAGCTGGATATGAGTCAACAGTCTGCCCTTGTTGCCAAGAAGGCTAATGGCATTTTGGGCTGTATAAATAGGAGCATTGCCAGCAGATCGAGGGACGTGATCATTCCCCTCTATTCGACATTGGTGAGGCCTCATCTGGAGTACTGTGTCCAGTTTTGGGCTCCACACTACAAGAAGGATGTGGAAAAATTGGAAAGAGTCCAGCGGAGGGCAACAAAAATGATTAGGGGGCTGGAGCACATGACTTATGAGGAGAGGCTGAGGGAACTGGGATTATTTAGTATGCAGAAGAGAAGAATGAGGGGGGATTTGATAGCTGCTTTCAACTACCTGAAAGGGGGTTCCAAAGAGGATGGATCTAGACTGTCTCAGTGGTACCTCATGACAGAACAAGGAGTAATGGTCTCAAGTTGCAGTGGGGGAGGTTTAGGTTGGATATTAGGAAAAACTTTTTCACTAGGAGGGGGTGAAGCACTGGAATGGGTTACCTAGGGAGGTGGTGGAATCTCCTTCCTTAGAGGTTTTTTAAGGTCAGGCTTGACAAAGCCCTGGCTGGGATGATTTAGTTGGGAATTGGTCCTGCTTTGAGCAGGGGGTTGGACTAGATGACCTCCTGAGGTCCCTTCCAACCCTGCTATTCAATGATTCTATGAACTCACAGAGTTCCAGGAAAGTGGCCTTACGCATGCGAAAGTTTCACAGCCAATGGGAATCATCCCATACCCGCAACACTATGCGGTCCCACCAGTCTGTGCTTGTTTGCCAGGCCCAGAATCGGCTTTCCACTGTATCAACCAGCCCCACTGTCGCCATGATGTCCCAATTGCCACATCCCGTGCTTTCAGGAACGTCTATGTCCAGGTCTTCCTCACAATCGTCCTTGTGCTGCTGTCTCTTAGCCAGGTTCTGCACATACTGAAGTAAAGTGCGAGGTGTTTACAATGCTTGCAACAGCAGCGGTGAGCTGAGCAGGCTCCATGCTTGTCATGCTATGGCATCTGCATGGGTAACCCAGAAAAAAAGGCGTGAAATGATTGTCTGCAGTTGCTTTCATAGAGGGAGGGAGGGAGAGAGGGGAGACTGACGACATATACCCAAAACCACCTGCAACAATGTTTTTGCCCCATCAGGCATTGGGAGCTTAACCCAGAATTCCAGTGGGCAGACTCACCGCTCCGTGAGTCGATGCTAGCCACGGTAGTGAGGATGCACTCCGCCGAATTAATGCGCTTAGTGGGGACATACACGATCGACTGTATAAAATCGATTTCTAAAAATCAACCTAATTTCATAGTGTAGACAGACCCTAAGAGACTGGGTTTTCAGTAAGGACCTTGTGGTGCTTTTGCCTTCTGCAGCAGAGGTTCTGGTTTGCTTGCTGGAATCATCTGGCCATATCTCACTTAATCACTTCCCTGCCACTGCAGGGGCCTCAGGAATTGGTGGCCCCTGGCTCTCTCTTGTTCTCTGCCCGGAGCACATAGTTTAGTTTCCTAAGGGCTGGAATGTTTTGGTCTAACTAGTCTTTGGGCTTAATATAGGGGCAGCTGGGTGAAGCTGAATGGTCTGTGATATTCAGGAGGTCATTCTAGAGGATCTGAGGGTCCCTTCTGGCCTTAAACTCCATGAATTATAATGACAGTTTATAAGGTTGAAAGCCTCAAGGACTAACCAGTGATGTAAAATTGTATAAATGTTTCAGGATAAGAGCATGAGCACCTTATATTTCTCATATGACCTAAGAGGAATAATTATAAACCAGAAAAGTCTTGGCAGATCAGAGAACCTGAAAGGGTGCATCCAGAGAGATTAGAGAGGGGTCAAAGTTGCTTCTAGCCCTGTAACCATTGACCGACCTACTTTGTTGATGCTGGGTAGAGGCCGGAAACAAAAATTAAAATGTTGTTTTCTTCATGTTCTACCACACCTAGGACCTGGCCTGCTGATAATTTTCTGAAAATTCTTTCAGGCTCCTCTAATGAATCCCACCACTTTGTGACTTCACTCCACAGGCTTCATGCCCAGTTTAACACGCCATGGGGGTGCTTCTCAGCAGGATGTTGCTGGGACAATTTATATGAGGTTGATTGTAACTGCCTCATAGGGATGCACACAGCAAAATCCTAAAAGAAAACAAACAAAAACTACCACCACACACAACAGGAAGCAACCCTACCTAAACTAACCCCCAAACCTGCCTTTGCTATCAGGGACTAACAAAAAAAATCCTGGGCACAAGAAAAAAAATGGATCCCAAGACTTCAGCGTCCCTTTGCAATTTTTGTTGCGTTCTGCAAAATTCTACAGATAGATGCTCAGTGTTCTTTTTGTTATCTATGTTGCTGTACTTTTTTCTTGTACCTGGCACAATTAGACATTTAGCCATTCAAAGCAGAGCTGGTTGGATATTTTTGGACAGAACCCTGTTCTGTTGGAAAAAGCCAATTCGCCAATGTTGAAACGTTCTGCGGGAACATGTCAAAGCTGAATACAGCAGCAAAGGTAGGAACACCCTCCTCTCCCATTCCATTCACCTCACTTGTGTCTGAGCTTTGAAGCCTGTTTGTGGCCATGATTAAGACCAGCTAATTTCTTTTTGTACAGTAATGTACAGACATATTAATGCAAGGGTAACATGTGTATTGGCTATGTAAATAAATACAGGATTATTCCTCACTTGTGTGTATGCAATATGTGTTGAACTTACAAAAGTGAGACCATGAGGATGCTAGACAGACAGTAATGGAAACTGTATCCTCTGTTCACAGAACAGGAACAGTGTGAGTAGCAACAGTGAAAATTTCCCCACACTTTTTTCCCTCTGTGCTTCAATCCTTACCTGGAAGGACAAACAACTTTTGTTTTGTTTGGCCTCCATGTTTACCAAATCGTTTTATTTTTCTGTGTGGAATACCTAAAAAGGAACTGGATTCTGGATCATTGAATTCAATGAATTTTGCCGGTGACTTTGATGGGAACTGGGTTAGACCCAAAGATTACTGTAGGATATGAGGACACCTGTCTACTAGCAACTAGTCTGAAACCAATAGCTCATTTACTCTTTCACTTAAGCTTATGTCAGATGACAACAACTTTTAGTCACTACCATCTTAAATTTAATTTGAACCTGTCACTTAGAAGTGAAAGCCTCGGTATCTTAGAACCAATAATCCCCAGAGCTGTCAAGTTCCCTTATAATACCCATCTTAGTTAAGGTTTAATTGAAGCCTGAGTGTCTATCCAATAGTCAGACCGAAAGCTCATATACATACCAGAGAGGAGAGCTCAGAGGATTTATTACTAGCCTTTTTTCATCTTGAACTTAGATGTTGATTTGAGCTTTCCTCCAAGCAGATTTGATCAGGCACCAGAAAAAAAAAATACAGTAGAGTGTGAAATGAATTTTATGCTCCACATCATGAAAACACATTACATTCAACTCAGCTTTGTGTTAGAAAAAATAGACAAAGATCTAGGAAGGCATTTAGCTAGGCAATAGCTATTCTATTTAAAAGATATTATATACATCTGTGCCCACAACTATGGGAACAAGCAAATGAAATTAGCAGTAACAGCCATCAAAAAGAAAGAACATAATAAAGGCAAAGTTTTGTTTTTCCAGGACTATTCTGCTCCAGTGCAGTGCAAGAGAGAATTATTAGCAGTGCCAGTCAGATCCTTAATGATAAGGTTGTAAAATGTCAGAACATACCCAGCCCCCTTTCAAATAACCTGGGAGAAAAGCAATGTAATGTTCATCAATCCTGACAAATTATTAGAGTTCATGAGTAAAGAAGTAGTAGTGATAGAGCTGTCTTCTGCTGCTGGAAACCATCAGGAGAAATCTTAAAATCAAGAGGAGCAAGATACAGGGGACAAAGCACAAACCCAACTGAATGATACAAATATCAATAATACTCAACTGAAGGCCTAATAATAAAAGAGAGGAAGTAGTACATTGTATACATAAAGAAATATATGAAGATAGATGCAGATGTTTGTGCATTTGCACGTTGTGGACTGGTTTCTGTGCTTAGCTGTACAAATCTGAATTTGTTGCCAGGATAGTTGTAACGTAAATGCACCAGGCTTTAAGTCACCTTCTCAAATAATATATTGGTGACTTTAAGCTCTGCTCAAAGTGAGGAGGGAAGTGTACACAGGTTTAGATATTTGTATTTCTTTTCCTCATTGCCTTTCTTAGTGAAAATAATAAAGTTAAAATTACTTAATCTATTAAGGAGGGAAAGTGCCCCACAGTCTTTCTTCAAAAGATAAGTTCAGTGAGGAAAAGGAGTGGGTGTACTCAACCCAGTGTAACGCTCAAGAGGGTTTTCTTTTATGTTCTCTTTAAAAAAGAAAAAGAAGTGGGTTTAGGCTTATTTAATGTTTAGTGGAACAAAGTTCAGGGCCTTTGCCCTTATATGCATAGTGGCAGTGAACAAACCCAACAGGGAGATGTAAATATATATTAGATATGACTTTCAATAATGAAAACTCTAACAGGCCTTCCTCAAGTGCTGGTAGTCAGACCGCTCAGATATGGCAAAAAGATATCAAGTTTTAAAGTAGAATTTAGTGGGTCTTCTTTACTATGCAAGCTTGCTCTGTTTAGTGAGGGGTGAAAATGACTTGTTCCAGAAAATTGAACTAGCTTTGTTTGTTTGTTTCAGCTGCCACAGATGACAAGAATGTCACTGGGTGACCAATCAGATGTAGGTGAGTGAGGTGTTTTGACTATGACTAGGCAATATTGTACGAGAGTGTCATAGGCTATGTCTACACTAGCGATTGGACACAGGTCCATTCATGTGGTTGTGCCAGGCTCTCCCCTTCCCCCCCGTTCTAAACCCCAGAAACACAGGTTTCAAAAAGTGTATATGGGTCAAGAATGCCTGCATGCCTGAGAGGTGTGGGGATGAAAATGCCTTGGGCTATGGCATGGCCCTGTACCTATGCGTGTTTGTAGTGTGGACAGGGGTAAAGGACTTGTACAATGTCACAAGTTCAATAGTCCACCAGCCCTGTTCCCACAATGCTCTGAGCCCTTTCCTGCCTAACCCTTACCCAAATCTATAAAGGGGGTTGGGAACACCACAGGGCTGTGTGCAGCAGCTCGCTATAGAAGCTCTCCACCTTGTTTTATTAAAATTTTATTCCTTTCTCACTCACTGGTTTGTTATTTAATGAATCCCAAGATCTTTACAAGAACTATAATAGTTCAGCATATACTAATTAACTTGTTAAATTTCCAAATTAACAATAAATTAATGAGACTTGATAGTTGCGTAGGTAATCACACTGAGACTACAGCCCATTCATGTTTTTTAACTATTGTGATATTTAGCAAGTGAAAACTAACTTAGCAAGGAGCCAATTGTTTTTTCTTTTATACCATTGTAAGCCCACTAACTCCAGAGTAACTAAGAAAAGACTTAGGGTCAAAAGTTTTTGTGTGATGTTCAGTAGCGTAATAAAGCCAAACTCACGAGCCACTAGATTTTAGGATAGTCTCTGAATTCCTTGGGCCACATCCTGAGCTGGTGTAAATCAGGGTAGCTCCACTGAAGTCATTCCTTAGTGGAGCAGCCCTGATTTACACCAGCTCAGGATCTGGCCCATTTTTCTCCTTTATACTGTTAAAAGTCAGGAACCCTTTTAGTGGCTTGAACTCCTGAATCCAGGGTGTTCATCACATCTGACTGGATTTTAGGAGCTTTCATACTGTACATGAGTTATGAAAATAGAAAAACTTTCTAATCTTTATATTTTTATATAAATTAAAAACTTCTAAAACAGAGACAGTACACAATGAAGACTGATCCTCCACTCTGTTATACCAGCTTTATGCCAGTGTAACTGTGGAACTGCAACTAATATGTATTTTTAAAAATTTCTTAAGGGGCTGATGCCAATCTAACTAAATGTTTTAAAATATGCTTTAGAAAGGTCTTTGTGCTAAAGGTACTGAAAAAAAAACGGTGTTTCTGTTTTTCCTTCTGTCTGGCTACATTGAATATAGTCTGTAGGATTTTAGTACTTGGAATGGGATGCACATTTCTTTTCCTTGGTATATTCAAGTTCTCAAGTATGTGTTTTGTTAGCAATTAGGTTGTGTTTGTATATTTTCCCCCTGAACTGACTTGTAAACTTTTCTGTTCTACATCTGTACATATTCAGGTAGCCATTTATGCACTGAATTTTATGTAGGCTTATTAACGTCTATATAAATGTTATGTGAGCATATATTGTAAAATAAAACTTCCTTTAAATCATTGTAATCCTGTGTTTTGCTTTCTTTCTTTTTGTTTTCTTCAATTCTTTTTCCTTTCTTTTTTTCTGTGGCATTTTTTCTTGCTTGGAAAAGGTCATAACATTTCAGGGTGTTCACTTTCTTTAGTACTGTTATGAAGCCTGAATCCTTGAGGTAATGAGATGCAGCTGATCTGTCAGTGACAATATGCAATGAGTGGAAAAGAAATTCAGCAAAAGCAAAGCAAAAAAGCATCTACCCTGAGTAGCTTATGACAGTGTAATGGCTATTCACTTTCTGAACATTATTGGAAAATTGCCCAAGGGGACAAAAAAACATGACTATGTGTCACCTAGTGTTATTCTTTTAACCTCTATAGTATTTTCAACCTTCGTGTTAATGTTACATGGTGATTCAAACTTAAGGAAACTTTCCTTCCTAATAGCCCTAGAAAGTGCACTGTTGTTTTTCAGCCTTTTAGTAATTCTAAATAGATTTTTGTTGTATGTATTAGTTGGAACTTTTCCTGACTGAAATTTTCAGGTCATTCTTTTGGATTATATGGCTCAGAAAAATAATGACTTTCACCCTAGAGATGGCTAGATTTCACTGGTGGTATCTGTAGAAAGGCGGTGTATGGGAGAGGTAGTACCTTTGAGTGATTTGAACTGCCAGACTCCCAGAGTGGTTCTTTTCCTCTCTGGTCCTCACTGTACATCCATCTGTCACGTGTGGCTCCATGTAGCGGTAAGTATGTGACAGCGGCCACATCCCGGTAAACTGCCTCAGCAGATGGGTTAAACCAGGTGAGGGGAACCAGAAGTGTGGAAACTGACAGTGATTTAGGGATTGCCTTCCCAAGCATACAAAGACTGTTCTGGTAGTCAAGGCAGAAGAGACCATATATTAGTCCAATGGCTTGAAAAGCAGTGCAGCAACATATTGTAGAAGGTGAAAGGCATGATGGGGCACTACGGAAGTCATGGCTATCCACTGCAGCTAAAGAAATCTCCAGTTGTAACAATCTTTGTGCCACTGGGCCAAGCTTCAGCAACTGAGAGAATGGGATTGTCCCAGTGCAACGACTACCCCATTTTAATCAACTTCACTCACATGTCATTCATTCATATCATCTGTAGAAAGATGGCCTTTCTCATGGGGAGGCAAAATCTGACCTCCTCTAATAGTATGCTGCTGGAGTACCCCCTGCCAGGGAATCTTTGTGGACAGTTTCATGGGAAAATACCCTCCTGTGGATTTTCAAGCATAAGAGAAACAATTTGACCCCATAATATATTCTGTCCCTTATATAATGCATCATTATTGTATGATAAACAATGCCATCTAGTTCTTTTCTTTGGGAAATCAGTTCTGAGCCCATTTAAAAAGTAATTTAGCCTGTATTTCTAAATATGCACTATCCTGCATTTCATCTATCCTACTGCCTAATATGAATATGTCATTCATTTATCCTTTCTTTTTTTGCAGTCCTCCTTAATTGTTGTTAGTCACTGAAAGAAACAAACTCTAGCAACTTTAATAATAACTGAAATTATAAGTAAATTTGTTTTCTTAAACAGATTATTTAACTTTCTGTACCGTCATCTTGTGTGAGACGAAAGCAATGTTAAATCAAAAAGACATTGCAAATGGAAAATAACGTAGGCAGGATATTCATATTGGTGAAGGTCAGAGTGATTTTTTTTCCACGTAAGATGTGATATTATTATGCTGTACCTGACAGAAAAAATGAAATTTTGTTGACATATCTTAAATTTTTAATTGCATTTTGAGAAACACAGAAAAGAATCTGTCATGATTTTCATGGCTGTCTTGTTCTTGAATCTTTTATCCACATACAAAATATTTCTCTTCCTTTTTACTGGTTATTTATTTCTCAGTTTTATCTGACTGCAGCAACTCAGCGATGTCACCTTTACTGTTCTTCAGCAAGAAAATGGCTGCTCATTGGGTTTACAGCAAATAATCAGTTGGTACCCTGTCACTCTAGTGAAAGAGACAAGATTTATAAAAGTCCAATGATACCACCACTGGTTTTTAGCCACTGATATATGGCTCATAGTACCATTTGGGACTGCTATTCTCTGTTTCTCCCTAACCTTGAACCTGATATCTTTACTCAAGCATGGCTTCCATGAAAAGTCCATTGGTAGATACCTGAGTAAAGCCTGCAGCTTTGCGCCCCTAATGCTGAGTCTCTGAATACTGCTTCTTCCCACCTAGTATTCAGTTTTCCATATTCTAACCAGCAGTGCAGCTTAAGTCACTCCAAACTTGTCTGTTATGATACCAATGATCTATTGTGTTTAGGAGCACAGTAAAACCCTGATCTTTCTTCCATTGATGTTAATAAGAAAAACACCCGTTGACTTAAATGGTGCAGGATCTGGTCTAATTGAATGGGAGGTGGCAACCACTAGCTAGTATAGTAGAGGTAGTAGGGCCTGAGCCTATAGGGGTGTTGGCGACCCTGAATGGCAGTCAGCATCTTGGAAAATTAGGCCCATAGCCTGGCAAACTGGTACAGCTGATTGAAAAGGTTGGGAGCCATGACACTACAATACTGTGGACTGACGGAGAGTATGCATTCTAATGCAAATTATTTTGCTGCAGCTCATGTGTGTAGCAAATTTAAGGTAAAAAAGTAAACCTCTGAATGATGTATTATTAAGATTGTTTCTCTTTTATAATGCAGCTCCTGTGTGGGATCTGATGTGTAGACAGTTCTCAGTTTCTAGAAGATATTTATGCACTGCTGTCATTAACTATGCTTGCTTTTATGAAAAGAAAGTGAAAATGTTTTAATGTATTTTCTAAATAAAGTGCAAACTACCTAGGTAATATCAACACTTATGCTATTCAACTGGATAGAAAAGAATATAGCACTAAAAGACATTGAAAAGTACCATTTCTGCCCTGGAGTTTTTTCTTTATTTAAAAAATAAGCTATCAAGTAAGTATTTTATATTTTTCATTTCCCCCCTACTCTCAGGGTGTGTTTTGTTTTGTTTTGTTTTTTTTGTAAAACAGCCCTAGAAGTCTGAAAATAAAATTTTCTTTCCCACTGATTTTGACTTTTTCCATTTGGCAACTATTGATTTTTGCTTCACTGAGTTTCGGCAGGCGTTGACGTTAACAATAGCAGCTTTTCTTTAACACCTTTAACTTTCATTGCACTTCTCTTGTCAAAATATAATTGTTTGCACACTAAAATAATCAATTGCATCACACCTCTAGGAATAGTGGCAAACACAGTTAACAGATACTGCAATCCCAGGCAAGTGTGTATAATACATTGTTCTTTATGTGTTCCACAAAAGCATCAGTCATTTAGACACATAAAGAAGATTGGGAACATTTATTATTTATGTGCAATATTGTCATAGTTTCCTGATGAAATATTATTTATTTATTTGTATTGTGATAGTGCCTTTAACCCACACACCTCCTGGGTGTGATGTTCTGTCCCACCTAGTGGCACCAAGACCACTTAGAGAGAGTTAAATAAGTCTGCTCTACAGCCTTAGCTAACAGCCAGTTGACTTTTAGCTTACACTGTAGAGGCTCATGCACTAAGCTACAGAGGCCCCAGGTTCAATCCCGCCCACCGACATCCGGAGTCTGTGAGTGTTGTGTTACACCTTGAATCCAACAAGGATCAAGATTCCATTGTGCTAGACACTCTAATGGAAAGATGGTCCATACCCCCAAAAGCTTACACTCTAAGCAAGATAAGGTGGTGAAAAATATATTTTAATGGACCAACGTCTGTTGGTGAAAGAGACAAGTTTTCAAGCTTACATAGCACTCTTCTTCAAGTCAGGGAAAGGTATACAGAGGGTACATCTACACTACAACAAAAGTCCCACGGCATGGTGATGGCTGGCCCAGGTCAGCTGACTTGGGATCACGGGGTTCAGACTTCAGGGCTAAAAATTGTAGTGTAGACATTTGGGCTTGGGCTGGAGCCCAGTGTCTGAAACATCATGAGGGGGCTGGATCTCAAAGCCCAGGCTCCAGCCCAACCCCCAATGTCTGCACTGTAATTTTTAGCACCTTTGCCCAAGCCCCACGAGCCTAAATCAATTGACCTGGGCTCTGAGACATGGGGCTGCAGGTTTTTATTATCACAGTAGATGTAACCTGCGTGTCACAGCTAAATACAAGGTGCAACACTTTGAGAAAAGTGTTTGCCCAGGGGTGATATGGTGCATTTTCCTTTTATCATTTTTCTCCACGAGTTCATTCAAGAGTGTAGTGATTTGTCTTGTTTCACCCCCATAGTTGTCATTAGGACATTTAGTGCACCAGATGTGTTAACTACTTACGCTAAACAATCTGTTCCACCTTGTATTTAGCTGAGATACTCTCAGTACCTTTCCCAGATAGAAGAAGAGCTCTGGGTCTTTCACCAACAGAAGTTAGTCCAATAAAATATATTACCTGACTCACTTTGTCTCTCTAATATCCTGGGACCAACACAGCTACAACACTACAAACTACAATCTAAGCAATAAGAGCTTGTCTACACTTAAAGTGCTGCAGCGGTGCAACTGCGTCGCTGTAGCACTTCAGTGAAGACACTACTTATGCCAACGAAAGGAGTTCTTTCATCAGCGTAGATAATCCACCTTCCTGAGAGGTGGTAGCTAGGTTAACAGAATTTTCCCATCAATCTAGCACTGCCTACCTAATTCTCCCATTGACCTCAAGTGGGGTTTGGTTGGTTTAACTGTGTTGCTCGAGGTGTAAACTTTTCACACCCCTGAGCAACATAATTATACCACCCTAATTTCCTAGTGCAGATCAGGCCTAATTCAAATACTTTTTCACACAAGTGGTTATTAAAAAGCAAATCCAGCACAGCCTATGTTTATTTACAAATCTGCAGTAGCAATTTTGTAACACCAACTGTTAGCTCATTCAAAACTCACAGACTCCAAAAATCAATCGTCTTCAACTCCAGTGACATTTTAATTGTTTCTGTCCAAATACTCCTTGTTTGTCCTATCCTTGTCATGTGTTCCAGTTGTAGTTTTGGGAACTGCAGGTGGGTCATTCCCCCTGCTGGGTGTGGAGCCCCTCTATGGATTCAATCCTGCAAGGTTCTGAGTGTTATAAAAAAGCATTTAAACTTGCGAGTAGTTCCATTGAAGTTAGTAGGAGTACTCATGTTTAAAGTTAACCATGTGTTTAAGTACTTTGCTGGATGGAGGCCAGAGTGCTCAGCATCTTTCAGGATTGAGCACTATCTGAAGTAGAGGTTAAAAACCAAGGGGCAGGATTGCATTTTATCTTACTTACCAATTTCAATAAGATCTCTGCTCTTAGACAGTGCATCAAATTCAGCTACAGTTGTAGCTTTCAATGAAGTCAATGGGGGTGACAGACTTTTGCCTTTTGCCAAAAATGTTCTAGAGTTCTGAAAGCAGAATTTCTTGTGTGCCAGGTTTGTTCCTGGTGAACAAGATTTGTGCATGTATTGTGAGTGTAAAATAGACAAGAATTCTCTTTATCATTTATTTCTTTTCCAAAGGGAAATAGTAGTTCTAAAGTTCTCTTTAGTTCCAACTCTGAAGCTCCAAACTCATGATCATCTGGAAGACAGGACAGTTCTTTATAGACTGAATGGTCACACTTCTGAATTTCTTTTCTTTTCCTGCTTAACATCTTCTTAGTTATAAAGTCTGAAAACTACAGATCAATTTGAGATTGTTATTATTTTATTAATTATGCATTAGTCACTGACAGTGTGCTTAACCACTTGTTTCTCCAGGGCAAAGCTAGTCACTAATCTTTTTAAAGGCTCACTGCTGCTGATGTGCCTTGGATTGTGTTAGACCACAGTATGTTTCTTTCCTCTGCAGGCTGTGTCTGAGAGATTTCAGTATTTTGGAATATTAGCCATTTTTCATACATTTCATCAGACCACACCTGATTCATAAATGATTGTAGATGTTCATTATCTTTCTCTGGCTGAATATATTTACAACTTTTTGTTTTTATCATCAGAACTTCATAAAGCAAATAAATCATTCTGTTCCATGTCCTGTTTGGCATGTAGAATTAATGAGGAATGTTGGGGGAAAACTGAAGCATTGCATGGTATCAATGGGGTGAGAAAAGTTTATGGTCCATGACCAATTCTACTTTTAAACTGAATGCCAGGCTATGAAAATTATATATTTTTATTGAGTATATTTCTCATGAAGTCTGCTTGCTCTAAAGATGGTGATTGCTTTTGATGGACGGGATGGTTCAAGGGATTATTAATGGGATGCAAAGCTTTTCACTTTTAAATGATTGATTTAAATCCACCCAGGAAATAGTGATTGAAACTGCTTAGTGGCCTCTATAAAGTCATTTTAGTGGTTTTCAGTTTAGTTCTATTGCACAGGTATCTTCATAAAATCAGCCACTAGGAAATGGCACTCTTTTTGTAGTCTCAGCAAAGAGGTCAGTGATTAATTTCCTAAGGCTCAAAATGAGATCAAACTAACTAGAGACATTAAGGTTAACAAGAAAACATTCTACAAATACATTGGAAGCAAGAGGAAGACCAAGGACAGGGTGGGCCCATTACTCAATGGGGGGAGAGGGGGAAATAATAACATAAAATGTGGAAATGGCAGAGGTGCTTAATGACTTCTTTGTTTTGGTTTTCACCAAGAAGGCTGGTGGGGATTGGATGTCTAACATTGTGAATGCCAGAGGTAGGATCAGAAGAGGGTAAAATAGGGAAAGAACAAGTTAAAAATTACTTAGACAAATTAGATGTCTTCAAGTCACCAGGGCCTGATGAAATGCATACTAGAATACTCAAGGAGCTGACTGAGGAGATATCTGAGCCATTAGCTATTATCTTTGAAAAGTCATGGAAGATGGGGGAGATTCCAGAAGACTGGAAAAGGGCAAATATAGTGCCAATCTATAAAAAGGGAAATAAGGACAACTCAGGGAATTACAGACCAGTGAGCTTAATTTCTGTGCCCAGAAGGATAATGGAGCAAATAATTAAGCAATCAATTTGCAAACATCTAGAAGATAATAAGGTGATAAGTAACAGTCAGCATGGATTTGTCAAAAACAAATTGTGTCAAACCAACCTGATAGCTTTCTTTGACAGGGTAACAAGCCTTGTAGATAAATGGGAAGCAGTAGATGTGGTATATCTTGACTTTAGTAAAGCTTCTGATACTGTCTTGCATGACCTTTTCATAAACAAACTAGAGAAATGCAACTTTGATGGAGCTACTGTAAGGATGGGTGCATAACTGGTTGGAAAACCATTCCCAGAGAGTAATTATCAGTGGTTCACAGTCACACTGGAAGGGCAAAACAAGTGGGGTCCTGCAGGAATCAGTTCTGGGTCTCGTTCTGTTCAATATCTTCATCAATGATTTAGATACTGGCATAGAGAGTACACTTATAAAGTTTGCAGACGATACCAAGCTGGGAGGATTGGATTAAAATTCAAAATGATCTGGACAAACTGGAGAAATGGTCTGAAGTAAATAGGATGAAATTCAGTAAGGACAAATGTGAAGTTCTCCATTTAGGAAGGAACAATCAGTTGCACACATACAAAATGAGAAATGACTGCCACAGAAGGAGTATTGTGGAAAGGGATCTGGGGGTCATAGTGGACCACAAGCTAAATATGAATCAACAGTGTAACACTGTTGCAAAAAAATGCGAACATCATTCTGGGATGTAGTAGTAGGAGTGTTGTAAGCAAGACATGAGAAGCAATTCTTCTGCTCTACTCCACGCTGATTAGGCCTCAACTGGAGTATTGTGTCCAGTTCTGGGTGCCACATTTCAGGAAGGATGTGGACAAATTGGAGAAAGTCCAGAGAAGAGCAACAAAAATGATTAAAGGCCTAGAAAACATGACCTATGAGGGAAGATTGAAAAAAAACTGGGTTTGTTTAGTCTGTAAAAGAGACGTCTGGAAAAGAGAGGGGACATGATAACAGTTTTCAAGTACATAAAAGGCTGTTACAAGGAGGAGGGAGAAAAATTGTTTTTCTTAACCACTGAGGATAGTACAAGAAGCAAGGGCTTAAATTGCAGTAAGGGCGGTTTAGGTTGGACATTAGGAAAAACTTCCTAACTGTCAGGGTGGTTAAGCAGTGTAATAAATTACCTAGGGAGGTTGTGGAATTGCCATCATTGGAGATTTTTAATAGCAGATTAGACAAACACCTGTCAGGAATGGTCTAGGTAATACTTAATCCTGCCATGAGTGCAGGGGACTGGACTAGATGACCTCTCAAGGTCCCTTCCAGTTCTGTGATTCTATGACCTCCTTCAGTCTAAAGGTCCCCTCAAGATTGGATTGAGGGACACGGGTGAACAGTGCCCATGCTGTACATGTTCTGTGGATAGAGGATGTCAGATTCAGATGTGCACAATGGGTCAAATACAACTCTTTAGTGATTATAAATCCACTGACTCTAGAAGAATTGTACCCACTTATAAGCTGGCTGAATTTGGCCCATCGTGTATATTGTTACACAGATTTCTTTCACCTACCTGTGGGTTTAACCACATCTTTCTTATGGAAGTACCTGGAAACATCACTGAATGTCTGGTGCACCCCATGCCAGTGTTCCCAGAAGTAGACCTCACTGGATCAGACAACAGCTGTCACAGGGTTAATTTCCAGCCAGGATTCCAAGTCAGCTCAGGGAGGCATTCCTAGTTAGGAGCTAATTAGAAACTGTAGGGTGTATCCAAGCTCCACACATTTAAGGGTACTACTCTCAGAAGGAAGGGTTGAGGAGTTCTGTTGATCAGATCAAGGGTAGGATGTTTTAGGACAGGTGTTCTCAAACTGGGGGTCAGAACCTCTCAGGGGGTCATGAGGTTATTACATGGGGTTTGTGAGCAGTCAGCCTCCACTCCAAACCCCGCTTTGCCTCCAGCATTTATAATGGTGTTAAATATGTTAAAAAGTGGTTTTAATTTATAAGGGGCAGGGAATCGCACTCAGAGGCTTGCTGTGTGAAAGGGGTCACCAATACAAAAGTTTGAGAACCACTGTTTTAGGGAAACTTAGGAAGTATTGTACCCTGCATTGTCTGTACTTTGGTTTTGAATGTATTGCTTGTAAGGAGATGCAACTAAAGGCTTTTGTCAAACTGGAGTCAGTTTGGGTTGCAACAAAAGCTCAATCAGAGATGCTGATTGTTCATATCCAACCCTCTGGTGAACTTCATGGTTCTGGTGAACTTCATGGTTCTGCCTCTGGCCCCTTCATACTCTTACTATGAGTATGCTATCAGTAAGATATTAAGAAAGTACATCAGACCCAACTGTCTTCTGAGTAGGGATTGACTGACCATCACGGCCTTGCCTAGCCTAGATTTATTTCCCCAAAATTGTGTAGGAATTCTAGTGTAGACAGGGTGTCTGTGTTTTAAGCATCATGGAGTGTAGACCTGCTCTTGGAAGGATTAGGCATGGAGCTAATGTCACTGGAGGCTGGTCTCCACCATTGCCCCCTGCTGTTGTTACTATTGCTGTAGCTGGACTGGTGGTAGCAATGATGGGAATTTTTTGGTAAAGTAATCCCAAGTGTAGATACCACTTCTTTGTGTTTACGTTCCAGTATGGGTGTAATAATTCCCTACTACATGAGTACAAATGAAGTGACAGAACCACTAGCATGGACTGAATTCTTACAGGCTCCTTATATGTACACTAAAGCTAGATAGATTCAGAGATGGATCCCTTGACCTTGCCTCTTCTGGTGACAGAAACAATGGTGCCTTTACATCCTCAGCTGTTTGATTTCCTCTCCATTAGCCATAATTAGTGTTTAGTCAATCAACAATAGGAAGAATGCAAATATTCCAGTGAAACTAATTTCAGTCATCAGAGCACAGAAAGGAATGAACTCCAAAACATCCTAAACTGGAAATATCCTTTTAATAAGGATGTGCTTATTCCTGCAAGCTGGGTAACATCAATTTCATCAAGCAATTAACCCAAACAAGAACAGATACAGCATGCCATATATTCTCCTCCTCCTATTAAGGATGTTGTATTACTTGCAATTATGCAAATTACTGTTATAGTTTTTCAGGACAAAGTTAATCATCATCAACTATGAAAGCTTTATGAAAACTAAGGGTGAATTTCTAAATATTTGGGGCTTTTTATATGGCAAGTTACCGCTTTGCAAGCCGACGTGTGAATTTACAGCACACAAACTTGATATGCAGTAATATTCCTTGTGAACTCTGCTACAGCACACTGAAAACCCAGAGTGGAGCTTGGCTTACTATGCTTATTCTGTAAGACTCCCATTGACTTCTGTAGAAATTTTGTCTCAGTGCAGACTTCAAATTTGGCCTATTGGTAACATGCCTTTTCATTATTAATTGTATTTGCTCTCTGGTGACATGACCAGAATGATTATCCTTTTCCCCCAAACCTATTCACATTACTTTGCCATCAGGAAAGAACAATAATGCATTGATGTTCTTTAAAATTAGTAAGAATATATAGGCTAAAATTTGTGGATGGAACTTTTTCTGAGTAATCAACTTTTGACATTTTCTGTTCCCAGAAATACTGGAAGAATTCACCTCATGAGGATTCAGAAAAAAAGCGGGGGGGGGGGAGGAGGAGGACCATTGTTTGGACAGCAGCATTACTTCAGGGTACAAACCAGATTTCATGTTTAATTATTATTGATCTTTCTCATCCATAGAATTCAACTGTTAACCAAACTTGGGGCTGGGATTGAAGATTTGGGAGGCGACACACAAATCAAGTGTTAGGCATAGGAAGATTAATAAAGGTTCTACTGCAGATCCATAGGAAATGGAGAGATGAGTGGGTGGATCATCCTATTGGAGAATTTTGTCCTCATTGTAGAAATGTCATTTAATATTCTCTTAAGATTTTAGATTATAATGTTAAAACAGATATCCGATGAAACTCAGTTATCAAATATCTTTTTCAAACAAAAGATTGAGTTTAATTTAAGCTTTAGGTCAAGTTTCTTAAAACATTTTGTAGCATTGTTTAATATGTCTGGAAGAGTCATAGCTATGTCAACATCAGATTTGTTTATATTGCTGTATGGTGCATTCAATATTTAACATGTGTATTAATTAACAACATACATAGTAAATTAAATCCTTCCTTTGACCAAACCACAGGACACTGATTCATTAATTTGGACCAAAATTAAAGATTAAGGACATATTTTGCAGAGATGATGCCTACTAATTTAGGCTAATCTCTTTGAAATGGCAAGTCTGACTTCTTAACAGAAACCAGGACAGAAACACAGTCATGATCTATATTAATTTAAAACAAACACTTTTCATTAAGCAAAGATAAACACAGTAATATGATATTTAAAATACAGATTCACTTAATTTAATGCTCTGATGACTGATAGTCTATTGACACTGGACCCAATTCTGTTTCCAATGAAGTGAGTGAGAGCTTTGTCATTGGCTCCAGTCGGAACAGGAAAAGGACTGCTATGACAGAGAATTTTGTATTGCTTTAGTACAGTGGTTGGTAGATTGATCAAAGAATACAGGTTTTATGGCTTCTGAGGCTCTTCCGGGCGGTAGAGGACAATTAGTGACATACCTAATCTGCCACAGGTAGGGCAGAGTGACTGGTACTAAGGGCGAAGATTGGACACTGGATGAAATTGTTGTTGCAGGTATAATCAGCTCTTTGTTTCACAGTATAACCAACTCTTATCAAGCAGCCTTACTCCATCATTTACTGTTCCTCACCTGTCAAATAATCAGCAGTTAGAATTTCTCAATAAAACATAACAGTATGATCTATTTGAGGGTACCTGGCTCATGTATATTGTCCATAATTCTGTCATTGCTTAAGCATTATACAATGTTGCAATAGAAACAAACAAGATTTCACACATAAAGTATTAAGTACTGATAGAAAATTCCAGAAATTTAGGGCAAGATTGTGGATTTGAAGACACTGCCCTGAATAGGGAACAGTGTGAAGCTGTGCCATCCCAGGAGGTGCAACTCACTGGAACACAATCTTTCCACAGCTGCTCTTTGCATGCAGGTGGTGAGGTGAGTAATTTGTTTCATCCTTTAGATTATGGCCCCAGATGCATCAGTCTTGCTGTGTGCTGTAGTCTTGCCATCACCTCCCCTTCCCAGCATCATGTTCCCTTGGAGGCATGATTGATCAACCCTGTACTCCCCAACATACAAGAGCTGGGGAGAAGGAAAGTTCCTTGTATGTCCCTGTGCACAAGTTAAAATTCTCATTTACTTTGATGGGAGCAGAGTTAGGTTAACAGTGAGTGCTTTTGAAAATCTCACCCTGAAGTTCTACTGGAAGTCTGTAATATGGATGAGCATCACAGATAATAAATAAGAGTATATACAAAATAAGAAGTGACGTTTCAGGGAAAACCTTGCAGACCAGAATCAATGTGATTTTAATCCACAAACACTGCAATTTGCATGTGTTATATTTAATAATCTATCATTTCATTAAAGTTGTTAAAATGGTTTCCATTTTGAAAATCTATTTTTAGTTGCTTAAAACTAGAGCTGGTCAGATAAACTGTGACAGAACCATATTCCATGGAAGTCAAAATGCTTCACAAAATCAGTCCAATTTCACCAGAATTTTTATTTGGAAGAAAAAAATGTTATAATACACCATAAAATGTATTTTTTTAAAAGTCAACATTTAAATGAAAGATTCTAATCAACTGGAAACATTTTGTATACTTTTTCTTCACCCGGAATTTCAAAATTGTGTTTTCCCTCCAGTTTGGAATGAAGCCACACTTCAAAATTTTGAACTTTTTCATGAAGCAGAACTTCCATCCTCCTAATTGTTCTAATTAAAACGTTTCTGCACCATAAACTTTAGAGATGAAATTGACCACCACTGCTCTCTTCTCAAAGGTGATTCTTGAGATAAATCCCTTTAGTCGTTTTAGAAGTGCACAAGTGTGAAAAAAACATGTTAGAGCAGGTGCCTTTCCCACAAATTTTGGCAGGTCACAAGACAATACTTAAAGTTAGGCACATGCTTAAGTAGCTTCCTGAATTCTGGGGCTAAAGATCTTAACTCCCCCGTGCTGCTTTTCCATTCTCTGTAGGGAAGAATGGAAGGCAAGAGTCAGCGTAGCTACTGCAGGGGTCAGTGCTTTAGAAATAACATAAATGGATGCATCTGACACCAGAATTTTGCCTTATTTTCCATACCTCTCCCCCAGTTGTTTTACGTCTTGGTTGCCCAGAAACTGGAACCCACATAACTACATTGATTTTCATTCCCATCGTTAGTTACTTGGGTGCAAATCTAACCCACTTATTTTGGGTTAACAGGGTCTTATTTCTTAAAAATTGTCATTTTAACCAAAATACTCCATTCCAAATGCAACATCCTACAATGCAAAATACAGTATTTTAACCAAATACAAATGACTCTCAACAAAACAGGCAGAGCTTGCACAGCAGAGCACACGAAGGGCGTTGTGTGCCACCCTGTACAAACACAGCTTGGGGTGGTTTTTCATGGAAAAAAAATCCGTTAAAGAGAGGGTCCAAATGTGTGTGTAGTGGGGTATGCCTTGATCCCGTCATGCCTGTGGCCCCCTCCCGTGGAACCTGGGGGAGAGCAGGGGGCCTTGGCTTTTCTTCTCCACTTAGGGTGACCAGATGTCCTTATTTTATAGGGACAGTCCTGAATTTTGGGTCTTTTTCTTATATAGGCTCCTATTACCCCCCACCGCCCCGATTTTTCACATTTGCTGTCTGGTCACCCTATCTCCCCGCGCTCCCGCCCTGCTGTGGGTGGGGAGGGACCCCTCGCCCGGGCTGAGTCACGAGCTGCCCGGCAGAGCTGTGGGACTCCTCGGGCCTGGGACCCGCGTGGATGCGGGGAAGCGAGGATGACGCGCTCGCCATGAGTCAGGATGACGCAGTCCACGTGTCCGGGAGATTTAAAAGTTTGGGAAGGGACCGCGGACACTGCAGCGTGGCGACTCCAGAGCGGGAGGGAAGCGAGCGACGCAGCCGCGGCGGCAGCAGCGGGTGAGGCAGGGAAGGGCTCCGCGGCGCAGACTCGGGGCCAGCCGGGCCCCCCTTCGGCAGACACCATGCTCAGGAGAGGCTCTTGCCAGCAGCAGCCCCCCGTTCAGCACCACGCTGCCTCCCCCCGCGGCAGCCAGCCCAGCCTTAGGAACCAGCCGGGGCGCCACAGCAACGTGCCAGAAGCGTCCCTGTTATTGCTCTTCCTGCTCCTCGCCTCCTGGACGTGCGCCTGCCAAGGTGAGAAGCAGCCCCGTCCCCAGACCCTGTCCCTGCTCCTCTGGGGTACCTCTAGCTGCCGCTTCCTAGCCCCACCCCCGCCCTTCTCTGCTCCCCTTGGCGGTGTGCTGGTTTACAGGGTGTTCCCCGCGAGTCTCTCTCTTTCTCGGGGTGCTTAAGCTGAGAGAGAGAACAGGTGGGTGAGGGCATATCTTTTATGGGACCAACTTTTGTTGGTGAGAGGCACAAGCTTTCCAGCCCCCCGGGGCTACAACTGCACAGCATACAAGGCTTGGGCTAGTGTAAGCGTTCGGGGAGCTGAATCTCCAACTCCCCACTCGCCCCAGTACCTGTGACAGTTTATTCAGGGATGCGGCTACCTGAAAAGGTTCAAGATGTCCAGGAGAAAAACTTCCGGAGTGGGAGTCTCCTAATCTGGTGTCGCCACCAAGCGTATGTGCTTCATCTGTGTTTGTAGCTCACAGGAGAGGTGCTGGGACGGAAGGGAGACTTGGGACACAACCTTGCACTGAACCTAGGAGAGGAACAAGATGTTTGAGTTAATCATGCCATTCTGAACATGCGGATGGAGGGTGCAGTGATACTGCCCTGCAGTAATCCTGAATACAGAAAACCTTCTCTTGAATTTAAGAGCAACGAAATTGGGAGTCCAGGCAGCTACCTTAAGCACTTACTGGAGCACATACAGAGGTACCCCCCAGAAATGTACACACTTATGGGGAAGTCCCTAGGAAATATTTTGGTAGGGATAAAAGCAATAGGATCCTATAAAATTCTAAACCATGATAGAAATTAATAGCGAACAATGTCCTTTCTGTGGATTAATTTAATCATGCCTCAGAATTTTATATACTTCACTTTTAAATTGTATAGGATGGTTTAAAACAACTCTAGAAATGAGAACAGATTGTTACCTTCTATGGGAGATCACAGACATTTCATTTGCCTTTGAAAATAATGTGAAAATCACAGAGAAGAGCTCTGTAGTGACACAAAGTCCTGTAAATATTGCTAGCCACTGTTTTGTTTGAGTCGCTATCATTACTTTCAGAACAGTACTCCAAACCAACTTGCGTACCAAGATACATCCTGCAGTACCTCAGCACATCAGGGCAGGTTATAGACACCACTGTGGCAATCTTAACTGAATTTCTTATTCATATTACTGCTTATACAGTTTTATTCATGTAAAGCAAGAATAGTGTAATAAACCTGATTATATCATAGTGAAAAATTACAAAAACAAGTAATGCACATGATGATTATTAGTTAATTTTCACACACATAAGTCTGCAATTTTATATATTTTAATTGCAAAGGCATGAAGTTCAAATTTAGAAAGAACTATGGAAAAGTTAATTTATTAAAGCTAATATTATTTTAAACCGAAAACTTCACATAAAAGAAAATGACAAGGCATGAAATATTTATTTCTTTATTGCTACTCTGAGTCAAAATGGGCTCAGTGTTCTCAAACAATTTATTTTACAGGAAAAAAATAATCAACTATTCTGCAGCCTGATTTAATTTGAAAAGCATAACACATTAAACCTGAAAATTACGAATTTACAAAAGGTGTTATAATATAATTTGTATTTTTATAGTATTGTTCTATTCTGCATATCTTCAGATGCTTTACAAAGTAGTTAGTTATGTATTCATTGAGTAAGAATGTCACACAAGTCATTACAATGAGTATTTTTGTTTTGTTTGTGTTGCTTATCTGAAGGTTGCTTTTCATTTGTGAGTCTATGATATTTAAAAGCACCAGGAAGGAGGGAGGTTTAAATATTGCATCATGCTAAGTACTCTGGTGTGGCCATTTTTTTTTTTTTTTTTAAGTAACCTCTTTGAAATTGCATAGCTACAGAGATATTGGGCAAAACTCTGAATTTCTTGAGTGTTCAAACTCCTTTTGAAGTTTTTGATGCTACTGTTTCCTTTCAAAGGATCCACTTGAAATAAAGTGATATTTACTTGCCCTCTAAAGGATTATGGGGGCCATCTTGGTGTGTGCCCACTGATTTCAGCTCATGGGAGTTGCATGCATTCAACACCTCACAGGATCAGGCCCATATTGTTTACAGAGCGAAGTAAACTGTTATCAATAACCTTTGCTTAAAGAAGACTGTGTGGGAGATTTAAAATTACAGTACATACTTTGTATACTTTTAATTTAAGAGTAATGTTAAAATAAATATATTCATACTGATTGTTACACATCATCAGATACTTGTATTGGATTAATGAATACAGATCAGATTTGGCTCTTATTAAAATCAGTGGAAACGGAATTAATGGGAGTTGGATCATGTTCTAAATCTAAAAGGAGTACAGTCTTGTGTTCTTTGTGCAGCCAAAATTCCCCTTGACCTTAAATGAATATAAATCATATTACCAAAGTATAAAATGTAGTGGCCATTAGACGTTGATTAGACATAAACTTGTTAAAGTGGTGTAGAGAGATGTTTAAATTTACGTGAATCCTGTGTGTGAAGTGAAATGAAATTCTACAATAGTCTTAAATAGTTAGTCATGTAGAGAATGTGGAGTCATTTTAAATATACCAATATAAAAATAAGCAAGGCTTTAAGTACCGTTCCTTGTCAATATTGTTAGTGTTTCATCTTTTTTGTCTCCATATTACTCTAATGGTAGAAGGCAAGTGTTCTACTTATACAAAGACATTCTCAACAAACATGAGACAAATTGTAGAATACCACTGATATCTTTTGTGCACCCTAAATCTACGTGCTAAGTTTTCTAATTCCTTTAATTATTCAATACAATACAATTTTGTCTTGTATTTTGTCATGGATTGAGAACTGGTTAAAAGATCAGGAACAAAGGGTAGGAATAAATGGTAAATTTTCAGAATGGAGAGGGGTAACTAGTGGTGTTCCCAAGGGTCAGTCCTAGGACCAGTCCTATTCAACTTATTCATAAATGATTTGGAGAAAGGGGTAAACAGTGAGGTGGCAAAGTTTGCAGACGATACTAAGCTGCTCATGATAGTTAAGACCAAAGCAGACTGTGAAGAACTTCAAAAAGATCTCACAAAACTAAGTGATTGGGCAACAAAATGGCAAATGAAATTTAATGTGGATAAATGTAAAGTAATGCACGTTGGAAAAAATAACCCCAACTATACATACAATATGATGGGGGGCTAATTTAGCTACAACAAATCAGGAAAGAGATCTTTGAGTCATTGTGGATAGTTCTCTGAAGACATCCATGCAGTGTGCAGCGGCAGTCAAAAAAGCAAACAGGATGTTAGGAATCATTAAAAACGGGATAGAGAATAAGACGGAGAATATCTTATTGCCCTTATATAAATCCATGGTACGCCCACATCTTGAATACTGTGTACACATGTGGTCTCCTCATCTCAAAAAAGATATATTGGCATTAGAAAAGGTTCAGATAAGGGCAACTAAAATGATTAGGGGTTTGGAACAGGTCCCATATGAGGAGAGATTAAAGAGGCTAGGACTTTTCAGCTTGGAAAAGAGGAGTCTAAGGGGGATTATGATAGAGGTATATAAAATCGTGAATGGTGTGGAGAAAGTGAATAAGGAAAAGTTATTTACTTGTTCCCATAATATAAGAACTAGGGGCCACCAAATGAAATTAATTGGCAGCAGGTTTAAAACAAATAAAAGGAAGTTCTTCACACAGCGCACAGTCAAGCTGTGGAACTCCTTGCCTGAGGAGGTTGTGAAGGCTAGGACTATAACAGGGTTTAAAAGAGAACTAGATAAATTCATAGAGGCTAAGTCCATGAATGGCTATTAGCCAGGATGGGTAAGAAATGCTGTCCCTAGCCTCTGTTTGTCAGAGGATGGAGATGGATGGCAGGAGAGAGATCACTTGATCATTACCTATTAGGTTCACTCCCTCTGGGGCACCTGGCATTGGCCACTGTCGGCAGACAGGATACTGGGCTGGATGGACCTTTGGTCTGACCCAGTATGGCCATTCTTATGCTTTTATATTTGTATCTACAGTAGTTATTTTCACTAGACGCTCAAGAAGGCAACATTTCATTTTCTCTTAACGAAAGGTTCTATAACATTTTAATTCTGGAGTTTTACTAACTTTAAATCATAAAGTTAATCAAAATTCATCTTGATAGACTTGATCTGATATTACTAAACTAGTGAAACAGTAGAAAGAGCTAATCTTTTTTACACTGTAAAGTCAGTTTATTTATGTTAACGTGGAGTACTTAACACACTGAAATGTGAATCCTTTTAGTTAATAAACTGAGATGATTTTGAATAACATATTTTAAATATATTTATTATTATTTTGGAAACTACGGGCCCACTCTGTAAAGTGCTGAGTAGCCTAAAAACCCACTGATTTCTGATTGGAGTGGAATAGAGTTAGGTTTTTTGAGTGTTTCTGTACTCCTCACTGGAGAGGCTTAGAACCTTGTATGTTTGGACTTTATATTAGTAAGCCACAAATTATTTACTTAAAAAAAAAAAACAACCCACAAACTTAATTCTTGAATCCAGGATTGGTAATTATAGGGACCAATGTTGCAATCCTGCCAGCGTTGTTCATGTGAACAGTCCCAGGATATGTTTACACTCAGGGTCGGCTCCAGGCACCAGCTTGTCAAGCAGGTGCTTGGGGCGGCCGCACCAGAGAGGGGCGGCACATCCAGATATTCAGCGGCAATTCGGCGGACGGTCCCTCACTCCGCTTGGGAGCGAAGGGCCTCCCTCTGAATTGCTGCCGCAGATCGCGGCGGCAATTTGTTTGTTTTGTTAGGGTTACCATATTTAACAAATAAAAAAAAAGGACCCTCCACGGGCCCTGGCCCCGCCCATTTCCCAGCCCCACCCCAACTCCACCCCTTCCCCGCCCCCGCCCCCTCCTCCCTCCCACTCCCAGCCACGCGAAAAGGGCTGCCCAAGCACTACCGGCTTCACGGTTTGCCGGGCAGCCCCCAGACCTAGGAGGGGAAGCGCCCAGCCGGGGGCGCAGGGTCTGGAGGCTGCCCGGCAAACCGTGAAGCCGGTAGCGTTTGGGCTTCAGGCAGCTCTGCTCCTCCCCTGACTCTTCGGCTCTGTTTAAGAGCAGAGCTGCCCGAGTGCTACCGGCTTCGGGCAGCCCCCATGCCTCTGGACCCTGTGCCGCCAGAGCCCGGCAGGGGAAGTGCCCGGCCGGCGGCTGGGGTCCGGAGGCAAGGGGGCTGCCTGAAGCCCATAGCGCTCGGGCAGCTCGGCTCTTAAACAGAGCCGAAGAGTCAGGGGAGGAGCAGAGCAGCCGTGGGAGGGGAAGTGCCTGGCCGGCATTTTCCCGGACATGTTTGGCTTTTTGGCAATTCCCTCTGGACGGGGGTTTGATTACCAAAAAGCTGGACATGTCTGGGAAAAACCGGACGTATGGTAACCCTAGTTTTGTTCTGCTTGGGGCAGCCAAAAGCCTGGAGCCGGCCCTGTTTACATTGCAGCTAACTTGGGCTCATGAGGCTCAGGCAAAGGGGCTGTTTATCTGTGGTGTTCAGGTTTGGGCTAACCAGGATTACTAGCTCCAGGGTCGGGATCATTGTAGACAAGAATCAAATAAAAGTCTCAAGAGACTGGTAAATACACTATATACAGAGCAGAGGAAAATTATTTAGAGTAGTATTTTTTAACTACTTATTTTACATTTATGCATGTAAAATCTGACTTTATGGAGTACACCTCTACCCCGATATAATGCGACCCGATATAACACAAATTTGGATATAACGCGGTAAAGCAGTGTTCTGGGGGGGGCTGGGCTGCATGCTCCGGTGGATCAAAGCAAGTTCGATATAACGCAGTTTCACCTAGAACGCTTTAAGATTTTTTTGGCTCCTGAGGACAGCGTTATGTCGGGGTAGAGGTGTATCACTGATGCCTCCCATTGCTAAGGCTTTGTTGTATTTTCAGTTAAAACAAGATTTAAATCCCAAGGTGGTGTTTTTTGTGTGAAAATTAATCATCCCCAGGCTTACAGTATCTGTTCAGCAGATCCTAATTACATTTACTATACAATTATTATGTTAAATTAGTTATTCTGAACCTTTACAAATCTCTCCTTTTTAAAATTTAGCATAGTTCTAATCTTTATAATCAGAAGAGCCTTACAACACTCAGATTTCAAACTTCATATTCATCACTCGTCATTAGATCTCCCAAATAGACTTATTTTAAAAATCAGTCATCTAAAACCCAAAAGTGTTAGCTATATTGTTTGACATTACTCTGTAAAGAGATGTAGCTAATGGAGAAAGCATTCCTTACAGGATAAGGGCTTTCCCACAGTTCAGCCAGTTAAATAATTCACTGTTTCACTGGCTGAGCTTGTCTTCTCGATCTCCTGTACTTTGCGGATTCTGCAGGATGATGTTGCTCTTCCGCCAACTTCCTAATGGCTGCAGAATATATTTCCCCGTCCCGCTGTCTGTGCACCACCAGGTTCTCTCCTGGACTTGCTTTGGGAAACCCTCTTGCCAGCTGCTCCTTCTTCCAGTGCCCTCTAATCCCAAGCACTCCCACCCCTTCAGTATCCTCCACTGTACCTGCATATTTATGGTTGTAAACTAAGGCCCCAGTTCAGGAAAGCATTTAAGCATGTGCTTAACTCAGCATTTCAAAACCCAAGCTTTTAAAAATTGTGTATCAGGACTCCCAAAATCAGTAGATTAGTTTAAAAATAATGTGATTTAAAAAAAAAAAACATAGAATTGGGGTTTTCTGGTTTTTAAGTCTTTAGTGTGCATGTGGGTCATTTTTTCAAGCTTTTCTCAGCAAGTATGAGGTCTAGAAATTTAATTTTAGCTTTCATTTAACAAAAATTGAAAGTTCCACCTAATCACATGCCTCCAGAAGTTGTGCCTTTATGAAAAGCCCCAAATATCAGGAGACCCACAATAAAATCATGAGAGCTGGCAATGCTGTTAATTTTAACCATGAGTTTAAAGTACGTTATTATTATTTATTTGTATTACCACAGCGCCCAGGAGCCCAGTCATGGACCAGGAGCCCATGTTCTAGGCACTGTACAAACAGAGAACAAAAACGGCTTACAATCTAAGTATAGGATAAGAGACAACAGATGGATGCAGATCAACAGGGGAATACAAGGAAACAATGAGACCATATTGCTCAGCATGACAGGCAGTTGTCTCAGCACATTAGTGGCCTGTTCTCAAGTTTTTGTAGGCATCATGGCAAAGGAGAGTTTTAAAAGGGATTATGAAGGAGAATATTTGTTGTGTAGATATTTATGTGGAGCACCTTCCAAGCATGAGGGGCAGCATCAGAGAAAGTTCAAAGGTACGTGCTGAAAATGTAACAAGTGGTTGATGGAGGCTGGTATCATGGGCCAATTTCAGTTGGGAATCAACATCTCAGTAGTGAATGAGAGATGATGGGTAGAGTGGGGATAGGCCATGAAGGGCCTTTAAAGTGAAGATGAGTAGCTTATGTTTGATGTGATAAAGAAGGGGGAGCCAGTGGAGGAATGCAAAGAAAGGGGTGAGATGGTCAAAGTGACACAGGCTAGGAAAATGATCTTTGCAGCAGCTTTCTCAACAGATATGAGTAGGGCAAGACTGACAAGACCAGACAGAAGTAATTGAAACTAGAGACTGAGAATCTAGATGAGAGTTTTAGCTGTGTGGATAGTTAGGAAAGAGATGTTATGCAGAAAGTTTGCAAAACTTAGACATAGACTGGATATGAGGAAAATGGAAGAACTGAAAGATGAGAGAATGAATTCGTAGTGGACAAAGTTAGCCTGGTCATTGGATTTCCTCATAAGTGGCCTTTCTGAATAGGGATGCCTTCCTGAATCAGGGTTTAAGTGCTTAATTTTTCTACATGTAATTTCTATACATGGATATTTCATCCATATTTGGCAAAATTGTATACAATTTATACCAATGAAGTCCATCTAGGTTACAAGATGAACACTGGATGAGGCAGTGGAGGGGGCAGTGATGGTGGCTGTAGGACAGACAGTGCCTGTCTAGGGCTTAAAGCATGGGATAGAGACTGAGGAAGGCGTGGTCTACACCTAAAAATTTAGGTCAGCTTAGCTATGTCATTCAGGGGAGTGAAAAAATGCACACACTGAGAGACCTAATTAAGTCAACCTAAGCCCTGGTTGGAGAAACTGCTAGGTTAATGGAAGAATTCTTCTATTGACATAGCTACTGCCTCTCGAGGGGATGGATTTACTACAGCAATTGGAAAAAATCCTTCTGTCACCATAGTAAGTATCTATGCTACAGTGGTGTAACTGCAGCTGTGTCACTGTAGCGCTTATAGTGTAGATATATCCTAAAGTCTTGGGAATAGAGCTGGCCAGGGGGAGGGAGAAGGAAACTCCAGAGCTGGTGAAACAATTGTACTTGCTCTGTTCAAAAGTTTATACTGCTGGTTAGAAAATTCTAACCAATACTGAAACTTTCCTGCCTGGTGCTCAAAGCTTTTCATTCTATCAGGCTGCTGTTGTTTCATGTGAAAAGCTTTGAGAGCTAGACAGAAGCAGCTGGAGCATCAAATGAAAGTTTTCTCTTCCTGATCAGCAAAGATTTAAATGGAGAAGATAAGATTATTATCTGCTCCCCAGCTTTACTTTCCAAATAGGTCCTTTCTCCAGCTCCAGATATCACCAAGTTTGGATACATTAATTAAAAACATAAAAGAAAACCAGGAAATTTGAACACAAAAAAATTCATTAATTTGTAGCTAAGGTTGCTACAGTGTATATCCTGCCACTAACATAAACACTGAGAGGCAAGGAAGGTGTAAATAGAGCTGGGGGGACATAGCTTCCCATTCTGCCAAAATGTTTGAGATTTCAAAAATTTTCCTGTTCCATATTGGGATGAAACTGGGACCTTCTGAAGTTTTTATGAAAAGTGCATGTGTGAGAGAAGAATAACCAATAGCTGAGTGATTAGAGCACTCACCTCGGATGTGGGGTTCACACATTAAGTTCTCTGCTCTGCTTAATTTGGAGGGAGTCAGTTGTGCTGAATTAATATTTAACTAGTTGTACAAAATGGAACAACTTCAAAAGGAGAGACTGAGAGAGACCCACCCCAGACTAGCCAGGTAGTGGAGGCACTTGCCTGGGAAGTTATGGTTCAATTAAGTTCTGTCTGATTTGGTGCAGGGAGTTGAACTTGGGTGTCCCATATCCCAGGTCTGTGCCGCAGCCACTAGTCTGTTGCTCAGTTGCCCCTCCTCTTCCAGTTAAGATCAGAAATTCCATCCTGGACCTGAGAAACTTTCCCAACAAAAGTTTCAGCTGAACTGACCCTTTCCTGTGAGATGTTTTTCTTCTGACAAATTTCCATTTTCCAATAAAAAACCATTTTGACAGAAATTTCCAACTAGCTCTAGTCATTAATTAAGGCAGCATTCACACCCAACTCAGCACTAAATTCCAGGCATTTGCCCATTACCATTACAATACTCCTTCATCCCAACACACTAATATGCTCCCTGAGAAACTCATTTTCAATTCAACAATAATATTACCCTCAATGCACATAGCAACAAACTGTAAATTGTAAGGCAAAACACAAACTTGGCTCCAGCTTTCCAGTGTCACATAACTTAATAATTAACAGATATTTATTATCTTACAACAATCTTAGCATTTCCACATAGCATACACTCAACAGAGATATGCAACATTTTTTTATCTTGTCAAAAAGGCCACCTTCAAAAAGTCAAAAAATCAAATGCTATCCGTACCACTAAACAAAATACACATAAAAATGTTTCATGTGTGAACCTATACAATATTACCCATGTTTAGTGTAATATACAATAAATTAACAAGTCAGAGCTATAGTTACTATTTTCAGTTCTTTGATGAATGCACCGAGTGAGATGAGCTCTTGGAGAGCTATGGGACTTGAGAGATTTGGAGGAATTGGAATGGTTTTTTAGACTGGGATTTTAGTCCGGGACTGCTAGACAATGTTTCCAATCTGCTACTTACAGCTTACCACAGAGTTACATCAGCATGAATGTTGATAGAAATAGAATGACTTCCACAACTTTTACATATGGCGGGTCAAAATCCTCTGTCAGTTACATCAGCAGTGTAAATGACATGAAATCTGAGCTAGAATAGCTAAAATGTATTGGGCCTCCTTCCACCTTTGTGTAACTCCATTTTCTTCAAGGAAGCTATTCTGCAACTGTATTGTGAATGGCAAAAGGAACTTTGCTCCAATGAAGAAAGTAACTTCATCAGACAGAAACAACTGGAGCAAATATAATAATGTTTGCGGCCACAGGCTCCTGTATACTATAACTCCCTGTATCTTTCACTTTTGTGCATTCTAACAGTGTATTCTGGGCATCAAATCCTTAGGAATATAAACTACTTGACATACTATATGAGACTATATATATGAGATACTATATATATGAGAAAAATCATTATAAATAGAATAATTATAGCCTTTGTTCTATAGTATCACTCTCTCTGTTTTCAGGTGTACCAGTGCCATCTCAAGAACTACAGGCAGAACAAGATTTGCAGCTGTGGAATGAAGTAAGCAGCAATATCTTCAAGTGTTGGATCAGCCATGTGTTTTAATAATATTCTGCTACAGTTTGGCAGTTGTGGATGATTCTTGCTAATTTATTGTGTAAGGGGCAAGTATAAAAGATCAGAACACCACTGATGCATTATCATAGAGCCCCTCCTCACGCAGGGCCATATACTCCATATGATCCCTGCTACATGGCTGGAGTTTGAGAGCTGCCATAGTTTCCTGACATCCTCAATCATAGAGACTGATTTTTTGGCATTCCACATCCTTTGCACAGGTTTTCCCCCAAAGAAGGAAATACTGAACTACACGAACTAATCAAGTCATCTCTGATCATAAGCAGAGCAGATTCAGATTGGAGTGCATTGAAAAGTGTTCTTCCTACTGCTCACACGTGTATCCATCTTGCACTGTAAATATTTCTGACATACTGGTGGAGCTCTTCCTCCGTCCCTTTCTACCTCTCCTAAATAGATTGTACCCTTCTATATTGATTTTTGGGGATGGGATGCAACCACCTTTTTCAGATTGCTGAAAATACCCAAATACCAAAATGATCATTAGGCTGGGAGTTGGGAGGTCATTAGAGTAAGGAACAAATTGTGTTGGCTCATGAAGAGCTAGGCTTGGTAGTGGGAGGCAAGCTTTCATGTAACTGGCAATGATTAGGCATATTTATGGGCCACAGAGAAAATACGTATAATCATAATGTAGAATACATACAATGTAGTGATTGTTACAGCAAAAGATATTACTCCAAAGATACTGTATATGATACTAAAACAGCTACTGAATCACATCCTGTCATTTTGGTTCACTTGATATTGGATTATGTACTGCTTCAATTATATATTTTAACATTGTGGGTGCTGACTGATGTTATAGCATGTTGTAGTCTCAGTTCTGGGTTTTTTGATTTATGTACAAGTATTTTGATTACAATATGTTACATGTGTGTTAGGTGGCCAGAGCGCATTGTTCAGTGCCTTGTGATACGGACAAAGCATTGACATATAACATTCAGAAGGGCTTTACCTCAGGATATGCATACACTCACATCCGCCACATCCTTAAGGTACTATATGCTATTAGAAAACAGGAGACTGATCATAGGAAAAGGATGCATTTTATATATATATGCATGCAGTAAACTTACTAGTAAAAGTTCAAGATGTTTCTTCTAAAAGGATGTGCATACAGTACTAGGGCCGGCTTCAGGCATCAGCTGACCAAGCACATGCTTGGGGCAGCACCTTGTAAGGGGTGGCCAATCTTGGGGTGGCAGGGGGCGCTCGGGTTTTTTTTTTTTTTGGTTTGGCGGGGCAGCACTTGAGGTGCTTTTTGTTGTTGTTTTTGTTTCGGCCGGGCGGCGCTTGAGGGGAGGGGGCGGGGTTGTTTTTGTTTCGGCGGCATGGCATGGCGCTGGGGGCGGGGGAGTGTTTCAGCGGGGCTGGGCGGCGCTGGGTGAGGGTCTTTTTTTTTTTTTGCTTGGGGCAGCACAGCTGGCCCTGTACAGTACTAATAAAACAGCAGCCTTATACTTTCTTGTCAGCTTAAACCTAAAGAGTAATGCAAAATTTTCCTTAGAAAGTTAACAGATCTGGGCTCTGGTGGATCAAGGGGGTGAGGAAAGAGGAAGTTCCAGAGTCAAAGACCCTACCCAGGGAATACCTTGCTGCCAGCCTCTGCTCCCTTTTAAACTCAGGAGTATTAGTGCAAACACCTGCGCCGAATACAACCATTGTGATACTGATCATATAAGTTGATGGACAGTCTCTCAGGAAAATGAGTCCCAAACCACTTAGGGGTTTAGATGAAAAATCAGAAACATAGAAGACATTTGTTTTATACATCCCTCGAATTAGACGTGTTGTAACAAAAGGCTTGCTTCTGCTCTCATTGAAGACAAAGGCAAAATTCCCATTGATCTCAGTGGATGCAGGATCAATCCATAATATGATGAACTCTGTATAGAATGATATAACAAAATCAAACAGTTACAAAGTGTGTGTTTTACAGCAAAATTAATGTGGGATTGGATTATATATGGCACGACTGCAAACTAATAAAAGAAATACAGCCATCTCCTGGTAGTAGGATCCTCCAAATCATGGTAGTTGTTTAGGTTATGAGAATCAGCAGTCCCGTTTGGTTCCTTTTAATTCTTACTAGCAGATCACTCAAGAGACAGCATCCCTAGAATAACTGAATACTTGCCAGGTGTTACTCTTAGACTATGTCTTAACTGAAATAATGGGGTATGAGTGCAGCTCACAGAGACATATCCAAACCAGTTTTAATCTAGCTAGCTTTAGTACCCAAGCAGTGAAGCTGGGGCAGCACATACTTCAGCATGGTCTATATACACCCACCCTGGACCCTAGGTAATTACTTGCATGGTTAGCCTATGCTGAAGCATGTGCTGCTGCAGCTTTGCTACTCTGGGACCCAAGCTAGCTAGATTAAAGCTAACTCAGTATGTCTTCATGAGCCAGAATCTCACACCCTAATTGCTGGGGAATTTAATGCACTTGTACTCTGTCCTTACATTACTATAGTATCTAAGCACTTCACAATTTTTAATCATCATAACACCCTTGTGATGTAGAAAAGAGAAGGCAGGTATTGAGGAGATACCTCTGCAAAGATAAAAATTATAGGTTTTTTTAATGAGAGTTCTTGGTTTTTAGCATTCTCCGAGTCTAGATATTGTAGATTCTTCTCAACTCAACCATTTAAAAGTAAATTTTGGCTGATAGATTCTCAGTCTTGCTCTCCATTGAGACCAAGATGGCCTACAGCTTATCTTGCTTAGTGTTCATGAATTACAGTAACCCTCTAACAGAGACCTCCAGCAGCAGGAAGGGATTGCCCTATGTGGGAATCAGGCTTAAAGCCTGGGATCCCAAAATATGATTTTTGAATTGGTCTATTTTATCCACTTTCGCTTTACACCTATACATTTTCAACACTAAGCCCACAGTAGCAACATTTAATAATCTATTAGTATTCCCAGAGACACAGAGATTCAGGAAAAGGGGGAGGGGGAGGAGACATTTTAACATAAAAGGCTATTTGGAGAGGGAGCGTGGTGAGCTATTCGCCTCCCCTCAATCTCTCCTAATGTTTTTTTCATATGATTAATTTCTGAGCAGAAAAGCTTCTCCTAAAGCACCTGAACCAACATTATTTGTATCTTCTTTTGTAACTTGTGCTTGCCAAGGTGTAGCATTTGGAGTTCTTTATCTCTGATATTTGTTATAGAACTTATTGTATTGTCCAGTCTTTTTTGAAAACCACTTCCCTGGAACATAATGCATGATTCAGAGCGTGATTGCAAAAGGTATTTGTCATCTGGACTAAAAATATAGGATATTTTATGGAAAATGTGTCACATGCTACTGTATGTTGCATGTGACACAAATTTTAAACTGTCATGAAAAGTTAAACCTCTTTTTAAAAAAAATTCCCTATAGTATTATATCCTGGTCCTGCATTCTGGGCTTTGGTAACCCTTCCTTTTTCATTATAAAATATGGTATACTTCCAGTTATTTGAATTCCTTTTATCTGAAAATCCTAGTTATCTGAAGCCACATTATGTCCCCCATGTAGCCCTATATTCAATCACTTGCTAATAAGGTCTCACTTAGTGTTAATCAACAGCTTTATATTTGTATAGTGCCTCTGAACAGTTACCTGCAGTTACTGAGATGTAATCCTATTTCACCAGCAACAGCATATTGGCAGGATCATGTCAAAAAAAAAAAAAATAAATAAAAAATAAAAAAATCTGTGCTGGATCTAAAGCAAAAATATTAAGCAAACAGCAGCATTACTCCCTTCATTCCCCATATGTCTGTATCAGCAAAACTGCAGCTTAAAATAGCACTTCCATAATTTATCCAAGCACCTGGTTATCTGGAGATTTTGGATGTGCTCCAGGCCATTTGGATAAATGGGAGTATACTGTACTCTTGAACTTTCTTCACTGAAACTATTAATAACTTGAATTCATATGCCTTTATGAGTCCCCTATTTCCCTTTCCTCACTCTCTCCTGGATTACCTGAGAACTGATCAATAAGTGTCTATTCCTGTCACTGGTGTTATATGTTATGTAGGTGGTCCACAGTCAATCAGTCACACCTCCAGCAGTGCCCTTTGGTCTGAGTTTAACTTCCTTGGAATATATCTCATTGGCACTGTGATTTTTATATATAGCATCCCCTTTAAACCAACCATGTGAGGTGTTGAGTCCCTTCAGTGACAACTGAGATCAGTGGAGTCATTGAGAGTTGAGGGTGCTTAGTGTCTCACAGAAGGGGTGGCATACATACCATAGCTCTAGTGGGATATACATATAGTAAATCCCCAGGAAAGCTGAAATTCAGTCACTCTTGGGGAGCTATGGCCTATGTACCTCCTCCATGGCATTATTATTTTATTTAGAGTCTGGAATCCCAAAATGTTCCAGCTGCTTCAGAAGAGATATCGCAACCCCTGCCCAAAGAGTTTACAATTAACTTTTAAGATATGACTCAGTGAAGGTGACAGACAGTAGGAAGTGGGAGAAGTGAGGAAGGATGAGGGGTACAGAAATATGACCATGTGGTTACTGACATTGGGCATGTGCAAATCTTAGTTGTTCAGTCAATTTTTTTTACTTGAATAAAAATATATTTACATGCAGGGAACATGAGAGAGAAAGAGAGAAAATAACCCAGCTTTATACCTCAAGAGTGCATGCAAAGCATATACAAACCACCTGTTTTGATAATCCTGTCATACCTTTTGCTACACTGAATGCTATTTGAAAATGTATACATTTTATCTGCTCACTGTTCAGTCTGACTTTCTAAGATGTAACATCTCAATTTTTACAGATAGATGATGCATGTTCTGCTTACCTGTCCATCATAGAGCCTCACCCTGAGGTGAGTCTAGTTAGAGCAATATTATTTTAATTATTTATAATTGTTTTTCAAGTGCCATTAAATAAGTAATCCAGTGTCTGAGTTCACATTTCCTTTCCAATAGACATCCAGTGCACTGGAAGAACTTTGCTTTATGGTCATGGGATTTCTACAGAAACCTCAGGTAGTGCAAATTCAAATCTATTTTACACTTTTGAAATATGATTTTCAATATACTAACTGCCTAAAACTTTAGAATAAATTGAGGATCCATGCAAATAGTAATTATCCCCAGCTTTCTGAGCTGGGCAGTCCTTGGATAACCATGGATACTAGCTTGCCACAGCCTCCAGCTCCATGTTGTGTAGTTATGTTGCTGCTCAGGTCCTGGAGGGATAGTATAAATCCATATCTCCCTCACTCTGCAATGCCTTATGAACCTCATCCAAAGCCCACTGAACCCATCTGAAAGACTGATTTTGATTAGCTTTAGACCAAGCCCTATGTTTGGGAAACAATCTCTCTCCGCCTCTGGAATATTCAGTCTATGGAGCTTTCGTAGCTTGTGGGTTAGAGTAACCACACAGCCTCCAGTGTAAGAATGAACTAGTTTCCTTCAGTTATCTTGGAGGGGAGTCTCCTGTCCTCCCTGTATTGGTAGTTTACTTTTACTGGAGAATGTGGCCTCACACCTTGCTGAATCATTAAAACATGAACTCCTTTAAGTCTATTAGTGTCAAAGCAATAAAGTTCTCCTATTCTAAATAGTGGAAAGAAGAAAGTGGCCCAATAGTAGCATGTTAATGATTGTAAAGAAATGTATGTAATGACTAAAAATGACTTATTTAGTCAAGTTTTCTGGTGGAAAGCAATCAGTATGCAATAGTTTTTGAAAGCAGCAGTTAATTTGACAACCTAAGAAATATAATGTGGTTATTAAAAGAGTAAAATGTTCCAAGAAAGTACCAAGATGTTTATAATGTTACTAAAACTGACCTTGGCTTGTTTTAGAAATTAAAGCATCTATACCAATTATTGTTCCCACAGAGTTTAGAGGAAAAAGACAACACTAAAAGGGTAAGGTTGTCATACATATTTTTGGTCACACTTATATTGTCAAGAAAACCATAACCCATTAACCTGTCTTGTAGTAAAATCCCACTTTTAATTTTTTCTGAACAGTTCTTATTTCATTATTCTAAGACTCATGACTCAGGCAATTCAAACATCATGGTAAGTTTCACCACCCCTCTTTGTGAACAAATGTGTGCTTGTACTTAAAAACAAGACAGTATTCCTCTTAGCTGTAGTCTTGATAGTCTCTCCAGCTGGAGATCAAGTTAATAATTTGTGGAGTTTGACACAGTATCCTTAATATTGTACATTTAAACAAAATAATGGAATGTCCAAGGAATGGTGCCTGTGTCTGAACATTGTAACTTCAAAATCTAGGAAGGGTGTCACACGACACATGTTTATCCTAGAAAAAATAAAACCATGTTCATTTCTGGTATTTTATAAACATATCTAATATAATTACATGTTGAAATTAAGATCTCATGTGCCTGATCCTCAACTAGTTTTGACTGGTGTTGTTCCTCCAAAGTCAATGGAGCTATGCTGATTTATACTAGTTGAGAGGCTGGCCTTAAAATGTTGAAAACTATTAAATATATCTAATATAAGATGCTAATTAAGATTTTGGATTTCACAGTAAACAAAAAATAGAATAAATCAAATATCCTAATGTTCTGATATTTTAAAAAAAATCTCATCACCAACAAATAAACAACATTTTGATCAGCTCTTGCTTTTAAAGTGCAGACATAACATAGATATTTGTTTTCTATGTGCAACCATGCTCTTTCATTGTGCATCACTGCGTTTTGAGAGTGTAACATTCAGACTTTTCCCTTTTTGGTAATCATTCTGTCATGTTTATGTTCACTGTTGTCTTGTGCTATATGTTTCCATTGGGAATATGCTGCATCATTGCTAGAACACAGTACAAGTTATTTTCTAAACCTCCAGTTAAAGCTATAGTCAATATGTTTCCTGGTTGATTATCATGCATAGACCCAAGGCAGCTGAGTTTGGTGATAGCACTTTGCTAGCTGCTTTGGGACTTCAGCCGCTCATGTTTAGGTTTGATGTTTTTTCTACTGCATGAAATGCTATTTTCTTTAAGCATCTGCTCTGTTTCTGTACCCTACAAATGAAAGAAAATGAGTGTCATTTTTCCTATTAAATATGCTGTAACTTTTGTTATAATAGTAATTCAACCTTTTTGTTGCACTTTGTATAAAAGTAATATCAGATATGCACTGTTTTTCATGTTGTGAACCATGGTCTCTTGTTTAAACAAGGGGATCAATTTGGGCTTAAAAACTAGTTGAATGAATACAGGTAATTATAGTTTGCTTTATTTCTCGGAACATTTTACTCCTTATGTAATAAATAATCCATACTGAGGCCTTGATCCTTTGATTCATTGCATAGGGACACATTGCTGCACCTGCATGGAGCCCCACTGAACTCAACAGGGATCAGTGCAAGCACATCAGTGTGCCTGAGCATGTGAATTGCAGACTCTGGGCCTTAATTTGTCTTTCCTGAAGCTAATAGGGTGACCTGCATCATATTTGCTGATTTTACTTCAAATATATATCTATTCTGGCAGGAACACTACTAGAAGTTACTTTTTAATAGAACACCACTTTTATTCCTGTGATTCAGACTACTTTAAAGCAAAATTAACTTTGAGTGCCAGGAAATTTGAAGCTGTCTATTACAATAGCAGATCATCTTAGAAACAGTAGTAATCAGAAATGGAGAATGAAAGCTTCCAAAAATGTTCTCTGCACAATTCACTATATTCACAGAGCTAGCTGTGCACTCACATAGGTTGATCAAAGTCAGAATTGGGACTTGCCCCTGACAAAACAATAACCTATGTTCATTCAGTAGAGAAGATTCACTTTACCAATCTAGGAGATGTATTCATGGACTAAATAAATATGCTGTATCTTTCAGGTATAAATTCAGAGTACCCAAAAAGTTAATCAGTTAACATCTTCAGTCCTTTGTTTTGCATGTTTTGTCCATAAGCCAGTAGTATAATAAGAGACATTCTTTGCATCATAAGACCAGGATTTCATTGTTGCTCATGTGTCTGTGTTCATGTCCTCTCAGTCGTCTGTCCTGCATCCTTTGCTGCAACTTGTTCCCCAACTTCATGAGAGAAGACTGAAGAGATACAAAGCAGACGTATGTAACTTTAAACTATGTATGCTTGCTGTGACCGTTGGTGCCTGGGGGGACACGCTGAGAACGCTCAGTCCAGGCAAACTGCAAAGAATGGGGCAGACAATCCCCAGAACTGGTGGTTATTCTATTAGATTCATTAAGGCAGCAACAAAACAGCTTCTACAATACCTCTCTGGTTACCCCGAAGCCAGAAATACAGTTCCCTTAAAGCAATCCAGCCTTGAGCTCCCACCCACGCAGCCAAGTCCAATATGAAGAGGTTTACTGAAAATCTTGTCCATCACATATAAAGTTCTACCAATCCCAAGGAATCCGACACATTACCCACTAGGTCAATGAATATTTCAAATCTTATCCATATAATTGCTTACAGCCAATTCTTATTAACTAAACTAAGATTAAAAAGAAAAGAGTATTGTGATTAGAAGATTATACATACAGATATGAATAAAGTTCTTAGGTCAGTTTCACAGTAAAGATGGTGAGCTGCTGAGTTGCAAAAGGTTCTTTCCAGAATCAGTTCATCGGGTTGTAGTCCAAATAGGTGGTCCATATATAGAGTTTGTTCAAATTCTTCTATGAGAATTAGCAGGGTAATCTAGACTGGAGCTGGAGACCTCTGTCTTGTGACTCAAGCTTCCCCGACCAAGCTTAAGCAGATCTGAGATACAGGATTGAGACCTTAGTTCTTTTATAGATCTCTGACAGCAGGCATTCCTTGGGTGAAGCATTGTGTCTTTGAAGTAGGGATAGCTCAGTGGTTTAAGCATTGGCCTGCTAAACTCAGGGTTTAGCGTTCAATCCTTGAGGGGGCCACTTGGGGATCTGGGGCAAAATCAGTACTTGGTCCTGCTAGTGAAGGCAGGGGGCTGGACTCGGACCTTTCAAGGTCCCTTCCAGTTCTAGGAGATGGGATATTGCCATTAATTAATTAAGTAAAACCTCCTATTTCTTATGTATACATAGGTAATTGGTTGCATTCATAAGCAGTTCATAGACCGTTTACTACAAACTTCAAAGAGAAATATAGACAATTTTATTATTACACCCAAGTTTCATCTAAATGTTAATATTCCCTTTTAATCTCCAAATCAATAGAATATAGTAACAAAGAGGAACCATCTGTTACAATGTTAACCTCTAACTAGATATAGGTAACCACAGACAAGTAAGATCACTATCTTCTACTAATTTTCTAACAATACAAGTCTGCATTTCAAAGCTCTAGTCTATCTAACATGGCTTCATTAGCTATTTATAAGGAATGGCCCTAATTACCATTTATAATATGTCTTTAAAGGCAGCATTTGGGTCATTTAGCCTGCTTTCTTGCTCAGTGTCACACTTGCACTCCTACGTTGTGTGGTTTCATTACCTCTTTCTGAAAACATCCTATTTAAGTGTTTTTGATCATAGCATTTTTTTCAAGGTGCATCACCACATCAGCATGCTATTTAAGTGAGGTTTTGTATGTCCTATTTACTGGAAAATACTCATGCGCCTCTGATGTTTAACATTTATAAAAGAGAACTAAAATAACATACGTTTAATAAGTAATGCCTGAAAAAGGAACAATGACAGATGCCATATCCTGTATAATGAATCTAGATGTTTTATACAGTTTTTAAAATCTCAGCCAAGTGTTGTGCTATCATATAGCTTAATTTTGTCTAAGGGCTCTTCCCCCCCCCCCCTCTCTTTTACAAGACTGAACAATATCTACTTATTAAAATGTATTTATGACTTAAATACTTGTAACATCAAGAATTTTCCTAGTAATTACAGACAGAAATATGGCTTAATTTAAGACACAGATCAGAAAATTCCCTCTTTTTAATTTTTGCCCAGAGCCTCAAAAGTCTTATTTTTCCAAGCTGTAGAAACATGGCCTTTGAGAATATAGATTCTTCTCTCGCTTTGTGCCTCTATTTTTAATAAGCTTGTTAAAAAAAATTTGCTAGTGTAAACTGATCCAAGATAAATAGATAAGAGCAAAATATTACTCAATCTGTACAGTCTGAGTCTCCTCTTGCTTACGTTAGTGTAAATTGGGAGTAATGCCTTTGAACTCAATGGTGTATACATTAGAGTAAAACAAGTATAAGTGAGAGGAGAATCAAGCTATGGACATTTTTCCAAAAAAACTCTTAATTCTGTGTCTTATTTTTAGACTTGAAGTACAATTAATCCATTGGATGTTTTGCAGACTAAAAAGTTTTATAGGAATCTAATAGAAATAACAGAATCATTAAAAAATATTCCTGATATTAATATTCCTATGGCATACTCACTGTCAGAGCATGCATGTGCACATTTTCACCCTGCCCCATCTCAAGGCACTGTATTGAAGGGTTTCTTTCATTCAGTCTAGGGTTTATCTGTCCTGGTTCCACAATTTTCTGTTGCTTCCAAGGTTTAGCCTCCAGCCAGGTCACCTGTCAATCTATTCCCCTTCCAGGTTTAACAGAAACATCCAAATATAAGAAAACTCAGTCTAGCGGCCTCTAAGCTCAGTCCTTGGCCTTTGCCTGGGACTCATAGTTCTTAGCCTCTTTCACTCCTGATGCCTGTACTTCCCCTCTTAGTCTGGAGAAGAAGTAGGTGAACCCAGGCCCACCCTCTCCTCTGGGATCCAGCCCAGGGATCTTGTTTTACAGCTACACACCTTTCCTTCAGTCCCTTTGCTGCTCCTACCTTTGCCCTTTACCAGGTCTTTACAGGGTCCCCATCTTGGACTTGTGGCTCCTTATGCCTTCTTTTTAGCCAGCTACAGAGGTGCTTTCTCTGCCAGCAGCTGGGATGTACTGTAACGGTTTCTCTGTCTCTTATCTTAAAGCAATTGGTATCTCCCTCCTTCAGGATCTGGGGTTGTGTTTCAGGCAGTTTCTTTGACTCTTGCCTTGTGGCTGTCAAGGTCTCCCTCCTTTAGACGGGAGTTGCCGCAACTCTCTTCCTCCAAGCTGGGGCTTATGCCAGCAGTAAAGCCTAGTCAGCTTCTCCTTCAGCTGGATCCTTTCCCCTAATTAGCCCTCCACTTTGGAGGGTTCATCAGGTCAGCTTTCTTCTGCCAGTCCTTGCCTTGCTATGAGGCAGGATGCAGTATATATGCTGGTCCCTTTCCTAGAGTTCATCCCAATTGGCTGGGAGAGCGAAGCACTTTGCCCTACCCACTCTGCAAGATTCCTGGTACCTTAAAGAGACAGTAATGGGATTCTTTCTAAACACTACTTATTCCAGGGACCATTTCCTCTCTCCCAAAGCCTCCTTGGTCTTTGCCTATCAGACATCTCAAAATCTTAAAGGGGTGGTGGCTCTTAAAGGAGCCACTATCCTTAAGGGGGCAGCTCAGCCTGTCACAAATGTGTAGATGGGGTCTATCATGAAAGTTATTGGGAAATCTCAAATCCTAATGAAGCCAATTGAGCACATCAGCAGTCAGCACCTTGCTGAATCAGGCCCTTTAATTCTTGCATATCTCTGAACTCTGTATATATCCTCTGGGAATGTTGTAAAATTGTTTCTGTTGGGCACATTGTCATATTATATTTGTTACCAATTTAGATCCCAAACCTGTAAACACGTACTCCTATACTTAACTGTAGAGATTTTGATAGGTTCCAGAGTGGTAGCTGTGTTAGTCTGTATCAGGAAAAACAATGAGGAGTCCTTGTGGCACCTTAGAGACTAACAAATTTATTTGGGCTTAGGCTTTCGTGGGCTAAAACCCACTTTATCAGATGCATGGAGTGAAAAATAGAGTAAGCTGTATATATATCATAGCACATAAAAAGATGGGAGTTGCTTGACCAAGTGGGGAGTCAGTGCTAATGAGGCCAATTCAATTAAGGTAGAAATGGCCTATTCTTAACAGTTGATAAGAAGGTGTGAGTATCAGCAGAGGGAAAATTACGTTTTGCAGTGACCCATCCACTCCCAGTCTTTATTCAGGCCTAATTTGATGGTGTCCAGTTTGCAAATTAATTCCAGTTCTGCAGTTTCCTGTTGAAGTCTGTTTTTGAATTTTTTTTGTTGAAGAATTGCCACTTTTAAGTCTGTTATAGAGTGTCCAGGGAGAGTGAAGTGCTCTCCTACTGGTTTTTGAATGTTACAATTCTTGATGTCTGATTTGTGTCCATTTATTCTTTTGTGTAGAGACTGTCCAGTTTGGCCAATGTACATGGCAGAGGGACATTGCTGGCACATGATGCCATATATCACATTGGTAGATATGCAGGTGAATGAGCCCCTGATGAAAACAACAAGGAGTCTGGTGGCACCTTAAAGACTAACAGATTTATTTGGGCATAAGCTTTCGTGAGTAAAAACCTCACTTCTTCGGATGCATAGAATGAAAGTTACAGATGCAGGCATTATATACTGACACATGGAGAGCAGGGAGTTACTTCTCAAGTGGAGAACCAGTGTTGACAGGGCCAATTCAATCAGGGTGGATGTAGTCCACTCCCAATAATAGATGAGGAGGTGTCAATTCCAGGAGAGGAAAAGCTGCTTCTGTAATGAGCCAGCCACTCCTAGTCCCTATTCAAGCCCAGATTAATGGTGTTGAATTTGCAAATGAATTTTAGTTCTGCTGTTTCTCTTTGAAGTCTGTTTCTGAAGTTTTTTTGTTCAATGATAGTGACTTTTAAATCTGTAATAGAATGACCAGGGAGATTGAAGTGTTCACTTACTGTCTTATGTATGTTACCATTCCTGATGTCCAATTTGTGTCCATTTATTCTTTTGCGGAGGGACTGTCCGGTTTGGCCAATGTACATGGCAGAGGGGCATTGCTGGCACATGATGGCATATGTAACATTAGTGGATGTGCAGGTGAATGAGCCCTTGATGGGAGTGGACTACATCCACCCTGATTGAATATAATGCCTGCATCTGTAACTTTCACTCTATGCATCCGAAGAAGTGAGGTTTTTACTCACGATAGCTTATGCCCAAATAAATCTGTTAGTCTTTAAGGTGCCACCAGACTCCTTGTTGTTTTTGTAGATACAGACTAACACAGCTACCCCCTGATACTTGAGCCCCTGATGGTGTGGCTGATGTGGTTAGAAAGAAGAACAGGAGTACTTGTGGCACCTTAGAGACTAACAAATTTATTACAACATAAGCTTTCGTGGACTACAGCCCACTTCTTCGGATGCATATAGAATGGAACATATAATGAGGAGATATATATACACACATACAGAGAGCATAAACAGGTGGGAGTTGTCTTACCAACTCTGAGAGGCCAATTAATTAATTAATTAATTAACTTCAAAAGTTTTTTTTTTTTTTTTCTCTTAATGAATTGGCCTCTCAGAGTTGGTAAGACAACTCCCACCTGTTTATGCTCTCTGTATGTGTGTATATATATCTCCTCATTATATGTTCCATTCTATATGCATCCGAAGAAGTGGGCTGTAGTCCACGAAAGCTTATGCTCTAATAAATTTGTTAGTCTCTAAGGTGCCACAAGTACTCCTGTTCTTCTTTTTGCGGATACAGACTAACACGGCTGTTACTCTGATGTGGTTAGGTCCATCATAGGAAGAGCATATATTAACACAAGTTCCCCAACTTCAGGACTGTCTTGGATGGAGTTTTTTCTTTATGGCCTTATGAAGCAAGCTGGCCTTTTCCCAGGATGTATCTCTGATGCACAGACAGCATTTGTGGCATTTTCAGAGTTTCTGAGACCCAGAAAGCTATGCATAACTTAGGGTATGTCTATACATGGGAGTGTGCTTCCCATGGGAGGGGGCTAGCTGCCTGAGTACATATCCATCCAAGGCACATACACCTCCATGGGTACACTCTATATTTAGACATACACATTTTAGAAAACACCATCATAATTAAAAATGCAGTTCAGACAGGAAATAAAATCTCAAACACTTTTGTCAGCATATTTCCTTTTTCTGTGGACTAACTGGAACACTGTACTGTAACTATGCATAGTTGTCATTTTCCCTTGAAGTTTAATACAAATTCAAAAATTGGAGGCCTTATCAAAGTTGTATAGGCTCCACTGGGAACAATCAATTGCATTCTGGAGGGCATATTCCTCTTCAGAGTTTTTAGGTCTTTGGAGAGACAATATATTTCATCCAGGGGGAGCTTTAAAAATGCCTTTGATAAACTTGTTCCTGACTAGCTTTCTGACTTACTAATGAGACAACTCTGTTCTCAGCATCTGAAGTAGATTCTGCATGAGAGGCTTGAAAATGAGGAGGAAGTGATTGGGGAACAGTGAGCTTAAAAACAAATTTCCCGCCCCCTCCCCCTCCTCTTTTTTTTTTTTTTAAAGAAGCATCTCAAAGTATCTTAATGCATCAAAACACTCATAGCAGTATTAAGCATGAGTGCCTTACATTTGGGGTGAAATATGCTATTTATTTATATTCATTCTTTATGCAGAATTATCTATGAACATTTCTGTTCTTTATAAAGCTGTCAGTTTGTGGATCATACATTTCAGTTTTTGCATAGTTTTGCTACTCACAGATATGTCACGACAAAGAATTCAGACAACAGGGAAGCACACTCTACCACCCATTATGAAAAGGCTGCTCTCTTAATAAAATGTTTGTATTTATATCCTTGCCCCTTTGATATTTTGGCTCTGAGAACATCAGCTCCATTTGCTTTTTTCCCAAGATATCTAGAGAGGATACACTGAAGATGTACAAAAACTACTTTAATAGTCAGTTGCCTTCTAGCAAGAAAAAGATAAAAAACAATTTGTATGATATCATTCTAATGCAGTGACCTTTTAAAGTATATGGAAGACTCTCTTCCCTGCTTCTTAAAAATTGTTCACTCTGATGAGAAAGCTATCAATATGTAATAAATCACCTAACCTAAGAGAATTCTGATTATTTTAAATGTCTTTTCATCAGTTCTTTGAAAACATGAACTACAAATGAAAATTTTTGGAAATGTGTCAAAACAGAAAAGAAAAAAATGCTGTAAAATCATCAGATTGATGGGGGAAGCAGAAAAATGGAGTAAAGAGATGTATTATGTCTGATTCAGGTGGCATAATGGAATTCAAATGGAATCTGGGATAACAACTAGAACCAAAACAAGAATTAATATTAGGCAATAAAGTTAGATTTTAAAAATGTAACAAGAAATAACTTAGTCTGTACTTCCTAGAAAATTGCAGAAGATTTCATGTTTTGTAAAATTCCGTAACTTCTTCAACATGCTATAAAAGTATCTTAAAATGCTGTATACAAAACTATATTAGATCTTCATGAACTGGAAAAAGATATTGCATTTCTCTTCTTGGCAGGACTATAATATTAACACTTTACAGCAGTGAACTATGTTGTATATATCTCTTTCAAGAGTGCTGTACTTGATCTTCCACAGTAACTATTTCCTGGGAATTAGGATACAGCTCTGTAAATCTCAGGTTGCGTCTACTCTAGGTTTCCTGTAGCAGAGGATTTTAACATTTTAAAGCTCTGTCTATAGTTATTGTCTAAATATCATGTTCAGACACTAAGAGAAAGGATGGTGTGTCAATCTGGGGGCTTGAGTCTCCTCTTACCTAAGGCAATGTTAAGTAGTATAAGTGTGATCATTAACAGGCCATTGCTCCTTCAATTCAGATGTCCTTTTCTAACTTGGTCTCCATTGTGTTACCGTCTCTTAGAAAGGGGGACATTGAATTTTATCACTTGCCATGCATTTTTCTGAAACATTATTCATAATGCAAAAAATGCAAAGTGATACCACATTTAATGACTTTTGATTTAATTATTTATTGATAATGTGATAGGATTACCAATGGCATTCCCTAGTGGGCAATTATCCTGTTTTCTTTTGGCAGCTGATCAAGTCAGCAAGAGCAAATGGGACAAATGCCCACTTTTTTGGGGGGGGGGGGGAGTTAGGACGGCTGGGACAGGACTTTAAAAAGGGACTGTCCCCGCCAAAATGGGACGTATGGTCACCCTACTAATGACAGGGAAGGACCCTCAATCTATCTCTTAGTCCCTGTAGGTAGCTCAAACTTGCCATGAGGATTTCAGTATCTCTATCTTCTCTTTACTCCTGGGAGAGGAAATAAGGTTTATGTCCCTTTTATGGCAAGGATGTTTGGTAGGGGGGCTGGGCCCTCCCACTCCACTAGGCTCTGACCCAGAGCCCTATGAGAGGCAAACAATGTCAGAAACCAGGAAATGCCTGGGCCACTTCCTACCATCCCCAGCCTCAGTCCATTTTAAAATATCAAAGGAAAAAATCAGGGTAACTGAACCTTCAGCCCGTCGGGTCTCAGCTGGTAATCTCTTCCTCCCAAGCGGAGACTTCTGTGGCAGCATGGGTCAGGAGCTCTCTGGGCAGATCTGTCCTATTTCCCCATCTCAGTTGTTTGGCTCCATTTTTAAGCTCCTTTCTCCAGCTGGAGTGTTCAGGAGGACAGCGTCACTTGGGCCCAGAACTGCTCCTTACGCCTTCAGTTCTATGAGTCTGAGACTCTTTCCTTATGTATGCTCTGCTTTGCAGTAATTATTTTAACTTCTCAGTGCTCATTGGAAAAGGTCCTGCCTCCAACGGGCATTTTAGGATATGGAGCAATTTCAATTCTGCCAATTTCAGTTCAGAAACCAGAACAAGAGTGGAATTGGAAATCTCGTGTAGCGAAGGTGTTGTACTTACAGTATAGTACATTTTCTTAAATGGAAATGCTGCAGAAAGGAGGTGTTGGAGAGATTTTATCCACCTCATTTTCCTGTCTGGAACACTACATAAGCTCTCAGTTCACTGGGAGCTTCTGATCAGATCTTTACTTATTACAACCTATGTTGCCACCATTTCTAAGAAAAAATCAGAGGACTATGGACACTAGATATTTCTAGGAAAGAAGACTAAGAATGTGGTCATAGTGGAAACAAAAACCAGAAGGTGCCACCACCAAAATAGCTTCAGAAAAGGATGTCTAATACTTGGGTTATATTAAATATCAGCACAGCTTTTCTGTGGAGGGAAGATGGGTGGTGGTGGGGTTGAACTGTAGCATTTAATGTTATCATTATATTATATTTATATTTTTATTTTATATTATACTGGTCTTTTGAGACCTTTGCAACAGTACTATTTTAAAGTGCAGTAAAGAACTTTTAGTGGACACCAGCATGGTCTACATGGACTAATTAATGCACAACATGTTATTGCACTTTTAAAATCGCAACCACACAGTGTGTATTGCTGCTTTGTACGGACAAACCCCTAAAGTGTGATTTTTTTTTTTTTAACTGATTTAGCTAAACTGGTGCAAAACTCTGTTTGCACACACACAGTTTGGTTTAAGAGGGCATTATTTTACTTTAGCTTAAGTCAATTTGAAACAGGTTTAAGCTACACTGAAATAAGCCACTCAAAAACTGAAAAAGTGTCCACACAAGAGTTTGCACCAGTTACATGAAATTGGGTTAAAACCTATTGAAGTTTAATTAGTGCAATTTCTGTTTGTAAACAAGGCCTCTGTGTGATGAATCTGTACTTGTACTTGTAGGTACAGTTACTTTGGATTTCTCTAATAGGCATATTATGAAATTTATTATATAAATTATAGTCCTGAGGTGTAGTAGAATGGTATGCCATTAAGGAAGATGATGTAGCAACAGCATTGTCTACAGGAAACTTTATGAAAAGCTCAGGAAAATCATGACATTGTGCATACCATCTTGGGGAAGCATAGCTGAGGTATACTACTGAGTCCTCTTTTGGCCTTGTCCCTCAATATTTACTTTAGCACAACTGTTCTATTCAAGGATACTCATTAATATGCAAGAACAAAAGATTTCCATGGAGGATACTACACTTTAAAAAGTTATCCTCTAAAGGACCTTTTCTGCAGAATACACCTGAAGAACACTGGACAACCCAGTCAACTTCTGAATAAGGACCATATTGCAAAGAGATGTATCCTACAGCAAGATCCAGGTGTTAAGTGACAATGAAGTGTTGCTTGGAATTATTGTATTTATGATCAGGAGTCAGAGTTGTTGGAGAACATCATATAGGATGGGCCTGTTTGCTGCATTCCTCTGTTGTGCGCTGGTGCCTTGGGATACCTATTTTGAGTGCATGTATCTGATCAACTACAACCAGTTGATGAGAAAAACAGTCATGCTGCTGAATGTCCATGCATCTGTGACTCAGTGAACATTGATTTTAAATGGAAGCTGTCAAGCAGAAACTCCTGAAAAATCCTATAGAGAACCACTCTGTATATTCAAGCTGAGAGCCGATGCACTCATGCGGGCTGCACTATGTGGTAAAGTACACATCACTTTAACAACTATTTGATCTTTTTTGTTAATTATTTTATCATTGTTGTTTTATCTGTTCTCTGCAAGTTACGATTTTAATTATTGCTGTTTGATAGTATCACCTCCTCCTGAGAACTTAGTACTCTTGCTGAACCTATTAATAGTGCAAGCTTATTTACACTAAGTTCTGACACAACACTTTCATTGGCCCTCTACTGTATTTACCCCATTGCATCTTTCTCCTCCTTCCCCATTTGCTAGCAACTTATAGTCTGCTGCTCCCTTTAAAGAATGTACCTCTCAAACAAGATGGAGGAGGGAAATAGAGGTGACTTGATACTGGTATCTATTGTATTTCTATGTATTTAATTATTTTACAGCTTTCCATCTTTCAGTATTTCTTTCCTCTAAATCTAGTGTAACATGCATTCCGGGAGCACACCTCACATAATATATATATATATAAGCAAACCAGAGAAACCACTTTAAACACTGTTCTTTTAGTCTTTTCAAATAAAAACTAGTATAGTTGCTATAAATATATATAATTCTAGAAAGAAGCATATGATGTAAAGAAAATCATACAGGCAATCCCTACAAGTCAAAGCATAACTGGTCCATGATGATAATGGTGTACCCTGAGACAAATAAAACAGGGTCCTACCATGCTTTACAAGACTTGAAAAGTATGTACAATTTACTTTCTTGGAGAAGTTCCTGAGATTTGGGGAGTCCTATGGTTGGAGATGCATGAGGCCGTCCTGATCAAAGGGATCCTCTAAGTGCTGTTATAGACTTCTACTGACATTAGGAGCTAACAAAACATGGTTTTCTATTGGAGAATTCTGACTATGATTGTAATCTGTGATACCCTGATGAAGAGACAGTTGTTAATGAGGAGATACCAGTGGTGATTGAGAGAGTTCATGATAAATGGATGAATCTAGATCTAAGGGTGTTGTGGGAAGCATAAAGTTTGAACCATTTTGTCTTGAACTTTGATTGGATTAATGTTAACAACAAACATCTTTGTGAAATATTGGCTTTCAAAATGGACACTACAAATATTGGGCTTAGTTCTCCTGTCATGACCAGTTAGTAGTTAGTCATATCTAGTGGTCAGAGTAGGATTCCACAGTCACAAGACAAAAGTCAAGAGTCAGCTAGGTCAGGAGATCAGAAGCAGGAGACAAACTGGAGATAGAACTGGGAGTCAGAGTCAGGCTGGGTCAGGATGTCAAGGAGTCAGAAGCAGGAGACAACTGGAGGTCAGGAACCACAAGTCAGATGCCAGGAGTCAAGCCAGGTTGGAATGCCAGGAAGTCAAGCCAGGTTGGAATGCCAGGAAGTCAAGCCAGGGGAGCTGGAGCCCCGTTGTTCAGACAGCTTCCTGTTCCTGCTGCTGGCTTAAAAAGAGCCAGTGGGCCAATCAGCTGTTTAGGGCTCTGCCAATAGGACCTCAGGCAGAGCCTCAAACTGGGGCTGGGCTTTGTGGTCCTAGGTAAGCAGATGTCAGTAGGGTACCAGGTGGAGGGTTGGAGCAGGGTCACTCGTATAAATTGGACCCGATTTTCAGACCCATGAGTCATGAAACCTACAAGTTCTCTATACACGGAACTTTCAGTGAAGCCAAAGGGAATTCCATGTCTGGAGGGTTTTCAGGACTGGGCTTAATATGACAAAATGGAATTTGTTTATTCACCAATCTTTCTTACTATACAGTTGATTAGATCATTGGTTCTCAACTTGTGGGTCATGAACAGGTTCAGAGGTCACAACTCTCCTTTTCTTTGCAGCTAGATGTGGGAAGGAGGAGAGTCCTTAAGCCCATGAATTCTGAGAATTCTCAAGCTATCCCCAAGCACAGTCACAAATATGAGTGATGCAACTTGGAAAGTCAAAGCCGAATTCTGCTCAGCTATGTTGGTGTATTTCTAAAACAATTCTGACTCAACTGAGTCAAAACTGGAAACAAAATTTGGCCCTCAAGTGTTAAAAGGTTATTCCTTGTCAAAATTATTTCTGAAGATGAGTTCTCTTGTATTGTTTAAGGAGAGAATTATATATAAAGTATGTCTATAAGGGGATCAGAGGATACAGTGGTACTGTATAATGGTTGTATTATGTATACAGACAGCTTCATATGTATTAAAGGGAAACTGCTAGAAACCTTCTCTCTCCATCTCAATGTTGAAATGAAATTAATACAAATAGCGTAGAATTTTATTTTTTCCTTGGTGAGTTCTGGGTATTGTTGTATTTGGACAATTTTCTTTATCAGTTGGGTTATTCAAGTGTGTGTGTTTTGAAATGCATTGTTGTTTCAGGAGGAACTTCAAGGACCTGGAGGGATTCAAAGCAGGGGCTACTTTTTGTTCAGGGTATGGTTGTTATTTTTTTCTTTTTCAAACTGATTGTTAGATTGCAAAAAGTACAGTATTCAACATCTGTGAGAGCCAGGGGAGCTTGTTTCCATTGCAGCACTCATTATAGTAAAGGATCTATCTGCATTCCCATTATAAACACTTAGCATTTTTAGAGGTGCTTAGCACTTGCTACTTCTATTGAGCTCTATAGGTAAATTCTTCAGGGCAGGGAATGTGTGTTTGTACAGTGACTAGCAAAAGAGGGCCTGGCTAGGGCCTTTGGGTGCTACTGCAAAAGAAATATTAAATAAAAATCAATAGGTTTTGTCAGAGCTAGGCACTTTCAGATTAGATAGTAATTGGATTGTAAATATTTACCCTTGACAGAAGTGTGTGTCAGTGTCTTGACATGGGAACATTTTCTCCTACACACCAGTTGAAAAATGTTTTTAATCTACTAAAATGGATATTCTGAGATCGTGTCTAAAACTGATTTTCTAAAACTTTTCCACCAAAAATACAGTAAGAAGTTTTGGCATGCTATCTTAATGTGTGCTGAATTGATATGTTCCCATGCTGTTTCTTAATAAACTATCAATTATCATGTGTATAATTCTTGAACTAATAAGGCTTGAGAGCTCATGCAGACAGACATAAGTCATCCTTGTCTACCTGGTAAATAAAAGCTTTATTCAAAATAGTATTTCTACATGTTACATATAATACATGCAGTGCCAGGAGATATATATACACAAGTAGTTTGTATTGCAACAAGATACACAATAGTCCTGATTTTCCACTTTGCTTGTATTTTGTCTTGTCATTTAAACTTCAGCAAAGTGGGTGTAAAAATACCACCTCAAAATACACTTAGTCCATCCTAAAGTTAAGCTGTTAAGCCTTTTTTATGTTTCTTAACATAATAGATTAAGTTAAGGATGACAAATCTTCCTTAAAATTGACTTTCCTGGCTTTTGTTGGGTGAAGTCTTCACATTTTTTTTTCTATTTAAATATGAAGCTGGCTGGCAAATGGTATTTACATTTTTCTAGTATGAAACTTGGAGTTAGAGAATTATGATTAACTGAAAAGGCCAAATAAAATTCAAGGGTAACATAAACAGCGGTGTACTTTACATATCAGATAAAAGGTGGTCTTTCTGGGTCTGAACCAGCTCCTGTTACAATCAATAGCCGTTGTTTTATTGACTTTAATGGAAGCTGAATCAGCCCCTCATTGAGTATGCAAAATTAGTGAAATGTACACCAGTGGAAGGATGGAAAGGATTTAGCAATAAAGCAATTAACAGGGCAGTGTAAAGTAAATGAGACCCTGCCAACTCTGATATACTACACATGACTTTGGCCTAGTGTATTCACAAGCGTATGTCTTCACTAGCAACGTTAAAGCGCTGCTGCAGCCGTGCTTTAACGTGGCTGTGTAGTTGCGGCACCAAAAAAAAAAAAAAAAACCCACCAAATTCAAATTCTAGAGGACTAAGTAGGGAAGCGAATTCCAAAGCCAATGATGCCTCATTGACAATTCCCTGCTGCAAACCCCTTTCCATTTATAGGGGACTTTCAATTCAAGTGCCTTACAGGACCTGAACCGTACCTGTAACGCATGAGGAGGAAGACCTGGTAGGCTCTCCAATACATAAAACCCAAACCATTCAAGGTTTTAAAGGTCAAAACCAACACCTTACAGTTAACCCAGATCAATCACTGATCAGAGAACACAGGTGTAAAGTACTATATGTTGTGGGTCTGTGTATTCTGCACTGGTAATACTAGACAAATAGCAAAGGTTTAGTCCCATTTGCAATGCATTGCAATAATCTAGCCATGAGGTAACAAAGGTCTGGATAACCATGATGAGAGCTGTGTGAAAATGGAAAGGGGAGGAAAGAATGGAAAGGAGCTCCTTGTGCCCTCTTCTCCTCCCCCTTTACAAACTCAAACAGAACTGGGCACAGTCTGGCCCTCCATTTTTAACGGTTGTAAATTTGCTGTATAAACAGTTTTCAGAAGTTGAAAAGCATAGACAAGTGTTCATTTCAGTCTATCTTTAAAGATCATCATCCTAACTTGAACTGAGAAATTATCTTGTAAAAGATATGGTATAACTCAAGGGATTTGCAAAATGCAGTTGATACAGGATTATTCTGGGACCTTCTTTAAACCCTGGATGGTTTTAGTGTTAATTTCTTACAAAATATTTGTTGTTTTCTAGCCACGCAATGGAAGGAGATCAGCAAGTTTCCGCTGAAAAGGTATTTATTACATATTTTTAATCAAGATGCACATCCAAATCCTGCTTTCTTTATACAAATAAACCAAGGTCCACATCTTCAAAAAATTCCACTAATTTGGGTGCCACCACTTTAGGGTAACCAGCTTGAGATCCCTATGGCCTGATTTTCAGAATTGCTGAGCATCCACATCTCAAATTGAAGTCAATGGGAGCTTCAGATGCTTAGTATCTCTAAGGGTATGTTTATACTTGGCGCTCCGGGTGTGATTCCTAGCTCAAGCAGACATACTTGGTGCTAGCTATCGTCAGGCTAGCACACTAAAAATAGGGTAGCTGCGGTAGCATGGGCAATGACTGGCACAGGCTGGCTGCCCAAAGTATGCACCCACCTGGACATGATGGGTACATACTCAGGGTGAGTAGCCCATGCTACCATAGCTACACTACTATTTTTAGCACACTAGCTAATGAGAGCTAGTGCTGAGTATGTCAACTTGACCTGGGAATCACATCCCCTGCTCCAAGTGTACGGTAGCCTAAGAATCAGGCCATAGGTGTCTCAGTTAAAAATTTGAGGAACCCAAAATCTACGGACAGTTTGGGAAGTTACTACTTACCAGTAACAATATATGAACCAGGCCGAATCCAACTTAACCTGGAACCTGAAAGTCAAGTTTGTAGAGCTAGTGCCAGTGACTGTTCGGGGGGGGGACGGGACTTTTAGAACTGTAATCTGTGAAAATTTCATCCAGAAATTGTTAAAGAAGAATGAACAGGAAACCCCACAATGTCGTTTTTATAATTATTTTTCTGAGTAGAACTTCACTACAAATCCCATTAGCATCAAGGAAAGTTGTATGTGTATACTGAGAAGAGAACAGACCTTTGCCTAAATCCAGAGGTCCTTACAAAGACACAACTCACATTGAAACCAAGTAAGGACTTCAGGATTGGATCTCAAATGTGTTAGCTAATTGAAAAACTTAGGATAGGTACATGAAAGATTTCCTTTAGCAATACTATGATTCAGTATTTGAGTATCTTTTTATTCCCTTTATTGTATTTTAGATATGTAGAATCACATCGAATAACTGTATTAACAACTAATGTTTTATTTTTTTTCAGGATTTTTATTCCTTACCAGAACTAATGCTGTGGGAATGCAGAATACACGGACATGGTGTTTTGCTCACAAAAATTATTCCTTGCCACTTGTACAATTCTTAAAAAATCATTAGAATGTAAATGTTCCTAAATCAGATTTTGTTAAAATTGCCAATGTTTCTTTAATTTCTTGAGTATATTAAAAGCATCTTAAAATTATTCCATTGATTTTATAGTGTCATGATGTATACCATTGTGTGTAATAAAAATGTAAACAAAAAAATTAGCGTAAGATCCTTGCATGCAAAAAACATTGTCCCTAGTATTGCTATACACATTTATTTTTTGTTGTAAATAAAGGCACTCAGTAGAGAGTTGTTTTAAATGCGAATGTTTTGTTGAGGAATTTTCTATTTTTACATAATGCATTTTGAGAGTAGGCATTTTAAGTTGTTAAACTAACACTGCGTATTATAGTGTGTGTGTGTGTATATGTATATATATATATATATATATATATATATATATATATATATTTCTATGCAGATTCAGAGTCAGATAGGCTTATCTCTGTACACTAGAGCACTGAGTATGCTCTCGTGCCTAGATAAAGTAAGAGTAACTCCATTTAAGTCAAGAGACTTGCATCTTTGTAAAACATGTGAAAGAAGAAAATCAGACTCTATACACACATGCATGTATACATAAAAGCAAGCCAAACTTTCCCCATATGGTGATTTTTCTAAAATAGTGCATGAAATCTCACTCTTCCAATATGATTTTTGTTGTGATGCCATTGTATATACAACTGCATTATTACAAAACAGTACCTGAAGAGCCATTAGAATAGTATGCAGTTGGAAAGAATGCAAATACTTCAGCTAAGAAAACATTCCAAGTAATCATTTCATTCATTTTTTTAGGAAGGATGAACAAAGGAAGTGGTGCCCTTTTCAACGAGTGTTTTCTCAACCTTGTTACTTAATTTAGATTGGCAAAATGAAACAATTTGTACTGTTTTAGAAGAAAAATAGCTCTACTTTATTTAAATTAAAATATAATCATAACTTAATTGTATTAGCTAGCATAACACAAATGCATTATGGCCCTGATTTAGGAAAACACTTAAGCACATTGTTGTGGAATCTCTCTCCTATCTGGACATAACAAATACTTCCCACAAGAGCAGGGCTGGCTTCAGTCTTCATAGCCTGAATCCATATGTGTCTCAGGGTTTGTTTTCATTAACAAATTAAGTTGTGTCAGAACATGATTTCGAGGGGTTATGGTAATTAACATAATAGTAAACATAACATCACTCAGTGTTGACAGGTATTGTGTTTAATATTGTGTCTACTGGTCATTGTTAGAGTTCTTCCTTGAGTTACCCACTACCTGCTGACACAATAATTAACATAAGTCCCTGTCTACACTGAGTACTAGTTTGTGTTAACTCTGTGGGCTACAATAGATCATGAGGTAATGATCCAACCTGAGCAAAGGCCAGCAGGTTGCTGAGCAACCTAGGAAGGAGATTGTGATTTTGCTAACTGGCTTCTGGCCTCCCCATTGCTTCCAGGAGGAAGTAAACTATCCTGTGTCTATATGTGGTGCAGCATACATCTGCTAGTGTACCAGCACTGCTACACTACCCACTGGCCTGCATGAGGGGTAGCAGAGATGCAGAAGCTTTGTGGAGCCTTCTTCCCCTCCTGCATTTTGAGTAGTGGTATGTATAGCTGGCACAAGACAGTAAGGGAGTTATCACAACTCCTCAGGGTCATAATCTAGAGGATGAAAGTTCCCAGTTTAGCCAAGACCAAAATGCTTAACATTCTATTAGTTACCATGACTCCTCAAAGTCATGCTGTAACAAAACCTAATTTACTAGCAAAGAGATACCCTCAGAGTGATTTCCACCAGCAGAGCTCTCCTCAATCTCCCCAAATGGAAAACCCATGCTCTTCTTAGCTGGAATTTTGAATTACTTCCTGATATGGGCTGGTCTCATTAGAGATTTCTTATATGAACTAATCAGTTCAAATCGCTATTTATCAAAAGCCAGCATGGTATCAGAACAGATATTGTTTTTGTTTTTTTTACAAAAGTAATAAAACAAATATTTGAAATACATTGCTAGACCAAGTTGTGGTGAATGAATCCAATAAGCTATTTGTATCAAACAGCATAAAATAAAATACCATGTTATTTTCATTCTCATTTCCTCTTTAGCTATTGGTCTTTTAACTGGCTGTGATGTCTTTTAAATGGCAATTCAGCAAAAGAGGAGTGGTCTAGTTTCAGCCTGTGTATATATTTGATAAATATTTCAGACACAAATATTGTAGGCCATATTAATTCCATCTTTAGGTACAGAGGGAATAAAAATTGCTGAAAACCCATTAAAATGGGCCAAAATCTGTCTGAAATTGAGTAGCTGCCATGCTTAGCCTATTACATATATTGCTTCTTGAAAAGAGTGGTGAATCTCTTGGATCAGGTCAGCTGAGACTTAGAGGGTATGGATTGGAGATCCTAAGCTGTAAGGACATATTACCTGAATGTCCTGTGAATCCACCTTTTACAATCAGTCCTAGTGATATAAAATACATACAGAAGTTACAGGAAAAGTTGCTAAATATTATTAACCACCCTTTGGTTTATGAAGAAATATACTTGTCAGACAGGTTCATTAATATGATACAGAAAAACGTTCTAAAGGACTGGTGCCACCATCAACCTTAATAATCAGGCAATCTACCATGTGCAGCTGTTTTTACTGAGCGCCACGGTCACACACCCATCCCCATGTCCTTGTGTGTTGCTATTTAGCGCTCGTGACCGAGGGATCCAGCTAAATTGGACCATTAATCGCCTCCTTCTGACATAGCCACTGAGGTTGGAAGGGCGCAGCACAGAGAAAGTTCCAGTTTTCGGTGCATCTGGTGTAAGGGGTCACATTATTTACACAGGTTTCAGAGTAGCAGCTGTGTTAGTCTGTATCGCAAAAAGAACAAGGGTACTTGTGGCACTTTAATAAATTTGTTAGTCTCTAAAGTGCCACAAGTACTCATTATTTACACATTGACTCTCGCTATGTATTTCCACATCCACCGCAAACACACGCACGTCTGAGGGCCCTGAAAGCTTGGGGGAGCGCTGGATGCAACGGGAGCTCAGCTCCCGCGGGTTTCACTGCAGATGGATTTGCCCGAGAGGCAGCCGAGCGTCTCCCTCTAGAACCCGACGGCAGGAGCTCGCGCAGCGGCCGTCAAACCTCGGGGAGAGCGCTCGCTCGCATTCTAGCCCGGCCAGGCTCTAACGGCCGCTGAGGACACTGATTTGAATACGCAAATAACCGTTCTCATGGTCCCGCCCACTCCGCTGTGCCTAAGCGGAGACCGTTCTAAGCAGCCAAATAACTGCTCGGGCTCGCGGCCGCTTCACACCGAGGTGCTACAGCGCCAGCCAAGGGGGGATCTGCCCTGCGGCAGGGACAGCGCCACGCGACCCCGCCCCTCTGCAGGGCCCAGCCCTGACACACCCTTCCCCGGGGCCGCGAGTGGAACCGGCTGCATCGGTGGGGACAGCGAGTGCCACCCCCACCCACCCGCGTGTGTGCCATGCAGGTGAAAGCTGAGCCTGACTCGGAGACGGCAGCCGCCGACACTGCAGGCGGACTGGGGGTGGGGGGTGAGCCCAGCTGGAGGAGGGAGGGTTGGGGTGGGAGAGCTGAGCTGAGCTGAGCTGGGGGCGTGGAAAGGGGAGGAGTGAGCGAGCCGGACTGGGTGGGAAGGGGGAGGGGTGGGGGGAGCTAAGGGGTGGGGGTGGGAGCCACCTGTATGCAGAAGTCAGAGTGGGAGCTTCATGAAGGTGAAGGAGCTGGGGGAAGTGCAAGCCGCGTGCACCCACAGGCAGGGTTAGGGGGAAGATGTGTAATTTCAGGCAAGGGGGTGTCCGACATGCAGCGGTGCTGTGAAGATGCTGTTGGGGAAGCTGGATTAAAAGGGTGACGCTGGGGGATGCTGAGCAAGATGTGAAGCTGTACAGTGGTATCAACGGTGTGGACGGATTTGTATGAGCAGATGTGTGAAGGTTAGGGTGACCAGATGGCAAGTGTGAAAAATCGGGACAGGGGGTGGGGGGTAATAGGCACCTATATAAGAAAAAACCCCAAATATTGGGGCTGTCCCTATAAAATTGGGACATCTGGTCACTCTAGCGAAGGTGTGAAACTGCAGCCAGAGGTGGGGGAAGCGGGAACTGGGGAGGGAGTGTCACAAAGATGTGGACACTGGGCGGGGGGGGACTGGATGGAGGTGTTGGGTGTGCTGGTTTTCAGGATACTCAGGACTATGAGCCAGCTTGTTACCCACTGCCTCTAGTTGTAGGGATTCTTGCCTATGGTGACTGGAGGTTAGCTCCCTGACACCACCAGCCTTAAAGCCACTCAGTCACCCTCCTGCAGGCTCTTCCAGCAATGTCTTTGCCTTGCAGGTTAACAAGAGGTGCGCCCCAGTCCCTTTGTCTGTTTGAAACATTCCCCTGTGGTTTCCAGCCCCTGGTACTGGCTACTCACAGAAATCCCAGATTCTCTGCTCCCATAGGAGCATTGTACCCTCAGTTTATGAGTTTTGTATTAAATCATCATTCCTGTATAACACACTGCACTTATGAGCACTTACAATAAAATCAAAGAAGGTTTATTTAAGAAAGAACAGAAGTCCCATTGGAAACATGAGTGTGATGGAAACAAATGGTTGCAATACAAAACAAAATAATAAAACAAGAACTAGAATGTATACTTCTAGTTAGTTACCTTTCCTATCTAATAAAGCAGCAGTTCTCAACCAGGGGGCTGGGGCTCCCTGGGGGGCCTTGAGCAGGGGGTCTGCCAAGCAGGGCCGGCGTTAGACTCACTGGAGCCCAGAATAGAAAGCTGAAGCCCCAACCCCGCCACCCGGGGCTGAAGCCGAAGCCTGAGCAACTGAGCTTTGCGGAGCCCCCTGGGGCATAGAGCCCTGGCCAATTGCCCTGCTTGCTACCCCTTAACGCTGACCCTGGTTTTTATATGGAGAAAAACTGTGTTATGGAACAAGTCGGTCCTGGAGTTTTTATAGCATGTTGGGGGGGAGGCAGAGAGAGAGAACGGCTCAGAAAGGAAAAGGTTGAGAACCTCTGTAATAAAGTAGGTTTTTACCCCAAAAGTACAGTCTGTGGCAGAGATAATAGACTGGATCCTGGTTAGCCATTCTCGAAACACCCCTGTACTCAACAAGCTGGCTCCTTAGTGAAGGGATACAGAGTGTCTTTCTCCACGCTGATATATTGAATCAGTCTTTTGTCTTTATTCAGAGACAGGATGATCCTCTGTCTAACATTCCTTTTTTCCTCCAAGTGGATTTGATTGTTTGTAGTTGTCATGGTTTTCCCTTGACAGTTCTGGGATGGATCAAGGACAGACATTGAAGCTTGCGTTACATCACTGGCTGATCAGGAAGGGGTGACAACTCCCTCCCACTTGAATGGGCCATCAGCAAAACATATAATTCCGTGATAACCAAGTTGTATTTCAGTATCATAAGGCAAAGTTTTCAATATAGTTACATTATTCCTCAAATATTACCCATATGCACATCTTGCAATGATTATGCATATTGGTAAGTTTTAAGATTTCAGTAGAGATCTTACATGCTAGCCTTCATGAGAGGTCAGGGCTACGATAATGGTGCCAACATGAGAGGAAAGAACAGAGGAGTCCAGACACGGATCCGAGAGTTAAACCCTCGAGCCTTTTTTGTCTCATGCAGTTCTCATTCATTGAACTTGCTGGTCAGTGATGCAGCATCGGCTTCTAGTGAGGCTGCTGAATTTTTTAATGTAATTCAAAGCATCTATGTAGTTTTCTCTGCATCAACTCATCGATGGCAAATTTTGAAGCAACAGCTGGGAACATCCTCTCTGACACTGAAACCACTGAGTTCCACACAATGGTAAAGTCGAGTGGAGGCAATAAAACCTATCGAACACCAAATTGGGAAGATAGATGATGCCATAGTTGCCATTATGGAGAATAATGCTATGACAGGAACTGTTTGTGGGAGAAGAGTGGCAGAGGGAAATGGAATCACCAGAAGCATACATAACTTCAAATTACTGTGTGGCTTAGTGTTGTGGCATGACATACTGTTTGAAATAAATGTTGTAAGCAAGAGACTCCAACGTGTTGACCTTGATATATCTGGAGCAATGGAACAAATGGACAAAGCAAAGTCATACCTACAGTCTTACCGGTCAGATGAGGGATTTCAAAACATTCTGAAGAGTGCACAGAAGTTGGCAGAGGAACTTCACACTGAAGCTATTTTCCCACCCATTCAAGAATACAAGAGTCACCAAAGAAGAAGACATTTTGATTACGAGGCACTGGATAATCCCATAAGAGATCCCAAACAATTCAAAGTTGAATTCTTTAAGTAGGTGCTAGATTGTGCAATACAGTCAGTTGAAGAACGTTTCATGCAGCTCAAGGAACGCAGCAGTATGTTTGAGATGTTGTATGATATTCCAAAACTCGTCACTATACCTGAAGAAGACCTACACCAGCAATGCAGGGCACTAGAGACAGTGTTGACACATGATGACATGCACAATATTGATGCGAGTGATTTAGGTGATGAACTGAAAGCCCTTTCAAGTTTCATTTCAGCAGGATCAACTCCAAAGGATGTTCTGGAATATATGTGCACAAATTAGATGACCACTCTATTTCCAAATGTTTTTGTTGCTCTACACATACTTCTAACACTTCCTGTAACAGTTGCCAGTGGAGAATGCAGCTGCTCCAAGCTGAAGTAAATAAAAACACATCTACGCTCCACAATGACACAGGAGAGGCTGGTCGGCCTTGCAACCATCTCAATAGAGCATGAGCTGGCCCAGACTGTGGACCTTCAGCAGGAAGCAGTTCAAATCTTTGCAACCAAGAGGGTATGGAAAGCACCACTTTGATTATTCAAACAGATAAAAATGCCAGTGTTTACTATGCAAACAAGAAAAGTTACATTTGCTGTTCAGGCGTTTGAAAGTTAAGTGTTACTTAAAATTTTTGAACAAGGCATTTTAAGTTGTAAGTTCTCCTTTATTGGGGTAGGTAGCCGAGCAGTACCATGAGAGGAGTAGAACAGGAAGAAGGCAGAATTGAGATCTTTCAAAGTTTTGGCCCAAGCGAGGGGACATGGGGGAGTCATTTGAGCTCCCTGCCTCAGGTGCCAAAATATTGTGGGCCGGCCCTGCTTGAGCACCATTTCATGTCATCTCTACATGAACACAGAAGAGGAATTTTGAAGATTTAGGAGTGGCAGGTGTGTAGTAGTGGTCCATGCAACTCTCATAGAATCTTCATTGATAAATTGGAGAGAGTCCATAGAAGAGCCATGAGAATGATTGCAGGATAAGAAAACATGCCTTATAGTGAGCGATTCAAAGAGCTCAATCTGTTTAGTTTAACAAACAGTAGGTTAAGTGATGACTTGATTTCAGTCTGTAAGTATCTACATGGGGAAAAAACATTTAATAATGGGCTCTTCGGTCTAGCAGAGAAAGGTATAATATGATCCATAGGGTGGAAGTTGGAGCTCGACAAATTCAGACCGGAAATAAGGTGTAAATTTTAATGGTGAAAGTAATTAATAATTGGAACAATGAAAATTTTTGACAATTTTTAAATTAAGATTGGATGTTTTTCTAAAAGATATGTTCTAAGAATTATTTTGTGGAAGTTCTATGGCCTGGTGTTATAGAGGAGGTCAAACTAGATGATCACAATGGTCCCTTATGGCCTTGGAACCTATGAACGTGACATCTCAGGGGGCTGCAGCCACTACTATAATCTAGCTTTGCAAGTACTCAGTGCCCAGCCACTAAGATGAGGGAAAGAATCCATCCTTAAAACCCTTGCATTGGTTCCCATTACCAAATCCTTGTATTCAGATTTTGTACTAAGAACTACAATTTCACTCTAATGGTTAGCTGTACCACTTGAAATATCAATTTTTGTATTTTTCTTCCCTTCTTTGAATTTAGTCATTTTGTCATGAAGTCTTCCAGCTATCCTAGCAATTTCTATTAGCTTTTCATATGCAGCTGAACTGTAAGTGAGGATTTAAGAATAAATGACATTTCATCTTTCTGCTGTGACTAAAAATTAGTCTGATTCATGATTTCTCAAGTGGGGTCTAAAAGCTCACGACTAAAATTGAAGTAAATGGGAAAGTAAATGACAATTTTGACTGTTGTTGCTGTATATTCTAAAAAATTTAAATCCACTTTCTACCTTTAAATACTGACCAACAATGAATCAATGAAAATATCTTTAGTGTTTCATTTCTATTCTATTATCACATTTTCTCCACAAAATTTCTAGTATTGTAGGAAAATTACACTAATATTTCAGAAAAGAACAAAATGTGTTGGGTTATTTAAGTTATAACCTACATAGACATAATAAAAAGCTGCTCAGATATCAGCAACTGATAAGGAGCCAAATAATGGAGCTTTACCTGTAGAGAACAAGGAAAACAACAAGCCTAGAAGAATGAGCCAAAGTTTGTGAGCAGGCAAGGGGCTAAGCTTGAGTGGCATCATCTCCTTCTCTCCTTCCAACTTCACAGAGGCACATATGTAAACTTGGAAAAATTAGATTTTTATTAGTAAACATAGATTTTACCACACACACACACACACAAATTAATAAAAAAAAAGTTTCCATCAATAACAGAAATGTATAGAAAAACAAAGTAAAAAAAATGCTGCTTGAGAACTTATTAGAGTTTGATTTAAGGATATTTACTTTGTATATTCTGACGTGATGTTGACAATTGGTATTTTAATGGTTATCAAGCTTTAACTTTTTGAATCTCAGTATCTACAGTCAATAAATATTTATCGTGTGACCATGATCCATAATATCCCACAACTATGAAAATGTAAATTGATTAAAATAGAAAAGATTGCTTAAAAATAAAAATGTATATTATCCTTCAAAATTATATTTAAAAAAACCCACAAAATCAAAATCTGTCACACCTACACATGTATAATCTATTCACATCCGGATGGTCGTAGATGGGTTCAGAGTGGGGCCTGAGGAGAGTTGTTCTCTGTACCATCACTCCCCACCAATTCCATGGAGATTTCTTCATATAGGATAATGCTGACCCTATCAATATGATCTTAGACTCACAGATTTTAAGGACAGAAGGGACCATCATGATTATCATGCACATCACAGGCCCCAGAATCCCATCCACCCACTCCTGCAATAGGCCATATAACCTGTGACTGAGTTACTGAAGTCCTCAAATCTTGATTTAAAGCAGTGGTGGGCAACCTGCAGCCCACGGGCCGCACGTGGCGCGTCAGGGTAATCCGCTGGCATGCCTCCAGGCAGTTTGTTTATAGTTGCATGGCCACCCGCAGCTCCCAGTGGCCACGATTTGCTGCTCCCGGCCAATGGGAGCTGCGGGAAGTGGCACGGGCTGTAGGACCGTCAGGGCCGGCCCACAACATTTTGGCACCTGAGGTGGGGAGCTCAAATGACACCCCCATGCCTCCTTGCTTGGGCCAAAACTTTGAAAGGTCTCAATTCTGCCTTCTTCCTGTTCTGCTCCTCTCATGGTACTGCTCTGCTACCTACCCCAATAAAGGAGAACTAACAACTTAAAAGGCCTTGTTCAAAAATTTTAAGTAACACTTAACTTTCAAATGCCTGAAACCATGGCCTCTCCACTTTGTCACCATTGGGGATTTCATGCCAGTAATGTGTTGGATGGAAACTTCTATTTTCATTGTGTTTGCGGAACATGAAGTTTTTCACTTGCTATGGCCCATGCAGTACAAGGAAGTCCCTCAGGCTACTGCTCAAGTGGGTCCACAGTCCTGGATCATCTAGACTTAAGGAACTAAACTCAGCAGCAGCTGTTTCTTGCGCCTCCACCACACTCTTCACTGATCTACAATTTTCTTCAGGAATGTGCATGGTTACATCCATCTGAGATGGAGATATGGATGGTGCAGTAGCTGCCAGGTCACCTGCACTCTGACTAACTGGAAGATCAGACATCTCCTCACCACTCACATCCTCACTGGGGCCGGAAGGCTCACCATGAACATTTGTGTCTCTGTATCTCAGGAGAGCTCCTTCCTGCTTAGATAGAAAAGCTTCCTTTGCTTTCTTTCTTCTTCTGAATGCTGCCCCAGAGGGGCGTTTTCTTCTTTCACTCATGACTGCGGTTCTGTGCCCGCTATAGTGGCTCTCAACACTCAATTGAAGCGGACGAATAAGCAGGCTGGTAGCAGAGCCTGAGTGAGGGAAGATATCAGCGTCTTAATGGCCTACCTGGCTCCTCCTACTTCAGTTGACTGCCTGTTCTCCTCAAGTGGGTTCAGGGAAGCAGCAGGAAACAGGAAGCTCCCTGAGAAGCTGGTGTTAATCAGTCCAGGCTCCTGGGGGTGCTAGAGAGGTACATAAGAGGTACATAAGCTCCTCCTCCTCTCTGTCCCTGCAGCTCCTGCTGCTTTCTGTTATTCCCTCTCACCTTTTCTCCTGCCTGCCTGTTATGTCTCTTGTGCCCTCCTTCCTCCAGCACAGCACTCCACCATCACTGTGCATCTAGAGCAGAGAGAATACATATGCACCAGCAGCAGACACAGTTTTCTACACTCTGGGTCCTAGTGGCGCCCCCCCACAGTCTGGCACCTGAGGCTGCCGCCTCAGTTCTCCTCATGGTAAGGCCAGTCCTGTAAGGTTCTGTGGAGACTCCCTGTACAGACTCTCCACTTTCTTCTTCTTGCCTGCTGGTACTGTCTTTCTGTCTTTCTTCGGGGCTTTCTTAGATATATATTCCCCTAAGCACTAAAGGAATGATTTCACCCTTAGCAAACTTTAATATATATATATATATATTAGCATATATCTGTGGGATTTTAGACTGACACACCTTTGTGGAATGGTTTATGAGCATTTACCCAACAAGCAAAAAAATTAAATAGCATTCATTATGTGAAAGCTCTTGTGTAGTGTTCTTGTTCATATGTATCATATATCTTCCCGGGGATTGCATGTTGGTTCAAGTGAACAGTGTTTATGAAGCACTTTTTTGTATAATCTTTTGTCTTATATGTTAAAATAGTACTATTTATTTCCACCATAAAACTTTGTGGCATTTACAAATAAGGTAGTATATCAGAATCAACTGTACATGTTTTGATTAACTACCTAATTTAGAAATCAGTTATGACAATAAGTGAATATTTTCTTGTTGTCCATATCTGAAGATATACATCAGTTGTCCTACTCGGATATTCCATCATTCCAGAATAAATCGCTATAATAAAGAGATGCTTCTGATAGCAAAGATAATCTCAATGAAATAAAAATATAATTTGTCAAATTGCAAGCAGTTTCTTTCTGTTGAGTGTCCCGTTGATGTTGCCATATATTTTTAGAATTCCACATTCATGTGTTCTATATTATAAAAAGGAACCATTTGTCATAGTATTTAGGGTGGCTTCTTAATGTTAATACTGATTTAAAAGAAAGTTTTATTTTTGTTTTCAATTTTCTAAGCTTGATTTTACATTTCATATTCATAAATTCAATATTTCCTCCTTAGCAATCAATACAGAAGTTGTGATATCAATTCTCTCCTGAATAGAATAGTCCATGAATGTACTGCTGTGTTTTCTTTGTCCAGGCTTGGTTACAATTTTAACTTATTCTATTGTAATGTCATGCCCTATCAAAGTGCAAAAGGGAACATATATGTCAAAGTGCAAAGTGTTTAAACAAAAATATGAGAGTAGATTAACCTTTTGAGTTTTGTTTTGTTTCATAATTTCAAAATAGGATCCAAATGAAGATACGGAATGGAATGACATATTAAGAGATTTTGGAATACTACCTCCAAAAGATGAGCCAAAAGATGAAACTGAAGAAATGGTTTTACGTTTACAGAAAGAAGCAGAGGGCAAGTAAAGTTTAAAATTTATGCTCTTACTATAGCAAAGTATGAAGATCTGAGGATTCTTCAGAAACATTTATCATGACACAAAAGTTCTAACGTAATTCCACTCTTAAAAATAGAATACTTTGGTTATTTTATTTGGTAGTGTTTTTTTATTTTTAATTTTCATTTATTTGTGTTTGGTTATTTTATTCAGTCAATATACTTGTAAAATAACAGAATAATAGCACAATAAAATATACAGATGTGCTAATAACAAATGTTACCGTACATGGTATGTAAAATGACAAATCAACAATTCACCATTGGAAAAGGAAAACCTACTTTCGGATTTTACCACACAGGGTGGTTGACGTAAGCAATATTGACGTTCAAACAAACTACTGATCAGTTATCTACCCACACAGGCTGGTAAGAACAAAGGGGATCGAATCAGAAAATCAGTCTTCAGAAGGAAAATATGTCTCAGAAAATTATCTTCTTGTAACTGCTTTCCAGTACTCCAAATTCCCCATGTGTTTTGTGTATCCAGCACTGCAAAACAAATTTTTACACAGTGTATGTGACCCAAAATAATAAGGGCAAAATTTTCAAGAGACCTCTGAATTTGTGTCTACTGCTTGGCACATCAAATATTTTCATTCCCTATTACCTTGGGGCCTGGTTTGCATGCCCACATCTATCGTGCAAATGCTTACACGTATGTTTAACTACATTGCTCTACAGCCAAAATGCTTCCGAAATAAATGTAGTCAAATTTTACTAATTGTGAGTCACTGAGAATGAAAATGATGCTTAAAATTGTTGATTGGCTCTAGTTTTCAAGATATGCTATTGGGTCAGTATATACGACCCTTGACTTGGGAATGGCGGAGGATAAGTGAGTTATAAAGGGAAGGGAACTCAACTTAAACCAGAAATGACTAAAATACATCTTTGACTGGATCTATGAATAAATCTATGACTGGGTTTGGACAGTACTTGCTTTTTAGGCAAAACAATGAATGATGCAATCTGAAGCTGGTATTGCGTCATACATGATATGAATTGCATCATGTTATTCCTAGAAGTCCTGGATGATGCAATCATAACGAAGCTTACATCACTCTGCTGAACAAATTGCCCTATATCAGCTCTAGAAATCATACAGTGTCGTGCTCTCTTATTTGTCAGTGTTTGATTTTGCAAAGGGACACATTTCTGTTTAGCCAAAGTGAGCAGAGATGCCGCGTACTTGTGTGAACAGTGCAGATAACTTCTGCTATGTTTGTGGTGAAGTGACTTTTGCATCACAAAAGCGCAATATAACCACTAAGGTTAAGAAAGCCTATCAGCTTTATTTTGGCTGCAAAATTGGAGATCAGGACAAGAGGTGGGCCCCACACATATGCTGCAACACTTGTGCAACAAATCTTCGCCAGTGGTTGAACAGGAAAAGGAAATCTATGCCTTTTGCAGTGCCAATGATTTGGAGAGCACCAACAGATCATACCAGCAATTGTTACTTCTGCATGGTGCCTCCAGTTGGGAAAGCTGTGTCAAAGAAGAAAAAGTGGACTGTGCATTATCCAAACATTCCATCAGCTATATGCCCAGTACCCCATGGAGAAGGACTGCCGGTTCCTGATGCACCAGAATCATTCTCATTTGAGTCAGATGAGGAAGAGGATAAAACTTCTGGTCCTGAACCATCAATGTCACAGGACCCACATTTTCTCCCATCCTCCTCCTCTGAACCTCACCTCATAACACAAGGAGAACTGAATGACCTCGTCAGGGATTTTTTGCCTTTTGTTTCATAATAAATTTTATTTATATAACCCTTTTGCTGATTTTTAAAGTGTTACATAAACAGGACAGATGAAATATTATCATGTAAAGCAACCATAAACACATGAAAAGACCTAGGTTTACAATTTATGATTAAAACTCTACTATCTACACAATATACATAGACATAAAATGTAAAAACTTAAATATCTTAGAAACAGTAGCCAATCAGTTGTTTTAATTGTTATATTTGAATTCAGCACATCAAAATACATAATAAATAGCACATTTTATCTCTGAAGCAGACGCCGTCTCAAAAATTGTAGACCAGTGCTATGTGCCAGGAAGTTCAATAAGACTACTCATTGTGCTGAGTTAAACACATTTTAGTATTTGCAGGATTGGGGCCTAGGTAGTTACGCTTATCTAGTCAGCATGTGCAGGGCCGGCTCCAGGCACCAGCCTGGCAAGCAGGTGCTTGGGGCGGCCGCTCCGGAGTGGGGCGGCACGTCTAGGTATTCGGCGGCAATTCGGTGGACGGTCTCTCACTCCCGCTGGGAGCAAAGGACTTCCCGCCGAATTGCTGCTGCAGATCGCGATCGCGGCTTTTTTTTTTTTTTTTGGCTGCTTGGGGCGGCCAAAACCTGGAGCCGGCCCTGAGCATGTGTACCCAAAGCAAAGATTTAGAGTGCCTCAAAACATCCACGTGCACAACTGCTAGTGCCAGTGTAGAGAGTGCAGGCTCAATTCTGCCCTCTTCCTCAGCCCTGTTTGATGTAGATTTTGGGAGATTGTCAGGAAGCTATTTACATTTCCCTGATTCTGTGCCAGCCATTCCTAGCATGAGTTAGAGCAGTCTAGGGATCTTATCTCAGTGGAAGATTCGTGGAGTGGAGCAGAATTATGTCATGCCCCTGCCTGGTTCCCACTCTGCCTCCTCCAACTCCCAGCATGCCATTTACATTGGTGGTGGGGATGCAGCTAGTGTAGGAGTTAGCTCAAGTTGCTTTATGACCCTGGGAGTTCCCCTGTTGTAAGGAGAATTCTCTGTTGGTCACTTCTGGCCAAAATCCAAAGACTTTGTGTTACCTGAAAGATGCAAAATGGCTGGAACAAAATGGGAAATCTGAGGTTCCTCTGAAAATTTAACCCCAGAACAGACATAGTTAAATCCACGAATTACCATGTTATGTTGTGTCATGCTGTCTGAGAGCAACATAATATGAAAATGACAAAGCATATAAAGTAACTTATAGTTACTCAAACTTCAGTTGTTTTTCTCTTTCTTGCACAAGATTGCTCCAGAGTTGGCCAAATTTATAGGTGAGACTTGAGGTGTTTTTCAAACTGATATTGCTCTCCTGCCTGCATCTAAAGATTCTGTACATAACAATATTGAAATATGCATAGTTTTTTAGTGGACAAAAGCTGATTCATTATTTGGCTTGTTCTTTTTAGTGAAACCATATGAAAGAATGACACTTAAAGAACTAAATGAAGCTGAAGATGACTTTGATGAGGATGATATGAAAGCTCTTGAAATGTATAGGTACAGTAAGATGTTTCTTGCCATATTCACAGTACATATTGTTATTTAGGATGTTTCACACATATGGGATAAAGAAAAATTCCATCCACAAACTGAAAGGAAGAAAAACTACCTACATAATTATATATTTGAAAATTAAATAGTCAGCTAAAAATTAATGCTCTTAGAAAAATATTAGTTTGCCTTCTGGATGGTATTGATTTGCAGATAGAGTAAATGTTTTAAAGATATATCCTGGCAATAAAGAAAAATGTATGTGTAGTATATTTATAATTAAAGATTCAGTGGTACGGTATTTCATTCACACACTGTAATTACTACTTTAGAACCCTTAGCACATACGATTGAGTATTTTTAAAAGATTTTTAATACATCTATTGTTGGTCCCATATATGCAGAACCTTCTTTTTTTGCCCCTTATCTAGTACCCATTCTATTTGGTTTCCTATTTCTTAATTCAGAAGGATGGCTTTATCTAACGAATAAATATACACAGTATTTATTATGAATGATTATATATAATCTCAAATCCCTGATAAACTATTAATATTATTATACAATGCTTTCTTACATACAGCATGATACAGAATCAATATGTCTGAGCACTTTGGCTTCTGGGTCAGAAAATCATAGAAGCTTACACCCAAGATTTTTAGGGTATAGTCAATTTAGTCATATTGACCCCATGTGTATAGCAAGTATTTTATAGCAATAATTTACAAAGTATACTTTTGCCAAGATCTTTGGGTAGTATTGTGTAATGACTCATAAAAATACAGGGTATGACATTGTCACGAGGTTGCTTGCCCCTTTAAGGGGAATCTGGGCTCAGGTTATCTGCAACAAACTAATTTAAGGAGTCCATCGAGGCAGTTGATTGTATAACAAGTGCTCAGCTCGGTTACAGGGGGGTGCTTACAGAGAGAGAAGCTCTCTCAAGACCATGAGAAAAAATCTCCCAGAGCCCACCAGCCACAAGGGGGAGGACTGTGTAACCCCCGAAGCCAAAGTAAGAGATGTAATTCACATTTATATTGAGTTTAACAAAGTAGAACCAAAGCAGGGGAATTTTGTCGTACATTCATTTGAACTGTGTGGAATTCTTAAAGGCGCCTGAGAGAAGAGAAACTGAGGCAGGAATTACCTACAACATGACACTAGTTCAGTAGGAGGCATGCCTTGCAACAGACATATACAAAATAAATGTAGCAATGTGATAAAACTATCCACTTGAACTAAAAACCAGAATTGGATTTGAACCATGCCCATTATAGAATACTCCTGTACTGTTAGAACTGCTAAAATAGTAGCAATTTAGAAATACTAGACTGGTGTTGGTTTCAAGTGCCTACTGCTATTTTATGATAGAAAGAATTTTAAAAGAATGTTCTCATGAACAGAGTTGTGCACCTAAATTCTTACACATCATGGTAAGAATATGTTAAACATATTTTGTTTAACACTTTTTAAAAGAAAGTCAGCTGCTGACTTAAAACAATGGCTTTGTTTATTTCAATAAATTTTAATAAAAATTGGCCCTTGGCTGTGAATTTTTCTCACTTTCTACATTGTCATTATTTTTATAGATGAAGACTGCCACCTAGTGCGTTTGCATTCAATTTTTCATTACAAAATTGTGCAACAGTAAGGTATTAAACTCTGGGTTACTTTACTCAATACATTATTTTGTTTTCAAAATCATAAAAACATTTTGGGTTTTTTTAAATTTGTGTTGCTTGTCTTCACTGCAGTATCAATACAGACATGTATTATGTTTGTTACTTTAACTTTCTTTTCCTTCATATTTTATATCCTTAATGTTCCTTGATTGATGTAAGTACATATAGTTTCTTTCCTATCTTCAAGTGTTGTCTCGCTAACTAAATGCCAGCACTGAAGCTTTTTAGCACAAAATTATTCCATTAAAACGTAAAGGCAGTCAGATATAGATTATTAAAAAAATTGGCACCACATTTCAAAAACAGTTGCCACTTTTCCAAAATGTACAACAGTATCTATCTAAAAGCAGGACTGAAGTACTAAAAATTGAAAATCATGGTTGTAATATTTCAACTATAAATGATGGTGGGTTTATTCAAAGGAACTAAGAGATACAAAATTTATATTACTGTAAGATAAATTTTAAAAAATTTTACCAAATAATTTTTATTTCTGAAATAGGCAACAACGGTTGCAAGAATGGAAAATTCTTCAGAAAAGACAAAAGTATGGGGATCTGAGAGAAATTTCTGGTGAGCAATATGTGAAAGAAGTCACAAATGCTCAGAAGGATGTGTGGGTTGTAATTCATCTATATAGATCAAGGTAATGCTATGATTATATTTTTTCAAAACTATTTAAGAATCTAAAACACTTAGCAAAAAAAGATTCAAGATGATGAGATGATAAGAAAAACGATATATGCAAAATAGATTATAATATTATTGTTTATTATATCCCCACTTGGGGAAAAAGAAATCTTAGAAAATAAGATTTCTCCTCTGTTGGTCCTCCTTGCTCCATCAGTGCACTACATAGGATTTCTTCACCTTTGACTCACATAGAGGTAATGCAAAAGATTTTTCTTGCTAGCTACTGTTGGCAGACATGAATTGTGCTGGAGGGCAAAAGTTCCTCTGTAGCCCTCCTTCAAGATTCCTCTCTAAGGATTTTGCTGCCTTTTTCTTTCTTTCATTCCCTCCCTCCAACAGATCAGCAGTCTGGTAGGTGAGGGTCTTTCCTGAAGGATTGAGGAAGGTTGGGGATTGGATTTCCCTAATTTAGCAGTTCTCCAAGGAATTCCCTAGTGGTAGCAGTAATTGCATTAGGATTCAGTGGTAAGATCTAAGGACTCAGATGCTGAGCTCTGTGGGTGGGGGAGTTGTTTTGTTTTTTGTGTTTTTTGTTTTGTTTTTTGAGACAGGACATGGCTTTTTTCTTATTACATTGGGAGGCAGTTTCCACTGTTCATTCAATTACCATGAAACAAGCCTTCCTTCCAGGATCAAGGATCAGATCAGTCAAATGGAAATAAATGCTTATTAAAAATAGGGTGTGGAACCTTCCATACTGTCATAATGGCAGACTCCTTTTGCCCTAAGCATCCCAGAGAGGGCCCAAGAATCAGTGCTCAGTCCCTGTCTTCTGATCACCCATAGCCTTTTCAGTTCATTAGCCACAAGGCTTCAGCAGAAGTTCCCAGTCCAGGGACAGTCTAGGATGGGTTTTTTTTTTCCGAATTACAAAGTAAACTATATATCTTATTTATTCTGTCTTAAAAAGAGCGGATCCAGTTCTGGACACCACAAAAAGTTCTCAAGATGAAACTAAGGAAAATAGGAAAAGCAGTCTCCCTCATACACAAATGACTGGAAAAGATAGTGAACTCCAAATGATCCAACCTAGTAAAGAGGAGAGTCATCATTAAGGCTTTCCAAAAGTTATACCAAGTTCAACAAAAGGTCACTAAGTTCTTCTTGATTCACAAGATTAACTTCTTCATTCCTTCCTCTGAACCAAAACTAGTCACTAAAGGAAAAATTCCATCTGTGTGGATGGAATAGGTGCTCCTAAAGACCAGAAGATTGACAGTTTGCTGAAGAGTGGCTTTAAAACTTTCTCCATTGTCTTATGAACATCTCTGGCCTCTGAAATTGCAGCTTGCACAACTGTTTTCATCATTTGCTCATTCCACAGAGAGAGAGACCTTGTAATGATCTGGAGAGAGATTCTAAGTAAAATGAAGTTACATCAAAATAGCACTTATCTTTATAAAGCAACCTGGGATATTACCAGTTTCTTAGCCAGATTGTTCCTTTGCAATACCTAGCTTTGTCTTGAATATGGCTTTGGGCCCCAGATACAGATTCTCTCTCTCTTGGCAACCTCATCCAAATGGGATGAGACTATTTTGAGAATCTCTCATGATAATTTAGCATTCTTCAGGCCTAAATAGGATAGGCCAAGATTTTCAACAGTGGTTGGTGATTTTAGGTGCCCAAATTGAGACATATTAAAGGAGGCTGTTTCTTTTTCCAGAGGATGGATGGTCAGCACTTTCTAAAAGTCAAGCCCATTTGAGAAATCTCAAGTTGTTGGCTTCAACAATACCAAAGGTACTGGTGCCAGATACATAATATGTAGACCAATTTGAGAAAAGAAATGAAAATATGTTTGTGTGTCAGAATTCACTACCATCTGCATTACAAAGGAAGGAAAAAGCCGGGGTGTAAAGGATTCAGAAGAGTATAGTGCACATGCTATTTGAAATTTCAAATTGGTGAAATAGTGAGTAAAATCCATTAGTTTTATTAGAGCTGTCTCAATTCTCATGGAGATGCAGCTGAGGTCTAATGTTCCTGAAGTTCAGATGTATGCCTTATTGTGAAATCTGGAAGATTCATTGGAGCTCCTCTTTTTCTCTGTCAAAATTTCAACAACCTATGTTGAGAATATAAGCATTTGGAAGCAACATAAGGCTTCTATCCAACCTTCTGGTGCCAAGATAATCTTTGTTTTGAAGGCTGGAAGTATGCTAATAGTTTTGCACTGGTAGTTCTGAGTTCACCATCACCCATCCCAGGCAGTTCTTATGGGTTAAAATACTGCAAGCAGGATTGCTATAGGATAAATTAGAGTTGTGATGTTCCCCTCTGGTGTTTCTGGACCGGTGATCTGCTAGGTCACTCCAATCCTTGACTCTAGGAGCCAGCCTTACCCTGCTCCTCTGTGAGAACCCCCACTCCTGGGCTGTTCACGCCTCTGGCATGTAAGCTGCTCCTTGGATTGTGCAACCGAATGATACCAGCCAATATCTCCGGTCCCAGAGACAACCCTAGGAACCTCCGTCTTGCAGTGCCCAGTTATGCTCGCTGGACGCTGCAAGCTTATATGAGTTTGTCAATTTAACAAAGAAATTTAATAGAATATCAGGCTTGGAAGGGACCTCAGGAGGTCATCTAGTCCACCTCCCTGCTCAAAGCAGGACCAATCCCCAATTTTTAGCCCTGATCCCTAAATGGCCCCCTCAAGGATTGAACTCACAACCCTGGGTTTAGCAGGCCAATGCTCAAACCACTGAGCTATCCCTCCCCCTACTGTACCAGGCTTGTTATCCCCAGGGGAGTCTCTGACATGCTTCAAACCAAACGCACTGCTTCAAGTAGAATAAATAAACAGATTTATTAACTACAAAGATAAATTTTAAGTGATTATAAGTCACAGCATAACAAGTCAGATTTGGTCAAATGAAATAAAAGCAAAACGCATTCTAAGCTGATCTTAACACTTTCAATGCCCTTACAAATGTAGATGCTTCTCACCAGAGAGTGGCTGGTTGCCCTTCAGCCAGGCTCTCCCCTTTGATCAGCGCTTCAGTCAGTTGGTGTGTTGTCTGTAGATGTAGGTGGAAGAGAGAGAGAGCATGGCAAACATCTCTCCCTTTTATCATGTCCTTTCTTCCCTCTTAGCACTTCAGTCGGTTGGTGTGGTGTCTGTAGGTGTAGGTGGAAGAGAGAGAGCGCATGGCAAACATCTCTCCCTTTTATCATGTCCTTTCTTCCCTCTTGGCTTTGTCCCCCACCTCCCTTCAGAGTCAGGTGAGCATTACCTCATCACAGTTCCAAACTGACCAGAGGAAGGGGGGTGACTCCCTCGAGAGATTTTTTTTGTTGCTGCCTAGGCCAGCATTCTTTGTTCCTGTGAGGCTGGGCTGGATCTGCCCTGATGAGGTGTGAACTGCCTCTCTGTTCTTGGAGAGTTTTTGCCTGGGCTTATTTTAAGCCATGAGGATACATTTTCAGCCTAATAACTACATACATGAAATTATAACCTATAACATTACTATAACATTACTGTAACAACAATGCTCAGTGCATCATGAGCCTTCCGAAGACCACTGACATGGCAAACTTTGTATTGGATACCACAGTCATTTTACAAGGATGAACATGGGGTTGCTGGGTGTTCCGCCGAGGTACAGAGCATCACAATACTTCTTCTTTGAGTGATGTCCCCATGGGCGCTCCACTGTAGGTGTGGTAGCACCTTTGTATCTGGAGTCGGAGATCTTCAGTAGCAGTGCCTGTCAGACTGCACATGCACACCTCCCCTCCCCCACACTGTGCAGGGTAGTATAAATAGCGCTGTGCGGTCCAACCGCCCTCAGTTCCTTCTCTACCACCGCGGTCTGGAATGGAACTGTTAGCAGACCCACTTAGTTATTTAGATAGTCTCTTGTCTGTTTTTCCCTCTTGTAGTTAGTTAGTTCTTTCATTTTCTTTTCTTCTCCTTCATCCTTAAAAAAAAAATAGTTTTTTTGTTTTCCCTAATTCTCATCAGAGAAGCTACTCCCTCACCCTTATGCCTGGCTCCTCCGGGTGTAAGCAGTGAGTACATGAGGGGCTGCCTTCTCTATAACGGACGATCACGCACAGTGTATCCGTTGCCTGGGAGAGGGACATATTTCCCAGAAGTGTTCCCACTGTCTGGGCTTAAAGCCAAGAGCAAGGAAAGACAGGGACCTTAAACTCAAATTATACCTCATGGAAAAGTCCCTGCGACCAGCGTCCTTACTCCTCACCTGAGACCCCCTCACGCTCAGCAAGGTCATCTGATGACCCCACACTACAGCCGGGATCGACGCTCTGAGATCGATCCATCGGTGGTCGATTTAGCGGGTGTAGTAAAGACCTGCCAAATCGACATCAGATCACTCTCCAGTTGACCCCTGTACTCTACCTCTGACAAGAAGAGTAAGTCAACAGGAGAGTTTCTCTGGTCGACCCCCCCGCAGTGTAGACCCTGTGGTAACTCGACCTAAGGTACATCGACTCCAGCTACATTATTCATATACAGGTCTGATGCATCTTACGCGCATTTAACATGTGCAATTTCAACTTTACGCGGTCGGCAAAAAAAAAAAAAAGAGAGAAAAACAACAATTTAAATAATATACCTGTAGTGCGGGCAATTCTGCTCGCCATTGAACTCAATGGGGTTTTGGCTATACGCAGTTTTCGCTTTACGCGCTAACCGCAGAATGGAACCCCCGCGTAAGATGAGACAGACCTGTAGCTGGAGTTGCATAGCATAGATTGACTTACCGCAGTAGTGTAGACATAGCCTCACTCCCCTCGCCCGAGTAAAAGAAGATCATCCCCTGACCAGGATGACACTAAGAAGAAAGCGGTCCCTCCCTCAGCTCCTGAGGCAGAAAATGCAGGAATGCCGTCCCCAGCTAGATCTGTGGTGCTAACTGCTTCTGACAAGAGGCACAAGGCTGCTCCTAGATTGACTACCTCAGCCCCTGATAGTAAGTCTAAGGACAGTGCCAAGGTGAAACAGCAATCATCGGCATCACTGCCTATTGTGGGCGACCAAAACAAGCCCTTTACCTCCTCGGTGGCTCCGGGTCCCTTTCTGGTTCACACCGATAACACAACTAGTCTCAGTCGCCCGAGCATGCCCTCAAATCCGAGCACATACATGTCTCCAGCTTCTGGGACATATGGCTACAGCTACATTTGTGGTCAAATACGCAAGGCTGCACATGTGGTGTCTTCAGGCTGGCACCGTACCATATATCTTCCTCACAAACACCACATGCAAAAACTCCTGTCCATGCCAACCCAGGTCAAGGACTCACTACTGTGGTGGACGTGCCCCAACAATGTCTGTGCCAGGGTCCCTTTTCTTCAACCTTCATCTACCATGATACTTACCACCGATGCCTCCCTCCTTGGTTGGGGAGCGTATCTATGCAAGCACATTATACAGGGCCGATGGATGCCCACCGAGTCCACCTTACACATCAACCTCCTGGAACTGAGAGCGGTCCGCAATGCCAACATTTCCTACCACTCCTCAGAAACCGGACTATTTGAGTAATGATGGACAATCTTGCTTGCATGTATTACATCAACAGGCAAGGAGATGCCAGGTCCCATTCCCTATGTTCAGGAGTGATTAAGCTTTGGAATTGGTGTATCCATAACGACATCTCCATCTCTGCTGTGTATCTCCCTGGACATCAGAACATGACAGTGGATACACTGAGAAGAACCTTCTTGCACGAACACGAAAGGCAGCTTGACATGAGAGTACTCCGACCCATCTTCCGCCAATGGGGTCATCCCACCATAGACCTTTTTGCCACTCATGAGAACACCTGATGTCCTCAGTTTTGTTCCAGACCAGGCCTGGGACACGATTCAATAGGGGTTGCATTCCTTATGAACTGGAACATCCCACTTCTTAACACCTTCCCTCCCTTTCCTCTCCTGTTCCAAATCTTATTCAAGACACAGGAAGATCAAGCTCTGGTTATACTAATAGCACCGACATGGCCACGACAAGTCTGTTACACGTACCTGCTTCTCATGACACTCTCTCGGCCTATAAACCTTCCCCCAGCATCATGACTCCTCTCTTAGGACAGGGGATGCATTTACTATCTCAATCCTCAGATGCTCCACCTGAAATCTTGGCTCCTTTGTGACTCTGGGATTCGGAAATAACCAGTTCAGATTCAGCAAAACATATCTTGATAAATAGCAGGTGCGATTCTACCAGATGAACCCTATTCCCACAAGTGGAACCGGTTCCAACTTTGGTGTGGTGACAGACAGGTCGATGCAGCCTGTCTCCATTACCTCTCATAATGGACTACCTCCTTCAACTCAAACAGCATGGATTGGCTTTTAGTTCTCTTAGAATGCACCTGGCTGCAATTACCACATTACACTGTCCTGTCCAGGGATATTCAGTATTTGTACACCCCCTTGTCAAAAGTTTTCTTAAGGGTGTTCGAAACCTATACCCTGACATATGTCCCTCCACCCTATCCTGGGATCCCAGCCTAGTCCTATGCACTGTGACTAGACTTCCATTTGAGCCAATGGCAACCTGCTTACTCCTTCATCTAGCAATGAAAACGGCCTTCCTCGTCACCATTACATTGGCATGACACGTGGGAGAAATATCAGCCCTTATGGGATACCCGGCATATACAGTGTTTTATAGGGACAAAGTGATCCTCCATCCCCACCCAAAATTCCTGCCGAAGGTTATAATGTCCTTCCATCTAAATGAGCCTGTACATCTCCCCTCCTTCATTCCCAACCACACAACAATTACCAAGAAGCAGCTCTCCACACTTTAGATGTGAGACGCGCATTGTCATTCTACTTGGATAGAACCAAACCGTTCAGGAACTCGCCACGCTTGTTCATATCCATTGCTGAATGCTCTAAAGGCTCCACTATGTCTAAACAACGCTTCTCTAAATGGATTTCCCAGTGCATACGCCTGTCTTACAAACTTCACAATAAGCAACCACCTGCTTCTATCCGGACACACTCCGCACGTGTGCTCTCAACCTCCATTGCATTCCCCAATAATGTTTCCATAATAGATATTTGCAGGGTTGCCACATGGGCATCCTCTGATACATTCACCCAACATTATGCCATCTTGCAAGATTCCTTGACGGACACCATTCTCAGACGTAAGGTCCTGTCATCGGCGATACCAACCGCTCTGAAGCCTCAACTTTCCAGGTAGGAGCACTGCTTTATAGTCACCTACAGTGGAGCACCCATGGGGACATCACTCGAAGAAGAGAGGGTTACTCATCTTGTGCAGTAACTGAGGTTCTTCAAGATGTGTGTCCCCACTGGTGCTCTACTACCTGCCCTCCTCCCCTCTGCTTTTGAGCTTAACTTTTGGGCTCTACGTCAGAGAAGGAGCTGAGGGCGGTCGGACTGCACAGCGCTATTTATACTACCCAAGCAAAGTGTGGGGGAGAGGAGGTGTGCATGTGTGGTCTGCTGGGCACTGCTATTGAAGATCTCCAACTCCACGCAAAGATGCTGCTGCACCTACAGTGGAGAACACATCTCAAAGAACCTCAGTTATTGAACAAGGTGAGTAACCCTTTCTTGTGTTACAAAATTCCAGGCATGAAGGCCATGGACCAACATGATGTGACCATACCACCATACTGAGATTTTCTTTTAAAATTTGACTCTATTTAGAGTTCTTTTTTAAAAAAAACTTAAACTATCAAATGTAAAACTATGAAACTGAATATTCAAATAAGAGTAAACATGTGTATTAAAATCTCAAATACAAATACTGCATTAAATAGAGACAGACTAAGGTTTATCAGTTGTGAAGGAAAAACAAAACTCAGACACATGGAGCTTATATAGCAGTAATAACCAACAGCATATGTATCATGACATTCATGTAAATATTTTCAGTTTTTATTTCAACAGCCTTTTTCCATAAGACTCCTTGTAGGAGAAGCCAGAGAAGAAATCTGTAGTGGAAGTCCCATTATAGAGCACAATAGAAGCATACTGACTACATGTAAAAACTCTGTTCTTGAAAGGTTATTTGTATGGCTTCTAGTATTTTCTTGCATGTTTCAAACTGTTGTGTCAGAACTTTCATCAAACCTATCCAATTTTTTTTAGCATCCCAATGTGCTTACTAGTTAACCAACATCTCAGCCTGCTAGCCAGAAAGTTTCCAGAAATCAAGTTTATCAAAGCCATTGTGAACAGCTGTATTCAAAACTACCATGACCGATGTTTACCCACAATTTTTGTGTACAGAAATGGTCAGATAAAAGGCAGGTTCATTGGAGTTACTGAATGTGGAGGGACAAATCTTAAACTAGAAGGTAATATAACAAATATGTTCAAAATAATTCTATAGTAATCTAATGTAATTAATAATCCTCAATTCTTAAGATCACTTCTTGGGGTAGAACAGTCTGTTATAGTGTTTTTGTACCATAAACAGGAAAAATTAGGAATTAACTGTTAATAGAAGCTTCTGCATTTTTACTGTAGCACAAATATTAGTACATGTTGATAGCTTGCAATGCTATAGATAAGGTAGATATGGTGGGGATGGCACCTGTGTAACATCTGATCTTTCCTATGAGGGAGGATTTGATCTAAAAAGGGTATACATTTCCTCTTAAGTGTGAGTCCCCAACCCAGTTCCATGGGACCAGGCTACGCAGGATCCTTTTCCATATACCCCCCGTTCCACACTGGGCTGTGTGACCCCTACTAGGAGAAAACCTCATTGATTATCTGATGGTCACTTGACAAGCATTTTTGTCTTTTCCTAAACTATCCAAGCTCCAGTTCCATTAATATATATTCTGCAGCTATTGCAACACTATTCTATCTATCTCTATATTGTAGGTACTTACATGGTCCCCATTTCCATAATATCTGAGCAAATCACAATCTTTTTAATGTATTTATCCTCACAATACCCATTTGAGATAAGGAAATACTATCATCTCCATTTTGGAGGGAAGAGACTGAGGCACAGAAAGACTAAATGACTTGCCCAAGGTCACAAAGGAAGTCTGTGGGAGAGAAGGGTTGTGTTATGTGTGCAATAGATCACTTTTGTGTGGATAAGTCCAGGTTCCTAAAAGCAGAGGGAAAAACAACCTATTGTTTCGATTTCTTGTTCCCGTCCTTAAATATAGTTCTTGGTGTTCTAACAGCACCTCTCTTTGAGACCCTTATGAGAATCTCTCTTTACTTGAACCCAGGCTCATACCCTATGAAGCACATTAGACCTCAGTTATGCAGCAGAGATCCTGGAATTATGCAGCATGGATTCTCTCTCCCTCATGCAGTTCAATCACTGTAGTGTTTTGTTTCACTTTTTATGTTAAATTGAATTTTATTTATACTGCCCAAATTGTTAAACTACCCATATGCTGCACATTTTTGAACTGAAGAAGATCTCCATTGTAGAACTTGTCAGGGGAAACCTGGAGGTTTTGACAGCTGTGAATGGGACAGTTAGTTCTTAGCTCCCCAGAAGGCATGGGAACTAGTTTTGGTTTTGAAGAAGCAGTTGAGGCTTTTGGAACTAGGGAGGGAATGCATCTTTAACTTCCCACTTTTCAGCAGGGGCAGAAGTGACTTTAAGCTTTTGGGGTGGATGGAGCCTTGAAGTCCTTATTCCTCACCCAGCAACTTCCACACCAGTCTTTAATATCAGCAGCACAAAGGGAAGCAGTTTAAAACACTTCCTCATCATCTTCTGCTCCTACAACTTCTATTCCTGAGGGCATTCTGCACCAAAACATTAAAAATTCTGCAAAATTCTGCAAATTGTACTTGTCAAATAAATGTGGAGGCTCCAGCATGGCATTGGGAAGCACAGACCACTGGTTCCACGGAGGTGGGAGATCACTGTGCCGCTCCCCCCTGGGACACAAACTCAGCCATGAGGCTGCACCCAGCCCTGACACAGCGCAAGGACTGGGCCTACCCTAGAAACACTCCAAGGCCCTGATGCTCCATTTGGGCAGGCAGGCTCAACAAGGCAGGATCCAAGTGTTGAGGGGCTTAGTGTGGGGGATCCAGGTGTGGCTTGAGAGGGTTTTGTGTGGGGCAAACTGGGTATGGTTGTCTCAGGTGGGGATCTGGATGCACAGGGGTTTGTTGGAAGGTTCTGGGTGCAACAGTAATGGAACTCTGCAGAGGGGTCCAGGTGAAGGTGGTTGGGCTCAGCGGGTGGTGTCTGGGTGTGGGGGGTATAGAGTTCAGCAGGGGAGTATGGGCGTGGGGGGCTCAGTGGGGGTCCAGATGCTGGGGGAGTGGGTTAGGGGATCCAGGTGTGGGTGGGTTGTAAGGATAGTCCAGGTGCAGGGGGAATGGGGCTCATCAGAGGGGGTTCTGAGTGTAGGGGGTGAGGCTCAGCATGGAGTCAGGGGGTCTGGATGCATGGCGGTTGGGCAGATGGGGGAGCAGCTCCCTGTATAGGGATCCTTCCCCCTGCAGCTGACAAGCGACGGGTTCAGGAAGTGGGGGTGGGAGGAGTTTGCAGAGCTTCCTGCAGCTGTGGGAGAAATCTGGGGGTGGGTCTTACTCGGCCCTGGATACCATGAAGAGGAAGTCCTGTCCTCCTCAGCCACGCTGTGGCTAGCAGCTGAGCCTGGCACAGGGTAGGAGCCACCAGCCGGGTTTTCCCCAGTCCCGTCTCCTGCCCCACAGTGATTTGTCGGCTGCCTTGGGCACCCTAAACATATTGCTGGGGAGGGTCGCATAACTGCTCTTGTGGCTTCCCTTTGATTCCCCATCAGAAAGTCATTTTTATGCAGAGAAGCAAAGAAATCTGCGGGGGACATAAATTCTGCACATGCGCAGTGGCCCAGAATTCCCCCAGGAGTATCTTCTAGTCAATAGATTTGATATGATGCCTGATACTCCAGTCCCAGGCTTGCTTTCTAAACCTTTCCCTTCCCAGTAGGAAGACTACATGGGTCATTTCTTTGCAAAATGGAGTGGAATTACCATGGATCACTGGGTTTTAGAGAGAACCAACCTGGAGAATGTGATTCACTTCCTCTTTGTATTGAATACCAACTTCCATTTCCCCATCCAATTTTAGGGTCATGAGACAAGATATTCTAAAGTGACAAGTGTTTTTGGTGTTCTTTGATTTTTGGGTACACAACTTGGGACAGTCTATGTGGGCCTGATTTTCCAAAAGTGCTGAGCCATCCACCCTGTGAAAATTGAACTTATTTAAGGTGTCATGTTAGGCACCTAGAGCCAGGCACCCAGAATCACTTGTCACTTTAGAAGATCGAGTCTCCTGTTCATGACAGGATGCTTAAAGGAGAGATTTTCTTTGTGGCTAGAAATCACAGTAGTTGTACTTTGTTAGTTTCAAGGCAAGGAGTTCTACTTCCACTATTTTCTTATTCCAAGAAGAAAAGGTGGTCTGTGTCCCATCTTGGTGTTCTGTGGTTCTGTGCCTGACTCTACATTTCAGATTTGCGCTCAGTAGAATTGTTGGTTGTAAGAAATGACAAAATAGGAAAATTTTTAGTTTCTTGGCCAATCCTTGATCAAGCTTCCATTGAATGGAAGGGTTAAATGATGTCCTGGAGTGATCCAGTTTGGACAAGGGCTATTTTCTAAACAACTGTACTAATATAGACTATCACCCCAGCAAGGTTCTATCATAGTTTAACATCGCTTTTAATAGTTGGATGTAGACACACACCAACTCTCTCTGTGCTCTAAACAAGGAGTAAATCAATGGAACTATAAATGTAAAGTTGATGGAAGACAAGAATCAAGCCCACAAATCCTGTTACAATAGTAAGTGTGTTTGAAAAGGATCTTCGATGCGAGGATGATGTCTGCCAAAGGGGTTCATTGGTGAGTTTTTAAGTGGCTGGGGAGACCAATCCTTGCCCTGCAGATTTTCCCACAGAAGTGACAGGTGTAATCTTGGAGGAGACATAGTTGTTGGCTGAAGTGTTGTGCACTTTCTTTCCTTCACTGTCACTTCTCTGTCTCATGAGCACATCAGTTCTCCTCAAAGTGAGCTGTGGCTTGGTGTATGGTGTGGCGCCGCTGTGTTCTGTTCCGCGCCAAGTCCTCCCAGTTTGTTGGGTTGATGCCTCCCTTTTTAAGATGTACTTTCAGTATGTCTTTGAAACGCTTCTGCTGCCTTCTGCGAGCCCTTCTTCCCTGACTTAACTGAGGGAAGAGTACTTGCTTTGGGAGGCGAGTGTCAGGCATACGTACACAGTGGCCAGTTCAGCAGAATTGGTATTTCATGACCTGCGCTTCTATACTGCTGATGTTGGCTGCAGAGAGAACGCTGATGTTAGTGAGTTGGTCTTCCCAGCTGATCCTGAGAATCCTCCTGAGGCAGCACTGCTGGAACCACTCCAGCCGCTTGAGATGTCATCTATAGGTTACCCGGGTCTCACACTCATAGAGAAGGGTGGGGATGACAACTGCCTTGTAAACCAAGATCTTTGTACCTGTTTGTAGATGCCTGTCATTGAAGACTCGTTTGAGTAGTCTTCTAACAGATGTGCTGGCACAGTGGATCCTGTATTCAATTTCTGTGTCAGTGCTGGCTTTTTGGGAGAGGTGGCTGCCAAGGTACGGAAAATAGTCCACATTTTCCAGGGGTTCTCTGCTGATGGTGATTTGTCGAGTTCGAGGAGTAGTTTGTGCAGGTGAGGGCTGGTAGAGTACCTTTGGTTTTCCCAATGTTGAGAGAAAGACCCTGACTGTAATAGCATCTGCAAAAAGATTTAGGGACAAGTATCAAGCTCAACAATCCTGTTACAATAATAACCGTGATTGAAAAGGATATCTAGGTGGTAGAATGCCTTTTTCACAGTAGAGCTTTTATTTTAAGAGAAAACAAAAAGACTCAAAAGGCCTGTAGGTACCCATCTCCATATAATAGCTACTTTTAACATGGTGTTACATGTATGTTTCACTTCTTATAATTCATCTAATCTCTTTTTGGTTGTCTGCTTTGAAAATTCAATGACCAGTCTGGTCCATTAGTATCTGTTAAAAAGCTTTTAACAATTTGCAAATTGTATGTATAAATGCATTTTGTTACAGTATCTTTTTTTCAATTCTCTGTTTTAAGTCATTATTTGTTGTTACAGAGCTTGAATGGAAGTTAGCACAAGTTGGAGCAATAGAAACTGACTTAGAAGAAAGCCCCAAACAAAACATTACAGATATGATGATGTCTTCAGTTAGAAGTTCTTCTATTCATGACACCAACAGTGCTAGTAGGGAAAATGATGAGACCAAATGTTACTCACATAGGAATTTTTAATGGCAGTACTCTGCACTGATGTTTTTATGTTTGGTCAACATATGCATGTTTATTACTGGTTTCATAAATTGAAGCAATGCAGAGATTTGTTTTATATTTATACTTGCAGTTTAAACTTCTAGAAAATAATTAATATACTGTCTAAAGGCCAAATTCTACCATTGGATATACACACATGGCTCATACTGAACTGGAAGGCTCTTGATTCTCCACTTCATCTAAGTTCCACTCAACTGGAATGGAGAGGTGGGGTCACAGGGAGCTAACTGTTGCTTTCTGATTCAGGGCTGCCCAGCATCAGTGTAAGATGGGATGCACAGGGATAATACTAACTAATGTCACTGGTTAACGATTGAGTGTAGCTGAACTCCACTCTGCCAAACCTCTTCCCCATTTCTCCCATCAAGAATCTGGCCCAAAGGATATTATAGGCACACCCATCTAGGAGCAGGATTTAGCCCTTAATCTGTTGAATAATGCAGTTTATTAGTACCTGAGAATTGCATTTAGTAATCTTCTCCAATGTCAAGGATAATTCTCCAACTGTTTCTAATATTGACATTTAGTCTCAGTTTTCTTGAAGAGAAACTGATGCTTACTTCAGAGTAGTGCAGTACAGTCATGGATGAACAAAGCCTAAAGTTATGGACGTAAATGAGGGGAAACATGTCCTAATTCAGCATTATTAGTTATTGTGGCTATATTTCAGATAATAATATAATAATGTACTTTCATCATGCTGGCCTCATGTCCTCAACTGAAAAAGACTCACTGCACTAATGAAAACTTCCCTATCTAGAGTCTACTAAGGGCATGTCTACACTTAAAACGCTGGATCAGTGCAGCTTCACCAATGCAGCTGTGCTGCTGAAGAGCTTTAATGAAGATGCTCTAAGCCGACAGGAGAGCACTCTCCTGTCGTCTTAGTTAATCCACCTCCCTAAGAGGTGGATTAGGTCGGTATATCTACGTCACTTGGGGATGTGGACCAATATAGGTCTGTAGCGTAAACCTAAGATGGTTCATGGACTATATATGCAAAAACATCCAGCATTCAGTTCACATTTAGTACATGTATGATTGTACAGCTATATGACTGAGCAAAAACATAACAGGGTGGGCAGCTTCCTACTCGCCATTTCCTAAAGATTAATAGATTCAAGAATCCAATAATTGTTTTGCTCATAGTAATCTAAGTAATTTTACATTGGATCTGCTCATACATTCCATGCACTGCAGCTCATAGTACTTTCAATGCAAGCAACTAAGAACTGTCCATTGGCACCTGGAGTATTACTGCCTTATTTCACTCACTCCAGGGTAGGAGTACTTGTGGCACTGTAGAGACTAACACATTTATTTGAGCATAAGCTTTCATGGGCTACAGCCCACTTCTTCAGATGCATAGAATGGAACATATAGTAAGCAGATATATATACATACAGAGAACAATGGGAGCTGGGTGGGGAGGTGCCTGCAGGCAAGAGCTGCGCGGAACTGCTTGTGCGCCTCCTCCTAGGAGCCAGACCTGTTGCTGGCCACTTCCAGGGTGCAGAGCGGTTTGCGGTGCCAGGACCGGCAGGAAGCCTGCCTCTACACCCCGGCTGCACCACTGACCATGCTGCAACCCCGTGCCCCAATCCCCTGCCCCAGCCCTGAGCCCCCCCCCCCCACCCGGAACCCCTTCCTGCACCCCAAACCCTCATCCCACCCCACCCCAGAGCCTGCACCCCCAGCCCAGAGCCCTCACCCCCTCCCGCACTTCAATTCCCTGCCCAAGCCCAGAGCCCCATCCTATACCCCGAACCCCTCTTTCCTGGCCCCACCCCACAGTCCTCACCCCCACACTACAACCCTCTGCCCCAGCCCTGAGCCCCTCCCACATCCCAAACCCCTCATCCCCAGCTCCGTTGGGTCATGGGCATCAACAGTTTTCTTCAGCTGGGTCCCCAGAAAAAAAGTTTGAAATCCACTGATTTAGATGATGACTGACTGAGTTGAATTGTCTTTCATCAACTCTACTTTCAGTTCTTTCCAGAAAAGTGTTTTTCAATTTCCTTTGGAATTGGTCTCCAAGATGACTACTGAACTAACCCATTTTTCTTCCTTTCTGCCCAAAGCAAGTGCCTCATACCCCCTTGGCAAGAAACTGTTTTTTATTAGATGTTAGTTATGTTCTCAAATTTAATCCCTCTCATTCTCAAGCATTTAGAAAGTCAGAGATGTCTGTTTTGAGGATTGCAACAAGAGCAATGGCTTGGTTTAAGACTCTGTTACTAGATGGGTCTGAGACTGCATTCGCGCAGGCTAATAAGTATTATACTGAGCTTGTCAAATGCTATTTGACTAGAGAAGCCTCTGCTTCATTGGTAATGAGGGTCGAAGTGTTTCAAGATATGTAAGTTAGTGATTTAGTTGTCTCCTCCCACTTATACATAGTCATCCATTTGACTTCTTCATTCTCATGATGCCTCCTGCTAGCAACTTTGTTTTTTTTAGGGGGCGTCTACACTTGCGACGGTACGAGGTTACATGTGCGTTGTGGTACCATAGCCTCCTTGTTGTCAATATCTGAAACTCTGAAGCATGTTTCTAAAGGACAGTCTAGTGTGTGAAAGCTAGCACACATGAGAGGTGTGGGTACGTACATGTATCCACTGTGGCATTGCCCTGTACCCATTCTACAGTGCAGTATGGATGGGGACAAGGGGCATGTACCAGCTTACGGGTATCAATAGTTCTCCAGGGCCATTCACACAATGCATTGATCCCTTTGCTGCCTGACCCTTACCCAAGAGTACAAAGGTCCCTGACCTCCCCACCTCTTTGCAATTGGTAGTAGCAAACTGCACTGAGCATTTCAGGGGTGTTTCTGCTGAAATCTATTGATCAGTAAGGTAATCATGGTCTGAGAGTAGCCTCCTGGTCTTTGGAGCACACACTGGTGCTGATCATTCTTTGGTCAGAATACACCATCCTCCATGACTTCATCTGACTTGGCAAGAATATTCACTTGTCCCTGGGGATATTCCCAGAGGTGGGCATTCCCTGGATTCCATTCCAGTGCTGGGAGTGCATGAAGCACTTCACCCTCCTGTACTGGAAGGCAAAGGACTCAAACAATTGCTCTGGGACGGGACCTAGCACATGCACATGCTTCAGTGAATGGATCAAGAGCTCTACAGGGCTGCAAGTTGGGATCCTGAAGTCACTGACTACCTCCTCCTCAATACCACTGGCCTCATCATATGATGGCAGGCTGGTGAGGAGCAGGACAAAGAGGTAGCAGGGACCTTGGAGGAAGTCCTGGAGAAAGCCCTAGGAGACACAGAGAATGAGCACGTAATTCTGCACCTCTACCCGGATAACTAACACGCACGCACGCCACTACAGGAAAGACAATCCAATGCTGGTAAGTGCTTTTTTTATACAATGGACCTCCACATTCCCTAAGAATATCCCTGTTGCTCTGCTGCTATGTGCCCCCACACACACACCCCCTACTGCTGCTCCACCCCAATGTTGTCCCAGAGCAACACAGCTGTAAATCAATGGTTTTATTAAAATCCCATGAACCAATGTATAAACAAGGCCTGAAAATGTTTTTTAAATCATTTACAAAAATAAGTTAGTCTTCTTTCTCTTTTAGTACTGTACTTTGTTTTACCAGTTAACATAAATGTTTAGCAAATGAATAAGTTTTTTAAAAAAACTATTAGAACATTTCCCACTAATAAATACTTAATAAGCTCAAACTGCTTAACAGTACACTTTCAAGGCACAGTAGAAAACACTAGACAAGAGCCTTTGGGGGAAATGCAATAGCACATTTGTGCAGCCATATTATCCTGTATTTTGATCTTGTCAGATATCAAAACCCAAGTTGGATCAAGATGTGAAGACCTTCAAAAATAGGTACTGCAAGAAACATTGGTGGTTCAGAGTAGCAGCCGTGTTAGTCTGTATCCGCAAAAAGAACAGGAGGTGTTGCTGTTCTCTTCATGTCAGAACAACAATAATACATCTGCATGGTTTGAAGGGGCACTTTGCTACTTGAGGTGCCATCTTTTTCAGAACATTCTTGATTATTAGAGATTTTATGGCAAATTTCATGTGTCTGGACTGGTGTTAATCTTTGTTTCCTGAACACATTCACATTTAGATCATAAAAAGAACAGGAGTACTTGTGGCACCTTAGAGACTAACAAATTTATTAATAAAAAAATTATTAATTTATTAACTAATAAATTTGTTAGTCTCTAAGGTGCCACAAGTACTCCTGTTCTTTTTGAGGATACAGACTAACACGGCTGCTACCCTGAAACCTGTCATTTAGATCATACATATTTATGTCTAAGTTGTTCCATCAGTTTCTCCTGGATGTTTTTCACCTCCTGCTGTGTAGTATTCGCTCTGCTGTTTAACCACCAAGATTCAGTGATCTCTATTTATCTCCTACTTACGTCATAGGAAGAGACGTTTAATTAATGTTTGTAAAGCACTTTCCTTAGCTGGAAGCCAGAAGTGCAAAATATTGTAGTTAGTAAAATCAAGCTTTTGGTGTAGCATTAGGAATCCTGCATTCTGCTACTTTAGATTCTTCCACTTCTGTCCCCCGATAGCAAACCCTAGATGTACTGCAACCAAAACGACCAAATGAGAGAGAGATCCCTGTGGAGAAGGGACTATTTTAACCTAAAGTTGTTTGATATGAGATGTTGTTGTTCCAGGATAAGTGTTTAAAAAAAAAAAAGTATGATGGGGTGTGTTGTGGGATGAAGACCAAAAAGAACATGCTGCTAGTTGCACAGAGACTTCGACTCCAGGACAGAAGTTCCACCCAGTCTACCCATTTTGAACTTTGGAGGTCTTCAATTTGAAGGACTCCGGAGGGGGGAGAGAGTAGAAGGTGGACAGCTAGATTGTGATTAGGAAGGGAAGCATTTACAAGATTAGTGTTTCCCTAGCAGAGTAAGAAGTAGAAGTGTTACTGAATGCTATTGTTATCTTTGTTTAATTTCATTAAATAAGAGTTTAGTGTTTTTTTCAAACCCACAGGTGAGAGGCCCCTCCCACTCAATGAGTTTTGAAGAGATCTGCAGGGTCCTTGGAAAAAAAGTTAGGAAAAGCAGCCCGGATTGCCTGATATTTACATGCAAGTGTTCTAAGAGTAGGGTGACCAGATGAGGAAGAAAATATCGGGACACATGGGGAGGGGGGGTGGTATTGGCTGAGGGAAAAAAAAAATTGAGTACCATGAAATATCGGACAGATTGCCTAGATATTGGAATGGTCCCGATTTTATTGGGAAGTCTGGTCACCCTACCTAAAAGGAAGCTTAGAGGGATAAAGGGCTTTATTAGTGACCCAGAGACACCAATGTTGAACAAGGTGTGTGCTCAGGAAAGGGCAGGTTCTGACAATCCCTATAACCAGAAAAAGAGTACTTAAATGTTTGTATAAACCAACATCCTCTAAAAATTAATGTTTTTTCTAAAGAACAAATGTCTGTTCTACATAGATTCTTATGCTATGCTCATAACCATAGTATCTGAGTATTTTAAGTGCAATAAGCAACGTGACTAACATCTGTCATGTTTATATTTTAAAGCTATTGGATATTTCTTTTAATCACAAATACTTTATTCCTGATATTCAGCTCTGCTCTTTGTGAAACAAAAACAACCAGCAGCTAAACTCAATAGGAAGCTGCTCAACAACTTCAAATACAAAGGTAGCCTATATGAATAAAAGAAAAAGGCACATCTTGGACCTTTAACTTTCAAAATTATCACAATACTCAGCAAAATAAAGGGCACCATCTCTCAACTTTAGTCACAAAGTGAGTCCTTTATTTACTGTGATCCTATCTTTAAAGTGTTATCCTTCTGCACTGGAACAATAGATTTTTTGCAAAGTATCTGTTCTCTGTCCCAAAGTATAACCAAAATATCAAACAAAAGCACTTCACACTAGCACACCTTTAGCACAGAACACATCAGTCTGTCAGGCTGACGAAGTTGCTTTTTGCATTTTTGTACATTTGTTGTTGTAACAGGAAGCTGTAAGACTTAGCTGATGGGAATTAAGGATGGTAGCTCTTTGAGTGTCCTTGGCATATTCAAATTCATGGGCAGCTCAGATGGTGGAACCGTCTGGGAATGCTCATGCACCCCTGCTATCCTGTCCCTCAGCATTCCCAAATGTTCTGAGGGTGAGGCTATAAAAAGGGCTGTGGTGCACTGAGCTGCCTCAGTTCCTTCCAGCCACAGTAGCAGATGCATGTACATTTCTCTGGATCCTTGAGATCCAGAACCTCCTCAAGAATTTTAGTGCCTTAGATAGTATTTTACTATTAGTTTAATTTGGATAGATGTAATTAAGTCAGTTCTTGGTGTTATTTAGTTATAGTTTAGATTTGGTTCTGTTGATCAGCTTAATGGCAGATCTGAAGACCAAAAGACTCAGTTTTCAGAGGTGTACATTGTGTCAGGCAGTATTCTCAGCCTTGGATGCTCATGTCCGATTGGCATGTCTCAATGATGGCCACAGTATTTCAAGGTATTCTATCTGCAGCATCTTTACTCCAAGACCATGTACAAAGCACCTGAACAGACTACAACAGACTGCAAGTTCTCTTGCTCCAAGAAACTTTGACAGTGATGTTGCTCATATTAGCAGCTTCTAAAGAATCAGTGTCAGGGGGTCGCTGGATGGCTCAACAAGGTATGGGTGGAGTAGCCCATGGAAGTACAGGTGGATACCAGCATAGAGCCAACTGGTGATAGCAGGCTGGATGCCTGTGGCAGTAACAGGAGCAGTTTGGGTACTTGAGGCAGGAGCAGGCTGGAAACACCACGAGGTGGAGGGAGAGTTCCCAGCCCAAGTAGTGAGGTTGGATAGACTGGATTGCTGCTCTTCTTGTGGGATTAAATTGCTGTCTTGGAGTCAGCAGACCTAGTCCTCACTTATGGATTTGGCTGCTGCAGCATGCCTGAAGGATGAATCATCGCTGGATCTGTCTGGGGGATGAATCATCGCAGGCTCTGGCTGAAGGCTTATCTCACAATCAGACCATAAGATAAAAAGACCACTGTTAGCTCGGAGTACAGCTAGCTCCAAGAAGAAGATCTTGATGAGACCTCCATTTTCTGTTCTGAAGTTGAGTTCTATGACTGCTACACAGTTGATTGGAATTTTCATTGTCAGAAATGATGGTTTCCAAAAGGCTTCCTTGGCAATGGCCTCTGAGTGAAGAACCAAACTGTAAGAAAAGAACATCGGATCCATCCACTTCGGTTTTGAAAAGCACAGCAGAAGACAAAAAGGCTCCTCTTAGCAGGACCAAGTCAGTCTGAAAAAATTAATCAGATCTGGATCCATCAGCTTCACATCCTAAACTAAAACTAAGAATGTAAATCCCTGTATAAATCTCATCTAATGGATCCAAAGACTGCATTGGAACTGAAGATAATTCTGGAACACACAGCAGTTTCTTCATCACCAATTCACTCTATTACAATAGTTACTGTAGCACAGAGGTGGGCAAATTACAGCCCGTGGGCCCCTCCTGCCCGGCCCCTGAGCTCCTGGCCCGGGAGGCTATCCTAGCCCCTCCCCTGCTGTTCCCCCGCAGCCTCAGCTCACTCCACGGCGCAATGCTCTGGATGGCAGGGCTGCGAGCTTCTGGGGCAGTGCAGCTGTAGAGCCTGCCCTGCCCCAGTGCTCTGTGCTGCGTGGCTGGCTCCAGCCAGGCAGCGCGGCTGCAGCACTGCCAGCCACAGGTGCTCCAGGCAGCATGGTAAGGGGGCAGGGAGCAGGGGGGTTGGAAAGAGGGCAGGGGAGCTTGGGGGGATGGTTGGGGCGGGGGTGTGGATAGGGGTCAGGACAGTCAGAGGGCGGGGAACGGGGGTTGAATGGGGGCATGGGGTCCCGGGAGGTCAGTCAGGAATGAGAGGAGGGGTTGGATGGGGCGACGAGTGGCAGTCAGAGGCAGGAGTTCCTGAGGTGGTCAGGGAGAAGGGGTGGTTGGATGGAGCAGGGGTCCTGGGGGGACAGTCAGGAATGAGAGGGCGGGTTGGATGGGCCGGCGGGGGGCAGTCAGAAGCAGGAGTTCCGGGGGCGGGGCAGAGGTTCCTGGGGGACCGTCAGGGAAAAGGGGGGGTTGAATGGGGCAGGAGTCCCAGAGGGAGTATATGGGGGGGGAGGGGGCGGGCCATGACCCCCTCCCCTAACTGGCCCTCCATACAGTTTCTGAAACCCGATGCGGCCCTCAGGCCAAAAAGTTTCCCCACCCCTGCTGTAGCAGCTAAACTACACCATATAGCTCTGCAATTGGATTACATACTGGATCCACAGGACTTATTATCTAAAAGGGGAAGGAGAAAACTCCCTCAAATTTATGCTTCTTGGATCTCCACTTTCGAAATACGAAAGATATCAGGTGAACTTTCTTGCTTTTCTCCGGAGACTTCTACATTTTCTGGGTCCTATAGTTTCTCTGTTCGTATAATTCAGTTTGAAACCATACCGCCACTCAACCTCCATCCCTTCCCTATTTAGGGAATCCCTCTTAAAAGAGCATGTTAAAATCATATTCTGTCCCAATAATAGATGGGAGCAATAGAGGAGGTTTCAAAACAGTTCAGAATTCAGGCCTTCTATTCCAGATGTTTCCTCACTCCAAAGAAATGTGGAGGATTTCATCTGATACTGGATCTAAGGAAGCTCACCACCATCAGGAAATTCTGTTTCCACATGCTGATGCCAGCATCCATTGGATCTTTCTTTTCCATCCTTGACTGGTTTGCAGCTCTCTATCTAAAGGATGTTTATTTTCATATTTCTAACAGACCAAGTCACAAGTATGGTGGGACAACAGCACTTCCAGCACAAAGTGCTACCATTTGGCCTATCTTCTGCCCCCATGTTGTTGTTGTTGTTTTTTTTTTTTTTTACAAAATATCCTCACTTATGTGAGGGTATTTTCACTGAACTATGAGATAATTGGTTTCTCAGTGCAACATCACAGGATGCTCTTCTTGAGGACATTAGTTACACATGTTCCCTCTTTGAGAAGTTAGGACTCTTGATATATATGAAAGAGTTCCTGCTTCATCCTACTCAAATAATTCACTTCATAAGAACAGTTCCAGATGCTCAGGCAGGCAGGGTTTTCTCTCTCACTAACAGAAGTTGGTCCAATTAAAGATATTATCTCATCCACCTTGTCTCACAAAAGAGGCTTCTTAAGCTTCAACTTGCTATAGGCAAATGTTAATGTTTTCTCTAGTGCTGATGGTCATAATGGCTTCAGCCGCTTATGTCACACCATATGCTTGATTCAGGATGAGAACTCTACAACACTGGCTGGCAACAAATTTACAGACCAAGTATGGACAGTATGCTAAAAAAAGAAATTCTGGAGGGAATTGTGTTATCATTCACATGGTGGGCTCAGAGCGCAAATGCTCTAAAATGAGTGTTGTTTGATCCTCCATCTCCATCCATAACGATCGCATCAGATGCTTCCAACAAGGGGTAGGAGCACATTTTGATAGTCTAACAGTTCGAACACACTGGAGCTATGAAGAAAAGAAACTGCATATAAATATTCTAGAGTTCAGAATCATCCATTTAGCTCTCAAGTCTTTTCTACCTCACATCTAGGGAAGAGTAGAACAGATTGCCACAGGTAACTATAATAGCAGATGTAAAGGTAGCCATCTTACAGCAAAAAAACTTCAGGACCAGACTCCAAAGAGCAACTGCTGAGCTCCAGTTCATTTGCAAATTTGACACCATCAGATCAGGATTAAACAAAGACTGTGAATGGCTATCCAACTACAGAAGCAGTTTCTCCTCCCTTGGTGTTCACACCTCAACTGCTAGCAGAACACCTCACCCTCCCTGATTGAACTAACCTCGTTATCTCCACACTGATTTATACCTGCCTCTGGAGATTTCCATTACTTGCATCTGAAGAAGTGAGGTTCTTAGCCACGAAAGCTTATGCTCCCAATACTTCTGTTAGTCTCAAAGGTGCCACAGGACCCTCTGTTGCTTTTTACAGATTCAGACTAACACGGCTACCCCTCTGATACTTGAGTTCCAGGTAAGTAGCCTTCATTTGGGTGGTGAAGATTCCAGGAGTCAGGTGCATGGAGTTCAATTCTCTACTCTGCCAATCTTCCTGATTGTGGAGGAGCAAGTTGCTTAGGCCTCAGCCTAGACACAGAAATTGTATTGGTGCACTCAAAGCAGTACAACTCCCTGCTGCTTCCCACCATGCACCTAGTTATATCTGTGTAAAGCTACTTTATATTGATGTAGTTATTCTGTAGGGGGAAACAATCACCTGCAGTATAGAGCACCTTTATATGAGTTATAAGTGGGCAGAGTAACTGTGCGATCAACTCAATAGAAAACTCCTCTCCTTGCTGAGCATGCGCAGCCTCCCAACCGGCGCAGATTGTGATTTTTTTTTTTTTTTTTCCCCCTTCGACTACTCCTCCCTGCAGTGGCGCTGCGCGCTCGGGGCCTGCGCAGCGGGACTCTGGCTGTCGTTTGCACCTCTGTGTAACATGAGGCTCGTTTCCCAGGGGTGATGTGAGGGGAGGTTCATGAACGGTAGCGAAGAACCCAGCTAGCACAGGGAGGGCAGCATATGAGACAGGACTGCAGTGACTGGCTAAGGGCTTTTAAGTGGCTCTACGCCGTCCCCAGGCATCCAGCGGCTCCCTCGGGTTGTGCGACGTCTCCCTTTCCTCCTCCCATCGAGGTGCGCGCAGCTGCCGAGGCGCTGGGAGGCGGCGGGGATTTTACCAACCCGCCCAGGGTGCAGAGCGGGGCAGTCCAGGGCTCACAGGGACTCTGCGCTCAGACCCCCAGCGTCTCCTGCACTCGCCGCCTCAGGAGCCGTAGGTGTGGGGCGGCCGGGGACCCGCCCCTAAAGGAGCTAATGGTGCTGGGCAGGGCGATGTAACTGCTTTGGGACCCGTTCGGGCGCTCCCCACCCGCGAAGGCGCAGGGGTGAGCCCGCAGCCGCTGCCTCTGTAGCCGCGCCGGCCCGCTCAGCCCGACGGAAAGGCGCCATTTTCTCCTCACAGAGCCACCCGCGTCTGTATCGGGGTGATCTGAGGTCAGGGAGCCCGGGTCCCGCCGCGCAGGCTGCGAGCGCGTACGTAGCTGCTCTCCGCGCCGCAGCTGGGAGGCACTACCGGAAAGGAAGCACAAGCCGCGGTGGGAGCCTGCGCATGCCCCTTAGCGGCCAAGGCAAATCACGGGCTCAGCCGCGGCCGCCTGGCGCACGCGCACTGGCGCGGGGCTTAGCCAGTCTGGTGGCTGCTGTTGCCGGTAGGCTCTGGCGGCGCATGCGCAGTGCTGGCGGTGAGGGAATCACAGGCCTGGCTGCTGCTGGAGGAGGATCTGGGCTGTCGGTGGGTTTGGGACTAAGCGCAGGAAGCGGCTTCGCACACCGCGAGGAGCCCCGGGTGGCCAGGCGGCGTGGGGAGCCGGGTAAGGTGCGCGCTGCAAGGACAGGCGGGGCGGCTGTGGCCGGGCGGGGTCCCCCAGATCCCGGGCGGGGGATTGGGGAGCCATTAAAGTTCGACAGTCCTGGCGGGGCTCCCGTCTCCAGGGCAGCGGCGGGGGGGTGGGCAGGGCAGGGGCTGCCCTTGGGGCCGGGCCGGGGCTGGGGCTGCGGCTCCCGGCGGGGCAGGGCAGGGGCTGTTTCATAAGGGACCCGCTAGGCCTTGTGACCCACTTTACTCCTGTCACAACTCCCAGCACGTTTGGAGCCCTGCCCGGCTGGCCCGGCGCCCGGCCGGGCTGCGCCTGCTCTCGCCGCCCCTAGGGCGGGGGTGGGACCCTCAGAGCCGCCAGCTCCCACCTGCCCGGGGCGCGGGTTGGGACTGGCGCTGCGGCGGGGACCCTGTTTGTTTTCTTTCTCGCGCCTGGAGCCGTAGGCGGCGTCTCGTCCGGTCTGTGCAGCCGGCAGCGGCGCTCCCCGCCCGCACTGCCCCCGCTGTCAGAGGGGCTCTCCCGGCTGCCCGAGCTGGTTGTGTGCCGCCTGGTCTGCGCCTCGCGGTTCTCCTGCCGGCTCGGAGCCGAGCGTGTCCGCCGTAGCCATAGCGCCAGGAGCGGTCCTGTCTGCGGTACAGGGTGGGCAGTACAACCAGGCGGCGGGCTGCTGGCGGGGTGCTACCCCGTGTGGCCTGTTGTTGGCAGCGCGGGGTGTTCTTAGTGTCACTGTTAAATTGCAATGAAATTCAGTGGCGTGAGAAGTTACAGGACAACTGACGTTTGCAACTCGTCAATCCAGCCCTGGAAACCAATAGTCCTGCTGACCTGCGGGAAGGTTTATAAACTTAGACACGTCCCTTTCATGGGGCCCCAAGGCTTCCACTTGCCTGGATCAGCTTGCAGGATCTATCTCTAAATCCCAAAATGATTCACATCATTAGTAATTATAATAGTTAATGCTTGTACAGCGATTTCAGTATAGAAATAGTTGCTTAAATCCTGTTATAGAAAAGAGACTGAAGTTAAGGGTACAGTGAAAAATTTGTTGCATGAATACATTTTACTTTGTTTTTATGTTTTTCTGTAACACTTTTTCAGCATGGTGTCTAAGCAGTGTTTATTAATAACACCTTAAATTATTGAAAGTGAAGATTTTACAAATATATTCCCCAGTCCTCTTGGCACTTATGTACATGCTTAACTTCAAGCATGTAAGTAACCTATCTGATTTTAGTAGAATGGAATGCATACATACAATTAAGCATGTGCATTGTAGGATTGGGATCCTAATTTACTTGGCATTCTTTTTGTGTTTCTCTCAACCTGGAAATTGAAACTCAGGGAAGTTTATAGTCAGTTTAATTTTCAGGTTCTCATTGTTCCCTTATTGGAGTTTTTAAAACAGTAATGAGAATGTTTGTTTAAAAGCTATTTTGATTGGAGGTTTTTGTTTAATAACTGAAACATTTTGTTTTTCTGAGGTCTCTTAGCATTATGGAGATTCCAAGAAAAATAACCTGTGTCTCAAATATATTTATTTTTGTAATACCAGGTGTCCTTGTTAAAGTGTGACTATTGTGCATCTTGGAGTTGGTCTTAAACTGTTGAGAAACTTGTTGAAAGAGAAACAATCACGCACCCTAGTAGTGCAATATTTTCCTGAAAAAAATACTTTGCATTATTACAGAATAGCATGAACAAAAAATTTAATTTTCAGACTTAAAATTTTAACAGCCAGGCTCAAACATTATACAGCTGCTTCTCACTTATTGCTTGTTTCAATTTCTTTACATCTTCACATAAAGAAGGATGAATGTTTTCTTTTAACTCTTTCATTTTATGCATATTTGTGTTTTACTTTTTGTAAATTGTTTCATTTACATTTTTAGGACTACTTAAATTAGCCACCAGAAGGAGTTTAACATATAATTTAAGATTGTCAAAGAGTGGTTATTTGGCCATGTAGTTGTAGGTTGATCTCCCTGTGAAGTCCCTCATTGAGGTCAGTGGGGCTTCATACCAGGGTCCACCTGTGAATGACAAGTTACAGGTAGAACTAAATGGGAGGGAGATTCCTTTGCTAATAGGCGATTACTGTAGTTATAGTGATTGAGGCCCCAGGGGCTGTGAGGATCTTCAAGTTTCTTCTGATCTGGCTGCCCTCTCTAAATGTCAAGTGTTTATTTTTGGATTGTTTAAACAGATTCTTCTTCTTGATTGTATGGCACTAATATATATTTTTCTCTCCACGGTCTTTTCCATTTTGTTTTTTCACATATTTAAGTCCCCTTTTTGCCCCCTCCTGTTACCTCCCATGCTGGAAATTTCCTTCCCATTCCTTTAGAATATGTACTGGGAAGCAACACTCTGCCCCTGGGTTATATAACTTTTGCTGCTTTGATATTCTAGAACTGTATGCGGCTCAGGAAAATTTGCAATTTCTCATTTATTCGCAAAGTGACTTTATATTTCATCTGGTATATTTTAACAAGGATGGTTCTGATAATTAAATGTGTCTCCTGTAATATAAAGGGTTTTAATAATACAAAGAAAAAAGTATACTCAGTGCTTTAAAAAAGATAATGTTGACATTGCCATGTTCCAGGAAACACCTTTGACAGAATTTGAAGCTTGTAATCTGAATAGAGATTGCGTATGCCTCTCAATTTCTAGTTGCTTTAATTCTTAAGCGAGGGGCATTGGTATACTAATACATAAAATGTTGAATTTTAATATTCTGAGCACAGCATCTGACATTGAGGGCAGATTTACTATCTTCAAGGCTGAAATTGACAATTCTAAAATCATGTTTGCCAATAGGTACTAGGCAACCTGGCATGACCCAGTTTTGTCGTAATTTTTTTATGAGTATAAATGACATGGGCCACCATCCTGTTATAGCTGGAGCCTTTAACAAAACTCTAGACCAGCCCTTGATAAATCTTCTCCCTCTCCATATAAAAACATGAATACTCATGTATTTCAAATATACATAGAAGATTTAGGCTTAAAAAAATGTGTGGAGATTGGGTAATGTTATGACCAGGGTCTATATCTTTTTTCTGCAGCTCATTCAATGTATTCAAGATTGGACTGTTGCTTAGTGTCACAAAACTTGATCAATTCTGTCACTGATTATGCCATTGGTACTATTGTTATATCTGACCATGCTCCTATATATATGTCTTTTAGGCCCCCAGGGTATGCACCCCCGACTAAAATGTGAAGATTAAATACCTCTCTGCTGTTTGATACAGCATTTGTTAATTCTGTCCAGCAAGAGTTGGAACTTTTCTTTAAAACAAATGCCTCCATCGCTTCATCAGTCGTCACAGTTTGGGAAGCCTTTAAAACCTTCACCAAAGGCCATATAATCTTTTATACCACATTTAAAAAGAAACACAGAGAACATAGAATTGATACCCTTGTGAAGGAAATTAAGGCCTTGGATGTAGACTGTGCTTCTAATTCCTCCCCAGAGAAACTCTGAATTCTCATCAATTTAAAATATGAAATCAATAAGCTTCTGTCTCAAAAGGCTGAGTTTGCTTTATTCTTTTTGAAACAAAACTACTGGGAATCTGGCGAGAGAGACCGCCTCAAGCAAAAGGCTAACAGAAATAAGATTGCTACTATCGCAAATAGCAGCAATAAATTATATACAACAGTCAGATATTAATAAACAGTTTCAACAATTTTATTCAAAACTATATTTAGCTGAAGAGGGAATCACTAAAGATGCCCTAGATAACTTTTTTAGTGGATTGTCTCTGCCACAAATCTCTGACTCTGATGGAACTTTTAGACGCCCGTTTAGAAATCACACAACTGACTCAGGGTATAAAAATATGATGGTCAGAAAGACTCCTGGTACAGATGGGTTCCCAGCTGAATTTACAAAAAGTTCTCTGAAACTTTAACACCTAGGTCATTGAATATGTCCAATGAGACCAAGAATGAGCAAACTCTTCTGCCTGCTCTATGAGAAGCTGTAATTTCAGTTATTCCTAAACCTGGGACAGACCTTGAACTATGTAGTAATTACAAGACAATTTTTTAAAGCAATTGCGATGCTAAGATTTTAGCTAAAGCTCTTGCTATGTGATTGGACAAAGTTCTCTCTCACATTCTACACACAAATCCAGTAGGCTTTCTTCATAATAGACATGGCTCAGATAACTTGTGTCAACTGATATTATTGCCACTTCGAAAAATTCTAAAGAACTCTTAGCTGTCATTTCTTTAGATGCTGTAAAGGTCTTAGTCCCAGGCTATGCGGGCAATTTTTTTGTGTGTTAGCATGCCAAATGAGCAAATAAACATTCATAGTATCAGGGTGGCCCAAACGGAAAATAAAATTGTGTTCTATGCAGATGATCTTATATTTGTATATGTGTTCCAGGTTACCATTCCTAACCTTCTAACTACTGGTAATACATTTGGACACCTCTCAGGATATAGAATTAATTGGGATAAATCAGAAATTTTAGACATTAACAATATACCCACAAAGGCCTGTTCTCAAATTGGGACTTTCAGTGGCAATCCTCTTATATGAAATATTTAGGAATACTGATTCACAAAAATATTCAGGGCATCCCTAAGATAAATATAGAATCAATTGTTGCCCAAGTGGCTAACCATTTGGGGAGATGGAGTTTAATGCTCAATTTGTCAGGTAAAATTAATATACTGTTCTTCCCAGAATTTTTTATGTCCTGAGCAGTCTGTCTATTCCTCAAATTCATTTTAAGAAAGTCAATAATATTTTCTCAGGATTTCTTTGGGTACAGGTAAGAAATCTAGACTGCCTCTGCACAAATTACAGCTCCCCCAATAATCCCAGTTTGAAAAATTATCATCTCTCCTTTTTGTTAAACCAGGCATCTCTGTGTATGTTACATATGACCACGCAGACTCCACCCTGGGTTCAGATTGAATGAGAATTGGTATATCCCAGAGGTGGGCAAACTATGGCTTGCAGGCCACATGCGGCCTGCGGGACTCTCCTGTCGGCCCCTGAGCTCCTGGCCTGGGAGGCTAGCCCCCGACCCCTCCCCTGCTATTCCCCCTCCCCCGCAGCCTCAGCTCACTGCGCTGCCGGCGCAATGCTCTGGGTGGTGGGGCTGCGAGCTCTTGCCAGGTCGCGCAGCTGCAGAGCCGCGGCCTGACCCAGTGCTCTGTGCTGCACGATGGCATGGCTGGCTCCAGCTGGGTGGCGCGGCTGCCTGTCCTGGTGCTCTGGGTGGCACGGCTGTAGTGCTGCCAGCCACCGGTGCTCCAGGCAGCACGGTAAGGGGCAGGGAGCGGGGGGATTGAATAGAGGGCAGGGGAGTTTGCGGTGGTGGTCAGGGGGCAGGGGTGTGGATAGGGAACGGGGTGGTCAGAAGGCAGGGAACAGGTGGATTGAATGCGTGGATGGGGCAGAGGTCCGGGGGCGGGGGGGGGGGGGGGCGGATAGGAGGCGGGGGCCAGGCCACGCCTGGCTGTTTGTGCCTCCCCTAACCGACCCTCCATACAATTTCGGAAACCCAGTGTGGCCCTCAGGCCAAAAAGTTAGCCCGCCCCTGGTATATCCTCTACCCTTTTCAGACATTGTCGGATTATTATAGATTTGATGGCTCCAGAGCTCCCCCAGTGATGGCTGTCATATAAGCTTGGTCAAACTTGGCTAAAAAGTTCTGCTTCCCTCCGTTCTTCCTTGTAGAAGTGGTCATATGGAACAATCCTGTTCTTAAAATCAGTAGCAAAACCTTGATCTGGAGGGATTGGATGGACAGAGGAATTATGACTGTCACAGATAATTGACAATGATAAATTTAAACCATTTTTGTAGATCTTCAATAACAGTTTGCAGAGTGCAGGAAATATCTCCAGTTAAAGTGTTTACTTATTAGTGTATTTAGACCAGATGGATTGGGAGCTCCAGATTATATATTATTTTGGAGGAAACTTCCTGGAGTTACTCAGCCAGTATCCTCTTATGATATTCTGGCCCAAAAAACTCTGCCAAAATTGATAATTTGAGAGTTGCTTGTACAGTAACTTCTCACTTAACGTTGTAGTTATGTTCCTGAAAAATGCAACTTTAAGCAAAACTATGTTAAGTGAATCCAATTTCCCCATAAGAATTAACTTAAATGAGGGGGTTAGGTTCCAGGGAATTTTTTTTCACCAGACAAGACTATATATCTATATACACACACACACACACACACTCTATAAGTTTTAAACAAACAATTTAATACTGGTACACGATGATGATTGTGAAGCTTGGTGGAGGAGTCAGAGGGTGGGATATTTCCCAGGAAATGCCTTACTGCTAAATGATGAACTAGCAACTGGCTGAGCTCTCAAGTGTTAACTCTCAGTCTACAAGGCAGCAGGAATGGAGGGAGGGGAGAGAACATCGCAGACAAAGACACACACTGTGTGTGTGTGAGAGACAGAGATGTGCATTTCCCCTTTAAAAACACTTCCTTGTTAATTAGATCAGCTTGCTGAGACCGCAGCTGCTGCTGCCAGCAAGCTCCCTCTGTCCTGAGACTGTTGTGTGTCCCCCCTGTTCTATGGAAGATGGGGTAAGCGGGGTACAGGAGCAGGGGGGAGGGAGGACACCCTGACTTTGTGCGCTACCCTCACCTGCAGGCACCGCCCCCACCGCTCCCATTGGCTGGGAATGGGGAACTGCGGCCAATGGGAGCTTCGGAGGAAGTACCCGCAGGCGAGGGCAGCGCGCGAAGCCCTCTGTCCCCCCTGCCACAGGGACGTGGTACTGGCCGCTTCCGGGTGTGGCATGGGGCCAGGACAGGCAGGGAGCCTGTGTTAGCCCCACTGTGCGCCGCTGCCACCCTGGAGCTGCTCCAGGTAAGCGGCGCTGGGCCGGAGCCCACACTCCGAACCTCTCCTGCACCCTGCCCCGCCAACCCCCTGCCCTGAACCCCCTGCTGCACCCTCCCACACTTCAACCCCCTGCCCTGAGCCCCCTCCTGCATGCCACACCCCATCCTGCACCCCAACTCACTGTCCTGAGCCCCCTGGTACACCCTGCACTTCTGCAACCCAGCCCCTTGCCTTGAGCCCCTTCCTGCACACTGCACCCCCTCCCACACCCCAGCCCCCTGCCCCAGCCCTACATTCTTGGCCCTACATGCAATTTCCCCACCCAGATGTGGCCCTTGGGCCAAAAAGTTTGCCCACCCCTGGGCTAAAGCATGCAAACATATGCACAAATGAGTTGCAATTTAAATCCTGCGAGTGATGAGTTGTTTGTCAATCTGTCAATTCAAAATGTCTTTCAGGTAGAGGCAGATTGTTTTTTTTTTTCTGGGGCCCTGGGACAGTCTCCGCACCCCTCCCCTGGTGCTCCTGCCAGGGAGCAGGGTTTGAGTACGGGGCTTGTGCTGCTTTGCTCACCCAGCACTCCTACTGAGAGTGGGTGCGGGGTGTGGGGTCTGCCCCCACTCCCCAGCAGGAGCGCCGGATGGGTGGAGCGGGGCAAGCCACTACACTCCAAACCTGCTCCCCAGCAGGAGCACTGGGCAGGTGGAGTGGGCCGGTGTGCAGGTGCAGGGGTGCCCATTGGATTGGGCCCCGTTGGCCCAGTGGCTAATCCGTCACTGCTTTCAGGGTGGAACTATGAGGTAGACCCTGCGGAATCTCTGGCTTCAGTTTGGAGTCTCTGACCCTGTAAGAGTTGAAACAGCAAAGAAATGGAAAAGTTTCCTGTGTCTGTTTTATTTTTTTTATTCAGCCTTCAAGTCCATAGGCCGAGCTTCCTTTCACACAGCTTTTCCAAAGTGTGGTAGGGCCATTACCCAATCCTTTGTACCTCAGTCTTCCTTGATGACCCATCTCATTTTGATAGTTCTTCTGGACGACAATACTCTTCCCACCTGGGTTTACAAGTTTAGAGCAAACATTTTCAAAATTATAAAGCAAAATTTGCATATTTCCTTAGCATGGACTACAGACATTACAAATAGGATTAATGCAGCAACTTATAAACATTCGATAGTCAAAACAGTAAATACATTCTTATAAGGTTAATATATATTTTGAGTAATACTAAGGCCATGTTTACACCAGTGAGCTTACAGCAGCACAACTGTTCTGATGGAGCTGCGCCGCTGTAAGATCTCTTGTGTAGCTCTCCCGTTGACATAATAAAACCACCTCAATGAGAAGCTCTCTTGCCAACATAGCGCTGTGCACACTACCACTTATGCTGGCGAAATTTATGTCACTCAGGGAGTATATTTTTTCACACCCCTGAGTGACGTAACTTTTGCTGACATAAGTGTTAGTATAGACATGGCCTAACACACACATAAGTGAACTGGTCTGGTCTCCAGTTATGAGTCTGTCAGTTCTTAGCTAATGCCTGCAGCCTTGGCAAGAGCTGGCATCTGGCCTGCCAGTGTCGCAGTAGCCACATGCTGTCAATGAGCTTTTCACCACTGTGGCACTGAAAGCCCTCTTAGTTTGGGAGAGCTATGCCTGTGTTCTACCATTAGTCATCTTGTGTTTGGCACATCAAGGGTGAATCTGTCTTGCCTCGAGGTTCGTGGTGGTGTTCTGCCTTGAATTGAAAACTTGTGTATTAATAGGACATTTAAGAAAAACCATACGGTGATATTGCTGGGCAGAAGCAGAATTGCATAATTGTTTCATTTACATTAAATAGTGTCATATGACTTTTCCATGATAAAAGTATCTGGAAGATCTTAGGAGATGGATTAAAAAAATAAATCAGGCTATTGCTTCAGTGTGTTTAAAATGTAAAGTTTAATACCCAAATGGACATTCAGAGAGCTTGGAGACAGTAAAAGTTATACCCAAGCCATTCAACTATCCCTAACCTTGTGGTGATACAGTACCATATTTCAGAGTAAAATAGCACTCTTATCTCTTGCTTTGGGTTTAAAAATATTTTGCAACAGAAAAGTATAAAAGATTCAATAGTTATGATTTCTAGGCTTTACTGAATGTTTTATAGTTTCCTGGTTGATTGGTGATTCATATTTCTTTTGGCTAGGCAAAGTTTATTTGCTTCCTATTATTTTATTTCCATAGTAAGTCAGATTGGTCGGGTAATAAAAATTATGCTCCTTAATTTTCAGTCTGAAGATCTATAGTTTAGTTGCCTGTGTGGTATTTTTAACTAGATATGAAAAATTAATATTATTGATTCATTTTTCATATTCAAATTTTGCATCTGGAAAAAGACAAATTCATCTTACTAGTATGTAATCCGCATGACCATTAAATTGTTCAGCAAGTATGTGTTAAAGATTTTAAAACGCTAATTTGGCCTAATTGCAGTTGCTTGTGATTGCACAGTATAATTTAAACAAAAGTAAGTATTTTAATCTTAGATCAGATTCACATTGTGAACATAATTTTTTTTAACCTGCTCAGTGTTCTCCAGAAGTGTAAAAATAGTCTGTTATATGGAGTAAAACTACGTTTTCTGAACATGTGATGCAGATGTACTGAGTTTTATATTCTACAAGTGGATTTACCTGCAGTATGTGGATTGCATTTGTAATGTTAAGGTCTGAATTTTCAAAGAGTCCTCTGTTCAGCTTTTAACTTTGCACCTGAAATCTTGTGCCCACAGTTAGTCGTAGGAACAAATGTTTACGTTTTTAAATTCCCAAATACTTTATTTGATTGACAGATGCAAGTGTTTTTTGTGCCAGCAAATCGACTTCTAAATTCTAATGCTTGTCTTCACAATTTATGTGCCTATAATATTATACCATCATTTGACGGTAGGTAATAACTGGAAGACTTTTTGGGGGTAAAACCTCTAATCTTGCATATAAATTAATTTGTTTTTCTTCTTCAGGGTATTGTTTTTCTTGGAGTTTGAAACACACTTTTGTTTTCAAGTAACTTCACCATCTTTTAATAGGGATCAGGTTTCTCTCTCTCTCTCTCTCTCTCTAATCTATATATAAAAAAAATATTTGGAAAGGTGACTATTCCTTATTTCTGTGAACTCTCCCTTTTTTCCTGCACCAGAGCCATATATTCTACTTGATGTTTGAGGCAGATAACAGATTTTACAAAACTGTAGTATAATTATGTAAACTGTTGATGATGATTGTAGTAATGAAAAGAACGTTTTCCATAAATATGAAGTCCTGAGTACTGTAGAGTTCCTATGTATTTAGTATTATGTAGCAGCAACAAAATTATTTTGGTTCTGAGTACTTCAACAACTTCAGCATTACAAGTTTTGGACTCTTTCCGTTCCAACCCACATATTTAGAATTCAGATCTTTTGTGTTATTTTCCCTATCCAGTCTCAATATGCTGATGAACAAAATTGAAATTAGAAAATCAATTTCAATATTATTTATTTAAGTACATACTTAAATGTAAAAATTAAAAGCTATAGTATGTAGGTCATACAATATGAGATTCTATTAATAAGAGATTTTTGTTCGAAAGGAGAGGAGAGGTCAAGGCTTGTGGATTTGTATATACAGTGAGCACACTCTACGTGTATGGAAAAAAAGGTAGCTATGCTTATGTAATTGTTCTAAATATCATTTTTAGAACCTATAAGTGATTTCATGGGCAGCATAGGTCATGATTTAATAAACCATTTATTTTTTGGAGTAGGTAAGATCACATTAGCTTTTAAGAGAGCCTATTGCAAGAGAGGACAAAATCAGTATAATAAACTGTTAGTACAGCCCAATAAAGCCAGTACTGGAGTAAGATTTATTTGTTAAAAATATTAGCACAAATAGATCCATGAGGGTGTATGTTCTCTGACATGCATCCCTTTGTAGAACTAGGCCATTGAAGAGTCAGTTTGGGGTAAACTATGTGCGAAGTCTTTTAATATGCACTGTTTCGTCTTATGATACTTTTCAGACCGAAAATACACGATTGCTATTCCCTGCTAAAAGAAGTTTATGGTCTAAAACGCTGCTCCTGCAAGCATTCATTCTGGTAGTTTTGTTACAGAAGTAATGCCATTGAGTTCAATGGGACTATTTACTTGAATAAAATTACTTGTGTGTGTTTGCAGGATTGGACATAAAATTGGCTTTACGCAAAGGTGACAGGCAACTGGTAGAGTTGGGGTAAGGACAGGACAAAGGCTATAACAATTTGATTGGGGTTGCTTTTACTGTTATCATCTTGGTTCTTAATATATTTCTGTTAAAATTATTGAAATATTTAATTGTCCCTATTTGTTATTACAAACAAGGGAAAGAGGAAGACTTGGACAGGAGTGAAGAGGTAAGAAGAAAGGAATAGTGAGGAGTGGTGGGAAGAGAAGTGGTAAGAACAGTGCATAGGTCAGGGCCAGAAGAGCAGGATGCATAGTGATAGTGGATTGGTAGCTCACAGAAAACGAAAGTGAGGATGTACTGTGATATAAAGAAAAAGTAAATTTAAAGTTGGCAGAGCTAGTAAAAATGGCAACCATAAGTTAATTTTGGCAGAATAAGACAAAATGCAGTAAAAATGGTGGCATTAATATATTAATGATTGGCTGAGTGTATTGGAATGGAAGCAGTGGATCAAATAAAGACTAGTTAAAGGTTAAAACCCATAAAATGTGTAACTTAAATCACATGACCTGTGACTTCAGTTAAATGGAAAATCACATCTCCAATAAAAAAAATAAAAAATGCAAGAAATTAACTTTTAATAGGTGATTAAAAGTAGATCATAATCATGCAATCCACAATGTATGAACATGATACAAGTGATACCTTTGATCCAGTATTGCATTTATAATGGTCGCAATCCAAAAATAAAATTGGGAATAGGACACTTGAGGTTAGTTACATTAATATAGCAAGTTACTCTCAATTTATATTTACTCCATTACTGAAATTAATTTTGTGGTTTTCTTTAGAAATCATAAAGAATGTGCACACATTCTTTAAGATCTCTATATAATGCGTGTGTATACATTTATCTTTGCCCTCTGTGATCTTTTTAAAAAAAAAAAAAAAAAAAAATCAGGGAATTCTCAAACTTTTTCTTTCTGTGGTCAGATGTGACAGACACATGTTGCAGGTCAACCTCTAATATGTATTCACGACTCTTGTGTATCTTATCCTTAGTATTTCAAAGGAAATGCTGGGTCTCTGAGAATGTGAATGAGCTCAGCAGTTTATGGGATGCTTCTGGGATCTGAGTGGGACTGGCTGCAATTGCATGAGCTACCTTGTGATATTTTTGGCAGTTGTGACTTGCAGATTGAGAACTGCTGTTGATTCATGTAGGGTGTCAAATGTGTTACTGTTGCTAATACTTTCTAGGCTACTATGAGAAAGATTTGAGTTCAGGTAGACGAAAATGGATGATTGGAATGTTGTAAAAATAAGGGTTTTATTTCTATTTGGAGGGAAAATGGTGGGAAATTTTTAGTTGGGAAATTAATTTTTTTTTGGTTACCAATCCAATTTGCCTAAAAACTTGAACATTTTTGTCCTTATGCTGAGCTATTAATTCCTCTTTTTTCCCCCTCCCTTTGTTCTCATTCATTTGTCTGAGTGCATCCACCCTCTGCCCACGCATATTCCCAATATCACTTTCCTGTACAAGTGTCACATTATTCTATACTTGTTTCTTTTTTCTTCTCTTTTCTTTGTCATCTTCTTTCTCCTCCTTCTAAGTTCCTTGTGCATCTACCCATATTTCCCTCCTCCCTTCCTAGTTCACAATACTATAACTCAAAACACTTCTTTTTGAACAGACTATTTTCTACTCTTGTTGCTTGAGATGCCAGAAAAGGCAAAATGATCAATGCTACTTTCAATAAGTGCCCCGATGGCAAAAGTGTATTCTGTTACTCAACGCTTTTATTTACCGAGAGCAGTCTTTTGTGCAACTTGTTTTAATTATACCTAAAGTAACATGAAGTTCTATTACTAGTTCTAACTTTATTACTATTGTTCAGTACATCCAGCTATATTAGTAAAGTACAGTAGTATTATGTATGTTAACCAAAACTGTTCTTCTTTGAAGTAATTAAACAAGCATACAGAATTCTCCAGAAATGTAGTGATTTTTAGTTAAATGTGCAAGGAGCAAAACTGTTTCCTTTAGTTCTTTTAATAAATTGCAGTTTTTGTGGGTAAAGAGGATATCTACTGTGTAAACAAATATCTTATGCTTGCTTAAACCATCTGCCCTGTGCTGTAAGCTGTTATTGTATGACTTTGCATTTATTAGTGAGTTGTTTTGGACTCAAATACTTGAATGGAATGGTTTTGGATCAGAGTGCTAGAGAATATTTGCATATAAATGCCAAAGATTTGGAGAAGCTTGTGATCCTTATAATTGCTGTGGAAAGTTGAAGTTTTTGAACATACCTTCGAGGGGAAATGTTAGCACATGATAAAACTTATCTTTAGGAATACATGGAGGCGGGGGCCAGGAACCCTTGAAACGTAAATCAGAAAATCTGAAAGGTCAGAGAAATCAGAAAATGTACTCCAACAAAACCATCTAACTTTCCTTAGTTCAGTAGACAATTGCAGACCTCTCTTCATCAAAAGCTATAGGAAATAGAATGGCAGTTTTAAAGGATGAAGTTGTAACTGATATTACTTGTTGGAGCACACAGTTCCTTATTTTTACCAAGTGGTTCTTACCTTAATCAGAAATGGTGGTATTTGTTTCTCTAATTACAGGGTTGTGTAAGTTTCTCATCTTGGATTGGCATTTGAAATATAGTTTTACCTGAAATACATGATATCTCTGCATTCTTCTTTGCAGTTTGTGGCTCTGATTAAATTAACATTTTAATATAGTGATTCATTTTAAGAAGGCTTGATTTTTGGCCATCCAAAACAAATCTTTTTTGCATATTAAATATACACCTCTACCCCGATATAACGTGACCCAATATTACACGAATTCGGATATAACGCGGTAAAGCAGTGCTCCGGGGGGGGCCAGGGCTGCGCACGCCGGCAGATCAAAGCAAGTTCGATATAACGCGGTTTCACCTATAATACGGTAAGATTTTTTTTTTTTTTGGCTCCCAAGGACAGCGTTCTATAGTGGTAGAGGTGTATATGTAACTGAGCTGCTGGTAGGTTGAAGCTAGGGTTCCACTATAAGTCCTACTTCTGAACTCCATCACTTTAAGTAGTTTTGCCAAAAATGTTCTTTGGGCCTGAAATTTTCATGATTACAGCAATTGGGCCAGAGAGGAATATTTGGAAAGTTGAAACAATTTCCTTTAAATTGTTTTTATTACAGCAAAAAAGTACCATTTTCAGTCTTTTCAAATAACGTTAGACTTTTTTATATCTGTCTTTATTATTAAATATTTGTTTTCATAACTTTGCATGGCGCTTTAGAGATTAAAAAGCATGGTCCCTGCCTTGAAGAGCTTGCAATCTAAATTTGACAAAAATAGAAAGTGAAGAAGAGTGCCTAAGGAAAGAGGAGGAGGAAGGATTCAAATGAATAAAAATGTGTTGTAGTGAGTGAATCATACAAGTTGACATTTTGAGGTAGCGACTGAGATAAGGTGGGAAGGGAGGATAAGAGAGAGTATAAGTGGAAGACAGTGCAAAGCAAGGCCGAACAAGTGGAGTAGGGATTTGAAGGAGGAAAGTGAGGAGGCTTGATAAGAAGAGATGTTATTTCAGGTGTAGGAAACATCACTGAAAAATTTGATGAGGGGAAGAAGCTACAAGGTGAGAAATTGAGAAATGGTAGAAGATATAGGCAAAAAAAGAGCTATGCAGAGACTTACGGCTTGTCTACATTGTGCTAGTGCAAACCAGCTGAGATGTAAATTCTAGTGTGCATCAGCATGTTGCACACTAATTGGCCTGTTGGACTGTTTGAAACAGGACTACATTAACATGCATTAGGGAACTTTTTGCGCATGCCAGCAGGGTCCACACGGACCAATTAGTGTGTGACATGCTGGTGCACACTAGAACTTACACCCTAGCTGGGGGGTATTAATGCACCATGTAGACAAGCCCTTGGAAATGGGTTGATGAGTTTGGCCTTCATTCAGAAAGAGACAGGAAGACAGTTAAGCAGTGGTCACCAACCGGTCAATCGCGATTAACTGGTCGACCCTAGAGGATCTCCCAGTCAATCGCGATCTCCAGCGGCATAGCGGGGCTGCCACTAAGACAGGCTCCCTGTCTGCCCTGGCCCCACGCCACTCCCAGAAGTGGCCAGTGTGGCCCTGGGGGTGGAGGGATAAGGGGTCTCCCTCTGTGCACTGCTTCTGCTTGCAAGCACTGCCCCCGCAGCTCCCATTGGCCGGGAACAGGGAGCTGTGGCCAATGGGAGCTGTGGGAGCGGTGGTTGCAGAGATGGGCAGCGCACGGAGCCATGTGCCTCCCACCCTCCTCCCCAGAGACTCCAGGGGTGCGTTGCTCCCTTCCGGCAGCAGCGTGGTGCTGTGCTGGGCAGGGAGCCTACCTTAGTAGCAGCCATGCTGCGCCGCCAACCGAGAGCCGCCGGAGGTAAGTGCTGCCTGGCGGGATGTCGCACCCCAGTTCTGAGCCCCCTGCTGGAGTCAGCACCCCAAACCAGCCCTGATCCTCTCCCAGAGCCAGCACCCCATACTCCCTGCTCCAGCCTTGACCCCCCCTCCCACAGCCAGCACCCTGTACTCCCTCCTTCACCCCAACACTCTGCCCTAGCCTGGAGCCCCCTCCTGCACCCAAACTCCCTCCCAGAGCTTGCACCCCATACTCCCTCCTGCACCCCAAGTCCCTGCCCCAGGCTCAGCCCAGAGCCCCCTCCCACACTTGAAAACCCCTCAGCTCCAGCCCAGAGCCCGCCCCCTCTCCTGAACTCCTACCACAGCCTGGTGAGGGTGGGGGAGAGCAAATGACGGAGTGGGGGGTGGAGTGAGTGGGGCAGGGCTTTGGGGATGGCACGGGGCCACGGGGAAGGGGCAGGTTAGATCCTGGATTGTCCTTAAATTCAAAAAGTGATCTTGGGCTTAAAAAGGTTGGAGACCACTGCAGTAAAGGGACTTGAGGACATATTGATATAGACAGTGTGGTAGGGGAGAGAGGACACAAGTTATAAAGCATTAGTATTGTTTCAATACTTTCTTTTTTAAAAAATCCTAGGAAATTCATATGTTAGTTCATAAAATGAACTCAAGAACAGTGACTCCTATAACTGAAAATTCATTTGAGCTTCAGATTCCAACACTAAGGCCTGGTCTACACTGAGGGGGCAGGGGGTGTCGATGTAAGATACGCAACTTCAGCTACAGGAATAGTGTAGCTGAAGTTGACATATCTTTTGACTTACCTCCCATCCTCATGGCGTGGGATCAACGGCTGCAGCTCCCCCATCAACTCTGCTACCGCACCTCGCCCTGGTGGAATTCCGGAGTCGATGGGAGTGCGTTCGGGGATCGATCTATCGATTGTGGAATATGTGAAAAACTCTTCTGGGTCACTGCTAAGAGAGGCTAAGCATCTGTGCTTGAATAGTTATGATGGGGCAGGAGGAGAAGAGGTTTTGCTTATTGGGTTTTCTTAATTTTAAAAATAAAGTGTACTCTAGGCAAACTCAAAGGACTTCAGAAGTGATCTGTAGAGATTAGCATTTTTGAAGCAGTGAATAAAATTGCCGTAGGTTTATATAAAACCTTTTTAAAGGTCTGAGTTATGTGTAGGTGTAAATACAATTAATAAACTTGAGCTGCAGTATTACCAATAATAAGCAGTAACCAGAAGGTAATAATTATTAAGTATTCACTAAGCTTTTGAGGCTTTGGAAGCTCAGAACCAGCAACATAATGTGATTAATTGAATTCTTCAATAAGATTCTCGTTAAATGAAGTGGATTAATTTAAAAAAAAAAATTGCTTCACTGGTCTTACTTCTGCTCTTTGTTAAGCGCTTGCAACAAACCAGAGGAGCTTATGACTTCCAGCAGGGGTTTCAGAAAATCTTGTTGGCATCACTGCATCACTTGTGCTAGCTTCAGTTTTAAAGACTGCTTCTCTTTTGGAGTTTATTTCAGGTATTTTTGGCTGCAGGTTGAATACTGTAGAATAACAAGGTAAGATTGAAGTGTTGACTAAACTAATTTGCTAAATTAAATTATTTTAGAGCTAAAATATGCAAGTATAACAAAATGTTCCTAATAAAGTAGATAAAAGCAAGTCAGGGTTATCAGACTTCTCTAGTTGATAATTCTGGTAGTTCTAATTTACTAAGGCCCAGGCTACACTACAAACTTAGGTTAACTTAAGTTACCTTGCATTAACCTACCTATTCACGTGTCTGCACTCAGATGTGTTCCCGGATGACATAAGCATCCCGTTACTGAGGCACAATAAAACCACCTCCCCCAACAGTGTAGAGCCATAGAAACATAGAATATCAGGGTTGGAAGGGACCTCAGGAGATCATCTAGTCCAACCCCCTGCTCAAAGCAGGACCAATCCCCACCTAAATCATCCCAGCCAGGGCTTCATCAAGCCTGACCTTAAAAACCTCTAAGGAAGGAGATTCCACCACCACCCTAGGTAACCCATTCCAGTGCTTCACCACCCTCCTAGTGAAAAAGTTTTTTCCTAATATCCAACCTAAACCTCCCCCACTGCAACTTGAGACCATTACTCCTTGTTCTGTCATATAGATTCATAGACTCTAGGACTGGAAGGGACCTCAAGAGGTCATCGAGTCCAGTCCCCTGCCCTCATGGCAGGACCAAATACTGTCTAGACCATCCCTGATAGACATTTATCTAACCTACTCTTAAATATCTCCGGAGATGGAGATTCCACAACCTCCCTAGGCAGTTTGTTCCAATGTTTAACCACCCTGACCGTTAGCAACTTTTTCCTAATGTCCAACCTAAACCTCCCTTGCTGCAGTTTAAGCCCATTGCTTCTTGTTCTATTCGTAGAGGTTAAGATGAACAAGTTTTCTCCCACTTCCTTATGACACCCTTTTAGATACCTGAAAACTGCTATCATGTCCCCTCTCAGTCTTCTCCTTTCCAAATTAAACAAACCCAATTCTTTCAGCCTTCCTTCATAGGTCATGTTCTCTAGACCTTTAATCATTCTTGTTGCTCTTCTCTGGACCCTCTCCAATTTCTCCACATCTTTCTTGAAATGCGGTGCCCAGAACTGGACACAATACTCCAGCTGAGGCCTAACCAGCGCAGAGTAGAGCAGAAGAATGACTTCTTGTGTCTTGCTCACAACACACCTGTTAATGCATCCCAGTATCACGTTTGCTTTTTTTGCAACAGCATCACACTGTTGACTCATATTTAGCTTGTGGTCCACTATAACCCCTAGATCCCTTTCTGCCGTACTCCTTCCTAGACAGTCTCTTCCCATTCTGTATGTGTGAAACTGATTGTTGCTTCCTAAGTGGAGCACTTTGCATTTGTCTTTGTTAAACTTCATCCTGTTTACCTCAAACCATTTCTCCAATTTGTCCAGATCATTTTGAATTATGACCCTATCCTCCAAAGCAGATGCAATCCCTCCTAGTTTGGTATCATCTGAAAACTTAATAAGCGTACTTTCTATGCCAATATCTAAGTCGTTGATGAAGATATTGAACAGAACCGGTCCCAAAACAGACCCCTGCGGAACCCCACTCGTTATACCTTTCCAGCAGGATTGGGAACCATTAATAACTACTCTGAGTACGGTTATCCAGCCAGTTATGCACCCACCTTATAGTTGCCCCATCTAAGTTGTATTTGCCTAGTTTATCAATAAGAATATCATGCGAGACCATATCAAATGCCTTACTAAAGTCTAGGTATACCACATCCACCGCTTCTCCCTTATCCACAAGACTCGTTATCCTATCAAAGAAAGCTATCAGATTAGTTTGACATGATTTGTTCTTTACAAATCCATGCTGGCTATTCCCTATCACCTTACCACCTTCCAAGTGTTTGCAGATGATTTCCTTAATTACTTGCTCCATTATCTTCCCTTGCACGAACGTTAAACTCACTGGTCTGTAGTTTCCTGGGTTGTTTTTATTTCCCTTTTTGTAGATGGGCACTATGTTTGCCCTTTTCCAGTCTTCTGGAATCTCTCCTATCTCCCGTGGTTTTCCAAAGATAATAGCTAGAGGCTCAGATACCTCCTCTGTTAGCGCCTTGAGTATTCTAGGATGCATTTCATTAGGCCCTGGTGACTTGCAGGCATCTAACTTTTCTAAGTGATTTTTAACTTGTTCTTTTTTTATTTTCTCTTCTAAACCTACCCCCTTCCCATTAGCATTCACTATGTTAGGCATTCCTTCAGACTTCTCGGTGAAGACAGAAACAAAGAAGTCATTAAGCATCTCTGCCATTTCCAAGTTTCCTGTTACTGTTTCTCCCTCTTCACTGAGCAGTGGGCCTACCCTGTCTTTGGTCTTCCTCTTGCTTCTAATTTATTGATAAAAAGTCGTCTTGTTTCCCTTTATTCCCATAGCTAGTTTGAGCTCATTTTGTGCCTTTGCCTTTCTAATCTTGCCCCTGCATTCCTGTGCTGTTTGCCTATATTCATCCTTTGTAATTTGTCCTAGTTTCCATTTTTTTTATGTGACTCCTTTTTATTTTTTAGATCATGCAAGATCTCGTGGTTAAGCCAAGGTGGTCTTTTGCCACATATTCTATTTTTCCTGCGCCGTGGAATAGCTTGCTTTTGGGTCCTTAATAGTGTCCCTTTGAAAAACTGCCAACTCTTCTCAGTCGTTTTTCCCTCATCTGGTACCACTGAGAACCGTCTAGATCCATCCTCTTTGGAACCCCCTTTCAGGTAGTTGAAAGCAGCTATCAAATCCTCCCTCATTCTTCTCTTCTGCAGACTAAACAATCCCAGTTCCCTCAGCCTCTCCTCATTAGTCATGTGCTCCAGCCCCCTAATAATTTTTGTTGCCCTCCTTTGGACTCTGTCCAATTTTTCCACATTCTTCTTGTAGTGTGGGGCCCAAAACTGGACACTACTCCAGATGAGGCCTCACCAATGCCGAATAGAGGGGAATGATCATGTCCCTCGATCTGCTGGAAATGCTCCTACTTGTACAGTCCAAAATGCCGTTAGCCTTCTTGACAACAAGGGCACACTGTTGACTCATATCCAGCTTCTCGTTCAGCTTTTCTGCAGAAGTGCTACCTAGCCACTCGGTCCCTAGTCTGTAGCAGTGCATGGGATTCTTCCATCCTAAGTGCAGGACTCTGCACTTGTCCTTGTTGAATCTCATCAGATTTCTTTTGGCCCAATCCTCCAATTTGTCTAAGTCCCTCTGTATCCCATCCCTAACCTCCAGTGTATCTACCAGTCCTCCCACTTTAGTGTCATCTGCAAACTTGCTGAGGGTGCAGTCCACGCCATCCTCCAGATCATTAATGAAGATATTGAACAAAACCAGCCCCAGGACCGACCCTTGGAGCACTCCGCTTGATACTGGCTGCCAACTTGACATGGAGCCATTGATCACTACCTGTTGAGCCCAACAATCTAGCCAGCTTTCTATCCACCTTATAGTCCATTCATCCAGCCCATACTTCTTTAACTTGCTGGCAAGAATACTGTGGGAGACTGTATCAAAAGCTTTGCTAAAGTCAAGGAATAACACGTCTGCTGCTTTCCCCTCATCCACAGAGCGAGTTATCTCATCATAGAAGGCAATTAGGTTAGTCAGGCATGACTTGCCCTTGGTGAATCCATGCTGTCTGTACCTGATCACTTTCTTCTCCAAGTGCATCAGAATTGATTCCTTGAGGACCTGCTCCATGATTTTTCCAGGCTGAGGTGAGGCTGACTGGCCTGTAGTTCCCTGGATCTTCCTCCTTCCATTTTTAAAAGATGGGCACTACATTAGCCTTTTTCCAGTCATCCGGGACCTCCCCTGATCGCCATGAGTTTTCAAAGATAATGGCCAATGGCTCTGCAATCACATCCGCTAACTGCTTTAACACCCTCGGATGCAGCGCATCCGGCCCCATGGACTTGTGCTCGTCTAGCTTTTCTAAATAGTTCTGTACCTCTTCTTTCTCCACCGAGGGCTGGTCACTTCCTCCCCATGCTGTGCTGCCCAGTGCAGTAGTCTGAGAGCTGACCTTGTTCATGAAGACAGAGGCAAAAAAAGCATTGAGTACATTAGCTTTTTCCACATCCTCTGTCACTAGGTTGCCTCACTCATTCAGTAAGGGACCCACACTTTCCTTAACTTTCTTGTTACTAACATACCTGAAAAAACCCTTCTTGTTACTCTTAACATCTCTTGCTAGCTGCAACTTCAAGTGTGATTTGGCTTTCCTGATTTCACTCCTGCATGCCTGAGCAATATTTTTATACTCCTCCCTGGTCATTTGTCCAATCTTCCACTTGTAAGCTTCCTTTTTGTGTTTAAGATCAGCAAGGATTTCACTGTTAAGCCAAGCCGGTCGCCTCCCATATTTACTGTTCTTTCTATACATCAGGATGGCTTGTTCCTGCAACCTCAATAAGGATTCTTTAAAATACAGCCAGCTCTCCTGGACTCCTTTTCCCCTCATATTATTCTCCCAGAGGATCCTGCACATCAGTTCCCAGAGGGAATCAGTCTGCTTTTCTGAAGTCCAGGGTCTGTATTTTGAGGCTCTCCTTTCTTCCTTGTGTCAAGATCCTGAACTTGACCATCTCATGGTCACTGTCTCCCAGGTTCCCATCCACTTTTGCTTCTCCTACTAATTCTTCCCTGTTTGTGAGCAGCAGGTCAAGAAGATAGACTCATAGACTCTAAGGTCAGAAGGGACCATTATGATCATCTAGTCTGACCTCCCGCATGATGCGGGCCACAAAAGCTGACCCACCCACTCCTGGAATAATTCTCTCCCTTGACTCAGCTGTTGAAGTCCCCAAATCATGATTTAAAGACTTCAAATCGCTGAGAATCCTCCAGCAAGCGACCCCTGCCCCATGCTGTGGAGGAAGGCGAAAAACCTCCAGGGCCTCTGACCCTGGTTGGTTCCTCCAGCACTTGCACCAGGAAATTGTCCCATACGGTTTTCAAAAACTTCCTGGATTGTCTGTGCACCGCTGTATTGCTCTCCCAGCAGATACCGGAGTGATTGAAATCCCCCATGAGAACCAGGGCCTGTGATCTAGTAACTTCTGTTAGTTGCTGGAAGAAAGCCTCGTCCACCATATCCCCCTGGTCTGGTGGTCTATAGCAGACTCCCACCACGACATCACCCTTGGTTGACTTGCTTTGGTAGATGCAGTGGGAATGTAGACACAGCTCTGCCCCATCAAGCTGTGCTCACTGTGATTGGAGCTGGAGAGTGGTGTTATGCCAGTACCCTCCAAAGCTGAAGTATCAATAAGCATTTCTCATTTAAAGTTTCTATGGAAATAAGGGAAGGTGTCTTGTCGACCCTGATAGTCCTCCAGCTGCTGTCTCACAATGCCCCAGTCCCTGTGACAGTGACCATTCTGCTCACAACTATAAACTCCGCTGCCCAGGATTCACAAAGAGCAGAAGCCCTCTGCCCCCCTTTTAAAAACTGTGTGTTTTTTGAAATGCCATTTCCTGGTTCACCTCTGTGGTGAACACATCTAGCAGCTGACCTTTGTTTGCATCCAACCAAACATGGGTCCATGCACGCAGAGAGGTACTAGATGCACTTCTGCTAGGAGCAGACAGGAAGGATTAGATCCCTTGGGCCTGTGAGAAGAAGAGGCTGTGCAAGGACAGGTATGGAACAGCTGTAGAAATGTGGACAGCTACGAGCAGATTGCATGGAGGACACAGGCAGAAGGAAAGGATCAGTAGCAGTGCTGCATGAAAGTGAAGATACTTTGCCAGGGACATCATGTGGCAAGGAAGGGCAACTACAAATCTAGTGCTGAACCACAGACCTGCTGCTTTTACAACGAACTGCATGCCATACTTGGAGTGACCCCACCAGCACCCAGTGGATACCTCGGAAGAGCCTGAGATGGAGACCCCTGCTCTGAACAGCGAGGGGAGAGAGGAGATGAGGTGGGGGACTCCAACCATACTGTGAGCCAGGACCTCCATAGAAGTCTAGCGTGTCTTGCCAGGCAAGTGTGGATGAGCCCACTGATGAAGGGGATGGGAGATTGGGTAAGTGTGTGCTGCATTTTTCCTTACAATGTTTTATTTGCTTTTCCTTCCTCTCCTCTTCCCCCTCTGCCCTTTACAGATGGCCCCTGTCCCATCCCAAAGTGTATGAGACAAAAGTATTGACAATTGTCATTGTTTTAGTAGTATACTGTGAGAAATTTAAAAAGTTAGGAAGCAAATTTGAAATAAATACCTGAACAGTACTATGGCAGGCCAATTTCACGATCCACATCAATTCAGTGTCCTGTGTTTGGGTAGAGGTAGAGTCAGCATCTGCTTCTGTTGGGCTAGGTGAGGAGCCATGTGGCACACCTTGTTTATGTGAATAGGGATGTCCATTTTATCTTCCTGAGAGTTCTTGATGGCACTTTCATGGAGATACTCAGAAACCTATGGGAGACGATTGCAAAGGATGGCAGTCTTGTTTCTTCCTCCACAGTAGGACACTTTCCCATGCCACTCTGTGATGTATTCAGTTGGTACCATTGCAGGAAACAGGCTAGCAGCATATGGGCCCACGTGGCTTCAGGATGCCAGTAGCAACTGTGTTCTTTGTGCTTTTGTGACCCTCAGGAATAAGAAAAACAAAATTCATTGCCTGTGGGGGGGGAAGTGCCAGTGATTGTCATATACTCATACCTATGGAATAGGGGCTCAAATTTTATAAATTAATGCAACAGAAAATTTGCCCCGCTGTCCTCCATGCCAAGCCATATTCACCATAGTTGGAGCTTAAGGGTGGTGCTATTCTGAGGTTCTCCAAAGCTGAAGTATCAACAAGCATGTCTCATTAAGTTTCAAAACACCCTTCCCTTATTTCCATAAAAACTTTTATTTTTCTCTTTCTGTTGTGTGCATCTAATGCTGCATCTTATCTGTTGTTTTTTTTTTTATCAGCAACTTTTGACATGGTGGCTTTGAGGGGTGCCCCTTCACGCCCGCAGTACATCTGACACTGATGAAGAGGGAAAGGGCTAGGAGAGAACATGTTCCATGAGATCCTACAAGCCAGTGTTGCAGCAGACTGTGAACAAAGAGCTTGGAGGGCCAATGTGACTGAGAGGATGGAGAAAGGACAGAGAGGACAAGAAAGCAAAAGGCCTGAGTCTTCTCAGGGACCAAACACACATGCTGCAGATCCTAGTTGACCTACAGATCCATCAGCTTTTGCACTCCTTGGAGAACTCTGTGGTTGTTGCTCCCTGCATCCCCCAACATATCTCATGACATAGCATCCTTGCCGCTACCACTTCATGCCAAGGGACAACAAGGGAAACCAGAGCTTCACATATGCTGACCTATGAAAACCACAGATTGGTGTATGTGTAGCCAGAGTGGATTATCTTGGACTATCTTTTTGTTTAAACAAATGGAAGTAAATGTTTACTTCCTTTTCAGTAGGAATTTTAAAAGTTTGATCCCATTATGTTAAGTGCTTATAACATTGTATGTGTTTGATTTTGCGCACTCAATTTTTGTAGTCAAAGTTGTATTTTTGGAGAATCAAAATACCTTTATTAGTTCACAACAGATATTACAAAATACATAGTGGCAGTCAAGAAACCGAACAGTATTTATAAATCTTCAAGTACCATACAATTCATATCAGCAGGCAAAGCCCTGAAGTATTTATAATTTGCAGCAGGCCCAACAGAATAGATACCAGCAGGCAAAAACCAAAAAAAACATTATTTAAATTACATAAGACAGGCTCTACCTCAAGCCAGCAAGAGAGCACACTACCTTGGCTGATTGTGAAAATGAACTTTTAAGTATCCCTCAAATGCAGGGTTCTCAAACTTCATTGCACCGTGACTCCCTTCTGACAAAAAAAATTACTACACGACCGAGGGGGAAAGGGGACCGAAGCCTGAGTCCGCCCAAGCCCCACCATCCCGGGCGGGGGGACCAAAGCCCAAAGGCATCAGCCCCAGGTGGGGGGCCTGTAACCTGAGCCCCATCACCCAGCGCTTTAGCCCAGGGTGATGGGGCTTGTGTTTTGAGCCTGGGCGGTGGGGCTCAGGGTTTGGCCCCAACAAGTCTAATGCCAGCCCTGGTGACACCATTAAAATTTTTTCGGGCCCCCCAGCAAGGGCGGACGGGGGGGGAGATGGGACTTGGGCTTTGTACCGGCTCCCCCCCCCCTTGTTGGCCCTGGTGTTGCGACCCACTTTGGGGTCCTGACCCATAGTTTGAGAACTGCTGCTCAAATGAATATCTCCACATTGTACTCTTCTAAATAGCCCTGGCATCTGGCTGTTCAAATTCTGCGAGAGCCGCTCCCCCTCACCCCCTCCTCCCTGGTGGGCAGATTCTCCCACTTTGTTTCACATAAACTATGCAGCGCACAACATACAGCTATAATATTGTGATGTTTTTCTTGCTGTGAGTAAACAATGTCAGTGACCCTTCAATCTACTAAAAGCACCTTCCACAGTCTTTCTCCACCTACTAAGCTAGTAGCTGAATCTTTCCTAGGCACTATCCAGATGACCAGCATATGGCTTCATGAGCCAGGGGAGCAAGGAATAGGCTGGGTCCTCCAGAATCACTATTGGCATTTCCCCATCACCTCCAGCTGCTCAGGAAAGAATGTCCCTGCATGCAGCTTTCTGAACAGTCTCATGTTCTTAAAGATGCAAGCATCATGTACCTTCCCTGACCTATCTATAGTGATGTCCGTGAAGCATCCTCAGTGATCCACTAGTGCAGTGGTTCCCAAACTGGGGTTCGTGAACCCCTGGGGGTTCACGAAATGTTACAGGGGGTTCTCGGGGGGGGGGGGGGGGGGGGGGGAGTGGGAAATCCCTAATGGTGGACAGAGCTGTCCCTAGGGACCCCAGACAGCACGGGGCTAGCAGCCTGAAGCCCCTGGACTTCCAAGAGCTAAGCAGATCAAAGGAAGCCTATCTATCATACTGAGGAAATTTAAACTTCAAGACTCCTTATAAGAAATGGAAAAGGGAGGTGGATATTTTTTGCTGTTTTTAAAATTAAATAGGCCGCTAGTATTGTTTTCAAAATTATTATAAAGAACAAGTTTAAGCTTTGTTGTAATGTGTGTTGTTTGCCTGGACAACTCAAGACTCTTTGAGTTGGCTTCTTAAATACCTTCATGCTGTTTCAAATCTGATACTCCTTGATGAAACATAGGAGCTTTGTCTTATAACAGGCTTATTCAAAGTGATACAAGCTACGGAAGTGAGATCTTGGAAGAGTGTTGCCATTTTCATAATGTAATAAAAATAGTGTAATTATAAATAATAAATAATAGTGTGTAATAAGCATGTCATAAAAACAGATTTTATATTTCCAAGATCATTGCTTTTATAATTTATACTCAGGTAAAGGAGAAAATATTCATTTTTAGGAGGGTGTTCGTAAGACTTGACATTTTAGTGAAAGGGGTTCACAGGTTGTTAAAGTTTGGGAACCACTACACTAGTGCTTACATAACTCTGGAAAAGTATCCCTTTATGTTGATGTTACTAAGTAGCCAGGTGGGCTGGATTCACAATAGGGATATGCATTCAGTCTGTTACCCCACTGCTGCAAATCTATTCAATATTTCTTGCACATTGCTGAGAGTAACAGTCCTGCATAACGGGAGACTATTAATGGTCCTACACACTTGTATGACAATGGCTCTCATAGGTTTTTCAACTCCAAAATGATTTCCCACTGACTGATAGCAATCCAAAGTGTGATCACCATGTGCTTCTCCACTGTCAAAGCAGGTCTCAGTTGGTGTCTCTTCATTGGAGGGCTGGGGCGAGCTCAGCACACAGATCCAGAAACATGACCTTTTGCATCTGAAAGTTCTGCAGCCACTGCTTCTGGTCCCAAATCTCCATTGTGATGTGATCCCACCAGTCAGGGCTTGTTTCTTGGCCCAGAAGTTTCGCTCCACTGCCTGCAGCTGCTCCATGTAGCCACCAGCACCCTGGAACTTTTTTTTCGCTGTAGCCTCATGTTCCTCATTGTGAGCCTGAAGGTGTGCAAATATAGGACAATTGTGCAGCCTGAGCCTCGTGAGCCTGACCCTGGCCAGCTGTGGTTTCTTTATCCCAGTATAGATATAGTCTATCTCTGCCTCTGCCACAGAGTTCGTGTATGATACGAGGGAAATCACTTAAACCAAACCTTTTCAGAGTTGTTCACTAATTGTATGTTCTTTGTGGTCTGGGTGATCCGGGGCCTGATTTGGAGAAGTGCTGAGCACTCACAACTGCAGCTGAAATCAGTGGGAGCTGTGCTTTGATATGGACAGTGCTATATAATGCTAATTTCTCTGAAAAATTAGGTCCTACGTGACTGGGTTTGGGGAGCCCAAAATTAGTGGATTCTTTTTACCTTAATCTCTGTGCCTCAGCTCTTCATGTGTAAATGGGGGAAAATACCTCTCACCTCACAGGGAAGTTGTGAAGATTGATTAATGTTGATAAAGTACTCCAGATACTATTGTGATAAGCACCACAGAACAGCATATGAGGAAATGCATCATTCTGTCTTCAGAGCAGGGTTTGAATAGTTTGCAGTAAGGAAAGCCTAGGGCTACACATTGAATAATGAGGAGAAAACAAAATATTGAATAGTTGCTTGTTAGTTGTGCACCATCCCTTCTATGCACTGAATGAGGCAAAGGTCCTGTGGAAGAAAATGTCGTCATGTAATTAAAGATTATTACAAAGCATTTGTGCATGGGGACTGAATTAAGGTTGCATAGTGCATGACTTCGCACCCTTAATGTTCATTTCATGTAGCTTTTGGTGTGTAATACTTCATATATACTCCATATTTAATGTATTGTGTCTAGGTGGAAGGCCACTTCCTATTTTTTTTTAAGAGTTGTTATTTGGGATCATTATTTCAAAAGCTAACTTCTATAACCATTACTTGTTTATTTGTATAGCGGTTGCCTCATTGTGCTAGGTATTGTACACATGTACCGATGTGATCTATGTTTTTCCTCTCCCTTTGCTTCTGTATGTTTTAAATTAGCAGTCACCTACTACAGGACAGGCTCAACAAAGAAAATAACAGAACACCACTGGCCATCACATACAGCCCCTAGCTAAAACCTCTCCAGCACATCATCAACCTATCCTGGAAAACAATCTCACTCTCACAGACCTTGGGAGGCAGACCAGTCCTCGCTTACAGACAGCCCCCCCAACCTGAAGCAGATACTCATCAGCAACTACACACCACAGAAACACTAAGCCAGGAACCAATCCCTGTAACAAGCCTTGTTGCCTACTCTGTCCCCATATCTACTCTAGTGCCACCATCAGAGGACCCAACCACATCAGCCACACCATCAAGGACTCATTCACCTGCACATCTACTAATGTGATATATGCCATCATGTGCTAGCCATGCCCCTCTGCCATGTACATTGGCCAAACTGAACAGTCTCTATGTAAAAGAATAAATGGACACAAATCGGACATCAGGAATAGTAACCTACAAAAGCCAGTAGGAGAACACTTCAAGCTCCCTGGACATTCTATAACCAATTTTAAAAATAGCCATACTTGAACAAAAAAACTTCAAAAACAGACCTCAAAGAGAAACTGCAGAACTAAAATTCATTTGCAAATTTAACACCATTAATTTGGGCTTGAATAGGGACTGGGGGTGGCTGGCTCACTACAAAAGCAACTTTTCCTCTCCTGACATTAACACCTCCTCATCAATTATTGGGAGTTGACTACATCCACCCTGATTGAACTGGCCCTGTCAACACTGGTTCTCCACTTGTTAGGTAACTCCCTTCTCTTCATGTGTCAGTATAATAATGCCTGCATCTGTAATTTTCACTCCATGCATCTGAAGAAGTGGGTTTTTTAACCCACGAAAGCTTATGCCCAAATAAATCTGTTAGTCTTTAAGGTGCCACCGGACTCCTCGTTGTTGTTTGTTTTTAAAATTAGATTGTAAGCAGGGGCATGCTTTTCTTTTTTTCCAGTTGTTTGTATTACAATAGTGCCTAGACGCTCCAGTCAGGATCAGAGCCCCACTGTGCCAGACACTGTACACACACATAATAAGAGACAGTTCCTTCCCTGAAGAGTTTATACCCTAAGTTGTTGCATTTTTGATAATAAGACTATGACAAGACCCAGTCTCAGAATACAGATTACTGAATTTAATATCTTAAACCTCTCAGATTTATAATTTTACTGTGCTTTTAAATTTATTTGAAGTTAATTAAAGCTTCCTGAAACATCTGCAGCTGTGGAATCTTCGGAAAAAGTCTATGAGCAGCCATGGGAAAGGCTGATCGTTTATTTTACGTCTTAGCTATGTAAAATGCCATATTATACTAGGCTAAATGCTACAGTTTTTGGACTGATGGTGTTTACTCTTATTTTACTCCTGGGGAAATTCTGCACTACTGCACATGCATAATTAATGAGCTGTGCATATTTTTAATTTTTGCACAGAAAAAAGGGTCTACTGAAATGTTTTTGCAGTTACGCCTTTCGCCCACCAGAGGGTGCTGTGGTGATAGAACACAGCAGCAGCTCCTGGCCAACTAGGGAAGAGAAAGAGCCTGCCTTCTTTGCAGTGCCTGTCAGGCCAGGTCAGGAGACGGGCTATGGGGAGACAGACAGCGTGGGGTGCTGGGGGGATCAGATGGGGCTCATAAGGGCTTGTGGGGGAGGACAGATTGGGTTGGGCTGAATGGGAGTGGAGGCACAGGGCCACAGAGTGAGGGAGGTGCAGGGCCACATGGTGAAGAGGGAGGGGCTGCAGGGCTACATAGGGGCAGTGGGTGGCTGAGTGGGGACACTGACACCGGGGGATATTTCCTGAATCTTCTTTGTTGTCTATATTGTTACAGACATATTTGCTGACAGGTATTTTGAAATAAATGACCAAAAGTAATTGAAACTGGTGTGATTATATTATGTTATATTGACAAATAAAAGTGCAGAATTTTTAATTTTTTGGTGCAGAATTTTTAGTTTTTGGTGCAGAATTCCACCTGGAGTATTATTCGCATTGATAAAGAGTATTTTACTTCAAAGCATACTTTGTTCTCTCTGTTATCTGAAGAGGGAAATAATTGTAATTCCTAGCTTTAGTTCCAGTTTTCTTTTAAGTGACCTGAGAGCTTGTTATATAATGTTTTGGCATGTTAAAGATTTATGGTGACCATAATTTAAGGCATTTTATATGGTGTTTGCAGCATTTGTGTCTGACTAGGTCAGAAATGTTAACATCCTCTTCTTTGAGTAAAGCAAACATACCATCTAGGACCAGGAGAACCTTGAATGGCATATGTACTTAGTGTGTTGATCAAAGTAAATATCTTGTTAGTGACAGCTTTATCATCTAAATTTAAAATACAAACAAAGCAATTTAATTTATTCAATTTTAAGTCTTTTTTAAAATGCAAGGAATTATGTCCAAAAAGTCTTGAATTACATGATTAGATATTATTTTTCCCATAGTTCCTCTGCCTCAGTTGGTGCACTGAATGGATGGTGCCCTGGGAATTAATCAGGGTTGTGTAGTTAGGGAGGCTGGTGTCTGCAGGATCTCTGTCTCATTTGTTGCAGAAGTTGGAAGTTGTGTGGTGAATAAATCAGTGATCACATAATTAGATTGCATCATAATACATATGCCCCAGGGGGCAAGTTAGGGTTGTACAGACAACCTTAATTCTGGCATTTTCTAATTTGTAAGTGCTTTACTCTGCAACCTTAACATTCTTTTAACATAGTTTTTTAGATGTTAAATATCATAGTTAGCTATTTAAGCACAATCATGGTATCTAACATAATATGCTTGGGGTAGAGCTGGCTGAAAAAAGGGAATCCCTTCCAGCAAAAAGTATTGCATTGGTACACAAAGCCAAAAATGCGGAAATTTTCACAGAAAGGGTTTTAAAGAGAACCAAGACAGAATTTTTTTGGCTTCCTCGGTGCCTTTCCAACCCAGCTGCTGGAGAGGCAGAGACCGCTCTCCCACCCCTTGGAGCTAGTCCTTCAGGAAAGCTTTTATCAGTTTCACTGGCAAAAATTGAAATTGAAAAGAGCTTTGCAGGCAAGCTATCAGGCAACTGTCATTTTTTAAAATGAAAACTGAAATTTTTTTTGCAGAAAACTTCAGTTTCACAAAAATGTCTTTTGTCAAAAATCATTCAAATTAAAAAAAAATTTCACCAGCTCTACTTAAGAGCAATGGTTTCTTGTGATAGCTGTAACAGCACATTGGGGGAAAAAACATGTGGGTAACTATATTTCATCATAAAAGAGTAAAATATTAGCGGATTTTCATTATCATGGTAAAGACAGGTGTGTGAGTTGTACTGAGGCAGTTTTGCAAGTTTCATGTAAAACTTCAATACCTGGAAAGAGAATGGAGCAACTAATTAAGCAATCAATTTGCAAACACCAAGAAGATAATAAGGTGATTAGTAACTGTCAGCATGGATTTTTCAAGAACAAATCATGTCAAACCAGCCTAATCGCTTTCTTTGACAGGGTAATAAAGCCTTGTGGATGAGGAGGAGGCAGTAGATGTGGTATATCTTGACTTTAGTAAGCTTTTGATACCATCTCGCATGACCTTCTCATAAACCAACTAGGGAAACCTAGATGAAGCTACTATAAGGTGGGTGCATAACTGGTTGGTTATGTAGTTATCAGTGGTTCACATTAAGCTGGAAGGAGATATCGAATGGGGTCCCACGGGGATCAGTTTTGGGTTCAGTTGTGTTCAATATCTTCATCAATGATTTAGATAATGGCATAGAGAATACACTTATAGGGGGCTTTGGAGGATAGGATTAAAATTCAAAATGATCTGGGCAAACTGGAGAAATGGTCTGAAGTAAATAGGAGGAAATTTAATAAGAACAAACACAAAGTACTCCATTTAGGAAGGAACAATCAGTTGCACACATACAAAATGGGACAGGAATACTGCGGAAAGGGATCAGGGGCTCATAGTGGACCACAGGTTAAATATGAGTCAACAGTGTAATACTGTTGCAAAAAAAGTGAACATCATTCTGGGATGTATTAGCAGGACTGTTGTAAGCAAGATACGAAAAGTAATTATTCCAGTCTGTGCTGATTAGGCCTCAACTGGAGTATTATGTCCAGTTCTGGGTGCCACATTTCAGGAAAGATGTGGGCACATTGGAGAAAGTCCACAGAAGAGCAACAAAAATGATTAAAGGTCCATAAAACATGACCTATGAGGGAAGATTGAAAAAACTGTGTTTGTTTAGTCTGGAGAAGAGAAGGATGAGAGGGGACATAACAGTTTTCAAGTACATAAAAGATTGTTACAAGGAGGAGGGAGGAAAAATTGTTCTTGTTAACCTCTGAGGATAGGACAAGAAGCAAAGGGCTTAAATTGCAGCAAGGGCAATTTAGGTTACACTGGTTACACTGTCCCTCTCCCCAATACCTGCCTGAGGGCTTGGGCAAGTCTACACTACCGGGGAAAGTCAATCTAAACGATGCAATTTGAGTTATGTTAGTAGCATAACTCAAGTCAATGTAGCTTAGATCTACTTACTGCGGGGTCCATACTATGCGATGTCAACAGGAGACGCTCTCCTTACTCTCCTCATTCCGGTGAAGTACTGAAGTCGATGGGAGAGTGATCTGCGGTTGATTTAGAGTAAATCAAGTAGAGTAGCTGGAGCGTCGATCCACCAGTAAGTGGAGACAAGCCCTCAGGCAGACTTGGAGGAAGTGCTATAAATATCCTGATCTAGTTGAGTATGGTGGTGGCTGCTAAACTCACAGTTTCTTCCCTTTTGGGGAGTCCCTTAGCACTCACCTCAATTGCTTTGGTAGAGGATTTGGGCAAGTTATATGTAGTGTATATGTAAGTATAGAGTGCATGTAGCAGAAAGAGAATAGTTGATAATGAATGTTATGAAGGTTTTATCAGCATTAATTCAGAGTGACCTTATTATAAATGAGAGGAACCCACAAATGGGTTGTGTAGTTCATCCCAGATGTGTACATTTCTACTCCAATTTTATTAGAAGACCACTTCTATTAAGAAGCTCATTTTTCTTAATCCTTTGAATGGTTAAACAAGTTTCCCTCTAGTTTTTTTTTGCTACTAACACATTTGTTCATTTGTTTGTTCTTCAGCTCATGAGTGTCTGGACTGTCTATTTGCATGATCTGTTGTTTGCTTCTCTGTGCTATTGTCTACTTGTGAGCTGCTTTGAAGAATAGTCAAAACAACTGTTCGTGTTCAAGTACAATAGAACCTCAGAGTTATGAATGACTCAGGAATGGAGGTTGTTCGTAACTCTGAACAAAACAATCAGAAGTTTACAAGTGAACAGTAGCTTAATGCAGCTTTGAAACTTTACTATGCAGAAGAAAAATGCTGCTTTCCCTTTATTTTTTTAGTAGTTTATATTTAACACAGTACTGTACTGTATTTTTTTTTTTTTTGGTCTCAGCTGCTGCCTGATTGTGTAATTCCAGGTCCAAATGAACTGGAATTCATAGTGTGTGATACACTGGTCAGTTCATAACTCTGGTGTTCGTAACTCTGATGTTCTATTGTACAGCAAAGTTTTGTATTGGGACTCTTGTGGATTATTGTCAAGATAATTTTAGTTACTGAATGATTAACAAGAAGCAAAACAAAGTCGCCCAAGATTTCTGTACTACTTCCTGAAAAATAGATGACAAATTACCATAGTAAAATTGTGCTTTGTATTTATTGGTCATTAAATTTCCTTGCTACAGTAAACTTGAGATTTTTATTCTTACACAGAAAATAGGTTTGGTGTTGCTACACATATCTTATGTTGTTTCAGTACAGTAAGCTGTTCAAATTCATTTAGTGTTCATGCTTCCTTAAAGCAATGTTTTTACAAGTTTAGAGGGTTTATTAAAGTTTGCATTAGATCAATCAATATTACATTAAATGTGTGTGTTTACTGTTGTACAGATTTTCCAAAGTCCCACATGTTTGATTATTTTTTGTTTCACAAATTATTTAGGGTGCTGAATTTTAGTTTTAAGTTGCTTGAAAGCTTACTATAGGCCAGATTCTGTTCATTTGTTTCTGTATTACCCCATTGACTCTAGGGTGGCTGCATGGATGTAAAAGAACAATTTTGCTCTATTTATTTGATGACTGCTTTAAGAACTGTAGATTTGAATGTTTAGATGATAGTCCCTGACCACAGTATTGTAATAATCTTGGTACAAAGTATGCCTTGTAAGATATCAGTTAAAAATTATAATTTGCTACTCAGGATTATCCTGGTAAAATATGTATGGCAATATTGTATGTGAAGTTGTAAGATTCTCCAGTATGATGATGATAACACATGTTCCAAACCCCACAGCTGTGCCCAGGCAGAAGCTAGGCCTGTCCTAAACAAGGAAGGTGCTTGCCTTAATTTGCATTTAAGCAGTAGACAGAGTCATCAGGCAGGGTGGGAAAACAAAGGAAATTCAAACAGGTGGGAAAAAACCCTATCCTTTTATGTAGACTCTTTGTCTCCTGGGTCTCAGCTGGAAATATCACAAAGGAGACTGGAACTATAAAAATGAGGAACAAACTCCCCTTTCTTTCTCTCCCTGCCCATCACATTCTCTGCACCTGAGAAGGCAAAAAGAAACAGCTGTTGGACTTTTGGGGAGGGGTCCTGATCTGAAAAGTTTAGTCAGTAATCTGCTGGAGCATGTGATGAGAGAGTTTTTTAAGTAAATATTAGTAAGCATTTTATCTTTATTTTTCTTGTAACCATTTCTGATTTTTATGCCTCATTACTTATACTCACTTAAAATCTCTTTCGTAAGCTTGTGTTACTGTTTTTATCTAATCCAGCATGTTTAAATTGAAGTGTCTGGGCAACTATTTAGGTAAATAAACTAGCATATGATTCCCTTAATGTCTGGCTCGTCCCTCCAGGATTCACCACTTGATGTGTAGATGGTGCAGCCAGTGACACAACGGCAAGTGACTGATGCTGGTCAATAAACCGTCTCCTCTTGGGAATTCCTAATGACGCCCAAGGGTGGGGTAATGGGACACCCTGGGTGAAGGAAATGTCCCCAGAAAAGTGGATGAGCCAGAATCCTGTTGGCCAGTGGTACCAACACTACTGGGACCAGATCCATTTAGAAAAGGCGCAGTTGTGGATGCGATAATGCGGGTGCTGCTTTCAACTTGTCTTGACCTTCGTCTTGCCATTGAAGTTCTATAGTCCCTGCCAAGAGAGAAGATATAGGGTCTATGGCAATCCCTTCCTTCTTTGTTTTGCTTAGGCTTACAGATTGAGGGTCTGTGCTCAATGGTCACTCCTTTTGGTGGGGAAGGCCCCAGGTGTTTGACAGAAGCTCAGATGCCCAAGTAGGGGAAGGTCTGCTCCTCGCACTTTGGGCTCTTCTCCCACACTACTGTCAAGCACCACTGACTGGCTGTTTTTATTGTGTTTCCTTTCATCTGTCAAGACGTTGGATGGCCATGTAGATTCCCTTAAAGGAATAATGGACTTAATATACTGGTACTCTCCAGGAGAGGGGTGGGCAGTACAGGACATACATTTCTGGGGGAAGATCCGGGAGTAGGAATGTGTTGGGATCACTCTGCAGTATAACCATGGCTAGTGAGATCCAGTGTGTAGCTGGCAGATTGCACTTACACACAGACACTCAGGGTGTGGCCTGCATGCTGCAAGGCTGTTTGTAAGCGGTCCAGGTCGGATCTGTTACAGCAAAGCATTGCAAGGCACTCAAGGTTGCAGGGCAGTGATGACACAGCTCCCTACTAGTTTGAGTTGTGTCCTGGTATGTCATAGTAGCTTTATTTTATAATAGATTTTATGAAAGATGCTATCTTAAATTGTTTTATGAGGTAAGTAATTACAAAAGCTAAAAGTTTAAAAGACAGCTGGCAGATTAATTAAGCTGCATAGACAAGGGATGATTTCAGAAGAGATTTGGAGAGGTATAAGCAAAGGAAAGCTGTTTCAAATGTTCTTGCCTCTTCCTCATTGCTTTGTGTGTATGATTGTGTGTGTCTTGCTACTCTAAGGCCTTGTCTTCATTTACCGGAGGGTCCGGCGGCAGGCAATCGATGTTCTGGGATCGATTCCGGAAGTGCTCGCAGTCGGCGCCGGTACTCCAGCTCGCCGAGAGGAGTACGCGGCATCGATGGGGGAACCTTCCTGCCGCGTCTGGGCCGCGGTAAGTTCGGACTAAGGTACTTCGAATTCAGCTACGTTATTAACGTAGCTGAATTTGCGTACCTTAGTCCGAAGTGGGGACTTAGTGGGGACCAGGCCTAAGAATGCACCTGTGCTGTTGCTTGTGCACAAAACCATTTTCCCAGTAGGAGCGGCAAAGTGAAACTGAGATCTTCTTTAGATGCATTTTGATGTTTCTGCTGTGGAAGCACAATGAACAGGATATACAACAGTACAATCACTATCTTCCCACAGGCATGGTGAAATGTTGTATTTCCCTGCAGTTAAATGCCTTAGTCATAATTACTGGGGCTGCTGCACCTCTCTCAGTCAGGAGGAAATACAATTAGTTCAAAATTTGTGTACTAGGGTGTAGAGAACTAACGACATGAGAAAATAGTCTACTAATTCCTAATCAGGATTTAAGGAACAAAAGAAGAAACTGGTTCCAAATAATCCATCCCAGGATTGATAGTTGCCTTAATGGATTATTAAAGGAGGTGAGAGAAACATAGATGAACTATGCTCATGAGAGGGAGAAACAGAGGGCTTGTCTCCACAAAGACTTAATGCACAGCAAGCTGGGTTGTGAATGTACAATATACTAGCCTGCTGTGTGTGCTGTCTGTGTGGACCCTGCACTAAAAGTTCCATAGTGTTCTTTGACATACTGCTGTTAGAGATTTGCTGACCGGAAACCAAGATAGACAGTATTGAAAGCAAAGGTTTGCCCTGTCTCTGGTTGTCTACACTTAAAAATTTTAATGCCATATCAGTGCCAACCTAAGCCCTGGTGTAGACCTAGCTAGATTGACAGAAGATTCATAGATTCTCCACTCGGGAGCGGATTACTTAAAGTGATGGAAAAACTTCTTCCATAACTGTAGGAAGCATCTACAGCAGGAGTCAGCAACCTTTCAGAAGTGGCGTGCCATGTCTTCATTTATTCACTCTAATTTAAGGTTTCGCGTGCCGGTTTTAACATTTTTAGAAGGTCTCTCTCTATAAGTCTTTATTATATAACTAAACTATTGTATGTAAAGTAAACAAGGTTGTTAAAATGTTTAAGAAGCTTCATTTAAAATTAAATTAAAATGCAGATCTTATCAGTTTAGTGCAGTGGTTCTTAACCTGGGGTGCACACACCCCCTGGGGAGTGCGAGATACCCTTTCTGGGGGTGCAAGATACGCAAGATTTTTTTAGAAGGTAAATCATCGAAAACACAAATTAAGCACAGGCACATAAGTACAGCTACTTTGTTTCATAAAACCTATGTATTAACATTATACATGTTTTAACGATTACTGTAATATATAAAGTTTTTAAGTTTTCAAGTTTTTAAGCTACTTGTAGTGTAATTTTTTATAAGGGCTGCAGCGCTCTGGGACCAGGCCAGGAGCAGAGCCCTGGACTGGCTGCCGGTACCCCAGGCCAGCAGGAGGGCTGAGCAGGGCCGGAGGCCCGGACCCCGGCTGGCAGGGGGCAGGGCGGCTGGAACCCCAGACCGGTGGCGGGCTGAGCGACTCATCCCGCTGCCTGTCTGGGGTTCCGTCCGCCGGCCCCGCTCAGCTTCTGCCGGCCGGGGGTTCCATTCACTCAGGCTGGCAGCAGGTTGAGTGGGGCCAGCGGCTGAGACCCCGGCTGGCAAGGGGCCGGCAGACGGAACTCCAGATTGTCAGCGGGCTGAGTGGGGCCAGTGGACAGAACACCAGATTGGCGGCGGGCTGAGCGGCTCAGCCCGCTGCTGGTCTGGGGTTCCATCCGCCAGCTCCTGCCAGCCGGGGTCCTGGCCGCCGGCCCCACTCAGCCTGCTGACGGGTGGGGGTTCCGTTCACTCAGGCCGGCAGCAGGCTGAGCGGGGCCGGTGGCCGGGACCCCGGCTTGCAGCAGCATGCCAGTAAAAATCGGCTCGCTTGTTGCCTTTGGCACGTGTGCCACAGGTTGCTGACCCCTGATCTACAGTATACTGCTGCAGCTATGCCACTGCAGCACCGTTGTGTGGACATGGCCTAAAATGCATGAAAAGAATGTGGCCAGAGACTTGTGTTCTTCTGGTTGAACAAGATCCCTGTATGTGATGGGTTATTTGTTCTTGGTTATTTTCTGAACCAAGGGCTCCTGTACACTTTCTCTCCGAATGCTCAGATTCTGGCTGTGTCAGTTACCCCAGTAGTGTGTGTTATGCAGAAGCTAAAGGGCAGAAAGAAGTGTTTGAAATTGTATCACTTCTCCTTGGCAAATGTACAGATTAAAAATGAATAAAGAAGTCATGCTAAAATTTTGTGGCTAGTTATTTCACAGTGCATAAAATTTAAAGGCAACATAATTAATGCAAATAAAAACTTCAGATATATCTGAATTTCTTTCCAGCATTAAGACAGAATTGCCACCAAGCTGTGTGGCTGATTTTTGCATTTAAATCCATCAAGTACAGAAGGAAAGTTCTGAAAGAATAAGAATCTGTTATATTTGTCTTTCATGTTAAGTGTATGTCTAGTCTTTGTTTTGGGAACTGCTTCATGAAATGCTGGGTTTCTTTTTTGCAGTTGCTGAAACTGAAAGGAATAGAGGAGCCAGTACTTTAATTTTGCATGGAGCTTTTGGAAAATTACTGCAATGCTGTAAATCAGAACCTCAGTTAAGTTCGGTGAGTGTCTATGGATATTTTCATTATCCTGACCATATAAGGAGTATAAAGAGTTACTCATGCATTGGGATTTAGACTTGTAATTTACAACATTGAGACAAGACTCTACCATTTAGCCCAAAAATCTTGTGATCTAATTGATCGATAGGTTTTTATATAAACATTATTTTTCCCATAGATGTTTGTTTATTTTAAGCAATTTTATAAATCAATTCCTTCCATTACTTTTGGGTTAAATAGTTTTGTATGCCCTATAGGGATTTCATTCAATACCTTCTCTACTAGGTTTGAATAGAGTACTTCGTCCATAGTTTAGCAGGAGCATAGAATAAAATTTCCATATTGGTTTCACACTAGTTCTGCTGTTCATGGTAGTACCACTGGGGAAGTGCTCTAGGAGCCTCGTAAAATATGGGGTACCCTCAGTCCTATGCTAAACTGAAACCCCTGCATCCTTGATCTATTTTTTTATTTAGTTTGAATATGTTTAGTACTGGATTTTGAGACCAGCTTAAGGAACTAAATTCACCAGGACTAAAGATTTGACTCAGTGTGCACTGGTATGGACTGATGAGGATACCAGTCATTTTTTTCATTCTTTGCTGCTCCAATCTATGAATTACAAAGTAAAATTGACAATATCTCTGGTACCTTAGTTGAAGGGATCTGAAATCTTGACAGTTTCACTTTGCTGCTGGCATGTGTAGCAGAGCTGTAAGAAGGGGAAAGAAATTGGGCAGGGGGGGAGTAAACAAGAAGTAAGGAAAATGTGCTGCTGGGGAAGTAAGAAGGATCATAATATTTAGTGAAGAAACAAGGATAGAAAAATGTGAAAAGACTGAGCAAGGAAGACATTGGAGGGGGTGAGGGTAAAGATAAAGAAACAGCTGCAGTAGTATGAGTGGGTATCCTAATGTTCTTGCCTCATCATTATTTTCCTGCCACTGAGTTCTGAAAGAAGCCTAGCTCAGAATGGGAGGCATATCTATTTTGTGATAGCCACTAGAGTATCATATATCAATGAAATGTTACCGCTGCCATGTACAACACCTAATTTTCTTTGAAATATATGTTTAAAAAAGCCACATAGAATCCTTTATGCCCTCATAGTATTTCCAATATATCAGGCACCTGTTTTAATTAATCTCCTTTGAAAAGACATTACTGTAAGGTTGTTTACTTTTCAAAGTTTCTGTCATGAATGAAGGTACTGAGGTGAAAATTCAGAATCTATTTGCGTATTTCACCATTGCTAGGTTCATCATTGGTGCTATGAAGTCTTTGCTTTTTAGAAATCTTTTCTTATTTGAATACTTTTGACCTGCTTTAAATCTCAGTATTAACATGCTTCACTAAAAATATGCATGTTCCCTACAATCCTTTACTGTTGCCAGCTTCAGGGAGGTGGAAGAATATTATAAGGCATAAATTAACAGTGAGAGTAGCTAACCATTGGAACAACTTTCCAGTGGTTGTGGAGGATTCTCCATCACTGACAATAATTATTTCTGGGAAGTTCTTTGGCCCTTTGTTATGCAGGAAGTAAAACAAGATGATCATGTTCCCTTCTGGCCTTTGAATTTATGAATGTATAAAGTAGGGTGAATAAAAATTATTTAAAAATTAAAACAGTTTTTGAAGTGTACATAATGGATTTTAATTTACGTTTTTAAATTTGAAGTAATTGTAATTTACATAATATTGGTTTGCTTCTTTCCATTTTATAGTCTTTAAGTTGCTAAAATAGACATTTTATATTTGTTTCTTTAGTTTCCTAATTTTTAGTCAGACTTTAGATTTTATAGAGTTTTTTCTAAATTTCACATCTAAAATGCTTGTCTGCTGAAAAAAACAAGTCTAGGGCCTCACTGCCATCTTTACTGTGCGAACAACACAAACAGCCCCTGCTATATTTGCAACCAACACATCAAACTTTGTCAATAAAGTTGAAATGCTTCAACTGGACTTTAGTCCTCCACCAGGGTTGAAGTCAATGGGACTTGTACTCCGAAGGTCATTTAGGTGCCTTTGAAACTCTCAGCCTCAAATGCCTAAATATGAGCATAGGAGCATGTTAAGCGCCTTGTTTTTAAACTCTGCCGTGCGTGTGTGTGTACGTATACGTGTATATATAAGTTCATAGTAATTTTGTTAGTATTCTGAAAGTCCAAGCCTTTCATTGTTTGCACTGAAGTAATTTTATTTTGAAGTGATAACATTTTATGCCACAAAGTAGTTTTCAATAAACCTTTAGCCTGTGATGCTGCAAATGCTTGTGCTTAAATAAGACTACTCATGCACGTGTTTAATTTTAAGTCAATTTTCATAAGTAAAGTTATGTATCTGCTTAGATGTTTGCAGGATCTGAGCTTTAATTTTCAGTATTTTGTTTTTTGCCCATTGCAGTTTTATAAAATTCAAATAAGAGACCCTACTAGTAGTGACATTTTTTTTTCAAAATAATAGCATTTATAATTTAGTTTATTAAAAATGTTAGTCCGAAGTTGCAATGGCAGAGATCTTTAAATTAATTTTATAAATCCTCAACCTGATTTTAAACCAGTGGTTTTAAAAAAAAGTCAAGTTGTTTAAATAATTTAGATTGCCGTGTTTTAAATCACTCTGCTGTAAACAGCAGAGCTGTGGTAGAGTAATGAATATATTTGATTCTTTTGGATCACAACATCTTTGCATCAGACATTTAATTTTTTCAAAAATACGTATAACTGAAAAATATAATGTATTTGCAGCACCATAGTTAACAAAAACAATGCATGAATAAAGTAAAAATATAACTATATTTTGCCAAAAAGTTAAGCAAAGAGTTGTATCACACTTTGTTTATAGCCATTAAAATAGAGAGCAGCAACTTGGCTAACCACCTGTAACAAAGCAATTATTAGTATAGTTGTGTGCAAACACTGTAGTAAGCTTTAACATTAGAAAGTTTCTTGGAAGAGGAAAAAGCGTCCATTAAAAATGAAGAGTAATGTTGTTGGAAAGTGTAAATAAAATTCTAACATCCCTTAATAGCTTATTTTAAGTTCTTGTCTACACTACAGAGTTTTGTCGACACAAGTTAAGCCAACAATCAAAAATCGGTATAATTACATCGCCTGTGCATGTTCACACAACACTTCTTCTGTTGGCAGAGCATGTCCACAGCTGGTGCTCTAGTATCGACAGAGAGAGCAATGCACTGGGTAGCTATCCCACTGTGCTTCTCACCACCTTCTGCAGCTAGGAGTTGTGGGAAGGCGGAGAGAATCACAGTGCATCATGGGTGCATGCTCAATGTCCCATTATGCAGTTCTTTCTGCCCCAGCATTCCATGGGCTTCCCACTGTTTCACAGCATTTTTCAACATCCCCTGTTTACTGTGCGCCTGCCATCTCTGCCTGAAAGGATGGATCACACATTGCTTTCTAATATTGTGTTCAGTGTTATGAACACAAAGTGGGTGGTCATGCAGTATATCATGAGCTCCAAATCTGAACAGGAATCAGAGTTTCCTGACCTTCTGTGTGCCATAAAAAGAAACAAGACCAGATTACGGATTGGCCTTCACGGAGTAGCCGAACATGATGGACTGTCGCTTTTGGGCTCAGGAAACAAGCACTGAGTGGTGGGATTGCATTATTATGCAGGTCTGGGATGACAAGCAGTGGCTGCAGAACTTTAGGATGCAGAAAGTCACCTTCTAGGAACTGTGCAGAGCTTGCGCCAGCACTGTGATCCAAGGACACCAAAATGAGAGCTGCCCTCAGTGGAGAAGCGGGTGGTGATCGCTTTGTGGAAGCTGAAGACTCTAGACTGCTAACACTCGGTCGCAAATCAGTTTGGAGTCAGGAAGTCAACCATTGGGACTGCAGTAATTCAAGTGCGCAGGGCCATTGATTGCATCCTGCTACAAAGGACCGTGACTCTTGGACATGTGCGTGAAATATTGGATGGCTTTGCGGCAATGGGATTCCCTGACTGCCGCAGGGCGATAGGTGGCATGCATATTACAATTTTGACCCCGGACCATCTTGGGATGGGGTACATCAATAGAAAGGGGTACTTCTCTATGGTATTGCAGGCACTTGTGGATCACTGCAGGCGTTTCACTGACATCAGTGTGGGGTGGTCCAGGAAGGTGCATGACGTATGCATTTTCAGGAACACCGGCCTGTATAGAAAGCTCCAAACAGGGGCTTTCTTTCCAGACCAGAAGATTCCAGTGGGGGATGTTGAAATGCCCACAGTGATCCTGGGAGACCCAGCATACCTCTTAATCCCATGGCTCATGAAGCCTTACATGGGAAACTGGGACAGCAGCAAGGACTGCTTCAACAATAGGCTGAGCAGGTGCAGAATGACCATAGAATGGGTCTTTTGCAGTTTAAAAGTGTGTTGGTGCTGCCTTTATGGCAGGTTAGACCTAAATGAGGGAAATATTCCTGTGGTCATAGCAGCCTGCTGCACACTCCATAATATTTTTGAGGCTAAGGGTGAAAAGTTTCCCCTGGGGTGGAGCATGGAGGTGGATTGTCTGACTGCTGGGGGAAGGAGGGAGTGTGCTCGCATGTGTTCTGCCTGGAGCGTGATTAGGGACTTCAGCATCTCTGTTTGCTCCTCCATCACTTATCTGCTCCTGGCCTTTTACAGTGTGCTCCTCACTCTCCTTTCTGTCCTGCCATTCTATTTTAAATTTGCCTTTCAAGGTCTCTCTCCGCTCCCTGCATTCTCTTTTTTTCAGCCTCTGAGGATTGGAGCACCTCTCAGAACATGTCCTCCTTGCTCCATCTTGATTGCTTCCTTATTTTGCAAAGACACTCCACCGGTGTGTAGGGGGTTCCTCTGAAGGCCGCATCTGCAGAAGCACAAGAAACTACACAGAAGCATGATTGTTAGTTCACACACAGCATTGAATCATTATAGTAAAATACACCTCTTTTTACATACGAATCACTTTCTCTCTGTCGCTTGACAAGCACACGTCTCGGCAAACCTCCTAAACATGGTGAGTGTGGCCCAGGGAGGTAGGGTGGAGGTTTGAGGGTTCAAGATGAGGCAAAGGGTAAGGGGATCACTGCAGGCCATTAGGGACAGTATTGTAAAAATCTACCACCATTTTCCACAGGCAGGGGTCATTGAAGCCGATATCTCACTTGTGACGGTAAGCAAGTGTGCATCTCCTGCACTTGTGCGGCTTCAGACCATGTGCTGCTCACCTGTGTGCTGCTTTAATCCCTGCACAAGTGACTGCTGATTGGCGTGGGAAAGTTTCCTACAATGAGGGAAGGAACAAAGCGGTTCTGCCAAGGAACCTTCAGCACAGGATTGGGAGTACCTGCAGGAAAGTTTCCTAGAGATCTCTCTGGAGTATTCCCGTGAAATCTTAGTGAACATTAACACACTGTTCTGCCACACTGCTTAGCTGCACAAGGGACTGTGAAGTCTTGTAAATTTCTATCCCTTCATCCACTTCTAGAATTTACAGAGCAAAGGATAGTTCTACCTCATATAACTGAGCAGCATCTACTCAAAAAGATCACTTACCAGGGCTCTCCTCTCCTGCATCATGCGTGCCAAGAAATTGACTGCTGGGACTGGCTAGACCCCTCTGGAATAGAAAAGAGGTCTTGACTTGCCGTGCCACCAGATGGCCCTGCTGTGTGCTCCACATTGTCCTCCAACTTGACCTCCTCCTCCATGACTTCATCCTCTGGATTGAGTCCACTGTCCACTACCTCCAGCCCCACTGAAGTATCCACAAGGCTCTTGGTGGTGGAGTGGGGTCATCACCAAAGATGGCATCCCGCTCCTTATAGGAGCAGCAGGTCTTCAGCATAGCACCAGAGCGATGTTTTGCCTCCCTTACTTTCTGATATGCCTGCCTTAGTTCCTATATCTTTGCACAGCATTGATCATAGAATCATAGAAGATTAGGGTTGGAAGAGACCTCAGGAGGTCACCTAGTCCAACCCCAACTAAATCATCCCAGCCAGGGCTTTGTCAAGCTGGGCCTTTAAAACCTCAAAGGATAGAGATTCCACCACCTCCCTGTATAACCCATTCCAGTGCTTCATCACCCTCCTAGTGAAATAGTTTTTCCTAATATTCAACCTAGACCTCCCCCACTGCAACTTGAGACCATTGCTCCTTGTTATGTCATCTGCAACCTCTGAGAACAGCCTAGTGCCATCCTTTTTGGAACCCCCCTTCACGTAGTTGAAGGCTGCTATCAAATCCCCTCTCATTCTTCTCTTCTGCAGACTAAATAAGCCCAGTTCCCTCAGCCTCTCCTCATAAGTCATGTGCCCCAGCCCCCTAATCATTTTCATTGCCCTCCACTGGACTCTCTCCAATTTGTCCACATCCTTTCTGTAGTGGGGGGCCCCAAAACTGGACACAGTACTGCAGATGTAGCCTCACCAGTGCCGAATAGAGGGGAATAATCACTTCCCTCGATCTGCTGGCAATGCTCCTACTAAGGCAGCCCAATATGCTGTTAGCCTTCTTGGCAACAAGGGCACAATGTTGACTTATATCCAGCTTCTTGTCCACTGTAATCCCTAGGTCCTTTTCTGTAGAACTGCCACTTAGCCAGTCGGTCCCCAGCCTGTAGAAGTGCATGGGATTCTTCCATCCTAAGTGCAAGACTCTGCACTTGTCCTTGTTGAACCTCATCAGATTTCTTTTGGCACAATCCTCCAATTTTTCTAGGTCACTCTGGATCCTATCCCTACCCTCCAGCATCTCTACCTCTCCCCCCAGTTTAGTGTCATCTGTGAACCTGCTGAGGGTGCAATCCATCCTATCATCCAGATCATTAATGAAGATGTTGACCAAAACCGGTCCCAGGACTGACCCCTGGGGCACTCTGCTTGATATCGGCTGCCAACTAGACATCGAGCCGTTGATCACGAGCCGTTGAGCCCGACAATCTAGCCAGCTTTTTATCCACCTTATAGTCCATTCATCCAATCCATATTTCTTTAACTTGCTGGCAAGAATACTGTGTGAGACTGTATCAAAAGCTTTGCTAAAGTCAAGGTATATCACGTCCACTGCTTTCCCCATATTCACAGAGCCAGTTATCTCATCATAGAAGAAAATCAGGTTGGTCAGGCATGACTTGCCCTTGGTGAATCCATGCTAACTGTTCCTGATCACCTTTCTATCCTCTGAGTGCTTCAAAATTGATTCCTTGAGCACCTGCTCCATTATTTTTCCAGAGACAAAGGTGAGGCTGACTGGTCTATAGTTCACTGGATTCTCCTTCTTCCATTTTTTAAAGATGGACACTTTATTTGCCTTTTTCCAGTCGTCCAGATACGTGTCCCATTCATAGCCTTTATCCAACAAGCCACAAAAAATCTGCCTGTAGGTATCAGAGTTCCTACAGCTGGAGCAGAGCTGGGACTGTGCTGCTACCTCTCCTCGCAATGTCAGGAGATACAGCAACTCAGGTGTGCTCCAAGTGGGAGAGGGTTTGCTGTGTGAAGCCCCCATTGTCAGCTGGGAAGATGCAATGTGAGCCATCCACACCGAGCAAACAGGAATTGGAATTTCCCGTGGGCCTTTAAAGGGGGAGGGTGGATGCCTGTGTTCTGAGTTCGAACTGCCGATCAGAGCGGTCAGGATATGCATGGTGGGACATCTCCTATAGGCCACTTATAGTGACATAACCAAGTGCGGTGTCTACACTGACACTTTGTCGATATAACTTTGCTGCAAAAAGCTCAACACTTCTTGTCGAGGTGATTTTATTTTGTCAGCAAAACAAAAGTGTTTTGTTGGCAGAAGGAACATTGCAGTGTGTGTGTACACCTCCATGTTTTTGTTGATTAAACTTGACATTTGTTGACAAAATTGTGTAGTGTAGACAAGGCCTAAGACAATTTTTTCACGATTTTCTAATAAATCCTCTAATGGTTGGAGTCCCGATTTTTTTATTTTGTTGCCAGTGTTAAGTAGAATAACAGCAGGCTCTGCACTTTATTGGTGGCATCACTGAAACCTCATTCACAGTGTTTTAAGAGAAGATATACTCTACTGAGCAGAAATACATATTTCTTTAAAAAGAAAACTTTTCTACTTTTCCTTCTATACAGCTGACCCTTGTTAGAGAACCGCACTCCAAATATTGTCTGTATGGATGCCTGTTTGTGGGATGCTTATGTCCCCTAATTTTATAAATAGCAATGACCACTGACATAGTATGTGAGATTCAGGCATTTTCGGGACCTTCCATAGTGCTGGATTATTTGATTCAATTGGCAAACGGGAAGCAGAGTAGGGAATGGATTCAAACCTGTTTACCAAAATAAAACATATTAACTGTAAAATAGTCTAATACAACTTTGTTTTAAACCCAAACATGTTAGAGCTGGTAGTTATCTTTAGTGTTTGGCTTCGCTAATTTTAATATCTTCAATAATGATCTGGAAAGAGAGGATAGCAGCATGCTACCGAAAGTTGCCGACGCTAAATTGGGAGACGTTGAGAACTTGAGAGGACAGAGGTAACAGAGAGCAGCCTTGAGAAGTTAGAAATATGGGGAAGAAGCTTTAAGCTGGATATTTAGACTGGAAATATGCAAGCAGTATGAGAGTTTTGGGGTGATGGTGGTAGAAATAACAGTCATTTTATGAGAAACCGGGAAATCAGTACTGCTGAAAGACTTAAGAGGGACTGAACAGAAAACTAAATGTAGCCATTGCAGCCCCTCAGCGGTCAATATGATTAGGCATTACATACTTGAGGCTTCAGTATGAAGGAATAAGGGGTGATAGTCCCTATGTGACTAACTGAGAGCTCATTAGGAATTTTACTTTTAATTTTGGTATATTCTTTTGGTCTAAAATCAGGGAACCTTTTCTTCTGGTTTAAAATCAAGCATGGAAAGTTTCAATCTTCAAGAAAAATTTGAGAAATTACTACTTTATTGATTACATGCATTTTAAAGGCACCCATTACTGTGGTATCAGTGCCGTTAAAGTCAAGTTATTAAGATTTCCCAATAAAGTTGTTATTGCGTGGCTTCAAGTCATTAAGATTTCCCAATAAAAAGTACTGGAGTAATATACCCAATCTTCCACAGTTTAACTTAAAACCAGAAAATGTAAAGAACTGACCAGTCAGCTAAGTGCCCTGGATTTCATAGCTTACCATCTATGTAATGCCTGGTGAAAGCAACTGCCCAACGTTTTGCTTTAAATACAATTCCCATGGGAGCAAATTCCTGACGTGGAAACCTGCATCAGAGCAAGTTATGAGGGGGTTATGATGGAATACAGAATATAACCTTAAGCTTTGCTATCCTGAATGCAACAATTTTCATTTTTGTTTTGTGACAGCAAGAAAGGGAGTTCTCCCTTGCTCTATCCAGTTGCAGGTGCTAGGGAGTCAAATTTTCAGCTGTTGAAGTTTTTGTTTAATTATGACTTCCTGTTTTTATAACAGGTAGCTGTAGTGGGAGGGAAGTGGAAGAATCCAGTGACAGCCACCAGAGTTTTAGAAAAGTAAGTTTTTTATGTTGTCATATTTTGTTAGTTTCATAAGAAATAATAATAAGTTATAACTGGTCAAATACAGAAGTGTATAATAGAGCTACAGTGTTTTCTATTCCTTGAGTATATTTAAAATGTAGGTTTCCCAGAGTTTATTCACTATTTCTTCCCCACCCCTCCCAGCCTTGTGATTAGAGGAGAGCTGATTCTAAAAAACTGAGGTTCCACAGTGATGATTTGGATGGGCAGGTTGGTATAAAAGTGAAGTCTCAATTCAATTCCCTGCCCAAACTCTCTCAGGCTGTCACTGACTGAAGAGCTGAGGAGGCAGTGCAAACTGTCCACTCTCCACAAGCACTTAGGTAGCCATTCAGTTGTGTGAGATTCACCTGCATACAAAGAGTTAAGCAACAGAAGCAATGTTAACAATGTACAATCCTAGAGATTTAAAAACCTCAGCCACTGTAAAAGAATCCCATTAACAGGCCTTTATTTACATATGTTTGCATTTCCACAAATGGAATAATCAAGTTTCAGATTAAGTCTTAGGTTCCTTCAATAGCACAGTCTAGTACTGTACTTGAGTGATGCAGAATGCATCTACTATTCTGTTCTTGTAGAATCTGTTAGCTACATTTCAAGAACCTTACAAATTACATTGCCAGAGTTCTCCACTAGCCTTAGGATTAATGCATCCTTTCATTGCGTGTACATAGCCCCATAGTGGTGTCCTTTATGTAGATGAATACCATATAAAAATATATACTGAACATATTATTAAAATATTCAAAACTCTGGCTGACCTGTTACTAAGAAGAGCTAGCAGCTCATGTCAGTGTGTACACATTGCATAAATGCTCTGCTTTCTGCATAGGCTCCCCATTGAATATAGAGTTCAGTTCCAGGTTTGTGTCCTGATACTCAAAGCCTTCTGAGACTGGCCCTAGCTATCTGAGTTCCCTGATTGATATGTTCCACTGAAATGATGAAATTATTAAACAGGGAAGAATGAATGTGAAACTGATTACTTTCAGAACTAAATACATAGATTTAAATGAGTTCTGTAGCTTTCTCTCAGCAAGTTCTACACACACACACACCCCACACACACACCCCCAAGATAATTTTCTACATGTGGAAATGGGAAAGAAAATGGGAGCTACAGATCTCTAATTTAGAATACTTGGAAGGCTCTCTTATAGTGTGCTTTTGGTAAGCAAAGATGGTAATATGTGGCTACGAGCACTATCTGAGTTGTATTATTAAATGAGTTAATGTGTTTGTAAAAAATTGGGTGCTTAGCATCACATAGGAGCTCTTGAGTGGCTCTGAAACGGGGCAGGGATAGAGGGTTAAGAAAATTGTGTGCTTGACTTTTCAACCTTTACATTCTTCCATAGAGGTTCTTATGAAACTTCCTAAGTCTTCAAAAAAAAAAAAAAAAAAAAAAAAAATGCAGCCCCTCCCCCCCATCCACCCGCCTAATTCTGTCATATGGAACTGTATTGACCCCTCCCTCCTCAGGTTGGGCCATCAGGAGGGTTTGAGCCTTTAGATTACCAGCACAGACTGCTAACAGTAAGTAGTAACCAGCAAAAAAACTTCAGGACCAGACTCCAAAGAGAAACTGCTGAGCTCCAGTTCATTTGCAAATTTGACACCATCAGATCAGGATTAAACAAAGACTGTGAATGGCTATCCAACTACAGAAACAGTTTCTCCTCCCTTGGTGTTCACACCTCAACTGCTAGCAGAGCACCTCACCCTCCCTGATTGAACTAACCTCGTTATCTCCACACTGATATATACCTACCTCTGGAGATTTCCATTACTTGCATCTGAAGAAGTGAGGTTCTTAGCCACGAAAGCTTATGCTCCCAGTACTTCTGTTAGTCTCAAGGGTGCCACAGGACCCTCTGTTGCTTTTTATCCTCTATGTGGCACAAAATGAGGAGGAGACACATACTTTGCCAGTGGGTTTCACAGCAGAGATAACGTGGATTCCAGATTTCCATGTTCAATCCCAGGCATTGGAGAAGTGTGTGCTTGGTGCCCTCTTCCTTCTTTCTCCATTGCTACCTTCTTCCCACATGTCCCCAGCTCCTGACCCCTCTGCCCCCGTTACCCCCTCCCAAACCTCCCCTCCCTTTGCTTCTATCCATACCTCTCTTCTGCTTCTCTCCACCATCTGGTTCCTGCAACACCCCCTTTCCCATGTTCCCCTGTACAGTCCAAGGGTATGTCTGCACTGCAGCTGGAAATGTGCTTCCCAGCATGGGCAACCAGACATGCACTAGCTCTTCTCAAACTAGCATGGTAGAAACGGTATAGCCAGTGGTAGCACAGGCAGCAGCTCAGGCTAGCCACTTGAGTACAAACCTGCCCTGACTCCCTGGGAGTATACTCGGGAAGCTAGCCTGAGCCATTGCCTGTGCTACCCCCCCTCCCCCCCCCCAAGCTGCTATTTTTAGCATACTAGCTCAAGCAGAGCTAGTGCTTGTCTATGTACTGTGCTGGGATGCACACTCCAAGCTGCAGTGTAGATATACCCTAAGTCAGGCTGATTCCTCCTCCTCACTGTCTGGGTTCCAGAAAAGGGCATATTAAGGCCACAGGCGAGAGAGTCTCCCTGCTCTTAATTTTGGTGCCTGGCATCACAGTGGGCCCAGAGCAGCAACTGAAGGGAAGGTCTTGCTCCACCCCTGCTTCCCTGAGATGGAATGTGCTCAGGTACTTTGTGGGGATGGCACATACAGAGTCTGGTCAGCTGAGAGGCTGGAGCATGCTCAGTGGAGACAGAATCTTTGGAAAACTTAGCTGCCAAACTTGAACAAGTTTCTACTGAGCTTGTGTTAACTGAGATTTTTCAAAAGCTTATGACTTGGCCAAATTTGGGGTTTTTTTCCCCACGAGAACAGCAGAACTTATATTCCTGATACCTGAGCAACCTTCCTCTTGCCAAATTTCAAGTCCCTGCTCCAAAACATGGAGGCACAAGAGCGTCTTTTTTTTTTTTCAAGTTCATAACCAATTTGTTAAAATGGGCAAAACACTGTATGTTTTGTTTTTATTTTTCATTTGATAGCTAAGCAGCATTAGTTACCATAGTAAGTTATAGCTCTCTAGCACTCCTGGGAAGGAGAGTGTGGGCAGCACCACTCTTGTCTTGGAGTCTGGAGCACAAGCCTCTGGCTGTGTGGTGCAGGTCATTTGGTGGCTGGGAGGTGGGAGTAAAGAAGTCCAAATGAAGAAGTCAGGAGGCATCTGCAGCCCACAAAAGGCAGAATCTAGGGCCTTCAGAAAGCCAAAGAGAGAAGAACTGGCTCCTTTCCTTTCTGAGTCAGCCTGGGTGGTCAAGGCTCCCAAGTGTTTCCCCAGCCAGAAACCCCTTCTTCTGAGGGCTAGGGAGCTCCGAGTTACAGCCCTATTCCTTCAGGATATGTCTACACGGCAATTAAAACCCACGACTGGCCCATGCCAACTGACTCAGGTTCATGGGGCTCGGGCTTCAGGGCTGTTTAACTGTGGTGTAGATGTCTGGGCTGGCACTGGAGCCAAGGTTCTAGGACCCTGTGAGGTTGGAAGGTCCCAGAGTTCGGGCTGCAGCCTGAGCTGGAATGTCTACACTGCAATTAAACAGCCCGCAGCCCAAGCCCTGCAAGTGAGAGTCAGCTAGCATGGGTCAGCTGTAGGTGTCTAATTGCAGTGTAGACATACCCTCAGAGTGCTGCCCCAAACTGAGCAGGGATCCACCTTTTCAAGGACCCACCCTCTCCAGACTTGACAGGCTTCACAGTTGCAATGGGTTGGTGCTGATTGTGCCCAGAGGAGCTTTTTAACACCTTTTTAACACCTGGAGTGGGGTGTGATGGGTTTGGTCACAGAAACCCCCTTGGGGCTGTCACCTGATGTGCTGAGACTACCTCTGAGCCCGTTTTCTCTGCCGACTTGGGACTTAAGAACATAAGACTGGCTTTCCTGGGTCAGACCAAAGGTCCATCCAGCCCAGTATCCTGTCTATCGACAGTGGCCAATGCCAGGTGCCCCAGAGGGAGTGAACCTAACAGGTAATGATCAAGTGATCTCTCTCCTGCCATCCATCACCACCCTCTGACAAACAGAGGCTAGAGACACCATTCCTTACCCATCCTGGTTAATAGCCATTAATGGACTTAACCTCCATGAATTTATCCAGTTCTCTTTTAAACCCTGTTATAGTTCTAGCCTTCACAACCTCCTCAGGCAAGGAGTTCCACAAGTTGACTGTGCGCTGTGTGAAGAAGAACTTCCTTTTATTTGTTTTAAACCTGCTGCCAATTAATTTCATTTGATGGCCCCTAGTTCTTATATTATGGGACCAAGTAAATAACTTTTCCTTATTCACTTTCTCCACATCACTCATGATTTTCATAGAATCATAGAATATCAGGGTTGGAAGGGACCTCAGGAGGTCATCAAAGACAAAAGCAATACTGACCTAGACTCAAAGATCTGTTTTGAATGCTTCTGCTATTCAGACTGAGGAGGATTGAGCGCAGAAATAATTTACATTTTTAAAAAAGTTTTATTCTCTACCTCTACAGTTCTTTGACAGTTTACTACTTTTAGGAAGAAATTGTTCAGTAATTTGAGCTAATTTTTTTAGTGAAAATTCTTCTATGTTTTTAAATATTAATACAAGAATAAAACATTTAAAATCTCTTTTGTCTTTGGTCAGATACATTAAAATGTTAATTTTCAGGGGAAAATGTGACCAGCATTTTAAAGTGTTTAAATATCTGAAATTGCTAAAGCATTATGTCTTGAGTATGGGTGTCTGCAAGCTGATGAGCGGTCTCAATGCTATTAGCTTCATATAAATGAAAAACCTAAGTCCATTAATATTTGAAAATTCCATCTTTTATAATCTTGTTAACTCTGAGACGTTTTCAAGAGAAAGTAATTAGGATTTTATAAAGGGGCGTGTTTCTTTTTTGTTTAGCACTTCTGATGTCGAATAAACACCAACGCCTGTTAACTTGTATCTATCTTGCAGAAGACATTTGTTGCTTTGCGCATACTTTTTTTCCCTGGGACTATTACTGATAAATCGTTTGAACATGGGTAACTTTGGGTATCTACATATGGTGTTTCTCCCATTTTGAACTGCCACAAATAGTTACTGTCATTTGCATGCATCTTCATTTTATTTGAAGGAAATGGGAAAAAATAAAGTGGAATGGTTTTGCCTTGTTACATGAGAATGTATCTAGCTTGATATGGCTCACATAAGAAAAAATTAATAGCAGGAAGTTGAGACTAGTTGACTCTAAGTTTAGGTTTGCTGCTAAAGTAAAGATTCAACCAGCTTTTTTACACATTAAGAATGTAGCGCATACTCTCCAAAATTACAGCACTCTTTGAAGTAGAGAATAAAGTTTGAGAATTTGCAAGCAGTATGTCTGGCATATTAGGCTTTGTTTGTTTTTTTGATTATTTATTGAATATGGGGAAGAAGGGAAGATCAAAGGTAAGGAAGAGTGAATATACAAGCCAGGATTGAGGAAGTAATTTAGTTGAGACTAGAAAAGAAAGGCAATTGATTCCCCAAATCAGGCTGTTAAACCCTAAATTTTGAAATGTATCATCAAAATGTTTCAACATCATTAGGCTTATACTCATTATTGATTGTCTTTTGTGTATGGTTCTTCATTGTATTGAGCTGGGAGGAGGGGAAGTGTTCATTGATATGCTGTGAGGATCAGTGTTTAAAGCCAGTTTCATTTAATATCTTAATGATCTGGAAGCGCACTAAATATCATCTGAAAATACAATTAATTGGGAGATGTTAAAAACAAAAGTGAGGACAGAGATAATACACAGGCCTAAGAGGGGAAGAAAAGATGGGCTTGTGATTAAAGTACTGGACTGAAACTTAGGACATTTTGGGTTCTATTGCTAGCTCTGCTACTGATTTCTTCTCTGACCTTGGGCATGTTATCTATAACAGATGCCTTTTCCCATGTGAAGCCTAGTGCAGGATTGGGAACTTAAACTCTTTGTACCTCAACTCCCCATCTGAAATAAGGAAAATAATATCTACCAACCTCCCTCGCAAGGGTGTTGTGAAGCTAAACTCAGTGTGTGTGAGGTACTCCGACATCATGGTGATAAATCCCACAGAAAAGCCCATGAACAGGGAATAACAAAAATAAATTATCCAAAAAGAGTGAGGCATACATGCATCTATTGAATAATCCAAAAATACAGATATTAGTTGAGAAGGAAATACCTAAAGAGAAATAATACCAAAAGAATCCTAGGCTTGAGTGTGTAAGAGACTTGACGTGCTTGCGATATAATATGATGACAGGAAAAAAAGCTAATGCAAATTTGAGCTAGACACCATGAAATCATGTTACAGATGAGAGAGAGAGATAGTGTCTATAATGGTTTTATTTCTGGGCACCTCAAAACCAGAGAGAGAGTGACAAATTGGAGGCAATAAGGGATGATGAAACATAGTGATAAATGGGGTTTGCAGAGACTGACTTGGTATAAAGGACTTACAAGAAATTTGTGTTTAGCTTAGCAAAAGCAATTAACAAAATGTTGTAAACATTTTCAGGTATTCTAAATGTGTAAGCACCAAAGGGGGAGAGGAAATGTTTGAGGTGCAGCAAGGAATAACAGGGTGAAATTGAGCTAAGGAAAACTCAGATTGAATATTTGTGAGGGAGGGGTGAATAAGGGGAGTCAGGACTAGAAGACTGTGGCTATGTCTATACTAGAGCTTATGTCGGCATAACTTATGTTGCTCAGGGCATGAATAAACCACCCCCCTGAGTGAGATAAGTTACACTGACATAAGCGCCAGTGTGGACAGTACTACGCAAAAGAATTAATGGACACAAATCTGACATCGGGAATCATAATACTCAAAAACCAGTGGGAGAACACTTTAACCTGTCTGGTCATTCAATGTCAGACCTGCGGGTGGCTATCTTACAACAGAAAAACTTCAAAAACAGACTCCAGCGAGAGACTGCTGACTGGAATTGATATGCAAACTAGACACAATCAACTCAGGATTGAATAAGGACTGGGAATGGCTGAGCCATTACAAACATTGAATCTATATCCCCTTGTAAGTATTCTCACACTTCTTATCAAACTGTCTGTACTGAGCTATCTTGATTATCACTTCAAAAGATTTTTTTCTCTTACTTAATTGGCCTTTCAGAGTTGGTAAGACAACTCCCACCTGTTTATGCTCTCTGTATGTGTATATATATATATCTCTCCTCAATATTTATTCCACTCTATATGCATCCGAAGAAGTGGGCTGTAGTCCACGAAAGCTTATGCTCTAATAAATTTGTTAGTCTCTAAGGTGCCCAAGTACTCCTGTTCTTTGTCAGAGGGAGCGCTTCTCCTGTCAATATAGATACTGCCGCTCACAGAGGTAGTTTTATTATGCTGACGGGAGACCTCTGCCCTGTCAGCATAGAGCATCTTCATGAGATGCACAGCAGTGGTGCAGTGTAGACATGCTCTGTGAAATCCTTTCCCAGTGGTGGAACGGTTCAGCATGTGCAGGAGCATGGAGGGAGATAACTTATTAGGTCTCTTTCATCCCTAACTTTCTGACTTCTGTGAGAATATTCTACATTCTGACTTTCAGTTGAGCATGTCAGCCTAGTGTGAAAACCCTATCCTAGGATTTACAAAGCTTGTTCTACAGAAGAACTATTATTACTTTTAAATGGTTTGTTCCTTCTGTTTTTCATTTCTAATCTCTGTGGCTCAGTTTGATATTAAAATAACTACAGTGACCTGACCTCTTGATAGTATTTTTAATCTATTCAAAACCATGAAAAAATCTTTCCTATAAAAATATGTAATAAGATGTAAAAGCAAGACTTCTGTAAGTCCCATAACATTTACCTATAAAATGTCATGTACATACTGAAAAGGTTGTACAACCACACTGTATATACAGGCAAGAAGTTGGTATAGATCTAGGCCAGTGAAATATTAGAAAAAGGCATGAAAAATGTAAACCCCCATAGAATACTAGTTGTATTTTCAAGTGCCATGCAGGAGATTAGGTAGAATGCCAGTTGGAATAAGAATTTCACAATTCCTGTTCCATCACACTCTTCTTTCCCACACATGGTTTCTAGGCTCTTGAAGTGTGGTGTGTGGTTGCTGGTGAGAATATGCTTAAGGTTGGCGGGTTGTCTGTGGGCAAGGACTGGCCTGCCTCCTAAGCTCTGTGAAAGTGAGGGATCATTGTTCAGGATGGGTTGTAGATCACTGATGATGCGTTGGAGAGGTTTAAGCTGAGGACTGTAGGTGATGGCCAGTGGAGTTCTGTTGGTTTCTTTCTTGGGCTTGTCTTGTAGCAGGAGGCTTCTGGGTACATGTCTGGCTCTGTTGATTTGATTCCTTATTTCCTTGTGCGGATATCATAGTTTTGAGAATGCTTGCTGAAGATCTTTTAGGTGTTGGTCTCTGTCTGAGGGGTTGGAGCAGATGCGGTTCTCTGTCTGAGGGGTTGGAGCAGATGCGGTTGTACCTCAGTGCTTGACTGTAGACGATGGATCGTGTGGTGTGTCCAGGGTGGAAGCTGGAGGCATGAAGGTAGGCATAGCGGTCGGTGGGTTTTCGGTATAGGGTGGTGTTAACGTGACCATCACTTATTTGTACTGTGGTGTCTAGGAAGTGGACCTCCCGTGTAGATTGGTCCAGGCTGAGGTTGATGGTGGGGTGGAAGCAAATTCTTTGGCCTAATGTTATGTAAGACTAGATGATGATAGTTGTTTTCCCTTCCTGTCTTAAAATCTATGGATTTTATGAAGAAGTTGTTTGTAAAATCAATCTATGTATATAATAGTGTTTACAAAATAAGATTACAAATTCACTGTCTCTTTAAAATATTTAGTGAATTTAGTGATATAGGAAAAATACTGGATTGACTGCCCTAGCGACTTAAGTTCTTTGTCCACACAACAGATATATAGGGTAGGTAGAGGCAATGCAAGCTTCCCTACGCTTCTTCTGCAGCTTCTCAATTCTGTCCTGAAGGGACTGGTGCTAGGAGTGAGATGATTGCTCAACCTGCAGGCCTTGTTCCATCTTTGAACTCACTTCTGAGAATCAGTGGTACCAATGTTAGTACCAGTTGTGGAGGTAGAACTCGACTGTGATTACTAATACTTTCCATATAGATATCTGCCCCCACCCTCATGTGGTATAAACTTTCATTATTATCTTGGGCAGGATTCTAGCTGGTGACTCTGTAAGTGCTTTAAAGACTCAATATCTCATTTCCTTTGGCCACCCAGATATGTATGTGCTGCAGTTGGGATTATGCCTCTGAGCCCAGATAAACAGACACATACTAGCTCACTAAAAATAGCAGCATCAACACTGTGACACAGGTGGCAGCTCAGGCTAGTTGCCAAAGTACAAATCCATCCAACACTCTGGGTCCGTACTCTGGTAGCTAGCCTGTGCTACCATCCATACTACAACGTTGACACTGCTATTTTTAACGTGTTAGCTCAAGCAGAGTTGACATGTGTCTGTCAGCCCAGGCTGGGGGAGACACTTCCAACAGCCGTCTAGATGTACCCCTCGTCACTCACTGTCTACCTCTGCTCTGCAGGTCAGCATGAGGTGGAAATGTTATAGTGTTGCCAACTCTCATGATCTTGCTGCAAGTTTCAGTGTTGTTTTTCTTAAAGCCCCAGCTGCTGGAATCAGGAGATTGCATGAGAATCTCCGCTTTAATTAAAAAAAAAAAGTTTCTAGCCCTTATGATTGCAGAGAAAAGTTTGAAAATGTTGCTGGAATATACTCTAAAGGCTTAGCATCTAGAAGGCAAATAAAAAAACCTAATATATATTTAAAATCTCATGGTTTTTGGAGACCCTCATGACCTGTGAATATTTTGGCCTGGCAATACTTGTGTAGGCATCCAGACCTTTCTGCAAGCTTTCACGTTCATGCTATTTTCTACTTACCAGAGCTATGTGGTTTTATTTTCTAAAAGCTTTTCCACTGTGCTTTTTTCTTACTTTTGTTTAAATTTGCATATGTTCAGTTACCAGTTATGAAATAGTCAAAAGTTTTTTTTCTTCCTTTCTCTAAATTCCCTCTTCAATGTTCCTTCAACTTCCTTTTTATTATACTCTTTTTAGACATTGTGAAATGTGGCTCTGTTCTGTTTAACCTCTGCAGTAGGAGGTATCCTGCATGTGCAGCTTGTAGAGCTGTACAATTTTCCTCATTAGAGCTGTCAGAACTTGTGGAAGGGTTGGCAAGCCCGCCTGCTCTGAACAGTTTAAAAACATAGGCTTCATATTACAGTCTCTGTAATCTAGATTTCAACAGGTCTCTTTGTAACTGTTAATGTTTATACTTGTCAAACCGAACAAAACTGTCTAAATATGAGATGAGGGTTTAACTACCTTACAAAAAAAGTAGGTCAATGGGCCAGCAGGTTATTAGGCTAGAGAAGAATGAACGGGTTCACTGAGTCATGCTGTGTAGTTGTTTTTCTTCTTTTGGCAGAACGCTCTGCTTTGCTTTAATTTCATGTTTTTTTTTTTTACCAGTGTTTTTTTAACCAGTTAAACACTTCCAGTAGAAACAGGGAGAGGAGCAATCATTACCTTTTTAATTAAACTAAAACATACTACTTCTACTTTTTACTTCCGTGAGAATAATGGCTCTTCAACCTTTAGCAAAAAATACAAATTCAGTACTTCTTGCTTTAGCGAAAACGAATTTTTTTCTTATAACCCAAAATACATTATAACATTAAATATAAGGCACCGGAGTGAAAATTATAGAAAACAGAGGTATACCATTCATCGTATAGTGAAGAAATCAAAACATTCTGTCAGTGTGGCCAATAGTTAATGCAGGGAGAAATGAGGTATGGCAAGGGAGGAGAGACGTGTGTTTAGATAACTTTAAAAAGAGTTGCAAAGTGGCATGGAGAGCTGTTTTTAGACAACGGGAACTGTAGAAGAGAATTCACTAAAACCAAAAATGATTGTATGAAGAGACTGAAAGGTGGCGATTGCTAGGTTAGTGAAGGGAGTAGAGACTTAGATCTAGGAGGTAGGTTTGGAATAAGTACTTAAAAAGAAAATGATATTGGACTTTATTTTGAAAAGAAAAGGAGGAGCCAGTGGCTGTGTTTGAGGTAGCAGGAGTGATGTAGCTAGGTTTCTCTGTGAGTGAGTGAGCAGCATTCTGAACATTCTGGAGTCCAGAGAGCAGTGATTTGATGAAACCTGAGAGGAACTGAGGTAATCAGTAGGAAAAGGGATGTAGACGTGAATAAAAAACAGCAGAGAAGGAGTTGAGGGAGTGGCATAGACAAATGCTGTTTCAGGATTAACAATAGGGAGATTTATAGACTTGTGCGATGTGGGAGATGGAGAGTTTGAGTCAAGGATGACACTATGATTACAGATAGAGGTAAATAGGAGGTCTTAGTCAAGCCAGACGAAGTTTCAGAGTATTCCTCTTGCTGAAGAGAAGCACTTCTGTTTTTGACACATTGAGTTAACTGTATTGAGATATTTCTGTAATTCATCAGGCAGAACATTACATTTATAAATGATATATCACAATAGTACTTCACTAGTAATCAGAATAAATGATGGCTATAAATATTTCATTTGAATACTAGTGACATACAGAATTCCAGTCATTTCCAGTTCTCTAACTTTTCTTTTTTGATTCTTTTCAGTGCAGAGTTTGATGCTGTTCTGTAGAAGAGGATATATTTAAACCCACATTCGTCTGAAGGATCAGTGTTTATCCTAAATATCACGGTTTAACATCCCAAAAAGTATAAGAGGTAAAGAAAGTCTTGCTGTAATTATGAGCTACAGTGTTGTAATTTGATTCCTGTGGTTTCTTATTAACTACATTAGGGATCTGTTCCTGTTGTCAAGGAAGTTAATGGACTTGGTTTCAAAAAGGTATAGAGCCCTCAGTCCCCATAAGGCTTGATCTAAGGACCATTAAAGTCAATGGGAGTCTCTTCATTGATTTCAATGGGCTTTGGTTCAGGCACATACAATTCAATGAGAGTTGAGGATGCTCAGCACCTTGCAAAATTGGACTCAAAGGGAGCAGGAGCAGGCCTGAAAGAGAGAAGCAAGTGTCCATTGTTTTTTCTTTGGCTTTTGGGTATTTGGAATTTAGGTACCATACTTATGCTGCTAATTTTGACATAAAATCTGGGTACACTCAGTAAGGTGAAATTGGTATTCTAACAATATTGAATGTAGTTTGTTGTTATGGAAATAGTGATTCTGACTTCTGATTCTGCATATTGAAAAGGTCAGTCTTGTTCCATGTGAAGTCCTTTTGTGCTTTGCTATTCACACATTTATTTCTTTTGAAAATTAATGGAATGTTGTGATTTGATATTCTAAGAATTCATAGAATCTTTGATGCATATAGTAAATGTTGAATACCAGATTTGTTTTGAAGACTAATTGTGCAATTATGTTATTAGCATTATGTTATTAGCATGTGTAGTAGATAGGGGGAAGGGATAGCTCAGTGGTTTGAGCATTGGCCTGCTAAACCCAGGGTTGTGAGTTCAATCGTTAAGGGCGCCACTTAGGCAAAAATCTGTCTGGGGATTGGTCCTGCTTTGAGCAGGGGGTTGGACTAGATGACCTCTTGAGGTCCCTTCCAACCCTGACATTCTATGATTCTAAAGGAAAATATATTTACAATTTTCAAGCTATTGTCAATTGAAAGCCTAAGGATATTAGTTCTGTCTCTTTGAACGCTACATTTATCTCATGTTATTAAGCACTGGAAGTAGCTTGCATCAGCAGTGAATGACATGTAGTGAGACAGAATAATATCAACAAGTTTATAATATAAACTGAGGTACACATAACCATAAAAAATTCTGATCTCCCACATTCTCCACAGATTAATGTCTTTTTAGTGCATTTCTGAACAGTTGAATAAAGGACCATGCCAGCTTCCGGTCTTATGCACTGAAAATGCTTTGGAGAATCTGTGAATTTCATAATGTCCTTAGTACACTATAGATGGAGACACCTCAGTGCTAATGAGCATCTGATTGTTCTGTAAAGTTATACACACTTTCGTTAGACTCTCTGGAGGCAGTTTGCTTTGAAGCAGTTACTACTTTGCCTATATTACAATTGATACACTGGATCAGGGCAAATTATCAGTTTTACTATCACTGCTACTACAAAGTTAGTTTTATTATATCGTTGTCAAAGGAAATTGACAGTTGTTACATGGTAATAGGTTCTAAATATAAAGATTTTTCTTTCATGTGGAAGTGGAGGGAGAATTTGAAGAACACTGTCACAGAGCAGGGCTTCTCAGCTTCCAAGCACATACTACCATGCCCAGTCTTCTTTAAGGCTGGTTATTTTCTTAGAACAGGCAACTGAACAAACAGAAAAGTCTTATAACTCACTCCTTTGTCTTAAGACTTCAGGGCCACCCCTCCCAGGGGTCTCTGGCACTCCTGCTTCTGGTTGCTTTCCAGTTTTAATCCCTTCCTAGAGGAGCAGCCCCAGAGTTGTTTCCCTGAGGACCTGGATCTTTGCTACTGTGGCTTTTCTTCCCCAGGCACAACCTGTCTCAGTCACCCTCTCCTCCACCTCTCATTTCCTTCCCTTTATAGGCCCAGGCATAGCCCAGCCCCCTTTAATTGGCTGGATTGGGCTCCTGTACTCTGACCCAGAGGAGCTAGGACTGGCTCTACTCACAGGGAACAGATCAGAAAACATTTTCTGCCAGTTCAGTTCTGAGAGATTAAAACTACTTTTTCAAACAAACACTGCCCTCCGCCCCCGGCCCTGTTTTTCCTTTTCACAGATCTAGCCCTTTGTTTAGGCACTCACCAGACTTCTGTGAAGGTATCAACATCTGAATCCTGTGTCCTCTAAGCCTCTTGAGTCTGAACAAGGTCTGTCCAGGCACTGTCTCTGTCTTGGCTACTGTAGGCACATTCTCAGTGTCAAAATCCCCTGTCTAGCACCTCCTTCTGACAGCTGATGAGGAGTTCACTGGACCATTAATGTTGTTTTTCCGTAAGTCTTGTAAGTTTCAGAAGTCTGGCAGAATGTTAATATTGTGCCCATTTTTAAAAAGTGTAATGGGATGACCTGGGTAATTATAGGCCTATTAACCTGACATTGATCCCAGGCAAGATAATGGAGTGACTGATATGGGACTTGATAAGTAAAGAACTAAAGTAGAATAATGTAACTAATGCAAATCAGCATAGGTTTATGGAAAATAGACCGTGTCAAACTAACTTGATGTCTTTTTTTATGAGACTATAAATTTGATTGACAAAGGTGATAATGTTAACATAAGATACTTAGACTTCTGTAGGGCATGTGACATGGGACCATATGACATTTTGATTAAATTTTATACCATCCTAGGTTTTTTTTTTTTTTTTAACATGGCACACACTATATGGATTAAAAACTGACTAAGTGACAGGTCACAAAATGTAACTGTAAAGGGGGATTATCATTGAGCGAGTCTGTTTCCAGTGGGGCCCCACAGGGGTTGGTTCTTGGCCCTAAGCTATTAAACATTTTATCAATGGCCTGGGGAAAAAATAAAATCATCACTGATAAACTATGTAGCTTACACAAAAATAGGGGGAATGGGAAATAATGACTAAGATAGGTCACTGATTCAAAGCAATCTAGATCGTTTAGTAAACTGGGTGCAAGTAAACAATATGCAATTTAATATGGCTAAGTGTAAATGTGTATATATCTTGGAACAAAGAATGTAAGCCATACTTACAGGATGGGTGATTCTCCTGGGAAAGCAGCGACTCTGAAAAAGGTTTGGTAGTCGTGGTGGATAATCAGCTGAACATGAACTTCCTGTGTGATCCTGGGATGCATAAACAAGGCAATCTTGAGTAAGAGTAGAGAGGTTATTTTACCTCTGTATTTGGCACTGGTGCAACTGCTCTGGAATACGGCATCCAGTTCTGGTGCTCACAATTCAAGTAGGATGTGGATAAATTGGAGAGGGTTGAGAGAAGAGCCATGAGAATGAGGCCGTCTACACTAGAAATCTTATAGCAGCTCAGCTGTAATGATGCAGCTGAGCCGCTGTAAGATCTCTCATGTAGCCACTTTATGCCAATGGGAGAGAGCTCACCTGTCAATATAATTAAATCATCCCCAACGAGTAGTGGTAGCTATGTCAGTGGGAGAAGCTATCCCGCTGACCTAGCATGGCACACACTACTGCTTACGCTGGTGTAACTTATGGTGCTCAGGGGTGTGGTTTTTTCACACCCCTGAGCAACATAAGTTTTGCCCTCATAAGTGATAGTGTAGACATGGCCTGATTAAAAGATTAGAAAACATACTTTATGGTAGGGGTGGCCAAACCGCGGCTCGTGAGCTGCCTGCAGCTGTTTTACAGTTAAAGTGCAGCTCGTGGAGCCCCCCATGCGCCCCATTCTCTGCCTACAAGATTGCACGGGGGGGGGGGGGGGACTTGGGGCTTCTGCCCTGCGGCAGAGTGGTGGGGCTCAGGGCTTCTGCCAGAGATGACTGGTGCCTGCTGAGATGAGGGAAGGAGGGGAGGCACAATTTAAAGGTTCAGCCCTCCCAACAGCTTCAGGCATGCCCCCCACAGGCATGCCCCTCCTCTTATCCTCAGCAGCCCCTCCCTGCAGCTCCCAGGTGTTAGCTCCACATGGAGAGGCAGCAGCTCTCCCTACAGCTCCCAGCTGTTTGCCACTGCTTCTCCCCACAGCTGCAGCTCCCAGCTTGCTGGCTCCAGCAGTTGCCATGCAGGGAGGGGGGGCCCAGCGACACTATGTGGCAAAAATCAGGGGAGGATGTGACCCCACATGCACCCCATGCATTGCCTCTGGTTTCTGCCCCGGGGGGTGGAGGGGTGCGTGTCTTGGAGCTTCAGCCCTGTGGGGCACAGCTGCCGGTGCGTGGTTCTCAAACATCTGAAGATTGTCATATGCGGCTCGGAGGGTCAATAAGTTTGACCACCCCTGCCTTATAGTGATAAACTCAAGGAGTTAAATCTATTTAGTTTAACAAAGAGAATGTTAAGGAATGACTTGATTAGTCTATAAGTACATATATGGGGAGCAAGAGAAAGATATAACACGATGCGATGGCTGGACGTTGAAGCTAGACAAATTCATAAGGCAGTCATTTATAACAATGAGAGTAATTAACCATTGGGGCAGTTTACCCAGGGTCCATCACTGACTATTTTTAAATAAAGATCGGATGTTTTTCTAAAAGATCTGCTCTAGGAATTATTTTGGTGAAGTTCTATGGCTTGTGTTATACAGGAGGTCAAACTAGATGATTACAATGGTCCTTTCTGATCTGAGAATCTATGAATCATTAAGGCTATGATTTTAGCATGGAGGCCACAGTGTTCACGATAAATTGTGAATTTTATTTAAGTCTGTGACACCCATCAGTGCTGGTTCTTGTGGGTCAGGATCCCTGCTCTGGCCACGTTTGCACCACCATTCAGGTTTAGTGCACCTGCTCCTCCATAGATGGAGATGAAGGGGAAAATGGGCCAAATTCGATTGGCATAGTGAGCTGGCCCATGTGGTCAGAGTGCCACTCAGGTTTGGCATGTCCACTCATCTACTGCATTATAGAAGGGCAGACAGGTCAAATTTGATTGGCATTCCAACCTGGCCCATATGGTTGCAGCGCCACTCAGGTCTGGTGTGTCCACCTCTCTGTAGCATGACAGAGGAGCAGACAGGCCAAATTTGACTGGTGTGGCCAGCTGAGAGCACACGGTTGCAACGCCACTTAAGTTTTGGTGCATCTACCCGTTGTGGCATGGTGGAGGGGTAGAGAGGCCAGATTTGATTGGCTTTAGAACCTGGCCCATGTGATTGCAGCACCACTTAGTTTTGGTGTATCAGCCCCTCTGTGCATGATGGAAGGGCAGATGAGCTAAATTTGTTTGGTGTTGCAACCTAGTATACAAGGTCGCAATGCCACTCAGTTTTGGCACGTCTGTCCCTCTGTAGATTGAGACAGAGGGGAGGATGAATCAAACCTGAGTGGCCCTGTTACTTACCGCATGGGATCACAATACTCCGTGTGGGGAGCCACGCCCAGCCTTGCAGGACAGGAGCCGCCAGTGAAGGGTGGGCTCACTTTCCAGTTTCCCCAACACCCAAAGTCTTTAGTCCCATTTCCCCATAAGTTCTCTTACTTCTCAGGCAAGTCCAAGGTTTCCAGTGGGGGCAGGCACCAGTTGGTGCCCAACTCTCCCCAAATTCAGCACCATTTTTCCCAAGGTGATTGTGTCTCTGTTCTGTTCTTTTGAGGTTTTTATGCTATGCTGATCACTGTAGTATCTGAGCACCTTCCAGTAGTGCATTAAGCAGTGTGACTATGCATCTCTCACATTTGTTTTTTCTCTCATTCTCATCTCAGAAGGCGAAGCGTGTGTAATGGAGTATATTATTTTGGTAGGGTTTTTTTAATTTGTTAAATAAATATATCTGTTGCTATGTGTTTATATTAGAGAAAGCAAGGTCAAAGAAATTGGCATTGCATGTGGAGAGGAAAGTGGTGAGGTTTGTCATGGTTAGTTCCTGGAGGAGTTCATTCCACAGTCTTGAACCACCCCCAGAGAAGGTTCTTTCTCATGCACAGATGAAGTGTACTCTTATTGTGGAGAGTTGTCTTGTCCCAGAGAAGTGAAGTTATCAACCATGGTCTTCGCCCTGGAGCTTTAGAGACTGTCTTTTAGATATCCTGGGCTCGAGCATGGAGTGCTTTGAAGTTAAGGACTGAGACCTTGAACTTGATCTGAAATTAGGACACCAGTGTAGAGGGTGAAGGACAGGTGTGATGTGCTCATGTAACCTGTCTTGCTGAGAGGAGACACTGCAGCCTTTTGTACCTTTGGAGTTTCCTAAGTGTTGAAGATTTCATGCCCAGTTATATTGCATTGCTGTAGTCCAGCTGATAGTGATGAAGGCATAAATAACTAAGGCCAGGTCTTCATCCACCAGGATGGGACGGAGTCTCCTAGCAAACCAGAGATGGCAGAAAGTATTATGCATGTCTGTCACGATGTGAGAGCGCAGTGTTAGCGAGGAATCCAAGAGTAATCCTAGAATACGGACTGAATTGACCAATTGTAGATGGGAACCTTCAGCCAAAGGGGAGACTGTACCGTAGCGGCAAACTCTTCAGAGTACTTTGCTTTACCCACCAGCGTCATCTCTGTTTTGCTCAGCCAGCTGTTTTTCATCCATGAGCTGATCTCATCCAAGCATTGGGCTATGTTGGTGTGGTCGCATGTGGTGAAGGATAGGTAGAGATATGTGTCAGTTGTGTATTGATGGTATCTGAGTTCATGTTGTCTGACCAGTTCTCCTAATGGTTGCATGTAAATATTGAAAAGGACTGTATAGAGAATTGATCCTTGTGGAACCCCACAAGTGAAGGGTCCAGTGGTGGAGGTGGTTTCCAATCACTACTCTTTGGGTGCATCCTTCCAGGAAGGACTCAGACTATTTTAGCACGTTACCCTGGACTCCTACTACACTTCTCAGTCAAGACAGCAGTATCTCATAGTCAACACTGTCAAACACAGTAGAAGGGTCCGGGAGGATGAGAATGAATGCCTTTTGATAGGATGAGATCATTCATCAGTGCCACTAAAACAGTTTCAGTTTCTCTCCTGCCCCTTTCGGGAACTGTTTTCTCCTTGGCAGTCCTTCAGCATCCCTTTCCTCTTGGGTGTGTTCTCCCCTCCTCCTTTTTCTGGAATGAACAGGATTTGACTTATATGGCCTCCAGACCACTCCGACTCCCAGCAGCTTCTGAAAGGAGTGGAGTCAGTTGCTTGGGGTTATTTTTTTCTTCTCCCCTTATGACAGTTCACTTTGTCATATGCCCTCAAATTTATTCAGGTTCTTTGAAATATGGGCCAATATAAAGAATAAAAAACTGTTGCTGAATACAGAGGTAAATGAAAGTTTTTAAACTGGCTTAACCCAAGTTGATTCATCATGGCATATAGAAAAGTGATGGCCTCTTAACCTCTGTATCTGGTGAAATAAGATGGTTAGGTTCAGCTATATGAGATACATAACTGACATAAAGAGAAAAGGTGGAGGGAAAATAAAGGTTAGAAGCACTACTCCTTTGGGGGCAAGCGGGAGCTTCATACTTTCTATGAGGGGAAAACCAACATGTTCTACAAAAGTTATATTTCCATTTGTTTCTGTTCTCACCCAGGCAGACGTACAAATGTCTACCACAAGACTAAAGTGTGACATGTTATGTTCTTTACCATAAGGACCCATAAAATGAGCTCCATTACAGACAGGTATGTTGTTAGATGATTTTGTTTTAAATGATTTATAGGTAAACATTTTGATGATGTATTCTTATTTAAGATTAAGAGTAGGAGGACTCCAAGTCAGACTTAAGTGTAATGAGGTTTTGATTTCTGGCAAAGTTAATGTCTGATAACTACACTTTAGTTATGAAAACATAGCTATGTAGCCATCACATGCTGTAGTACATGTTTTTGTTTAAAATTATATTATTTAAATATGTTTTATATTTGGAACAGCAGCTGCTTAATTGGAATTGTGTTTTGAAATTTGTTGTGTTCTTAGGGTTTTTCTCTTGAAACAACTGATCTGGGGACTTGTTTCAGAATTACTCGAATCCAGGAGCTGGCTCAAAGTGCTTTCCTAGCAATCTGTGGTCCCCTTTTTGTTATAAAATGCTTTACATTAAAGTTTTGAAGTTTTTAGAAAATGAAAAAAGTTTGCCTATTGTATAGAACACAATTGGCTTTTTTATAATCAGTTCATCTATCCAGAAACTAGGGGTAGAATTCTCAAAAGTGCCAAAATGACAGCTTCCCAAGTCTCAAAAGTGACTTGGGCACTTAGGAAACTAGGTTTCATTGACTTTCAGTGAAACTTGGGCTTTTAAATGTCACTTTTGAAAATGGGACTTAGGCACTTTTGAAAATCCGACCACAGGATTCTCCTGCACTGGCTTATTAAGGAAAAGGAAAGAATAATCAAACACTTTTCATAACATTACACCCTTCCTCCTCTTTTTGTCAACTATGGGTACTATATTTTAAAGTAGTAACAGACAATACAGGTCTAGTGCTTGCATATATCCATTACACTGTAGGTGTGTGTGCATCCTATGCACCAGTGCCAGAGAGTTTTCCTTAGTGGTACCTTTAGGGGCATCCCAGCTCCTCGTGCTTTGAATGGAGAGTATATAAAGGGTGGAGCTGCCCCACTCCTCCTTCAGTTCCTTCTTACCATTGGTGGTCAGAGAGTTCTGTGTTCCTCATGAACAAATTTCATGCTGCTTTTTTTCTTACCTAGTGGTACTTTTTCATCACTCCATTTTTTTCTCTTCTAATTTTAAAATTTCTGGTTTTAGTTGAAATATATATTTTTTTTCAGTCAGGCGGGCCTCAAGGTCTTGCCCTTAACTGGGGCAAGCTTGTGCCAAGCTCCCTTGGTTTCAAGTCCTGTTTGGGTTGCCAAAATCCCATGTCTGTCAGGGAACCTTATTCATGCTGCTTCAAGTGCTTGGGTGAGTGCCACAAAAGAGAGACAGGTGCTCCATTTGCAGTAGTTTAAAGGCCCGAGCAAAGAAGCTGAGAGAAGAATACCTTCGTTATATCCTTACGGAGGCTGTCCTTAGGCCAGTGTCTGAACCCCTTTGGTTGTCCAAGGGAAGCTTTTTGACGACTCCTTCCTGGAGTGCTCCTTTAGCTTTACCTGGGAATAGGAGCCACAGGAGATTTCTGTCACTGGGACTCTTGTCTTTGAGGCCGAAGACATTGGAGCAATTGTGGTGAAAGAAGCATAAGAAATAGACACTGGACTCCTTGGAATCCACGAAACAGGATTGCTCCACAGAAGGTCACTCCAGTACCAAAGGTAGAGTGACATCTCTGATCATGGTGGGGCGATAGCCCATATTAGTGCAGACAACGCCAGAGGCCTGTGTGGTGGCGAGAGATGTGCTATGCCTATCAGTACCACTGTCGCCATTGATTCAGGGCAGAGATCCTCAGTCAGTACCGGTGCAGGTTCTGAGGCTGTCAGCTCTGGGGCACTCTGTTGTGGGTCCATCACTTAAGGGCCCAGTACCACTGTCTTTGGCCTCATCCATTCTGGTACCAGCTCTACCCTGTGACATGGTGCCATCATCTAGGAAGCCCTCTATGTTTCCTCCAGTGTCACATTCCTGGCATAGATCCAGAGGATCAGACCCAGTACAGCACAACCATGGCTCTTGGAATACTCTGATTCTTCATCAGACTTTGAGGTGGGCTTTTGAGTCTCATACTACTGAAAGTCCAGAGTGGTGTCCTAGTCCTTTTCTCTTACTCATTAACTGTTTTGAGAAGAGTAGAGCCAGGAATCGAGATGGTTGGACCAGGCACAGCTGGTACCCATTACTGTACCAGCCTCCTAGTTGACCTTATTGGATGCTCCCCAGTATCTAGATCAACATTGCAACTACCTCGCAGAAGCAGATCCCTTAGGGAATAATCTTTTTCTGATGGTACTAAGAGGCCTGTGACGGTTGGTACCCATCAACCTTTACCTCAGGATTTACCTCAGCCTGCTTCAGACCAGTAGCCTAATCCAGTACTGTAAGACCATCCTCGGGAGCATTTTCCCTTGCCTCCCCTTCATGCATCATCTTCATCACCTGATGAAGCCCTGATACTGGAGTGTCCTCCCTGGTCCCAGATTACCTTTAAGGTGTACCTTAAAGGAGAATGCCAACTCTTTACAAGTGGATCTCGTGGGGGAGAATACCCACCAACTGATTGACCCTGTGCTTCTGGCTATGACAGGAAAGGTAGCCCTGCCTACAAATGATGCCATTATGCAGGCTATTTAAGATACTGTGGAAAACCCCTTCCTCCATTTCACCTGTGGCCAAATTAATGGAATGTAAATACCAGGTTTCATCCCAGAGGTTTGAGCAATTTTGTGGTGGGTTGTCTGGTCTCTCAATCAGCTCTGCAGGATTCCTTGGATGTGGTGGGTTCTGCTGGCAGGGCTATAGCAATGACTATGCGCCCTTGTACTTGGCTGCAGACCTCGGGGGTTCCTGCAGACATACAACAGACAAATGAGGCCCATCTCTTTCAGGACTGTCCTTTGTTCTCATCCACAACTGATGAGGCTTTACACACTCTAAGAACAGTAGAGCAGTTTTAAAGCCCTTGGGCCTCTACACTCCAGCTATGAAGAGGACAAAATATCATCCTCAATTCTAGCCTAGACAGCAATATTCCTTCCATCATGCTGACCATTCCAAAAGAAAGCAAAGGTTTCAGAGAGGGAGACCTCTGCCTCTTACTTCCTCGGTCTCCTCATCCAGACATCCACAGGCCACGAAACAGTCCAAGTGGTCACTGAGAGTATGATAGCAGTGTTTTATGTGGACAAACAAGGGGGTGCTAAGTCAGACCGCTTCTGCCAGGAGGCGGTTGAGCTGTGGAATTTATACATATGGAGCTGAGTCGCTCTCAGGATTTCTCACTTGCCAGGTATTCAAAATGTCTGGGTGGATCACCTGAGCAAATCTTTCAATTTAGACCACAAATGGTCTCGCAACACAGCCATTCTAGCTTTGGTGTTTGGCATAGGAGGTTTTCTGATGGTAGATCTGTTTGCGACTTGGCAAAACAGGAAGTGTCCCCAGTTTTGTCCCAGAGCAGATCACAGAGCTGGGTCAATCTCAGATGTTTTCCTGGTTTCCATAGGATAAGGACCTGATGTGTGTATATACCAGAGCCCCTGATTCCCAGGTTCATTCTCAAGCTGAAACAAGTCCAGGCAGAATGATCATTATAGCTCCAGCCTGGCCAAGGCAGCCATGGTATTGTGAGTTATGCAAGCTGTGTACTCGAGGACCCTTGTTTTTGCCACTAACCAGAACTATGGGCAGGTGTTGCACCTCACAACATGGTTCATCAGTGGTCAAATGCAGAGGAGTACACTGCTCAGTGGCAGTCCAGAATGTCCTCCTTAATAGCAGAAAACCTTGTACAAGAACACCTTATCTGGGTCAGTGGAAGTGCTTCTCCATCTGGGCAACCTCCTATAATGTGTTCCTGACTCAGTCTAACATTCAAACAATTCTGTACTACTTCTTGCATCTTAAGCAGTCGGGTCTAGCTGTCAGCTCCATTAGGGTGCATCTCGTCACTGTCTCAGTGTTTCATTCTCAAATTAATGGTATAGCTGCTTTTATTAATCCTATCATGACCAGGTTCCTGAAAGGTCTAGATTGAGTGTTCCCACCTATCTGGGACCAGCGCCAATTTGGGATTTGAATTTAGAGTTATCTACACTTTTATGGGTCCTCCTTTTGAATCTTTAGCTCTCTGCCTGCTTCTACATCTCAGCTAAGGTAGCCTTCTTATGACCATCACCTCGACTGAGAGCGTGCAAGAGGTAAATGCGCTTGTAAGATAGATCAGTGACTCCATTTTCTATGAAGACAAGGTTCACCTTAGACTGCATCCTAAATTCCTCTCAAAGGTAGTATCAGATTTCACCTGAATCAGACTATACTTAGCAGTTTTCTTTCCAAAGCCACGTGTTCACAAGGATGAACAAAGACTGCTTGCTCTGGATGTGCATCAAGCTTTGGCTTTTTACCTGAATATGACAAAGCTCTCTTGGGTTTTTTCCCAGCTGTTTGTTCTGTGGAGCATCTGAGAAGTTAACCAATTATAACGACTTTCAAAGTGGATCACTAGCAGCATCACTCTGTTTTGCTGCCAAATGTGTAAAGCCTCTGAGGAGGTAACAGCACGCTCAACCAGAGCACATTCAGCCTTTGCAGCTTTTGTGGCATATGTCCCTGTTATGACTATCTGAAGATCAGTGATGTGGTCTTCCATACATGCATTCACCAGCCATTCCATGCTGGCTGAGACATTAAGGGAAGATGCCAATGTAGGAAGAGTAATCCTACAGTCCCTCTTCCAAAGAGACTCTGAACCCTGCCACCTTGGATTTACAGCTTGGGAGTCACCTATTGCGAGATGGATCTATGCAAGAACTCAAAACAGAAAAAAAAAAATTACTCACCATCTCATAACTGTTCTTCTTTGAGATGTGTTGCATATGTCCATTATGCAACTCACCCACCTCTCCTAGAGGATTGTAGTCTACTATTAGTTTCCAGTGCGAAAGAACTGAAAGAGTTCAGGGCAGTTCTGCTCTTTATACCCTCTCCTCCGAACATGAGGAGCTGAGGTATGGGCAGGGTCGCCTCTACGGGTACTGTTAAGGAAAATTCTCCAGTATTGGGCGCACAGGATATGCGCACACCTTGTAGTGCAACACATCTCGAAGAACAACAGTTTGAGAAGGTGAATAACCGTTGGTTTACTAGCATCTACCATTCACAGTATTGCAAATCACTTTACAGTATGTGAGTCACAAATTAGAGAGATGAGTGCAAGGTAAGATTAGAGGGAAAGTGTTTTCATATCTCGAAGGAAGGAAGAAAGAATCAGAGATTAACTTTCCCAACTCTGAAAAGTTATGGGGAGACAAAAATTGGAGGACTGTACTAAGTAGACGTGGAAATTAATAGAATAGCTTAGAGAGGTAAGATGGAGAGAGTCTAATATGTGGTAGTTTTGAAAACCAGGCGTGGATTGATTCGCACTTTAAAATAAATACAAAAGTGATGTAGGGAATAAAGTGCAAGACGGTCCTATTTAAGTGAAAGAGTATATTCTGACTTCTGATGTTTAGAGACTGATTTAGGAACACCGTAAAAGGAATTGCAATAGTCGAAAAGAGGCATGGTGTAATGTGTGAGTGATATTCGGAATATTATTTATAGCTCATTTTAAATTGTATATTCGTAAAATAACAAAATATAGCACATTCCTCTTCCTTCTAATCTTAATAATTTATTACCATATACAAAGGATGCTTTTTTTTTAACTATGAATAACCCTATAATTAAAATTAAGGGCTTGCAAACAAACAACAAAGATCTTATAGCAAAGTGATCTGTCCTCTCCTTTGTTTGGAAGGACAGTAGCAAAGGTACTGTTCAAAAAGATTTAAAACTAACACAGGGTGGTGTAAGCTAAGTATGCAGAGAGGATTGTTTGTGAGATATCTCGTTAAAAACTTAAATATTCTGAAAATAACTTGAGAGAGATCTTAAAAATGTCAGCCTTTTAAAATACAGGGTTTTAGTAAACTATAGGCAACAACTTATAAAGTACGTGGATTCACTGAAACTGTTTGGCTTTGTAAAACTTAGATCACAATAAAACAGTGCTCCTATATCTTGGGTTAGTTGAACTATTGAATGATGAGCTTCCTTTGCTTAACATTTTGTGTATTCCTTCTCATAGTATTAGCAGTCTGTGAGAGACTATTGTGTTCTAATGTTTGTCTGTTTTCTCTCTTGTAGAGATGATGGTAGTATTTTTGATGGTCTGGTGGAAGAAGATGACAAGGATAAAGCAAAAAGGTAGTCTTTTTTTTAAGTTAGCTTATGCTAAAATGTCCTTTATTTGACTGCTTTGGTAAATCCAAATATATTAACAGAATAAAAATGTGACTGTGTTTATGACCATACAATAAAACAGAACTTCCCCGTAGTGTTTATATGTCAGGTTATGTCATATTTTTCTACATATGGGTTATTTACTTTGAGGTGTTGGTTAAAGGAGTCTTTGTGCCTCAAGTTCAAATATGACAGTCCCTGTATATGAAGACTCTTATTTCAAGTAATGGGCAGCTTGTTCCTTCCCTGTGACAATGGATGTCTTGCATGGAGGATCCCTCCCAAACACAGCCTTCGCTGTCATGACTCCAAGGGTATGTCTGTACTGCATCTGGGAGTGAGCCTCCCAATCCGGGTCCATAGACCACCACTCCCACTCCAGGCTTGAAAGCCTGAGCTCCAATCCAAGTTACGTGATCTCTGAATAGCAGTACTATATAGAATAGAACCTCTTCCCAGGTTACTAACTCAAGTCACTAATTAGGTTTGGACTCCCAGATTTCTTTTATGGTGGTTAAAAGGGTTTCAAGGCTCAAATTGACTTCAGCTGGAACGTGAATAATCTCCACGCCTTCTTGCCTATAGCTGATTTAGAGAATGGCTAGCCAGTAACAGGTTGTTGTGCCCACTGGATTTCTGCTCTTGCAGATCCTCCCTAGAAGGATATGGGTGGCCCTCTAATCTTCACCAGTAGGCACAAAGGCATATGTGGCAAGCATCCCATTCTAGTGGTTCAGGCCATCACTGAAATAGGCACTTGCTGCTGTGAACAGTTGGAGAAGTTCTCAGGCATCAGAGTCAAGTGCTTAGATTAGATCGGTTCTCCCCTTTTTGTCCTGCTGACCCACTGCAAGACAAAAGGAAGGAGTGTATATTGCTGGAAATGACTTAGTTTCTGAAATCTCTATTTAACATCCTTGTTCGCTACAGTAACTAGCGATCACCCGGGTAAGAGGACAGCATAGTAGCCTAATTTTAAAATAAACAGCTGAGGAATTTTTGTCCACGTCTCTAAGTCCTCCATATACTTAACACTTGTATCATGACCACAAATGAATGGTTAGATGTTTGGCTATTAGATGAATATTGAATTGATGGTTATATTTGCTACCATTGTCAAATTTTATCTCATTTTGGTGTTAATCTGTAAGTAGATGTTCATTGTTATATTCACAGAATTTATACTCTCAGTAATACACACCTTTGTAAGAGTTGACTCCTCTAACTCTTGTTCCAAATTGAAAATTTGATTAAAACCTGTCATCTGTGAAATATTCTTGACACAGTTTGCTTCTGTTTTTATAACATGGTTTCCTTTTTTGTGTTTTTCAGAGTGTCTAGAAACAAGTCTGAAAAGAAACGTAGAGATCAGTTTAATGTTCTCATCAAAGAGCTTGGTTCCATGCTTCCGGGTAATGTTCGGAAGATGGATAAATCCACTGTACTGCAGAAAAGCATTGACTTTTTACGGAAGCACAAAGGTAATTCTGTGGTGTAACAAGACAGCTAGAAAACTGAAATCTTTCGATTGGGTTTTGGTTCAGACCTTTAATTCTCCCCAATAACCTGCAAAACAGCTCCCCAAACCAAAGCTGTACAAGGGATATCTTTACAGATGAAGGATTTCCACATACAGACATCATAAATGGAGCATGTTGTTTAGTCACTCAATAAGTAACCAAGCCAAGAAAATGTAGTATGACTAGATTAGCACTGTACAAAGTGCACCAAAATCTTAATTATAGTTTTAGTTTTTGTATTGTTAGTTTCCCCAAAACCTAAACATTTCTGAAGCGTCTCCATTTAATTCTATGACTACATCTACACAGGAAACCCCCCCCCCCCCCCAAAAAAAAAAAAAAAAAACAACGCAAACCCACAGCTCTTGGCAGTGAGTCTCAGAGTTTGGGCCTGAATGTCTACACAGCTATTTTTAGCCTCGCGGCATGAGCTGGAATCAGTTGACCTGGGCTCTGAGACTTGCTGCCCTGGTGTGCTTTTTTTGTTTTGCTGTGTAGACTTGCCCTGTGTCTCTTTGTGTCTTGTTAGTTTATTCATAAATATTATGTTTTTGATCCCTTTCATACATAATAATTCTAAAGCTACTTCTTGGGCAGAATTCTGAAGAAAATTATGATTTTTTATTTTATTTTCATGTCACATGATTATTAGTAGCTGCTTTATAGTACTGCTAGTGTCTGATCTCTGGGAATAAACTGAAGGGTTAGCATTTTCTTGTCAGTCCACTGCGTTATTTCCTGTGTACTTTACAAATTCCATTGATATCCTCAGTTTCAAAGAAACTTCAGTATGACAAGAGAATTTTCTGTTTTGAGAAAATTGCCCTTATTTGTTCCAGTGTCTAAACTAAGAGAGTTTCTTAATGTATTAACAGAATGGATGGTTCTTCCTCTCCATCGTGGTTGAGTTTGATTCAAAAGTATCTTATTTTCTCTGTCTTTCTCTCAGTTAAGACAGCTATGGCTTCCCCCACACCTAGTTTTTTCTCTTGTTCTGTATACATTAATATAGCACCTTGCAGTTCATGCTGGTCGATGTGAGATAAAAAAAAAATGTTGTTTACTACAAATGTACTACTAATTATACATGCTCATTATACTAATATACTGTAAAGTTATCCTTCCAGACTCAGCAGCTGAGAGCTATTGCATGCTAGCCAAAAACAAGCAAACTGAAACAAAACACTGTCTGCTAGGTAATATCCAGGGGATATGATGAAGAGAAGTTGCCCTCTGCAACTTTTGAGCAGAATATACTGTCTTTCCCAGGAGGAGGTGGAGAAATAAGAAACATATAAGGGTAATATAACCCATATGAAACAGATGGATAATATAGCAAGCAAAGCTGGGAAGGCGATTCATACATATACCTATCCACATGTTCATATGGTGATTGTCAATACAACTTTCATCACATGGTTATGCTTGCATGCCTGTTGTATGTCCTCTATTTGAGTATTATGGTTACTGTCCTAATAGCACCAGATGCTTTTAAAACAGTAAATACAACAATTAAAATGGAACCAAAAAGAGAAAACATGCATGCATGTATTAATAGATTTAATAACATTAAATGTTTAACCATGCTGTGTTATATTAGTAAGACATATGTTTAACATTGATACTTCTGAAAACACGGAAACAAATCAATCTAGTATCAAACCCCTTTTCTCCAAGGAGAGTTAGTCCATGTAGGACACTCCGGAGTTTTTGTAATGTTTTCTATTGACTAGTTATTACAAGTAGGTGAAATATGCTACTGTTTTGTTTCTTAATAGTTTTATTGCTTGTATTTTTAATGGTTGTTTGCAACATTGGCATCCCAAAACATTTAAAAAAAATATGTAAAAATCACCTCTAACAAATTTCATCAGTCAACCAGCAAAAAACAGTGCATGGATTAGAGACTTTGCCCCAGAAAAGAAGTGCCAGGGTTTCTCTGAAGTTCACTAGAGATTATTGCTATTGATTTGACATGGAAGACTCTCAGATACTATGGTAATGGATGACAGTAGAAAACCATAACTTAGATATTTCAGGCACTTAAAGTCTGGGGTAGGCATTCTTTCTTGTTTTGTTAAAATTGAAATAAACAAGTCAGCTTCCAGAGTAATGGATTAGTACAGTTGATACCAGATTGGTGCATCTGAATCAGTACCAAGCTGTAAATAATACACTGCCTCCTTTATCAGAATTATTTTAAAAATTAACCATTTCACAAATGAAGAAACACATTGGAAATTGAAGTTTGTGTTAAAATGCAATTTCGAAAATGTGATCACTAACACATACACTAAGAATAATACCTGCCCCACTAAATGAGGGGTGGACCCACCATTTGCTCAAATTTACAATCTAGGGACCTGGTCAAACTCTGAGCTGCAATTAGAAGATCAAGTACATCAACAGCCAGGACAGCTTTTTATCATTTAAGTACAATCAGGAGTTGTCACTGTTCTTCTCTGCTATGACGGTCATTTGTGTCTTTATCACTTTAAGATTAGACTACTTCAACTTACTCTGCATGGCCTTAAAATTGACCAGAAACTGAAGCTAGTGCAGAATGCCTCAGCCTTCTTATTAAACAGAATGTCTTGCCACAAGCATATTCAGGCCAAGCTTGATGACCTGCACTGGCTTCCTGAGGGTTTCCAGGTGAATTTTAAACTCTTTGTCTCATTTATCTGGAGAGCTCTTGTCCAGCTTAACTCTACATTAATTTGAGATCTGACAGAATCACAGCACAAGGTGATTTGACCACAGCTGTGTGAATACAAGTTTCTGCTAGCATTGTCTTCCTACTCTCTAAGACAAAACGTTGTCATGCTGTTGGATAACTTTCCATTTTTTAATCACCCTTCCAGGAACTAACATTTTGGTGTGATGAGTGGACTGCAGAAGGGAATGGAAAAAACTGACTTTTTTTTTCCCCTTCTTCATATTACAGCAGACTAAAGAGCTTTCCCTCAATTCATATAATTCAGTGGTGTGAATTAATTGCTTCCAGGAGTCTGAATCATAAATGAATATTCATGTATATGTTTCTGATTACAGAAATCACTGCACAGTCAGATGCCAGTGAAATTCGACAGGACTGGAAACCTACATTCCTTAGTAACGAAGAGTTCACACAGTTAATGTTGGAGGTATATTACTATGTCTATCTTTTTGAAAAGAGAGGATTCTCCTTAGCAAACCACCACTATGTGATGATAGAATCTTTTAGCTTAATGGTATTCCTTTTCAAATCCATATTTTAATTGCAACACTATCTACCTAGAAATCTGCAAATAAGTATCTTTTTACAAATGTAATTTTAACTAAATGGGCTATAATATATTGTAAATACAAAAGTGTACTATTAAGTTTATGAAAACTGTTCTTTAAAACTATAATTAGAAATCATTTTTTTAAAAGGCATAACTGTGCATCTACACAAAGATGACTGGTACCTTTATGGCAGAGTTAACTTAGTTTTTTATGCTTAAACTAAATGCTAGTTACCAAAACTATTCAACATACTCTCTTCTTGATTGGAAGTATGGCTATAGCTTGTGAAAAGAGTATGCATAATAAAAAATGTACTTTGTGTTTCTGCATATTATCCCCTAAAAAACCTGTTAAAAAGCAGATTGTTGAGGTTGCAAACTCAAGTACTCAGCCATTAGGAAATGCATTAAGGTTGCCTGTGCAACTTTAATTCAACCCCTTGTGCATATGCATTATGATACAGTCTTTAATTACATCATCACATATTACTTTTTCTCAATTAGTGCAAAGAATGGGCAGGGCTCGCTTAATGAGCAGATATTCAATATTCTGTTTTTTCCCCTGTGTTGCTCAACATGTAGCCCTCGACCTTATTTATTGCACACTATTAAAATTCTGCTCTGAAGATTGAATTATTAATTTTCTTATGGGCTTTTCTGTGGTGCTTACCACTATCTTATCAGAGTGCTTCATAAGCATCAATTTTGACAACACTCCTGCAAAGTGAGGGAGTGGTATAATCCCATTTTACAGATGGGTAACTGAGGCACAGAGAGATGACGGTCAAAATAATACCTACCTCTTGTATAGTGCTTTCATCAATAAATCTCAAACCACATATAAAGAAGGTAAGTGTAATTACACCTATTTTACAGATGAGAAAACTGAAACACAAAGTTAGGAAGTGACTGGCCCAAGGTCACCAAGCAGGCGAGTGGCAAAGCTGTGAATAGAACCCAGTTCTCCTGAGTCCCAGTCCAGTGCTCTATCCACTAGGCAACACTTCCTCCCCTTCAGGAAAGTTTTGTCCAACTTGGAACTTGCTAACAGATGAGATACAGCAAGCACTTAAAGAACTAAAAAATTATCTTGTACAGAAATTCAAAGAGCTGGGAGAAAGCCAGCAGAAAGCAAGAGAAGCACTCTTGAGCATGGCCCTGAGAGGGAGCAGAGAGACAGAGCTCCTTGGAGCACAAAGCTGGTTGCAAAGGTAGACTAGGAAATTGTAAGCAAGGAAACTGCCTGCCATTTTTCAATAGTGTTCAAGGGAAACAGAACTTCTCTGCAATTTTGTGTTTATACAAAGAAATTTCTGACTCATCATCCATTTCTCCTCATAGGGGAAACAAATCTGTGAGGCCCAGAATACGGGCTAACCACTCGGGCCAAGAGGGGCAATACTGGCAACAAAAGTTATAAACTAATTCTGGGTTTACAATTTGTTACACATAGGATCTGACTTCATATGTTCAAAGCACAGCTTCCATTGACTTCTGTTGAGATTGAGAGTGCTCAACACTTATGCAAATCAGACCCCAGGATCTCAAGTTGAGTGCCCAGAAACAGCGACCTGTGAAAAATCTGGTTTAAGCAACGTGCCCAGTTTCACTTAGGAACTTTGTGGAAGAGGCAGGGATAGAATCAAGTTCTCAAAGGCATTATTTGACTGCCTTAACCATGAGACCATCCTTTGTTCAGCCCCATTGGAAGCAAGACAGTAGGTCGTGGATGTGCAATAAAGCCATAGTTTTATTCGCTTAAATATCTGAAACTACTTGGCAATAAATTGTACAATATAGTTCATCATCATTTCCTTAAACATTACCATCTCTTTGAGGGGCTGTTGTCACCTCTCCGTCTTTCCTACCTGCTCCCTGACCCCCACCACCCTCCTTTTTTATGAAGCTTAAGAGGGCTATAAAAGGAGGGGGGTTGGCTCCCCACTATACCAGATGTAGGAGCCTTGAACCCCATAATGGATGCTTTCTTTCCAATCCTTTCCCAGTCCATTTTATCTGATAACCTTATCCTTTCCATGTATCTGTCCTGGATATCTGCTGCCTCCCCTTCATCTTGCATGGTCCTCTCACCTCAGCTTTCTTCCCCCTTCCACTCCTGTGGCTACCACCTAAACTTCTGCCAGCACCATTGGGTGGTAGCAAAAGGCACAGGCAAGGACTTGGCTGCTAAACCCATCAACAACAACGAGGCCCGCTCAGTCAGCAAGAAGGGCCAGGGCAAGAAAAAAGGGAAAGAGCTCTGCCCAGTTCGCTTCTTCCATTGCAGCAGCTGCTACAGCCCAGCTACTGGCAATGATTCACCTTCCCTGTGCTGTCCCTTCATAGAATCATAGAATATCAGGGTTGGAAGGGACCTCAGTAGGTCAGCTAGTCCAACCCCCTGCTCAAAGCAGGACCAATCCCCAGACAGATTTTTGCTCCAGATCCCTAAATGGCCCCCTCAAGAATTGAACTCACAACCCTGGATTTAGCAGGCTGATGCTCAAACTACTGAGCTATCTCTCTTCCCCCTCCCCCTCGCCCCCGGGGTTGCCTGCCCTTCAGCTCCACAGGCATATGCCCAGGTAGCCACAGCCGTACCCAGTGCCCCATCACCATATGCTGTGGCCCCTCCACCTACCATTGCCACTGCTGCTGTCTCCTCCTTCTCCATCTGTGGCACTCAGGGCCCCCTTTCCCTTCCCTGAATAGGAGGCACTGTGTTTGCTGTCTCCTAGTGGCCGCCTCATCCCACAACGAAACCTGTGTGCGGGCGTAGGCTCAGATGGTGGGGCCCTTGGACATTGTGATGGCTTCTAAGATGTACAGGAAGGTCATCTTCCAGGCAGCAGAGGTTGCTGCACAGAAGATGGTGCAGAATGGCATTTTGGTGGGGGTCTCTTTGTTCCCCTCAAGCCCTTGGAAGACCTGAGAATACAGTGATGCTTACTTCCATCCCGTTCTTCCTCCCCAATGCTACCCTCCTGCTTGCTCTCTCATCCTTGGGGAAACTGTTCTCCCCTCTTAGTCTTCTTCCTCTGGGCTGCAAGTATCTATTCCTCAGTCACATGCTCTTATTCCTTAGGCATTGAAGTCACCATCCAGTTGCCGCTGGGAGATTGGAGGGGTCCTTTGTGGTGTCCCTTTATTGCATACATTACTCATCAGGGCAGGCTCAGTGATTCATTTGCTGGACTGCAGGGTACATCTGAAGGGACTGTCCCTTGGCCCAGCAAAGAGGAGTGTTAGGTGCCTCTGAATCCCAGGAGGGCATCAGCCCCACCACCACCGGTGACCCTACTCATCCTGTTACCCATCCTCTTTCCTCTTCAACATCCAGCAATCCTGTTCAGTGCAGAGAGTGGCTCCCCAGTTGTGCCCAGCTGAGTGGGTGGATCCCGCCTCTGAAACTCACTGGGTGGGGCTCGGGTGCGGGGGTTGAGGCAATCTGAGGGAGCCAGGAAGAGGGCCCATCTCAGGGGGAGATCATCCCTTCCCCTGTTGTCCTGTCCCCACTTGCTCCAATTGCCGTTCTATTACCCTTGCGTATTGAGCCTACCCCTGCTCAGTAACAACACCAATGAAGTCTGGGTGCTAGTAACAGGGCAGTAAGCTCAGCAAATGCAAGTCATGGGCCCAGGACCTCCCTCTTGACCCAGGGAAGGGCAGAAGGCTTCTCATATGTCAACTGGTGGAGGGGGTGTTGCTAAACTTACTTCCTCACCACCTCCATTTCTGTTTTCCTTAAGTGGTATGTTACCATGCAAGGATAAGGATTTCCACTGAAATCAGTGGGACTACTACTATTATTTTGGGTGGTCAGGTACTACTCCAAATAATGAGGATGCCAGAATTGTGCTCTTAATTAGGAATGTTAAAGCTTACACAAATTTTAAACCACTACCAGTAATTAAAGGAGCCACAGGTAAGTTTTATTAAAACCCATGGCCTTCCCATTTCTTAATTTTAAACTGAGGTGGTGAATATTTATTTTCTACTCAGTTTCTTTAGGAAAGAATTGGAACTTCAAAGATTTTAATAATTGAAATCTATCATTTCCTCCTTCTCTTTCTACCCTTCATCCTTTTTCCTCTTCCCGCTCTCCAATTTTCTGTGCCTATTATTATTTTCTCCTTTCTTCAATCTCCATTTTCCCATTTAGCACTATCTTGCTTCCTTGTCATTCCATGTTCTTTTTTAAAGACTAGAATTCTAGTAGGGTAGGGGTGGGAGAAGAGGGAAACAAACCTGCCAATAGTTAGATCTATCTCCTAGCTGAAGTTTTGTAAATTTATAGATGGCTTTTTGAGAACACAACAGTATGAAAAATTATAATGGTAAAGCTGATCTAGTACAAATAATATTCAAAGGTGTTAGTGATAACACATGCTCACATTGTTTTTAGAGTAAGTAAAATGAAGTCAATCTAGCGTTCATTCTTAAGTTAAATATAGATTTTTTGATTTGTCATGTGCATTGTACAGTGTTCCTTTTCATTTAACTGCCCATTATGTTTAATTTCAGGCTCTTGATGGTTTTTTTTTAGCAATCATGACAGATGGAAGTATAATATATGTGTCTGAAAGTGTAACTCCCTTACTTGAACATTTGCCAGTAAGTATGAACTGCTTCCAGTAAGATATCAGCGTTAGTCTATGGACTAGGTTTTGCTGCAAGCACTATTAACCTTCCACCTCTCAAAGCACTTGGAGCACAGACAATGTATGTTCTGTCCTGAAACCTCTGTTTTTCCTCTAAAACACCTCCCTCCCTGGTTATTGATGTGTCCCCAATCTTAATCTCCTCAATTGGAAAAGTGGAATAAACACTCTCCTCAAATGCCACTGTTACTATTATTCCATTACTCATCAGCTGAGACTGCTAAAGAGAAGCATGCTTGGTCCTCTTGAAACTACTGTCCACTGATCTTTAATTACCCTGGTCACTTCCCAAACTCGGGACTCACCAGGAACAAATATGCTGTTACTGCTTGACTGGGCTGACTCTTATGTCATATTTGTATTGCATCTCATTCATCTTTATTTGTACTGCTAATCTCATTGATATATTTACTCTCTAGTCCATGCTAGTATAGGTGTCACCTGGGAGTGTTACTCTTCTGAAACCAAAGCTAATAGTATTTTAAAGTGAGAACAGTGCTTTTATAAAATTCTTTATCAATTATAAACCTGAGGCGGAAAAAATGTTGTGTCAATCTGAAACTGATTTATAAATGTCTATAAAATATATCCACATTGACTAGAAATTTCTTACCAATGGTTCTGCAAAGCAAAAAGTTAATCTCTGAACGAGGTTAAAATGAGAAAATGTAAATGGCTCAATTTTCCAGCTAAACCAAATTAACATTTCCTCAACTCCAGAATGTTTGTTCCAGAGGGACAACTTTTAAGTTCGATTTTTTTCTTTTTAAAACATATCTTCTGTGATTGTTTTCTTTGGAGATTTTGTTCATGTATTTGTGCATATAAACAGTATCAATAATACTTTGTTGTTATCTAAGAAGAGCTCTGTGAAGCTTGAAAGCTTGTACCTTCCACCAACAGAAGTTGGTCCAAGAAAAGATAATACCTCACCTACCTGGTCTCACCTCTATTTTTGTTTTTCAAGATGAAGATTTTAAATCTTTGGTGCCACCAAGAGGCAAAAATGTGTACTGATATTTTAAATCAACAGTACACAATTTGATTCCAATGCTTCACTATTTGAAGTTATCAGAGCAAAGGAAAGACAGTAGGTTCCAGTATGCTTTTACATGTGTATCTGTGTTGTGTTTACAGTAACATTTATTTCTTTTTCAAGTAGTGTCCCTGTCGGTGATTCACGTCAGGGGCACCTGCACCCTTGATTGGAGATTTTTTGTACTAGTGCCTATTGCCATGCCGAGGCTACATGGGGCTGTGTGGGCCCTTCTCAACTGCCTTCAGCCCGAGACAGAGTCTACTGTGTGCCTGTTTGCTCTATAATTAGTTAATCATCTTATAGTCTGTATAGTTGGAACAGCTGTTCCTTTTATTTTCATTTCCTTTAACTAACTAACTATTTTTAAAAAAACATTTTATTACTATGTAGTTAGATACCAGTTAATAGCTTTCCCCTTCTAGAGGTCATTTTTTATTATATTACTCAGGAATGCCACGCTCTCCTGAGTTCAAATGGTACCTCTCCTGCAGTGAGGTGATTACCATTCAGTGACTGACATTCCCCATGCCTCCACTGTTCGGGAAATAACACATATCCCCAGTAAGTGCAAGATCAAGTTTAAACTCCTGGTGATGAAGCAAGCTTTGTGCCCATCTTTGGATTCTAGGGCGAAGGACCATCCTGTACGTAGACCTTCCCTGTACGTAGATTAGCGTAGTACTGCTAGTGCCCTGTCCACATCAAGACCTTGGTCATTGGAGACTGCTACAGATGTAGGCGGTACCATAGCACTAAGTATATCTAAGGTACCAAAATCCTCAGTAGAGGTAGCCTTGATATCTGCCTCTAAGCAGAAGGAGGTAAGGAGTAAATCTCCAAGAAAATCTCGGTCACTGACCCATAAGAAGACTACGGAGACTTCAGGTCCCAAGGGGAGTTACATGCAAATTCCAGGTGATGCTAATACTGCAAAAGCAAAGAGGAATCGGATGTCTAATGCAGTGTTGTTGTAGCCATATTGGTCCCAGGATCTTAGAGACTAGATGGGTGAGGTAATATCTTTTACTGGACCGACTTCTGTTGGTGAGAGAGACAAGGTTTTGAGCTTACACAGAGCTTTTCTTCAGGTCTGGGAAACTAACTCAAAGTGTCACTGCTAAACTCAAGATTTGAACAGATTGTTTAGCATAAGTAGTTAACGCTTATTTTAAGGGACCAGTCAAGGTGATTGTTAACACACCTCCAGTCATAGGCAGGAAAGGTGGGGAGGTTGTTAGTGGGTTACAGATGTTTCAATAAGCCATAATCAGTATCTCTATTCAGTCCATGATTTTTAGTGAGTAGCAAAGATATGAATTTAAGCTCCTATTCATAACTTTTCTAAACACTAAAAATCATGGTCTGAATAGACACTGGATTTATGGCTTATTGCAACAATCTGATATGTTGCACACTTTGACATCTTTGAGGATCACCAGTCCAGTTGGAGCCCATTAAGACTGTTTAGCACTGTGGTAGCTGTGGTTTCCCTGCCAGGGAATCAGGGTTTCTATTTTTTCACCCAGCTCCAGATTCTCTAGTAGTCGAGGCTGTTAATGAACAAGACAGACATCATGGCTCGAAGTCCACCCCACAAGTAAGGGCCACAAGAGACGATCTTTTTGGTCACAAGTCTTACTCTTCCGCCATGCTTCCGAGTAGCAAACCATCACGTGCTCATGGCCAAATACAACTATTTAAGTTACAGCAAATTTAATTTGTTTATTGAGCACTTGCCAGAGGAACATCATGAAAAATTTAAGGCAAATGTAAAAGGGTCAGCTCCTGGCAAAGACATTGCATTAGCTGCTGCAGATATGTCATCATGGTCTATATCCACTGGAGTGGTCCTGAGAAAAGCATCTTGGCTTCAGCTGTTGGTTTCCCCAAGAGAAGTCCAAAGTACCATTGATAACCTTCCTTTTGATGGTGGCAAGCTCTTTGTGGACATGATGGATACATCTCTCCACACTTTAAAGGACTCGAGAGCCATGCTGTTATCCTTAGGGTTTTATATTTCTGTAATAGAAGGAGATGTAATTGGTCTCAGATGGCACAAAGAGCATACCCAGTCCTGTGTTCAACTTATCGTAGGCCATCTGAGCCCCTGGCTGAGAGACCAAGATATTCTAAGAAGAAACCTTTCAGCTACAGCCACATCTTCTCAGCCATGCACATCCTCCAAGCAACAGTTTTGATAGTGTGGTCGGGAGTATCAGACAGAGGTTTATACCTGCAACCTCCTACCCCTCCCTTCTCTCAGATGTCATCTCTCCCCTTTTGGAGACTGAATGGGTTTTGGAAGCCATAACATCTGGTTAAACTATCCATTTCAAATCCATCCCTTGTACCCATTCCTCCTCCCCATCCTTCTTCAGGAACCCTTCTTGCAATCAGTTGCTGGTGCAAGGTGTTACCTCTTTTGTGTTTAGGAGCGATAGAACCAGGTCCTGTACTAGCACAGGGCAAGGGGATTCTAATCAAAGTACTTCCTGATCTCCAAAAAGAATGGTGCCTGGAGGCCAGTTTTCCATCTCATGTCTCTCAACAGATATGTAAAACAGCAGATATTCAGGATGATGACCTTCACAGCAATAATTCCCTTGTTATATATAGGGGATTGGCTTGCAACTCTCGACCTACAAGGTGCATGTTTTCATGTTGCTATTCACCCTTCACACAAGAAAGTTTTTTGTTTTCTAATCAACAGTGAGCACAATCAATACAGAGTGCTCCCTTTCAGCCTATTTCTGCCTCGAGGGTATTCTCAAAGATTCTGGTGGTAGTTGCTGCCCATCTATGTCATCTGGTTATAATCATTCTCCCATATCTGAATGATCAGTGCAGATCATTTTAGGAAGTCTTGGCAGTAGTAAAGATGTGTTCTCTTTTTCACAGCCTGAGACTTCAAATCAACCTTGAAAAGCCCATTTTTGATTCCAATAAGCGCCTAGACTTCATAGGAGCGTCCCTGTATGCAGCGACTGGCAGCGCCTACCTCCTGTCCAGCAGATTTCACACTAATGACTCTCATCTCAGGGATCAGGACAGACCTCAATTAACAGGAAAAGATTGTCTTCAGATGCAGGGACATATGTCAGATTGCGTTTTTGTAGTGCAACATGTCAGATAATATCTCTGAAGTCTACAGGAGTGGCTTTGAACAGTTTGAAGAAGTTTACAAATCAAGCAAGCACAGCCTAGGAAGATTGGGGGACTGACAGTAATGGGTTCTGCAGTCACTCATCAGTGTAGGTGTCCCATTCTTTCAGAATCCCCCTACCATAGTGATAACATTGACACTTTACTTTTAGGTTGGGGGGCACATCTGGGACTAATAAGGTGCAAGGCAAATGGTCTCTACAAGAGCAGCTTCTTCACATCAATAATTTGGAATTGAGAGCAGTCAGAAATGTTTGTCTACACTTTCAGATCCAAATCAGTAAAGATAATGACAGACAATGTGACATGCATGTATTCTATCAACCATCAGGGAGCATGTTCCCATTTCTCTGTGCCAAGGTGATAAAACTCTGGAATTGGTGTATAGCCAATCAGATAGTTTTCTCAGCTTCTTGCCTCCCAGGTATACTGAACATCATGGCAGATGACCTCAACAGACATTTCTTTCTAAATTACAAATGGGAACTGGACTCTTGAGATCTACACACAATAGTCTTAGCTTCGGAATTCCCCAAGGCTGATCTGTTTGCCACTGCAGCCAAAACAAAATACATCACGTATTGCTTCAGAGGGGGTCTCAATCCCCAATTGCTAGGAGATGCTTTTCTCCTCTCATGAATGAAGGGGCTTCTTTGTGCACATTCACTGACGCCATTATAGTTAAAGTTCTCAACAAGATCAAACAGGATCGGGCCAGAGTTGTACTGATTGCACCAAAGTGGCCAAGATAAAATTTGGTATTCCTATCTAATCAGACTCGTCTTATGCCCTCTGTGGTGACTTCCATTAATTCCTTGTCTACTGACTGAGGATGCCAGTCAAACACTTCACCCCACCCTGCAGATTCTGAGGCTCCAAACATGGCTCCTTGGTTCTCGAGAATAGTGGTATCCTGTTCATCAGCGATACAACATATAATGTTAAGTAGTAGAAGAGACTCCACAAGAAATACTTACCTTCATAAATGGAAAAGATATTCTCTTTGGTGTAACAGCAGTTGTCAGATTTTGTCAACTTGATCTCTTCCCAGGGTATTGGATTACCTGTTGGAATTGAAAACATCAGGTCTTTCTATGAATTCCATTAGAGTACACTTAGCAGCTCTTCCATTAGGTACACTTAGCTTTTCGCACACCCATAGGTTTTTTTTGTTCTTCACTGACCCAACCATAGCAAAATACCTAAGAGATTTGTTGAATCTTTCTCCACAAATCAGAGATCCTACTCCTAGCTGAGACCTTAACCTAGTCCTTAATTACCTTATGAAACATCCTTTTCTGCCATGAGCTCTGTGTTGTTTATTAGATTTACCTATGAAGACAGCCTTCCTGGTAGCCATCACTTCTGCCTGAAGGGTTTGAGAATTGGGGGCTTTAATGGCAGACCCCCATTTATGGTCTCACCAGAAACAAAGTTTCGCTATGGGCCCATCCAATATTTTTACCTAAGGTGTCCTCAAAATTTCATATTAATCAACACAACAAGGAGTCTGGTGGCACCTTAAAGACTAACAGATTTATTAGGGCATAAGCTTTCGTGAGTAAAAACCTCACTTCTTCGGATGCATCTGAGTGAGGTTTTTACTCACGAAAGCTTATGCCCTAATAAATCTGTTAGTCTGTATCTACAAAAACAACAAGGAGTCTGGTGGCACCTTAAAGACTAACACGGCTACCCCCTGATACTTGACATATTAATCAAATCATTCATCTCCCATTTTTTTCTCCAAAACAACATTGGACTAGTCATGAAGCTATATTCCATACACTAGATGTCAGGAGGGCATTACTCTTTTATCTAGAGAGAGGACCAAACCATTTAGAAGATCTCTTAGACTGTTTGTATCCACTGCAGACAGAAACAAGGGTTTGGTCATTTCAAAATAGAGGTTATCAAAGTAGATCTCTGTATATATTAAAATCTGTTACAACTGAACTCATGTTCAACCCCTTTGAGAGCAATAGCACGTTCCACAGGAGCACCAAGTACTTCTGTAGCCTTACTTAAGGATGTACTGGTTGCAGTGGCAACTTGGTACTCTGTTCATGGTTTCTAATCATCATGCCTTGGTGTCTGCAGCTAGATCAGATGCTGCTGTAGGCAATGCAGTTCTCTTCTGTATTGGACTCTGCTCCAAATCTCCTGCCTCCTTAGGGGGGATATTGCTTGGGAGTCTCCTGAAGTGGAGCACCCATAGGAACACTGCTTGAAGGAGGAGAGGTTACTCAACTTGTTCAGTGACTGCGGTTCTTCAAGGTGTATGTCTCTCTGGGTGCACCACTGCCCACCCTCCTTCCCCTCTGCTTCTGTGGGACTTCGTGGCGTTGAAGGAACTGAGGGTGGTTCACCCACACAGCCCCGTATAGCCTTGGTACGGACATGAGGATCTGTGAGACACATGCGTGGGCTGAATGGGCAATGCTACCAAAAAAATTTTGATCAAAGGTTCAGGGTGCAGGCACACCTGATGTGGAGCACCCACAGGGGGACACATTTCAAAGTTCTCCAGTTACTGCACAAGGTAAGTAACCTCTCCAACAGTGTCAAAAATCTGTGCAATCAAGAGGTGATCACTTCTTGCAAAATGGTATTTTGTTCCTCAGAAGATGGTTTTGCTGAATCTATAATGTTTTTGTATGTTTGTTTTCTCATCCCTGACCTCTTTAATTACTTTACATTAAAACAATGGGCTTTGCAAAGATGTCATGTCTTGCATTATTAAAATGTTTCTGAAATCTTTTTTTCTTTTTCAGTCTGATCTTGTGGATCAGAGTATATTTAATTTTATCCCAGAGGGGGAACATTCAGAGGTTTATAAAATACTGTCTACTCATCTGCTGGAAAGTGATTCATTGACCCAAGAATATTTAAAATGTAAGTTGTATTGCTAAAAAATCTGGTAGATGTGGGAATCTTATCATAGAGTCTTTATATGGGCAACTCAGTTTCAGTGGAAGTAAATGCTTATGGGATTTCAGGGTGAAACTTATAGGTCTTAAAGGAAAAAGATGAGTCATTTTATTCTCTGAAGTAAATCAATATTTTATTTTAAAATTTTCCAATGACCAGAATAACATTGCATGTCAGAAACATTTCCAAAACACAGGGAAAGTATTTGTTTATAATTTATTGTCACATAATCATAGCAGCTGGAGAGAATAAAGACCTATTATGTCATACACCATTGGAATCATACTTCCAGGCACTTCCCATTAGGCAGCTGTCCATGGAAACTTCCCTAGTAGGAGTTCCGCTCTTCTGTGGCTTCTCTGTAAAGCTGAAGTATGGAGAGTGAGTGCTGCTGAGCCTTTCCAAACACAAATCCCATAGTTTCCTCTCCACTATGTTGGGTAATTCCATGTTGGGGAAAAAATAAAATACCATAAGCCATTTTTCTCCATTGCAGCATGTATATTAAATTCTTTATTAAATATGTTGTTTGTGGTAGTGTTGTTGCCATGTTGGTCCCAGGATATAAGAGAGACAAAGTAGGTGAAGTATTATCTTTTATTAGACCAACTTCTATCAGTGGAAAGTTCAAGCTTTTGAGCTATACCTACCTCTTCTTCTGGTCTAGGAAAGGAAATCAGAGTGTCTGAGCTAAATACAAGTTGAGGATAGATTGCTAAGCATAAGGGAAAAGGGGTAAGGCATGTTGTAGGAAGCCACTTGAAAGGAAATCTGCAACTGAGGATTATATTGTTATGCATAGGGGGTTTGAAGAAGGTGATTAGGGATAGTATGCGGTGGGGTGTGTTACAAATTATTGTAATGAGTCCTAAAACTAGTGTCCCTATTGCATCTATAGTTTTTAGTGTCAGGCAGATTTATGAATGTAAGTTCCCAGGTTCAGTTTTGAAGGTGCTATGCAGGTTTCCTTTGAGGATGAGTTTTGAAAGATCAGATAGGGAGCGATTGCTTTGCGAAAAGTTTCTGCCCACAGGTGATATGGTATTTTTATCTTTTATAATTTTTCTGTGTGAGTTCATTTAAAACCATAGTGATATCTGGTTTCACCCACAAAGTTATTATTGACAGGTTTCAGAGTAGCAGCCGTGTTAGTCTGTATCGGCAAAAAGAAGAACAGGAGTACTTGTGGCACCTTAGAGACTAACAAATTTATTAGAGCATAAGCTTTCGTGGACTACAGCCCACTTCTTCGGATGCATTTGATGCACTGGATGAGGTACACCACATGTTGTGATAAGCATGTTTAGGACCCATGAATTTTGAAAGGTATATTGTGCGGGGTGTTGATCATTGTAGAAGTGATGATATGTCTGCAGGTTTTGCATCTGTTGTTCTGGCAGTCTGGTGCCAGTTTGAGTTGGTGAGTTCTGGTTTGTAGGGAGCTTGCTTCAGATGATTAGCTTGGTGAGATTGAGGGATTGTTTGAAGATCAGAAGAGGAGTTCAGGAAAAATTTATTTCATGGTCCCCATCAACTATAGGTGTAATTGTTTGATGGTACCCCTTATGGGTTCCCGTGGGGGGTGGTAGGTGAGAGCTAGGGGTGTGCGGTCAGTGGGGTGTGTTTTTATTTTTGTTTTTTGCTGTATTGAAGCAGGTTCTCTGGGGGATTTGGATGGCCCTTTCCATGATGCAATCTACTTCTCTGATGGAGTGTTCTTGTTTAGTAAAGGCAGTTTTATGTGTATTTAGGTGAATATTCTGGACTTCCTCTTCAGAGCAAGTTCTGTGGTATCTGAGTGGCTGGCAGTAGATAACAGATTTTTTGGTGAGTCTGGGGTTGTTTCTAGATCTTTGGAGATCAATATGGTGATCCCTGGGTTTCTTGTGGATAGCTGTTTGTAGGATTCCATTGTTGAATCTGATCATGCTGTCCAGGAAGTTGATGCTGGTGTGGAAGCGTTTTAGAGATAGTTTGATCAATGGGTGGTTCTGGTTGAAGTTGTGGTGAAAATCTATGAGGGAGTTGGATCTTCTGTCCAGACTATGAAAATATCAATATATCTCTATCTCAGGTATATTGTTGGTTTCGTGGTGCATTTTTCCAGATATTCTTCCTCAAATGGGCCCATGAAAAGGTTGGTATATTGGGGAGCCATGCTAGTACCCATGACTGTTCCCACGGTTTGGACAAAGTGTTTGTTGTTAAATGGGAAGTTGGCCTCATTGACGTAGTCATCATGTTTAAGGACTACAGCAACTCCCCCTTTGCTGGTTTGATCGCTATCTGGTAGTTGGATTTTAGGGGCAGCATATCTGTCCTTTTGGTGGTAGGAAGACTGTGGTGATGTAATGTTTGTGGAGGATTTCATTGTATCTTTTCATAAAGCAATTGATGTAATGATCCAGTGTTGGTTTCATCCACGGGGAGGGCCGGGGGGAGGGGGAGGGTGTCCAGTCAGATTCTTTTTTCTTATGACTGTCAGTGGGATTGTAGTAGTTGTGGGTGGCAGTGTTTTAACTGTGAAAGAATTCCTTGAGGAGGTTCATGGGTCTTACACATGCCTATCACGTGTGGTGTATTCATTCAGTGCATCAAAGCCCCAATAACAGCTATCTGAGTGAAACAGACAATCCTGCTCTCAAATGAACTCACACAGAAAAATGATAAAAGATAAAAATACCCTGTCACCTATGGGCAGACCCTTTTCACAAAGCAGTCACTCAGTGTCTGATCTCTTAATACTTGTCCTCAAAGAAAACTGGCACAGTTCAAAAGTGAGCCTGGGAACTAAAATTCATAAGCCTGTTAGACATTAAAATCCTGGACTCAGCCGGGACACTGGTTTTTTGGCTTATTACAACAATTTATAATACTCCCACATCACACCCCTTATGCATCATAATTTAACCCTCAATTGCACAATTCTTTTTCAAGTGACTTCTTTCAACGTGCTTACCCCTTATGCTTAACAATCTATCCCAACTTGTATCTAGTTCAGAGACTCTGATTTCCTTCCCCAGACCTGAAGAAGCGCTCTGTGTATCTCAAAAGCTTGTACCTTCTACAACAGAGGTTGGTCCAATAAAAGATATTACTTCATCTATCTTGTCTCTTTTATGAAATATGTATGCTAATTATTATTGCTTTTATATTAATCTCTATTGGTGCATGTTTCATCATGTAAGCTGCCTTGTCATTATATTGTTTCAGCAAAAAATCAATTAGAATTCTGTTGCCATATGCTGCGAGGAACAATAGACCCGAAAGAACCACCTACATATGAATATGTAAAGTTTATAGGAAATTTCAAGTCTTTGAATAATGGTAAGAAATGCTTCACTGTAATGTGGCCAAAATTAAAGGCACTTTCTGAAGATTTATACATTAGGAAAGGTTTGTGAAAACTTAGTGATAATATTTAAAATATTTTGGTATTTATTTTGAAAGATACTAGACTATGATACAGGTTGTGTTGTTTATACTTAGCATTACTGAAAAAATAATACTTATTTATATTTGGTATTATGTTGTAGACAGTAATGTCTGAGCAGGTGAAAGTAAAATAAAAATAGTACCTTGTAGCTCTATAACTCCTTCCATTAAAGAGTGTTAATGTTTGTAAAACACTTTAGTAAACATTTTACACAAGAGGAGACGTGAGGTAAAGAAAAAATTAGGCTAGTGTTTTTAAGTGCCTAAATCCATATCTAGGTACATTACTAATTAACGTGATTTTTTAGAGTTACTGAATACCTGCAGCTGTCATTGGCTTCCAGTGGGTTCAGAATTAGAACTTACGTCTCCACCTTACACTCAGTCCTGTGCTTTAATCAACAATTATCCTTCATAGAACACTCAGAACAAAACCACAGCAGCTGTTGTTTTTTTAAATATGGTATCAGAAGGGCAGGGGAATTTATCTCTTAACTGCATGGTTTTTCCTGCAGAGTATGAGATAAATTGAGCTCTCAAAGGATAAATGTGTGGCTGAGGCTGCCTAAATTGTTATATGTTTTGTAAGCAAATAGAATGTTATAAATATTCTGCATTTGGAAGACAGTACAGGAGATAGAAAAGTCCTAAATGCTGTAGAACTTACCAGTTTTGACATGAAAATTAACATAAAATATTCCATTAGGATATATTGTGTAACCCAGGTTATATCGGATTGGTATTATGTAGGAAAAAGATTTCAAGCAATGACGTTCTGTAGGAGTGACTTATTTGTTCTCTACTGGCTGTCTATACTTGATCATGTAGGAGGATTAGTGGGCCCCTGCGTTGTTCCATCAATAAACTGGGTGATGTTATCTTGAGCTGAGCAAAGTCTAGAAAAGAAAGCATTACCTAAGGATTCAAGAGAAAAAGGTTACTGTAATACTTTTCTCTCATGACTTCATTGGGGCTAAAAAATGACAAAACCTGATGAAAAATTCAGAAATTTAAAACCATTTGTTAACAAGTAGTCTAAAATAATCTAATTAAAATAGGTATTAAGAAGCAATGCTATAGCTTTTATTCGTTTCCTAAAACCATCTGTTGTCCATGACTGTATTTAAGTAGCTGGACTCTTAATTTTAGTTGTTAGAGAAGTCCCTTGCTGGTTTTGATAACATGGATATGACTAGTACTATTAAATTATATGCCATGTTTGTATTTTTAAATGTAGTTTTGCTCATAATTCATAGTAAATTTATAGTATCTTACAATAAGTTAATGTTGGGGGTTTTGCCAACTTTGTGCCATCATGCACATTTTGTAACTAAGGCTATGTCTACACTACCACTTACATTAGTATTACTTATGTCACTCAGGGGTGTGAATAAGCCACCAGTGACCTAAGTGCTGGTGTGGACAGCACTATGTCTGTGGGAGAGTTTCTCCTGCCAACATAGTTACTGCTGCTCATTGGGGGTGGATTAATTAAGTCTACGGGAGAGCTCTCTCCCATTGGCCTAGAGCAGCAACGCTTGAGAGCTTACAATGGCGCAGCTGCATCGGTGTAGCTGTGCTGCTGTACCTCTCTAGTATAGCCATAGCTTAACTCTTCTCCCTCTCCATCTTTCCCCCACCCCATCTCCTTCAGTCCCCAACTCAGCGCACAACGGTTATGAAGGAACTATCCAGCGGCCCCATCGGCCTTCATATGAAGACAGAATTTGCTTTGTAGCTACAGTTAGGTTAGCTACACCTCAGTTTATCAAGGTACGTTTGGGATTTTCCTCTGCACAAGTGAAAACAAGTGTTTACGACACTTGGTAAACACTTAAGTGTGCTTAGGTCATGAAACTTTCAATGTGACTATACCACTTTAAGTATTACTACAAACTTTTGATCCAAAACAATGCAGACATCTGGTCTACACTGCTTTCACCTAGGAGTGTCCTCCACATTGCTGACAATATCAGAGAAGTTTTTTGCAGTTCATTACAGTTTGAAATAACCTCAAAAGCCATTGATTTCAGTACATATTCCAGTATCATTAATATTGGGTTTGATTTTGATCTCACACCAGCATTACTCATTGAAGTCAGTTGAGTTATGCCAGTTTAGAGCTAGTGCAGTTGAGATCAGATTTTGGCTCAGTCTGCTTTAAATACATAAAAACAATGAAAGTGCCTAAAAAATAACTTTTAAAGCTACGTTCTTGTGGATTTATCAGTCTACTTTGAGTAAGTCTGAATTTCATAAGAGCTTCTAAATTAGAATAGAGCAGATTTGAGAGACTTGTTTGTTTGTTTTTTAGGAAATGTGCACTGTTGAAGAACCCAATGAAGAGTTCACATCTAGACATAGCTTAGAATGGAAGTTCCTATTCTTGGATCACAGGTGCCATTCCTTATAATAAAGTAGTACATAGTAGCATTCTGGCTGTAATCTTTAGAATACGCTAATCAACACTGACTATTCATAAACTGAGTTGGGATTTGTGTGGGTTTTTATTATTATTTTGGAGAACATGTTGTAAACATGAACTAGAATGAGACTGATTTTATTGTTTTTATATGTAAAAATAAAGTAACATTAACTTCTATATTAATTAGGGCACCTCCAATAATAGGCTATTTACCATTCGAAGTTCTGGGGACATCGGGCTACGATTACTATCATGTAGATGACCTAGAAAATCTGGCAAAATGTCACGAACACTGTAAGTAAATGTCAAAACTCGGTGCTACAAAAACCATCCTCAATTAAACATCTGTATGTTATGTGAAAGTCTTCTTAATTATACTGAATTGTGTGGAGAAGGCAGGATACTTACTGAAATCCTGCATCACTCAAGTGATACTTTCTGTGGCAAGACCACAGTTTCCTGCTACAAAATGTTTATGGTTCATTTATATACAGGCGCCGGAGATGTGGTCTCATACCACAGCCTTCTAATATAAAGAAATTACAAAATCATGGCTGCTGTAGCTGAAAAAATTTGTAATATAACTTATTGAAAAGCCTTCTTTTCCATTGTTTGTAGTACTTGAAATAGAAGTTCCTCTTTTTCTTATCTTGTTTTTAGTCATTATCCGAGTGTCAGTCAGATTCAGGTGAAGATCTCTTAATTTAGATTTAGTGAATAATAAAAATAATTGAATTACTACTGCGTCACAGAATTCACATAACATGTGAAAGCAAAGAAGTCTTATTCTTTTTTATCTTCTAGTAATGCAATACGGGAAAGGGAAGTCATGTTATTACAGGTTCCTGACAAAGGGGCAGCAGTGGATTTGGCTACAAACACATTACTATATTACTTATCATCAGTGGAATTCCAGGCCAGAGTTTATTGTCTGTACACACACTGTAGTAAGGTAACAGTTGTTTTTTTATTAATTTTAGAGAAGCTCTCTTAATTGGCAACTGTATTGCTGATTTTTTAAAACATTGGAAAGATTTAACTAATAGTAGTTTGCAAAGACATTGTGAAGCCTCCTGAGTGTTTATACCCTTTATTCCATGAGCAAAACAGCATGTCTGAGGAGGTCACATTTCAAGACATTATGGTAAAAAACATTTAGACGAGATATAATAAATGTGGTTTGTTCTTTTATAGTTATGCAGAAGTTCGAGCAGAAAGAAGGCGAGAACTTGGTATTGAAGAGTCTCTTCCAGAGATAGCAGCAAATAAAGTGAGCTTCCTAACTTTTTTTTATTATATGGTGTCCCTTTGTACTGCTGTATATTTGATTTTTTTAATCAAAGGTAGGAAAGTTTTTATCCTCTGCTGCTACAGCTAATGCGATGCTTTTTAACTATGAAATATTATCCTATGACTAAGAAGATGTAGGAAAGGTGACTGCTTCACAACGTACGACTTTGGAGTTCTTCTTTATTATTTTTAGGTTTATTAATGTATTACATAGCATACAGAGGCCCCAGTTAGGATTGGGGCCCCAAAGTGTTAAATACAGATACAAAGATTGATGTAGTCCCTTCCAGCTGAAAAAACAAGGAACAGATAAAGTAGGGAGAGGGAGGGAAATCAGCAGAAGGGGACAGCATAGCTCCATCACATGGCCTCCACCCACTTCTCAAGAGCATCCAGAAGTCTTTCTGGATGAATACCCTCCCGATGAGACTCTGAAGGTGTTGAGGATATTGGGCCTCAGAAAGGTAAGTCAGGGGCAGGCACTCATGATGTGCTCCCTTGGTAGTCTGGCAAATTTCCCAGTGGAAACTAACTATGCCTGCATGGCTTCTCGCTCCTCCAAGAGAGAAAGAGAGTTAGCAGCAGTAGGAAGTGAGTTATGTTGCTGGAGAGGAAAGGAAGTCTGTGCAGCAGCACAGGACTGGCGCAGAACTCAGAGTTGCAGAATTTGCCTGCATATCTTTGGACTCTGGGTTTTTATGGCTTTGTCTCGCCTTTCTTTACATGTTACGAACCTGATAAATGGAAACTCCATAAACTTAAACTTGTAGAGTATAAAAGGACAAAACTTTTTCTGCAGATTTATCTGTCAGGGAGTTGATTGGCCCAGATGTTTTAATTTGCTAAGCTGTGTTTGCCAACTGAAATATTTATTGTCTATGTGCTGAACCATCAAATAAAATGATTTTTATTTGTACCCCTTCAGAATCAGGACTCCGGATCTGATAATCATATAAACACGGTCAGCCTCAAAGAAGCATTGGAAAGATTTGATCACAGCGGTACACCTTCTGCTTCCTCCAGGAGTTCGAGGAAATCTTCGCATACTGCAGTCTCAGATCCATCATGTAAGTGCTAACCATTGAAAACGTAATTGCCTTCTAAGGGGAGACTGTATCTGTCCTTTCTTACTGTGTTTTTATTGAAATAATGCATTTTAAAACTTTTAAAATATTTTATTAATAATCTATCTGAATGAAACACTGAATTTAAAAATGTCCCTCTCGATGGCTTAACTACCAGTAGTGCAGCAGCCTGAGGGCACCAGGTTTATCCAGAGAGTTCTACATTTAAATCTTGCCCAGTAGAAACCCACTGAAACATCTGATATTAAAATAAAATCTTATTTCATACTATCAGGCCTATACAATTGATAAAAATGTACTTTTGAAAAATTTGCCTGAAGCTTTCACTCAGGCAAAACTCCTTTTGACTTCTTCGTGTATGGAGTTACAGGATCAGGCTTATCATTATTATTATTAACAAAATGTGTTTTCACTTTTACATTGATCATCATTAGCAACGCCAACAAAGATGACAATGGACACTAGCACTCCTCCAAGACAAAACTTATCTGGTCATGAAAAGACTGCACCAAGGAGGTCATCACTTAGTAGTCAGGTAACTCTTCAAAGGAGAGCCTCTGTGTAAAATCCATTTATTTCACTTGTAAATGAAAATGTTTAAATCTACAGTAAACTTTACATTTTTTTCCTTAAAGCATAGAGTTTGAACTGGAAGTGAAAACATTTTCAGTCTGGCTACTTGATTGCTAAGATTGCATGATCAAGGTTACTTACACAAACGCTTATGCAGGTGTTTAATTTTACATGCTAAACTAAATGTGACTACTCACATGCATATAGTTAGGGTCCTACCAAATTCATGGTCCATTTTGGTCAATTTCATGGTCATAGGATTTTTAAAGTAGTCAGTTTCATGGATTCAGATGTTTACATCTGAAATTTCACAGTGTTGTAACTGTGGGGGTCCTGACCCAAATGGGGGGTCATGGGGAGGGGATCCACGGGATTGTCATCCTTACTTCTGTGCTGCTGCTGGCAGGGGCGCTGCCTTCAGAGCTGGGCGGCCAGAGAACAGCAGCTACCGACTGGGAGCCCAGCTCTAAAGCCAGCGCTGCCGTCAGCAGCAGCACAGAATTGAGGGTCGTAGGGTATGGAGGGGGCTGTCGCTTTTGGAGGGTGCAGGACCAGCCTTATCGGTTGGCTATCGCCCAGGGCTCCATGGTCAGGGGGACGCTGTTCCTCCCACACAGCCAGCTCAAGGCCCCTTTAGCCCCTGAGCACTGTGCCTGGAGCTGGGGAGGGGCAGGACTGGGGGCACCACCGCCGGGGTCTCCTACTATGCACTGGGCTCCAGCTGCTAGTCCTAGTGGGGCTGAGGAGGGATGGGACTTCCCCTTCCCCTTGCTGAGGCCAGGTCAAACCCACCTCCAGGAGTGTGCCACCCTTACTTCAGCACTGCCTTCAGAGCTGGACTCCCAGCCAGCAGCTGTGGAGCTTCCTGCAGCCAGGGGAGGTTCCCAGAGGTGGGTCTGACCCAGCCCTGGGGCTGGCCCCTGCAGGGAAAGAGGAAGTCCCAGCCCAGCCAGGACTAGCATCTGGAGCCCAGCACACAGTAGGAGCCCGCCTTCCCTACAGTAGCCAGATTTCTTGGGGGAAATGAGATTGCATGGTCCATGATGCATTTTTCATGGCTGTGAATTTGTTAGGGCCCTACATATAGGCCCCTACATGTGTTCATTGGGTGGTCACCTGCCATAACCCACATCAGGGCCTTCGGGCAAGCCTGAAATTGGACCCCTGCCTCAGTGTCCCGTTTCAAGGAGCTTCTTGAGTAAGTCTCAAACACTTTTGTCTATTCATACGCCTCCTCAGGGTCTGGTTTATTAATTTTATTTTGAATGTTTATTAATTTATCAAGTCCTTCCTCAAGTTCATTGGTTTACCCCATTATCAGGTCACTTCCAGACCTTTCCGACCAGTAGTCTCAATCCCCAAGTTCCAGGTTTCTCTGATGGAGCCTACTTGTTCCCAGCAGTCTCTCTAGTGCATTCTGGTCTCCCTGAGAATTCTCGCTCTGCAGTTTTCTGCTGCATTTTTATAGGTGAATGAGCTGGTCCTTGCTCAGGTGTGCTTCCTTATTAACTAGGGTTGACTGTCTCCAGACCTCTAGCCCTTAAAAGGCCAAGCCACCCTGTTACAACATGCATAAACCTGTGCTTTCTTTCTCATACAATTTTTCACAAACTAGGTACAACCCATCCAATAACAAAGTTAGGGAATAGTTTCATATTGTTCTTGAAACCCTGATAATATTAGAAAATCCCATATATGACCTCTGCTATGAGCTATTCATTGACTGTGATTTGAGGTGGGTTTATTGTTGGTTCGAGATGATTAGTAGAGGAATAAAAAGATGCTGTCAACTTAAAAATGTTTGAAAACAAGTATCTTTACTTACTAACACCACCTTTCAAATTATTACAGTTCTGAAATTCCCATTTCCCTTTCACTATTTGTATTCTTTATTTATTTCTGACATATATCATAACTTGAACAAAGATACACCCCATTTAATCACTTGTACCTGCATGTTCACAGTGCTGCAATATTTCGGTTTCAAACATCGCAGGGAGTCTTTAAGCAAATAAATGCTATTATCCCCTTGAAATATTAAAATAAATGTAGACACATTTCTGTTGGCCTGGTGTTATATAAAAGTGTGTTTTAACAAAATGTACTGTTGTTCCATCTTGGAATTGACAGTTTTTCTTAAATAATTTAGTTATATCTAGTGTGAGACAAGTTCTGTTTGGATAATTGTGGTATGCTTTTAAATCTTAGTCCTTAAACGCCCAGTCTGTTGGACAACCATTACCACAGCCAATGATGTCTCAACCTGCAACTTTGCAGATCCAGCCAGGCATGTCCCAGGTATGGATTAGTTTTGTATATTTATTGACTGGCTCTTTCAGCAAATAACCCCATTTAGGAATAGGGCGTTAAGGACTTTCTCATTAACTGAACTGTGTGATGGAAGTTTATTTTATGCAAAGTCATCTTTACTTGCATTCTCTCTTGTGCCTGATTAAGGTAAACTTCTTCTTAAATGTCCACATGACATAAATTGTCACTGTTAAGTTAAAATCCGTTTTAAAAATCCAGACGTAAGTATAAAATCAAATTAATATTGAATTCATGCTCTGGCGGGAAGGAGGGGAGATGCACAATGTACTGGCATGGCAATGGGGATCTGTAATAGCCTATATGGCTTTTGTCCTGGTTAGCTAAGAGACTGTATCCTCCATGCCCTGTCCTGACAGTTGAAGACAGCTTATGCTGACGGTCCCTAGAGATATACAGCTGAGTTTTTGTGTCTTCAGGCCACATTGTAAACCCATCTAATTGCTCAGCTTTTTGCTTAGAGGCTGAGGTGCAGGGCAGTTGTGTGTTTGTGTGTGTCTTTTGTTTGTTTGGGTTATTTTGTTGAGAGTTCTCTAAACATTAAATGTATGTGTCAATCTCAGAACTTTTCACAACTAAATAATTGTGTCCAGAGCAGTGCTCCCCAAACTGTCGGATGTGCCCCCTCCTGGGGGGCAGGGGCGGAGAAACGTTTTGGGGGGGCACGTGGTAGGGCCCTGCACGGGGTGGTGGGGGTGGGGCACCACCCAGCCCTGTTCTGCCCCCAGACCAGCTTCAATCCCAGCCACAGCTCCACTCTGCTCCCCACTCTGCCCTCTGCTTCATCCCCAGCCCAGCTCTGGCCCCAGCTGCAACTCCACTCCGCCTCCTGCCTTGCCCTCAGCCACAGCTCCACTCTGCCCCCGGTTCTAGCCCCAGACGCGCCATGCTCTGCCCCCAGCTCTGCTCTGCCCTCCCCTCATTCCATCTCCGCCCCCCAGACCAGCTCCCCTCAAGCTCCAGCTCCTCCCCTATCCTCAGTTATGCCCCCAGCTCCACCTTCAGGCCAACCTCCTCTGGTGAGCCAATTGTGCAGTAATGGAGGGGGCACAGACAGGTTCCATTGCTGGTAAGGGGGGGTGCGAGAGGAAAAGTTTGGGCACCACTGACCTAGAGATTGTGAGAAACATCAAGCTGTAGCATGTTACTAGATAGGGCTTGGTTACCATTGCTACTATGATGGGATGATTTACCTTTTGTAGGTCAAGTTTGTCTGTTTCTGATTCAAACTCTTTTAACCTATACTTGGCTCTGCAGCCTATGTTCCAGTTCTCAGCCCAATTGGGAGCCATGCAGCACCTAAAGGACCAGTTGGAGCAAAGAACACGAATGATAGAGGCAAATATTCATCGGCAGCAAGAAGAGTTGCGTAAGATTCAAGAACAGCTTCAAATGGTCCATGGTCAAGGGCTTCAGGTGAGTTACAGTTGGATTAACACTGACTTCTTAGCAGGGACTTAAATGACTTTCTGTGTGCTGAACTGCACCAATCTAGTCAAAATGGATGATATTGGTAAAGCCCTGCCTTATAGATTGTTGCTACAGACAGTCAATTTCCAGGGAAGAAATTATGTATAGTATTTGGATCTGTCAGTTATAAGATTATTTTCCCATCATTGACTTCATTTCACTAAACTGCTGGAGATACTGGAAAGAGAAACGCAGTTTCTAGTTAATGTTGTCTTTTTCAAAATTTTGTACAAGTTGTCTTTGTGCTTCTGTTTAAATGCAAACCTTAAACTAAATATGTAGAGATCTAATTCTCTTCACACCAGAGTAACACTACTGTATCTCTGTTAAATATTGAATGGCGTTATTCCAGAACGAAAGAGATTTTAATCGTGCATTATCCATTGCTTATAGTACATCCATAAAGCCTCTGACACCTACAATTAAACAATATTTCTGTCTTTAATTGTTTTTCAAAGATATTGTATTAAGAATTTTTAGTAATACTTTAAACAATCAATAGTTTGTTTTAAAAAAACTAATTTGTGGATTTTCTTAAAGATGTTTTTGCAGCAATCAACTCCTGGATTAAACTTTGGTTCTGTGCAGCTTACTTCTGGGAACTCTTCTAACATTCAGCAGCTTACACCAATAAACATGCAAGGTCAAGTTGTTCAGGCTAATCAAATTCAAGGCGGAATGAACACTGGGCATATTAGTACTCAGCACATGATACAGCAACAGCCTTTGCAGAGTACAGCAACACAGGTAAAGTTTGTCATAAGTACCTATGCTAGTTAGTATAATCACACGGTACCAAAATTGAAACCCATTATGGGCCTGCCTGATCCTGCAGTGATTCTATATAGAGAATTTTCATTGAAGTCAATGTAAATTTGAATGTGCAAGAAACACAGGTTCATGCCCTAAATGTTTAGGGTTGAAATAGATTTTGTTTTCTCTTTCAGGAAAAGGCTTAGATTTTATAGTCTTCTCTTGATAGAAGAATTATCAAATGTAAATGATGAGCAGTGAATAACAAGTAGTTCTTGTGGAAGGACCCAGCTGTGACGGGTTGGATCCTAGAAACCCCCTTGGGAGCTGCCACCCAATGTGCCAAGACTACTTCTACCCCTGCTTTCCCTGCCAGCTCGGGACCCCAGCACCATCTTGCTGAGCCAGAGACTCCTGTCTACTCCAACACAGACCCAGGGTCTGAATTACTTGCCCCACTGCCAATGGGGTCTAAACCCAAATAAATCTGTTTTACCCTGTATAAAGCTTATACAGGGTAATCTCATAAATTGTTCACCCTCTATAACACTGATAGAGAGATATGCACAGTTGTTTGCTCCCCCAGGTATTAATACATACTGAGTTAATTAATAAGTAAAAAGTGATTTTATTAAATACAGAAAGTAGAATTGAAGTGGTTCCAAGTAGTAACAGACAGAACAAAGTAAGTCACCAAGCAAAATAAAATAAAATGCGCAAATCTATGTCTAATCAAACTGAATACAGATAAGATCCTCACCAGTTTCATAATGCTCCCTTTTACAGACTAATCTCCTTTTGCCTGGGTCCAGCAATCACTCACATCCCTTGCAGTCACTGCCCTTTGTTCCAGTTTCTTCCAAGTATCCTGGGGAGAGGAGGGGGGGGGGGGAGAGGAGAACATCCCTAGTTCTTTATTCCTACCACCCTCGAAAGCCTTTTGCCATGGTGACCTATGTTGCCTTCAGTCCCAATAAAGTGCCTTCATAGAGCTCACTAAAGCTGATTGGACTAGTGCAAAGTGACGTGCTCTGTCTTCCCGTCACCCCAATACTTCCAGGGACTGAGCATGCTTACACCTGCAGTTCTGCCTGGCCCATCATTCCACCTTCTTGTGCAGTTCTCCTAATTTTATAAGAGTTTTGGAAGAGGAGCATGGGACTGGGAGTGAGAAACTCATGGATCCTAATCCTGGCATTAACACTTACTCACTGCATGGTCTGGGACAAATAATTTAACCTTTGTTTGCTCATCTGTAAAAACTGGGATAATATATATTTACATAACTCACAAAGATGTTGGAGGACTGGATTAATTATTTTGTACCGTGTTTTGAGAGTATAAATCATATATAAGAACATTTAGTATTAGCAATAATTAACTATTAGTGTACAGCATTGTTATTTATGCCCGCAAAGCAAGCTGTGCCTTCTCTGTGTTTGAAAGGGGTGTTTATTTTTACAGCTGTATTCAATTAATTTATTACATATTTTTCTTTCTTAGCATACTCAGCAAAATATACTTAGTGGGCACAATCAACAGACTTCTCTTACCAGTCAGTCACAGAATACACTTTCAGCCCCCTTATATAACACTATGGTGATTTCCCAGCCAACGACAGGAAATGTGGTCCAGATTCCATCTAGTTTACCACAAAACAACAACCAGAGTGCTGCAGTAACTACTTTCACCCAGGACAGACAGATCAGGTAAATATAAAGGAGCAATATTAATTCAGATGATTTTGCTAGAGCTTTCTGTGCTTTAGTAGTCACCAGATCTTATGGAAAAGGAGACAAAAGTTAAACCAAAAATTTCATGCAGTTTTACTTAGTGTAGGCATGTGCACGTGTTGTAGTCTGAGGACCAAACTTGCGAAGAGATACTCCTGTAATTCCATTAAAACTCATGGTGTTGAGGCACTGGTGGAGGGATGGGCCTTTGAGGGCAACATGTAGCCCATTGCACTTGAATTTGTTTAGTTTGTATTAAGCAAAGGAAAAATTGGTTTGTCTTGAATGACCCTGTCAGTGATAAACTGGCACTTACCTAATCAGATTGATATAGGAAAGTTCATCCAGTGTATCTGAAGCAGAATTTTTTTTCCAAACTAAGCTGATAGGATCTTCTGGTGTCTTTTTTCCTTTGACAGATTTTCTCAAGGTCAGCAGCTTGTCACAAAATTAGTCACCGCCCCTGTAGCATGTGGAGCGGTAATGGTCCCAAGCACTATGTTTATGGGGCAGGTGGTGACTGCCTACCCCACTTTTGCTGCACAACAGCAGCAGCCACAGACATTATCAATAACGCAGCAGCAGCAGCAGAATCAGCAAGAGCAGCAACAGCAGCTCAGTACGGTTCAGCAATCGGCTCAAGCTCAGCTGACGCAGCACCCGCAGCAGTTCTTACAGGTAATGCAGCGCTGTCTCGAAATCTGTCAGATTGCACAAACTTTCAGATAGTGACGTAAACCAGTTCAGTATATACTGCAAGTTTGATGACTGAGAATGTTATTTAAATAAGCAGCCTTGTTAATCCCAGACAAGCGATGTGCATGGGAGGAGGTTCTTCAATCAACCTTATTTAAAGACTCTTGCAATCTTTATTGTCAAGTTCACAAATAAGAACTGCACTTAAATAAATCTGTTTCCCAGCCTATGGGCATTAGAGTACACTAGGAGTGGGACATGGAGAGAAACAATGGGGACAGGAATAATTGTCACACTGGGTCCACCTCATCTCACCATAAACATGCATGCGTGAATCTAAGTAAAGGGGCAGGCATCTCTTTGTAAACCTCTCGCTTTCCCTCCAGTTGCCATGGTGACCCACAATGCAACAAGGTGTGAGCTGACTCAGGAGGCAGCATGCCAGCCTAAGTGTCTTTTCTCTGCTTCTGTGTAGCTGCAGGGGCACATGCTGCCTGGACCTCAGGGAGATACCAGTGGATGCCTGAGCAGCAGTAGCCATCCCATGAGTAAGGAGAGAAGAAGCCACCATGCGGGAGAGGAGAGATTGGATCAGAAAGAAAAGAGAGGGTGCAGGGAAGGAGGAACAGATTGAGAATAACAAAAGAGCAAAAAAGAAAATACGTACTAAAAATAAGAGAAATCAAAAAAAGACTGAAGAGGGGGAAAGAGGAGGTAGAATGGACTAGTAAAAGGAGAGGCAGCAGTGACCTTGCAGAACTAGTGTACTGGAATGTGTCTCACAGGCAGGCCTAGGGAAGGGGGCATGTCAGTTGCCAGCCTATTAGAGGGGCAATCTGCTACAACAAAAACTTTGGGAACCACTGAAGTAGAGACACAGTCAACCTATTTGGACCTGAAATTTTGCCTTCTTTTAAAGGAAGATAATCCCTTACAGCATCCCTAACTAGTTTTTGTATATATGTGTGGGCATTCTGTTAAAAGAATGTTAAAATTGCAAATCAGATTCTTGAAATGTTGAAGTTCAAGTTGGCTGCTCAACCTTAACTATACTCAGATCATTAGGGGTCTGTGCTCTTATAAAGCCTTTAATTACAATTGCTGTGTCTCTCTGCCTCTAACTATTGCCATAGTTCTCCTAGCCATTGACATCACAAACAGAGATCCAATAAGTTGCTTTACAGTTAGTCAGATGCTGAAAATGTTAATACTCTGTAGTTAGCTATTTTGTTCTGAATGAATCTTCACTTTGTGCAATCGTAAGTGAAAGTAGTCATGGTCCTATTGATGTTTAACCTCATGTGAGAGTTTTAAAATATAACCAGACCTGCATTTTCATAGTGTGGGCAATAATCCTCTTTTATTTATTTCTTCTTAGACATCCAGGCTACTTCATGGAAATCAATCAACTCAGCTTATTCTCTCTGCTGCTTTCCCACTACAACAAAGCACTTTTACTCAATCACACCACCAGCAGCATCAATCTCAGCAGCAGCAGCAACTCTCACGACATAGAACTGACAACATGATTGATCCTTCCAAAGTTCAGCCACAGTAGCACGGGGATTCACTTCTTCTAGAAGCAAACAGCAGGGAGGAGCTGCTCCATAAACAGTTGCACTGATGATAGTAGAGGTAGAAGTCCAAAGGCTTTATAAAGTACAGTATTGAGGTCTACTTCTAACTTCTGGGAATCTGTTTGCAGAAGAAACTACTACAAAATGTTGTGGAGGGACCTTAGATACAAACAGCAAAAAGATAACAGGGACATGGCCAACTTTGACAGTCTTTTAGTTGTCCCAATTTCTGTGTTCTAAAGGATGTGCTACCACGTAATAACTTGTCCAGATCAAGTCTCAAACCCTCAATGAACCGAAAAAGGTACTAAAAATGTTGGTATCTTTAGCAGTCCTGTAAGTTTGTCAAATGTGACCATGGACACACAGTTGCTCACAATAATGCTACAAATACAGTCCAAAAGACATTAAATTTTTTTTTTTCAGATGATTATGGGACAAGTAAATATTTTCAAAATGTTGTGTGGAATCAGATTCTGTATTGTACAGATGTAAAATAATGTGTATATGTCTGGATAAAAGGAGAGAGAGCAAAAATATTTTATATGATGCATGAAAATGTAATCTTGTTGTTTGTAGGTTTGAATGTTTCCCTAAATTCTCACACCATGCGCCGACTAATATTTTCCTCTGTTCTACCCTTTTGTTTACAACATGATGCATCATAATTTTCACCCTTAATGTGGGCACAAGTCTCTTGTTTGTGCTTTGTCTGCGATGTCACAGTTTGTTCAGTGAGGTATAGTGTGCTGGTTAGTGGATTTTTGGGGTTAAATTATTGATGAAACTGTTTGAACTGATGGTCACGCATCAGGATCCAAGACATTCAGATTTCAGAAATATCATCCATCATTTCACAATTATTCATTGTTTTTTGATTGAAAAATAGGAATTTGCACTGCTTTATTGTGGATGGTTTGGAATTTTACTCCCCAAAGCTATCTTTTGATATAGATCATAGTTGGAAATATTTATGTAAAAGGTTTTAAAAAAACTACATGAAAGTAATTTTCAAGAATGTGTCAGTTATAGGAGTAATTTGCACAACAATATATTTACACTTAATAACATTTTAGGCACTTTTTAACCACCTTCTCTGTGGTGAGAATTGTAACTTTTTAAAATATGTTGGAATCTTTTTATTCTCCTTTAAAAATTAGATCTTTCTTTAGTCAGAACTGATTCAGGGTCATTTTAAAACAAAAAAACAAGAAACCCATAGTGCCTTGATTTTAATTCAGGTGATAACATTGAACATCTTGAATTATGTTGTCTTGAATCTGTTACGATTTTACAATTTTGAAGTCTTAGTACAATCTCAACAAAATGTGTTTCTACTTCAGAGCTATATCTTGTTTGTGTTCATATATTACAAGTATTTTAACAATCGTCTGAGTTGAGATCATGAGCATTTTTTAAAGGAGTGCCTCTCCCCTCAAACACTAAAATGGAAACAGGTATCTAATGATTTACCTGTAAAGTGTTCAGAGAATAAGAAGTAACGCTCTTTAGTGGCTCCAAAACACAGATTAGTCATTTGGGGGGGGGGGGGGGCGATTAATCTGACACTTTTTAATCAGATCAAATCCAATTTTACTTTATTGATTGGAATTTAATGGAAAAATAAAGAGGGGATTAGGACTGCATGTTTAACACTCTGAGTATTGACTTAAAAGGGATACCACTAAACTAAGACTTCAAAAGGCAACCTCACTTTATAAAGATAATAAAAAGTTCCAACAGAAATGATTTCCTATTTTTAAATGTTCAGTAGATTTTTATGGTACTACTTCGTACAAATCACATCTGCAGAGCAAAATGAGCTAATACCAAGATCGACTTGGTAGTTAAAAAAGAAAATTAATTAAAATTAACACTGAGGAGGGAAAGTTTTTAGTCAAGAAGCTGAATTAAGTCAGAGTATTAGGGAGGAGCTGTATGAATGTAACCAAATTGTGGTGGAATATTAAATATTAGGAACAGTTTGATTGTATTATTGGGTGACCAGAGCTGACTGAAAGGTAGTGCTAAGTTAGTGAACACTAGATGCAGTTACCTTTTGAGGCTTCTTCCTAAAATGAGCTTTGGCCTCTCCACTGTCATCTCCTCATCAGATTAGCCCCTCACCTCCAAACCATAAAGCAACAGGTCAACAGTGGTTCCTGGGAGAATCACAGTGGAAAAGGGAGGAGGGCGTAAGAAGTAAAGAACCAAAGAGAACTGGGTTGGTTTCTGCTCCAGGAAGTCTCTTGCAACAAGGAGTAGGAACAGATACAAATATTAAACATATCCAGGAAACTTTCCATTTCTGTGCTCTTTAAAAGCATTTCTGTCATTCCCTGAACCAATATAATTGTCAGAAACATATATTTTTTTTAAGTTTTAGAAAAGCAAAACTCCATCGACTCCCCCCCCCCCCCCATATTGCCTTGCTAATCCTGCCATACCATTCCACCTGTATCCAAAATTTAAGCTGCATTGACCAGAGGTCCATTCCATAAAGACTTTTAGTGGGAAATAGACTTGTTAGGTAAAGGTTTTAACCTAATTACAATAATAAAATAGCACTAAAGAAGAAAATTGGGAGAGCTTTAATATTACTCTTAGAAATATAGTGTGGTGGTAAAACCAGCCGATAAACTGTAGCAGTTGCAGCTACAGTAAATGCAGAGCATAACCAGCAGACAGCTGAGAGAGTTTTATATATAAGCTTCATTCAAACCCCTTCTATCAACCAAAAAAATACTGTGGTGTGCTGTTGTAGGTCAGACAATAAAAAGGCAGCCTAACTTAGGTGTGAGAGGTTTTTATATAAACATAGCTATTGGAAGAGGACTAAGAGGAAAAAATCTGTCCTTTGATCAAGAAGCCTTCCATAAGCTCAGAGGGGAAAGTCATCCAAAAATGAAGCTACACTTTACCTGCTAGCTGATAAAGAGAAGAGGGGGAATTCTAAGAGACTGGAAAATTATTAGATACATTTGAAAAGCTTCTGCCACAATTCCGGCAAATGTAAAAAAAAAAAAAACAGAAAAAGCACACGGTATTTCACTGACTCTAATTGGCGTGGATGCTCTGCTTCTCTTTCACTGACTATTAAAAGATTTGTGATCAAACAAGGCTCACTTCTGCTCCTATTAAAGTCAATTGCAAAACTCCATTGACTTCTGTGGGAAGAAAATTGGGCCCCAGTCTTTCTCTCTTCTAATCAGCCTTATGCTTCTGCCCAGCTTATTCACTGGTGTGGCAAACCTGTTGTTTGTGACATCCCAATAGATATCACAGCAGCAAATGCTATGATGTTTAATGTTACAGAATGACTCTGACAGGAGTGAGGAAGTTGGCTAAGAAGAAGAAAATGTTGTATTATGGATAAACGCCTTGGTGACATACAGTTAAGTAAAATATCATGCTGTATTTTCTTAATAGAGTTTTGATGAGAAAATTAGTAAGTTTGCCTGGGTTGGGTGAGAACTCAAAGAAAAGCCTCAGAATTTCAGAGGGAAAAGAAATATAGCTATTTTTATATTATATTTAATATATGTTATATTTGTATATAAATATGAAAAGATTATAGTAAGAACTCTCCATATGCCTTCCATTTTATCTAAACGTTTACCTCCTGGTGCTATGGCTCCAGTGTATCACCATCTTTGTAGGCATTATGCCTGTTGCCAACCAACATCAAAGTTAATGTTCCAATATCCTTACAACAGATAGGCCCCAGTTCAGCAGTGTGCCTAACCTGAAGCATGTAAGTTAGTCCAATTTAAGTGAATGCTAACATACTGTGCTGAATAGGGTCCTCAGTTCTCCTCAGTGCCCATGCTGGCAATTTTTCATGGGAAAAGGAGAAACCCTCGCAAGACTCGAGTAGCGCAGTTTAAAAAAAGGTTTTGGAATAATGATAAGCACTTTACTGAAAAGAACTATTCGGAAAACAGTTAATTATTTTAGGCAATGGAACGGTTCAAAAGTGGCCCAACGGAATTTGAATGTAGAAAACTGTCAAAGAGGCATTTCTGGAAAATGTTTCTAAATGTGGTGATCCTTTGAGGCTCTAAGTGTGAGATTAAAAAGGCATCTAAAATTGGTTGATTTTGTTTTAATATGGCCTTAGGAAAGGCTAAATCTACATAAATACTAGCTTCTTTTGAGATTTCTTTTAAAGTTGCACAATTGCCTGTGAGAAAGAAATGATCAGTAGGCTTATTAACCTGTTCAGTAATTCTAAACGGCCCTGGGGATTATAATTTGCATTAAAATATGTGTAGAAGGTTTACAGATGTGGCCTTTAGTAGACTGTTGCAGTCCCCAAATCTAGAATAACTAGTATTCTTAGAGATAAAACCAGATGTAGTTGAGTACATTTTAAATGCCATGGCATCATGCAATGTCAGCACATGCATGTTAGATTCGTGTCTCCCTTTGAAATCATTCTTGAAACAAGATACTCATTGAGAAGGGCTGGGGAAATTATTATTTTTGGATAAAAGGGAGAAAAAGACCAGCATAGTACTGAATCTTCTTTTTTTTACTCCTCCCCAGTGGAAAAAGTTAAAAACTATTTGAAACTAATTGGGATAAAGAATTTTGTATACAGTATATTTGAAGTTGAATGTTAAATGGCTCATAGTACATGAGAGAAACTTTGAGAGATTTTTAAATTAAATCTGGTTGTCCATTAGAACTTTTTTTTTAATATCCTGATTTTAACACTACATTCCTTGTTTTTTTCTTTAATAAACAAGTAATTTACAGGCTCTGTTTGCTTCATGCTTTGTCACCTGCATGGGTTTGGCCAGCATGGTATGCTAAATTGTACCTATAAATAAAAAGGAAAAACAAAACACTGTGTATGAACAAAATACTGTATTGCCTGATATGGAGATCCCAGCCAAGACTGAGAAGTGCTGCACTAACAGACAATCAAAATGGGTGACTATTTATGAAAGACTTTGGGGAATGATCTTAAAGAAGTAACTGCTTTGAAAGCAGTTGTTTTTTTTAAATAAGGTAAAACTATTTATTTTAAAATATATCAATTGGATTGAATTTTGAGTTTTTAAGCAGTGTTGAATTCACAGTGTCTTGGGTTTTGGTTTGGTTTTGTACTTTCTAACTGGCATTAGAATTGTATATGTAGAAAACTAGTGCCACTCATACTGACGTCAGGAAATGTAGATACAGTTTCCTGGTGTTCATGTGACCATTACTAACTGTCAGTTTTTTAAATTGAATAAATGTAACTCATTTGAAATTCTACTTCTTGTAGCTTCTAAGGTTCTGGTAACTTTTCTGATTTCACTTTTATATCCTACAGGGTTCCATAGTTAAAGATCTCTTAACATTTGAACAAATATACCAAAGGCACTTCCTTTCTTCCATACCCCGACAAAGAACAGTGATATGGCAAATGAGGGTAGAGCTATATTTAAAATGTATATTGCACTTTTTCTTGCCTACTTTCTGTATCGCTTCATAAAATGATGGCCTATCCTGAAGATTACAGAGATGTCAGTGTTTCTTATATCTGGTATTGTTTTCAGCCCTTGTGTAAGGGATATAAGACAGATGGCAGTCTCTGTTTTAGTTAAAATAATCTAATGCTTTCAAAGAGTAGTATTATCTGTTCAGATTATGCCCTTGGATATATCTGTGTATTCTTCATGATGCGTAGGTGTAACAGAAGGCAGAATTTGACCTAATTTATGTGTCTTCATTACTATCTTGAAACTGATCAAGCCAGTCTTGTTTGAATATGTACTCTTTGCAACTAAAATGTTTTAATAATGAAGTGTAAAGATTTCATGCCTTCCTTACATTTGCATGGTGACATAAATAGGAGTTCTGTATGCAGCACTGGGGCAGCATATAACCCAATGTGGTGGTTTAATTAAACAGACTGGGCCAGATCCTGCTCTCACATTGAAATAACTCCATTGACTTCTGGTTGGCTTTGGTGGCGTTACCCTGGAATGTGGAATTGGATCTAAAAGTGTGCCCTGTAACTCAAGATAATGGGAATGTGGCAAATGTGCTAAAAGGTTTGTTTTTGTTTTTAATTTCTGGGCAAACTATGACATCACTTCATTGTCAGAACGCTGATCTTTTCATGTTGGGAGTGAGATTGTACTAGTGCAATCCCATTGCTGGCAATGAGTGCAAAGTTAATGTAGAATTAGCCATACAAATTCTTTAGCTGAAAAAACAAATCTGCACCAGATGATGGTGTCTTTTTATAAAAAGACAGTCCGTTTTCTTAAAACAGAACTTAAGAAATATCAATGTATTTTTCCATATACTTATCAACCAGAAGAGCTATAATTCAAACTGCTGATATAACTGAAGCAGTGTTGTTCAATTACATTTCACTGTTGTGTAAGTTTGGGAACCAGCACCTTATTTAGACAAGACCATAACTGTTTAATATTTGTAAAGATTAAAAATTGAAAGTCTAGTTAACAAAACACTTTTTTCTGCCTCAAAGGGCTAGTGGAAAATAGAAGTGTTTAATTTTTGTAAATTTCCTATTGTTGACATGGAGTAGTAGTTGAAACAACATCAATGAATAATTTTTCACTCTTACTAGTGTGCTGTACGGAGCTAGGGATGCACTGTCCTTTCCATTACTGTCACTACTGCTTGGCTCTTGAAATTAATTGGATCAATTTAGTTAATTTGGGGGAAAATCATCATCCTAGTCAACTAGAGGAAACTAAAAAAAATTATGGTACATGCTAAGTACAGATAGGTGACACGTGAGTGAATGAAAAGCTGTTTTTCCTTCCCCAAGAACGCTGCTGGTGTTGCAAACGCTGCCTATGCTAGCAAACTTCGTAGCTGTAATTCACCACTGATGGAACTATTCTGGTATTAGGGTATGTCTACACTTACCATGGATTGACGCTGTGGCGATCGATCAACCGGGGGTTGATTTAGTGGGTCTAATGAAGACCCACTAAATCGACCAAAGACCACTCTCCCGTTAACTCCAGTACTCCACTGGAACGAGAAGCCTAAGGTAAGTTGATGGGAGAGTTTCTCCTGTCGACCCAGCGCGGTGTAGACCCCACAATAAGTCGACCTAAGCTACGTCGACTCCAGCTACGTTATTTACATAGCTGGAGTTGTGTAATTTAGGTTGACTTAACCCCATAGTGTAGACCTGCCCTTTGTGTAGACAAGGCCAAATAGTGACTTTAGCTTGTGAGACTTGGAGGCCACAGATGCCAAGAGTGTGAATGACAGCACTGAACAGATTTAATTTCATTATTTATTCTCCCAGAACATGAGCCGAGATTTTGGTTAGGATGAGACCCTATATTAACCTGTGTAGGGTGAATGGCCTAAGCCACAAAGGTCCAATCTTGCACCTTTATTCATCTATGTGAAGTCAGTGGGGCAACTCGTGAGAAAGGTCTGCAGGATGGGACTATATTGGAACTTTGACAGGAGGGGCTTCAGCTGGACTGATTACTGACGGGAGTAAGGGATCCAGAATCCAGGCCTCAAACTGCTGCAAAATCTAGCATGAGCTGCATTTAGGAATAGACTCTGAGGTTGATACTGGCTGGTTTTCAGGTATAAGTGGAGGGCAGTTCAGCTTGTACAACACCTCGTTCTAACCTGTGCAGTCAATCACTGACTCTCACGACCACAAAATTTACATTTAAATCCCATAAAGTAGTCATGCTTCACAACTATAAGCCCATTAGCAGGCTTTTTCTGGAATATATCCAACACATTCACATTGCTCTCCTGATACTGTGTTTTATTAGTGTTGAAGATTGTACCTGTACTTTGTTTTTGCCCAGTTTCTATTGAAAACTTTGTACTGGCAACAGAGCAAACCTCATGTTTAAAAGTCTGGTGGTAGCTTAATCTCCCCTTAGTATTCTTTAACATATAGAGAAATTAAATGAGACAAAGAATTTTGTTTTACCAAGTTATCTTTAATTTATGCTGATCTTTGTACAGCTTTAAAGAGATAAGCAAGCTTGTACAAATACTCTGTTCTTTTTCCCATTTGAAATACTATAACTGATGTCTCCAGAATTACATTTCATCCCAACAGCTCCAAGCAGTAGCAGCTACCCTCGGGGCTGCCTTTTTTTGCTTCTACTGTTAAAGCTCGGAAATAAAACATACCTCACGTGTTTTTCCAGGTGACTTACATTGCAGGTTGGTTTTTGGTTGCACTGAAGCCTGTATACAGTGTTCACCACCTCAGCATTGCACTATAGTTTTATGGTCAAATTGGCTATTAAGCGAGCTGCTTAGTCAGTGATGCAGCTTCACATTTGTTTACATTCACTTGGCCCCAATATTACATCTACATCTGTTTCCTTCCCATGAACCCAGGAGGAGATCCTATTAACCGTGTTACGTAGAAACCTGTCATTGATTATGTTCTTAAAGTAGCATTTATCTGCAAGCCCCATGGGCCTTCTCCAGATAACTGCTTATAATATCCGTTCAATGGGGGTAGAGGACTACAGAACTCTCATTTAGGACTATGTATTCATATAGTACAAGCATCAGTCTGGAGCCAGGAAAACATATGGCAAGCAGTGGGACAAGGCTAGAACAAGTGGGGGGAAAAAAAAACATCACTTGCTCTTTCCTAAAGTGTTTCAGATGTCAGTGGCCAACTCCAGAACACAACTTAATGTATGTTACTGCCACTCATAGGGACCATCAGTGTTACTCAGGCTTTCTACAGAAGAGCTATTTAACGTCACTGGAAAGGCTCAATGCAACCTTTACATGTTAATCAGTAGTAGGGCTCCGTGTTTGTCACGGAGGTTGCAGAAGTCACCGATTCCGTGACTTCCTGTGACCTATGTGACTTCTGCAGAGGCCAGCTGCTCAGGCGGCCCTGGGGACAGCCACACCGGTCGCTGCTCTGGCAGTCCCGGGCACCTGGCCTGGGGGACCACCTGCGCAGCGGTCCCGGTAGTGGTGGGAGTTGCCGCAGCTTGACAGCTCCAGGCGGCCGGAGGAGCAGCTGGCCCTGGGGCTCCCATCCCCAACCCCACAGTTGGTGCTGTAGGCTACTCTCCCTGCCACCTCCCAAGATTCAATCATGGGTATTTTTAGTAAACGTCATGGACAGGTCCCAGGCTATGATTTTTTGTTTCTTGCCTGTGATCTGTCCATGATGTTTACTAAAAATACCCGTGATTAAATTGTAGCCTTAATCATTAGGTAAGTAGATCAAAGGGTTAGCTGGAAACTGGATAATTTTTTGGGGGAGGGGAGGAGTGGTAACCATGGAAGGGAAGACGGGAGGCACAGATCACCTTGAGAGCTCAGGTGTGGGAGGCTCATATTTTCCATCCAAAGAGATATTTCATTGCTTATTACCCAATACTAGGAGCCTGGGGCAGAGGTGCAGGATGGGGGTTCTGGGCTGGGGCAGAGTATTGGGATGCAGGAGGGGGTATGGGGTACTGCCTCTGGGGCGGGTCAGAGCTGGGGGTGCAGGAGGGAGTTTGGGTGCTGGCTCAGGGCTGGAGGTTGGGGCACCTCCGGCAGCTTCTGGTCGGCGGAGCAGTGGGGCTAAGGCAGGCTTCCTACCTGCCCCTGCCCCTGCCCCACTCTGGCACATCGGCACCTCCTTTCCATCATGAGCTGGGCCACGCCCCTGCCAGCCAGTAGTGCATTATGTGCCCACACTGCTTCTGGACCTGGGGGCGGGAGGGCATGTGGCACTGCCCCACAGCTCCCTGTTCCTGGCAAATGGGAGCTGTGGGGGCGGTGCTTGCAGTCAGGAGCAGGTGGAGACCCCTAGCCACCCCCCCCTCCACCCATCTCCCCACAGGAGCATGCTGGCTGCTTCTGGGACTGGCGGGGGAGTCCCCAGATGTCCTAGGGGCACGGAGGACAATCCCAACTAGTAATGTATAGCCTTGGTGCTGCAAAAGGGCTGAGGAAAATTATATGCACAATTAGTGGGAGGAAGCAATTAGAAAGATGAAAATGAAAATTGAGAATTTAAGAAGAGTTTATTAGATGCTTAAAAGCCACAATTGTAAAAGGAAACAGCTCAGGGAGTAAACGCATCAATTGGCAATACTATTGTGTTCATAAACGGTGGGGGGAAATAGCAAGCAATATGCATTAGGTGTTATGAACTGACTCTTTTACCATCCAGCTTTAGCTCGATACAGATTTTACATACGCTTCCTAATAAAGTGCCAGTGTCTTCACTGTAGCCTCAGTCAAGCATGGAGAAGGGCATAACTCCGTTCTCAAACTTCGTTGCACCGCAACCTCCGTCTGACAATTAAAATTACCACACAGCCCCAGGAAGTGGGACCGAGGCCTGAGCCCACCCGAGCCTCACCGCCTGTTCCCTTAGTCCCGCAACCCAGGGCTGAAGCCAAAGCCTGAGCCTCGCTGCCCAGGGCACTGAGGCTTCAGCTTTGTCCCTGGGCCCCAGCCAATCTAACGCCAGCCCTGATTAAAATGGGGTTGTCATCCACTTTGCGGTCATGACCCACAGTTTGAGAACTGCTGAGCTAGTGGCTGATATCCCATGAGAACATTCAGCAGAGGTTTTAGGATGGAAGTAAAAACTATTCCCAAGGTGTATAGATATTTGCTGGAACAGTAGGTCTAGATCTGGGCCTCCCCCTTGAGTGCCGTACCCACCACATGAGCCACTGACTCACTTTTCCCTAACTCAGTGACTTTCTAATTATTTATCTACAGTGCCGGTGGGTCTCCAACAGGCTGGGTTAGAAAAGGTATGAGACCTAGCCGCCACCACCACCTGTTCTGACTCTGGTGGTTCTTACAAGAAATGGCTTAAGTTCCTGGCTCAGGGTTGCAAGCAGAGATAGGTGCCTCCCTCCAGTCTGGACTGTGGAAGAGGGGTTGGTTGTAGGACACACACCTCTCATCATTGTCTGCCATTGTAACACCCACAGACCCTGGTCATCAGTGGGTGGGATTGAACCTGGGACCTCTGGAACTTAGTGCATGAGCTAAAAGCCATATGGCTGTTTATCTAAGGCTGTAGAGCAGAGTCCTTAATCTCTAAGTGATCCCAATGGGACAGAACACCACACCCAGCAGGCAAGTGGGTTATACCATGGCCTAGCTCAGGTGTCTCTCTGCTCAGCAGGCTTTTGTGAATCCTATTTCTTCCCAGTCATTGTATATGCACCTAACCAAGGCTTATATCCCAGTGATTTTTCTAGGCACCTAAACTGTAGGTATTTTGCTACAGCTTTAATATCTGAAGTCCCTTTATGAATCTAGCCCAAAGTGTGTTCTGTGCCTCCACACTGCAGCACTGTTCCATTACCCTGGTCAGTTGAACCACATACTGACATCAACAGTGGCTCAGTTTTATAATACACGTAAGCTACTACCTAAGCGTTGTAGTGTTATGCAGTTTGAACAGATGTAAAATGACAATATGGGGAAATGTAGTGGTAGAGCTGTGTAGGGCCCAGGATATTAGAGAAGGTGGGTGAGGTATTAGCTTTTATTAGACCCACTTCTGTTGGTAACCTGAAGAGTTCTGTTGTAGATTGAAACCTTGTCTCATCCACCTTCTCTCTCTAACATGGGGGAAGGTACGTCGACCTTGCAACTTTGCATTCCTTTTGCATATTTCACCTGCTGCACAGTCCCAGCATGGTACACAGACCTAGCTTTATATGGCAAATTAAAGTATAGCCTTATTCGTAAGTGAAACATTACACTAGCATCAGCTCCCTCCAGTTCCTGTTCCTCACTGTATCAGAACGTTCTCCACCATGGAAAAATGTCCATGCAGTGATAAGCTGCAATTCCACAGCACGTGGTTGCTTTTACCCCTGTTCTGCATGTCACAGACTGGACAGCAGCTGGGGCTGGAGACTAAAAAACTAATTTAACGCAGGCATTTTTTGAAATGTTGCTCAGTCTACTTTACACATAGCTTAAACTACTCCCTCCCTTACCTCAGGTCTTAATTTGGAGTTTTGCACTGAGGCTTAAGAGTTTGGCGCAGTTATGAAATACAGGAAAAAATTCACAGCTGGTGGTAAGGGCTTGGTTGTAGATAAGACTGGGTGGGTGGTCCTCTCCTATTGTGAATTATCTCCAACTCAACCACTGCCAGTAGCCCTTAGTGTAGAGTACACTAAAATCACCTAACTCTTAAGTAGCTTGCTGCCTAAGGGAGTTCTCAGTCCTAATTTAGACACTCAGGTTCCCCCTCCATTGTATGAGGCCAGGTCTATACTACAGAATTACATCAGTATAACTACATTGCTCGAGGGGTGGCAAAAATCCACCCCCAAGTGCCCCACTCATACCAACCTAATCCCCACTGTAGGCAGTACTATGTTGATGGTAAAGCTTCTCCCATGGACCTAATCCACCTCCCTGGAGGCAGTAGCTAACTACACTGACAGAAGCGTCGCCACTACAGCTACACAGGTGCAGCTATAGCACTGTACATGAAGGCAAGCCCTAAGAAAGGGATTCTCAGAAGCCAGCCAGCTGAATAGGAGCAAAATGCAGAGCAAAGGGGCAGGGCCAGCTCTTCACAGGTATTTAGGCACTTAGTTTAATGGGAGTTGCAGCCCTAGGCACTTCACTGAGGGCCCAAAGGGAAATGTCACGTGGTGTTCTGGCTTTTCAGCTATGAACATTCTTCTCCTGCAATTAGCTGCCCATGCAAGGGTAGGAAAAATGAGACACTCCCTTAGAGGGTAGGGCACTCACTTTAGCTGTGGGAGAGCTGGCTTCAAGCCCTTGTTCTGGATCCCTAACCCCTCTAAATTACTGAGCACTCACAATTCCCCCAATGGTAGCTCAGCTGTCTTTTTGTGCAGGCCCCCATGCTCTAGGTGTGGTCAGGTCACATCTGTGGGACTGTTACTAGACCCTGGTGGGCATGTAGGCTAGGAAACACTTAGTTGAAAGTCACACTGGGACTCAGTTGTTGGGCAGCCTCAGGACTTAAAGAGCCACCAGCTATTTAGACTAGTCAGATTCCCCATTTGTGATGTTGAAGTCACCCCCAGAACCCTTCTGAAGTAGTAATAGGTATCATGATCTGGAAACTCTAGTGCCATTAGTAGGAGTTTGAGAATGGGAGGCTAAAAAACAGTAGTTTGATTCACTTTATTTCCATAACCTTACACAGATGTTCAGACACCTTAAAAAGCAACTTAATCCAAATAAAATATGCCCAGGTTCATTTTTCTGGAAAGTTTGATGCTGGTGTAACCCACTTTAACATTTACTTTTGTATACGTGCAGTTCGTTGTTCAACTAATCTTTCTAAGAGGCACGTTAGAGGGGTGCATTTAGGTTTTTCTTGTTGGGGGTTATATGAAGGAACATCTTTGAGTTAGGATGCAGTGCTGGGTGGGAAGGCTATTACTACAGTTAAAGGTACAGTTTCTTTGGTACATACATACTATATAATCTGAGGGCAGCTAGACAATTGCTTTTTTGGTCAAGTTTTGCCTGCCCCAAGAAGTTTCAAGTTCAAGTGTTTCTGAAAGTTACACTTCAAGCCTACAACTATTCAAGTCTTCACTTTGTCAGACTCAGTATTTATATTTGTCCTAGGCAGGGGTGAAAGTAAGTTAGGCCACTTACTGGTATGGGCCGGGGGGACGGCTCTGGCCCCCGGAAGGGATGGGGCCTCGGGCGGAAGGGATGGGGCTGGGGGGGGGTCAGCATCCCCTAACCAGCACTTTCAGGCCACCTGGCCTGCGCTGCCTGGAGCTCCCAAGTTGATTTAAAGGGCCTGGGGCTCCAGACACTGATGCTGCACTAGCGGCAGCAGTGTCCGGAGCCCTGGGCCCTTTTAAATTGCCAGCCCCAGGGCAACTGCTCCCTTTGCCCCACCCGTCGGAGGCTGCGGGGGGGGGGGGGGGGGGAGAGGAGACGGGGCAGGGACATTAAGGCGCTGCAGGGCCCTTTTCCACGGCAGTGTTTTAATGTCGCTGCCCATCCCCCGTTGATGGCCCTGCCAGGATGGACCCTACCAGCAGGGCTGCCGACAGGGGAGGCAAAAGAGGCAGGGACATTAAAGCACTGCCGCAGCAGCACTTTAATGTGGGCTGGGTATGGGTCGGTGCAGCTCACTTTCACCCTTGGTCCTAGAGCACCTGCTAAAGCCAACCATCATGGACTGCACTTTACAGAAGTCTGCTACTTCATGTATTTCAGCTTAAAACATTGCATTATACGCCACGCACCTGGTGTGAATTCAGAAGCCAACTCCACATTGCATAAACGGCAGAGTGCTTACAGATATATTCCGGTAATAAAGCTGTGCAAAGTTGTCATGACATCTTATCACTCCAGCCACAAAATCAACATCGCTTCCCTTTTCAACCATACCTGGATAAGAAGCGAGCCTCTCCCTCAGTGCACGCAAGAAGCCATTACCTCGCTCTCTGCTAAGGGAATTAAATGAACCATCATCAAAAAAGAAGTTGAAAGTAACTAAAATGGAGACACCACTGTTTTATTTACATTCCCCCCATTACACTATTAAAGAAAATAACACATCTTAATCTATAAGAATTGCATTATTGTTCAAATTTGGGAATGCAGCATTGTCAAATATTGACCATTTTATTACTATGATGTATATTATAAGTTTTCAACTTAATACAAAAAAGAATTGGTTAAGAAAAGAAAATCAGATCTAGCCAGATTGTCTGTTGTTGAAAACAGTACATCGTGAGTCAGCACTTTTGTTGACTTCATACCAAAGGCCCCTGATTAAGATATTTGCTTTTTTAAAATTAATTCTAAACGTTTCAATAGGTGGTTCAGTCACTTAATGGCATGGGAACTGCCCTCAGGTTTCTTAGGCTACTAGGGTATCCTGGAAGTGAAGTGTGAGAGTCAATGATTTTCTCCCTCATACTGGCTATTGGGAAATTTGTAACATCATAAATGCCTGTTGGCAAGGCAGCTGCTCAGTTAGCCAGATGGATAAGCTCTAGAACAGACAGCAATAGTGATCATGTGGAACAGAGGAAGGAAGCCTCATGTTTGTGGATGCAGATCCTCAAAAGCCTTCTGATCAGGTTCAGCAAGCAAGAAAGCGACTCAAATCCTGTGAGGCACCCAACCACCACTTAAATACACCTTGCAAACCAGACAGGAAGCAGATCTTCATGGCACAGGGTCCACGAATGTGCCAAACTGACAAATCATTGCTATAGAAGTGCAGTATCTCATTTTCAGTGCTTGTTTAGCAACAATACCTGTACATTATATACAGCAACACACAAGGACAAGCTTGTTCCTCCCAATCCTTGCTCTTTTAAAGACAATGAAAAAAAGCTTGTTAAAAACCAGACTCCGGGCTTATAAATAGTGCAGAGAATGCAAACGCCAAGAAAACAATGCCTCCTATGATTGTCACTGAAAAACAAAAAAGAAAAAAAGTTAGATGTTGTACAGGTAAAAATAGTTTTAAAACAAGTTGAATGCACTTCTACCATGCCTCATGAGGAGTCCATTTTCATGGACTTGACTTCCACATCAACATGCACAGTTCAGAGGTTAAACTGCCTGCACTGGAAGTTATTTCTGGCTCATGCAACACCCTGCCAAGGTGTGTCTATTGTCATCCTACTGGCTAGCTGCACAGATGTAAATAAGGATAAATTTTGACCCTTAAAATAAAACCAGGTTTTAACTCTATTATACATAAACCAGAGTAAAGTGCAGCCTGCTCCCCTGGAATTGGGAAGTTTTGGCTGACAGGAGTAAGAAAAAAACCTACTTTATTCTACATTAAGGCAAAGGTGCAGTCACAAAGAGCAAATGTTGAGGAGTACTGCTAGCATAGTTCTCCAGATTATACCAGCACTGAAAATCTGACTTTAGAAACATTACAACTCCACCCCCAGTGACCAGAGAAATTGTATCATGATGCTTCTCAGCAGCATCTTAAGTCACTATTTGCTGATGAGATACTAATGTTTCCTTGGCAGGTGTAAACAGGGGACTAAGTTTCATGAATAGTATTTACTTTTAAAATGTGTACACGCTATTGCTGCAGAAATGAATTTTCTTGATGTGTCTTGTACCCTTTCTGGGGTCAAGAAAATAAGACTATTACATTTGGAACAAGCTGTGGCCTGCCTCCAAGATGGGCATATCCCTGTTAGTCAAAATATTATAAAAACACCTGCTATGCACAGCAGATACTCTGAAAAGCAGTTGTTCCACATGTACAATAGCTCTGGGATTCTCTAACCCCCTTAATTCCTCTCCTTTGAAAGACCGAGCCTAAACTCCTAGAGGGTAGAATCTCTGCTGCTGTTTGCCAGACAGCATACTTTGCGTTTCTTAGATGCTTAAGATTTTCTTCCACCTCCATACCCCAGGAGCTAAATTATGTGCCTCATCTTAATTTACTTTTAAACCCCTGATATTGGAATTCAATACCCACCTGAAACTCAAATCACAGTAAGAAAAGAAGAAAGAAAAGACTTGCTACATTACCAAACGTGATTATGATTGAACTCCTGGACATAGCACCAACCAGCACTAAGTTGCAAGGAACGCACAATCTTAGCTTGGCTGGTTCTACTTGCGGTGGCATGTAGGCTATGCGTCGCTACATGCTACAGCGAAAAGCAGGCTGCGTCCACACTGTGGTGTGTAGCTCCACATGTCGGGGATAGACTCTGGCAACAGGGAGGCACTGCTTGGGCGAGGAGAGAACAATGCAGGGTACATACCGCATGGCTCAAGTGTGTCTTCGCTTTACTCACTTAGCCATGCTTCGACATCTACAGTGCTATTTATACCCATGCTGGCGCGCAGGTATGTACTCTACCTGCCACTGGAAGAAGTGTGCGGTGTAGCTATACCTGCAGGAGGTGCAGTCATGTGAAAGGCAGAGGATTAAGTTTTCACAGGAAGGGTGTGAGGTGGAAGTGACAAGTGCGAAAGGCAACTATAAAAGCCTCCAGTGAGTTTGGTAGTGTGACAATCAAAAATTAAGTTAAACACACCGTTTTAAACTCCTTCACATACCTTCTTTAGCATTAAAAACACTGCCTTTAACTGCACCCCAAGTGCACATACCATCATTTTCATTCCGATGGTCCCTGAAGCCAGCTATAGATGTATTGAGTATTTCTTTTTTCAGTTAGAATGAGATTTCACTTACCAGTCCTAACAGAAATTTTTTGTGCTATCATCCTTCCTCCAATAACTGCTAACCCAGTGCAAAGACAGTGTCCTACTGTTCCTCCCACTGCCACACCATAGGGATCCTATGCAAACACAAAAGATCAACATTAGCACAGTTGAAAACCTACAAGGCTCAAACAGCAGTTTACCAGGAAAAAATTATGCTTTCTTAGTTTGCTGCAAGGCAAGGTAATCCCCAGAGAATATCGTCAACCCCTCTGAGGGGTTTTGCATGGCTTAATAGCAGTTGTTTCCTGCAACACTGAGGAACAGTCACAACAGAAAAAGACTTGAAATCTGATAAATCAGGAGCAGCCTATTAAACCACTTAAAGATGGTTGAAAAGTGCCATAACACAGACCCAGGATTCACTTTGTTTATCTACCACTGAAAAGCAGCCACTTCTAGGGTGGAGGCTGACAGCTGGCTAGAAGCAAAGCAAAACTACACAATTAGAACACCACTAACTCAAAAGTTAAGAAATGTCAAACTGTAAAGAGGAACTTTTGGTAGTCAGAGCACATGCTAGTTACCAGAAGTATTCTGTCAAGGTTCATGAGGCCAATGCACCTTCTCTAAAAAGGCCACCCAAAGTAGTATGAAATCAGAGGGACTAGGACTGGAAATATAGGTATCAAATTTTAGCCTAGATGGCAACTGTTATTCTATTCTAGGTTTACCAGCAGTCACAACTGTAACATCACTGGATGAAGTTTTCAACTGCATACATTTACTTATCCAATACTTAAATGGATAGCTAAGATTTGACTACAAACCACTTTACAAAGTTAAAGGCTTTAGAGTTGCTATTTTTGTTAAAAAGGTTACTGGAAGGGTAAATAAAAAGACAAGAGACAACTGCTCTGCTATAGAGAACAAACACGGCGGTAAGTGTTACACAGCTTCTCAAGGTATCCTCTCCTTCTGTCTTACCTTCTTACAGTAGTCGGGATATAACTAACAATCCTACACTGTGTTAACACCAACGATGACCTGGGGAAATCTTCAAAATGCAAAAGTAGCAGCTGGGTACCTAATTGTCATTTGTATTTTTGAAACTTTTTGTACTTCCTCTAGGAAGGAAAGATTTTAGACTCTCAACAGAAGGAAAAAGAAATGACAGTATTTCTTCCCTACAAGGAATGCATGGGGAAGGGGAGGAGGGTCTCTAGAAAGCAAAGAGAAGAAAAAGTCTATTCAGGGAAACATCAGACCCAGAAGGGGAGTAAATTGGGACTGGCTGAGCAAGGAGACTAGGACAACGATCCTTGGAGATGTAGAAAACAACTGATGTGACAGGGAGCCCAAGGTAGGGGAGACAGGTACTGGCTAGGCAAGGGAGAACTGGATTGGGATGAGGAGCCATGGGTGCAGAAGAAAGAAGACAGGGAAAGGCTGGAGGAGACATGGCAAAAAGGGGTCACATTTGCGGGGAGGGAATGGGCAGGAGGGACTGTGCTCACTAGAGCACACCCCTCCACAGACTGGTATGGAACCCAAAATTACTGAGTCTCATCAGTCCTGTGCTGTCAGCAAATCTGTGAAACCCTCTGGCAAAATGTGATTCATACACAGCTAGTGCTGGTACACAGAAGAGGACAACCTACTATTGCTATCAGTTATTCTGCTAGCTCAAGTGGCAGAGGTTTGTGTGGAGGATCCAAAGGTTCCAACCCTGCTGATGACTCATGTGGGTGTCAATGTAATGCAACTCCCAAAAATAAAAAGACCAAAATAAATAACTCAAACCTGACATTTACAATACATTAAAAGTTCCAGAGTTGAACATTCAAAAGTTAGGAATGCCAAACTTCAGGTTGCCTGAGACACCTTAATTCAGCTTCCTGGTGCGTATGCATTATTATGTAACTACATACATAATCAGTCTAATTACACGATCACAGGATGCCTGCCTCTTTCAGTGCCCGGGATAGATAAGGTTCACTTAATGAGCAGCTACTCAATATTTTGTTTTCACCTCATTGTTCAAATACTATTGGAAAACTCCACACTATTCAAACCCTGGTCTGATGACAGAATTATTAATTTTCTCATGTGCTTTTCTATGGCACTCATCACTATGGTATCCGAGTCATTCACAAACATTAACTGACTTACCCTTGCAACACCCCTGTGAGGTGAGGAACTATAAAGCAGAGTGTGTGCAAGGTTAAAAGTATCCACTAATTTGGGGTGTCCAACTTGAGACTTCCCAAGACCTGATTAAACTTGCACTTCTGCAAATCAGACCCCAGGTCTCAAGATGAGTACCTGGAAAGTTAGAAACACAATTAGTGACCACCTGTGAAAAGTTTTGTTTAAGCAATATGCCCAGCATCACACAGGAACTCTGTACAGAGGCAGGGATAGAACCAAATTTTCCAAGAAATCACTAAATTGTCTTAACCAGGAGACCATCCTTTCTCTTCTGGCAGTCCCCTGCCTCATTCACTATACTTCTTCCAACTTCTGCAACAGAGGAAGCAAGGATCCCAAGACAACAGCTTCTTCCACTACACAAGCTTGAAGGTCTTGGGAGTCTCAAATTGGACACCAAATATTCATGGATACTTTTGATCTTAAACTTTCTGTCTCATAGCCCCTTGTCTCACAGGGGTGTTGTAAAGATAGTCAGTGTTTGTGAAATACTCATATCCAGGCCAGGTCCATCCTGTGCACTGAAAGGCCAGAGTCCTGTGGAAAAATAGTATGTAATGTAATTAAATACTATCATAATGCATATGCACAAAGAGGTCAAATTAAGGTTGCGCACACACAACCTTTGTTGTGGCAGTTCCTACTTTCTGAATGTTTGATTTTGCAAGCATAATATTTGCGTGTGTAATATGAATATGTAATAGGAAAGAGATATGCAGCATGTATGCATCTATCTAGAAAGATTATCTTTCCCCCTCCATTTCCAGCAGACCAGAAACTTAAGTGGATTCCCCTTTTCATTGTCTTCCTTGCTTTAGCAGCAATGTTTATGTCAATCAATAGAAATAGTATTTTAATGCTTGTTTTTCAGAGCAGCTCACAATTAATAGTGGTACATATAATAAGATAATGCATTTTGGACTCTAAGAAACAATCAGCTTTTAACAGTTTTAAGGATTGATCAAATTACAAGTTCCTCTTTAAAGCTATAAATAGTTTTAATAGCAATATCTGCTTAGCCTACATTTTCAAAAAGGTTTCTTAAATGATGGTTATTGCATGGAACAAAGTGACAAATCTTATACTGTACAGCTGAAGAGAGAAAACAGCTTTTTCCAGAAATGACACTTGCAGTCCCAAACCATGCAGTAAACAATATAACTATCTTTAGAGGGAGACTAACAGTAACACCACCTCAGGTATTGAGGATGCACAGAAATAACCACATTGCCTTCAGATTCATGCCTCCATATGCTCCCAACATTAACTGGGTATATCTAATAAACTACAAAGGAGAATCTGAGAATTTGATGGGTTGATAAAGGATACACCATCTGTCTCTCTACATCATCTGCTGCCAATATTCAAAAACAGGACAAAAGGACATTTTGTATCGATCACACTCACCTCTCTTGCTGCCAGGACTATTGTTGTCAATTGAGAGCGATCACCCCATTCTGCTACGAACGTTAAAGTAAAAGCTTGAACAAAAATTGGAGAAATAAAATGCAGCCACTTCTTCTGAGGTATATTTGTGCCTGTCCCTGTTTCCACATCTCCTGGCCCATTTAATAGTTTTGTTCTCTGGAACTGGAAACAAGAAGCCCATCAGAAGAACTGAAATATTATCCAAATATCCCAATACAAATACTGCTCAAATGTAAACCCAATAATTTAATACCCAGGACAGTTAGACTTTGAACAATAAACTTAGCTGTTGAATATTTAAGGTACTGCCTACCACCAAGCTTACCTACAATTTACATATCTACACTTACCCTTTCCCTCCAAGTAACTGTCTGCCTCAAAGCTGTACAATTGGACATTTAGACAATCCAAATATTTAGCTCCTACTACAAATGTGCAAAGTAGGCAGAAACATAGGATAAGCATTTTAAAGCAAGAAAAAGAGTTTATATTAGAAAATGATATATGATGAGCTGTTATGCTATTTTTAATTATACTGAGAAGAAACTGAATGCATTATTATGGTGATAAACAGTGGTAGGCTCTAGAGTTAGGAGAGGGGAAGACAGTAAAATTAGTGACAAGAATAATAAATGAAATAAAACTAATGCTCCAGAGAAACTGTATTAACGGTATGCCTTATAGCTGCAGTATTTTGCTTAGGTTATGTCCACAAGGACACCTGCAGCAACACTAGCTTCAGTATTATTCTACCTCAGGAGTCTGCAACGTTCAGCACGCGGCTCGCCAGGGTAAGCACCCTGGCGGGCCGGGCCAGTTTTATTTACCTGCTGACGCGGCAGGTTCGGCCAATCACGGCCTCCACTGGCCGCGGTTCACCGTCCTGGGCCAATGGGGGCGGCGAGAAGCCGCGGCCAGCACATCGCTCGCCCGCGCCGCTTCTCGCCGCCCCCATTGGCCCAGGACAGTGAGCCGCGGCCAGTTGGCGCCGCGATCGGCCTAACCTGCCGCGTCAGCAGGTAAATAAAACTGGCCCGGCCTGCCAGGGTGCTTACCCTGGAGAGCCGCGTGCCGAACGTTGCCGACCCCTGCTCTACCTAAATGTTATAAATAAAAGCAGCAGCAATGGTAGCTGTCCACATGCTGGCTGGTAAAGCCCCAGGTGAAAGATATATAGAATTCATGCTTGAAATATGAAGAGGCAGTTCACTTCTCTCTCCCACCTCAAAATGCAGTTATACAGCCGAGAATTACAGCCAGCTGTTAAAACAGTCTCCAGGAAATTAGCAGAGGGGGCATTCTGTTATGTGGTCCATGGTGAAGAGGGGCATTTCTGTCTGTTTTCAGGTTATTGTTAACCACACATTTTTTTGCATCAGACTCTTATTACACATATATACAGCTGAGCAACCCGCATGCACACGCTTCCTTAATTGTGCAACCTAACAGGCCTAAGTGTTTCATCAGTCATGACTTCTAAGAACTTTATGACTTACTTCTTCATCTTTTTTCTTGATTTCTGCTTGAACTTCCTCCAGCTCCTCCTGACCCTCATCTGGGCTCATCTTCAAGCCTTCCCGAAGCATTCTGATGCCAAAAATTGCAAACAGTGCAGTTGACGCATAGTATGTGTACACTCGGGGGATAACTGTGGTGGCATAGCCAAATAAAACTGAAAGAAAATCAGTTACATTATATGTTAAATGATACCAAGATGACCACTGATTATTACTATTTGTAAGTGCTGCTCCTTAGCAAAGTTCACTGTTCAGAGATCTATTACAGAACAAACACTTTGTTTTCCTGAATTCTGAGCTATAGAGCATCACCATGGTAAATTGCGGCAACAGCAGCCTTTGAAGCTGCTCTAACTTATACTGAGGACAGTGCCACCCCAGAATCCCAGAGATGTCTAAAGCTACCTTCCCCTCCCAGACCCTGGCTACTTTTTCTGCGTACTGCACAGAAAAAGCATCACAGAACCTGGCCCTTAATCTCATTTACACTTACATAGCAGTATGTAAGCAAAAGTCCAAGACAGTCCAATTTATATCAATATACATCTCACCTCTGAGTGCCCTCTGTCTTCAACTAATGAATGAAGTTATACGATCCCATTGCATTTACTTTGAATGGCATAAAATTTATATGATAAGAGACTACCAAAAAAAAAAAAAAAGCTAGTAGCCCTTAACGCTATATAGAAAAGAATTACTAATAAATCCTGCATACCTGCTGCATTCATTTTCACTTTGGTTAAGATTTAAGGATAACAGACTATACGCATTTATTTAATCAGTGAATTCTGAGAAAGGCAGCAAAGAGTTCTAACCTGATAAGCATGTCATCAGTCCTAAGGCAAGCATGGCACCAGCCATTACAGTCAAACGATTATAACGCATTGCCATGATGGCTGCAATAAAGAAGGTCTTATCCCCCAGTTCTGACACAATGATGACTGATATGGCAGCCACAAAAGCATGAATAAACCCCAAATTAGTTTTATCAGCAGATTCTTCACTGATAAGATGAACTGGAGGAACTGCCGTGGGCCATTTCTGTAAAAGAAAATGATTGCTTAAGGTTGAACATTTAACTCCCAAAAGAATGCAACTCTAGTTTTCTCCTATTGCAAACCATTACGGTCTAATACTTTTTATTAGAATATTTTCAAACAGGATTATTGAAGTTTTCCTTCAATCAGAATCTTTTAACTACTACTGACTGCCACCCATCTGGGACTATAGTGATCAGTCATTAACCTATGATATCCTGCTATGATTAATAATGAAATACCTTTGTACAGATATTACTTAGGTATAGCGATCACTATCACAGTAAATGGAAGGTACATTCAAGTCACGGCAATACTGCAATTTACAATACATGGCTCTTTCTATTATTTTGGAAGATCAGTGAAGCAAGCAGTTTTTGGGTTACTGTATTACATCTAAAAAAAAAGAATAGGAGTACTTGTGGCACCTTAGAGACTAACAAATTTATTTGAGCATAAGCTTTTGTGGGCTAAAACCCACTTCCTCAAATGCAGATTCATTAGCATGTAAGCAAACACGCTGTCATCAGATTAATGCTTTCAGACTGTCATCTTACTTTTCGTGGCCAAGTTTTGCTGTTCATTTTATCAAATGCCAAATCCCCAGCTTAATGTCCCATTTTCGGTAGACCAATTTCTAGCAAATAAAATTTCACCCTATATTTATCCCTCGTCCCCAGCCTGCAGGCTCCTTTGTTGCATCCCATGATCATCCATCACTTGTCAATTCTTACAGAAAGAGCTATAGCAGAAATAGTCTCAACTCTCAAGTGAATTATGGTGAACATAAAGTACCTAATTCTTTAGAGATGCATTAACAGATTTAACTTGAAAATCAAGATTAAAGAGTCAAGTTTTGTAGGCTAAAGGTTCTAGTTTCTTGCATACTGTTTCTTTCTTAGCATACTGTACGTGCCTCTGCCTGTCAGCCCCACATACCAATGAATATGAAGTCAACAACTGGAGGTGGAGACAAGGAGCAAAGTGAAATTTTTCTGGAGTTAAGGAAAATGTTTACCAGCAACATACTTAGCATTATTTAGATTGCTATAATGTCCAAAATATACTAGACACTTCCTAAACACCACCCTATTCTGTGCCCTCAAGACGTCCAGAACAAGGTACTTAGGGAGATTTTCGGAGGCACAAATGGGAATTAGGTGCCTAACTGCTCTTTGTGCCATTGAAAGTCTCCCCTTTCAGAAGTAAATGTTGACAAACCTAACAACTGATATCCCTGTACAGATTCAGGTTTTTCCTAATGACAGATTAACTTTAAACCTATTCCTTCTTAGGCTCCAAGATTCCCATAAGAGTTGCTTTAAAAAAAACACTGCTGTTCAGCCAGATGGAAATGATTACTTTCCATTTCTGAAAGCACTACTGTATAGTCAGAGAGACTTGATAAGTCTGAGAGTTTATTTGTTAGTCTCTAAGATGCCACAAGTACTCCTGTTCTTCTTTTTGATAAGTCTGGGAAAGAATAAGAGGACAGATGATTGAGATAACAAGCCGTGACCAGAGGTCTGGGTCTAAAGTGACTCCTCAACAAGCTCTAGGTGAAAGCTTCATTAGCTCTTGCAGGCCTTTGGGCAAAGTTAAATAGTTGGGGGAGTGGGTTGGCTTTAAACTTCTGTTAGGCTAGGAATACAATAAAGACAGTATTTTTCCATTCATGTTTCATTCCTCACTAGCACTTACTCCTGTCTTCCCAATCTCATCACCTCTATCCACTTTGCTGCGTCAACTGTTTTCCTCTTGCAGTTTGGTCTTGCTCCATGCCTTCCGCTCTACATTTTAGCCTACACTGCTCATGTTCTCTCTGCTTCCCTTTTTTTTCTGCCCTCACAGTGTCAAGTATGGAATACTAAAGGGCTTCTACAGTTCCTCCTAAAGCTTATGGTCAAAGTGTTGCAGCAGCATTCCCTAACATGGGGACCCACTAAGGATTAATATGCTTGATTAATTGATGGCCCATATTAAATAATCCAGAACACTTGGAAAAAACATGACACATTTGAATAGTTAAAGTATAAGACACCAGTATGTTTGCATGAATGACTTCCCCTTTGTTGTTCATTTGTAGCCATTAGAGCTTTGCTTCAACATACATGCTGGGATCTAGTTAACCAGTCTATCCCCTCAGGAAGGTGAGCCACGGTCATTCTTTATTCAGAGAGGAACAAAATCCACTTTTAATTCAGTTCTGTGCACAGGGTATCAATTTAAGATTGCACATGCCTCTCTATCCACTGCTGGACTCCCCATTATGTCAATAGGAGGTTTGCAGAAAGGCCAAGGGAATACAGCCTTTTACGCTGCAATTAAGTTTAATTACCTGTTATTAGTTAGGTATTATATAAATCAAGGTTAACTTGGCAGCCATGTGGGCTAGACACCTTTTCTTTTAGATTAAAGCTTGGACTCTGCAGAGCCCCCCTAGGTCACATACCCAGGAGAAAGAACAGGAGTACTTGTGACACCTTAGAGACTAACAAATTTATTAGAGCATACCTTAGTCTCTAAGGTGCCACAAGTACTCCTGTTCTTTTTGCGGCTGCTACTCTGATACCCAGGAGCGCTCAACAGGCGGGGGAGGAGACACCAAGCCACAGCAAGCTGGAGACACCCGACACTCACCCCCAGGCGGGGTGTCTGCCCCCGCCGCAGCCCGCCCACCCCGACCTCATCCGCCCCGTGCCGGGTGCTGTGCGACAGGCGGGCCCGCCCCGCCCAGGACGCTGCCATGGGGCTCCGGGCTGCGGCCCCTGTGCACCCGGGGGGACAGAGGAGAAGGAGCGGGGGACACACCCCAGCACCACACACAGACACACGGCCCCCGCCTCACCTCGGCCCGGGCCGGATCTAGCCCCTGCACCGCGGGCTGCGGCTGCTGCTGCTGTAGCGGCGCCGGCGGCTCCTTGTTCCTACCGGTCTCTTCCTCCAGGGCGGCGCGCAGCCCGGCGGGCGCGGCCAGGAGCAGCAGGAGCAGCAGCGCGGCGGCCCGGCAGGACGCTCGGCCTCCCGCTGCCCCCGGCCCCATCCCGGCCTGCAACTCGCGGAGCGGCCCCGGCTCGACCCGACCCCGCAGGGAAACCTAGCGGCGCCGCGCCATGCCGCTCCCGGGTGAGGACGGGCCGATCCCCGCAGCCGCCGCAACCGTCTCCTGCACCGGCCGCCGCCACCGAGTCCCAGCGCGCGGCTGGAGGGAAGGCAGGAAGCGCTCACTCAGAAGCGCCGCCTCCAGCGCGCAGAGCAACCGAACCCGCCCCCACCAGCCCGCCCTGTTCCCGCAGCCGCGCCCCTGATTGGCTGCGATCGCCACCACGACGTGCAGGCGTGAGGGCGCGGAGCTGACAGGTTAGGCTGAGCTACGCTGCTCCCCTCCAGGCTAAGGAGGAACCGGCGTTGTCTGAGAGGTGAAATCTTGTGACCCCCGATGCCCCGCCCCCTTCCTCCTGTAGAAGCCTTACGTGTCCTTCCCATGATCCTGCTGCCTAGCAACGCGCTGCCCAGCCCCTGTGCCCCGTGAGAAGGGAGGGGCGAAAGGCCAAGGCTCCCGAGCGCGGACACCCGCAGCCCGGCGCGTTACAGCCCCTCGCGCGGGGCCCGCGGCACTGGCCCCGTCTCAGAGAGCAGCGCGGGCCCGGCGGGGGCGGGCAGCGAGAGGCCGAGGGAAGAAGCCGGCTTTGTAGAGAGTTTTGAATCCCAGCGCGGGAGGGAGCGAGACGCCCCAGGTCAAGGCAGCTCATGGCCCCGCTGCAGGTGCCGCTCCACGTGGCTAGGGCGAGCTGGCTCCAGAGTCAGGGGTTAGGACATTGGCTTCATAAACCAGGCTTTACACGGCCAAGCTGCCATAGCAGCAGTTTCTGGATGGGCCTCTTAGTGGCTCCCTGCCTGACCCTCGCGCCCATCCCTGTTTCCTCATTTGTTGCCTCCTAGAACTGCTTGAGATCTGGGTCCTTAGGCTGGGAGAGACGCCTTTAAGTTGGGGAGGCAATAGGTGTACAGGGCCCAGCAGCTGCAGCCAGTGCCATTGGAACCACCAAGAGCATTCAAGGGACCAGCCAGGAGCTGGCAGGGGCCTTAGTGTTAGCAGCATCCCGGAAAACCAAGGCCAAATGCACTCCATTTATAAGAATTACTGATATAAGCATCAGCCACATACAGTGATCAAAACCACTGGGACAAAACCATTCCTATACTAACCCTGCTAACATACTCCAATTTTAAGAATCAAGCAGTCCACATATAAGGATCATTTTGGGGCAAACTGACTATTTGTAATACAATAATCAAGTGCAAGGACACATAAAAAGCCAATAAAGCTGTTTTGAATTTGATGACATCTCACATTACTAGGCACGTAGCGTGTCTGAAGTATAATCCCAGTGTAGAAACAAGATGTGCCATTTATGTGCGAGTCAACATGGCAGGAAAAAGAAAGATGGAAAATGCCACCTTCTAGAGTCCCACCATAGTTTTCCCAAAACCTGCCAAAGAGAAGCAGCTCAGAAGTTGGGCAGTCCACAACCTACATTGTCTAAGATTCTCAAAGCCAGGGAGAGCATCATACAAAATGAAGGGGACAGAAAAAGAATGAGGTCAGGCAAGGGCATCTACGGTTGAGGTGGCGCTTATAAAGCGGATCAGAAATTCCAGAGAGAAATGCCCTCTAAGTGGACCATTGGTGATGCAGAAAGTAGAACTGGCAGCAGCCCTGTGTGTTACTGACTTCAAGGCCAACACTGGCTGATTTGAGCTTTTTAAAAAACAAGAGGGGATTGTTTTTAAGAAAATGCCTGGAGAAGCCAAAGATGCAGACATTAGGGTACACAAAGAATGGTTAGAAAACGAGCGGATTGAACCAAGACAGGACTCTGCTGAAGAAGACATTTGGAATGCAGATGAAAGTAGAATTTACTTTCAAGCCCTGCCTGATGGCACTTTTATGGTTAAATCAGACAATAAAAAAGGAGGAAAGAAGTCTAAAGAAGGAATTACTGGTCTGTTCATCTGTTCCATGATTGGTAAGAAAAAGGACCTCATCATCAGGAAAAGTCAAAATCCACAGTGTTTGAAAAATGTGAGACATCTTGCAGCCACTCTGCTGCCAATGCATCTGCTTGAATGACAGGCTATCTATTCAGTGAGTGGCTGAACGACTGGGATCAAAAGTTGGGCCTGGAAAGGAGAAAGATTTTGCTACTTGTGGACAACTGCACAGCCCATGTGACGAAAGATGTAGCACTGAGGAATATCCGACTTGAATTCCTCCCAAAGAACATAACTTCTATCCTTCAGCCATGTGATCAGAGAATTATCAGAACTGCCAAGGTGTACTTTTGCAAGCAAATGGCTCACAGGGTCAGGGACGGCAGGTTTGTATAATTTTTGGTGGTGCCCAGAATGGGTCCAAGTTCCGCGCCCCCCCCCCCCCCCACACACACACACCTGCCTAAAGCTCTGGGAGGGAGTTTGGGTGTGGGAGGGGGTTTGGGATGCAGGCTCTGGGAGAAAGTTTGGATGCTGGGTGCAGGCTCTGGGCTGGGGCAGGGGGTTGGAGTGCAGGAGGAGATTTGGGGTGCAGGCTTTGGGAGAGAGTTTGGTGCAGGAGGGCTGTGGGCTCTGGGAAGGAGTTTGGGTGCTGGGTGTGGGCTCTGGGCTGGGACAGAGGGTTGGGGTGCAGGAGGGGATGCAGGGCATGGGGATGGGCCAGGGATGAGGAGTTTTGGGTGCAGCAGGCAGGCTGCCCCAAGCCTGGGGCAGGGGGCCAGAGAGGAGGATTCCCCTCAGCCCTCCCCGCCGGCAGCAGCGAGCTCCAGGGGAGAGCGGCCCCTCCCTGTTCCCCCCGCCTGACACTCATCGAAGCCCCCCAGGCTGTTGCTCAGGAGGTCCAGCCAGGATAAGTCCCGCCCCCCCCCCGACCCAGAGTCGCCAGCGGGGCGGGGGGAGGGGGGAGCTGCTATGTGCCTCCTCCCTCCGCAGGTGCAGCAAGCCTTCCCCCGGCACTACTCCCTTATAGCTGGCAGCAGCCAGTGAGGGAGCACAGCACGAAGCTGCAGGGGGCAGTTGCCCTCTGCCCAGGGCAGGCAGGGACGCTTGGTGTGGTGGCGGCAGGTGGGGCTGGGGGATGCTCGGGGGAGGTGTGCGGGAGTGGCAGGTAGGGTCACGGGAGAGACCCAGCCCCAAACATTGGTGGAGCTGGGCCGCCCGGGCCCTGAATTTGATAGAGCCCGGGCACCACGGGCTCATACAACTCGCCGCCCCTGCACAGGGTGTTACATCACATCGATGATGAGAACAGCAAAGCCACTTCTGTGGAAATTGCCAGGAAGATCAGTCAAGTATCAGCGGGTAGCCGTGTTAGTCTGTATCTACAAAAACAACAAGGAGTCTGGTGGCACCTTAAAAACTAACAGATTTATTTGGGCATAAGATTTCGTGAGTAAAAACCTCACTTCCGATGCATCCGAAGAAGTGAGGTTTTTACTCACGAAAGCTTATGCCCAAATAAATCTGTTAGTCTTTAAGGTGCCACCAGACTCCTTGTTGTTTTTTTCAGGAAGATCAGTGGTTTTCAAACTGTGGGTCGCGACCCAGTACTGAGTCATGGAATGTAAGGCACTGTAAAGCACTGCTGACCAAGCCATTAAAAGTCCTGTCAGCGATGCTGCCCGGCTAAGGCAGGCTAATCCCTACCTGTAACAACACTGCGCTGCGCCGCATAAGCGACCAGCAGCAGGTCCGGCTCCTAGGCGGGGTTGCCACGGAGCTCTGTGCATTGCCCCTGCTCTGAGTACTGGCTCCACAGTCCCATTGGCCGGTTTCCAGCCAATAAGAGCTGGGGATGGGGGGGGGGGGGTTAGGGTTAGAGTTAGGTGAGACTCACGCAGAGCCACTTGCACGCCTCTGCCTAGGAGCTGGACCTGCTGCTGGCCGCTTCTGGGGCACAACATGGTCCACGGTGCCAGGACAGGCAGGAAGCCTGCCTTAGCACCCCTGCTGCGCCGCTAACCTGGAGCCACCCAAGGTAAGTCTGTCTCTGCCCCAGCCCTGACCCCCTCCCACACCCCAAACCTCTCATCCCCAGCTCCATTAGGTCACAGGCATCAACAATTCTCTTCAACTGGGTCACCAGAAAAAAAAGTTTGAAAACCACTGTTTTAGATGCCATTCTAGTGCTTGCAAATGCTTAGACTGACACTGATGCTTGAACAATCGCAATTGCTGGAAAAAAGGAAGTCTGGTCATAGCACCCATAGAGGAAGCAATTGTTGTTGAACCACCAAGAGAAGAGTGGATAGACATCAATGACAATACTTTTGTTATACAACCGGTCTCTGAAGAGGACATTGTGACTGAGATCAGAGACCAGTTTGAAGTGAAACCCGAAAACGATGCAGAAGCAGACTCTGATGGTGACAAGGTAATCGTTCCATCTTTGACTCAGATGAAGGATGTGATGAAAACTTTGACAAATGGCCTATTATACAGGGCCTTCGATGATTTTAACCTACATTGCATTGAAAAGGAAGTTAACAACGTTGTGGGTTGTGCAGTGATCCAGGGAACATTAGACAAGTTTGTAATCAGTGACCACGCCACTGCATTGTGCCGGATGTACCACTCCGGTGACAGATGGTGACACTAAAATAAATATTAATGTGAATCAATACTGTTAAATAATTTATATTTATGCTACAAAAGTCTGTAATGCACTTTCATATGTTATGTTTGTTGCAGTTTATATGTGAGATTTTAAAATCTGTATCTTTGCATCTTTACCTTAAAAGGTTATATAGCTCCACTAACTCACACTTTGTGTAAAGTTGTAACATGCTGTACAGTATTAATAATTGCCTTGAATAAAAACACCAGCTAAATAATTGGATAAAATGATTAATAGCCTGTTGCTCAGTTAGAATGTTAGTATGGTTTTGTTCCATGTTGAGTATGTTTAAAGTCTAAATAATTTAATTATGGTAAATGAGATGTTTCTCAATTGAATAAAAAAAGCTAGTTTAAAATATAACAGTCAATTTCATCCATTCTTTGCAATTCCACATGTAAGAATCAAATGCTTATAAGAATCAAATCATCCAGGACGGATGTGATTCTTCTTAAAGGAGTGCATGTGTGAGGGGTTGGACCCCCCGGAGTGTCACCTGGTGTGCTGGGACACCACTGAGTCAGACTATTCTGCCAGCCTGGGCTCCCTTTTAGCTGGTCTTGCTGGGCTAGACTCCCCAGCCTTTTCCAGCCAAGCACACAGGCAAGGCCACACCCAGCTGCACAGAGAGACAAAAATCCACTCTGAAAAGGCTCAGCTTAAGGGCTTGCCACAGCACCCAGATGTCCAACCACCCCCCCCCCCCGCCTTGGAGTACAAACCCACCCCCCACCCACTTAGAAATCACAAACTGGGTTATATTGTAAACCAGAAATAAATTAACTATAACAAGTGTATTTTAAGTAGTTAAGGAGATAGTAATCTGCCTCGTTCTGTCTAAGAAAATAAAACAGAGCACGCAAACTAAGCTTAATACACTAAAGAAAGTGGTTGCATGTAAGTTCTCACCCTAAATATGGTTCTAATAATCTTCTTCACAGGCCAGACACCCTTCCAGCCTGGGTCCAGTTGTAATCATGCCTCAGTGGGTCACAAATGAGGATACCAAAATCAGGACGAACTGCTGAGAAATAGGGCAGATACACCCCAAGACTGGTGGCTAATCACCTATAGGATATACCAAACCAGCAACAAAAGTAAACTTCTGTTTCACCACACTGGCTAACAAGAAAACAAAGGCAGTTTCCTCAGGCATTCCAGTTCTTATATCACCACCAAAACCAGTGGATTCAGAGATGAGTGGTTCTTTACAACCAGTCTCATCAAATAATTGGTTCTTCTGATCCCAAAGGACCAGCCACATACCCCAGTCAAATATTATACTTAGATCTTACCCAAAAATCACGCTGATGCCAATCCTTTAGTATCTAAAATCTGAAGGTTTATTCATAAAAAGAAAGAAAGGTGAGAGTTAAAATTGGTTAAAGGAATCAGTTACATACAGTAACGGCAAAGTTCTTGGTTCAGGTTTGTAACAGTGATGGAATAAACCGCTGGCTTAAGTCAAGTATCTGGAGTATATCCACAGCTTGGATGGGTCATTCAGTCCTTTGTTCAGAGCTTTGGTTTTTAGCAAAGTTCCTCGAGAGGTCAGAAGCAGAACTGAAGACAAAATGGAGAAGATGCAGCTGCCTTTTATAGTCTTTTGCCATGTCGCTTGTGCTTCCTTTGTTTCACACAAAAACTGCCCAGCACGTGGCCTGGAAGCCTTTTCTGGCCATAGGCATACCTATGCATGCCTTGCTGAGTCATAAGGTGTATCCTCGGACTTCTCTCAATGGGTCAATTGTATAGCTGATGGTCCTTAATAGGCCCATCTAAAAGGAGTGCATTGTGTGAGGGATTGGACCCCTAGGCTAGGCAGAGCTGATGCCCAAACTGTCTGGGGATGTCACCCAGAAGCATAGCACAAGTTTTGTAATACAGACAGATACATATGTATAACCCAAAATACAAATGTGATACAATAATCTCATGTATGTGTTTGTATTTAGCAAACTATAACATTTTTGCAGATATCTTACGTGGCATATCTGGCACAACTCATTGCAGTTTTACAATATTCATAATATCCTCAAGTGTCTCCCAGAATCTATACAGCGTCACACACCCCACACAAAATTGATGCAGAAAGGGGTGTCCCTAGACACTGCTGAATGCCTCACAAGAATTTTCCATTCTAGGACCTATATTACTGCACTTTCAGTTTACATCACAAGTATTAGTGTACAACAGAAATAGTTTATCAAAATCATGTCTGACTAAATCAGGCTCTTTATATACAGCTACCTTCATTTTCTGAAAATATTCTCTCTCTGTTACATCAATATAGACATTAATGCTCTCAAGGGTATAATTACTTTGGCATTTAGCCACGACAGCAATGTGGTAATGTGCCTCAGTTTCCTTCTCTATACAGCAGACTACATTTATAAAGGTTTCTCTGCATTGCCAAGTTTCACAATTGCTTACAGGTATCGGTTGTAACATTTCACTATCATAAAGCTCTCTAGCATACAATGTGATTTTAGGTATTATTCCCAAATGTTTACAGGCTTTGTATCAGTCATACACTTTGATCTTTTTACCAGGGTTGACATCAAAATCAAATACATTAGAAGGTTAAACCTTAACAGTAACACCAAATTTGTTACAAGTCAGTGTTTATAAGTATCTTGGTCACACCATGCCTCTTGTCTCACTGAATCCCTCGTCTGGCCAGGTGTGTCCTCATTGCTACCAACTATGGAGCAAATCTTCCCCCTCCCTTGTCAGCCAGGTAGATTGTATCAACCCAGACACTAGTTTTCAAATTCTCATCTGCTAACAATTTCAAGGCTGTACACTCATTCTTCCCTTCAGCAGATTGGGTCCTTCCCCGCTCCCGACCTTCTTCCTAGAAGGTTGAAAACTGAACCTCCCTGCTTACAGGAATCCCTTTGCTGGCTAGGTGTGTTCACCAACTGCAGCCCCTCTGTGCTATGAACATCTACACACTCTCCTGCATGCTTGCTTGTGGATCCGTCGCCACCACCAGCTCAGAGACTGGATTCTGTTTTAAAGAGATACCAAACAAATCCAAAGTGTCTAAGGATGAGAGTTTGCCTGCTCTCCCCTGCATCCTTGTGGTTTCAGTCATAAGGCTGTTCTGCTCTAAAAAACCAGTAACCCAATCTTTCCTCAGACCCTGAGGTACAAACTGCTTATACAAAGAATCAGCATGGAGACATTCCTGTTCCAACAAGCTGGTCAAACACAGCCACTGACTTCTATTGCCTAAAAAGTAGATTTATTTCTGCTATTGAGAATGAGCATCAGTCAGTGGAATACCCATCCTTCCCATCAAAGAGATTTCTCAACCTTTTATTGTATTTGGTATTTCTGAAAGATGTGAATTGAAACAGATAAATATATATTAGCAAAAAATGAAACAGTCATAAGTGGGGGTCCCTTATCCTTATATTCGAAATATCCTGGTTTCCTCTCCCCATTAATCCCATACTCACTCTCCTCTAAGAATACCAACTACTTTCAAAATTATCCATAGGAAAATATTTAGAGGCAATGCACCATATTCCTTAACAGTTAGCTTCTTTTAATAGATTTAATGGCCACGGTGTGTGGGGGATGAGTATAGTTTTCTTTTAAAATATTAGTTAAAACATGAAATACAGTGGTTTCTCCTCACTTTGAGCAACTTCCCTTCCCTACATACATGTGTGTTACACATATAAAATACAGGCACACATTTTGGCTTGCTACATAACAGCAATGAAAGTGGTTTAAATATTAAACATGAATGTCAAAAATACAAATGTTAAACATCAGCAGTTCTTGAATTTTAACTGAGGTCTTTAATACCACGTACAGTTCAGATTGTACATACTGTAGATATGTCACACCCCAATGGCCCCCTCCCTCAAGGGGTCCCCCTGTGCGAGGCAGGTCATCATTGTATATTACTAAAGCTGTTGCAAGCATCACAGGGCATTTTGGGAAGAGTCAAAGGTAAGAGTGTGGAATGCTGCAGGCTGCAAAAGGCCAAAGGGAAAGGAGGAAGAGAGCAGAGAACGGGTTAACTCAACACTGTAGCTAGCTAGCTCAGTCCGACAGTAAGACGCTACACTGGCCCCAGTCCAAGGTCATGGCACTAGAGAAGAAATCTGCAGCTGCGTTTATCTCTCACTCAGCCACAGACAGCCATGAGAAAAGAAAAAGTACATTGAACTAGGGCTGCAGAGATGGAAAACACAGGCGAGACAGCGGGGGAGGAGAGAGGCGGGAAGCAGAGATGTGCGTCCCTGGAGCTGGTGTGTTTTGGGAAAGTTGAGACCACAGAAAGCCGGTTTGGACTGGTACAAAGAACACCAGCAACAGAAGTCACAGAACGAAACACCCCCAAAGGAACCCTGGATTTAAAAACCCTCCTGAGAGCTGGAGCAATTCAGAGATCGCAGCGGACCCTGGACAACCTGTGCGCACAGGACAGAATTCCCATCCACCCTCTCCTGCCCCCGCTTCTTCTTACGTTACACCCAGGCTTGGTCAGCCTTGGGTAGAGCATGTGTAAGTATGAAAGTGGGTTAGGGCTTGTGGCACTAACGCGTTCTTCCTTCCTCTGAGTGACGTGGGGAGCACACATCACTCTCTGCTGTTATTTTATTAATAAAGCTTTAAAATTTAGACACTTGGTGTGTTTCGTCATCTCCTCCCTAAAGATCCTGTGGCCTCAGCCTGATCACTGGATGCCTCAGGCAAATTGGTAACCGAAAATCTGTCACAGATCCTTTATCATTAAATCAAAATGAAACTTTTTTTTCATTAAAATCCTGTGTAGCTTTGAGCTGGAATCAGACAGTCAGTATTGTTTCACCACACCTTCTGTAGCAGTTGCATTACACCATACTCCTGAGAACCTCAGTCTTCCATTACCTTTTAAACAGCATTTCACAGGTTACATTAAAGATATATTTAACAAAAATAAAGGTTCTAAAAAAGAAATGGTATAAATGCTTTTCGATGTGTTGGGTAGCAGCTGAATTTGTTCACATAGAACTCCTGGCACAGAACTGCAGCCAATGCCTGGTTAAACAACACAAACATCACTACAAGCCACCATGTTAAGTTTTGAAATCCAAATGTGATGGCCAAGGATACATATATTAGGAGTTCAGCAAAATAATGTGGGCAAGATACTCTCTCAAACCAGTCTCCAAAAGGAATACTGTGGCTCAAGTTTACTACCTTTCCTGCAATTTAAAGAAAGAAAAAAGTTAGTTGATAAAGCTTGTTTTAAATACATGCTCTAACTCTTAATCCATATTTATGTATAATTACGGAGTAATGCTGAGCACCTGCAGTTCCCACGGACTTCAGTGAGATTTGTGGGTGCTAAGCACTTCTGAAAAAGACTCACACCACTTTTATTACGTGCCTACATATGGATTAAGGAGCCAAATTTTAGCCACTCAGGTTTGAAAATGGTGACCTTAACTCATTCCCAATACAAAAAGTCTAGTGTTATGAATGTCACCTTAGCTCATTCCCAATACAATGTCTAATGTTACTTTAAGTGAGGTCTAAGTATCGAGTGAGAATTTCTAATCATGGCTCAGGAAAGTAATTTCTTCTGTAGCCTCTGCGTATCAGTCTCTCCATTTATAAATGACAGATGTGATTATTAGTTATCAATTACCTAAAATTCCTAACACATTTTAGACATTTCTATTCAGGATAATACAACTATGAACTTTGTTTTAAACCTTGAATACTGTGAATAACTATATATCACCAGCTCATGCCTCTTCCAGATAGACTAATTTAATCCCTTGGAAAATGATCTACATAGATACATATTCACATCAGCATTCATTTCACTGAGTTTTTGGAAAATACCAGTGTTCTAAGGCTCTACAGATTAATTGTGACACAAAATTTTTAATGGAAAAAATTATTACAAACAGCTCCAAGAAGTGAAACATCTCACCTGATTTACTTTTTCTAAGATTAGCTAGAATCACATGGCATCTATGTTGGTGAACAGAGGCCCAAATGTACATCATAATTCCTAGGATGTGGTACCAGCAGATTTGCATAAAGAGGTCTTTTCCTGAATTAAAAATGAAAATAGTATGCCTATTAATACAAGATTAGAAAAAAAAGTCTGCATTGAACCCTCACCAACAACCATCTCAAAAAAAGTTCAGCTTGTATATATTTAACCTTGCAGCTTTTCCCAGTGTACTCCCCTCTTCTTGAATAATGGTGAAGGGAACTTTTAAACACAACTTATGCAGACAGTGAACCACACCCTAGTTCTGAATTGCTGCAAACTTTTATTCTTAACTGCCTGCTACTGCAAGTTATAACACTGCTCTACAGCAAAAATGCTTCTGAAATAAATGTAGTCAAACTTTACTAATTCTGGGTCACGGAGAACGAAAATGATGCTTAAAATTGTTGATTGGCTCTAGTTTTCAAGATATGCTATTGGGTCAGTATATACGACCCTTGACTTGGGAATGGCGGAGGATAAGTGAGTTATAAAGGGAGGGGATCTCAATTTAAACCAGAAATGACTAAAATACATCTTTGACTGGATCTATGAATAAATCTATGACTGGGTTTGGACAGTACTTGCTTTTTAGGCAAAACAATGAATGATGCAATCTGAAGCTGGTATTGCGTCATATATGATATGAATTGCATCATGTTATTCCTAGAAGTCATGGATGATGCAATCATAACAAAGCTTACATCACTCTGCTGAACAAATTGCTTTATATCAGCTCTAGAAATCATACAGTGTTGTGCTCTCTTATTTGTCTGTGTTTGATTTTGCAAAGGGACACATTTCTGTTTAGCCAAAGTGAGCAGAGATGCCTCGTACTTGTGTGAACAGTGCGGATAACTTCTGCTATGTTTGTGGTGAAGTGACTTTTGCATCACAAAAGCGCAGTATAACCACTATGGTTAAGAAAGCCTATCACTTTCTTTTGGCTGCAAAACTGGAGATCAGGACAAGAGGTGGGCCCCACACATATGCTGCAACACTTGTGCAACAAATCTTCGCCAGTGGTTGAACAGGAAAAGGAAATCTATGCCTTTTGCAGTGCCAATGATTTGGAGAGCCCCAACAGATCATACCAGCAATTGTTAATTCTGCATGGTGCCTCCAGTTGGGAAAGCTGTGTCAGAGAAGAAAAAGTGGACTGTGCATTATCCAAACATTCTATCAGCTATACGCCCAGCACCCCATGGAGAAGGACTGCCGTTTCCTGATGCACCAGAATCATTCTCTTGAGTCAGACGAGGAAGAGGATGAAACTTCTGGTCCTGAACCATCAATGTCACAGGACCCACATTTTCTCCCAACCTCCTGCTCTGAACCACACCTCATAACACAAGGTGAACTGAATGACCTTGTCAGGGATTTGGAACTACCCAAGAGTAAGGCAGAGCTGTTGGGATCCAGACTACAGCAGTGGAATCTCCTGGCAAGTGATGTTAGGGTTTCCATGTTCCGTGACCGTCAAAAGGATCTTGTCCCATTCTTCTTCATGGAAGGTGATCTTGTAGCCTGCAACAACATCAATGATGTGATGGCAGCTTTCAACATCGTTCGCGATCCAGATGAGTGGAGACTGTTCACTGATTCATCGAAGATGAGTCTTAAAGCTGTTTTACTGCATAATGGCAATGTTTTGCCATCAATTCCAGTTGGTCATGCAGTCCATATGAAGGAAACCTATGACAACATGAAACAACTTTTGAGGTGCATAAACTATGACCAACATCAGTGGCAGCTTTGTGGCGATTTGAAGGTTGTTGCTCTCTTGCTTGGTCTGCAGACTGGATACACAAAGTACTGCTGTTTTCTCTGCAAATGGGATAGTCATGCAAGAGATTCCCACTACATCAAGAAAGATTGGCCACTCCGACAGTCATTGGAGCCTGGGAGGAAAAGTGTTCAGCATCCACCACTTGTTGAATCAAGGAAGATTTTGTTACCACCCTTACACATCAAGCTGGGTCTGATGAAGAACTTTGTCAAGGCCATTGACAAAACACAAGCAGCTTTCAAGTACCTCTGTGGAAAATTTCCAAGATTAAGTGAAGCTAAGATAAAGGAAGGTGACTTTGTTGGTCCTCAGATTCGTGAACTTCTTTGAGATGATGCATCTGACCATGCACTGCGTGGCAAGGAAAAGACGGCATGGAAAGCCTTCCAGTTAGTGGCAATAAATCTTCTTGGAAACAACAATGCAGACAACTACAGGTTGTTGGTGGAAAACCTCCTCAAGGCATACAAAAGCCTTGGTTGCAACATGTCACTAAAGATACATTTTTTGCACTCTCATCTAGATTTTTTTCCACCAAACTGTGGAGCAGTGAGCGATGAGCACGGCGAGCGATTTCACCAGAACATTGCAACAATGGAGCCTAGCAATGCTTGCGGACTATTACTGGACAGTGACAAGAGATGCTCCATTTAATGAATACAAGAGACAAGCCAAGAAGCACCGAGTAGACACTGAATAGGACTAAACTATGTACAGAATAGTTTTTTGCCTTTTGTTTAATAATAAATTTTATTTATATAACCCTTTTGCTGATTTTTAAAGTGTTACATAAACAGGACAGGTGAAATATTATCATGTACAGCAACCATAAACACATGAAAAGACCTAGGTTTACAATTTATGATTAAAACTCTATCTACACAATATACATAGACATAAAATGTAAAAACTTACCGTATTTTCCGGCGTATAAGACGACTGGGCGTATAAGACGACCCCCAATTTTTCCAGTTAAAATATAGAGTTTGGGATATACTCGCCGTATAAGACTACCCCTCTTCCAACGCACACCAAATAAAAATTAAAAAAAACATCAGATTTGATTTCAATATGGTAATTTTAATTCAAATGCTTATGACATGCAGGTACTTAGCAGGAAAACTGTCACTTAAAAACATAAGGCTGTTTGTCAAACATGTAAACATAAAACAGTGCAAGTGGATTAAACTTTTCCTAATTCACTCTAAAGCTGAAAGGAAGGATAAGACAATAAACCCATGGGAGCTGCCATGCTGTTTGTTTTCTAAGCTGTCAACCAAACTGGAACTGATGATGATAGGAGGAAGATAACAAACAATAGAGAGAGAGCAAGTGCCGGGCAAGTCCCTGGCGAGTTAGCAACGCCCATCATAACTGCAAGCTACGGTATTTTTACAGGTTTTGCTGGCGTGACAGTTTCCCTTTAAAAGCCTTCAAAATCCTCCTGTTCGTCATCTGATATCATAAGTACATCAATGACATCTTGTGATACATTTGTAAGGCAGTCATCGTATGGATCAAATTCCGTATCAGATGGTGTGGTCTCAGCTTCGGCTTCCTCTTCATCTTGCCACAAGTAGTCGTCCTCCATACCATCTAATGAATTTGATATGCCACACTTCTTGAAAGACTTGATTACTGTTTCTGCATCAATATCATTCCAGGCTTTTATGACAAACTTGCACAAAACATCCAACTGTGGAGCACGCATGTTTCCTCCTTTTGTGAATGACTTTTTGCCACTAACCATCCATTCACTCCACTGTTCTCGAATGCGATCTTTAAATGGCTTGTTTAGGCACACATCCAGTGGCTGTACCAAAGATGTCAATCCTGCAGGAATAACTGCCGCATCTGTGTTTAGTCTTGCAAGCCTTTGCTTGGGGTGCTGGGAGTTAAATGAGCCCTGAACATATCCCACACCAGTAGACTACATTTTTGAATAAGTCCACCTGGTCGCCTGCTCCATACATTATCAAGCCATAGCTTTACCCCTTCTTCATCCATCCAGCCTTTTTCATTCACATGTACAAAACAACCAACAGGGAACTTGAGTTTCGGCATTGTTTTTCTTTTAAAAATAATCATTGGTCTCAGTTTGGCGCCATCAGCTGTGCATCCTAGTACCACTGTAAAACTGGACTTCTCATGTCCTGTTGTTGTAATTAAAATTGTTTTTTCACCTTTTTGATGGACAGTTTTATTTCCAACCATATCAAAATTCATTGGAGTTTCATCCATATTTCCAATACTACTTAACGCATAGCCATGTTTAGTGCGCTGTTGTATTATGTATCGATGGAAACTATTTACTTTGCTATCAAGATCTGCAGGTAATTTTTGGGCAATTTTCGTCTTTTGCCTCAGTACCATATTATGCCTTTCCATGAATCTAGTACACCAGGATACAGTGGCCTTAAATCTGTTGCTGTGATCTGGGTTAGATTTGGCCCACTGAAGTGCAAACAAACGTATTTTATTTCGTGTCACTACATAACCGTTTTGGCGATGCTCATTCGCCATGTCTGCTACATGTTTTTCGAGATCTGGCCAATGTGGGGTGCCTCTTCTTAATGCACACTTACCCCTTGGCATAATCTTTAATGCTCTTTCATTTGCTTTCCAGTCCCGAACCATCTTTTCTGTTACTCCATATTGTCTTGCAGCAGCGCAGTTATTATGTTCCATGGCAAAGTTTACAACTTTAAGTTTGAAACTGGCTTCATATTTCTTTCTTCTTGCTGGTGGAGCCATGATGGGGTTTTGACTGTTGGACATTTGTATACTGTACTGTATGTACTGGTGCTATACTGTATGAACAGGTACAGATACTGGTGCTGTACTGTATGTGGTACCCAGTATACAACAACCAGCCAATCACGGCAAGCGATGTACCTTACCGGCGATTGGCTGGTTGTTGTATACAAAGCCTGCTTGGATTGGTCAGCTCTCCCTGCCTGCCCAGCCCTCCCTGTCTCCAAGACTATCAGAGCAGTAGCGCAAACACGCCTCTTTCACCCGTCTGGCCCGCCCTTGTATCCTATTACCTCCTTCTCTGCCTCTCAGATCTCGCACATGCGCGCCTGCGTTTCACTGCGGTCCTCAGGAGCGAGATCTGAGAGGCAGAGAAGGAGGTACGGTAATAGGATACAAGGGCGGGCCAGACGGGTGAAAGAGGCGTGTTTTTCTGGGCACAGCGCCGCTCTCTCTCTTTTTGCCATACCCCGGGCGTCCCGGACGCCTGCAGCTTGCTCCGCCCTTGCTGCTTTCATGCGGCCGCGGCCATTTTTGAGCTCCCCCCACCATATGCGGTGACCGCAGATTCTCCAGTCCGGCTCGGAAGTTTCAGCACCCGCCCTATAAGACGACCCCCGATTTTTGAGAAGATTTTCCTGGGTTACAAGGTCGTCTTATACGCCGGAAAATACGGTAAATATCTTAGAAACAGTAGCCAGTTATTTTAATTGTCATATTTGACTTCAGCACATCAAAATACATAATAGCACATTTTATCTCTGAAGCAGACGACTTCTCAAAAATTGTAGACCAGTATAATTAGTCAGTTTTGTTTTTAATCGGTAGCTGTAGGAATAAGGGATGGTGCATACTACAAGCAGAAAGGGTCACCATTTGGTTCAGGCCTCCATATTTAACATATTTTTGATTGTGGCAGTATTTATAAAAATGTATTCTTATCACCATGTTAGAAGACAGTGCCATAGCTCAGGTCAAGATGATATTACAGAACTGTGTTGCCTGATCTATACTAGCAATTAAAAAAAAAAAAATTGTTAGAACAGATTACTCTGATTTGTAAGTAATTTGCACTATGGATGGGCCCCAGTGCTTATGCCAATGCACCATCTCTGTGGAATGCCACGATTAGGAAGGTAGAAAATGCACCCAGACAGTGCCACCTAGAAAAGGCTTTGTTTGCACCAAAATCATTCTAAAAGTGCTGTAAAATCAGCATGGAGGACAAAAGCTACCTCTAAGATAGCTTAAATTCTGTATCTAGTGCTGACCACATAAGAAAAATTAGTCATGTGAAAAGCACACCAGGCAGTTTGGGCATTTTGGTTCATCATGTACCTATGCAGCAGAGCAAACAGCAGCTCAACTGTAGGACTTGGGTGCAACATGGTGGCAGAAACAAGTCACATCATTCAAAGAGCTCTACAGGATTTGTGGATACTTAACTGGCCCAAGTAGCAAAGAGAAAGGAGATGATTGGATACTAGATGGGTGACTGGAGGCCAAGAACTAAGTAAACAAAGTTGCTGGCCATGGGGCAGGCTCATTTTTAAAGGAGGGCCCATTGCAAAGAGAAACTTCAGACTATAATAGCCATGTAACCAGGGAGATCCTGACCTCTGCTGAGCTGGAGGTTCCTTCATAAAGTGGAAGCACCTCATTGACAAAGACATGATGTGTTGGGCCTGGGAGTCTAAGGGACATGGTGGCATACAGCAAACAATGGTACTGAGCTATAAGGAGAAACCACATGCAGAGCAGAACTAGGATACATACTACAGGCATGCATGTGATGTCATGTGCTGACTAATAAGTCTGACTTTAAGTAACTGCAGTAAGTACTTTTATAGATCTCATCAAATACCTATCTCACATTCACCTGTACACAAAAACACTCTGTAGATAGAGCTTTAGAAGGTGAAAAGATTAGGCATACTACTAATCTCTCGCTCACCCATCCCCCTACTCCCACCCTCACCGAACCATCTTGTGATACTAGAAACAAATTAAAAAGAAGCTGCAACTATGGTTAGCACTAAAGAGGCACTCACCATTGCTGACATTAGCTGGCACTTGACACAGCACCGTTAAGCCAATAACAATATAGTACCCAAGTGCAAAGCAGTACTGTACGATGTGAATGACACCACTGGAGAAGACACTGATGCAGAGGCACTCTATGAGCCTTCGAAAGCTGTGTAGCCACAGGAGCATGAGAACCAAGAGGGCTGACAGGTGTTTGTCACCTACAAGTCAAACAGAAGTGACAATCTCAAACTCTTTCTCTTCACAAACACAGCTCTGAATTCCATCTGGAAAACAGTTTTCACTATAATTTAATTTGCATTAATTGTAAAATTATCTAGAGGGACATCAGCTATGGAACATGAACAGCAGGAACGAGAGAAAAAAGAAAATCAGTATGTGTATTTTTAAGATGACTGCCTTGAAAGATGGAGAGTAAGTCCTTTTGGACAGAAAGGATGCTTTTTAATTTGCGTATATGGCACCCGCATGTTGCGATGATGAGCACATTTAGCGTTTGTCTTATTATTAGTGTTGTAAAAGGAACACTGACAACTTGAAAGATGGTAATTTAAATTAAAAAAAAAGTTAAAAGTGAAGGCAGTTGTAAGAACTACCTCCAAATTCCCCAATTTGCCACACAAAAAGAGAAAACAGACTATAGTGAAATGGACTACACACAAATTGTCAAATGCATGATGTAAACAAACTTTTAAGAGAGATTTTTAATCTCTTTCAGTTGCACAGAAAAACCTCAGATATCCAAAATGTGAAAACATCCAATAAAACTGGAATTTGTTTTTTTCAAGTTTTGGCTAGGACCTCTGAGCTGATACAAGATTTACTGACTCATTTTTCAGGCAGAAGTATTTTTTTTTTTTTTTTTAGTTGACTGAATGTGCTAAAGGTGAATTTTAAAGCAAAATACTTTTTGTTGTTGTTGCTTTTATTGCATTTGATGATGTATTAAGATAAAGGGGGAGGAGGGTGTCTTTTTTTTTTTAAATTAAGGCTGAGAATCAGCATCCCCTCCCCTCTGAGTCGGGGGAAGGGAGAGCTGCACAGGTCCTCCCCATTTTTCTTGCTAAGGTAAAATAAAAGAAAGGCCAGATATTTACAGTGAGAAAAAACAAAGGAATATATTTTTAAAATTTATGAAATACTCTTTATATATCCTAAAAACAATTGTACAGGGCAAAAATAGTTTTGCTTTGCTGTCCACTTTTAAATCAATTAAACCAAGAGATTATTCTGGAATATCCTTTCCATTAGTTTCTTCTGTCTAAATAAAGGAAGGATTACTTCTAGAAAAGGAGTGTTGAATAATGGTAAGCCTTGAACAAGGCCAACGATGCCTTGGTTTCCTGACCTGTACTTCTTATGGTGGTACTGCAAAGATTAATGTGTGGGTATCATTTGTTTACAGCCTTCCCAAATCTATAAACTCTTTACATAGTTACACCCTAATCTAGAATTTTTCAAATAGAGTGTTTCCTTACCAATCTAATGTGAGATCAAATTTGCTTCTTTCAGATCTATTCTAACTTTCTGATGAAGGCAGGGGCTGGGAAAGGGACACTGCACCCCATATTCTTCACAGTGATATTATGATGATCTGATTATGGCATAATTCTGATGTATTTTGTACAAGGTAAGTCATGTGAGGTGTCATTGGAAAAGTTAGGATTTGCTGAATATGATTATCCTATTTGTATGCATATGTCATTTTTGTATCTGAAATTATGAATATTGACTAGGGATCTATATATCAAATGGGCTTACTCTGGAAAACACCCACAACTCGCCTTTCAGGTACAACAATAAAGAAGCCAGACGGGGCTGATGGCTCATCAGCAAAGACAATGGACTGTCGAATAACTAACCTTCCTGTGGGCGTTTTCGCCAGCGTGTAAGCAATGGCTGCTATAACACTGCAAGGGCATGTGCCCAGACCACATGTCTCTGGCCTCCATCTTGGGATGTCAGTATTTTTCCACAAACCGCTCCGGCAACCAAGTTTTGAAACAAAGGGTTCCTGCTCTATGCTAAAGCTATACAAGGCAGGGAGTGACATCATCTGTTGTTCTTCACTCCCCACACAAGAAGGCTCCTGGAAAGACCCAAGGAACAAAGACTGACATGGGGGAAATGCTGGAACCAGGCTAAAGGGATTTCTAGCCTGCGTATGAAACACCTGGGAATTCCAAGCTGCAAAGCAAGTGTAGCTTGTGCCTTAAGAATCTGCAGCCTGCTTGTACCATCTCTCAGGGTGGGAAACTGCTAGTGTGTTAGACTTTATTTGCGTTTTTGTTTATTTACTAGGTAACCTGCTTTGATCCGTTTGCCATCACTTAAAAATCTCTCTTTTCTAGTTAATAAACTTGTTTTTGCTTTATCTAAACCAGTGAGTTTGGAGTGAAGTGCATGGGAATCTTAGCTCAGAGGGGCTGTTGCATTTCCTCTGCACATTGAGGGGAAAGCTGAACTGGATAATAAATTCATACTGGTTGGGGTTTGGACCAGGGCAGGACGGTACCGCTTTGAGGTCCTAGGCCGGGAAGCTGGTGGTTATTTTGGCTGTAGCTTCTCTATTGTTGGTGCATATGCAGTGGCTGGTCAGAGAGCCTGCATGTAATTGCAGCTGGGTGTGTCCCTACCTGTGTGAATGCTGGTGGAAGTGTAGGGCCAGGAGTGGGTCTACAGCTTGTCACAGCAGCACAGTGAGAGAGGGAGCTCAGGCTGGTGGGTCAGAGAGCTCATTAGTACCCCAGTTACAGGTGGCACCTCGCAGGGGAGAACCCGTCACAGAAGGTGCTTAGTGAAAGTTGCAGAACCAATATCTCCTGACACACTGAGTCCCAGCTGCAGAACAAGCATCTTATTATAAAGGAATGAATTCCCCCACCCTCCTCCCTTCAAGTCAACAATTTCCCCATCTCCAAGTCCCAAGGAGCGATGTTCCTGGCTGGGATGGGAGTGTGGGACCAGCTTGTACCCATTGCAAGTGCAAACAGTAGGAGGTTAGAGAGAAGCGGCAGGTGCGGCCAGTCTAATTAGGAACCACTTGCGGGTATTGAGAATCCTGTTAACTGTAGGGCAAGGAGGCACATTTAACCCTGAGCCTCTGATGGATGGAGAATTTGGCTAGTGATTTAGGCTTGGTCTACACCAGGGCGGGCAAACTTTTTGACCTGAGGGCCGCATCAGGTTTCTGAAATTGTATGGAGGGCTGGTTAGGGGAGGCTGTGCCTCCCCAAACAGCCAGGTGTGGCCCAGCCCCGCCCACTATCTGACCCTCCCTGCTTCTCACCCCCTTACAACCCACCTGGGACCATTACCCCCCCCCCCCCGCCATCACCACCCTGTTCCCTGTCCCGACTGCCCCCCCGCCGGCCATCCAACCCCTCCTCTCATTCCTGACTGCCCCCCCCAGGGACTGCCCCATCCAACCACCCCTTCTCCCTGTCCTCTGACTGCCCCTGGAACCCCTGCCCCTAACTGCCCACTGTCTCCCCATCCAGCCCCCCCCCCCCCCCCTTCCTGACTGTCCCCCCCAGGACCACTACCCCCATTCAACCCCCCCGTTTCTTGCCCTCTGACCGCCCCGACACCTATCCACAACCCGACCCCGACCACCACCACCCTGAACTCCCCTGCCCTCTATCCAACCCCCCCTGCTCCCTGCCCCCTTACCGCACTGCCTGGAGCATCGGTGGCTGGTGGCACTGCAGCTGCGCCGCCCAGAGCAGTAGGACAGGCAGCTGCGCCGTCTGGCGGGAGCCAGCCACACCACTGCGCAGCACAGAGCACTGGGTCAGGCCACAGTTCTGCATATGCACTGCCCCAGGAGCTCGCAGCCCCGCCGCACAGAGCATTGCGCTGGCAGCGGGGCAAGCTGAGGCTGCGGGGGAGGGGCCGGGGGCTAGCCTCCTGGGCCAGGAGCTCAGGGGCCGGGCAGGAGGGTCCTGTGGGCCACATGTGGCCCACGGGCCATAGTTTGCCCACCTCTGGTTTACACTATAGCTAGGTCGACATAAGACAGCTTATGTCGACCTAACTATGTCGTGTCTACACTACAGCCTTGCTCCCGCCAACGTAAGTGCTCTTCTACACTGATATCCTAACTCCACCTCCACGAAAGGCGTAAGGCTTATGTCAGTGAAAGTGAGAACAGGCGTTCACATGGCACTGTTGTAGCCGGCGTTGCAAGATATATACGTGCCAGATGTGCTAAAAATTCATATGTTCCTTCATACTTCGACCACCATTCCAAGGACATGCATCCATGCTGATGACGGGTTCTGCTCAATAACGATCCAAAGCAGTGCAGACTGACATATGTTAATTTTCATTATCTGAATCAGATGCCACCAACAGGTTGATTTTCTTTTTTGGTGGTTTGGATTCTGTAGTTTCTGCATTGGAGAGTTGTTCTTTTAAGACATCTGAAAGCATGTTTCACACCTCGCCCCTCACAGATTTTGGAAGGCACTTCAGATTCTTAAACCTTGGGCCTAGTGCTGTAGCTATCTTTAGATAGCTCGCATTGGTACCTTCTTTGAGTTTTGTCAAATCTGCAGAGAAAGTATTCTTAAAATGAACAACATGTGCTGGGTCATCATCTGAGACTGCTATAACATGAAATATATGGCAGAATGCGGGTAAAACACCAGGAGACATACAATTCTCCCCCATGGAGTTCAGTCACAAAGTTAATTAACACTTTTTTCTTTTTTAAAACGAATGCCATCAGTGTGGAAGCATGTCCTCTGGAATGGTGGCCGAAGCGTGAAGGGGCATATGAATGTTTAGCACATCTGGCATGTACTATATATATATCTTGCAACTCTGGCTACAAAAGTGCGATGCGAATGCCTGTTCTCAATTTCTGGTGACACTGTAAATAAGAAGCGGGCAGCATTATCAAATGTAAATGTAAAACAAGTTGTTTGTCTTAACGCTTGGCCGAACAAGAAGAACTGAGTGGACTTGTAGGCTCTAAAGTTTTACATTGTTTTGGTTTTGAGTGCAGTTATGTAACCAAAAAAATAATCTACATTTATAAGTTGCACTTTCATGATAAAGAGACTGCACTACAGTATTTGTAGGAGGTAAACTGAAAAATACTACTTATTTTCTTTATTATTTTTACAGTGCAAATATTTGTATAAAAAATATAAAGTGAGCACTGTACACTTTGTATTCTGTGTTGTAATTGAAATCAATACATTTGAAAATGTAAAAAAAATCCAAAATATTTAATACATTTAAATTAGTATTCGATTATTGTTTAACAGTGTTCTTAAAACAGAAATTTTTAAAATCATGATTAATTTTTTTTTTAGTTAATTGCGTGAGTTAACTGCGATTGACAGCCATAGTATAAATTTATAAATTAGGGATGAGTAGCTAATGCATTCTCAAAGGAAGGTCAGGAGAGTATACCAGTTCTGCGTTACATCATCTGTGCATCTGTCCATAACATGTGGAGTACTTGCCCACATCCTGGTTCTGTGAAGCTCCACCAAGAGCACTGAGCAAATCCTGAAGCCATATCGGGAAAGGTCTTGCTAGGAACAAAGCTTGAATAAGCAATAGGAGCAGGAAGCCATTCCAGACCACAGAAAGAATATAAAAGTGAGAAAACCACCTGTGGAAGAAAGAAGCATCAGTATTAACTTTCTGGATTTTTCAATCATTTTTTTCTTATCACTCCTTTCTTCAGTGTTGGAATTCAGTGACCAGGTTGAAGGGGAACGGCTCATTTTCATTTGGCCTAAACTCCCACAATAAGAGACGATGGGGCCTTTTATGGAACTACCAGATGTCTACCATAGCCTCATTCCAACACTGTCTTTCCCAGTTATATGCTGCTCAGAATACTAAACCTCCCACTCACTGTATTTTTTCCCGTGTTTTTAGACCCTTCAGGTGGCTGGACTGGAAAACTAGAAGAGTGAGTGGAGACCACACAAAACAAGTGCAAGACTCAAGGCTTTAAATAAATAAATAAATACATAAAAATAATACAAACCACACAGCAATACATGAATGTAAAATGAAATTTTGAAAATATAAAATCCTTTGGTTAGAACTTACACAGTTAAAAGTCTGACAATGACATGTTTTAATACCCCACCCATCCTGCCTGGAATTCTTTTCTGGGCATTTCCATGCTGTTGCCTCAACAGTATTTTCATTTTCTTCACCTCTTCTGGACAGACTATGCAGAGCATGGAAAAACTACTACTGTTCTGCATTGGTCTTTTGTACAAAATCACCCAGACACCATTACACAGCTGGACAGTGTGTTTTGTCACCACACAAATCCATGAGTCTATAAATTGTCTTGCAGACCTATGGATTATTCATCTCCCTTGATATCTTTAAGGCAAGACTGGATGCCTTTCTGGAGCATATGTTTTAGATAAACACAAGTTATTTGGCTCAATGAAGGGGTAACTGGATTAAATGTAATAGCCTGTGATATACAGGAGGTAATTCTAGATGATCTTATGGCTTCTTCTGCTCATAAAAATCTATGAATAAAATCAGGACATCTGGCAATATCTGCCAACAGAATAAACATTCAGGATGGGCGTGCTCAAAGTTTCCTGAACACAGTACTTCCTCGGATGAACTTATACAGACACAGTTTTGATTGTGTAATCAAATAAGACTGTATTTAGCTTCAGAATATGGCAAACTGACCTGGCATTGGAGGTTGAGGACTTATTTTTCAATCAAACAGAATGCAGAGGAGTTGGATATTCCACAATGGCAATCAAAGATGTGTATCACACTGAGAACTTTCCAGGGGCTTAATAAACTTGACTTTATGGGTAACATGATCAAATTCTCGTAATCACTTAAAATGGGTATGTTCTACAGTGTTGACAGATCTCAGCTGTGAACTTTAATTTCTGTGGATAGACAAGAGTGCTCCATAAGAGTATTGGACTTGTACCCAGTGCTGATGCTATCATTTGGGAGCAGGCTATCAGCCTCTGATCAGCATTCTACAACATTCTCTCTCAAACAGCAATACAAAGTCACTCACACAGATGGAGAGCTTCATTGTGCACAGAGAAACCATTTGCTCACTTACAGCAGGCAGACCAAGCAGGTACAGATTTAATTTATCTGAAAACACTCTTTGTACTTCAGTATCTGAGCAAACAACATAGCCACACAGTACGGATTGTTATAGTAAAATAGCACTTTGGGCTTAGGGACAAACAGAACTCAAACTGCTATGTGTTCTTCTGCAAACCAAGTCTCCACTTAGTCCATATTCAAGTCAAACTCAAGTCTTGTTTGATATGGGCATCTTAGACTCTTGGGGAGGCCCCCAGCAGTGGAAAGTTTGTGTGGGGAAAGGAACAGAGGCTGAAGAGGTAGATAATGGACACACTCTTCCCTCTCTTCTCTAAGCCCCTCCCAAGGGTTTTTCACTAGAGTTATTTTAATAGCTGGTTGGTTCAGTGTTATGACTATATTTCCATAAACAACAGCCCAAACACACATGCACGTGCGTGCAGGTGCATGTGTATTTTAAACTATTTATTTGTTTAGGAAGTTTTTAACACATCTATAAATATCAGAAACAAAACAATCATTACAACAGTTAGCTTTCGTTTACATGGGAATATAGTCATTAGAAGGTTCTATTTAACAAGATGTTACTGTATTACAGAGTGAGCATCATTACAACACCTGTGTTCTTTCTAGTCATTTTATTAAATTGAGTGAAATCTCTAGGTACACATTTAATAGCCCAGACAAGTCTACCAAATGCTAATATTTAAAAAAACTGGCCAGGTGTACTGGTTCAAAAACATTTATCTTTTTAATGTAAAGAGCAGAGTGCAACTACTACGAAGGCTACTTAGAAGAGTTGCTTAGCTACTGTCGCAGAGGCAAAGGGGACTGAATTCTCAATTACAGTGTGTTGGCTCTGCTGCAGATAGCACTGCAAAGCCAATTAATTTAAGATGTCCTAGTGCTCTAATAAATTTGTTAGTCTCTAAGGTGCCACAAGTACTCCTGTTCTTCTTTTTGCGGATACAGACTAACACGGCTGCTACTCTGAAACTAGTGCTATTACAGTATCCTATAGGCAACCATGCCTCCAAAATGCTCTGGGACATTCAGGACCAAATCTTCCCACCTGCCTCCACATGCAGAGAAGATAAAAGACTAGAGAATGCCTACTCCTAGGCAGGGGTACAAAGACATGGCATTCACCACTTATGACATCATACCGCCTTTCATGCAACCCTGCCTTTCATGCAACCCTGCAAAAGAAGCCTCTTCGTTGAAACTCAAAATGAGCTCCATGGAGAGGAGGAGGAGGGAAAAGATAAGGGAGACAAAGGATACTTTCCACTGAGTCACATCCTCCCACAATTCCACAGGACTTTATTGGGCAAGTTAATGACAACCCTGTTAGCATAGATTTGCACCTTTTGTGATGTGGAACTTCCCTTAAAGGTCTGGAGCAGTGTCAAGATCCACGTACCCAACGGTCTGCCAGTTTTGGAGCCAAATCGATGGCTACTTTCCTGTGACGGAAATCACACTTTCACAATGGAAAATGCATTGGAAAATTCTATTAGAGCAAATTCACTGAGTTTCATTACCATTATGGGGGAGTAGCGTGCATAAAGGATTAATTTGGCCTCACAATACCGTGCAGTAGTAGTAGCTATGCCCAGTTGCAGGGCTGAGACTAGAAGCCAGAAGCCTAGGAGCCTAATCCTCTTCTCTAACCTTGTGGGAAGGATTCTCTAGTTGATAGTGCACTCAAGAGATCCAGGTTCAATTCCCAATTCAGACACAGATTTCCTTGGTGAACTTTGGCAAGTCATGTGATCTCTCTGCCTTAGTTCCCCATCCAGAAAAATGTGATATTTCCCAGAGGATTTCAGAGAATAAAACCCATAAATAAGTATGATGCACTTAGAAATCATGGTGGTGAAGGCCATTTCAAATCTAGATAGACGGCCAGGTAGGCTTAGATAACATCTTCAAAATCATTCAGGTCATTCTGGAGAATTGCAATGAGTCTTAAGGAGAGATTAATAAGAATGGGACTTTTCAGCTTGAAAAAGAGAAGACTAAGGGGGGTTATGATAGAGGTCTATAAAATCATGACAGGTGTGGAGAAAGTAAACAAGGAAGTGTTATTTACTTCTTCTCATAACACAAGAACTAGGGGTCACCAAATGAAATTAATTGGCAGCAGGTTTAAAACAAACAAAAGGAAGTATTTCTTCACACAACGCACAGTCAACCTGTGGAACTCCTTGCCAGAGGATGTTGTGCAGGCCAAGACTATAACAGGGTTGAAAAAAAGAACTAGATACATTCATGGAGGATAGGTCCATTGATGGCTGTTAGCCAGGATGGGCAGCAATGTGTCCCTAGCCTCTGTTTGCCAGAATGAGCGACAGGGGATGGATCACTTGATGATTACCTGTTCTGTTTATTTCCTCTGAAGCTCCTGGCATTGACCACTATTGGAAGACAGGATACTGGGCTAAATGGACCTTTGGTCTGACCCGGTATAGCCATTCTTATGTTATGTCTTATTTTAAGCAATGTATTACATTTGTTTGAGCTGAGAGTGATTTGCAAAACTTGTGCACTTGTACAATGTGCTACTTGTATCAACTGACTAGCTCTACAGTAAGCAATTTTGAGGGCCAAGCAGAAAACTACCACATCTAATAAGAATCTTTTACTTATCAACAAGGTAATTTTAGACTAGGTAGCTTCCCAGGTCTGAAGAAGACACAAATTACTTGTGTGTTTTTAGTAATACATTAGGATTTTTTTTAAAATTCAAGTTTTTATCTAATTTACTTTTCACTTTTCTTACTTTCTGCATTTTCCTTAGTTTGGACAATAAAATAGACTTGTTTCTACTGAAATAATAATGATTGAATGGCCCTACAGAAGTGCTATGAATCAGAAGCACATTACAGATATTAATGAAGTAAGCAAGGAAATGTTTCTGTAATGTAGGTTATTTTGAATATAAAAACCACACCGTTTAATTGACTTGCTCATAGTCATGCAGCAAGCCAGACAAGACAGATTAAATTCTGGTCTGACTCCCAGTCCTATGCTTTAACTCACTTTCTCCGACACTAGCACAATGCTCCTATGTTGGGTTGTAAATACCGCAGGAGAATGTTTGACCCAAACATGTTTTCTGACTCTTAAAAACATATGAAAGATCATTTTCAAACCCCTAACATTAACAGAAATCTTCATGGGCCAATTAATCCCAGTGTAATTCCACACTCAGCAAAATTACACCCAATGATGAATTTAGGCTCCATTTATTTTTTTTATAAAACCTGATAACACCAACATTTCAATTCTCAAAACAGAAGTGAAACTCTTAAATCACAACCCTGAAATGCAATTGCTTTATTGTACCTAAGCCCGAATCTTAAAAATATTGATTTATGGGTTTACCTCTACTATCATGAGTAGCCCCACTGAAGTCAGTGGAACTATTTGTGGTAACAAAGTTACACACATGCATGTTTGCAGGCCAGAGTTTTCAAGATTAAGTTGACAAAGAAATATAGTCTGGGGAAAGAAAGAAAGAAAGAAAGAAAGAACAACCTAAGCATAAACGTTCCGAAAACGTCCGTGTATAGCCCTCTTTTTTTTGTTGTTGTTTTTGTTTCTTCAAAGGTGACTTGTAATTTGTGTCTCTTTGCTTCTTTATAATGTATAAAGAAAGTCTGATAAAAGAAGCAGGGAGGAAAACTAAGATAAGAAACTCAGGATTTGTCTACCCAGATGAATATGGTCGACCCAGGCAAAGATCAGAGCTTTTCCCTCCTTCCCACCAGGATTAGGGAGCAACCAGAGATGGTTCGCCCCTGAAGACCTCTAAACTCTATAGGTTTTCAACTCTCCCTAGGAGAACAAGCCACTCAAATACAAGGCTAAAGTGCCAATTAGTTAGTACAACAGTATGGTCACCTGTGGCCCACTACTGTTGAGGCCTTGGCTGCCAACTGTCCACTTGCCCTCACTCACACCAAATAAGATCACCACCACAGTTCAGAGGTGAACTACAGCAGATAACATATAGAGGCAAAATCAGGACATCAATGGTCCAAAAAAACATTCTAAATCCTTTTGCCAGCAGCACAAACGCTTACAGGACTATGCCACTGCAATAAAGGAGGCAAAATGAGCCTTTTACTCCGCAAATCAGTATGGCAGAATCACGGCCAGCATAGACATTTCACACAGAAAACCAGCTAATCAACCCAGTTTGCACAGCCCAGACACCAGACCCAAGCATCCACCATTGTAAAGAGCTGTCAGCATATGTCACTGATCAACTGAATATAGAGGGACTAACTGGAAAGGAAAATCCCCCTCCCCCCGACTATTATCTGCCCTAGCACCCCGGCAAAGTTTGGGCCTCCTCACATATGCCCATGTTCAAGAAGCCCTGAAAAATATTACAGCTACAACCTATTAAATGAATCCGTGTCATTTGTGGTTGGTTCATTGCCAATGAAGAACAACTATGACCACAGCCAGTGGAAATAGTCAAGGCCACCTTCAGAAAAACAGACCTAAAAATTCTATAGTTTACCCAATCCTCAAGAAGCTCCATTACTTGATTCTGAAGATTGCTCTCCAACTACTGTCTCATCTCTAACCTTCTGTTCCTGGGCAAATCAACTGAGAAAACAGCAACCACCAAGCTCCAACAACATGTTACATCAGCCAACATCCTGGATGCCTCACAATCAGGATTCAGACCAGGGCACGGCACGTAGATGGCTCTGGTCAAGGCGGATTCCCCACTCTGGCACTTGGAGTGCAGAAGGTGGGGGCCTGCAACTCCCAAGGTTACAGTTTTTCTTTCCTCTGACCTTGGCTGGGTAGATGCTGCCATCACCCAAACGCAAAACACCTTGAAACCCACAAAGGCGCACTTGGGAATTCCTTCCTGTGGAGTACCCTCAAGCCCTTTCACCCCCCTCCCCCGGGAAGAGCTGAGAAAGGAAAACAAAGAAATCAGCTGTTGCCACCAGCTAATTAGAAAACGTGCACAAACCTCTTAAGACACAAAAATCCAAATCCTGTTCTTAAAAAAGAAAAAAAAAAGAAAAAAGGGGGTAAATTTTATTAAAAACAAGAAAAAGAAAATACATCTGAAAACTCAGGCTATTGCTAGATTTCAGCTTAAAGGTTACAAGCAACAAAAGCATCTGGGGTTAGCACAGAGGAATCCACAAGCCATAAGAAATAAACAAAATAAACCTAATCGTGTCTTCCTACTCTAGGTATGAGTCTGATGATTTTCATACCTGGCCATCACTCTCCGCTGTTATTTTATTAATAAAGCTTTAAAATTTAGACACTTGGCACTGTTGGTATTTCATGTTGAGGATTTTATAATTACAGGTGTGCCCCACCCTCAGTCATAGCATGGCTGAAAACCGGAGAGGGGTTTAGCATTCCTCTCTCCACCCTGGTCGGTGGGGGAAGGTGCAGGTGGGTCAACCCCGGGTCGTATGACTGCCAGGCAACAGGAGGTGGGGTTCGAGACCCTTGCTCCACACGACACATATCCTCGGTGCATACACCCTCAGCAGTAGCATGACTGAGCATAAAAGAAGAACTTAGGGTTTCTCACTCTGCCCCTGGGAGGGGTTTTGTATTTGGTGTATGAACTGTGGAAGCAATTCCACAGAACCCTCGGTGGTAGTAGGCTGAGTAATACGGAGGGAGGCTTAGCGTCTCTGCCTCTGGTCCAGCAGGGTAACAGTGGAAGCCCCGGTGCTGGCGTGGGCTATGTAAAATCTCAAAAAAATTTTAAAAAAATCTTAAAAGTTGTACTAAGGGATTGTAACAACATGTTCAGGAAAAAGCAACAGAGGGTCCTGTGGCACCTTTAAGACTAACAGAAGTATTGGGAGCATAAGCTTTCGTGGGTAAGAACCTCGCTTCTTCACTTGCATCTGAAAAAGTGAGGTTCTTACCCATGAAAGCTTATGCTCCCAATACTTCTGTTAGTCTTAAAGGTGCCACAGGACCCGCTGTTGCTTTTTACAGATTCAGACTAACACGGCTACCCCTCCGATACTTCATGTTCAGGAAACAGAAGGGTACAGCTGTGGACTCGGGAGTCCCGCAGTCGTGGGCAATGGTATCAGCGATGGGTTCGAGGCCGGACGTACGGGCATTAGGGAGCACAGACATGGTAGTCCGGCTGCCCAGTCAGCTGGCATCACGGGAGGCAGGTGAACCTGATGCCCGAGCCACGGGGGATGCAGCAAAGAGGAACGGAATCCTGCTGCCTCTTTCAAAGAGGGGGTGAAAGCCTCTCCCAGCTGGAAAAGGCTCTCACCAAGGTGGGATACAATCTCTGGGGTTCTGCGGCGGAGCTTCAGAGAAGGGTGCAAACTTGGCAGAATTTGTTAAACCTATATGCCAAGTATAAAAAGCAGGAGGGTAAGAACCTAGGGGCAGCTGTGGAATTAATTTGAACTGCAGCAGCCATGTGGTATCAAATGTTGTCGGGACAAAAAGAGGAGTTGGGGAGAAGGGCCAAGGCGTGTGCCCGATTGCTAGTGGAAATTGAGGAACTAAAAGCACAAGTTACTAACCAGGCAGCAACCCAAGCCTATGCCCAGGACAAGTTACAGACTTTAAGACAGGACTTTCAGGCGGAAAAAGCAAAACGCACCCGCCTGAAAGCACTGGCTAAGCAAGTACCAGTTCTTCAAACACTTGTCAAAAATTTACCGATGTGTGTTCGCCAGACGCCGCAACAGCAGTGTCCTCGCCATAAAAAAAAAAAATTTAACAGTTAAAACGTCAGTTGGCCATGCGTTCGGTCCAGGTGGCGAGCCTCACGGGGGAGGATTCGGATGAGGGCTTTGATCTCTCCCTTTGTGAGGATCCTCAATTTTGGGAGGAACCTTGTTGCACCTCTATAGTGACCCTCATTATGACCAAGGAGAGGTCCAGCAGGTGAAGGGGGAGGTGGTCATATGTACGGCACCCCCAACTACAAAAAGAGCACCCCATGGGTAATTACAAAAAGGAAAGGGACCAGGAAGGGTGGAGGCTAGTTAAGGAGCCCATCCTCCTTGCTAAATTGGTAGTGAAACAAAGCCTGTGCACATGAAAAGGGGCGGTTAAAAAAAACAGGATTGGGCCCAGCCAAGCAGACAGGCATTAGACAAAGAAGTTGGAAAACTGGTTAAAAGCCCTAAGGGTGGGGTGTAATGGCAAAAGTAAGTGCAAACATGGGGAATTTAAATTCCTAAAACAATACTTAAAATAATAAAATCTAAGTTAATTAAAATGTCATTTTAAAAAGTAAGTAATTTAAAAAAAAAGTAAAATGTCAACTTTGCAAAAGCTAAAAAAATTAAGCAGTTAAACATTATAGAAGTATTTAAAAAAAATTCTTGGTTTCTTTGCAGCTATTCTGAAGACAAAATGGGCCCTTTTCCAAAAAAAATTAAATAATCAAAACAAAAAAACTATTTAATGAAAATCATTTAACTATAAACAATTTAGTAGTCAAATTTGCTAAAAAAACATAAGGGGGTTCTATTAAAACTTAAGTGCCCCAAATATATACATAAAAATGTAATCTATGTATATCTGTCACAGTCTCTCAATATCTGGTGGGTTCATAAAGCTCCAGCTTCTGGAGTCATGGGATTACATGGTAACCTGAGTTTTCATTATAAAAACAAAACAAACCTACATTTCCAGCTCCCATGATTACAGGGAAAAGCTGGAAAATATTAGGAGAGTATATCAAAGCCCAGAAACCACTAGATGCCCACAAAAAAACATAACCCAACATTAATCCAAACAAACAAACATTTAAAAACCCGTAAGATTTTCAAACCAATCTCACGACTTTCCAAGGCCAGACTGGACTGGCACCACTCCTGCAGCCCTTTACACGGTTATAGAAGGGGTCTGTTGCACAAGCACACCCCACTCTCAGAGCTAAGGGCTGCACGGCAAGCGTGGGGCTCTCCATAGCCGGGGGTATGGGGAAGGGCCGGTACCAGCCTTCCCAGCAGAGCCACACTGCCTGAGCGGAAGGGGACAGAGTCCCTGCTAGGGCGGGTATCCCTGTGTCGGGGACGGGCTAACGGACCCGGCGCTTTCCCGGCCGGAGACAACCTCCCTTCACCTCTTGGGCAAATACAGAAGCCGCAGCCAGGCTGGGCGCTGCCCGCAGCCGCTCTTGGTCTTCCCGTAGCGGATCAGATCCTGGAAGAGGCCGGGCCCCCCACGCCGGACCTGCAGCAGCAGCGCGGCGAGGAACGCGGCGGCCAGCAGCAGCCAGAGGGCGCTGAGCACGGACGGCATGGCCCGGAGTCTCCCCTGCTCACGGACACGGCACGGAACTGGGCCCACCAGCCGCCCCTGCGCAACCGGGACCACGCGGGTCTGAGCACCGCCCCAGCCGCGGAGCCGAGCTATTGCTGTGGGGAAAGGGAGGCCCGGGCGGTCTCCCCGCCCCACTGGGAGGTGCCAGTGGAGACCAGAATCTCCTCCCCCCCTACCCCCATCAGCTGTGCACATGTGACACTGCGTGCCCTCACCCTTGAGACCTTTATACCAGGGGTCTCGGGGGACCGGGGCAAGCCGGCTCTCCGCCGGCGCCACTCACCTTTCCTCCCTGGGGCAGCGCGCAGCTGAGTTCCCGGCGTGGTGGCGCCAGCCCACGGGGCCCTCCGCCGGGCCGGCATGAGCCTGCAGAGCGTAGCCCTGCCCCTGCCCTGAGCACACAGAGAGTTAGCAGGAGGTCTCGCTCTGCTGCGTGCTGGGGCGGGGCTTGTGGACTCCGGCAGCAGGCAGCCCCGCTCCCCTCGACCCGACCCTAGGAAGGGGCCGGAGGGACCTGCCTGCTGGATGCTTCCTGGGATGGAGCCGCCCCAGGTAAACACTGCTGGGCTCACCTGGCAGGTCCCTCTGGGGGAGCTCCCCTCACACCCACTGCCCTCAGCCCCCACCCTGACCCTGTTCCCTCAGCCTCCCCCGCAGTCCCCCCTGTGCCCTCACCCTCAATCCATTGCCCTCAGCCCCCCTGACCCCGTTCCCTCTGCCTCCCCCACAATCCCTCCCTCCCCCTCCCCTCCCCCACCCCCCGCCGCATCATCTCACCCTGCATGGATGTGAAAATCTGTTCCGGATTCCAGGCTGTCATTAGCCCCTGGGGGATCAGCAGAGGTTTCCAAAGGGAAGTTTGCAGCCTTTGCTCTGACCCAAACATTTTCACATAAATAAATAAATACCCAAACCCATCCTGACACCCATCTGCTCTGTCCAGATTTGCTGTTATCGCAGTTGAGGCTAAAGTGGTTTGAAAAATTAAAAATCCTTGACACCAATGTGTTGTTCCCCCTGTGTTGCTCGTTAATCTGATGGACCTGCCGACAATGAATAAAGATGAATACCCTGGGAGTAATGTGTCATGCAGACAGTTTGTCAAGTAGGAAAGTGAATGCTGAAGCCCTCACAAAATGCAGAGGCTTTTCTTAACCTGAGAACTGAAAAAGTGCCAGATACCCCGCATGGGTTTGAAATGACAAGAGCCTAGCGACTGACCAGAGCAGCGCCAGGTTTGAAGTGACGAGGAGGGTCTCTGTCATGATATCTGCATTTCCACTGAGGACTCTTCCATCGCCAGGGTAGCGCTGGCGCAGGTCTGCCATCTGGCAAAACAATCCTGAGAGGTGCCAGTGTAGACCCGACCCCCTACCCTCAGCCCCCACCCTGACTCTGTTCCCTCAGTCTCCCCCGCAGTCCCCCCTGTACCTCCCACCCCGAACCCACTGCCCACAGTCGCTGCCCCCCTTCCAACAGCCTCCCCCACAGTCACCCTGCTCCCCCGAACCCACTGCCCTCAGCCTTGCCCTACCCCAAATCTCTTCTTCAGCCTCTCCCATCATCCCAACCCCATCGCTCCTTCTGCTGTCCCACCCCCTCAACTTCCCCCGATTCCAGTCCTGCTCCCCTCTGTCTCATCCCCTCCAGACCCTGTCCCTCTCCCCAACCCACCGACTCTCCCCAGCCCAGCCCCACTGTCTCCCCTGCCCCGCCCCACTGTACACAGCTCTCTCTACCCTGTCCCATTCATGCTCCCCTCAGCCCCTACCCTACTCCCTTTTCCCAGTCCTGTCCCATCCCCCTCAGGCCCTCTGACTCCCCCAGTCCCAGTCCTGTCCCCTTCAGTTCCTCCAGCCTGCTTCCCATGGTCCACCCCCACACACCCACCGACTTCCTCGACCTCCCTCCCCGAAATCCCACTGCCTGGACCCACCCCCGTCCCACTCAGGACATGCAGGAAAAAGAAGCAATGGGCTGAAATTGTAGCAAGGGAGATTTAGGTTAGACATTAGGAAAAACTTACTAACTGTAAAGGTAGTTAAGCACTGGACAAATTACCTAGAGAGGTTATGGAATAGCAGTCATTGGAGTTTTTTAAGAAGTTAGACAAACACCTGTCAAGGATGGTCTAGTGTTGTTATTACTCAGTCCTGCCTCAGTGCAGGGATTTGACTAGATGACCTGTTGATGTCCCTTCCAGTCCTACATTTCTGTGATTCACATTGAATTGCCTTGTGCCACAGTCTAGTAGTAGTGGCACACAGTTCTCTGACATGGAGGTTTATAAAATTGTAGTTAATATACAGTTTAGAGCATAGCACTTTTAAAGCTCTGCATGTTCAGACCAACTGAGCTGAAAATTGTGATCTTGTACTCAAAACTATTAAGCTGTGGGCTAAAATCAAATCAGCATGAATTGCTCAACAATATCAATGAAATCAGCATTGCGCTGCTATGTATTGTAAAACATTACAGTGAAATCTTGCAATTATTACATCGCACGCCGCCTTGCCCAGGTGGTAACTAAGCATAACATCTTCCTGTTTCAACATTTTTAACTTGTATCCCATAGCTCCTAGAAGTTTTTTTTTTTTTAAACACTGAATACTGCTAAGTTATGAGTTTTAACAGTTTTTTTTCTTTTAAACCACAGCACTGAATGTTATTCTAAAATTGTTTTCCAAATATTCTTAAACTCCCAGTTTATCCCCCACTGATGTACATTTTGAAATGTACTGCAGGTCTAATAATAATATTTGGCACTTTTGTAATTCACTGTCCAACATGTGTTTTGTGCTCGCCTCTGGTGGATTTTTAGAGGATAACTGTATAGCTACCAGCTAAGGGAGTTATATCTTGAACTCAAGTAATAGAAGCTCATGCTTTTAAGCCTGTATGGCTCGGGTTCAATCTTTGGTGACTAGCTATGATGGAGGTTTCTACACTTATAATCCCTTTAATCAGAGGTTCTGAATATGCTTTGTTGTAGGCAGAGCTAGCCTATAGTTAAGCAACTGAAAATTTAGAATGGGAAGTGTTGAAATGTTGGGAAGCCTTATAATTTTGCCAGTCTGGAATGAACATGCCATCTGAGGGATGGGGGCGGGGAGCAAGGAGAGTGAGACAGGGCCAGGAAAGTGGGACAAGGAATCCAGAGCGGTAGCGGGGGGCAGTTGAAATCAGATGAGGAGCGGGGGCGGGTTAGACAGTAATAGGATAGACATAGACTGGAGGGGATGGGGAAGAAGGGTCTTTGACTACTAGAGACTACTCCATTCAGGAGCCTGGAATAGACCCATGATTCCACATGACAGAATTTCTGGGGCAGTTCAGTTTTAGGGTGACCAGACGTCCCGATATTATCGGACAGTCCCGATTTTAGGGGACTTGTCCCGCGTCCCGACCTTACATTGGTCGGGACGTCTGGTCACCCTATATGAGGGGGGCCGCGGCAAGCCGGCTCTTCCGGTGCCATTCACCTTTCCTCCCTGGGCCCTGGGGCAGAGCGCAGCTGAGCTCCCGGCACGGAGGCGCCAGCCCACGGGGCCCGCCGCCCGGCCAACAGGAACATGCAGAGCGCAGCCCTGCCTCTGCCCCGAGCACACAGATAGTTAGCAGGAGGTCTCGCTCTGCTGCGTGCTGGGGCGGGGATCCTAGACTCCGGCAGCAGGCAGCCCCCCTCCCCTCGACCCGACCCTAGGAAGGGGCCAGAGGGACTGGGAGGGACCTGCCTGCTGGATGCTTCCTGGGAGCCGCTCCAGGTAAGCACTGCTGGGCTCACCTGGCCCCCTGGCAGGTCCCTCTGGGGGGGCTCCCCTCACACCTCTGCCCTCAGCCCCCACCCTAACCCTGTTCCCTCAGCCTCCCCCGCAGTCCCCCCTGTGCCCTCCACCCTCAATCCACTGCTCTCAGCCCCCCTGACCCCGTTCTCTCTGCCTCCCCCACAGTCCCTCCCCTCCCCACATCATCTCACCCGACCCACTGCCCTCAGACACCACCCTAACCCTTGTCCCTCAGCCTGCCCCGCAGTCTCCCCTGTGCCCCCCACTCTCAATCTACTGCCCTCAGCCCCCCTGACCTTGTTCCTTCTGCCTCCCAGTCCCTTCCTTCGCCCCTGCCCCCATCATCTCACCCTGCATGGATGCGGAAATCTGTCCCAGATTCCAGGCTGTCGTTAGTCCCAGGGGCAAACGATCAGCAGAGGTTTCCAAAGGGAAGTTTGCAGTCTTTGCTCTGACCCAAACATTTTCACTTTAATAAATAAATACCCAAACCTATCCTGTCACCCATCTGCTCTGTCCAGATTTGCTGTTATCGCAGTTGAGGCCAAAGTGGTTTGAAAAATTAAAAATCCTTGACACCATTGTGTTGTTCCCCCTGTGTTGCTCGTTAATCTGATGGACCTGCCGATAATAAAGATGAATGCCTGGGAGTAATGTGTCATGCAGACAGTTTGTCAAGTAGGAAAGTGAATGCTGAAGCCCTCACAAAATGCAGAGGCTTTTCTTAATCTGAGAACTGAAAAAGAGCCAGATACCCTGCATGGGTTTGAAAGTGACAAGAGCCTAGCGACTGACCAGAGCAGCGCCAGGTTTGAAGTGACGAGGAGGGTCTGTGTCATGACATCTGCATTTCCACTGAGGACTCTTTCATCGCCAGGGTAGCACTGGCACAGGTCTGCCGCCCGGCACAGCAATGCTGAGAGGTGCCAGTGTAGACCGAACCCACTGCTCTCGGCCCCCATCCTGACCCTGTTCCCTCAGCCTCCCACGCAGTCCCCCCTGTACCTCCCACCCGGAACCTACTGCCCACAGTCTCTGCCTCCGTTCCAACAGCCTCCCCCACTGTCCCCCTGCTCCCCGCAACCCACTGCCCTCAGTCTTGCCCTGCCCCAAATCTCTTCTTCAGCCTCTCCCATCATCCCATCCTCATCGCTCCTCCTGCTGTCCCAGCTCCTCAACTTCCCCCCATTCCAGTCCTGCTCCCCGTCTCCAATCCCCCCGACCCTCCCCAGCCCAGCCCCATTGTCTCCCCTGCCCCGCCCCACTCTACACAGCTCTCTCTACCCTGTCACATTCATGCTCCCCTCAGCACCTACCCTACTCCCCCAGTCCCAGTCCTGTCCCCCTCAGTTCCTCCACCCTGCTTCCCCTGGTCCATCCCCACACACCCACCAACTTCCTCGACCTCCCTCCCCCCAATCCCACTGCGTGGACCCACCCCCGTCCCACTCAGGACATGCAGGAAAAAGAAGGAATGGACTTAAATTGTAGCAAGGAAGATTTAGGTTAGACATTAGGAAAAACTTCCTAACTGTAAAGATAGTTAAGCACTGGACAAATTACCTAGAGAGGTTATGGAATAGCAGTCATTGGAGTTTTTTAAGGGGTTAGACAAACACCTGTCAAGGATGGTCTAGTGTTGTTATTACTCAGTGCAGGGATTTGACTAGATGACCTGTTGATGTCCCTTCCAGTCCTACTTTTCTGTGATTCACATTGAATTGTCTTGTGCCACTGTCTAGTAGTAGTGGCACACAGTTCTCTGACATGCAGGTTTATAAAATTGTAGTTAATATACAGTTTAGAGCATAGCACTTTTAAAGCTCTGCATGTTCAGACCAACTGAGCTGAAAATTGTGATCTTGTACTCAAAACTATTAAGATGTGGGCTGAAATAAAATCAGCATGAATTGCTCAACAATATCAATGGAATCAGCATTGCGCTGCTATATGTTGTAAAACATTACAGTGAAATCTTGCAAGTATTACATAGCACGCTGCCTTGCCCAGGTGATAAATAAACATAACATCTTCCTGTTTCAACATTCTTAACTTGTATCCCATAGCTCGTAGAAGTTGTTTTTGTTTTTCAAACACTGAATACTGGTAAGTTATGAGTTTTAACAGGTTTTTTTTTCTTTTAAACCACAGCACTGAATGTTATTCTAAAATTGTTTTCCAAATATTCTTAAACTCCCAGTTTATCCCCCGCTGATGTTCATTGTGAAAAGTATTACAGGTCTAATAATAATATTTGGCACTTTTGTAATTCACTGTCCAACATGAGTTTTGTGCCCTCTTCTGGTGGATTTTTAGAGGATAACTGTATAGCCACCAGCTAAGGGAGTTATATCTTGAACTCAAGTAATAGAAGCTCATGCTTTTAAGCTTGGATGGCTCGGGTTCAATCTTTGGTGACTAGCTATGATGGAGGTTGCTACACGTATAATCCCTTTAATCAGAGGTTCTGAATATGCTTTGTTGTAGGCAGAGCTAGCCTATAGTTAAGCAACCGAAAATTTAGAATGGTAAGTGTTGAAATATTGGGAAGCTTTATAATTTTGCCAGTCTGGATCGAACATCCCATCTGAGGGATGGGGGCGGGGAGAGAGGAGAGTGAGACAGGACCAGGAAACTGGGACAAGGAATCCAGACCGGTAGTGGGGGGCAGTTGAAATCAAATGAGCTGGGGCGGGTTAGACAGCAATAGGATAGACATAGACTGGAGGGGATGGGGAAGAAGGGTCTTTGACTACTAGAGACCACTCCATTCAGGAGCCTGGAATAGACCCAGGATGTCTAAGTTTCACAGTTCCTCTTCTGTCAGCAGATATCTGTGAAACCCAGTGGCAAAAAAAGTGTCTCATCCCCCTATAGAGCTGATCTATCACATATAGGATGACAACCTACTGCCTCTGCCATCACTTACTTCATTAGCTCAAGTGGCAGAAGTCTGTGCAATGGATCTAAAGGTTCATCGGCAGGGTTGGAGCCATGCGAGTTTCACGACGATTCCATATGACAGAATTTCTAGGGCAGTTCAGTTTTAGGGTGACCAGACGTCCCGATATTATTGGGACAGTCCCGATTTTAGGGGACTTGTCCCACGTCACGACCTTACATTGGTCGGGACGTCTGGTCACCCTATATGAGGGGGACCGCGGCAAGCCGGCACCGCCTGTGCCACTCACCTTTCCTCCCTGGGGCAGCGTGCAGCTGAGCTCCCAGCGGCCGGCATAAGCCTGCAGAGCGTAGCCCTGCCCCTGCCCTGAGCACACAGAGAGTTAGCAGGAGGTCTCGCTCTGCTGCGTGCTGGGGCGGGGCTTCTAGACTCTGGCAGCAGGCAGCCCCCCTCCCCTCAACCCAACCCTAAGAAGGGGCCAGAGGTACTGGGAGGGACCTGCCTGCTGGATGCTTCCTGGGAGCCGCTCCAGGTAAGCACTGTTGGGCTCACTTGGCCCCCTGGCAGATCCCTCTGGGGGGGCTCCCCTCAGACCCACTGCCCTCAGCCCCCACCCTGACCCTGTTCCCTCAGTGTCCCCTGCAGTCCCCTCTGTACCTCCAACCCCGAACCCACTGCCCTCAGTCCCTGCCCCCGTTCCAACAGCCTCCCTCACAGTCCCTCTGCTCCCCACCCACTGCCCTCAGCCTTGCCCTACCCCAAATCTCTTCTTCATCCTCTCCCATCATCCCACCCACATCGCTCCTCCTGCTGTCCCAGCCCCTCAACTTCCCCCCATTCCAGTCCTGCTCCCCTCTGTCTCATCCCCTCCAGACCCTGTCCCTTTCCCCAACCCCCCGACCCTCCCCAGCCCAGCCCCACTTTCTCCTCTGCCCCGCCCCACTGTACACAGCTCTCTCTACCCTGTCCCATTCATGCTCCCCTCAGCCCCTACCCTACTCCCCCATCCCAGTGCTGTCCCATCCCCCTCACTCCCTCCAACTCCCCCAGTCCCAGTCCTGTCCCCCTCAGTTCCTCCACCCTGCTTCCCATGGTCCATCCCCACACACCCACCGACCTCCTCGACCTCCCTCCCCCAAATCCCACTGCCTGGACCCACCCCGTCCCACTCAGGACATGCAGGAAAAAGAAGGAATGGGCTTAAATTGTAGCAAGGGAGATTTAAGTTAGACATTAGGAAAAACTTCGTAACTGTAAAGGTAGTTAAGCACTGGACAAATTACCTAGAGAGGTTATGGAATAGCAGTCATTGGAGTTTTTTAAGAGGTTAGACAAACACCTGTGAAGGATGGTCTAGTGTTGCTATTACTCAGTCCTGCCTCAGTGCAGGGATTTGACTAGATGACCTGTTGATGTCCCTTCCAGTCCTACATTTCTGTGATTCACATTGAATTGTCTTGTGCCACTGTCTAGTAGTAGTGGCACACAGTTCTCTGACATGCAGGTTTATAAAATTGTAGTTAATATACAGTTTAGAGCATAGCACTTTTAAAGCTCTGCATGTTCAGACCAACTGAGCTGAAAATTGTGATCTTGTATTTAAAGCTATTAAGATGTGGGCTGAAATAAAATCAGCATGAATTGCTCAACAATATCAATGGAATCAGCATTGCGCTGCTATATATTGTAAAACATTACAGTGAAATCTTGCAAGTAATACATAGCACGCTGCCTTGCCCAGGTGATAACTAAGCATAACATCTTCGTGTTTCAACATTCTTAACTTGTATCCCATAGCTCCTAGAAGTTTTTTTTTTTTCAAACACTGAATACTGCTAAGTTATGAGTTTTAAAAGGTTTTTTTTTCTTTTAAACCACAGTGTTGAGTCTGAACTTTTGATGAGCTTAAACTTAACCCAGACTTGATGTCTCTGTCTGAACTTTTAATCAAAGCTCTGACCTGCGAACTACTCATGATACCCCCCTCCCCTTAAGTAGTCATCTCCCCTTTTCTCTTTCTGAATTTACATTTTAACCTGTTTTATCCTGTAGAATCTTGATTGATTATACATGACCATTATGATCTGTTAATCACTTTGTTTACTTCTGTGTATAAATATTGATGCTCACCCCTAATAAACTTGCCACACTTACTCTGAAGCTTTTCAAGCTAAGGATAGTGTGAGCCCGTTGATCAACGAATTGGTGTCTGGTCTCTGACAGATTGTGAGCCCCATACCAACTCCGCACGAACTCGGGTGCTGGAGAGGTGAGTGAGGACTTGCTTTTTACCTAACAATTTGGGGGCTCGTCCGGGATTTCCTTCTGGTGCGGTGCCTCTGTCCAGTGGTCAGACCACTCATATACGAATTGGCAGGTGCCACGGGAGATTTCTCCCAGCCAATTCAATATTGAGGGGTCGTGTACTGGACAGCAGGGTAAACGCCAGTTGGAGGGCTCCTGTCAGACACCATGGGTCAAGGGACTAGCGTGCCTCTTGAGAGTCCGTTGGGGATTGTAAATAAGTTATGGAACGAAGGGAAACTCCCAGTACAGACAGGAATGTCTAGGAGGAAGTTGTACACACTGTGTGTAAGGAATTGGACTGGGTATACCGCGGTATTGGCCGACCCGGAGATGAGGTGGCCTTCGTATGGCTCTTTCGAACAGGCTGCCTTAAGAGGAGTAAGGAGCCAGATCGAAAAAGACCATCCGGGACAGTTATGTTACTGGTTTTGTTGGGACACAGCAGCAGAGCTGTGGAAATCTTTAAAAATTATGGCAGTCAGGTATTCTCCCGAGAGTGAACCCCCCTCCATGTTATTTCGATGAAGGGTGTAAACCACGGCGTGTTTTGACTCGTCAGTTGGTCCCCACTGCACCTGCCCCTATTCCTCCGCAGGGGGACTCTCTCCAGGACGCAGAGGGGAATCTGCAGGACTCCAGATCGGAATCTCTGCAGAGGGATAAGGGGGAAATGGAAGGGCACACCTCGGGAGGAGTAATTACTAGGCAAAAGATCAAGCAGATGCAGCAGGTTGCATACCCCTCCCCTGGGGACGCCCAGAGGGTCCGGTCGCATCCGCAGATACTTACACCAGGGACGAATACATCCCTGCACCACCAGCTCAGCCCGTTCCCCAGGCCTGGATCAACTACGGGCAACAGCAGCAGCTGCAGCAAACTCAGCCTCCTCAATGACGGTACCCCCGGGGGTGAAGGCAAACAATGTGATGGTCTTATTTCCTTAATGTCTTTAGCCGGCTCCTTCCTCACTTTCTCCCCTCCCAGCAAAGAGCCTCGTCTAACCCTTTCAGTCCAGGGACTGCCTGTCTCCTTCCTCAATGATACTGGAGCTACTTTCTCTCTTTTAAATCATGCCCCCTCTCCCTGGCTATCCTCTGAGGTTAAAACTGCAACTGGGGTGGAGGGCAACCCACAGTCTCTGGGACTCACTTTGCCTCTAAATGTTATTTATGCTGATAAATGTTTTTCTCACCATTTTCTTTTTCCCCCAGCTTGTCTGATCCCTTTGATGGGCCGGGATTTACTCTGTAAGCTTGAGGCTACTTTAACCTGCACTCCTGAAGGGGTAGGATTATTGATGACAGTGTTAGGAGATTCGGCCCCAACTCAGGGTAATTGGGAACCCCCCCCTCTCTCCCCTGACCTCACTGACTTGCCTTTAACCCTCTGGGGAATTTCTGACACTGATGTTGGCCTGCTCCTTTCGGCAGAGCCAGTAAGGATTCAAGTGAAGCCCTCCTTAACCCCCCCGTCAGTCCCTCAATACCCCCTGTCGCTGGAAGCCCGGGAGGGCATCCGCCCCATTATCGAGGGATTCATTGCACAAAAGCTAGTCCGCCTTCAGCGCACTCCCTGTAACACCCCTATACTGCCTGTCAAAAAGCCTCCTAAAAAGGACGGAGACCCTATTCGTTGGCGCTTTGTACAGGATCTACGGGTTGTTAATCAGTAGGTGGTCCCTCTTCATGCAGTAGTTCCTGATCCAGCTACTATCATCAGCCAAATCCCCTGGGATGCTAAGTGGTTCACTGTTATTGACTTAAAATCAGCCTTTTTCAGCATTCCTGTGCACCCAGACTCTCAGTATCTCTTTGGTTTCACCTGGGAGGGACAAAGTTATGTCTGGCAACGACTTCCTCAAGGCTACAGAGACAGCCCCATGATTTTCAGCCAATGCCTCCGCCACTACTTGGAAGGCTTCACCAGTCCGCAGGGATCCACGTTAGTCCTATACGTAGGTGACATCCTATTAGGTAACCGCGAAGAAGCTGCCCTCCGCATCGATGGTAAGGCACTTTTATTATACCTACACACCAGAGGCCACAAGATAGACCCTAACAAGATTCAGTGGGTCTCACAGAAGGTCCGATATCTGGGCTTCCTGTTAACCCCAGAGGGGAGACAAATGGACCCAGTCCGCATAAAGACTATCCAAAACTGCCCTCTGCCAAACACCAAGAAACAACTTCAAGGTTTCTTAGAATTAATTGGCTTCTGTCACCCCTGGTTGCCGTCCTGCGGGGAGTTAAGCAAACCGCTCCACCGACTCACTGCTAACCTTGCTCCTGACCCTTTGCAGTGGTCCCCGGACACAATCCAAGCCTTTCAGTTACTCAAGGACAGTGTGGCCTCCTCCATGTCTCTCCGCCCCCCCCAATTACAGCAACCCTTTCACCTTTTTGTCCACGAGAGGGGCGGAATTGCTAGTGGCGTCCTTACCCAGCTGAGCGGGCCCCACCATTTCCCGCTTGCTTTTTACTCTCAGCAGATCGACCCTGTCGCTCAGGGAACCCCATCCTGCACCCGGACTCTGGCAGCAGCTGCCCTGCTGATCACAAAGGCAAAGAGCCTGACCCTGGGTCATTTTACCACAGTTTGGACCTCTCATGCCTTGTCAGCCCTTCTGCGTAGGGGCACAACCCAAGTCTTTTCGGCCCATTGTCAGCAACAGCTAGAGGCCGAACTCTTAAAAGACACTAACCTAATTTTTGAAAGGTGTGGGCCCCTTAATCCAGCTACCTTGCTTCCTGACCTGCCAGTCCTCCAGGATCAGCACGACTGTTTGGAAGTAGTTTATAGCATCTTACAAATAAGGGACCTGGCTTATGCCGGATGGCTGAGCCTGCCTCCCTCGCTCCACATACCCCGTGGCAGTTCACTGGCACCATGATAAGGGGGGTCACTACGGCATGCACGCCCTTGTGGACACCATCGCTCGCTTTTGGTATGCTCCAGGCATTCAACCCTACTGCCTGTCAATAGTGAAAGCATGCAGCACATGTCAGCGTAATGGACCTGCTCCGCCTCTTAACAAAATTAAGGGTGGAAGACCTCCGCCTGCTGCTCCATTTCAACATCTTCAAATTGACTTTGCAGATATGCCAAAGGCTTTTGGGAAAAAGCACCTCCTTGTTTTGGTTTGCCCTCTGACTTCCTGGGTCGAAGCTTTTCCTACTGCTAATTGTACTGCTGCCACAGTGGCGAAGATTCTCCTTAGAGACATTGTACCCCGTTTTGGCATCCCTCTCGTGCTTGACTCAGATCGCGGACCTCACTTTACTGGTCATGTCCTTGGCCGTTTAGAACAAGGACTGGGCATTTCACACTCCTTTCATACACCCTACCACCCCCAGTCTGGCGGGAAAGTTGAGCGTATGAATAGGGAGCTTAAGTTTACATTGGCTAAATACTGTCAGGAAACAGGGTTAAAGTGGCCTCAGGTACTTCCCTTGGTCCTGTTTCACCTTCGTACTCGCCCAACCTGTGTATTGGGATTATCCCCCTTTGAACTGCTCTATGGACACCCCTCTTTCAAAGGCGGGGCGCTACCACGTGCTGATGTTTCACTATTGGGAGGGGATCATATGACCGCGTGCCAGTTTCTCTCCCTACAGGCTCGCCTCCGTACCCTTTGGAAAGCCTCGCAGTTTTCCCAGACCGTGCCGCTGGAAGAACAGATCCACCCGTTCCAACCAGGGGACTTCGTCTGGGCCAAAAAGTTCGTTCGTGGCGACACCCTCCAGCCGAGGTTTACTGGACCCCACCAGGTTCTTTTAACAACCCAGACTGCAGTGTTCCTGGAAGGACGCAAATCCTGGATCCACCACTCCCACGTCAAGCCAGCCGCAGTGGACCACAGTGACGGACCAGCAGCTCTTGCCACCACTGAGGACACTGCCTCCGACCAGTGGACCAGCTTACCTCTTTCAGACATCAGACTTAAATTGACTCGGCAAAAATGAGAGGACCTTTTATTCTGACAACTGTATGTTTTTTATTATGCCTTTTTAGTTTATTTTCTACTTATGAAGATAATGCTTTTATTAGATATTCCCATGAGGTTAAAACTCGTATTTTAGGAAATAGAAGTAATTGCTGGGTATGTACTCAATTTCCAGTAAATGCAGAACAGGGACTACTAGAATCTTTAACCAATGAAACTGTGACCCTATTTGAGAATCAGGCCGGGGAAATGTCCCAGCTGCGCCAGTTAGCTTTGCAAAACCACATGGCTTTAGACATAATGTTAGCAGCCCAGGGAGGAACTTGTGCCCTCATAAATGAAGAATGCTGTGTTTTTGTAAATGACACCTACTCTGACACTTTTCAATGTACCAAACATCTAAGGGAAATGGCTAAGAACTACTCCTCTGGCCAGCCACCTTATAATTGGTGGGGAGCCTTATGAAATTGGCTGCCTGGATTTGGGTGGGTTAAAAAAACTCTTGGTGGGTATTGTTGGGGCCATAGTAATCCTTATAATACTGTGTTGCTGTATTCAGTGTGTCCCCTCCCTCATAGACTCATGTGGGTCAGTTTATTCTTTTCCTACTTCAGCCAAGGGCCTTACTCTCTTCGAGTTGGCCCAGGCTGAAATTGCCAAGCGGCCCTTGGCTCCTTAAAATGGGGTGTAGCTTTTGGTAAATAGTTATCCCAAAGCTACAAATGGAGGAATGTTGAGTCTGAACTTTTGATGAGCTTAAACTTAACCCAGACTTGATGTCTCTGTCTGAACTTTTAATCAAAGCTCTGACCTGCGAACTACTCATGACACCCCCCTCCCCTTAAGTAGTCATCTCCCCTTTTCTCTTTCTGAATTTACATTTTAACCTGTTTTATCCTGTAGAATCTTGATTGATTATACATGACCATTATGATCTGTTAATCACTTTGTTTACTTCTGTGTATAAATATTGATGCTCACCCCTAATAAACTTGCCACACTTACTCTGAAGCTTTTCAAGCTAAGGATAGTGTGAGCCCGTTGATCAACGAATTGGTGTCTGGTCTCTGACAGATTGTGAGCCCCATACCAACTCCGCACGAACTCGGGTGCTGGAGAGGTGAGTGAGGACTTGCTTTTTACCTCGGGTGCTGGAGAGGTGAGTGAGGACTTGCTTTTTACCTAACAACAGCACTGAATGTTATTCTAAAATTGTTTTCCAAATATTCTTAAACTCCCAGTTTATCCCCCGCTGATGTTCATTGTGAAAAGTATTGCAGGTCTAATAATAATATTTGGCACTTTTGTAATTCACTGTCCAACATGTGTTTTGTGACTTCCTCTGGTGGATTTTTAGAGGATAACTGTATAGCTACCAGCTAAGGGAGTTATATCTTGAACTCAAGTAATAGAAGCTCATGCTTTTAAGTCTGGATGGCTCGGGTTCAATCTTTGGTGACTAGCTATGATGGAGGTTGCTACACTTATAATCCCTTTAATCAGAGGTTCTGAATATGCTTTGTTGTAGGCAGAGCTAGCCTATAGTTAAGCAACCGAAAATTTAGAATGGGAAGTGTTGAAATGTTGGGAAGCAGATATCTGTGAAACCCAGTGGCAAAAAAAGTGTCTCATCCCCCTATAGAGCTGATCTATCACATATAGGATGACAACCTACTGCCTCTGCCATTGTAGGAGCTGGGTTTTATAATGTACTATGAAAATTAATGTATGATTTGATTTCATCCTGTCAGCCACCCCTTTTGAATAGCAGAAAGGAATGACAGACCAGAACAATTCTTATGAGTGATTATGGTCACCCTTTTGTTTTAGAATAAGTTATAAAGCTACTATGGTTTCCTATATGTATTACAAATTAGAAAGTAAGAGACAGGATTCTCTATTGTGAAGATTAGAGGAATGTTAGGAATGTTGAGGGCCTGAAGCCCCAATGTGAATTGTTTTAGTTATAAGATTTAGCAAGGCTTGATTTACAATGTATTCTGCTAAATATACAATACTGCTGTCTGTATACCTTTGAAGGTTTCTGTAAGAGATTTTTTGTGTGAATGAGGAATGCCTGCATCAGGAAAAGATAAGGTGTGAAAGCCATCACAAATGTCCAGATGGCCAAGAAGAAGTGAGAGACTTGGAAAGACCAGGAGACAATCAGAAAACATCCATTGTATCTCATGTTAAACATGTTAGCAGCATTGACGACCTCAGAGGTGAGGCAGACATCCCCGAAGGCGAGACAACAAATAAGAGATAACAATGGAAAGCCCGACAATAACCATCAAATGATAACACCACTTAAGGACGAATGATTACAGGATGACATTGCAAAATGCATGGACTGAAATGGAAATTTACAACTATAAAGCTAGGGTGTTTTGGCATGGAACTCTGGGTTCAGTCCTGCAAAGCCTCGGAACATCGGATCGCGACCAACAGAACCCAGCTCCACACTCATGCTCAATCTAACCGGCCATTAGATTGACTCAAGCTACAACAGACTGGTAACTGTGAACATCACTGGCAGGACTATGTGTGTATGTGTATGTGTGTGTGTCTAAAAAGCATATGCTAACTGTGGTATTCTCAATAAATGCTGTGTATTTACCTTCCTCTATAAAGATCTCGTGTGCTTTGTATGAGCATAACACCATCACTTACTCCATTAGCTCAAGTGGCAGAAGTCTGTGCAGTGGATCTAAAGGTTCATCGGCAGGGTTGGAGCCATGCGAGTTTCACGATGATTCCACATGACAGAATTTCTGGGGCAGTTCAGTTTTGATTTTTACAAAAAAACCTGGGGAAATGCATACAGAAATAGGGTGACCAGGTGCCTAAATAGGGGAATCTCAAGCAAGAGTAGAGAGGTTATTTTATCTCTGTATTTGGCACTGGTGCAACCACTGCTGGAATACTGTGTCCAGTTCTGGGGTGAACAGTTTAAGAAAGATATTGATAAATTGGAGAGTGTTCAGAGAAGAGTCACAAGACTGATTAAAGGATTATAAAATATGCCTTGTAGTGATCGACTCAAGGACCTCAATCTATTTAGCTTAACAAAAAGAAGGTTAAGAAGTGACTTGGTTATAGACTGTAAGTATCTACAAGGGGAACAAATAGTTAATAATGGGCACCTCAGTCTAGCAGAGAAAGGTAGAGCATGAGCCAACGATTCGAAGTTGCAGCTAGACAAATTCAGACTGGATAGAAGGCATACCTTTTCAATGGTGAGAGTAATTAACGATTAACAATATACTAAGGGTCATGGTGTTTTTCTAAAAGCTTTTTCTAAAAGCTATCCTCTAGGAATTATTTTGGGAAAGTTCTATGTCTGTGCTATACAGGCAGTGAGACCAGGTGATCACCGGATCCCTTCTGGCTTTATAATCTCAGAACTAGGTACATCAATTCACATGCAAAATTCTCATTGAATTCAATAGGTGTCCTTGCCCTGTGGCTTGTGTACAGCAGGGGCTGTACAACCCCTCTCGCAGCTTCCTAGGGCCCCCTCTCATGGCTCTGTGCACCTGTGTCTGTCATTGTCATCCTCTCCCCTCCCCCTGCCCCGCTCGCCCAATGTGTCCTGATATTTCACTTTTGTGATCTGGTCACCCTATGTCTCAAACACGCGGCCCGCGGGCAGGCAAACTACACCTGCAGGAATGCACCCCTCGAGCCCCACGCCGGCTGGCATCACGTCCCTGCTCCGTCCGTGTGTTGCCCTGGCTTCCAGGCACGCCCCCTCCTCCCCCCCCGCAGCTCCCATTGGCCGGGAACGGGGAACCGTGGCCAGTGGGAGTTTCGGGGGAGGTACATGGAGGAGCCGCAAGAAGCATGTGGAGCCCTGCGTCCCCCTTCCCTAGGGGCCGCAGGGATATGGTTCCAGCTACTTCCCGGGGTTGGGGCTGGCAGCCTGCCCTGGCCCCGGCCCCGGTGTGCACCGCTGCCACCCCGGAGCCCGAAGCCCTCCTGCACTCTGCCCCCCAACCTCCTGCCCTGAACCCCCTGCTGCATCCCACACCCCTTCTGCACCCCAATCCCCTGCCCTGAGCCCCCTGCCTGAACCCCAACCCCTTGCTGCACGCCATCTCCCTGCCCTGAGCCCCTTACCTGCACCTCAACCCCCTGCCCTTAGCCGCCTGCTGCATCCCACACCCCTTCTGCATCCCAATCCCCTGTCCTGAGCCCCTAGCTGAACCCCAACCCCCTGCTGCACCCCACCTCCCTGCCCTGAACCCCCTGCCTGCATCTCAACCCCCTGCCCTGAGCCCCCTGCTGCATCCCACACCCCTTCTGCACCCTGAGCCCCCTGCCTGCACCCCAACCCCCTGCTGCACCTCAACTCCCTGCCCTGAGCCCCTGCCGCACCCCTCATGCACCCTCTGGGGGCAGGGAGGGGGCAGAGTTGGGGTGGGGACTTCGGGGAAGGGAAGGAGTGGAATGGGGGCAGGGCCGGGGGCAGCGAGGGGTGTGTGTCAGTGATGTGGCCCTCAGGCCAATGAACTAGCCCTCATGTTGCCCTCGTGGTCATTTGAGTTTGAGACTCCTGCTTTATACTATCTGTCTTCCCTCCCCTGACCACCCCTCCCGCCCCCCGCCAACACTGGACTGCCAAGCTGCCCTTCTTCGCCTCTGCTCTTTCCCAGGCTTCCTTGTACCAAGGCACTTAAAAACAAAAACGGAAAGGAAACAAGCTAAAGAGAAACTGCTGAGCTTCAGTTCATTTGCAAATGTGACCCCATCAACTCAGGATTAAAGAAAGACTGTGAATGGCTAGCCAACTACAAAAGCAGTTTTTCCTCCCTTGTTGGTATTCACACCTCAACTACTAGAAGAGGGCCTCATCCTCCCCATTGAACTAACCTTATTATCTCGACTGATTCTTGCCTGCATATTTATACCTGCCTCTGGAAATTTCCACTACATTCATCTGATGAAGTGGGTATTAACCCATGAAAGCTTATGTTCCAATACATCTGTTAGTCTATAAGGTGCCACAGGACTCTGTTGCTTTTTACAGATCCAGACTAACCCGTTACCCCTCTGATAGCTAATATAATGAAGCATCCTGTAGGATGGCAAGCAGAGGCACGGCCTGTGTCGGTTCTGTACAGCAAAGCCATTGCCTGTGCATTTGTGAGCAAACTTAATTCTTGCCTTAAAATATATGGAATAAAAAAGAGGAGCAAATAAATGGAAACACCAATACATCTTTCACACAGGAATTCTCGAGTTAAAGATCTTTCTGTGAGGACTGTAAAATAAATGTTTCACTTCAGTGTTAAAGGGACACTTACAATTTAAGTGTCATACTCACCTGATTTCTTTTACCTCTGCTGTTACAAGTAACACCTATGATTATTATAATAAAAAGATTACAGAAGAAATATTTCCCTCTATTTACAGTTTGTTTTATGTTATGTATTTATCTGTACTTTATGTATAGTCAATTGCATTGTTCTTTTTGTGTATTGTTACCAGATTTGCCTGTTACTTTGGGGTACGCTCATTTATTAGGGTTACTCTTCTGGGGGAGGGTGTCTGTAATTCTATCAATGTACTGCTTGTGTCACTTTTATTCTCATATGGAGCTCTACTTCTCCCTTCTGCAAATTCCCTCCCAATAGAGCTATTCTGCAGAACCTAGGTTCCCCAGGGCTGGGTTCTTCCAGCCCCAGAATCAGAAGAACACACACACACACACACACACACACACACACACACACACACACACACACACACACACACACACACACACACACACACACTAACAGAGCGCGTCTGAGAAGACCGAGTTAATCAGCACTCCCAAGCTGACCCCTTATATATCCCTGGACTCAATAGGCTGGGTCAAGAAGCACTTCCAAGCTGTCACCCTCATATGCCATGGGCACTGCACTGGAATAGAGTACGCCTGAGCAGGCTGGGTCGAGCAGCACTTCCGAGCTGCCACCCTCATATGCCCCAAGTTCAGCACGTCCCTATCCCCATTTTCACATTGCAATTGTTCTGGTAGTAACCCACTTGATGAGCAAACCCTACAGGATTTTTGGGCGCTGCGGGGCTTTTTAGCTTAGCTATGAGAAGCGTTGCTGCAGAGAGAGAGAGAAAGAGAGAAAGCAACCAGCTTAACCATGAAAGTTATTTATTGCCAGGTAATAACCATATGAGGGGAGCCAAACAAACAAAACAGTTACAATATTAAATTTAAATTTAATTATAAAAGTCAGGTTTATCAAACTATAACTGATCACACAAGTCAGGGTCAGAAGACTATACCGAGAGAGAGAGAGATGGGTTCTCACCACTCCGTGAAGCTTGAATCAATCAGGGTTCCCAGGTGGTGGGGGTAGCTGAGGGTCCAGAGTGCTGGAGACAGGCAGAGCCCCCAGCATGATCAGTAAGGAGAAGATGAAGTCCCAATGGAACTGATGCAGAGTTTGGATCCAGGCATCAGAACACCTACTTGAGTATGGGAAGGGGTTTTTGTAGGGAAAGAACAATGGTTCAAGGGAGAACACTAGGTTTGTTTATGGGTAAACTGATGGCTCAAGGGAGTACACCAAAGTTGTTTTGTCCAGGCAAGACAATAGGAACTCATTATTTCTGGCTATGGACGGTGTTCCTTCGGGAGAGCTCACAATGTGATTAGGCAGCTTCAGTATTTTGGATACCAATAAAGGATTATTACTAGAATTGGTCTGATAACTTCTGAGCTGGGTGTGCGCAGGCGTGGGTTCATTAACATCTGGAGCAGAGATTCCCCATCATGCAGTGCTCCCCTGCTTTTCCAGTCCCAGAGTTCCGTGCGTTTCTTGCCTTGGAATTTCTGTTCTCCATTCTGTATGCTAATAGGGATGCCTCCCTGTCCCATCTTCGATACAGCTGAGGTTAGGGGAGTTTCCTTAATCCTGTCACCCTTGTCCAGAGCGGTTTAGGTGTATCTTCCACTGCCTTTTCATTGCTTTTTGTAAGTCTTTCTTCTGATCAGGTTTGGTTCAAGCAGAAGAGTAGGTCTTTCGTGAGTCAGACAGGCTGGGTACTGTGCCCTGGTTCCCCAAGAACACAGAGCTGATATTTAACAGTATTTAGTTATTTAGATTTTTATTTCTGTTCAATAAAAAGGTGCCAATCCAACACTCTGGGTCCCTTGGCAATCATTTAAAAATTTACATATAAATAGACAGACCCATCAGTTACTCCAAGATCAAATCAGAAAACCCAGGAGTACCATAAACATAATAAAAATAATTAGTCTCCTCCCAGATTCCTACAGAGTGTGGCAGCCCTTCCCATCGCCTACTGCAATAAGGGATAAAAGGTGGTCTTTGTAGTATGCCCTGAAAATCAACAAAGTCAAGATGCTAGCAACCAAGAGAGAGAATTGGGGTCCAGAGGACAATGCCTTGCTAGTCTCCCCGTTTTTTATACCAGTGGGGATCCAGCTCAGGTGGAAGCAATGATTTTATTATTTTGTATTAAGTTTAAAGGATAACTTAGCAGTCCCACTGAAGGTATATTGAATGGATTTTCAAACTTAGTCACTGGCCCATATGCAGAAGTTAATGGTTTAGTTAATGAATTCACAGGGAAACATTAAAATATTTTTAAAATGTTTTGTAATATCGTGGAACTCTGATTTTATTAATGTCTCCAAAGCCACCCAAACCTTCATAAAATCAGGAACCCTCTGATTAGGAGCTGCAGAAGAAAAGGGAACCCGCTTCCCCAAGGTCAGCTAGTTCATTAGGTAAGTGGGGAACATGGAGACCGGGGAAATGAGTCGGAAACAAGAGGGAGTGTGGGCTATATTGGCAGAGAGAAAGGAGAGTCAGGAAAAAACTGGGAGGAAAGATCAAACCAGTATCTTAGATGCCTATATACAAATGCGAGAAGTATGGGGAATAAGCAGGAAGAACTGGAAGTGCTAATAAATAAATACAACTATGACATTGTTGGCATCACTGAAACTTGGTGGGATAATACACATGATTGGAATGTTGGTGTGGATGGGTACAGCTTGCTCAGGAAGGATAGACAGGGGAAAAAGGGAGGAGGTGTTGCCTTATATATTAAAAATGTACACACTTGGACTGAGGTAGAGATGGACATAGGAGACGGAAGTGTTGAGAGTCTCTGGGTTAGGCTTAAAGGGGCAAAAAACAAGGGAGATGTCATGCTAGGCGTCTACTACAGGCCACCTAACCAGGTGGAAGAGGTGGATGAGGCTTTTTTCAAGCAACTAACAAAATCATCCAAAGCCCAAGATTTGGTGGTGATGGGGGACTTCAACTATCCGGATATATGTTGGGAAAATAACACAGCGGGGAACAGACTATCCAACAAATTCTTGGACTGCATTGGAGACAACTTTTTATTTCAGAAGGTTGAAAAAGCTACTAGGGGGGAAGCTGTTCTAGACTTGATTTTAACAAATAGGGAGGAACTCGTTGAGAATGTGAAAGTAGAAGGCAGCCTGGGTGAAAGTGATCATGAAATCATAGACTTTGCAATTCTAAGGAAGGGTAGAAGGGAGAACAGCAAAATAGAGACAATGGATTTCAGGAAGGCAGATTTTGGGAAGCTCAGAGAGCTGATAGGTAAGGTCCCATGGGAATCAAGACTGAGGGGAAAAACAACTGAGGAGAGTTGGCAGTTTTTCAAAGGGACACTATTAAGGGCCCAAAAGCAAGCTATTCCGCTGGTTAGGAAAGATAGAAAATGTGGCAAAAGACCACCTTGGCTTAACCACGAGATCTTGCACGATCTAAAAAATAAAAAGGAGTCATATAAAAAATGGAAACTAGGACAGATTACAAAGGATGAATATAGGCAAACAACACAGGAATGCAGGGGAAAGATTAGAAAGGCAAAGGCACAAAATGAGCTCAAACTAGCTACGGGAGTAAAAGGAAACAAGAAGACTTTTTATCAATACATTAGAAGCAAGAGGAAGACCAAAGACAGGGTAGGCCCACTGCTTAGTGAAGAGGGAGAAACAGTAACAGGAAACTTGGAAATGGCAGAGATGCTTAATGACTTCTTTGTTTCGGTCTTCACCGAGAAGTCTGAAGGAATGCCTAACATAGTGAATGCTAATGGGAAGGGGGTAGGTTTAGCGGATAAAATAAAAAAAGAACAAGTTAAAAATCACTTAGAAAAGTTAGATGCCTGCAAGTCACCCGGGCCTGATGAAATGCATCCTAGAATACTCAAGGAGCTAATAGAGGAGGTATCTGAGCCTCTAGCTATTATCTTTGGAAAGTCATGGGAGACGGGAGAGATTCCAGAAGACTGGAAAAGGGCAAATATAGTGCCCATCTATAAAAAGGGAACTAAAAACAACCCAGGAAACTACAGACCAGTTAGTTTAACTTCTGTGCCTGGGAAGATAATGGAGCAAGTAATTAAGGAAATCATCTGCCAACACTTGGAAGGTGGTAAGGTGATAGGGAATAGCCAGCATGGATTTGTGAAGAACAAATCATGTCAAACCAATCTGATAGCTTTCTTTGATAGGATAACGAGCCTTGTGGATAAGGGTGAAGCGGTGGATGTGGTATACCTAGACTTTAGTAAGGCATTTGATACGGTCTCGCATGATATTCTTATCGATAAACTAGGCAAATACAAATTAGATGGGGCTACTATAAGGTGGGTGCATAACTGGCTGGATAATCGTACTCAGAGAGTTGTTATTAATGGTTCCCAATCCTGCTGGAAAGGCGTAACGAGTGGGGTACCACAGGGGTCTGTTTTGGGACCGGCTCTGTTCAATATCTTCATCAACGACTTAGATATTGGCATAGAAAGTACGCTTATTAAGTTTGCGGATGATACCAAACTGGGAGGGATTGCAACTACTTTGGAGGACAGGGTCATAATTCAAAATGATCTGGACAAATTGGAGAAATGGTCTGAGTTAAACAGGATGAAGTTTAACAAAGACAAATGCAAAGTGCTCCACTTAGGAAGGAAAAATCAATTTCACACATACAGAATGGGAAAAGACTGTCTAGGAAGGAGTACGGCAGAAAGGGATCTAGGGGTTATAGTGGACCACAAGCTAAATATGAGTCAACAGTGTGATGCTGTTGCAAAAAAAGCAAACATGATTCTGGGATGCATTAACAGGTGTGTTGTGAGCAAGACACGAGAAGTCATTCTTCCGCTCTACTCTGCTCTGGTTAGGCCTCAGCTGGAGTATTGTGTCCAGTTCTGGGCGCCGCATTTTAAAAAAGATGTGGAGAAACTGGAAAGGGTCCAAAGAAGAGCAACAAGAATGATTAAAGGTCTTGAGAACATGACCTATGAAGGAAGGCTGAAAGAATTGGGTTTGTTTAGTTTGGAAAAGAGAAGACTGAGAGGGGACATGATAGCAGTTTTCAGGTATATAAAAGGGTGTCATAAGGAGGAGGGAGAGAACTTGTTCACCTTAGCCTCTAAGGATAGAACCAGAAACAATGGGTTTAAACTGCAGCAAGGGAGGTCTAGATTGGACATTAGGAAAAAGTTCCTAACTGTCAGGGTGGTTAAACACTGGAACAAATTGCCTAGGGAGGTTGTGGAATCTCCGTCTCTGGAGATATTTAAGAGTAGGTTAGATAAATGTCTATTAGGGATGGTCTAGGCAGTATTTGGTCCTGCCATGCGGGCAGGGGACTGGACTCGATGACCTCTCGAGGTCCCTTCCAGTCCTAGAATCTATGAATCTATGAATCTATGAATTAGGACTTAAGGCCTGATCTACATACAGTTTTTTGTTCCCATAATACCACTTTGGTTAGTGGTGTGATTGTTCACTAATATAATTATGCCACTACAACCCTTAGTAGTAGTAGAGCTCCATATGAAAACACAAGTGACACAAGCAGTACATTGATAGAATTACAGACTCCCCCTCCCCCCCAAAGAGTAACCCGAATAAATGAGCCTACTCCAAAGTAACGTCCAGATCTGGTAACAATAGAGAAAGGAGATTTTTAGCTTGTTTTCCTAATTTAGGAACTGGTCCTGCAAACACACATATGCTTAACTTTACCCATGGGCATAAAATTAAGTACATGGTAGGTGGTACCAGAACAGTGGCCTTATACATGTGATAACTGCTGCATAAAAACATAAGATAGCTAGACAGATATTAGTAGTTGCAACTTATTTTTTTTTAAATAATATTCTGCGGGGCTTGATGCTGTTCACACTAAAGTCAATGGCAAAACTCCAATTGACATCAGTGGGAGCAAGATTGGTCTCTTAGGCACTAGTCCTGCAAAGATTTAGGCATATGCTTAATTTTATCCTCTGAGTAGCCTTGTTGAAGTCATTGGGGGTGTTCATATGCATTAATTTAAGCATGTATGTAAATCTTTTTATAATTGGGGCCATATGTTTCAGAGTATAACTCAATATGCTAAGAGGTATCTTATCAGACTTGCATGATATCATTGTACTTGTTTTCAGTTTATTTTACTGTGTTTCATCCATTGAGGTTAAGTTTTATAAGGCTTTCCTTGACATTTTGTTTCAAGTTTTTGAAGAATTCCATTTCCAACTTCTGTTGAAATTCCATTCATTTTCCGCAATTATTTATTGTTATTGAGCCCAGTGTGTTGTTTATTTTTGCCAGCATCACATTTCTTTTGCCATAGATAAGCTAAATTCCACAGAAGATCTAAATCAGTATGTTTTGTTTGTTGCTTCCCTCCCTTGAATTTGACTAAAATGGAACCCCCGATCTCTCCCAAGCTCTTTCTACTCCCCCACAATTCTCTGTCACTGCTGACTACCACCATTCTTCCTGTTGACTCCTCTCTGTCTCATTCTGCACGGCCAGGCTGCCTCCAAAACTTGCAACTTCTTCTTCCCTAACATTTCTAAAAGCTCCACTTTTCTTTCTGTCCAGACAGGTAAACCTCTTATCCAGGTTGTCACCATCTCCTGTCTTTGTTACTTACACCTCTTTCACTCTGACCTTGCTGATACACACATTTCTTCTCTATTCTAAACAAAAAGGTTAACATTAGCATTCTTTTCCTGAAGCTATCCATTTCACTCACCTCATTGAATCCCTCCACCTGCTCCCCCTCCTTCATTGTACCAAGTTCAAGGTTTTTGTCCTAACTGTGCCTCCAAAATATGTCTTCATGCATTCTTCCCTGTCTCTCCTTATACATGAAATACCCACTCTCAAATGATCCTTAGGGTCCGTTCTCCTCACCTGAATCCTTCTGAGACTTCTGTTATGATGCTTACAAGAAATCAGTCAACATTTAAATACCTAGACTGAGGGGCAGTTGAGGTATTTTGATATTTAGTTACTGATCTTTGAAATATAGCAAATGTATAGATCTGATTGTCTGCCTGTACCCATTCTTTGTATGTTGCTGTTTGGATCATTAGCTTCCCCAGCCTAGGCTTGGTACTGCTGGGGAGTGTGACGTGAATGCTGATCCATGCCCCCCCGAATTATGGACTGACTTTGCAGGAACAGGGCCTATGTTTGTACAGTGTCCAGCATAGTGGGACTTAGATCCCAATCAGGGCCTTAATATAAGTAGTGCTACCTTAATATAAATAATAAATAAGGTTAAGAAGAAAACCATCAGCTGATTTATCAAATTTGTCATAAATATAAGGGGGAAAAATACTTAAGATGTTTTGATGATTTTTTATAATCTCTGGTAGTGCCTGGTTGTTACTGAATAAAAATTAAGTAACCGGGTTTCACTTGTATCACATTTTAACTTTGTCATAATCATTAAGTGCCTCAGATGCAGATGCACAGCTTTCACTGAAGTCAGTAAACTACTATAGGGTTAGTTCCAATGTATCAAATGTGCTTCCTTTACAGAGTGGAAAGGAAAGTGTACACACACACACATTCCATTGCAGTGCATGAGCATGATATTGTTGCCATTCTGTGCACATGAATCAGAATCCAGCTCATAGTCTCTAAGGGGTTTCCGCTAGAAAAGCCATGTAAAAAAAGATTTTAATAAATATGGGCCAAATCCTTCTCCCAACTCCACCAGCATGTAGGGATAGAAAGGGAGAGGAACTAGTGTTCTGTTACGGAGTAGAGAATCAGCATGGTGTGGGAAGGGGTGGGATGGATATTTGTTTATAGTTGTGCTTTGTGATGGGTCGACCCGTGGTGCCACAATGAGTTGTTCTGAGCCAGGGTAAAGCCATAGGCAAGTATGATGGATCTGCGACTGTGGATTCAATGTGGAAATCCCTCCCACCACCCACAGGAGGGCCCACAGTTGTGGTGCAAAAACATGAGAGTGGTGGGGAGGATTCTGCAATCCAAAACCACGTGGAGAACCCCTGCACAATGTTTATTTTCTTGGGCTTTCCATAGTGAGGAAGGTCTTGGAATTTAAGGTTAGTGACATCCTCTTAAGATTCCACAGACTGACACAAATGACAAAACAAGCAAAACCCACCACACTCCCATGGTCAGAGCGCTGAATCATCAGTTGCAGTTGGTATAGCTGATGAGGGTGGGGTCAGTTCAGCTCCCAGAACAACTTAGAGCAGCTAAGGGCTGCTTGAAGTTGCACTGGCTGGTAACAGTCCCCAGAGGACAGTCTGTTAGCTGGGGATCACTAGAGTGCTGTAATGCTCCAGCTCTGCCATTTTCTCCTGGCCATGCCTTCAATATTCCCTGTATGCCAGAGGAATCCCCAACCAGCCAGTTCAGCTGACTTTCCACCTGTTTCCCACTGTCAGAGCAGAATAGGGGACTAGGATCTGAACCTCAATATTTATTTTAGTCTCCACAGGCTTTTGAAAGGGGAATTGAAATTGCAGGGGTGGGGAATTCTTCAAAGGGGAGAGGAATTTGTGGTGGATTGTTAAATTGTTGTGTTTTATTTATGTATTATGGCAAGGATTAGGATGGGCACCTTGTTATCACCTCTATATATCTAAACCAGTGGTCTCCAAAGTGGGGTGTGCGCAAGAGGATCCTTCAGGGTGCGTGGCAGGAGGAGCGCCGCCAGAGCAGCGCCACTTTTCTTTTTTTTCCCTTCGGCAGTTCAGCTGGGAATCCGAGCAACTTTTTTATTTTTATTTTTTGCTTTTTTTTGCCGGGAGCAGGGGATGCGTGCTTAAAATTTTTTTACTGATGGGGTGCGCAATCCAAAAAGTTTGGAGACCACTGATCTAAACAACTAAATTGTCCTATGGTATCTCTTTGTAACCGGATATCAGTTTTGTACAGCAGTAAGAACCTTTGAGAAATAAATCCTTTTGAACTTCCTTTTAGATATGAAGCATTTCGAGTCATGGATTTTGTTCGGTGTGTTGCATGTATTATCTATAGTCATTGTGTACAGTGACTGCATAATAAAGGTTTTAAAACATTTTATATAAATAGCTGCCTCTAGATGGCACCCAAACTCTTTATTTGATTCCTAAAAGCAATCCATTCTCCTGAATTGTTTGTGGGTGTCACAAGTAGCATTTCAGACTTCTGTGGCTTATAGTCAGAAAGTCTGAAATGTTACTGATCATAATTGGACCAAAGCTGTCCCTTAACAGCTATTCCGAAAATTAAATCTCTTGAATAAAGTTGTAGAATCTACAGTTAACACTTTTAAGCTTTTTAAAATTCTGAATGCTTATGACTGAATATTATTGTTTCAGGTTTCAGAGTAGCAGCCGTGTTAGTCTGTATCCGCAAAAAGAACAGGAATACTTGTGGCACCTTAGAGACTAACAAATTTATTAGAGCATAAGCTTTCATGGGCTACAGCCCTTCTACATCCGAAGAAGTGGGCTGTAGCCCACGAAAGCTTATGTTCTAATGAATTTGTTAGGGTATGTCTACACTACGGGATTAATCCGAATTTATATAATTCGGATTTGAAAAACAGGTTGTATAAAGTCGAAATGTATGCGGCCACACTAAGCACATTAATTCGGTGGGGAGCGTCCAAGTACCGGGGCTAGCGTCGATTTCTGCACCGTTGCACTGTGGGTAGCTATCCCATAGCTATCCCATAGTTCCCGCAGTGTCCCGCGCCCATTGGGATTGTGGGTTAAGATCCCAGTGCCTGATGGGACAAAAAACATTGTCGCAGGTGGTTCTGGGTACAGCCTCACCTCCTCCCTCCCTGCATGAAAGCAACGGACGGCAGACAACCATTTTCGCGCCTTTTTTCCTGGGTGAGTGAACACTGCAGACTCCATACCACGGCAAGCATGGAGCCCGCTGAGCTCAAGACAGCAGTCATGAACATTGTAAACACCTCGCGCGTTCTCGTGGAGTTTATGCTCAGCCAGGACCAGAAAAACGAGGCGAGGAGGCAGCGGCGGCGGCAACGCAGCGACAAGCATGATGAGGACATGGACATGGACACGGACACGGATACAGAATTCTGTGAAACCATGGGCCCCGGTGCTTTGGAGATCATGTTGTTAATGGGGCAGATTCTATCCATGGAACGCCGATTCTGGGCAAGGGAAACAAGCACAGACTGGTGGGACCGCATAGTGTTGCAGGTCTGGGACGATTCCCAGTGGCTGCGGAACTTTCGCATGCGTAAGGGCACTTTCATGGAACTTTGTGACTTGCTGTCCCCTGCCCTGAAACGCCAGAATACCAAGATGAGAGCAGCCCTCACAGTTGAGAAGCGCGTGGCGATAGCCCTGTGGAAGCTTGCAACGCCAGACAGCTACCGGTCAGTCGGGAATCAATTTGGAGTGGGCAAATCTACGGTGGGGGCTGCTGTGATGCAAGTAGCCAAAGCAATCACTCAGGTGCTGCTACGAAAGTTAGTGACTCTGGGAAATGTGCAGGCTATAGTGGATGGTTTTGCTGCAATGGGATTCCCTAACTGTGGTGGGGCAATAGACGGAACCCATATCCCTATCTTGGCACCGGAGCACCAAGCCACCGAGTACATAAACCGCAAGGGGTACTTTTCAATGGTGCTGCAAGCACTTGTGGATCACAAGGGACGTTTCACCAACATCAACGCGGGCTGGGCGGGAAGGGTTCATGACGCTCGCGTCTTCAGGAACACTACTCTGTTTAAAGGGCTGCAGCAAGGGACTTACTTTCCGGACCAGAAAATAACCGTTGGGGATGTTGAAATGCCAATAGTTATTCTTGGGGACCCAGCCTACCCCTTAATGCCATGGCTTATGAAGCCATACACAGGCAGCCTGGACAGGAGTCAGGAGCTGTTTAACTACAGGCTAAGCAAGTGCAGAATGGTGGTAGAATGTGCATTTGGCCGTTTAAAAGGTCGCTGGCGATCATTATTGACTCGCTCTGACCTCAGCCAAAGAAATCTCCCCATTGTTATTTCTGCTTGCTGTGTGCTCCACAATCTCTGTGAAAGTAAGGGGGAGACCTTTATGGCAGGGTGGGAGGCTGAGGCAAATCGCCTGGCTGCTGATTACGCGCAGCCAGATACCAGGGCGATTAGAAGAGCACACCAGGAAGCGCTGTGCATCAGAGAAGCTTTAAAAACCAGTTTCATGACTGGCCAGGCTACAGTGTGAAATATCTGTTTGTTTCTCCTTCATGAAAACCCGCCCCCTTTATTGACTCATTTTCTGTAAGGAACCCACCCTCCCCCTTCCCCCAGCTTTCTTTCAAACCAAATAAAGTCACTATCATTTAAAAATCATTTATTCTTTATTAATAGATTAGAAAAAGAGGGAGGGAACCCGGGTGGTATTTGGGAGGAGGATTGCTGGGAAGGAAAAAGCCACAAAGAAAAGGTTAAAAAAATGACAGCCTTTTGCTTGGGCTGTCTACTGGGGTGGAATGGGAAGGTGTACGGAGTCTCCCCCCCCCGTGTTCTTACACGTCTGGGTGAGGAGGATACGGAACATGGGGAGGGGGGAGGGTGGAACAGGGGCTGAAGCGGCAGTCTGTTTTCCAGCAGCCGTTCCTGAAGCTCCACCAGATGCCGGAGCATGTCTGTTTGCTCACGCAGCAGCCCCAGCGTTGCATCCTGCCTCCTCTGGTCTTCCTGCCGCCACCTCTCATCTCGAGCGTCTCTCCTCTCCTCACGTTGGTCCCTCCTGTCCTCACGTTGGTCCCTCATGTCCTCACGTTGGTCCCTCCTGTCCTCACGTTCACTGGCTTCTTTCCTATACTTTGAAACTGTTTCCTTCCACTCATTCAGATGAGCTCTGTCACTGCGGCTGGATTCCATAATTTCAGAAAACATCTCGTCTCGCGTTCTCTTCTTACGACGCCTTATCTGTGATAACCTTCGGGATGGAGGAGGGAGGCTTGAGGAATTTGCAGCTGCTGTAGGGAGGGGAAAAAAGAGAGAATTGTTTAAAAAGATACATTTTGCAGAACAATGCTTATACTCTTTCACGGTGACCAACACTATTCACATTACATAGCACATGTGATTTCTGTGCAAGGTCGCATTTTGCCTCTTAATGCTGAGTGCCTGTGGCTTTGCTGCTGGAGATCACAGGTCTGGGCAACAGAATTCGGCTTGCATGCGGCCATGGTAAGCCATTGTCTTACAGCTTCTGCGCCCTCCTTTCCCACATACCAAGCATAGCCTGTAGAGTGCTGCGGTTTTTCTGTTAACATTCAGCAGCAGCAGCAGAAAACAAACTAACCACCCCCCCCCTCTCGCCATGAATTCTCTGGGATGATCGCTGTACCCCTCCCCCCCACCTCGTGGCTGGTATCAGGGAAGATCCCTGCAGGCACCAAACTAACCAACCCCCCCCGCCGCCACCCCCCTCCCGCCATGAATTCTCTGGGATGATCACGGTACCCCCCCCCCCCCCCCCACCGCGTGGCTGGTAACAGGGAAGATCCCTGCTAGCCAAACGCGAAAAACTCAGGGCCAATTTCCCATCTGCGCTTGGCTAACTGCAGGGAAGGATTTATTTTCCGCCACAGGCAAACAGCCCAGTAGGAACGGCCACCTCTGTCCCCTTAATTAAGTTCCCGTATTTCAACCAGGTTACCAGGAGTGATATCACTCTCCTGAGGATTACACAACAAGATAAAGAACGGATGTTGCTTGAATGCCAGCAAACATCGGGACCATACGCTGCCAGGCTTTGTCAGGCAATGATACCAGATTACTTGCTGCAAGCATGGCGTGGTCAAGTGTCCTACCATGGAGGAGGGAATAAGGATGCACTGCCCAGAAACCTTCTGGCAAGGCTTTCGGAGTACCTCCAGGAGAGCTTCATGGAGATGTCCCTGGAGGATTTCCGCTCCATCCCCAGACACGTTAACAGACTTTTCCAGTAGCTGAACTGACCGCGAATGCATCCCAAGTCCTCAGGGCAAAGTAATCATTAAAAACCGTTTGCTTTTACAACAAGTTTTATATTTTAAAAGGTAAACTCTCCTGAGGTCCCTTCCATGGGGTCAGAGTCTTGGGTACTGGCTTGGGAGGCTTGGGAGGGTACTTCAGTCAGGGTGAGAAAAAGATCCTGGCTGTTGGGGAGAACAGAGTGCTGTGTGCTCTCTGCAAGCTCATCCTCCTCCTCCTCCTCCTCCTCTCCCCCATCGGCAGAATCCTCAGGCGTCGCTGATGAGACTATCCCCGACCCAGAATCCACGATCACAGGTGGGGTAGTGGTGGCAGCCCCCCCTAGAATTGCATGCAGCTCGGCGTAGAAGCGGCATGTCCGCGGCTCTGACCCGGAGCGACCGTTTGCCTCCTTTGTTTTTTGATACGCTTGTCTGAGCTCCTTGACTTTCACGCGGCACTGCTCAGAGTCCCTATTGTGGCCTCTCTCCATCATGACCTTGGAGATTTTTTCAAAAGTTTTTGCATTTCGTCTTTCAGAACGAAGTTCTGCAAGCACTGAATCCTCTCCCCATACAGCGATCAGATCCAGTACCTCCCTCACGGTCCATGCTGGTGCTCTTTTTCGATTATCAGCCTGCATGGTTACCTGTGCTGATGAGCTATCTGTGGTCACCTGTGCTCTCCACGCTGGGCAAACAGGAAATGAAATTCAAATGTTCGCGGGGCTTTTCCTGTCTACCTGGCCAGTGCATCCGAGTTTAGATTGCTGTCCAGAGCGGTCACAATGATGCACTGTGGGATAGCTCCCGGAGGCCAATACCATCGAATTGCGGCCACACTATCCCTAATTCGAAATGTTAAAATCGATTTTGGCGCTACTCCGCTCGTCGGGGGTGGAGTACAGAAATCGATTTAAAGGGCCCTTTACATCGAAATAAATAGCGTCGTTGTGTGGACGGTTACAGGGTAAATTCGAATTAAAGCTGATAAATCTGAATTAAAGTCGTAGTGTAGACCAGGTGCTACAAGTACTCCTGTTCTTATTATTGTTTCAGAGTTAGTATTTACTACCAATTCTATAGCATTGTTTACACTTTAAAAGTATAGGCTGAGCTTAATTTCACAAGGTTGCTACTAGTGATGGATGATTCTCAAAAGATTCCGTATAAAAGTTTGTGTGATTGTCTAAGCGAATCTAAAGCCCATGGTCTAGAATTGGATCTGGGAGTCTCATGAGAAGAGGCATTCACAGGTTGGAAACAATCCTATTTCCCAGAAGTCTGTGACAAGTAGGCATGCTACCTGGGTAAGTAAATGTGTGATTTCCTACCTGCTAGGTGAGAAGTACAGTGGAGGTTAAGGGAGGGCTGTGTGACATCAGGTACTATAGCGTTGATTTGCCAGTCACAGGAGAAGGCTGACCAAAGGGGTTGAGTGGGAGTTGCACAGAGAACTGAGCTGCCTTAGATACAGGTGGGAGGAGAAGTGGCCAAGCATAGCAGTAGAACTGAGGATGTTAGAAGGGAGGGTTGTGTGGGCCTATTTGATGTGAGCCACACCAAAAATGCCATTGAGAAGGAGCTGATGCTGGGCCTCAGTTTGGATGTATTGTCTGTTGCTCTGATCAAAGGTCTGTGGTGACTAGGGAGGGGAGGTTTTTCATATGAGCCTTTCAACTACTGTCATGTAATTCAAAGGACGTTATCTTTGCCAGAAAGGCAACCAACAGTTTAATTTACCAGCCACACCAGAGTTGGCTGAATTGCAATCTCTAGAGTTTTACAAACTTAGCAGCTGCTGCTGCAAGATATGATTTGATCTGATTTTAATACAGAGAATAGACTGCAGTCAAATAGTTCAAAGGGAGTTATATTGGCCAGATGGACTTTAATTTGCCAACCAAGCTTGAAAAGGCTTTCTAGTAAAATAACTGCAAATTCATTTCTTGCTGATTTTTGCAAGACACAATTCCATTTGATTTTAAGACAAAGGTAGCCTCTCTTTAATACTTAATTACAGCCTGGCAATTGCCAATTTAATCCCCAATCCTGGAAACACTTGTAGACATGTTTAAAGCCAAGCACATGCTCATGTGTTTGCAAAATCAGGGCCTTAGCTGTTACAGCCAAGCTTGGGCAATGTAATTGGTAAAGCAAACCTTGCTTTACACTTTATTTTAAATATAGTTATATAAAGACATAGTGTTGGCCGATTTGTGGGGGGAAACCCTGAAAAATGTCTGGAACATATCAAGCCACACTATTGGATTTTTGAGGTTAAACATTCCATGCCCCACTAGTTTGAATTAGTAAAGGATAATACTGAAGACTTTGGACCATGAAAACATGAAGCATACTGGCACAAAAGCGAATGCTAAAAAATATGCTTAAGTGCACTTTTAAAAATTCCTGGATAGTTAAATATCCATGGGGTTCATATCAGAAAGTTTAAATGTTTTGTGTAGCTTCCAGAAAGCATTAGATCTCTGATAAAGGCAATGTTCGTGTAGATTGGTGTAAGATTTTTTGAATCAATTCCCTACTTGTATATGATGGCTGTAGTGCTCATGTGAAGTGCAATAGAGCAGCAAATGTATTCACAAGAAGGTTCTGTTGCTTGATTACTCCTTCAACTGCAACAGGAAGAGATCCAAAAATTTGCCACTTCAGTACCACTTACAGTTGGCAAAACTACCTCCGTTTTAGAGATTTTGAAATATTCTTTAACGTGCAAGTCAAAAATGTCCTTTATTTAGGACCAAGCTATAGTAACACAGAAAAAGACATAGACTTCATGGAGGCACTTTCAACGTCTCTTAGGGAAGTGGCTTTGAAATACATACAGAAAGTTAAATAATGTGTTGTACTGTCAGTGGACAGGTCTGCAGATGGCAAAAGTCCACGTACATCAGATTTATACAGGATAGGAAGTCTTGACCTCTTTACTGACCCACTAGATTTGGAATCTGGGACAGCTGATGCTGTCACACCAGAATAAAAACAGCTTTATGACTGGTGAGAGAGGGGAAAGTCAAGGCAAAAGAATGCAAATCAAAATTAGTTGGCCTGTATTTATATGATGTAGCAGTGAGCACAGACTGTTCAGGCCTTGCTTAGGCATGACACTCCTCACTGAATCACACTGCAACTTTGAGCTTGTTATTTTGGATCTCCAAAAAGATGATCCTTATCTTAAAAAGTTTGAAAGGGAGGAAAATCCCTAAATCTAACAATATCTCTTGGCTCAAAAGTAGAGCTGTTTTAACCCTGCAAAATGTACAAAATGGCTTAATCTGAAATAACTTTAATGAAAGTTATAGTTATGTGATTTGTTGTGATTAATTAATTAGCAGGATGTACTGTTCCACAATAGTTACAGATACTTCACAAATGCCATCTTTCTTTCTATGTTTGTACAGCACCTAGCACAATGAGGTCCTGGTGCAGGACTAGCGCTCCTAGGCACTACTGCAATACAGATAAATAATAATAAATATCCAAACACTGGCCAATCTCTAGGTTAAATAACACATAAGGATTTATGGAAGAGAACACATATTATTTCTTCTCTAGCTTGTGTATATTAAGTACCTTTTAAATACACTTAGGGAAAGAGTTTGCATGCAGAAAGCTTAGGATTTTCTTAGCAGGCACCTTTCAGTGAAATTACAGGTTTTAGAATTCTTGCATACATTAGGTGTGTAAGGTAAGAAATGGTGAAAATGAAATTGCTAAGTACTCATGATTTATTCAGGTCAACGAAGCAAATCTTGACCTTTACAGAATAATGGAAGTGCATGTCACAAACAAAGTTCTTTGTTTCTTGTCCTTGGGGGACAGCTTGTATTTGGGTTGGGAAGAAAAGGCTTTTTCAGAAACTTTTGTTAAAACTTTCAGTTTCTAACAAAATAGTTTAAAGCTCTGAGGGCTACTGTGTCCCAAAGGAGAAAGGCCCATAGAACTAGAAGCAGTTTAGGGTGGTTATTTTTAACGTGGCTGTCAGCTAAAGGGTAAAAGGTACAGGTAAACTTGGCAGGCAAGGAGAAAGATAATATTAACCGCTACAACCCTAAACTGGAGAAGGTTCAAAAACTCTTCAAGGAAACAAAAGCCCTCTGTACATCTTTTCATACACTCCATGGATAGGGATGGGATCAGTGGCCCTTAACTGCCCCTGCTAGGCCCTTCTCAATCAAATATGTACTGTAGTACTGGCAATCCTTTCATAAAGCTCATCTGTGTAACTCAAGGGTAATTCTGGATATGCAGGGTATAACCCAGCTGCAGCCTGGTGGAGGTCCTGATGGGAGCAGTTCTGGAAGGGTATTATAGATGTGGAGGGTTTTTAATATAAGTTGAACACAGACTGTTTTACTGCAGGGTATTGCCTAAAAGTTCTGATGTGCTGCTCAAGAATTGTCCTGGCACAAAACACACATCAAAACCAGCTATTAACCTATGGAGAAAACCAGTCACAGCAATTAGTATCGAGGGCGTCTGAAATTTCCTATCTGTGTTATTATAGAATAGTCTTTACTACAAAAAGGCTCTGTCTCATGTAGTCTACAATTAAAACTGCTTAATTTCAGAGGGTTCTTCTCCCATGAAGGAGAAAGAGAGAGAGAAACCCTAGTAAGAGGGGGTGTCTCGATAGGGATAAATTTGAGATGTGAACTTGGATCTGGTCCATGGTTTATTGTTCTGGCCTATCTCTGCTAAGAAACAAGGTGAGGAACACCTTGGGAGTTGAGGGTGATCATTATCTTGTAAGATTGGACACTTTGGGTGCATAACCCTGAAAATCTTGGCTGCTGGGAAGGGAAAGCCCTGCTGGCTTCACACTCCCTATCAAAGAGCTAGGTGGGAACGGGAACCCACTGGTAATGGTTACCCCAGGTGATGCGGCACAGAGGAAGTCCTACTGACGGTGAGCTATCCTGCTATTTTTAAGATATTGAAAAGTCACCACTCGTAGTATCTAGGCATCAATCTGATCCTGTAGTAAGGAAGAAGCGCTTAATAGCTAAAGAGAAGTATTACTTAGGACCAACAATCCATTTTGCACCTCCAGGTTTGTGGGCACAAATAATTGTGTATGCAGTCTATGTAATTTAAACAGCTAAGCTATCCAATCTACTGACGCAGTCCTGTAATCAGAGATCTAAATGATATTCATTTCACACACAATTATTTGTGCCCATAAACTCGGAGGCTATTGCTAAATATTAGGGCCAACACTTTCAAACCAGCGTGCCTAAAGTTAAGCACTTACACCAGGCATCTTGATACATTGCCTGATTTCCAGAGATGATGAGCAGTTGTAGTTCCCACTGAAGTTAGTAGCTGTTGTGGCTTCTTATCACCTCTTAAAATTAAACCACTATTAAAGTGTTTAAATATATATATAGGTGCCTAAAATGTTATTCTCCAGCTACTCCTGGGGGAATTCTGCATCACTGCGCATGCGCAGAATTCATGTCCCCCACAGATTTCTTTGTTTTCATGAAGAAAAATGAATTTTGATGGGGAAGCAAAGGAATGCCGCAAGAATGGTCACACGCCCCTCCCCGGCAGTACAAGCAGGTTGGTTCGGGCACCTGGAGTAGTCGGTAGAGATGTAAAGCACTGCCAGGGAGGGGGGGCTGGACAGTCATGCATGCAAGAGAGAGACACTTTGTCCCTCTTGCTTGCTATTGCAGCATGCTCAGCATGGAGTGTCTGGGTGTTGGGGTGTTTCTGAGGAGGCAGGTGTGGGGCAGGCTCTGTCCTCTCAGGCAGAGCAGAATGTAGCAGCCTGCCAGCTTAGTGAATTGTTTCCATTGTCTTTGTGAATTCCCTGAGGAGTATAAAACAGGTGTAAAAGTTTTAAGGCTCCTTTACATTGCCAAAGTGGGGTAAAGGCAGCATGGCCTTATAAATGCTTATGGTGCTTTAGTGATTAGAACTGAACTAAATTTTTGAACTGAAAAATTTTCTTATCAAAATGTGCTCCTGACATATCTGGAGATGGTCAGTAGCCAATATAAACCGTGTTTGATTCCCCAGCCCTCACTTGCTCTTCAGTTGGCTATGATGTAACACTGAGCATATGGTTGCACATATTTGTTGACTAATACCTAGAAATAAAGGGTCAAACCTAGCTACATTACTGTTAGGCCAGGGAGGTTGGAGATTTTCTCCAGTGCTCCCTACTCCCATTCTCCATCCATGGTATTGTAGTTTAAATAAATTATCAAAATAATTGAAACCACCGTGATTCTATTGTGTTATTTTGACAAATAAAATATGCAGAATTTTGCAGAATTTTAAAATATCGTGTGCAGAATTTTAAAATATTGTACGCAGAATTTTTTATTTTTTGGTGCATAATTCCCCCAGGAGTATTATTCAATAATGTAGTTATTCCGCCCCATCCCCCGTATATATAATATATTTTTAAGCTGTTCAGGTTACATTAATACATGGTTGTTGTTCATATATCTGTGACTAAATGGAAACTCAATTTTTTTTTATTAATAAATGCTGTTTAGCAGCACATTATCCCTCACTTACAAAAAGAGCTGTAAAAATCTTTGTAGTTTATAAACTTTGATGTATCACAGTGGGAAATGGAGGTTGTTTGAGCATTAAATTTAATGTATTGTTGATTTATAAATATACTGGAAAATGAATTGTTAAAAATTATAGGTTAACTCACCCAGTGAAATTTACTAAAGGTGAATGTTGTTCAATACTTTTTTTTTCTTATTAACAATCATTCACCTACTTATAAACAAAGGACAGAATATGTACTATGCCCTGTAGTTAATGCATAGGAGTCAGTGCTAAGTATGTTGCAAATAATATAGTTACTGTCAGTGCAATTACAGTGTAGTCTCCGTAGCAGAATATGGTCCTGATGATATTTCAAGTCAAGATTTCAGATTGACAATGTAGATTTGAAATTAGGCAATCCTGTTTCATGTGAGAGACTTTTAAAAAGCCTTTCAAGTATTCTTATATGAGGGAGACTCCCTTCCAATGAACATGACTTTATCGGCAGATGTTTTACTATGGGTTCCAATCCTGTTCTCATTGAAGTCAGTGGGAACTTTGCCGTTGGCTTCAGTGGGAACAGAATCAGGCTCACTGCAGAAGCTGATACTTTCAACCCATTATTCAGCAGATTCAACCCTACTTATTTCAGCAGATTCCTATCTTTGCTTTTGCATCTATTCTGTTTCTCATTTGCTTTCTCTGTACTGGATGCTCTGGGTCCATTTCATACACAAAACTTTGTAATCTTTGTTACTCTTCCTACTCCCACTTTTAAACATTATTTTCTGCAGCTGATCAGCTAATGTGCTGTAGAATGAGGCTTAGAGTCCAAGTAGTACTTCCCTTGTTGGTATACGGTTCATTTTTTTCTGTTCCTTTCTGCCAACTCTTTGGCTAATTTTTGTTTCAGGCTGCTTTTTTTGTTTGTTTATGTAGTAGTATTTTTTTATTTTTTAAGAAAAAAATGTCAATGTGCTTCCTGTCAGAAAATCTTTAGTAAATATTTATCAGGAAAGCGTTATGTTTTTAAATATTTATTAGAGGCTTAGCACTTCTAACCCCAGAAGAGTTATGGTAAATATTGACTGCAAGCAACAGAGAACGCTGTCTGAGAGATACACTGCACACTTCAAGTGTGTTAAGACACAGATAAATTGAGATAGAATCTTACTTTTGAAGTAAGTTGTAGTTGGTAGTTATGTGCTATGATCTTTACCTATCGTTAGTGAATTTGATTAGAATACTCTATGATTAAGGGATGCAGGATTGGGCCCTGGGTTTAGGCTACAGAATTAAGGGGCAGATTCTCAGTTGGTGTAATTTGTCATAGCTCAAGTCAATGGGACTATGACAATTTACATCAGCTGAGAATTTGCCCCAAAGTGTTTTTGCTGTCTGAGAACACAGTATGTAAGTGGTTATTGACCAAAAGAGAAGACACCCAGAGGAAATGAGTTTCTAAACATGCCTTGTTTAGCATTCTTATTGGCATCACCCTCAGCATGATGGATTATGGATCCCATGTGAACACTTCAGGAGTACCATTGTGTTTATGTCTTTAGAAATAAACAACTGATTTTCCACTCCGCAAAAACCTTTTATAAAGCCACATACTATGTGTTCTTCACTGGACGCACATATGTAATTCACATTAGTTAATGAGAGCTACGGGCACTTCAGCTGAAGAAGATGAGCAGCCGGTAAAATTTAGTATTCATCTTCAATCTCACCTTTTGGATTTCTTTTTTAAAAATAACGTTACAGCTTCCACTAGTACAAAATGTTGCACTGAATGTTGTAAACCTGAAACACGTTAGGAATGATCTATTTTATATAGCTAGATATGGATATAATTATTAATCATACACACACACACATAAATATATAAATATGGTTTAGCACAAAAATAAAAGATTTAGCAGTGATTATACAAGTCAAAGGTCATGTGTAAGTTAAATACTTTTAGGGCCTTACCTAAAGGTTTGTATACACCATTGTATTACTCTAAGAATCCTAAAGGCTAGAAAAATAAATCATTATGAAGCAGTAGATCTGGTGGGGGTATGCGAGGTCTCTGACAATAAATAATCTAGACCTTTGTACTCAGATACTGAAAGGAGCTTCAGCTAACACTGCAACTCACTTGCCAAACTCACTGTGCACTGTTCAGCAATGAAAGTGCCCTGGCTAGCGTTTAACAAATATCCATTCTGCCCTGATTCAAAACAAAGGCTATATTCATTTAGGGTTGGCACAATTACCTGCCAAAAGACAGTGGACAATGTTCTCCAAAATTATTATTTCTTCACTCTAATCAAAAGGCAGTTACGGTGCAACCCGTGATAATAATGTGATGTCTAGTTTCAAAATACATTTTGAAAGAATGCAACAAGTAAAGGGCGAATGGACTTTGCAGCCTGTTATGTCCAGATGTTAGATGCAGTTTGTGTTCTCCTTGTGTTCCTTGCACATGCTGTCTCCTTCTGTCCATGTAAGGAATGTACAGTAACATAACTAAGAAAATTCAGAGCTGAGGCTGATTGATGTTCCTTGACTCAGTCCATTATGCCTAGGCATGGCAGAAATTTTTTAGCAGTATACAACAGTATGTACAGTACCTTGTGTGAGCGACAACACGAAGGCAGAACAGGATGAACTGAGGACAGAGTATCAGCCTAAGGCTGTCTGCACTACAGATCTTACAGCAGTATAGCTGTACCACTGCAGCTGTGGTGCTGTCAGGTCTTCTATGTAGCCGTTCTATATCGAGCTCTCCCACCAGCATAATTAAACCACCCCCAACGAGCAGCAGTAGCTATGTTGGTGGGAAAGCATCTCCCGCTGCCATAGCGCTGTCCACAGACTCCACACTGGTGCTTCTGTCTGGTGAAACTGATGTTGGTCACGAGGGTATTTTTTCACACTCCTGATCGCCAGAAGTTTTACCAAAAGAAGTGCTAGTGTAGACATAGCCTTAGTAACTAGCAAGGGTTTCCTAGCTCTTGTCAAGTGCTTTGCTGAATAGTGATGGATTTAAGCCTGTTCATCAATGTTTTCCAGAAGTGGGCCCTCCCTAGTATTTGTTGGTATGATAGTTACAAGCATGATTGTGATTGGTGGTGTCTGTGTGACGCCCATTTGGCCAGTATTTTGCTGATCGTTCCTGAATTTTGACTCAACAACCTATGGACTTGTGGGAAACACATAAAACTCCTGCATTTAATTTCTTCTGGACCTAGCAGATCTGAGTGTCTCTAGGACAATGGCTTTTGTTCAGTTCCTGCATCAGACACAGTGTTAGAAAAGTGTCCCCTCTATTAGTTGGTGCTCCACTATCAGAGAAGCAAATTTTAGCACCTTGGAAGTTGCTCTGGGGCTAGATTTTTAAAATTGCTTAGCCCCAGTTAAGATCAATGAGCCCTTTTGAAAATCTGACCACTCATTTTGGGAGCTTACATGGCAGCTGTTGGGTGCTCAGCCCTTTTGAAAATCTGGCATGAAAGGCGATGCACTGATCTGATTTTCCATTTCTTAATTGCATCCTCTTGCTCATAGGTTTGGCCTTTCATACTACCTACCATTCCTCATAATGAAATAAACAGCATGCTTTGAAGTTGAGTCATCCAAGGCCATTAGGAAAGCTGGGGTTCATTTTTCAACTATAAATAGTCAACTGATTAGCAGAGATTTAGGGCTGCATGTTATAGGGCAAGGAACTCTCCCGTCATCTATTTTCACCACTTCTCAAAGTACCATATCAACAGACATTTTGCTGTGTTCCCATCTTTCCTTTCATCAGCCCAATGGCATCTGAAGACTAAGCAAGTTGACCATATGAAGAATGTCTTAATAAAGAGGCTACTTTGGAGAAAAATGAAAATGACACTTCAGTTGTTTTCTATGGCTGCTTAGTGACTTGTTGTGGCCTAGAGTGTTGTGCCATTACACATAACACATGTACTAATCCATCATATTATAGGGTTATTGAAGGGCCAGAAGGAATTAAGATATCTTGAGTAGCAATCCATTTTCCCTGGAGCTTTGTAACTCTGACATTAGTAGAGTGCCACGCTAACACTTTAGATTAATATTGCTCCTGTTGAGATCTTGTCTAATGTGGGAACAGGATCTGGCCCATTGTGATATAGATATATAGGCCTGAGTCTCATTCATACTAATGTGCCTGTATACCACTCTGGTAGTGTAAAGGGGCCTTGGTGTAAAAGAGAATCAGGCCAAACTATTTGCAATAATCAGAGGGGTAGCCGTGTTAGTCTGAATCTACCGTGTTAGTCTGATGTGACCAACATCAGTTTCACCAGACAGAAGCGCCAATGTGGAGTCTGTGGACAGCGTAAAAAGCAACAGAGAGTCCTATGGCACCTTTAAGACTAACAGAAGTATTGGGAGCATAAGCTTTCGTGGGTACAAGCATCTGAAGAAGTGAGGTTCTTACCCACGAAAGCTTATGCTCCCAATACTTCTGTTAGTCTTAAAGGTGCCACAGGACCCTCTGTTGCTATTTGCAATAAATTATTTTTATCCCCTCCAATTTTAACTTAGTTTTTCCTGCTACAGAAAATATAATATATGGAGGTATACCTATCTCATAGAACTGGAAGGGACCCCAAAAGGTCATTGAGTCCAGCCCCCTGCCTTCACTAGCAGGGCCAAGTACTGATTTTTGCCCCAGATCCTGGGTGGACCCTTCTAGGATTGAACTCACAATCCTGGGTTTAGAAGACCAATGCTCAAACCACTGAGCTATCCCTCCCCAAGAAAAAACATTTGGCGCTGTGAGAGACTAGGGACACTATGGGCCAGCTCCTTAGCTGCTGTAAATTAGCATAGCTCCACTGACTTCAGTGGAGCTATGCTAATAGCTACTAGCTGAGGATCTGACCCAATAAGCTGTTGCATCTATTTTTTTTGCTTGCTGAACTTTTGTCCCCCCTCTTTTCATGTCCAAAAAGACTTTCTGTTTTAAAAAAAACTATGCAGGAAATGTTTTTGAAGGGAGAGGCAAGCGACTTAAGTCTGGAATTTTTATGTACACCAGAAATCTCAATGTGTGGTTCAAGCTGATAGGGAATGATCTTGCCACACCTCTTTCTGTTTTCTTTCTAGACTTAGAAATATCTGGTTTGGAACTTAGCTTTGTGGTGTAAAGAAAAGAAATTCTAGATCATGGAGACATGCAAATATACATCACAGAAAGTGAAACATACAAGGATTTCAGTTCTTTAAGAACAACCTTTTAAATGTTTCCTAATGAAACAAATCCTAACAAAATGAAGCAAAACACAGCCACATTTATTTATTCAGCTTTAAGGAGGCTGTTGAATATTTAGTGATGCTGCATATACAATTTCAAAAGCTGCATTTTTTATACATGAATACACATTGCATATATAGAGCCTACTATTGCATTTCTTGCCCCATCAAAATCTCATTGATCTCAATGGAAATTTTGCATACAGAAGGAATGCAGGATCTGGCTCTTATGTAGCATCCCCAATATCTTTAGGGGCAAATCTTCAAAAGTTTATACAAACTGTGGCTAAACTGAGCGTGTTCAACTAGAGCAGGTCAGAGATTTTTCCAGTGGAATATTTTTCTATTGGAAAATATCAAGTCATTTAAAGGAAAACATTTCATTGAAATGTAGATTTCAACAACATTTCATTTTGGGAAAAAAATGGAACAGATTATTGGTTTTCCATTTCAAAATGACTTTTTGTTATTTTTTTTTAAATATATATTTTGTAATATATAATTTTAAAAATAGTCAAAATCAGAATAGACTATTTCGATTTTAATCAAAACAAGATTGACCCAGAACCATTTTTTCCCCACAATTTTGTCTCTTAGGAAGTTGTAAATGTTTTTGTTTTCATTCAGTTTTGGAATAAAGAAAAATTCAAAATTGTGGAATTTCCTGTGAAATGGAAAATCTGGTTCCTATGCAGCTTTATGTGCAGCTCCTAATGCATGCTTGTCAGCTGGAATGTTCGTAACGGGTGTACAACCCCCAACTTGCATTCATGCATCAGAGGTTTTGCATATTTAAGATAGATGCTTGCTAATAATGTATGGGCCTGATTCAATGACCGTTAAAGTCAATGGAGGGACTCCAGTTGACTTCAGTAGGGTTTGGCTCAGATCCTCTATGCACTTCTGAGATTTGGCCCCTATTGTCTTTTCACCTAAATTTGTGCTTTTGTTTGATTATAGCTGGAAACTGGAATTGCAGGAAGTAAAGATTTAGTAAGGCGGAGTCTCAAAATAATATTTTTGAAAAATTTCAGCTTAGCTTATATATATAGTGCTACAGAAGTCAATGAGACTGCCCATCGGAATAAAGTGAGCAGGATTTGGCCTCAGTTTTCAGGACTAAAAGGCTCAGGGTAGTAATAACAGGATTTGGAGTCTTGCCCAAATTTGTCCCTGGTATAGATTTTATCTAGGTCAATCTGAAGTTGTTATTTACCATGTGATGGTTATTTGAGGTCCTTTGTGAAATGGTGACAGGTGTCTACATCACAAAACCACAATCACAACTGGCAGTAGTAGGCCCTTTTACTGCAGGTGAGGTAGATGGACCAATGATTTAATGTCATGGAGACTGATTTGTACTCTTACCCCTATTAGGATGTCTCTCCACTCCAAGATAGGACTGAAGCATTTTGGGACTGGCAGGGGGAGAACGCCATTGCCTGTGCAGTAACTGCTCTGTGGACAAATAAGATTTTTTGTCTCTCATGTGGGTCTGGTCCCTTTCAAGAACACTAAATTCACTTAAAAGAAATTCAGATTTGAATACATCTGTAAACAGATTATCCCTGAACCCTAACAAATGAGATTGCCATGAAATAGTATGTAACCCTAAAGCTCCACTTCTAGCCAATGCGAGCCTTCAAGAGCAGCTTCATCTTTATGGGGATCCACTTAAAGCCTTAAAACATCTATGGCTCTGTAATTTTGTCATGAGCACATAGTAAACATGTCTAAACATAGCTACTGTGAAAGTCTAGAAGTTATGAGTTAAGATATCACAATGTAAGAAGTAGGCCATTATCTACAGTACAGTACATTATCTACAGTTCTTAGACTTAAGAAATGTGTTTTCACAGACAATTTTAGTATTCCAGTTAATAGAGAACTATTAATTACATTTGTTACACTAAAGACTGCATAAAATAATCAATTCATAAAATTTAATATTTCATTCAGCAAAAGGGAATTAATTGATTTAAAAGCATAAGTCAAAACTGTAATGAAAGTAGACACTGTTATTGATGTTTAATATGTTGTTAATAAACAATGCATGTATGTGATGCAACTATGCTATTAGAAAATAGGAATATTGATAATTACAATTTATTATGGCGCATTTAGGTGTTTCCCACTTTAACAAACAATGATTTCCCATTAACACACTGATGTTGACAGAAAAAGACCAAAGAAACCCTTGTGACTTTGCCAGACTGTCATAACAAAATAAAGGCTTAACCTGTTTCTGAAGGATTGACTTTCAAGCAGGAAACTGAGTTATTTTGGAAACAGCTAATGACACTGTTATTATTTCTCCTGAGTGATAAGGTTGATGGATATATACCACTTGTATTTAGCTTAATCCTTTCTCTCCCATGCTCTGGGTCCATCACTTACACTATAGCATTGATCAACCAATGTGATTTGAAATCCATTAGAAAATAAAAATATAAACAAACATCCTCTTGCTCTTTCATTATCATATTTGACTTCATTGCAGGTGAACTATAAAAGCAAAGTATCAATTTTTCTTTGACAATAGATAAATGTGGGATTTTTAAAGAAGTGTAGGGGAGTTAGGTGCCCAACTCATTGAAATCCAATGGGAGATGGGTACCTAAGTCTCTTAGGCACATGGGAAATCCTGGACAAAGGAAATAAGTGAGATCTAATTCTGATCTTTCTTATGCAGCAGTATAATGTCACCACATATCTAGCGGGACAAGATGGGTTTGTGTAAAAAGTTCAGGTGTTAAGAGTAAAATACAGAGACAAGCAAATATAAGAGAAACAGGCAATAGTAACTGTTACAGGTGTTCAAACTCAGATGTAATTTACATGGCTTTTCATATTGAAACTGAAGTTAGACCTACACCATAAATTATTACAGCAAGTACATTGTGCTCTGTAATGCATTAATTACCCAACTCTACAATAATTGTTGCTTAACCTCCTTATATGGTTTTGTAAAATATATTTTTAACTGATGGTAAAAAGGTTCTAGTTAAAGAGAAGAAACGTGCAATAAAAACATGATTTTACCGTCTCCCAACACTTCTTGAAGGTCAAAAGGGCAGATAAACAACTTCCTGCAGCTGTGGCTACATCTGGCACACGACTGCTGCAGAAAGCGTGCTTTGGAAAGATAAACATATCAGGTTGTATCTACTTGGTTTCCTACACTTTTGGATAAGGACTAGGACTGAACTTGACCCTGTAGCTCCATCAGTAATTAATATAAAAACTTTTTTTTGACACTAATTAATCAAAACTCAGCTGTGGTTGTGTATATTCGAAATCACCTGGCTCCAATGGTATATTCTCCTTGATGCTCTTATGTCTGGGCATGATTTCTTACTACTCTGCACTCAACCTTCTGGTGATCTTCTCATCTTATGTGTATAGTTAACATCAGCTTCAGTCTGTCTCTGTCAATGAGATGTTCCAGGGGCTCCATACCCAGAGAGAAGAAATGAGCTGTGAATCTGAATTTTATTCTTCAGTCAGTCAGTGACAGACCTGGCAACAGCTAACTAGACACTGGAGCAGACTTAAGCAACTAGCCAACTCTCCCATCCAGTTCCTGGGCTCATAATGTATCAGTGTCCTTTAAATTACAGCAGTAGAGACTGAAAAATAGAATTCTCCTGTGGTTTATGGAGCAGCTGCTCTGTGAGGAGAGCTGAGCTGAAACTCTCCCTTGCTGAGTCAATAGAAGCTGTGGTGATTGTTTTGGACGACAGTTTCAATTTGCATATCTTCAATCTAGCACACTATGTGGGGCTTTTTTATGAAATTCTCTCAGACCATTGTTTTCTTTTCCAACCATTATGATATTGTTGTCTCTCTTCACACCAACTGATCCAGACTAAAAGGAAATGTAGTTCTATTTATATAGTATAAAAGTATTTAAAATATGCCTATTCACAGTATAAGACATAAGTAAAAACAAAATTCACTTGCATCGTTTTAGCCACACATACAAACCAAATTCACTTCTACTACTTATCCCCTCCTCCCCCACTCGCCTGCCCGCCATCGCCAGGCCAACCAGAGAACCCTGGGAAAGAAATGAACTTTGCAACATTTGCTGTTGGTCAGTAAACTCTGGTTCCTGTGGAACATTGGGGTAGGTGGTGGGGAGCATATTTTGGTTAAGAACTCGTCACTTAAATTCTCTGCCACCAGCACCATCCCATTTCAACCTGGAAATGATTAGCTCAAATGCCCCAGCTGATCTATGCTGGTTTTAAGTAGGGTGTGTGTCTGCACTGCAATCTGGAGGTGTGATGCAGCATGTATAGGCATACTCGAGCTAGCTCACTAAACATAGGTGTGAAACCCTCCTAAGTATGGTCCTGCTTTGGCTTGTACTCAGGAAGCTATCCTGGGCCACCACCAATGCTGCTGCAGTATCACTGCTGTTTTTAGTGAACTAGCTCACAGATCCCCAGATCCCAAGGCCAGAAGGAACCGTGGTGATTATCTAGGCTGATCTCCTGTATAGAGCTTCCCTAAAATAATTCCTAGAGCAGATCTTATAGAAAAACATCCAATCGTGATTTAAAAATTGCCAGTGAGAAACTACCATGACCCTTGGTACATCGTTCCAATGGTTGATTACCTTCACTGTTAAAAATGTATGCCTTATTTCCAGTCTGAATTTGTCTAGCTTCAACTTCCAGCCATTGGATTATGTTACACCTTTCTCTGCCGGACTGAAGTACCCATTAGCTCCGGTATGCCTACATATGCTGCTCCTGATTGGAGTGTAGACACACCCAAAGAGACAAGTGTTCTCTAAGCTAGCTAGGATTTATGAAAGTGCTCAGCATTGGCCTTTACAAATCAAAACGGATAGCTAGAATTGCCCCTAAACACAAATAGGAAGCCAGGCCTGATTCCAGAATCCAGTTGTAGAGTGCTTCTTATAGGCAGCACCAAGACCACACAGTGTGAGCTGCTGCTGTTTCCAAATAGTCTTCAGTAGAGCGAATTGGAACCTATTGCTGCAATTTAATATGGGAGGGACAAAACCTGAAAAAATACTCATGATTTTCTTGCTGCTCGCAGGGTCAGTTGTGTCAGCTTCTCAGTGCTACCAGCTCTCTCTCTAAATTAATGAGCCTGACTCTCCGGCCGTTACAGCCAATGGGAAAACTGTGATTTGGGATCAAGCCCAAATTCTCAAGTTTCTTTTGATGTACCGATGAGAGGAAACTCCTTGGCATACAGGAGATTCATGAACATTAGAAAGGGAAAATAAAAGCTTTATCCTCTCCCCAAATACGTGAAATTAACTAAAACTCTGAATTTTTTATAGCTGGGACTCCCTGCAGTCATGATTGCTTGTACAGGTCTCTTACACCAAGTCTCTGAACATGGGTGGCGAGTGAACCACTGGCTATGGGAGGCTAGCTCCCAGATTCGTCCCTTCCACCCAAGGCCCCGTCCCATCCCTCCCCCGCTGGAGCACAGAGCCCCCCCACAGCTGCCAACTCCTCCCCCAGGCTAGTGCCCTGGAGCACCGGGAGGGAGGACTGTGTGGTTCCAGCCCCGGAGCGCTGGGAGGGCGGGCTGCGTGACCCCAGCCTCTCCAGTCCTGGAGTGCTAGGATAGCAAGTGGATATAGGAGGTGTGGGAAGGAGGAGGGGATGGAATAAAATATATACAATATTCTCTCTCACACACACACGCGCATGTGTGTGTATCTACTTACTCAATATTATTGGGCCAGATTCTTTGCATCAGTCTTCATGACTGAGGATGTGAGGAAAATTCCCAAACCGGAGCCATTTTTTTTAGGTGACAAATCTGCGGAACTGTCACATATTGAGGTGTCATTAGAGGAGGTTTTTGGAACAAATTGATAAACTAAACAGTAATAAGTCAACAGGACCAGATGGTATTCATCCAAGAGTTCTGAAGGAACTTTAATATGAAATTTAAATCAGCTTCTGTACCAAATGATTGGAGGATAGCTAATGTGACACCAATTTTTAAAGAGGGCACCAGAGGTGATCCTGGCAATTACAGGCAGGTAAGTCTGACTTCAATACCGGACAAACTGGTTGAAACTATAGTAAAGAACAAAATTGTCAGACACATAGATAAACATAATTTGTTGGAGAGGAGTCAGCATGGTTTTTGTAGAGGGAAATCATGCCTCACCAATCTATTAGAATTCTTCAAGGGGGGTCAACAAGCATGTGGATAAGGGGGATCCAGTGGTTATAGTGTACTTAGATTTTCAGAAAGCCTTTGACAAGATCCCTCACCAAAGGTTCTTAAGCAAAGTAAGCTAGCTGTCATGGGATAAGAGGGAAGGTCCTCTCATGGATTGGTAACTGGTTAAAAGATAGGAAACAAAGGGTAGGAATAAATAGTTTTCAGAATGGAGAGTGATAAATAGTGGTGTCCCTCAGGAATCTGTACTGGGACCAGTTCTATTCAACATATTTATAAACAATCTGGAAAAAGGAGTAAACAGTGAGGTGGCAAAATTTGAAGATGATACAAAACTACTCTAGATAATTAAGTCCCAAGCAGACTGCGAAGAGCTACAATAGAATATCACAAAACTGGGTGACTGGGCAACAAAATGGCAGATGAAATTCAGTGTTGATAAAGGCAAAGTAATGTACATTGGAAAACATAATCCCTACTATACATATGAAATGAGGGGGTCTAAATTAGCTGTTACCACTCAAGAAAGCGATCTTGGAGTCATTGTGGATAGTTCTCTGAAAACATCCACTCAATGTGCAGTGGCAGTCAAAAAAGCGAACAGAATGTTGGAAATAATTAAGAAAGGGATAAATAATAAGACAGGAAAATATTTTGCCTCTCTATATAAATCCATGGTACCATAGGCACCGACCCCGTGGGTGCTCCAGGGCTGGAGCACCCACAGGGGAAAATTGAAGGTTGCTCTGCACCCATTGGCAGCCAAGCTCCCCCATCCCAGCTCACCTCTGCCTCCTCCCCTGAGTGCACCGCGTCCCCACTTCTCCTCCCAGCGCTTGGGAGGGAAGGGGGAGGAGCAGGAACGCCACATGCTCAGGGGAGGAGGTGGGGAAGAGGCGGGGCTGGGGTAGGGATTTGGGGAAGGAGTCCATTAGGGGCAGGGAGGGGGCGGAGTTGGGGTGGGGACTTTGGGGAAGAGGTTCGAATGGGGGCGGGAGGAGGCGGGGCAGTGGTGGAGTCGGGGCGGGGGCGGGAGAGGGGTTGAGCACCCACCGGCTCCCGGAGAAGTTGGCCCCTATGCATGGTACACCCACATCTTGAATACTGCATGCAGATATGGTCGCCCCATCTCAAAAAAGATATCTTGGAATTGGAAAAGGTTCAGAAAAGGGCAACAAAAATGCTTAGGGATATGGAACGGCTTCCATATGAGCAGTCCATAAGACTGGGACTTTTCAGCTTGGAAAAGAGATGACTAATGGGGGATGTGATAGAGGTCTATAATAGCATGACTGGTGTGGAGAAAATAAATAAGAAAGTGTTATTTACTCCTTCCCCTAACACAAGAACTAGGGGTCACCAAATGAAATTAATAGGCAGCAGGTTTAAAACAAACAAAAGAAATTATATTTTTCACACAATGCACAATCAACCTGTGGAATTCCTTGCCAGAGGATGTTGTGAAGGCCAAGACTATAACTAGGTTCAAAAAGAACTAGATAAGTTCCTAGAGGATAGGTCCATCAATGGCTATTAGCCAGGATGGGCAGGGATGGTGTCCCTAGCCTTTGTTTGCCAGAGTCTGGGAATGGGTGATGGGATGGATCACTTGATGATTACCTGTTCTGTTCATTCCCGCTCAGGCACCTGATATTGGCCACTGTTGGAAGACAGGATACTGGGCTAGATGGACTTTTGGTCTGACCCAGTATGGCTGTCCTTGTGTTCTTATCCTCAGTTGGTATAAATAAGTGTAACTCCATTGACTTCAGTTGGTTTACAGCAGCTGAGGATCTGACCAATATTATTATTACCAACAGACAACTTGTCAGCTATCCCTGTCTGTCCCTCAATGTGGCCCTCATTATGGGTTCTACTATGAGTTTCACTGATATGAATGGGACTGAAGAATCTGGCCTTTTATAACCAAAACTCTGATCTACCTTATTGGCCCAGGGAAGTGAGGTCTTAACATTCCATTCAATGGCATTTTGCTGTTTAGAGATTTGTCTATTTGGGTGCAACATGATAACTTTTGAATGCCACATCCAATCAATTCCAAAATTTCAGGGACTATTCTAGGCATCAAAAGGCAGAGCCCTATTGATTTTGGGGGAACATAAAAAAAAACTAATAAAGGGAAATGGCATGGGGGACTCGTTGATCCCTGGCATCTGGTAGGAGCTCCAGCAGCTTCTACCAGGTTTGAAATTGTCTGTAGATCAAAGAATCTTGATGGCAGCCATTAGCACCTTCCAGTATAAAAATGCCCAACTTACCAATATAGTTGAACATGTTGACATGCTGAATGACTTACTAGTGCCCTAACCACTACACAGCCCTTCCTTTCTGTACATTAGGAATTGGAAATTTGGACCACATTTCACAGAGACCACTGAACAGCTGTGGGATTATGACCATCGTTAGCCACTACCAATCAGGGTCAGCTTTAACCCAGGGCTGAAAGGCTCAGCAGAGCATGACCAGTCTTCGCCTTGACTTGATAAAGCTTCTTTAATATTTTGGGGTGGAATTTTCAAAGCTGCCTATAGGGTCTGGATGCCCACTTCCTATTAAAATGAATGGGAATTGGGTGTCCAAATCCCCAGTGTGGCTTGGAAAATCTCAGCCCAGGGCTTGGTAGGACTGTATCCTAAGGACCAGATAGATAGCTGTATGACAGAAGCTAGCATAGGAAGGTAACATTCTTACCTCTCTGCACCAGCCTGGTCCCCTGAGCCACAGGAGGGATTTATTCTGGAGGAGAACAGGCTGCATTGCTGCTGCCATCCTCCCTCAGGATTTTCCACCCTGGGGAGGCAGGTTTCAGTTGCAGGAGCCCCATGGATGGGAGCCACTGAGGGCATCCCACATTCCCCTTGCTCACTCACTTTTTGGGACAATGCTGGCTCTAAAGAGCCTCCAGGCAAAGGGGAGGTTGTGCTGCTTTCTGCCACTGTTGCATAGATGACTTTATAATTCTAGGGTTCTGAACCTGGGCTTATACTAGCTGAAGCCCACATAGCTTTGAGCTGAATTTATCCCTATATATGTGTTTTAGATTTTCAAGGTAAACTCTGGAGAAGCAAAAACTGAAAGCATCGGCTAACTTTCCAAAATGATTCACCCCCTTTCCCACCCACCCTCCCCCATTTTGCTGCAGGTCAGATTAGATCAGCACTTTTCCACATCTCAGTTGTAATAACAGCTAACAGCACAAACACATCAGCAATACCTGTAGCAGCTGAGAGTACAGAAGTCATTTGATCTTGCTTATTTCCCTCCTACTTCCTGGCTGATGAACACTGGAAGCCATACAGAGAATAACATTTACATTGTGGTGTTTCTACCAAACTGCTGACTAAACACTTTGCAAGATCACAGAAAGTTCCATATCTTCTGATTAGCATTTAGAGAACCTAGACAACTGGGAGGGAACCACAGGAGACCAGGAGGCTGCCATCTATAAGGGTTAAGAGAGGAAAGAGTCAATCAGTGGCTGATAAGACTTTTCAATGATAAATCACAAACATGACTCCAGGCTTAGGAATTCACAGTACAATCTGTCATTAAATCCCCCTACTCTTATATCTGATTAGCTTTTGCCTTTTTAAATGATAAGTTGAGGCAGCATCAGTAAGAAATCAGGAACTACTGTGCAGTGCCTGGCAATTATAACAATAAGTAGTGCATATACATATACATGCAGAATTGGTTGCTAGAGATCACAGCTGGAGGAACTGCACCTTTGGAAGGGTCCTGGTTCAGGACTGTTAAGCCTTGTCAGTTAGAAAGAGGGCGATCTTAAAACGTAAGCTTTCCAAGTTCCCAATGAAGCATATTGCAAAATCCTTCATCACAACATAGAGATACTTTAAACTGCCTTAAAATCAAGAGGGAGCATCCCTCCAAGTGGATAAATGCAGTTTAGGCCAGGGACTTGTCCTAACCTCTATAAAAACGTAACATGTGTGGCTGCCAGGTGTATTTATAAATTCTGCCTTATAGCTCTGTGAGGAAGGTGAAAAAAGGATAAGGCCCAATGGATAATCTCATACTGTAGTAACACAGAAGAAGTAGTGTTGTGGAAGCAGGGTTTGCAATTTCTATTAGTCAGTGTACTGGTGTGTTATATTTACTTGAAATAAAACTAAATACTCAGCAATTAGAAGTGACTGAATTTTTAGGGACCAGTGTAGGACTGTGCTTATTAAGGGTCTCATTTTGGCACCCTTATTCATGTTAATTAGTATCTTACCCCCCCATATTGCAAAGTAAAGTACTAATCAGTGTGAGCGAGGAGGCCATGATGGAGTGTTTTCCCAGCTTATTGTACCCTAATTTGTATCTACATTCTGTCTCTTATTGTTATGGTCATACTATCCCTCATGTGCAATCCAGTAAACTTTATGGTGTCAGCATGGCCTAGACCTTAACCCTGAAGGACCCCCATTTGCTAATAGCTAGATTGGGAGCCCCTGAGTTACACTGGTGACCAGTCACTCACACGAGAAGGCCTATTGCCTTGAGTAACTGGTCACCAATGTGACTAAGGGGCTCCCTATTACGGCCCCAAAACACTACTTACTTGTTCCTTCTGAATAACCGCTCCTAGAAAATTCATGGAAAGGGTTTTTAAAACTCAGTGTAGGAGCATATAAAATCTGGAAAGTGCATAGAGAGATGCCTTGCTGTTGAATCAATTTTGAATACTAGATGGCACATCGTTAGATGAAATAACATAATGCCATTTATTTTTTCTTAGCTTCTTCAGCCTGACATTATCACAAAATGTTTCACAGCTGGTTACATTTTATAGTCAAGGGATGACAGACAATGGTCAATAGTTTCATGAGCCAAAGCATCCAGTGATATAGGATGTAGTAAGAAACATTTTCATCCAAAAATATTAATGAATGTTTCAAGCAGCTGATCATGTAAACCCTATAAATGAAAGACGAGCTACAACATTAAGGCCTGATCCTGTTCTCATTGAAGTAAATAGGAGCTGGACTGAGCCTTGGTTTATTAATATGTATGGGACCTTGCACAGTAAAGATATAAAACAACATGCAATGAAATAACAACCCAGTCTGATCACATGCAGGGCTCAGTCCTGCAAGTCAGCCAGAGCTGAAGGTATTATGCTTATAAGAAGCACAAGCAATTCTTATTACACAGGATCCCTATATATGATATATTTCCATACTTGGAGAGTCATACCATTTTGCATTAAATCCCCCAAAATGTACTTTAATGAGTCTTCTGAGTATTTTTTTTACTGGACACTTGTATAATATTATCAAATTGCATTATCATTCTATCTGGTGATTGCCTGTTGTATGGTAAGTCTTCAAAAATGTGAAATTGCTTTGTAAATATACTTCTGTCGTTGATTTTAAAAAATGGCTTTTTCTATGAAGTCATCTAAAGGCCAGCATTAGTGTCGATGTGAGCATTTGGCATGAGGGTGACGCCATAAGTAGGAAGCCATTTATCTGGCTTCCTTTCTGGGGGGAGTGAAAATTGACAAGACAATGCTATCTGCAGAGCTCATGGCACTGGGTCAAATCTCCTGTTATTTATGCAATTAGTTCCACTGATCTCAATAATTCTATGATTTATTACATACCGAGAACTAAATTCTGCCCTGATTTGCACTGTGCAATCCTGTTCATAGTGTAAATGGGGCAGAATTTGGACCCAAACATTTAAATTAACCTATCCACACATACTGGAATAATGTGATGTGTTCTGCAAAAGAGAATCTTCTGAAACACTGTTGACAACAAATGGCATGTCAAAGAGAATTTTCTTTAGATGTGTAACAGAGAAAGAGAACCTCACCTCCAAAACATAATCCTGCAGTGTGAAATGGGATTTATATTTATTTATTTTGACAGTTAATTCTTCTCGCTTCTATCTACGTATTAGTTCATAGGGATTTAGCTCTTTGTAACTTGGTAAGTGATTTGTCTAGTACTTCCCAAAGACTCTGATACTAGGAAACTAATTTTAAGAAGGTTTGTTGTTTCCACTTTGTTTTGATTCCTCAGTAAAGGTTTAAGAGAGAAAAGAAGGAAGAGACTTACCCCCTTTGGTAAACAGAATGCCCCAGAGGATCCTCAAGGCATCATTAGAACTTGCAATGAGGGACTAAGAACTGTTGTGTACAGTGTCTTCCAGCTGAATGCCTATTTTAGCAGACTGAGACTCAGTGAGGTCTGTTCTTCATTAAGTTTAATTAGACTTATTCCTGACATATCCAGAGGGGAACCACACCATGTTAGATCTAAATTTGAAAAAAGAAAAAAAAGTCTGCATGGTAACTAAGCGTGCTAGCCCAGGGCTTGTATGCTTAGGTTTGATTTTGTAAAATCATTCTTTGTAGAGAAATAGAGAATGTTATTTGTTTCCTGACCCCACACCCCAATATCATTTCTGTTGTAATAAAGAAGTTGTATAGAAAGGCCTACAGAGGCTTTACTTGTTTTTCTTGAAGAATTGATGTGATTAATTAAGGAAAAATGTATCCACAAGCATGACATTTTGAATGTATAATTTATGTTGTTTTTATTACGAGGTGTTATACTTTGAAAAAAAAATCTATTGTTTTGTGTTATCGTGAATTTCAATAGGACTTCCCTAAAGAAAGGTACAGTTGGCTCAATAAAAGGCTTCTCCTTTAAAACATTGCCATAGAAATAGCTGTAGATGAGATAAGATGGGGTTAAGAGGAAACAATAAAATGTGTCAAAAATGTACTGAAATGATTGTGCTGAGTTAATATTATTTTTTCATTTCCTTTCTTTTCTCCTGTATTGTCATACTAAGACCAGCCTTCATATTTTTGCCAGGCTGAGGGAGTTGCTTCAAAGCTCAGTAGGGTTTTTCTTTCTTCCATATATTATACCCACATAAACCTGTCAGCAATGGCAAGCATTTTGTACAATGGAGTAATTCATCTTAGTTCTGTGCCCAAGTTCTGTGGCATTTTGGGGACCAGATATGGGTACAATGCAAGGGCAAGTTTCAGACTGAAAGGGAGTGCTCCTCATTTAAGTAATCAGTGTTGAGTGTGAAATAAATTCTTACCCCTTTCGGCCCAAATGGTTAGCCAATATTTGGGATCTTGCAAGTTGTTTCCAATAGGAGGAGAGAACTGATGATGAAGTTGGGTATTTCTTTGCTGCAATCCTGTTTATTTACAAAGAATGTACACAGTGCTACTTCCAGGAATGCAGGAGGAATTAAACAGCAGGAAACAGTTTCATTTAGCAAAGTTCCAATCTTTTTTCCAGCCAGCACTCTGCCCAAAAGCTCTCTGACATAGCTTTTTCTCAGGGTCATATTACAAGTGCTTTTCTTTGCTGCCTTCTCTGTCTTAGTCTCACGCAGACAGGCATACAGGCCTCTCAAACAATATTCAACCCCCTACATTTGCATCCAGTCCCCAATCAAACCACTGTGGCCTTGGCTACACTTGGGGATTCACAGTGCTGCTGCGGCAGCGCTGTGAAGTGCAAGTGTAGTCGCACCGCCAGTGCTGTGAAAGCTCTCTCGCAGCGCTGCAAGTACTCCACCTCTCCGAGGGGAATAGCTTGCAATGCTGCGAGCGAGCGTGCAGCGCTGCAGGCGCTGATTACAGTGGTGCTTTACAGCGCTGCACTCACTGCGCTCGGGGGGGGGGGGCGTTTTCACACCCCTGAGCGCAGCAAGTTGCAGCGCTGTACAGCACCAGTGTAGCCAAGGCCTCAGACTGCAGGGCCCAGTTCCTACTCTAGCTTTGCATGTGGCCTGTGTTTTAGGTGGTTGCTCCTACTGTTTCAGCGAGCTATTCCATAAAGGAGCTTAGTTGCTTCTTACATGTAACCTGAATGAAAGGCAGCTGTTAAGCCAGCAGCTTCAACAAGGTATTACCCAGACCCCCAGTATAACAATATTATAGGAAGTGCCTGCTATAGTTAAGATGACAAAAGAGTTTATATTATAACCTCTTATTTTTATATACTCATAACTTCCTCAAACATTCACCTTTTGGACTAAAATTTTTTATACTTGGTCTCTGCTCAAAGGAGAATTTCTCCCCCAAAAAAGTTTAAGCTCAAACACAAGTGGTAATAAGTGCAGTATAAATGAGAACACAAAACATACTCTTTGGATTTCTACAGGGCAAGAAGCATTCCAGGCCTCCCTGTCATACTTGAACCTGCACCTTTTCAGGTTAGAGCAATGAAACTTTAATCACTATAGTACCATTTGAGAGCTTGGCAGCTGCGACACAACACCATCCAAGATTGCATGGCCAGAGCCATCCTGCCACCCATGGGGAAGGTTGCCATAAACTCAGCCATCCCCAGAACCGACAGCCAACTGTGACTGGACATCGTTTTCACCAATGAGGACCGGAAGATCATCCTGGTGGACGTCACTGTGCTGTTCAAGAACAGGACCCTGACCTTCCACGATGCCCAAGCTCGGAAGGTAGAGAAATATGCCCCTCTGGCTGAAACCTTGAGAGCTAAGAGTTACCAGGTCCAGACACACGCACTGATCATCGGAGCCTTGGGTGAATGGGACCCCAGTAACGAGCAAGTGCTGAGAGAATGCAGAATCGGTCAACGCTACACTCAGCTGATGGGGCAACTCATGGTGTCAGATGCCATCAGGTGGTCGAGGGACATCTACATAGAACACATCAACAGACATCGGCAATACCAGCAGGGATGAGCTGGAGTGCTGATGAAAAGCGCAGTCAGGAAAGTAACAAGTACTTTCCTCATGGATTGTATTTTTATGAACAACCAACCCAATTTTCAATTACTGAGGGACCATCTCCACTTATTGATATATTTTGCTTTACACAACCAAATCTCTGTACAACCTTTCATGAGTGATGTACCCAAGTATTTGGATTCTAATATCTAAACTGTATTGTTAAATCTATTCACCTAAATTTGGGTTATTGCTGAGTATGTATTCTATGTATCATATGACTTTTAAAAACTAACTTTGTATTTGTGGATAATATAAGCACTATACCCAGATGTACAGACACTCTTTTCCCAACCTATGTATTATATACTTTTTTTAACATTAGTGTTCATAAAAATTTTAAATCTTATCGTATAGGTGGGACTGGTAACACCCTTATTATTAAGGTTGCCTGACACTTCCCATTAGAAGACCCTATATTCAGTTGCTCATAACTTTGCCAAATTTTAATCATGTGGGCTGAATTATTCATGTTGATTGTTAGCCTCAGGGTAAATGTTTTTGGAAAGTTTCAGCTCAAATGGTTCAGCTGTTTGCAAGAGTGAGTCTAGGGAAAAATACATTGTTTCTGGCAACCTTTATTTTTGAGACGGTCTAGTGCCCCCATGCTTTGGAGCAGGATCTTGAAATTTGGCAGGGAGGTGGCCTTTGGTCAGGAACATGTCTTTTTCTATCCCTGGGAAAATCCACCCAAATTTGGCCAAGTAAAAAGCCTTTGGAAAATCTTTGTTTGCACATGCTTAGTGGAGAGTTCTTAGAGCTTCCCTGCCAAAATCGCTAAAGATCCCATCCTTGCTAAGCATAATCTGGCTTGTGCTGAACAGACTGAATGTGTGCCATCTCCTCACAGTTCCTACATATGATTGGACTGCACATATGCCACCCTACAGGGCTGGGCACTGGAGTGAATAGTAGGAAGCCTGTCACTCATGTGCTCTTAGTGACCCCCTGCTGGCACCCAAGCAGTGTGGAGGAGTAAGTCCCCTGATGTGAATGCAGAGGGGACAACAGGGAGCCAACTGAGTTGGAGGGAGGAATGGGAGAAAATTGGGAAAAGAGACCTGCTAAAACTAGGACTGCAAAATGGGGAAGAGAGAGGAGCTGTGACTAGTGGTTGGGGGAGGGATTACTGGGATTGGGAGATGAGACTGGGGGAAAGGAAGCTGGGACTGGTTGGACAAGGAGACTGGGACTGTTAGGCAGCGGTGGGAGGGAAGGCTGAGATTGGGTGGGGAAGCAGACTGGGACTGGAAGCTGGTGGGGAGGGGAGGAAGGCTGGGCCTAGTTGGAAAAGGAGGCTTTCAGCCTTAATACTGTTCTTTTAATATAGCTTTTTGTGTAAATAGGATCACAGGGACATAGTAGGGTTAAATGAGCCATTAGTGACAGTTCTGAGCAAGATGCGATATGTAAGTTGTACTATCCTGGAGAAGCCTCCAGAGGCATTTTGCACGCCGGCAAAATGAGGACAGACACACGCCTGGAATTAAGCAGCAGGTTGCAACTTTTATTAAACTTTAACACAAGGGAGGGATACTATCTGCGCATTAGCCATATTCTCCTATACCAGGCATTTAATTGGTTCCAGTGCGGGGGTTACAGGGCTCCTTACCAGTGTTCCCTCTAATTTTCCCCACGCATATGCAGAATTAATTTTGTTATATGCACCAATATGGAGGTCCAGGCTGGGCTGGTTTGGGGCCGGGGGAAGGGTGCCTCTCCCCTGGCTGGAGCAGTCTAGGGTGGGCTGGGTTGGGGTTGGGAGAGAGGCACCTCTCTCGCCATGGCAGGTCCAGGGCTGGAGGAGAGGTATCTCTCCCTGCCGCAGCCCTGAGTGCCTGCGCAGCTGCCGCAGCCCTGAGTACCTGCGCAGCGCTTAATAGGCTGCTGTGCAGCTTACAGGGAACATAGCTCCTTACCATATAACCCATAACATGGGGTATGCTCTCCTCAGCCTTCCCCCTGGGACTCAGCTGTCTCTGAGTCCTAGCACCTTCCCCCAAACAAGGATGCAACAGCAAACAGGATGGGGATCTCGGTCCATGAGGGCCACAAGATCTCACCCTATCACATGAGCCCAAGACCCATCACCAAAATCCCAGGTCTTTTACCTCTGGGAACCATTCATTTTATTCGCTTAACTGCACTGGAAACCAGCCAAAGGGGGTGCCAGCAACTAGCTTGGTCACTCCACACACAACCACTCTGCCTGATATCACAATTCCTGCCTAAAGACACTCCACGTGGCCCCTGTGCTGGGCTAACTCCTGGGAGCTGGACTTCTGGCCAATTAGCATCCCTCTTCCCCAGCTGGCCAATGGGTAGCAGAGACTCCCAGGGGAGGAGCTACACCTTGGTGAGTGTCTCCCTTCCATGCCCCTGGGACTGGCCCCCCTTTCACCGCCGGCCCCATCAATTTCCCCCACCCATTGATGCGACTGGATGGCATGTGTCTCAAGGCACAATTCCTTTCCCACTTCCCTGCTGCTTTAGAGACTGTACCCATTTGGGGCTGTCTTTTGGTTCTGTGTTAGTACAGTGCTGAGCACATCAGGGTCCTGGTCCATGAGTGGAGCTCCCAGGTGCTACAGTAATATAAATAATAGATAATAAATTATGACACTGTCCCCAAGCCGACTTAACTGCTTTGGCACCTGTAGTGTGCTCCAAGCAGGGGCCGGCTCCAGGCACCAGCCGAGCAAGCTGGTGCTTGGGGCGGCAGATTGAATGAGGCGGCATTCTGCCCAATCTTAGGGCGGCATGGACGCTTTTTTTTTTGGTTCCGCTCCGGACGCCCTGTAGGGGGCGGCGGCGCGGAGGATGGGAGCGCCCTGCAGCAAGCCCGGCAGGGCAGTCCTCGTCCTTCCCTCCCTGCCGACCGGAGCGGAGCCCTCCCGGCAGCGCCCCACTGTAGCCCTGGCTGCCCCCCTTCTCTCTCTCTCCTGCCTGCTCCCTCCCCCCGCTAGCTGGTCCCCCTGCACCCGCGCTCCGGCCTCCCGCAGGTTTTTTTTTTTTTTTTTGCTTTGCCGTTCTGGCCGCCCTGTTTTTTTTTTTTTTTTGCTTGGGGCGGCCCAAAAGCCAAGCATGCCCCTTCCCAGCTCAGACAAACCCTCTGCCCTACAGATGCAGGGAGGGAGATGCTGGAGCTGACTATGCCAACTACATGCCAATTGGGAACTCCCCTACTCTAGGAGGTAGTGTTTCTGATCCGTTGGCAATTTGCAAGTAGTATCTGATCATTTGCACCATCTGAGCAGTATGACTGGACCAGAACAGGGTAGAGTCTGCCCCAAAGTATTGATTGTGGCCTTTTGGCCTCAGGGCTGCCCAGAGTGGGGGGCAAGTGGGGATAGAATATAGTATTCTATAGTATTGCAACTTTTTTTTATGGAAGGAGCCCCCGAAATCGCTTTGCCCGAGGCCCCCTAAATCCTCTGGGTGGCCCTGTTTGGCCTTTAGGAAGTTGGCACGACTCAGGCTAAAGAGAATGGACTGCATTCCTCAGTACTAACCCCTAGGCCACCTCTTGATTCTGCAGCCTCCACTTTCCCCTGGATTCCATTCTGGGCTGGAAGAGGAGGAGCACATTAGAGCTAACACCAACTTCATCTGCATCAACTTTGGTGCAGAACCCCTCAGGGGAGAAATGGTTCATGAAACATATCCATGCCCCTCATTCCACTGCTGTCCCCTCCCCATCCCCATACATGGGCCTCAACGCCTGTGGAGGGTTTACTTTGGTGTTTGGGGGAAGGAAAAGGAAACTGACCCCAGAGATTTACTATTTTTTTATTTGATCACAGTTACCAGCTCATCACAAGATCAGGTTGCAGGGAGAGGAGAATTTCTCACCTTGCTGTGCTATTGCAAGAACATGAATATTCCCTCTCCAGGGTGTGCTCTTTTCTATGTAAAGCACATCTGCCCTCTCTGAAGATTCATGTTCTCAGAACTGAACACAGCTTTACTCTTTCAGATCTAGTAACACTGCTCTCTTATTAGGCTCAAGTTGCTTTTTTTGTTTTTTTGGCCCTGAAAAAAAAACCTAGGAAAAGTGTAAATAGGAAGGTCAAAGGTCATTGGAAGAAACAACTTTTTAAAAAGCATGTTTTTCTTTCAGAAAGTGCACTTTTGACTTGATCTCTAAACGTTTAATTTTACTCGCTGGCCCATGAAGTAGCTTTGGTTTCAGGGTCAAAGAGGGCTTCCCTTGGATGTGGCTGTCAGAACAAGCCAAAGTACTGTCTGCAGCAGCAAATTTTTTCTAAAGTTAAAAACAGTATCAAAGATACAAAATGTGCTATGCCTAATGGGAGGGAGAAAACTGGAGTCCAACCAGAATACATGCTGAAGTGTAACAATGGTCAAGTATTTAAGAGTAAGTAGAAAAAACAGGAAGGGAAACAAATTCACTTTCATTGGAAGAATGGTAGGATTTCACCTGTAATACTATCTTTTCTCCCTGTGTTTGTGTAACTAATACACTCCATATGAGCAAACAACCTGAGAGATACCTTTCTTTTAGGGTGTTTTTTGGTAAGGTTTTTTTCTGTTAAGTATACAACTTTAATGCTAATTGATTCCACCTTAGAAGACCGGAAGGATTTCATCAAGCATGGTTTCATCAGCACATTTCCAAATCATACTGTGTGGAACCACAAAAGCCAGAGAGGTATTTTTAGCGTTGGATCTTACAGCCTTAACTTGTCATCAGTTTGATAACTGTAGACATCAAATCACAGGCCACTTCTGACACCTGAGCTGGATTTAATTGTTTCTCAGATTACAGCTGCAATATATCATTCCACATCCCTCACCTAGAGGCACACAGCCTTTCCCACAGTCTTAACACCCAAATTATGTAAGTCAGTGGAGCTCAATTGAAGTCAATGGAGCTCTGCTGATTCACACAAGCTGAAGTGTTTCAAAGGCACATTCCACTGTAGCATTCCATGAGAACATTTTTATATCCTTCAGTGCTAGAAAGTACTCTTAAAAGTATCCAATGGTGACAGCCTGAATGATGAGTCTGTCACATGAGTAACAGAAGCAAAGTATTTTATCTTTTACATACAAAACAGCTTACTAAAGGCTCTTCCACAAAGTCTGGGAACCCCATCACTAATTTGATTACTCTCTATATATGGGCCAAGAGGTTGTGGGGATGATGGGCCAAGAGATTGTGGGGATGATAATGTTTAGAGCCAATGGAAAAATAGAAAATATTCTGTGAAATTTCACAGATTTTTTTTTCTAAACTTCAAATTGTTCAGGTTCTAACAATGATACAGAGCTGGGAACTTTCCTGCCTCAAGAGGGTGATATGAGGATGAATTAGGATATGTTCATATGGTACTTTGAACAAGGATGGCTTGATATCCAAATATAAAGACTAAGTAGAGTGAAATCTGATTTAGGAACCAAGGCATTGTCAAAATTCAGAGGCTTCATTGAGGTGATCTTCTATTAGAGCGGGAGCAGAATTTTGTTCAGTATTTTCAGGGATACTCTCCGGGTTGGAGTTTTTAAGACAGGAGGTGGCAGGACTAATTGTATAGTTCATTATTATATACATTATTTATCAAGAGTTAGTGTTTGCAGCCAAAGCTTGAGGGTCTGCACATCCCAAAAGGGCCTGTTCGGCAGCTAACAGAGCTGCAAAACAAACAGTTTGCTCTAGTTTCCAGTCATTTTTGGCAACAAAGGGACAGTCAGTATAACAGGAAATGCGGGGTCTGATCCTGCTCTTATTGAGCCAAAGGCAAACTGGGGCTTCGTGGAGAAGGCCTCTGATCCCATTGTAAGCAACTGCTTCCCTTTTGTTAACAGCTTCGACTCAGGATCTCGTCCTATAATGTGTCTATATGTGCATTGCAGTCATAGACCAAAAGTAATTTTCCTGTTTAAAATGCAAGTAAAATTTATGAACGTACTAATTGAATAACTGCTAGCACTGTTACCTCTGCCAGAAGCCTGTCCTTAGGTAACTTTACATTAACCGTTCCATGAGTTACATTTATCAGTTCTATATCTTGGGCCAAATTATCTCCTAGTCAAGGGTGGCATGTGAATCACTCATTTGGGGACATTAGTCCCTGCCCCCTCCCCTTCTGCCTGGGGCCCTGCCCCTCCCTCAACCCTTACACCCCCCTTCCCCCGCCAGAGCCCCGAGCCCTGCACTGTAGCTGGCCCGCCAGCTGGCCCACCTTAGCCCCAGCCCCCGCCCGCTTCAGGGAAGAGGAGCAGACTGGGCTGGGGCCATGGGGAAAGAGCGGGAAGCAGGAGGGGGCCTCGTAGTGGAGTGTGGGTGGGGCCACACCTGGCTGTTTTGGGAGGTTTAACCTCCCCTTGCCTGCGATACCCACTGCCCATGCTCCTAGTGCAACTTTTTTGTCTTCAGTGGTAGCCTGACCTCACGATAGCATAAAGGCTTACTTCATCCTTGTCCTCTTGCACCTACCTGTTACATGCCTTTCCTGCAACCCACTAGTAGTTTACACGACCTTACATTCCATCACACCTAGTTACCAACATGAAGCTTACACCTCCTTTTACGTCACGGCTAAATCTGGCTTACAAATTCTTTGCACGGACTCCAGTCATGAATCGTATCCCTGGGATGGAGGTGGGGGAACCATCATAACTCCAAAAAGAATCAAACAGATTACAGCATTCTTCACTGGGCTAACCAATAATAAAATGATGATGCCATGGCTTGGTTTGATCATTAGAACTTGCTCAGTCTTTCTGGAAGTCCAGACCATTCAGCACTCTCAAATCTATGCCAAATAATTATTACAGAAATCAAGATGGCTCTCTTACAGAATTAGCATCTTACCACAGCAGGGAATCTGATGTATTGTCAAGGAAGTAGTAAACACCTCTGGAATCCATATAGGAGGATTTTCACTTTCACACTCCCCATCTCCTTGGTGAGGCGTACATTTCATTGTGACAACTTTAAATTCCAAGGAAGCCCTTAAATTCAGGTTCACCCTCCTCACTTCCTTTAAAAGCTTTTGCATTGTCACTCTCTCCTTTTCATACTGTTCTGCAGTAAGTTGTAAAGGTTTAACCTGGGAAAAATTAATTGAATCAGTATTATAAAGCCCTCTTCATTTATGAGCAATATTTTGATAATCACCTTAGGTCAGTGATAAGTGCCAATCAATATTTTGTTCTATGGTGCACGCTTTTTTTTTTTGTATTCATAAGTCATATTGTGTGGTTGTTTGTGCATGTATGTATATATACACACACGCACATGCACACATGCTGGCGTTGAGCATGAGTCCGGTTATGAGTTTATAAAAATTGCACTTGACAATGCTGTGCCCGTAAGTGTCAGTTTCTGGATCCTCTCATACTCCAGCTAATCCACTTGTTTTTTAGTGCCCAGAGCAAATTTATCTCTGCTGGGCAAAATCCAGTAAACTTTCTCCTATTAGGGCTATTATTAATGTACTGTTCAAGATGGACAGGGAGAGGGATTCTATTATTTATTTGTACAGTGCCTAGTTGCAGTAATTCTAAGGCAGAATGTCTCTCTTCTCTATCCAGTAACAAATACCTAGTTGCTCCCCGCTGTATGAACACATCATGCTCCAGTATTTTTGCAATTTCATATTTTATCTGAATTCAAATATACTGTTATACATCAAGTTGCAAATGCAAAACATGCACCTGTGCATTTTGGATAACTGCATGCACCTTACTATTTCCCCTTTGCAAACAGTTTATGCAATTATCAGCGTGGCTCATGCAGTTTTATGTTTTGTGCATACAACTTAGGCACATATTTTTGAAAACTTAGCCCCTGGACAGGAGACCAAAAATGACACAAAAGGGAGCTGTGCTGTTGATCCATCAGAAAGACCACATGGGTCGTCTGGGAGCAAAACCTTCTTTGAGTTAATATTGCTGTCGAATGTAACATCTTCCGTCTTACCATAGCATATATGTTTAAGGCAGTCTTTTGTATTTTCAAGGAAGTAGTGAGCAACTCTGGAACCCACACAGAAGGATCTTCATTCAGACACATTTCTACAAATCAAGGGCTAGATCCTGGGCCTTGTTAAGATGGCTATACACTGCTCCTGTGGTGCAAAGTAGCCTTAAAGTTGGTGTGACCAACCAGATGGAGATTTCCTCAGCCTAGATTAATCCTCAAGTGGCATAGGGCTGTTATAGCTGCTTCTAACCACCCTGGCCTGGTCCCCAGGCATAACAGGCATGACTGAGGAGACACTCTGTACCTCAAAGCAGCACCCTGGAACCCCATTATTCACCTCTGTCATATAAGTATGATATAAAGCATGCCAGGTAAGATGTCATATGAAAGGTCATGATCTGCTGAAACCCATTGTTTTATCAAAATATGTATATCGTTAGCATGTATGAAGTTATGAAATTTTGCTATATGGTTGTTCCTGAAATATGTTGTAAGTTTGAGAGTCTCTAATGCTAGTTCTCCAGTGACAACGACAAATGAGGTGACCCATATCCAGGTGGGCATTGAACGATCATCACCAGCCATTGACCAGCATGGGAATAGTAAACAAGGGATTTACAATGAGAGTTGCGCAAGCACCACACAATGGGGACTGCTCAACACGGGACGTGATGGATATTATACAACTTTCGCACCTCTGTAATTTTCCAATCTCTCTAAGGATAATACCTTCCTTCTGACTTTGGAATCATTTTCAAGAGGGATATGCTTTTTTTACTTGTCTTGTATATGATTGGCACCCAAGGGATGTTGAAATGCACTTAGCTGCATACAAAAGGAAAGCTTTCTAAATATAGAATCCTCTGTAGTTAAGTTCTTCCTCCTGGGCTTAAAAATAATCTAAAAAAAAAGACTCTACATAGTTCCCATTGTCAGACCCAAGCATGCACAAAATCAGTTTACACAAAATGCAAAAGATATGAGCTCCTGGGGCTGGGGAATCAGGGATTTCTCTCCAGAAAATGTTTGCTATTTTTAGTTTGAATTGAATATAGTGCAGAGATGAATGGGTTTTATTAAAATGGCAGTGCTGTGGAGTAAAAGATTCTCAAATACCATGTTGATAGACACCAATATAAGAACCTAGATAGATGGATAGAAGAGATATGTTTGTAGAAAATTATAATTTAGAGACACTCCCTCATAAGGGACAGTATTATGAACACAGGAATTTGGAGATGTGCTGTGGAGATGGGGGGTGGGAACACCACATGGTTGGGTGCAGCAGCTCAGCAAAGATGCTCTCCAGTTTGTTTCATTAAACTTTCATTCCTTTCTCATTTACTGGCTTGTTATTTAATGAACCCCAAGATCCTTACATGGTGTCAGAAATTCTGAATGAGAAGGTAACTGTAGTCATTTTGAAGTTAACTCCTATATTTGCAACTGAAAGTGGAGACAGAGTAATGTAATGGCCCTTTGGGAAATGTGAGCACCAGGCATGGGTGGTGGGTATCATAGGCTGAGGGAGGCTGGGGGTGCTCCGGGAATGAGGGTGCTCTAGGGCTGGGGAGGGACCAGCGGCCGCAGTGGGGGAGCTCTGGGCTCTGGTGGCGGGCGTGGAAGGGGCGGGGCCTTGGGTGGAAGGGGTGAGGATGGGGGACTAGCCTCCCCGAGCCAGCAGTTCACCCGCCGCCCATGGCACCAGGCACAGAGGCTTTTGCGTGTATCTGGGGAGCACAATAGTAACTTGACAAACTTAAGAAGGGGGAACAAAAGCCAAAAATTGATGTGTTGCAACCTCCATCCAGTCTGCAATTGTCAGGCAATGTTGCAGAGAGCTGGAAAGAATTCAGACAGAGATTTGAATTGTATTTAGCAGCCATAGGGGCAGAAGAGAAAAATGATAAAGTGAAATCATCAATCTTTTTGCATGTTGTTGGGGAGGAAGCATTGGATATTTATAAAACCCTTTAAGTTTGAAGAAGGTGAAAACATGAAGTTAAGTAAAATACTGACTAAATTGAGGAACACTGCATGCCAAAAAGGAATGAAACCTTTGAGAGACACACTTTTTTATATGCATGCAAAAAACTGATGACATCATAGAGCAGTATGTCACAGAATTAAGGAAACTCAGTAAAACCTGTGACTTTGATGAGCTGACAGAATCTCTGGTCAGAGATAGAATTATTTATGGCATTAAAGACAATGTGTTAAGAGAAAGACTGCTCCACGAAGCTTTCCAAATATTCAGGGCAGCAGAAACTGTGAAGGCAGAAGCCAAAGAGCTGAATTCACCAGAAGGGGTTATCCAGGTACTGAGTACAAAAGAATATAGCCAGAATAGGTCAAATCAAAGAGTTGAACCACTCACTATGAAAACCACCGCTAGCGGGAAGACTGGGTACAGATGGTCATGTGGAAGGTGTGGATCACAGCATGGCCCCAAACAGTGTGTTGTCTTTGGAAAACTCTATCATAAATGTGGGGAAAATAATCAATTTGCAGAATGCTGCAGATCCCAAATGCAGAAAAGTCAAGTGCATCCAGTTCCACAAAGGCCTTACGAGAAGGTCGACAGTGACTTATTTACCTGGCAATCAAATAATTATTTAATAATCACAGATTATTATTCTTTGTATCTAGAAATTTACACACTGCACAGTACTAATAGTAAGTCAGTGATAACCGGCATGAAGGGAATCTTCTCCAGACATGGAATTTCAGGTGAAATTTTTAACGATAATTGGCTGCAATTTTAGTGCAGATTTTAGGCAATTTGCCATAGATTGAGGGGTAATTTGGATTTGATGTTTAGTGATGAAAATTCCCAATCAAATAGACTTGGGGAAAGGTCTTTACAGACAGTAAAGACCCTTATGAAAAAGACTTCTGACAGTGAGGGTGATTTGTATAAAGCATTACTGGTTTACCAAAGTTCACTCCTGAACAATGGCTTTTCTCCAGCTCAGCTGTTAATGGGAAGAAAGATCAGATCTAATTTACCAGTTACTGATAACGGAAGATGAAAGAAAATAAGAAGTAGAAGCAAAAATATTATTTTGACAAAAGGGTCCGTGATCTCTTAACCCCGGTGATACTGTGTGCCTGAGGAATCACACCTCTAATACTTGGAGCCAAAGAACAGCTACATCCAAGATCTTCTGTAGTCCAGAGAGACCCGGGGGACACATTTTGATGTAATTGAAGGGCTCTATGAGTAATCCCAGAAAGTTCCAACACATTGACAGTAGATGTGAACTCTGGCATTTTCCATCGACCGCTCCTTTATCATCAACGCACAAAGGAGAAACTGTCAAGGAACAAGAGAACAACTCAGACTCCAATGAAAGGCTGATATGAGAAGATCAGAGTGTGAGATTAAACATCCTGAAAGACTCATAGAGACTTGCTAACCTGCCTGGAGAAGGGGTAGTTGAGAAAAGTGAATGGTAAAGACTCACTCGAGGGTGATGTACTGGTAACCTCTCCTCTCTAGGTAGTTGACACACTGGGTTTATGGAAATGTACCACATGGTTGAGAATTTAATGCATGTGTTATTAGATACTTGTTAGCTGTTTAGATAGATAGATAGATAGATAGATAGATTAGATATGTATAAGAGTTAATTTGTTTTTCTTTAAGAGGGAAGATGTAGAGATATGTTTATAGAAGATTACAATTTAGAGGTGTAACGATGCGGTTCTGGCGAGACCCAACTGAGAGTGCCAATTCAGGACAAATCGCTTAAAACAGGGCAGTTACAGCCCAAGGCTGGGGTTTTTCCACCTCTAAGGCAAACCAAACCAGCCAGACAAAGAAGACTTTGGTTTTACCCCACTGGCTAATCACAAGTCACACAAGCAATTCCCTTAGACACTCCAGTTTCCCAGTATCACCACCAGTGCCACTCGTTATAGAGAGGAATGGTTATGAAAACCAATACCCCATTAAAAGAAAAAAGGTTCTCTCGATCCCAAAGGACCAAGCCCCAGACCCAGGTCAATATACAAATCAGATTTTACCCACAAATCACGTTGTTGCCAATCCTTTAGAATCTAAAATCTAAAGATTTATTCATAAAAGGAAAAAGATATAGATGAGAGCAAGAATTGGTTAAATGGAATCAATTACATACAGTAATGGCAAAGTTCTTGGTTCAGGCTTGTAGCAGTGATGAAATAAACTGCAGGTTTAAAATCAAGTCTCTGGAGTACATCCACAGCTGGGTTGGGTCATCAGTCCTTTGTGTAGAGCTTCCATTCGAAGCAAAGCCCCTCCAGAGGTAAGAAGCAGGATTGAAGACAAGATGGAGGAGAGGCATCAGCCTTTTATAGTCTTTCCAGGTGTAAGAACACCTCTTTGTTCTTACTGTGGAAAATTACAGCAAAATGGAGTCTGGAGTCACATGGGCAAGTTCCTGCATACCTTGCTGAGTTACAAGGCATATCTGCCTTCTCTCCATGGGTCAATTGTATAGCTGATGGTCCTTACTGGGCCATCAAGCAGGCTAGGCAGAGCTAACACCAACTTGTCTGGGATGTCTCCCAGAAGCATAGCATAAGTTTGAAATACAGACAGTATAGAGCCAATATTCATAACTTCAACTACAAAATTGATACACACATATAGACAGCATAATTATAACCAGCAAACCATAACCTTGTCTTAGACACCTCATTTCACCCCATTTATACAAGATTTGGTGCCACTACAGGACTTTGGTTGCAACCATGTTTTGTATGGTCCCAGATTATATCAATAATGTCACAAGAGGTGCTCCATCATAAGGGATAGAATTATGAACATAGGGCCTTGGAAGTGGGGGTTGGGAACACCACGTGGTTGGGTGCAGCAGTTCACAGGAGATGCTCTCCAGTTTGTTTTATTAAAGTTTTATTCCTTTCTTGTTCACTGGTTTGTTATTTAACAAACCCCAAAATTGTTACAATTTGTATCTCAAAATAGATTTGTTACCAATTTAAAATTTGACAGGTTCACCATGGCACATACATTTTCCATTATAGATTAAAGAGTTGGAAAATGCCCTGTAGACAAACACTCTATTCTATATGAAACACTGATATTCCAGGAATCAGCTGACGAAGAGCAACAATAAATCCAGAGAACAGGTCTCAGAGTGTCTGAGATTTCTTGCAAAAAGTACAAAATAAAATGAGACAATCCACTGAAAAATGTGGCAGAAGTAGTGATTTTTGAATTCTTATTTTTTTTGTATCAATCCGTTTTTCATCAAGCCATCATGAAAAAGACAAGTAGTGCTCAAAGTGTATATTCTATATTTTGGTTTTTGCTGTTCTAGTGAGATTTTGACCAAATAAATGTGTAAAACTCCTGTTAAAACTGAATTCCTTAATGCAACCTTAACTATGCTGGAGCTACCATTGCAGCATAATACTCCCAAGAATAATGTTTTCACCCCTCAGCTCACAGAGAGCCGAGAAGCGGCTATATCATAATAGCCTGCCACTTAGTGGCCACACAAAGGAAAGTATTTTAGAGCAGTACTACATGCAGTAAGTCACTGTCTAGCTAATATAATCTCTTCAAATAATAAATTACTCCAATGAGAACAATTTAATGAAGCCTTTATTCAATTAAATATGATTTGTATAATATAGAATTCAGTTACCTAGGCTTCTAGTACAATAGTTTTCAACCTGTGGTTTGTGAACCCCTGGGAGTCCGTAGAATATGTCTAAGAATTCCAAAGGAAATCCACATTTCCATTTAAAATTTTTTAGGGGTCCACAAATGAAAAAAGGTTGAAAACTACTCATCTAGCACATTTATATTTTCTCCAAGTGAGAAAGTTCATAACATATTTCTAAAAACAAGCCCATATTTGAGGATAAACATTTTTGTATGGAAGAAAGCTTTTAATCTTATTGGGAAACCAAAGTAGCTTTATAAAAAGAGTTTCCAGTAGCAAGCTCATTTCTTGTTGAATGACGCTGCTTCTCTAGGGAGACTTGAGCTTTGGAGCCATCTGTTTGTTGAAGGTAGGACCCATCTGGAACCAGCCTACTTCCTTCTTGCTTTAATATAGAAAAACCTATAATCCTGATTGGTAAAATAATGTAAATAAGGCTTGTACAGGTGGTGTACCTCTCTGCCCAGGGAGGGTCCCAATTTGTGACAGCATAAGTGCAGAGCTTGTGTTCAGGGGCTGCAAAGCCAATGCCATTGGGCCATCCCTGATTTGATTGAACTAGAGACAAAATTGAATCTCAGCTTTCACTGTAAATTTCTAGCCTGTTTCCTTTTGAGGGTACCCTTGAAAATGTAAACCAATATAAACCATGGACATTTACTTAATATTCTTTGATAAACCTTCCCAGCAGCATGGGAGCACTTTCACGGTCAGGATCATAAAGGAGATCACGAGTTGCAGCATCACTGAGACCAAAACTAGGGTTTGAGACCAGGTTGATTCCTAAGTCAAACAGCTAGACCAGTGGTTCCCAAACTTGTTCCGCCACGTGTGCAGGTAAAGCCCCTGGCGGGCCGAGCCGGTTTGTTTACCTGCTGCATCCGCAGGTTTGGCCGATCATGGCTCCCACTGGCCACGGTTCGCTGCTCCAGGCCACTGGGAGCCGCGATCGGCCGAACCTGCGGATGCGGCAGGTAAACAAACTGGCCCGGCCCGCCAGGGGCTTTCCCTGCACAAGTGGTGGAACAAGTTTGGGAACCACTGAGCTACAGTATTAAATGAGTCCACTGCTTCCACCTAGCCCTGGATTTATGCAACCCCTTTTTTATATTGAGACTGAAAATTCTTTAACTAAAGCTCTCAGTCAAAGTAAACCAGGCTTCACAGCACCACAGTAATCTGCAGTGGTTTTCTCCTACTCCTGTCACTCTCTCTGCTACACATACTGCCTGAGCTGCTGAGCATCCACGAAGCCAGTTAAAGTCAATAGGAGGTAGAATTGCTCAGCACCTTTGAAAATTAACATCTATATCTATATGTAAAGCCAGCGTCTGTGTGATACAGTAAAAGCTATAAATGTTAATGCTGGAGTTTAAAGCCTGTCCTTGAATCTATTTTTCCCTTTAATGTTTGGCTCTTGATGGTGGTTTACTGCAGGAAGTTATAGACTAATCAGCCTGTAAAACTCTGGCCTCGGGGAGACGGTGATTCCAGCCGCAGACTGTAGCAGATAATAGACTGTGCCTCACTTGACAGAAAGATAAAAGAATGCATTTTGTTCCTCATTATTTAACTGATTTTGAGAGGTGTTTTTTTTCTTTTTGCTGGTTAAGTTACATAAACGGTGTGAAGTGTCATGACAAGAGTGGAAAACTGTCAATGCAGCCCTATAATTAGAAAATTTCCACATGGAACAAAAGGGGTCTCTTTATACCACTTCCTGACCCACTCAACCGTAGATCAGAAGACCAAGAAGGGTACAGATAACAAAACACCCAGGAAATGAAACATGCTTTATATTGTTAATTCTGCCTGCCTTATTTCTAACACTGGCTTGGGACTGACTGGTGCAGCACTTCCCATTGTAAATGCCATTACATCGTCTGTAAATAGAAAGCGTCACAAGGGGACCTGCTATAGTCTTTTCATAACTAAGCATTTTGAATCTCTGGGCCAGATTTCCTTCTCAGTGTGAACGAGTGTAACTCTGTTGACATTAGTAGAGTTATGCTGGTATAAGAGAAGAATCAGGCCCTCTGACTTCTATTTAAAGAAAAGAATAATTACAGATTTACTGTAGTGGGATGAATTGATAACTTAGAGAATTTTTTCACTTCAAGGTCCCAGAAGCAAAGGCAAGGTTTTCATCCCGAGGCCAAAAGACCAAAAACATCAAGACACTTGATCACGGCCTTGGATAGACCAAGAGACTACTAACACTTGGACCACAGCTCAGAGAACCGAGAAGCGATCTACTCAACAGCCCAGATCTTTAGCTGGTGTAAATGGCCTTAGCTCCATTGGCTTCAATTTACCTTGCTCAGGATCTGGCCCATAACTCTGATTTTAAAATATAGCTTTTCTCTCTATGCCATTTACATTTCCTTTCTCACACACTCTGCTGTTCCCCATATGATTGAATGCTTTAATTTAGTTGTTAAAAATAGTCCAGATTCTCAACTCATCTAGATTGGTCATAGCTCCATTGTCGTCACTGTCAGTGAAGCTACAGTCCATGTAGACAAGCTGATGAATTGGCTCATGGTTTTATGCCAATATGATGTCTCATGTTAGCTAACTCTATAAAGTATTTAGGAACTAGTTTTCTGACAGACACATGTAAAAACAAACAAGCATATACTTTTGTGCGCTGAAAGGAGTTGAAGATGGGGCTGTAATGTACAGTAAACATCCCATCAAGCTGGCAACCTGATTTTCTTTTCTTGCTGAATATGATCTAGATTTAATCCAAAGAATGGTGGGCCCAAATTCATAACAATAAAACTTGTACCATATGAAATATTAACCATGTTAATTGAATTTATATACTAAACTCTTTGCTTGCTGGAATAACCTCATTACAGGTTCACCTTGTATTTCTTCCAGGGTTATAATGTCTTAGTTCAGCCTGTGTCATTACAACACAAACATAGAACATGCAATCTAAAATAGCACCCAGCAACATAGAGCAGCCACATTTTTCACACAGTGTTTTAAGATAAAGTATTAAAAAGTTTATTAAAACCCAACGATGTGGTGTATGTTTTGATGAAAAAGTGGCTTATTCCAGCTGTTTGAAAGGACACAGGAACAATCGAACAGGAAGTGAAGAATACTATATTCAGCTAAAACTGCAGGGGGAGTTCTAAGCAGTAGGAAAATATTCATTTGCATTGGAATTTGATCATGTTGCTGAGGTTAACACCTTTATTCTTGTGCAAAGTGGTATGCATTCTTTAATGACAAGTGGTCGGTACCTGGGTCTTAGGGCTCTCACAAAATAAGTGGGAGGGTGTGTGTATGGGTGTGTACAAAATGTTCATAAACATGACTGTTAAGATCATGCATCAAAGGCTTGATCCTGTAAGATGCTAAGAACTCTGGCCCAGGTCCATCAAAATACATCTAAGCATGTGCTTAATTTTAAGAACACAAGAAGTCTCCTTGAAGTCAATAAAAACAACAAGGAGTCCGGTGGCACCTTAAAGACTAACAGATTTATTTGGGCATAAGCTTTCGTGCCCAAATAAATCTGTTAGTCTTTAAGGTGCCACCGGACTCCTTGTTGTTTTTGTGGCTACAGACTAACACGGCTACCCCCTGATACTTGAAATCAATGGTGTGCTTAAGTAAATTGCTGATTCAAGGGCTGGTGTGCTCAGAACTTTGAGTGATCAAGCCCCAGGCAGCCAACAGCAACATCTTCACTTCTATAGAAAGCTATTAGCAACTAGTTCTTATAAACAACTGGCCACTTTACAATATGATCTGTTCCTTTTTGCTCTGGCCTGCATGAATTGTTCTCTGTAATTTGATACATACCACTCTTTAATGTGCACATGGTTTGCCAAAAAAGTGAGCAGCTTTTAGTGGTTTCTGTTTCACTTATTTGTTGAGCTGGTCCTAGCAATGTACAGTATTAAAAAAAGAAGAAGCTTCAGATTCAAACTGTTTATAATGAAGATAATATCTACAAGAGTCTGCACAGTACACCACCCCCTTTTTTCCAAAATCCTCCATTATCTAAATGGAGGTCATGCCCTGTAATGAGCAGCATTTACATGCAAAACTCTTACATTTAACTGAATAAATTCCATATCTCCCATCTCAGTCAGATAAACAAGGTTTCTGTATACACAGGGCATAACAGACAGGACAACACCCATCAAAACATGTTACTTTGTCCTAAAACTGGATGGGAGCAAACTAGCAAATACTTACAATTCTTTCAATTGTAGGGGAGGCAGGAATGTTGGTGCCATATCCTTTTTTGAAGAATTCTGCCATCTACCTTCTCAGGCAGGGGAGACTCAGCCCTAATGGAACCACCCTGAAATAGCTGCATCTCTGTGGTATGTGCATGTTTCCCCCATTGAATAGCTGTGTGACTGAAATGTATTTTTATGAAGAGTTGCTTTTTAGGCCTGGGAGGGACCCTTTATTTGTTTTCATTGAAGTTTTACCTGGCTTTCCCTCCCTACTGGCTAATCCTCCACAATTTTTTGAACACCAGACTCACGGCCTTCCATCCATCTACTCTCTCTCTCATTTATATTGAGAAGATGCACTGTGTCTCCCTTCCCACCCCCACTGATAGTATAAGACAGCATTACAAACAGGGACTATGTGGCTGATGGACAATGATTGGTGACTGTGTTCTCTGGGTCCAAAGTTACTTTGATCCAGGAAAATGTTCTAGTTATTAGCTTGACCTCTGGCCCAATATCGCTCTTTTCTGTGAAGCTGTTAAATTAATATTGTTGGATAAATGCAAAAACTCCATTATATCATACAACAGATATATTGTTCTCTCCCTCCAAACCCTGATTGGTAAGACAGATAGTTGGAAGAGTAATGATAGTTTTTCTGGCAAAATTTATTGGAATCCTTTGTAAATATGTAGGGTTAAAAACCAGCCATGGAAAGGTTCGTTTTCAAAGGGCTACAAGTTCAAAAGTTGAACAAATCCATCCTGACTGAAGTTACAAGCCTCATAATTAATGAATCGAGCCCAATCACTTTCTTCAGACATGTTTTCTTTAAACGGACAACAGCTAGAAATTCAGGAACTACTGTAAGTGACTAGGAAGCAGAAGAACAATAGCCCTTTCCTGCAAGTGTTGGTAAAGGGAATGACTAAACATTCAAACACCCAATAGTTAGAGAGCAAGTGAAGTTAAGCTACAAGTGGCATGACATGAAGGTAAGACAGTCAAATTATATATTTTTATTAATTTGTACTTTCATATTTCAGAAAGGCAAAACCCAATCCAGCTGTACTCCAAGCAATGCTGAGTAACTGGGGATGGAGTGCAGACTGGGTGTGGTGGTGAGTCTATCCCCCAAACCAGGGCCTACTGCACAGTTACTTCACAGCTATATTTCAGCTTAAAGCCTGGAATAGCACTCACAGCCCTTCTGCGTGAGCTGGTGGGGCCACTGGATCATGTTAATACAGATGCCATGGACGCTTACGTGGCCTGCCTTGGCCCACTCCCAATGTGACCTTCCACACCAGCCTACAAGGGACTGGCAAAGAGACACTTTCCATAGTGCACAGGAAGTACACAGGCACTTCCATCCCACCATTCCACTTGCATTCCTCCTCACAGGCTTACGTGGTGTGAAGGGCCTTGTGCTGGCTCCTTGAACTACAGGTGAAGCTAGCTCTGAATGCAGAAGCATCACTCGCATTCCCTCAGTTACAATAAATGAGAGATTCCAGTGGGGCATGCCTGGAGAATATCAACTTGTTAAGTGACTAATAAGCCTATACAAAATCTTGAAGGTTTCTTTCTCACCAGGCAGGAACAGATATGGACTGTTGCCGTTGGATGAATGCAGCACCATTCTGTCTCTTCTGAGAAAAGAAAGACTCAAGGACCTGAGAGCATTTTGTAATTGTGGGGAAAGGTCTCAGGAAGTTAGGACTCAGCAATAAAAGGAAATCAGGATCTCAGTGTTTTGGTACAGGTGGTATTTTTCAAAAACGACATGATATAAGTTTGGGGAAATCCATGCTTATAAGTTGTTGTTTTGGTTTTAAATAGAACATTTCCCAGGCCAGTGAGGCTAATTTAATAATTTAATTTGATTAAGTGAATTTAGTTTAAGTCACATGAGAACCAAATACGTGCTATTTCAGGGGCACAAAAGTTGCAGTATTCTACATACGAAGATTCAAGTCTCTGTGGTTGTGGGATTTGTTCTGTGAATATTTAATCAGTCCAGGTCTCTTCTCTTTACTGCCTCTCTTCTTACTTCACTCCCTGACAGTTTTGAAAAAGATGAAATTCAATGTTCTTTTTCTGGGCCCAGTGTTACTTAAAACCAGAGCAGGATGAATAATTTATAACAAGGGATTTTTAAAAAATGCATTAGGCTTTTTAGTCTGTTTATAAATTGTTGGCACACAGATACTGATTTTTTAAAAAAATATTAGCCTAATAATTTCTGCAAACAATTCTTTGTCTGAAGGTGATTTTCAAGTAGTTTGCTGTATTTAATATTAGAGATTGGACCTATAGACATATAAAATGTTTCTGTTCCTTGACTGGATGAATGTAACTCTTAGAATCCTGGTTCTTCTGTGAATTCTTGTGCTTATAATATCAGCATTCACTTTCTGCAATTATTCCTCAATACAATTCCTTGATCCAGCAACGTGATTAGCATTCTGACCCTGATGCAAAAAAGCACTTGAGACATCCTGTGTTCCTTTCCAGCCACACATTTCTATGATTCTATGTACTTAACTTTAAGCACATAAGTAATACTCCTATTGAAGTCAGTCCAAAGGTAATTTGAGTTAATGTAGAACAAGTCAGTAAAATCTAGGGTGACCAGATGTCCCGATTTTATAGGGACAGTCCCGATTTTGGGGTCTTTTTCTTATATAGGATCCTATTTCCCCCCACCCCCTGTCCCGATTTTTCACACTTGCTGTCTGGTCACTCTAGTAAAATCACTTGAGCAGTTTTCGAGTAATATGATCGTGGAAAAAAAAAGTGTGTCCCTTTTTTGTCCTTGAATAATGTATAAATGGGTTCATTTTTTAAACTTGACAGTTGCCGTAGATCTAACTCTCAAGGAGGGCAAATAGAAAGTAGCTTTATGTTTATAGAAAGTAGCTTCACAAACATTGGCATTTTAAGTGACTGAAAATGACATATTGGCCATATAGTGTTAACATTTTTTCTTACTGTCTTGAATGCACGTTAATGACAAAATTCTATTCTCTGAGGGAGAACTCAGTACTTCTGAGGAATTTGCTGTGTTAAAATAAGTGGGATTTTTTTTTCCTTTACCTCCTCTTCCTCCTCCCCCTCTCCCGCCCCCACCCCCCCGCCCCGACTGTCTGAATAGGGGAACAGCAGCAGCAAGCCTATCACAGGACAGTAGTCATTAGACAGTGAAACAACATAGGAAGTATCTGCAAATGTTTTGACAAGCATTTTAACTAAGGGCTAAGGCCTGACCACTAATTGGGGTGGCACATATGGTCATAGTATCATAGAATCATAGAATGTCAGGGTTGGAAGGGACCTCAAGAGGTCATCTAGTCCAACCCCCTGCTCAAAGCAGGACCAATTCCCAACTAAATCATCCCAGCCAGGGCTTTGTCAAGCCAGGCCTTAAAAACCTCCAAGGAACTTCTGGACTGTTCTGTTTTTAAAGTCTGAAAAACCAATAAAGATAAAAATACTAAGTCTCCTCTCAGATACTGTACTGCAGTATTCACCACACATGTAGAGTGAGCAGAACACCAAAGTCAAGAGCTCCTTACCCATTTCTTTTAGGTAGCATTCCACCCCTACGGGCTGATTCTGTCCTCTGGTTACATTGATTTTACACCTAATTTACAACCATGTATGTGAGATCAAAATCCATCCTCAAGTCTCCACTCAGTCACTCCCCATTGCTAATGCAGCATCTGCTTATGATAGGTTTATAAGCTAAACAAACATTATGAAAATATCCAAGCCATTAATGTGAAAAAGACCATTTTAATGATTGTCTCCAATCTGAAGCTCTTCCCACCCTCTCCAAATTCTCTACAATAATCATTTCCGCCTTATTCTGTTTTCCAGCCAACATTGCCCTTGTCCCTCATGGTTTCACTGTCTTTTTTCCTGTATTGTTTGCCTTGTAACTAGAACTAGACTGTAAGCTTCTTGAGTTACAATAGAACCTTGCCTCCATTTGTCTGCAAAATGTGCCCTCCCTCTCCCACTCCCCTTGGCATGTAAATAATAGTGGTTCTACTCCTGATCCCAGTGAAATTAGTGGCAAAACTCCAGTTGCCTTCATTTGGACCAGGCTTTGGCTCAACAAGAGCTGATGCGGATCTGAGAGTAAAATTTGCTCCGAGTATGGATCTTCATGCGTTCCAATACAGCTCCTCCTGCTGCAGCCCCATACATGGCATGGTTGTGACAGTTCAGCATGTACTTAGAATTTAAACCAGTGGGGTGAGGGGGATGAAGCAGAACAATCCTGATGTCTCCAGGATCCTCCCAACTTGCTCCCTCCCTCTTGCTGCTGTTGCTCCATTGCCTCGCACCCTACCCCAGTCTCAGAGCAGATCTCATCCTGCCGTCCTTCTGCTTTGCTTGCACCATCAGCATATCGTGATTTTAGTAAGGTTTTTGACACAGTCCCACATGACATTCCTATAATCTAAACTAGATGAAATCCCATAAACGAGATGAAATTATGGTAGGTGGGTGCATAACTGGTTGAAAAACCACACCCAAAGGGTAGTTATCAATAGTTCACTGTCAAATTGGGAGAACATATCTAGTGGGGTCCCACAGAGGTCTGTCCTGGGCCCAGTACTATTCAACATTTTCATTAATGACTTGGATAATAGAGTGGAGACTGTGCTTATAAAATATGCAGATGGCACCACATGGGGTGGGGTTGCTATTACTTTGAAGGCTAGGATTAGAATTCAAAATGAGCTTGACGAACTGGAGAATTGGTCTGAATTCAACAAGATGAAATTCAGTAAAGACAAGTGCAAAGCACTTCACCTGGGATGGAAAAATCAAATGCACAAATTCAAAATGGGGAATAACTGGCTAGGTGGTAGTAGTGCTGAAAAGGATCTGTGGGTTATAGAGGATCACAAATTGAACACGAATCAACAATGTGATGCAGTTGTGAAAAAGACTAATATTCTGTGGTGTTTTAACAGTAGTGTTGGATGTAAGACACAGGAAGTAATTGTTTTACTCTACTTGTCACTGGTGAGTCCTCAGCTGGAGTACTGTGTCCAGTGTTGTGTATCTTTTAAGAAAGATGTGGACAAACTGAGAGAGTCTGGAGGAGAGCAACAAAAATAATAAAAGTGTTAAAAAACCAGACCTATGAGGAAAGGTTAAAAAAAACTGAGCATGCTGACCTTTGAGAAAAGAAGACTGAGGAGGACCTGATAACAGTCTTCAAATACATTCAGGGCTATTATAAAGAGGATCACGATGAGTTGTTCTCCATGTCCACTGGAGGTAGGACAAGAAGTAATGGGCTTAATCTGCAGCAAGGGAGATTTAGGTTAGATATTAGGAAAAACTTCCTAATTATGTGGGTGAAGTTCTGGAACAGGTTACCAAGGGAGGTTGTGAGATCACCATCATTGGAGATTTTTAAGTACAGGATGGACCAACACCTGTCAAGGATGGTCTAGGTTTACTTGGTCCTTCCTCAGCACATGGGTCTGGACCAGATGACCTCTCGAGGTCCCTTCCAGCCCTACCGTTCCATGACTATCATCTGCTCCAGGGTAGGAGGAGTGGCATTTCAAGAGGCTGTGGTGGAGCAGGCTCAGCAGCCTCTTGAAGATGTGCTGTCCATGGAGCCAGTGGCTAAAGAAGATTGAAACAGGAGGAGGAAGAATGGAGTGCACCATTGCTACCCCAAATGAGGGGGACCTGCAGTCTTCCTCATCTTTCCTTACTTTAACCCCTGCCTGGAGTTGACAGGCAACGGTAGAAGGGAGAAGAGAAGCTCCTCCATCATCAACAGCCCCCAGCCCATCAGTCAAGCCCCCGCCACACTAGAACCATCCCCCTCACTTCATCAGCCAGTCTCTATTCCACCAGCAACATCCCTTCCACTTCAAAAGCCAGTCCCCCAATTCCAATTCCCCCAACCTCCCCACATCCCAGGATTTCTTGCCATGCACAAAACCCAACCTGTGGAACAATTTTGTGATTGTTATTTTGGGTTGCAGCCAAAAAAGGTTGAGAACTTTGAGAACTTAGATGCAACAAACAAACAACCACAATCCATAAAAATAAATCATGCAAAAGTTTTAAAATATAAGCAGCAAATATTTTAAAATCCTGCAATAACACAGTGGAGACACAGCCTCTATTTATTATAAAGATCTTCAGAGTGCTGCTCCAACAGCATTTTCTTCCCTTAATACAGCATCATACCACACAGGAGCTATTTTTTCACATGAAATCAAATGCAACCTTATTCACCTGCATTTGAAAAAGAAAATGGTGAAAGCATAAAATTGTTCTAAAGAGGGCTGTGGTTTTCTGTTAGGGATCATAATATAATGAATAGAATCTAAGTTTCAAGATGCTTAAAGGTTATCAAAGTTCAAATGCCTAATATTTCTAGAACCTCATTTACAGGCTTTGCATCTAGTTTTCTAAAATGAACAAACCATACATAGGATTCAAACACTTCTCTGAACTTCCATATACCTATGCCAAAGGAGTGTTGTCTAGTGGTTAAAACAGGGAACAGAGAGTAACCCCTCAGTTCTGGTCCCAGCACTTCAAATGACTTGATGTAAGTCATATGGTCAACTCCTCTGTGACTCATTTTACCCACCTGTACATTTACTGTTTCTATTATGGTATAATTAGCTATGATAATACATTCCTACACAACCGCCTGGGGTGTTATGAAACATTGATAATTGATGTCTGTAAAGTGCTGTGAGATCAATAAAAGGCGCTATAACTTTATAATTGCTAAATATTTTATTATAACTCTGCCACCTGATCACTGTGCTATTCCAATTCTCACCTCCTATCTAGAAACCTCTCCCTTCCTCATTGAGGGCCAGATCCTCAGCTGATAGAAATCAATGTTGCTTCATTGACTTCGCAGGAGCTACACTGATTTAAACTAGCTCATGACAGTACCACAGTCACTTCTCTTTCAATATTATCTTACAGCCTCCTTTTTCTATTGTTGTTATAATTGATTCTCTCTGGAAGGCGTTTTGTGATGTGTATATAACATGCTGTTAAATAATACATTTTATTACATTGCATCTGCTTTGAGACATGGATTTTATTTGATTACTCAGGTTCTGCTGCTTGCTACTGAAGTGGGTGGGGGGAGAGCTTGAACAGAAGAGTTGGGTCTCAAAGAGGCAGTAATGTAAAGACAGGACTGTTCATAGTTTATCAATGGTAATTTTATCTTATCTGTGCACATTGCTCCTTCCAAATAAAGAGTGGTCTTACCATTATTATAAGCATCTGGAGATGTGGGAAAGTATTCCCCAAGGTAAGAAGAAATGATAGAACTAATGCAAAGTGCTGGGGAGGGATATGTGAAGGTTAGAGGTACATTAATCACTACTCAATATATATTCCTTCTTTAAGTACAAAGCTCAACTCCCCACAAAATGATACCATAGACTAGTCAAGTCAATTCACTTCAGTTCAAAGAGACTTTATTGGCACGACAAACAACAAAAGTGTTGCTAAAGTCACAATTTCTTGGTCACACTAGGCTTGATCCTGCAACGTGGTAGGTGTTCTGGCCCTGATTGCTCAAAGCAGTTAGGCATATACTCAGCTCTAACCACGTGCACAATCCCACCCTGGATGGAAATCGATGAAGCTCCACACATGCTTAAGATTAAGCATATGCTTAAGTGCTTTGCAGGCTCAAGGCCAGAGTGCTCAGCACCTTGCAAGATCAAGTCTAAATAGGCTATTGGGCCCCAATCCTCAATGATATTTAGGTGCCTAACTCCCATTGATTTCAAACCAATGGGAGTTTGGCACCTAAATATCTTTGTGGATTGGGGCCTTGAGCAGGTCCTCAAGGAATCAATTCTGAAGCACTTAGATTAGAGGAAAGTGATCAGGTACAGTCAGCATGGATTCACCAAGGGCAAGTCATGCCTGACTAACCTAATTGCATTCTATGATGAGATAACTGGCTCTGTGGATGAGGGGAAAGCAGCAGACGTGTTATTCCTTGACTTTAGCAAAGCTTTTGATATGGTCTCCTACAGTATTCTTGCCGGCAAGTTAAAGAAGTATGGGCTGGATGAATGGACTATAAGGTGGATAGAAAGCTGGCTAGATTGTCGGGCTCAACGGGTAGTGATCAATGGCTCCATGTCTAGTTGGCAGCCAGTATCAAGTGGAGTGCCCCAAGGGTTGGTCCTGGGGCCAGTTTTGTTCAATATCTTCATTAATGATCTATAAAAGCAGCAAAGAGTCCTGTGGCACCTTATAGACTAACAGACGTATTGGAGCATGTACATGCATCCGAAGAAGTGGGCATTCACCCACGAAAGCTCATGCTCCAATACGTCTGTTAGTCTATAAGGTGCCACAGGACTCTTTGCTGCTTCTACAGATCCAGACTAACACGGCTACCCCTTTGATTAATGATCTAGAGGATGGCGTGGATTGCACCCTCAGCAAGTTTGCAGATGACACTAAATTGGGAGGAGTGGTAGATAGGGATAGGATACAGAGGGACATAGACAAATTAGAGGATTGGGCCAAAAGAAATCTGATGAGGTTCAACAAGGACAAGTGCAGAGTCCTGCACTTAGGAAGGAAGAATCCCATGCACTTCTACAGACTGGGGACTGAATGGCTAGGAAGCAGTTCTGCAGAAAAGGACCTAGGGGTTACAGTGGACGAGAAGCTGGATATGAGTCAACAGTGTGCCCTTGTTGCCAAGAAGGCTAATGGCATTTTGGGCTGTATAAGTAGGGGCATTGCCAGCAGATCGAGGGAAGTGATCATTCCCCTCTATTTGCCATTGGTGAGGCCTCAAACTGGAGTACTGTGTCCAGTTTTGGGCCCCACACTACAAGAAGGATGTGGAAAAATTGGAGAGAGTCCAGCGGAGGGCAACAAAAATGATTAGGGGGCTGGAGCACATGACTTATGAGGAGAGGCTGAGGGAACTGGGATTGTTTAGTCTGCAGAAGAGAAGAATGAGGGGGGATTTGATAGGGGGTTCCAAAGAGGATGGATCTAGACTGTTCTCAGTGGTAGCAGATGACAAAACAAGAAGTAGTGGTCTCAAGTTGCAGTGGGGGAGGTTTAGGTTGGATATTAGGAAAAACTTTTTCACTAGGAGGGTGGTGAAGCACTGGAATGGGTTACTTAGGGAGGTGGTGGAATCTCCTTCCTTAGAGGTTTTTAAGGTCAGTCTTGACAAAGCCCTGGCTGGGATGATTTAGTTGGGGATTGGTCCTGCTTTGAGCAGAGGACCTCCTGAGGTCCCTTCCAACCCTGAGATTCTATGATTCTATGATTAGTTCTTCACTGGAACACAGCATGAATACAGACCATGCATAGTAATAGGGACTACAGTTACTATCAAAACCTTATTCCCTAATTTTGAGGGTAAATTGGTTATTGGCTACACATGAAAAATCAAAGGTATTTGACAGTGGAGACTTCTGGATCTGCTCCACCCCTCATAATTGCACTGAGATAGCTAATTTTTATTGTGTATATTTAGGGCTCTTGTGTGGTTGAAGTGCTCATATATTGGTATCCCTGCTATTTTCACCAATGTGCCTGTGTAGCTTGTATTTAATCTGAACTCACTGTTCAGATGACTGTGGTAAAAGTACACCACACAGCACAGGATAACAGCCTTAAAATCAGCCCTGCAGCTGTGGTATTTCTTTGACAAAGGTCTCAGTCAGCTCTTATAAAGTTGCTGATGTCACCTCATTTTTCATCTCACAGGACAGGAGCCCCATGCAGTTTCTTTCCCATACTGCTCTTGCTTTGCCTGGATAGCTTCCCAATTGTCTATTAAAAATGGTATGGTTTGAATAGGATCTGATATCACCCCTTAAGTCCTAAATTTATCAGAATTCCTGATTGGGATACAGGACTAGGTGTTCACAATTAAATCAAAATCTGACAGGTGTTCCTTTAACTTGATAACAGTGAATACAAACATTTTTTTAAATGCCACTTAAATTTATTTTGAAATTCAAAAGGAAAAAAATGTCTGAAGTTAATACTGGTGTAAGCTTCTGGTTAGACAGTCCTGGAGACAGACTTTATCCACCAAAAAGGTACACATCGGTAGGAACAATACAACTCAGTCCTTGGTAACTGCTAAATCTGATGAGACAGCTGCTAATTAGTGCCAGTTTTGGTGGTGGTCTTTGCACTGTGGACATTTGTTCACCATGTGCTGAACTGAGATCACCAGATTCATTTCATATAGGCAACAGCCTTAGAAACAAGATGCCACTGGGCCTGAACCCAAGTTCATTACAGTTAATGAAAACACTCCTATTGACTTCAATTGTTTTTCCATCAGGTCCATTATCCTCAGTATAATTAAATATGAAAGCATCCTTCGTAAAAAAATTAAATGTGGTTGTAAACATATCGGACAAAATTTTCCAAGGAGCACCGACCTGACCTTAGTTTGGTCACAAACAAGTTTCATATGCAATCTTGTGTGCCCAGTATTCATCACTTGTGTGTACAAATCATGTAATCAATACAAGTCAAACTCTAATCTTAAACCAGTGTAGCTCCATTGATTTCAGTGGAGTTACCCAGGCATAAAATTGGAGAAAAAGCAGCAGTGAATCAGGCCCATGAGTCTGAAAGCTTGTCCCACAGCAAATAACTGTCACAGTCCACCAGCTACTATGGGAACTAAAGTATAGTTAGCTGTTAAAATAAGTAATATCTTGGAGGGGTTCAGTTCATTTTCCAGTGCAGAGAATGTAGTGATCTTTGTTAAATAGTGGGAAGCTAACAGAGTAAGGGTGTGTTTACACAGGGGAGAGGGGGTGTGAATCAGAAGCTTTATGATGTGCGTCAGTAACTTGCAGTAGGCAACTTGCATCAATAACATGCATGAGGAACACCTATTTCATTTTCAGGTTGCATTGTGTGAACAAACAAGCAGTGGTTTGCTATGAACGGAGGGCATAGCATTCTCGGGAACAATCCAGGCTCCTCTGCTTCACTGCTGAGCACTGTGCATCCTGGCATTGTTTTCGCTATGAAATGTGGGAAGCTAGATGGGTTAAATTTTAAAAAAAATAATGCCATGTTTTTGCTGTCTCTGCCCCTTACTTCCTTTCTGGGTGGGTTCACACAGTTTTTGAATTGCTGTCTGCCAGCATGGACCCAACAATGCTCTGCTCTACGATGGTGACAAGCACAAACACGGAGAGGCTGCTAATGGCTATCTTACAGCATTCAAAGCTGGATGAATTCGGCATTGGACTTCTCCCATTGTACCACTGAGCCGATGATGTGGGAGCAGGAGAATATTCTGTGGCAGCAGCAGGACACTCCCAAGCGGTGGCAGCAGGAGGAGGAGGAAGAACAGGACAGTGCTGAGCGGTTGGAACCAGAGGACCTGTTCCTGAATCAAGGCTGGGAAGGGCTACCTTTTCTGAGATCTGTGCAGAACTGACCCCAGAACTGCAGCGACAGCGTACCAACATGGGGTGAACCATCGTGGTAAAGTGGTCATCATTGCCTCCTGGAAGCTAGCCACCCCAGAATGTTATCAGTCTGTAGCCAACCAATTTGGTGTGGGGAGATCAACTGTTCGGCCATTCTTATGCAGGTCTGCTATGCCATTGATAAGGTGCCGTCTAACCTGGTCATAAAACTGGGTAATGTTCAGGAGATTATTGATGGCGTTGCATTCCTTCGGTTCCCAAACTATATGGGAACAACTGATGGAACCCATTTGTCTATCTTTTTTTTTTTTTGCAACAGTGCAAAAAAAGACCTGAAAGTGCAACAATAAGAACATTGCAAATAGAACAATTTTTGTTCAGGTCGAGCCTTAAAGTTACAGGCATGTTTACGATTTCTTTCTGGCTCTTCTTGTCTGCATGGGTTCTGGGGGGAGTGCCCTGGCTCAAAATTGTCACAGGTGTTTGTGACATTCTATACCTTGGGGGAGCGTGCTGTAAACCCCTCCCCCCCCCCCATAGTCTCATTTCATATCTTACATATAAAGCATGCCTTGTAAGGTATCAGGGGAAAGGTTACGATCTGCTGAAAGTCATTTCTCTATCCATATATGTATATCATTAATGCATATGAAGTTATGAGAATTGTGTAGTATGGGTGTCCTAAAACATGCTGTAAGTTGGGGGAATCAGCCAGATATTAGCTCCCCAGAGGCAAAAGCAAGGAAAGTAACCAACGCCCAAGTGGGGTGTCAAACAACCCATCAACTGCCATTGTCCAGCAAGGGAGCTACAATGCAATGATTCACCTGCATGAGGCCACACCAGGGGAATTGCTCAACCTTGCCTGTAGAGACTCGGTAATGCTCACCTGACTCTGAAGGTGGGGGGCAAAGCCAAGTGGGAGGAAAGGACACGGTAAAAGGAAGAGACATTTGCCATGCTCTTCCTCTCTCTTCCACGTACATCTACAGACACCAGCCAGCCTGTGGAGAGCAAACAGCCAGCCTGTGGTGAGAAGCATCTAGGTTTGTTAGGGCATTGAAAGTGTTAAGATCTGCTTAGAATGCGTTTTGCTTTTATTTCATTTGACCAAATCTGACTTGTTATACTTTGACTTATAATCACTAAAAATCAATCTTTATAGTTAATAAATCTGTTTGTTTATTCTACCTGAAGCAGTGTGTTTGGTTTGAAGTGTCTCAAAGTCTCCCCTTGAGATAACATACATATCAATTTCTTTGTTAAATTGACGAACTCATCTAAGCTTGCAGGGGGCATAACTGGACACTGCAAGACAGAGGTTCCTAGCATTGTGTCTGGGACCGAAGATATTGGCTAGTGTCATTCAGTTACAAGTAACTGGGAGCAGCTTATATGCCAGAGGTTGTGCGTGAACAGCCCAGGAGTGGGGGTTCTCACAGCAGAGCAGGGTAAGGCTGGCTCCCAGAGTCACAGTGACCTAGCAGATCACCAGTCCAGATAACACCAGAAGGGAATGTCACAGTGTTGCAGGGCTCAAAAGTGTTGGGCTCCTAGGTGTCAGTGTTCTCGGTGCCCAGAGGTTGGTTCTGAGAGGGGAATGGCTTCAGGAAGCAGTGCTGTGAGGATACAGTAAGGAGGAATTGCTGATGGTGCCAGTACCCAATATTGTCCAGAGGCTGAAGGACATAGCTGGGTGTCAGATTAAGGGACTGCTGGCCAAACAGGAACAAGTTTTGGAGTAGAGCGTTCTGGCTTAGGATAGCATCTATGACTTGCCCCTGCATCTCCCTGTCTTTTTCCATGCCATCCTTCGCCTGAGCCATGCTGTCCCTAGCCACCGTGACACTTTCCTTGGCCATTGCCACAATCCCCTAGGACAATTGCATGTCTTTCTCCCTCATGTGCAGCCTCCATCTCTCAACCAGTTTGGTTTTCCTCTGGGACTTTGCCCTGAGTTCTCCAAACATCTCATCCTCAGTCTTCCTTTTTTGCTCCCTCAGGTTGGTTAGCAGTAGTAGAAGGCCTGTCCTTAATGGTCTGGCTGTGTGGGTGCTGTGGCAGTGGGAGTATGGAAAAAAACAACAGTCACTCGTTATTCATATTCCAGACAGACTACGATAGCATTTTTTTTTCATATGTCTGTGTGACTTTACCTCCCTGAGACACTTCCCGTTGTTTGGGGAATCTCAGAGATGGTAAGTGGCCTGTGTGTGAGAAGGTGCGTTTTGGGATCTCTGTCTGCTGTACAGGGCCGGCTCCAGCTTTTTTGCCACCCCAAGCGGTGAAGTGAAAAAAAAAAAAGAAAAAGATAAAGCCGCGATTGGCGGCACTTCGGCGGCAGCTGTACCACACCACTTTGTTCTTCAGCGGCACTTCAGCGGCGGGTGTCCTTCCCTCTGAGAGGGACTGAGGGACCTGCCACCGAATTGCCGCCAAAGACCCAGACGTGCCGCCCCTTTCCATTGGCTCCCCCAAGCACCTGCTTCCTTCGCTGGTGCCTGGAGCCGGTCCTGCCGCTGTATGTGCTGTTGTGCTGTTTGAGGGAATTGCGGGGGGGAGGATGGAATTATGTTCCTATTTTGTTTTTCCAGTTTTGTTTTTGCACTGGAGGTGCTTGTGCTTCTATGGTATTGGAGGGGTTAAGGTGGGTTACATAGGAGCATCGGATAGTAATCCTTTCTGCATCTCATTTCCCTGTCCTGACTCTCGATGACATCGTACCGAGATGGGTGACTAGGAGGCAGAGAATGGTCTTATTGAAAAAGGCAAGGGCACACCAGCAAAATATGCTGTTAAGTTATTCACAGAAGTACTGCAGGAGTGGAAGGGGTTTGCAAGCTATACTGGGGGCTGAGGGGTGGGCATGCAGCTATTTCATAAAATGTGTGAAACCAAATGAAGCAATCTCTCAGTCTTAAGCTGTGCTGTATCTCCCCTGCAGACGCGGAGAAAGTGCAGAGAAAAATAGATAGGGTCTTTCAATGATTGTTGAATACAATGCGTGTTGCAAAGCATTTGTACCTCAGCAGAGAACAGTATTGTTTGTGCCTTTACCAGGCATGCAATGTCAATTTATACTTCATGTAAACTAATGCCACTAACCAAACTTCTTTTCCTGTAAACACTGTCTCAATAAACTGTTGAATGTTTCATGAATAAATGCTTTCGTTATTTGAATCTGCTGCAGGAGTGGGAGGGCATTTTGAGATGTCAAAAAAGTGGAGTGGGAAAGATTTGCCAGTCAGGAGAGGGAAAAGGAGGGGAAAGGAAAAAGGAAAATAGGCAAATGGAGAAGTGCCCTCCATGACGCAGTCCATTAAATGACCAATAGTCATGCCTTTAGCATGTTGCAGAGGCAATTGCAGGGCAGAGCAGCCACCATTTTGGAAACATGTACAAGGGGGCCAAATGGACAGTGTGGACCGACAGAGGGAGGGAGGCAGGGGCTGGATACTTGGAAGGGCTTCTGGTTCACATCTACCCACAATGGCTACAGCCACGGAGCACCCCTGAATCGAAGCCAGAACTGCAGTATAGTATAGTAGTAATAAATCATAAACGGTAAGGATAGGTACTTACACCCAAAGTTCCCTCCAGGGAATCTACCTCTTAGGTCCCAGGCTGCGTTTCTAGCTGAGAATCAGGCTTGGCTGATGCAGGACAGGAATTGGGGTTCATTGCAGCCAGGGGTGGCTCTATGTCTTTTGCCGCCCAAGCACGGCAGTCAGGCAGCCTTCGGCGGCACGCCTGCAGGCGATCTGCTGGTCACGGGGATTTGGTGGCGTGCCTGCGGGAGGTCCGCCGGTCCCGCGCCTTTGGCGTACCTGCCGCCGAATTGCCACTGAAGCCGTGGGACCGGCGGACCTCCCGCAGGCATGCCACCGAAGGCAGCCTGACTGCCTCCCTCACAGGGACCGGCAGGCCGCCCCCCAGGGCTTGCTGCCCCAGGCACGCGCTTGGTGCGCTGGTGCCTGGAACCGTCCCTGATTGCAGCTTGGCAGGACTAGGGCTGGCTTTCCAGATGGCTGTTGTCAGGGCCCCAATTCCCAAAAAGATCCTGGCTGTCAGGGGACAGCTCCACATGATGTCTGGAATGGGTTGCACTACAATTGTGTAGAATCCTGTCCCCAGTTCATCAAAAAATGGACAGTTCAGATGTCCCTCACTGAATTGTCTCTTTTTGTCCCTCATTTCAATGTACTTTCCCCTGAGCTGCTTGCTCTTTATCTGCCATCTAGGTCATAGTCCTTTTGGACATCTGCTTTGCACTGTCCAGAAAAAACTCATTTCAGTGGGTTGCCGATGCTTCGCCCCAAATGGCGATGAGACCCAGGGTCTCAGCACAGCTCCAAGAGGTGCGCAAGACATGTTATGGGGCTTCAGGAGTGCCATGGGATTGTATTGCAAGAATGCTGATACACTTGGATCCAGGGCCAAATGGGCAAAATCTGGCTCCACACCAGCTTTTAAAGTGGGGAAATGTTGTCCTGGGAATGTGACACAGGAGCAGGGAGGGCACACAAGTGAATGGATAGGTCAGTAATGGTTGATCTGCAAAGCACTGTGGGATAGCCATTGGAAACATGCAAAAAGTGGTGTGCAGCAATTGAATCCACATGGACAATAGACCTAATTAATTCAATCTGAAGCAAACCTAGTCCACTTTGCAAAAGGATTCTAGAGTTTGCGATAAACATGGAGGTAGTGCACAGTAATGAACTGTGTCATGTGTACATAAGCATTTTCAAACTGGATAAACTCAATTTGATTCAGTTTAAAACTCACGTGTAGACGAATCTTAAGTTGCTGGGTGGACAGCACAATCTTCTCTATTCAGTTTGTCCTTTCTGGACCAATATATAGAGTCTTTTGCCCTTGCTAGGAATGACTGATGTTTTAAGCAATGATTGGCTGGATTTGACCTGGTATTAGCACTGTGTCGTGCAGTGGAAGGAGGCGCTTCTTATCCACTCCTGTATGTGGAGATGGTTCTCCCCTATGATCTAGAAAAGAGTTATGAAAAGAATTCCATAAGAGGAAGATGGGTTAATTGTTGAAGGGAAAAATAACAATCAATACAGACAATAACTTAGTTTGTTAGATGCTGGGCTAATGTTTATAGGCCAGCATCTAAAAAACTAAGTTGTTTCCTACCCTTTTGTGTGCTTTATCACAAATCTCCAGTTAAATGATTGTTGATGCAGTTAGAATTATAATATAATAAATTAATATATAGAATTACAATTAAATATTAAATTATAATAGAATTACATAATTAAAATGAAAGTCAAAATGATTCACAACAAAGCTACCACATCTTCTATTATTTTAACTATGCACATTACTTTTAAAACCAAGACCCTAGGTCTCTGGAGATGCGGGGGCAGGGAGGAGATTTCCCTGAGGTAAAGGTCTATGAAGTAACTTGTGCTAAGAAAGCAATTATATGTTTATACAGAATTGAAGAATAGATGTATTTTGTTTTACATCAATTCATTTTCCGTAGAGCCCAATTGATTACTTGTGCCCTATATCAATAAAGTGAGCTTGACAATTGCATTTGCCGTAGACTAGGGGCCCAATCCTGCAAGGTCCTGAGCACTCTGGTCCCATGCCAGCAAAGCATTTTATTTCAAGCACATACACGCTCCCAAAGAACATGCTTCGGTGCTTTGCTAAATCAGAGCTAGAGTGCTCAGCACCTTGCGGAATTGAGTCCTAAGAAAATATCATGTACCTTTGCTAGCAGCCATTGAACTCAATGGCAAAATTGCCATTGGCTTCAACAGTAGCAGGATGAGGCAACAAATATCAGTAGTTGGTAGATGACATTTAACAGATATACTGTGGACATGTACAGTCTGTGAAGAATCCAATATGTTGCATGTCTTACGTACTTTACCTGTCTGGTTCTGCAATAAAGCTGTGATGATTTTCACTTATTTTGTACATTAATAATTAACTGCCAGCTGGCCAATAGTGATAGGGAAAAATGGACTGAAAATAAAAAACATAAGAACCTTGCTCCTACAGATGCTTCTTACTTCATGTAGCACTTTGGTAACTTCAAAAAATTAACTACAGGTTTTTGTTTGTTTTCTATCTGGCTTGTTTAATCTTTAATCTTGGAAGCCAAGTCTGCTCTTGTTGAGCAAAATGTAGGTGGATAATGGGGAACATTTATAATGCATTTCAATGAGGTTGGGGTGCAAAGCAGCATCTTAGGGGACATGATAATATGTGTGGTTAAATGGATCTTCTGGTGCAAAGTAATCATCTTGTTCCCTGATATTTTACATCCTCATCATCTTAATCTTTCTTCCTCTCAGCACCTTTGTCAACCTCTGCTGAAATTCACATTCAATTCCATTGAATTATCTTCTGATTTTGAAGAAGAGTTCAGGAAACAAAGTAAAACAGAAATATCTCCAGATAAGCAGAAGGATGTAAGAATCCTTTGTTATGAGATTCCTTTTATGTGTGAAATATTTATTGGGCCTTGCCTGTTCACTATTTGAAGGGATATCTGAACTGGTGGGTCTAAGGAGAAATCAGAAGGGGAGAAAAGAGAATGTTTACAGTTAAAAAGGTGCTTAATCTCCAGGAGTGACAGGAAAAGATTAAGCAAGCTGCAGATAAACCATCTTATCATTAAAAAGTATACATGCTGAATGCAATGTAAAATAAATACACAGCTGTCCTTTAAATGCTTTATGCATCAAAGTCTGTTGATATGTTGTCTAGTAACAGCACAGTTAAGCTGTATGGCTGTGGTGTATCCTACAAGCTTGGGGATAACTTAAACTGTGGCTGAATTGCTGAGGTTGGTCTAAGGTTCTTGGCCATTGACTCAGCCATAAGTCTTTTGGTTGTTTTGGACTTGAAGCTTTCCTTTGTTAAAAGTTCCATACACCAGAAATGCAAGATATAAAGTATGATGTATGACAAGACATCTGAAATATGGAATTATTGTTTGGAATGTCACACAGAGACTTATGTGTGAGTTGGTTATTCTGTTGGAAGGCACGTTAATTGTTTGATAAGGTGTTCTGGTACTATATAATATTACTGAATCTAGCTTATGTTGGTTTCATTGCTAATTGAAATGAGTGGACCATGGTTGGTTGAGGAATATAGTAAGGCCTCGATCATGGAACCCTCTCTCATACAAGTAGTCCCAATGCTGATTACTATGAGCTGTTAATTTCAGCTCATAGTAATAGTGAGAATATTGTATTCCCTCCATTTGCACAAAAAGAAGAGAATGAAATAAAGCAATCAAAAAGAAATCTCCACTTGCTGCCAACTGTGGCTTTACTAAGGGAAATTGTGCTCAGATGGGTTGTGCAAGGTAAATAAGTAAGAAATCCTCATTAAGGGCCCAGTCCAGCTCCCATTGATTTCAATGGAAGTTTAGCCATTGACCTAATGGGAGCTGAATCAGGCCCTAACTCTTGATCATGACACCAGGGCCGGCACAACCCATTAGGCGACCTAGGCAGTCGCCTAAGGCGCTACGATTTGGGGGGCGGCGACCACAGCGGTATTTCGGCGGTGGGACCTTCCGCCGCCTCTGTGTGGGGGCGGCATTTCAGGGCGGGACCTTCCGCCGCCTAGGGTGGCAGAAAAGCTGACAGTGCTTCTGCATGACACTGGTCACCAGTTGAATCATTTGAAAAACAAAGCCACTTTTGACATATTTAGAGATCATTAGCTTTTCATTGGCATATGGCACATGAGAGGAGTTCAGTAGGAAAAAATATTTTCATGTGCACCCTGATGTATAAGAATTTTGTCAGAAAGATGATGGCACAAGAGATTTCTTTCTAACTGAATTATTCAGCAGCTGATTTAACTGCTTAACTTATTGTTTCGTTATGTACCTACCATATTATGTTCTCCCACATAAAAGAACCTTATTGCATCCCTAAAGAACAGATTGCTAATAAATCTAAACTGACTAGGTATTTCCAAACTTCAGAAAAGTTAAGTTTTTGCAAGGCCATTCCTGCAGGCCTGCCACTGAGATTAAAGCTCTTCCATGATATTCTATCTCGGACCTAAAGGGTGCATTTTCAAACTACTGTGTGACTGTCATTAAAATCGAAAGGAGTAAATTGACTAAAGCCAGATTAAGACTGTGTCAAAAGATTATCTCCTAAATTCCAAATAGGATTTTTGTGTGTCAGAAACTCATTTGACTTTATCAGTCAGGGGTTGGTGGAGGGTAAATATTGGCATATGGAGGGAGCATACTTGTGTTTTCATTTACGATGGCAGGAAGTTTCCCCCACTATAAATAGCCATTGCTGCTGCATGAAGGAGAAAACCAGCTTAAAATGGTATATTAAAATCCCCTGCTCCATCACAGGTGATAAAAATGACTGCTTCAGATGGATCTTTGATCAAGGCTATCATTACAAACAAAATCTAACCTGTTCAAACTCTGATTTGAAGATACCGGGTCACTCAGTTATATCATTGTAAACCTGGAGTAATTCCATTGCAGAAAATAGAGTTATTATATATTTATGCTGATGTAATCAAGATAGGAATCTAGTCCATCGACCTTAAAACCTCAACTGTTTAGTCCTGATCCCTCTCTTTATAAACACAATGGACTCATGCCTGCCACACACACACTTTCTGACAGCTATAAGTTAATGCTCCCCTTCACATAGGCTTTTATTTGAAGATTTATCTGTTGCCAGCTAAAGAGTGAGAATATTTTTACTAACCTGAGGTTAATGGCAGCCTCAATATGGATTATGGACACAGCAGCCAGTAGTCCATGATGTTGTTGAAGATCTATTTGATATTTCTTTATTAATGTCAGTGATCCAAAGTCATCATTGACATAACACGGGAGTAAATCTGAATTTGGGTCAGTGCCCTTAGTCTGCAACTGAAACCCCCCATCCCCACTTTATTGATGGGTCTTGTGGTATGGGCAGGGAGCATGGACAACAAAGATTATAGATAGGGCTTGATTCTTCTCTGAGTTACACCAATGTAAATCAGTCAGGGAAGGCAATGCAGAGTCTCCTGATTTACATCAGTGTAACGGAGAGTAGTATCAAGCTGACAGAGTAATTCTTCCAAAAGTGTTGCAATTCTTTACTGAGGTGAACTGGATTTTTAATAGGTTCTCACTTGTGATGGGTAAATCTCAAAAGGGTTGGCAGTTCTGAAGCATATCTGAACATATTAAAGACTCCTTAGTCGTGGAAATGTCTCCTAGGACTGGACTCTCTCAAGAGCGTTTCTGTGCTTTCTGCTCTGAACCAGGGTTGAAATAAGGTGTAGAGAGCTTTCATCATGAAGGCTAACAGTTCTAGTCCTACTCATTTCCTATTCTACAGCAGAAATCCAATAGGAATCAGTGGGAATAGTGCTTGGGTAAAGATTGCAGTATCAGGTCAGAAATTCCCAGTTCTGGTCTTGCCCAAAAGTAAGAGCCATAGTAAGTGGAGAAATATGGAATTATTTTTTAAAACGATCAACTTTTTTAAGCTTAAACATTTGGATTCATGTTTAGGTTTGATGCTTATGATATACAAATCAGTTGGTCCATGGCTAGTTATAACCATGCAAATCTGTACTCCAATTTGTACTATGTTGAGAAAGAGAGGTTGGGTCTGTTAGTTTGATCACAGGGCTGGGATCCTACAACTCCTTTATTCTAATCCTAGGTTTGACAACCTACTCCTCATTTAAACATTCTGGGTTCAATTGGCCTTGAAGTCATGCCCCATGTGCTGGGGACATGGAGGAACTGTACCACCTCATCGGGACATCCTGGAGATTATGTGCTTCAGAAAACACAGTGACTCCCGGGGTGTCTGTGCTGTCATCTGAGAGGATGCCCCCTGATTTACACAGCTCCATTGTCTATCCGTCAGTGAAGTGGCCTGAATAGGGAATATCCTCTGAAAAGCAGCAGCAGTCCCCATGTAAATTACAAATGGTCAGAATAATTAGCTAACAAACTGTAGTAGGATACAGTACTAAACCAAGTCTGGTTTTGGACATAATTTTAGGTCATACAGACAATGTGTACAAGAACCAAGTCCAAGCAGGTGAGAGGTGTGCGTCTGATAAGAGTCAGTTCTGCCAAATAGGAAAAACCCTCAGGTAACAGACATCCACGCAAGTGAGAGCTCAGGAAGTACTGCACTTACTGTTTAGATAACAGAATAGCAGCCACCAACTGAGGTTGGGCTGTAAATGAGAGAAAAGGTGATCATGAGCTCTAAGGAGATTGAAAGGAAAAACTTTTCTTTGATACAGAAATCCTCAGTACTTTGGGACAAATGCTTTCCCCTCTTAGCTCTGTGCTTGTTTCAGGCTGATTTGTTTCTCCACCTGGTTATAGAAACCAACAGCTTGACAGAAATTCTTGAAAGCTTTGCATGCAAACACACATTCGTGTTTGAATTGCTAGGCAGTTTCATCAAACCCAGTCCAAGCACAATGAGAAAGACAGACAAAGGTTGAGGTCTTCCAGCTGTCAGTCCCTAAAACAGTAAGAGAACCAGGGTGCAGCCCTCATCCTTGACCACAGCTACCACCATCCTCCTCAGCTGCAGCTGCTCTCTTCTGTTCTACCAGCATAACACGAGTGTCTTAAAGAAGCAACACAACTCAGCTGAAGTGTTACCAACTCTCATGATTTTGTCATGAGTCTCATGATAATTATTATTTTCCTTAGAGCCCCAGCTCCTGGAATCAAGTGGATATGTGATGACTGCAGCCTTCATTCTTAAAGAAAAAGTAAGTTTATAGCCCTTGTGGCTGTGGAGAAAACTTCAAAATGTGATCCCCTGGGCACCCTAAAGGGTCAAAGAGCAGAAGGCAAATAAAAAGAACACCAATCTGTTATTTTTATATAATCACATGATTTTAAGGCCAATTTCATGATTTTTGATGAGCCTGACTCATGATTTTTGAACATTTGGGGTTGGTAATACTGCATCTGCCTAGAAGCAGGAAATCTGTCTACATCCAACAGATCAGGCTGGGAATGCAGAGGTAAAGGAAAAACAAAGTTCTCTCTGCCATTTTTTTCCCTTAATGAAAACACACTAAAATGTTAATATTAATACCCCAAAACTTGTAAACAGCCAGGGAACAGTTCCCAACACCACTAGTGTGTGAGTAGTTCCAGTCACAATCAGTGGGTTTTCATATGTGTATAAGGGCCTCAGAGTTGGACTCAAGATCAGTAAACAGCAATGGATGAGCCAGTTATTCCAAAAGCTTCCTTTTTGCATCTGCAAATAAGAATAAACAGTTGTGCAAACTAGAGCGGATCTCCTTCCCAGATGTCTGAAGACAGGTGTGTTGTCCATTGTTAGGGTAGGTATCTTGCTGCCCACACAGTATACATAGAGGGCACCACCATCAATCCCCGTATCCTTCTCAGCAATATCTCCCTTAGAAGCACTGCAGCAGGAAATGAAATGAAAAACTGAAAATGCTAGTTGGAGAGCAGTGCTCAGACATCATTCCATAAGTACTATGATTATTACATTGCATTTTGCTATGCCACTGTTTCTAGCCTTCCCATTAGACATTGGGAGGTAGATTTTGCTTTTCAAGTAGCTTATTTCTAGTTATAACTATATTTAAAAAGAACAGTGAGTTGGATAGTGTAATGCAAGGTGTTTTAGACATGACAGTTCAGTTACTTCCACTGCTAGAAAAAAGGGGGAAGCACAACAATAATCTGGTTTTGTTCTTACATTACAAAGATGGTACAACATCAAGCATGCCTGTGCCATGTAACTATCATACAGGATAGTTTAATGAAAATAATGAATTCTGGACATATGGAAGGTACAGGATGTCATTGTGTTAACAGAGCTGGTGTGCAGGTGGCAACCCGCCCAGCAAAAGAGCCAAGGGTCAGGAAACATGTGGAGTTAAAGGGGCGGAAGAGAAAGTAGTGAGCCCAGACTCACTTTTCCTGATGACATGCAGAGCCAAGGGGAAGGCTAGAGGCTACAGAAAGTGACTTTTACTGACTGCATCCTCAGAGAGTGGTAAACCTCCCAGACTTATCTATATATTCCAAAGAAAGAATGTGGTGTTCATCTGGCTGTCTGGGACTGATTCAAGGAATCTGTGCTCAAACAGGTCCAAAATGGATTAAGGAAAGGAAATGGAATGCAAAGCCTTTTCATCAACATACTTGTTTTTAATCAGTAGTTGTCAGCTGCCAGTTAGAAACCCTAGACCTATATTTGCTCACTTGTTTCCTTTTATAACTGTATGTTATCATTGCATATCAGTAGGCATTTTATTCCCCACACATATTTTGACATCCATGCTTTGAGTTGCTTGAAATATTTTTGCACCGCTTCAGTCAAAATATTTTCACAGATTTACCTGAAAAAGAAGAATCTTATTAGCGCTTTAGAAAAGATGACTAGCAGGCAACAAAGCTGTAATTACAAGTTGTGTATAAAACAAACAGTAGCAATAATACAGAAGTAAGGCAAAAAGACAAGAAAGAAAAGACACACAGTATTAACATACATACAGTGAGGGCATAGCAATGGTTATAGTTACCTTTTGTAAAAGTAAAACAGAGAAGGAACACAGAATGTAGGTCATAGTGATATGATGGGTGACTCTGTCCTAGGAAGCAGTGACTCTGAAAAAGATCTGGAGATCATGGTGAATAATCAGCTGAACATTAACTCCCAGGGCAGTGCTTTGGCCAAAAGAGCTAATGCAATCCTTGGATGCATAAACAAGAGAACCTTGAGTAAGAGTAGAGAGGTTATTTTACCTTTGTATTTGACACTGGTGTGACCACTGCTGGAATACTGTGTCCAGTTCTGGTGTCTACAATTATAGAAGGATGTTTATAAGTTGGAGATGATTCAGAGAAGACCCACAAGAGTGATTAAAGGATTAGAAAACATGCCTTATAGTGACAGACTCAAAGATCTCAGTCTAGTTAGCTTAACAAAGAGAAGGTTAAGGGGTGACTTGATTACAGTCTATAAATACCAATATTTAATAATGGGCTCTTCAATCTAGCAGGGAAAGCTATAACATGATCCAATGTCTGGAAGTTGAAGCTAGAAAATTCAGACTGAAAATAAGGCATACATTTTTAAGGGTGAGAGTAATTAACCATTGAAATTTACCAAGGGTCATAGTGAATTCTCCATCACTGACAATTTTTAAATCAAGATCAGATGTTTTTTTTAAATATATTTTCTAGGAATTATTTTGGGGGAGTTCTATGGCCTGTTTTATAAAGGAGGTCAGACTAGACGATCATAATGGTCCTTTCTGGCCTTGGAAGCTATGAATCTATGAAGAGAGCAATTCTTACTTCCTAAGTGAAGAAGTCCATCTACCCATCAGTCCATTTGTCTGTCCTTCTATTCATTGTTTGTAGAATGCCAATCACCATAGTATCTAGGCTCTGCATGAGCAGATATTATGAATCCTAGAACTGAAGCACAGAACAGGGCTTTGGAATGGAACCCGGAGCTGAAGCACGGAGCAGCTCTGGAGCAGTGGAGCTGCAGGTTTTTGCCTGGAGCTGGAGCGGAGCCAGAGCACAGCTCCAAAGCCCTGGCACAGAATCAGAAGGGTAGCCATGTTAGTCTGGATCTGTAAAAAGTAACAAAGAGTCCTGTGGCACCTTATAGACTAATAGACATATTGGAGCATAAGCTTTCGTGGGTGAATACGAAAGCTTATGCTCCAATACGTCTGTTAGGGTACATCTACACTACAGCGGGGAGTCGATTTAAGATACGCAAATTCAGCTACGTGAATAGCGTAGCTGAATTCGACGTATTGCAGCCGACTTACCCTGTTGTGAGGACGGCGGCAAAATCGACTTCTGCCGCTTTTTGTCGGCGGCGCTTACTACCACCTCCGCTGGTAGAGTTAGAGCGCCGATTCGGGGATCAATTGTCGCGTCCCAACGGGACGCGATAAATCGATCCCCGAGAGGTCGATTTCTACCCGCCGATTCAGGCGGGTAGTATAGACCAGACCTTAGTCTATAAGGTGCCACAGGACTCTGTCGCTGGCACAGAATATTACTTTTTTAAACCATACTTTTTGCAGTTATATTTTCTGGATAAAAAATATGTTGTGGTCATCAACAGACATAATACTTAGCAAGTGCGGTGTCTTGTTACTACGCTTTGACTCCTCTCCCCTCAAAATCAGTCTTCCTGCAATACCGTATGGCTTGTTCATAGATTCATAGATTCTAGGACTGGAAGGGACCTCAAGAGGTCATCGAGTCCAGTCCCCTGCCCGCATGGCAGGACCAAATACCGTCTAGACCATCCCTGATAGACATTTATCTAACCTACTGTTAAATATCTCCGGAGATGGAGATTTCACAACCTCCCTAGGCAGGTACAATGTTGGCAGGTACAATGTTGGCAGGTACAATGACCATGGACTCAGTGTCTTCTTTCCTTGAACAGTTCAGGTGTCTTTTTGGCCCATAAGAGTTAACAGATTTCAAAGTGTAAGGAGGCCTGTGATGCCAGTGCCTCAGGGCTGGCATAATACTTCCTGCAATAAAGATGTGAACTTTAGGTTTATGCAGAATATCCAGTGAAAGCTTTTCCTCCATTATTTTGGGAACAAATGGAGGAAATCAGAAAGGATGGCAAACCTGGAGGGTGTACAGCACACATTCCATTTACTCTGTTTGGTGAGCAGAGAGAGTGTTGAAGTATATAAGAATCCTACAATCTGAAAGCAAGATGCTTCTTCACACATCTTGGCTTCCATTGTTTACTTTTATGTGGCTATGGCTGTAGGAGGGTTTCTTTTCTACCCATTTAAGCCCACTTGTTTGGTGTTCCCATCCATTTTTGCACCTATATAGTTAACACACTACATGTTTCCATATTCAGTATGCCTTGGTCTTCCCTTCAGATATGGATATGAAATCATTATTTCACCTGTCCCCCCCTCCACAAGCTATTTTGCAAATGTGAACTGAAAATAGCATCACTGAAGCACAATTACTGCAGAAAAACAGTACTCCAATGGTTAATCTGGCAATACTTGATCAGGTAGCCTCCTGGAGATCAGTTTTCCCAGTCTGTTGGATTTTGCACCCAGAATGCCCGGGGTCTTCAGAGTCTGGAAAATTTGAAATACATGATGGAATTGAAAGGTGGCAGCAGGTGCATTCCTAGGCTGCTCTGCAGTGGATTTCCAGGAAACCCTTTGGCCCTCTCTCCTGTGACAGGGGAGTTGCTTCCTTGGCCTGCTGGGTTCCTAGTCAGTCTCTACTGACTCTGGGTAGGAAGGACCGTCCATTCTTCTGACTGGTCTCTCCCAACCCAACAGGGAGGGGTCATCTTATCTATTCTCCCACTGAAACCATGGGGAGGCTGATGCGTTTCTTGCAAACACTGCACCAGGCTACTGTGAAGTGGACGCTTTTTGACATGTGTATCTGTAATATCAATAGCATAGTTCATAGTGGGCACGTTTCCCGGGAGTTTTGGTGTGGTACAGGAAATATTCCTGTGCCTCCAAAAACTATGCATTTGTGTGCATGGGGGGTGGGGGAAGAGGAGGGGAGGCGGTGCGGAGAGGAGAGGAAATGGTCTTTCAAAAAACTATTTTAACACAATGTTAAGATTGCATGGTTATCATTTTGGAGGACCCTAGGATTCCAGTGAAGACTGTTAGCCCATCAAATATACAGATTATTCAATTTCTTGGTGATGTGTATATCAGAAGGCAGGATCAAGCCACTAGTAAATATACCATCCCCTCCAATTCTCCCTCCCATTTTTTTTTACAGAGTTTCTAGTCAAAAGATTATCACTGGTGTTCCAAATGTAATTCCCCGGATGGATCCCCATGCTGTCTGTGGCTTATGTTATACAGGAGATCAGACTGGATGATTTAATGGGCCCTTCTGGTCTTAAAAATTTATGAATCTATGAATCTCTTGTACTGCTTGCTCTTAGACCTACATCCCTCTCCAATAAACAAAGTGGAACATATTTTTAACCTTTGAATGGACTCACAAGCTACACAAACCCAGTGGGGAATTCAGTAACTGTACTGTCACTTCCTTTCCTGCTGAATCTGCAACCCTGGCAGTACCACTATCTTGTGTCAGTTACTGAGTGTCCAGAGGAGATAATTCAACTCTGGCAAAAGCAGGAAGCAGTGACGGGGTAATATGTTATTAGCAATGATGTTCCTGCTTGGCTAGGGGATGGAGAATGGTCACCTGTATAAAAAGGTTGTTATAAATTGATTGACTAATTGACTTACAAAAGAAAAAATGTGTGGAAAACTCAGTATTTCTTTCTAGTTTGGCTTCTGATTGCAAGAGTTCAGTGAGTCCACTTTAATGGACTGAAAAATGACTCCACACACCACAGTAAATCAAGGACTGTCTCTTCAATCTGATAAGCTAATTAGTTAATCCATCCTTCCTGAAATCCAGCTCTGTTCTTTTCCAAACCTCATCCATTTACCACCCTGAATGGGGTTTGGACAGAAGCAGAACCTGTCTCTAGTGGGACAATCCTTTCTTTAGGAAGAAAAAGTGGTCACCACCTGGTTAAGTGAGGGGTGAAGGAAGAGGAAAGAAATTAACAAGCAAATAAACCATTATTTAAGATAAACTTGTACATTTATTAAGAAAAAGGCTTCTTGTTTTTCAGTAAAGGCTTTCATTAGCCAGCAGGAGTTGACTTCTTGCTCGGCAGATTAATAGCCATAAATCACGCATTTAGGAAATTTTTAACTCCTTGAAATGTATTGCTTCTCAGTGGATTTGAGGTTTGAAAGTTAAAAGAGGTCCATCATACTTACAGTGCTAGCAGTGTAAATGGCTTTGGAGTACACTACACTTGTAGCAAGCCTTCAGCTCCCAACCAAGATACATACATTTGCAATAACTGCCAAAGATCATGCAAATCTCGGATTGGACTATTCAGTCACATGAGACATTGCAAACCACCTACATCATAGGCTGCAATTCCCACCGTCTCTCGCAGATGAAAGGATGCCAACAATATTCACCATTGGGATGACCTGTGACATTCAGTCAGATCAGGTCTAGTATCCAAGAAAATTCAGGGGGTTCAGTCTTTAAGAGAATGATTGGTATTACTGGACCTTAAAGTTACCCAACTTCTTCTTGCTCTACACATTTCAGGGTCATGTTATATAACCCTGGTGATTGAGGAAGACTGGACAGGAGTTCTATCAGGGTCTCCTACCACCACTGATTACTTGGCTGTAGAAATCATTGTAAAGAAAATTGTTTGAACATTTCCCAAAGAGTTATATAAATAGAATATTTTCCCCTAGTGGCAAAGGTCGACTGAAAAGAATACAAGTGCTACTCACAACAAATCAACAGGCTGAGATATTTGCTGACAGAACAGAGTTGTGCTGTTTGCAAATGACATTTTATATCATTTTGAAGTGTAGTACTAACAGGACTCTTAACACATTTCAAGTCTCTGAAGGCCTTAGGCCTATGGGCTGTAGGCAGTCACATGGCATCCTACTATGCTAGGGGCACCATACATATATATAGGACCCAGAAGCCACAGTGCTATCCCAGATTCCTCATCCACCTTGCTGTCTGACTCCAGTTCCGGTGAGCCGCAACAGAGACTGAATTGCCTTCCCTTTGTTTACTGCCCTGAAAGTTGTGCTTCAGCTCCCTCTTGACTTCCTGTTCCAAACAGGAAGGAGATGACCGGAGGTCACAGCATCATCAAGTAGAACTAGATAAACAAATGAGGGCTTTTTTTTGTTGTTGTTGCCACAGCCTGAAAGGGATTGCAGACACATACTGCAGGATCTGGCTGGACGAAGGGCCTGTTGTTAAAACTGCAGTGGTGGATGGGGGAAGAATGGGACGGGAGCAACAGTCCAGGAGGGAAGGACACTGGTTGGAGCTCTGCATGTGTTGCTTGGCACAGGGCCTTGAAAAACCTAAGGCTAAATGTACTACCAAGGCTCATAGCCTCTAGGCAAGTGTTTAGGACATGAAGGGAATGGGCTTAACAGCTCAAGACCAGAAGCCAAACTTTTCAAATTTGGTTGCCTAACGTTAGAAGCGCCTAAATCCATACTTGTCAACTAAATGAAAGTGACCTGATTGGCAGAGGTGTTGAGCACTCACACATCCCAGTCAAGTCAATGGGAATTTTTGATGCTTAGTACCTCTGAAAATCAGACCAGTTTTAATTAGGTCAAATGTGCATTTAGGTGCCTAACCTTTGGCACCCTAATTTGAAAATAAATAGGCCCAGATCCTCAAAGGTGAAATCAATGGGCGTTAGGTGTCTAAATACCTCTGAGGATCTGGGCCCCAGTGCTTTAGCCATACTTGTGTTCATGCGCAGTCTGTGTTTGTGCTACAGTGTTTTAACCTTACATTCCCTGCTGAGCAAGGTGCTGCTGGATTGAAGTGGCCATTTGGGAAGATATACACAGAGACCATTTATAAAGCTCCTGGGCTAAAGCAGCAAAGACTATGAACCTCAGCGCCAGCCCGTATCTCCCCCAGGATGTTGTTTGGAATAATTAAGGAAACAAAAGTCTGCCTGTCTGCCCTGCTGCTGCTAGTTGTCCTGGCTAGGCTCCTAAAGCCAGGGTCCTGGCTGCCTGGGAGGTGCTGATGGCAGCTCTGGGGAGAGGAGTCGTGACTGAGTCAGAGAGGAGAGGGAAGGGGGAGAGACTGGAAGCTGCCGGCCTCTTGCCCAATCCCTTTCCAAGAGGCTTCGCTGTTTTTTGGGTCTTGTATTTAATGAGCTTTTGTCCACCAAAGTAGCAGATGTATAAACAAAAGTGTGTTGGCCCCCTGTTTAGCTAAGGGGAGATGTTCAGCCTCCCTCCCCTCACTTTACACAGATCTTGCCCATTGATTGATTTCAGAAAACAGGATTTTCCTAGTTCAGAGGCTGAGGGAGAGAAAAGTAGTTTTATTAGATAAACTACTGCAGGGAAACAGGATGATTCTTCTGGGAATAAAAACAAAACAGACGTAATATGTTGGGAGCCTCTGGTGCTTCCTGTCAAGGTGTGGACAATGAGTTTAAAGCTCAGATCTCACCTGTGCCATTCTCTAAAGGGCATTCTAGCTCCTCTGCTCAAGGGAAGGCGAATCAGGAATCAGGCGATCTGCATCTATAGGATCCCTCAGTTATGAGCTCTCACATGAAGGGCCAGATCCTCTGCTGTGTCCAAGATCCATTCAGTGTAGCAGTGGGGAGGGCACTCAGGGAGCCAGTTATAGCCCCAGATTCTCTGGCAGTTTTGCCTGAGACAAAGCCATGGCAGGCTGCTCTGGACTATGCCAAGTGTTGAGTCCCCAAGGAACTGTCCACCAGTTATGCAGGGAGAGGGTTTTAGGAGTTGTCTATGCTGGCTCTATGATCGCTAGGACTCTTCTCATATTGAAATAATATTCTCCAACTGGGGGAAATCCCACTCCCTTTGCATCACTTGAGTGGCTTCATTAGGGGTTAGAGCAATATGCACAGTATAATTTTATGCAAGTGAATCCAAAATGTGTCCTGGCCATATAAACCAAATCTATGCAAATTTAGATTTGGAATTTGATTCTGTATGTTGTTTTAATTTCATTTTAATTCCCCCCTTCCTTCTCTTCCCCATATGTCAGGCTGCTGTCAGATCTCAGTTCTGCCTTTACAACATCTCTAAAATTATTCTTTTCATCTCCATTCTTCCTGCTGAGACCATATCCAGGCCTTGGTCATCCTTGGCCATGACTACTGCAACTTCCGCCTCATTTCTCATAAGAACATAAGAATGGCCCTACTGGGTCAGACCAAAGGCCCAGCTAGCCTAGTGTCCTGTCTTCTGACAGTGGCCGGTGCCAGATGCTTCAGAGGGAATGAACAGGGAAATTTATTGAGTGATCCCTCCCTGTCATCTAGTCCCAGCTTCTGTCAGTCAGAGGTTTAAGGACACCCAGAGCATGGGGTTGCATCCCTGACCATGTTGGCTAAGCCGTTGAGGGACCTATCCTCCATGAATTTATAATTCATTTTTGAACCCCGTTATACTTTTGGCCTTCAGAACATCCCCTGGCAACGAGTTCCACAGGTTGACTGTGGTATGTGAAGAAGTATTTCCTTACATTTGTATTAAACTTACTGCCTATTAATTTCATTAAGTAATCCCCTAGTCCTTGTGTTATGTGAAGGGGTAGATAATACTGCCTTAATTTGCTCCCTTCCAGAACATCCAAAAAGCTGTGGCAAAAGTCACCTTTCTCTCCTGCTATTCAGCCCACATCACTACCCTGCTTGGATCCCTTCACTTGCATCTGAAGAAGTGGGTTTTTTACCCACGAAAGTTTATGCCCAAATAAATCTGTTACTTTTTAAGGTGCCACCAGACTCCCCGCTGTTTTTGTGGATACAGACTAACACAGGTACCCCCTGATACTTCACTGACTTCTACATTCTTATCATTGGCTTCTTGTTATTATTTGTTTCTGCTGACGGCCACAGTGTGCTAAACACTGTACAGACATAAAGGAAGTCACAGTTGCTGCCCCCACTACAAAGATTTTGCAATCTAAAAAGAGAACCAGACAGACAAAGGCTAAGGGAAAGGGGAACGACACACAAGCAAAGTGCCCAAGGTGATGATTGGCCGTGTCTTGGGTTGCTTGGCTTTGTTTTACAAACATATACTCTGTCTCCAGTTGCCTCTCAACCTTGTCCAGCAAGAAGGAGCTTGCCAGAAGGTGGAGACCGGAATCATATGTAGAACCATGTGTGGAATAGGCTGTGGCTGCCAGACATTACAGGTCTATGTGGGACTTGTGGGGGAGCAGCAGTGGCTGGGCAGGGAGTCAGTGCAGAGGGGCCCAATGAGCGACACTAACTGAACCTGGCCTGGAAACCCACAAAATCCTATTTGCTTTGAAACTGGACTGGAGAGAGCACCCCAGGGGCTAGGTCTGAAGAGCCCTGACTCTTGACTGAACTGCCTCCAGGGCCTAAACACTTAACATTATTGCTCACTTAGAATTGTAACTTTTTAAGCCTAGGCTCTGTGCCTACGATATTTGCAAGCTTACCCTTTCCTTCCAGCCCAAGTAAAATACCCTTTCCCTTAGCCGTGTGTCTGCGTGGTTTTTGGGACCCACCAGGGCTAGTGCTTACAAGGCCTTGCTCCTGAAACCCCTACAGTGCTTGCCTCTGAGTCGTGGTACACCTGGCATGCTACTGGCACTCTAGAGCTTTGGTGTATTTGGGCACAAAGCAGCAGCAATAATTTAACAGTGATAGCCCACCAAATAAAGACATGTTAAACTAAAGAAAAGTTTAAAATAAGAAAAGCTAGCTAGCAGGAAATATCTGAACCAGCAAAATTGATACAATCTGCTCTGTGTGAAAAAATTACATGTCTTACATTATTTTGAGTTGTCACTACACACACACTCATAAGAACATAAGAGCGGCCATACTGGACCAGACCAATAGTCCATCTAGTCCAGTATCCTGTCTTCCAATGCCAGGTGCTCCAGAGGGAATGAACAGAACAGGTAATCATCAAGTGATCCATCCCCTGTCGCCCACTCCCAGCTCCTGGCAAACAGAAGCTTGGGCCACTTCACAACATGAATTTACATCCCTTCCCTTCCTGGCTAATAGCTATTGAGGGACCTATTTTCTATGAACTTATCTAGTTCTTTTTTGAACCCTGTTATAGTCTTGGCCTTCACAACATGCTCTGCCAAGGAGTTCCACAGGTTGACTGTGCGTTGTGTGAAGAAATACTTCCTTTTGTTTGTTTTAAACCTTCTGCCTATTTCATGACCCCTAGTTCTTGTGTTATGAGAAGGAGTAAATAACACTTATTCACTTTCTCCACACCCATCATGATTTTATAGACCTCGATCATATCCCCCCTTAGTCGACTCTAATAAAACTGGGACTTTTCAGCTTGGAAAAATCTCTCCTCATATGGAAGCTATTTCATACCCCTAATAATTTTTGTTGCCTTTTCTGTACCTTTTCACCAAACCAATGCCTGTGGTCCATTGGGTAAAAAACAATACAAGAAAAATGACAGTCTTACTAAGGGCCGAATCCTGCAAACATTTATACATATAAATAGCCCTATCGAATGGGACTACTCACATGAGTTACTCATGTACAGAAGTATTTGCACAATTGGGGCCTTGTATTCTAAACTCCATGGTAGGGAGTTTTTCTTATTTACTTTTTAGTGCTATGAACATCCTTGGCACTGTAGCAATAATAATAAATAATACGATGATTTGTCAATTCCTATTGAATAATTCTGTTTAACAAGTTATATCAACATCATTGATTGTTGCTCAATTGCCTGAGTAAGGACTGCAAGGTTGGGCCTCTGTTAAATACATTTGGGGTAGACCAGAGGATTATTCCTCTAGCCTTTTACCTTGAGAAACCAAAAGCCAAACCATTACTTACAGTGAGAATTCAATGGGTCTATTTAAGGAGTAAGATACTAGTCTATGTAAGGATGGCAGGATCTGGCCCATGGTCTAGAGCGACTTTGTTAGTCTCCTCCCTGTCCCCATTTGTGCACTTTACAAAAGCACTGCACAATCTGCAGTCTTTGCTTAAGAGATGCCAGTACTGGAATAATGAATGTATTGTAGGGCAGAGTTGAGATGCTTGGGCATGGCAGTGTAGGGCAGCTTGCAAGAATGCTTTCTCAGACACGCCTAGGCCGAAACAGTGGTAATTTGGTCCCTACCATTCTCAGGCACCAAAATCATTCAAAAAACAAACAAACAAACAAACCTAAACCCACAACCTTGACATAATACCAAGTATTATGATTCAAAAATCATATTCTGTATAGACTGACAGTCACAAACAATTATAACTGCACATCATCTCATTGAATTAAATAATTCAGTGTAGCGCTATATTTTGTACAAACAATATTTTAGGAAGCTTGTTCTAATGTATTTGCTTGCATATAGGAGCAATAAAGTGAGTTACAAGTGATTACAATAAAATACAATTATTGGACCTTGTAATATTTTCATGCTAGTGATTCTCATTTTCTCCCTTTATTTTGACTTGCTTTGTTAACTGGCTAATCTGTTTTTAGGGCAAACACTTTTTATGGATTATCATCTCCCATAATCTTAGCCAATCTTATTTTAGATGTCACTTCAGTAACAGAAACAAGAAAAAAGAATGAGGAGTACTTGTGGTACCTTAGAGACTAACAAATTTATTTGAGCATAAGCTTTCATGGGCTAAAACTCACTTCATCGGATGCATGCAGTGGAAAATACAGTAGGAAGATATATATACACAGAGGACATGAAAAAATGGGTGTTGCCATATTAACTATAACGAGGGTAATCAGTTAAGGTAGGCTATTATCAACAGGAGAAAAAAAACCTTTGTTGTGATAATCAGGATGGCCCATTTCCAACAGTTGACAAGAAGGTGTGAGTAACAGTAGGGGGAAAAATTAGCATGGGAAAATAGGTTTTACTTTGTGTAATGACCCAGCCACTCCCAGTCTTTATTCAAGCCTAATTTAATAGTGTCAAGTTTGCAAATTAATTCCAATTCTGCAGTTTCTCGTTGGAGTCTGTTTTTGAAGTTTTTTTGTTGGAGTATTGCGACTTTGAGGTCTGTAATCGAGTGACACAAGTACTCCTCGTTCTTTTTGCTGATACAGACTAACACAGCTACCACTCTGAAACCAGAAACAAGAAAGAAAATGCAATGTTTACTTACAGCATTGGTTAGTTCTAATAAAATTAATTTTCACTTTCAGAATTGTCATTTGGAAGAAGTTCACTTAGCAATATGCCATGGCTGATCTATTTACAGTTTCCTTGAGAATTTAAATGGAATTGAAAGCCAATGAGACATGTGCTCCTAAGTCACTTAAGCACTTAAGAATCACCCCTGTATCATTGCTCTATTATTTATGCAGAACATATTATTTCTGATAAATATGAACTTCTGCGTGTGACTTGTATCAGAATTCAAATCTTTAAAGGCTAGATTGCACCAGAAGGGGCAGCTTTGAGCAAGGGGTGGTGTGTGAGTTGCAGCATCCCAGGTGTAGACATGGGAGTCATTGTGCTTTTAGAGACAACTCTCAGGCACAATTTTTTGCTTCTGTTTGCTCCAGGAAGAGATTGGTAGGAATTGTCACTGGTCTGTAGCAAATTATGTCCCGCACTCCTTATGCGGGTTCAGCTGTGCAGCTCAGCAGAAGTCATGGCTGTTCCCTTCCCCATCCGTCTTCTCTGACTGAGAATGTGCCTTTTTACTCCTGTTTGCCGGGCCTCAATGTCCATGTTAGCCCAGGCAGGAGTTAAGGGTTGTTTTTTTTTGTTGTCTTCTGTGTAGGTGTGCAGTACAAGTCACAATCTAGCTCCAAGTCACCACAGTTGAGTCTTCATTAGATAGACATCTGTGGTTCCCTCGAGGTATTCATCACTAATATATAAATATACACCTCATTTGACAACCAACCTCAGCAGTGGCCTGATATTTAGCAGTCACACCCAGAGATCTCACAATCACTTAGAAGTGCCTCTAACCCCACCTATGGGATAATGAAGATGTCTTAAAAAAAGGTTGCAGATTTCCTGGCCTAACAACAACAGTACATTTTGTTCGAGTGTTGCTCACTTCACTCTTTTTGATTTATGTGTTTCTTCTTTTACTTGTAATGTGTTTCATTGGATCTGTGTGGAGAAATCAATATAGAAATTTAGCTGCTCTCACTCTGTCTTTCAGTGAGCTGCAGGGGAGCAATCTCAATGGAAATTGTATTGATCTCCAAAAACAGTAAAATACAGTAAAACAGCTAGAATTACTGGCTCATTCACTAATTAATTTGCTCTGAGTATCACATGCAGATTTGTTGGTAAGTAGACTAATGCAAAAGGTATATGGCTAAAAATTTTCATAAACATGCATTTGTTTCCCCAAAAGAGGACCTTTCGTAAAAGAATTGCCAACATTTACTTTAATGCAAGTGTATCAATAATCTTTAAAAAATGCTTTTGCTATCACACCCATTTTATATTTTATTTATGCAGAAAAACATATTTTAACAGGTTGGAGATGCTTTTCACCACCTGAATATCACTATATCCATAGTCAGGAGTGGACCAAAAACCTGCAAGGCTTATTAAAGATAACCATCCCATTAGTGTCAATGGTATTGCTGTCTGAGTGAAAAGAACTTGATTTGGTCATTAGTGAGAATGGGGAATAGTTTAATCTGGCTGGAAATATCACAATCCTGGTACAATTAATTAAAACATCAGGGATTTACTAGACACACTGAGGAAATACTGAAATTATACCAGATCCAAGAACATATATACTTCCATATACAGTCAGTAGTGAATAGCGGGACACCTGAACCATAAAAATACACATATATCTAACTATATATAGGGGCCACCAGCTAAATGTGCTGGAGCTCCTTTTTGAAGTTTTTGATTTAAAGAATCTGCAGGATCAGCCAAGTGCTTTAAGAGACCAATGCACCACTCCCAGTTTGAAGACAGAGGAGGTGACAGTCAGAGGTGAGGTCACCCATTTAGCGAAGGGCAGGACAGGGGTGCTGCCTTGGGCTTGTCACCAGCAGAATGGACTACATGGGACTGAGCGGACAAGTGCCCCCCAGGTCCCCTGTGGGGGCGGAGCCAGGGGAAGGGAGGGGCGGGTCCGCAGGAATCTGACTCCTCCCCCTGCACAAAGTAGAGGCGCTGCGGGCGGCAGGCTGCGATGCTTGGCAAAGCCCCCAGGTCGCACGGAGCGATCTTTGCCGTACCCCGGGCGCAGCAGAGCTCGCCCCAGTAGCAGCCCTGCCTGCGGGGCCAGGATTACCGCACGCCCGCCGCTTGGCGGAGAAGGCACCCGCTTGCAGCCCGGGCAGCAGCCGGAGCCCGTGTCCGGGCGTGGGGACCCCCGTCCCAGAGCTGCGATGGAGCGCAGGGTGGTGCTGGCGCTGGTGCTGTGGCTGGGGAGCCGGCCGGCTCCAGGTAAGGGGCGCTGGGCTGGAGCAGCCCGTGCGCGCGGGGAGCTCGCGTAGCGGCTCGGGGCACCTCCCCCTGGGGCGAGGGGCCAGTGGAGCGCAGATGTTGGGACACGAGGCCGAGCAGCCGCGCCTGGAAATACCTGAGCCTCGGGGCAGCTACTCTGATGGGTGCAGGGCGAGGGCCATCCCCGGAGCGCCCCGGGATACGATGGGAGGTTTGTTCCTGCCCCCAAAGCGAGCAGGCTCGGAGGAGCCATACTCCGGACATAGGGGCGGGGGCAAGGGAGAATAAACCCACGGCGAAATCCTGCCCCGATTGAAGTCAATGGGAGTTTTGCTCTTGACTTCAGTAAGGCAAGGATTTCACCCTGGGTCCATGGATTGTGTTTGCTGGTGACCTGGGGACGATCCTCAGCTGGGGTGAATTGTGATAGGGAAGTCAAGGAAGCTATCACCATTTACAGCTCCAGTTGAGGATCTACCCCAGAGCTATTTTTGTTGTTAAAGGTGTTAGCCTTGGCCATGTCCTCCTCCTTCCCTTGAGGTCTCCAGAGGAAGGCTGTTCCTTATCACAGTTCAGGTGCTGCAAAGGGCAGGACATCCTGACTGGTCACTCCTCGCACGAGAGAGTAGGCAGGTGCACAGGCTATGGCTTTACAAGGAGAATTTGGAGAGACCACGAAGTCTGATTAACATGTCGGGCGTTGGAGCCATAATTTCACCCCTGAATCTTTTCTAGAAAACACAGGAAGCGAGGGACAGTTCTGCCAAACTTTCCCATGCCCAAAGCAAATCTTAATGAAAGGAAAGAAACAAGAGAGGAAAAAAGGAGTTTTCTTCTATCTGCGGAGAGTTAATAATATGCTGTGCGAGACACAAGGCAACCAACCACTGCCTTTACAGCCTCAACAAGACTAATTCCAGTTGCTGGAAACATCCCCTGTTCATTATACCACTAGATGGGGAATAAGTGGTTCAAAATCGTTTAAAGTCAGCATGATATATTAGTTCTATTCTCTGTCCTATCAGTGGAGGTTTCAGAAACTGAGAATAAGCCAAGTGAAAACAATCATACTGAGGTTAATATCTTAGCAGAAATTGCATCTTAAATATATAGGGATGACTTTTTACATTAATTAAAATAATGCCTGTGTTTGGAGCAAAAATAAACATTTTGACTATTATAATATGGATATTAATTTAATGTCAGTCACTTGGATGTTTATCTAATAAATAATGCTATTTTATTGATCCTAGTGTTAGTTCATCATGGTTTTAAAATGCATACGTAAGTTATCAATGCATTTTCTTTTGGAATAGTCTCTTTAGAAAGATGCATAGGAGCAATTGTATTTAACAGCATAATGTTACACCTTGAAGAAAATAATCTAGACAGAGGTTGGTCACAGTTTGATTGAGACTGAACATCCTTGACTAAATAGAGCTTATTTTTAGCTTAGTTTTTAGGTCTAACTAAGCAACACTTAATGAGGAAAAAAAAATCTCAAATTTAGTACAGACCATATTCTTCTCTTATTTATCTGTACACTAGTCTCGTTGAAGGCAAGAGAGCTATAGGCATGCAGATGGGAGCAGGATTTGGTCCAGGAAGATTTAATCCTGTTTACTTGATAGTTAGATTAGATAAATCATGATTTGCAATGCCTATGATAGGGAGTAAGATGCATATCTTGATTTTGATTTGATTTTCCATCCTAATTAAAGTTTTTACATTAGTGGTGGCTTTCTAGAGTAAAGTGCAACAGAAATCAATTATTTGAAACCTACTGTTAATAAAGAATCTCCTTATGAAGGGTTTGATAAAAAATATAATGAAATCCTGAAAAAATATTGAAGCCCCTAGCTCTAGGATGACTTTACTGACATTGATACCAACTCTATTACCATTCATCAGATCTGTCTCTCAATATAACTCACTTGGGTCCTTCCCATACCTGGCATCTTGCTGCTTTATAATCATGGACTTGAATGGTATCAGAAGCATTGAAATGAGGAAAGAAGGGAAATGAGAAAAGAAGGCTGTAGAGGAAATTCCTGTTCATAATGAAGAAATAATTCTTGCATTTTAAAACATGTTCCTCTTGTTAGATGGGCTTGTCTGCTAGGTATAGAAACATTTGTTTAATTTTAGTACTGAGAGATTGCACTATCCATAGCTGTTGTGATGGCTGGCAAACGTAACAGGCCTAATTCTTTACTACATTACACCAATGTAACTTCACTAAAGATATTGCACTTACACTGGCATAAAACTGGTGTAACACAATGGAGAATCAGACTCAGTATCACATCCTCAGACTTTACAATTACTGTATTAACTACATTTAGTTATGAAGACTAGTCTGTTTCTTCCAGACAGTTAAAAGATTAATGAACTGTGTCCCAGTATGCTAGTACCATCGCTGTTCATTTTCTTGTGTAAGTTCACTCACTGACTCCTTGTACATCCGTATTTGCATCAATTCTTCTGTTGTACAAGAGCTCCGCGTTGTCTGGCCAAGGTAATGTTTCAGAACTTACTCAGATCTCTGTACTCATCTTTTACTGACACAGACTCCCAAAGGGAGTGAGTATAGTAATAAATGCCGAAAACATCTCTTTGTGTTCTTTGAAAGATTGCGCAGACTGCCTTACTGAACAGTTACGTCAGAACAAATATTAGAAATGATCTTGCAAGATTTAACTGATATGAGTATTCTCACTGAATGCAATGGAACCAATCACCCAAGTAAAGTTTGATAGGAACAGGTTTTCTTAGGGTTTCAGGCAACAAAGGAAACACATTAGAAAATATGATAAAGGAAAACAAGACTGGGTCAGATGACCTTGAGTTTATGATGCACTATGTAAAATAACTCTTAGCAGAATTTGTTAATCAGCAGCCTTGGCAAATTTATTATTCAATTTATTATAAGACCTTTCCCAAGGGAGTGAGATCATCAGATGAAGGTTCACTTTATTTCAATGTCCCATATCCTCTTGTTAGACCTTGAAGTTGGTAATGCAAAACAACAGGAACTCCACCCGAGCTTTATGAATTGCAGAGCTATTCTGCTAGCTCATGACCATCTGCCCATTCTTCCTGTTATGACAGAGCTCTTGAACTTCTACTGGGATGTGTGGAAAGCAGTAGAACAGTTTAACACATTAAGCAAATAGGTCAACTTAAAACATGCTACATATACATTCATACAGTGCTTTTCTAATTGAATCTGATATGTTTTTGGCCCATTAATTTGTTGATTTTATTTTTGCAGGCTTGTTCATTTCTCCGGATCAACCAAGTCTTAGCATCCAAAAAGATATCCTTACAATAACTGCAAATGATACTCTAAATATTACTTGCAGGTAAGGGCAACTTTGGCCTGCGTTATGATGATAAGAATGATTTATTAATTTAATTTTGATATAGAGGTGGACCCTTCCTTCTACTCCCTCTTTCCTTGTCCCACCCATCCCCTTCTCCACTGCAGGCCTTGGGCTGAGTATTAGAGGGTTACATCATGAGGGGATTAAAAAACAAAACAAAAGCTATTGGCTAATCAGGGGATGTTCTCAAGAGTGTAGTGTGTCAGGTGTGTTAAGGTAGTCCCTGGGTAGCCCTAGCCACTCCCCTGTGTGGGAAAGATGGGGTGCAAGCAGCAGGGATTGGGGAGAGTACTCTGGAACATAGTGGAGTTTGCTAGGGGTTAAGCAGAGCCCTTGTCACCTTGATTACCCCCTTTTTTTGAGTCTTTGTATGGTTTAGATTCATCACCTCTTAATATTCAAATGAAGAAACTTTCTTGTAGCTGTGTGGAATTGAGCATCTCACACTCATTTATCGGATTTAGCATGTTTCTTAATGTTAAATAATTAAGTTTGTCTAATAGCTATTTGTCCTGAAGTTAAAATGGACCATTCAAGAATGAGTAGGACTGAGTTTTCCTGGCATGATGATAGCAAGCCCCATTTGCCCTAATACAGCTCCCTCCTTTGTTTTGCTAGTGGTCAAAGAGCTTTGGAGTGGCTGTTGCCTAACAATCAGAGCAGTTCTGAGAAACATGTTGCAGTGACGGACTGCAGGGACGGCCCCTATTGTAAGATGCTCACTCTTACAAAAGTAATAGGGAATGACACTGGGGACTACAAGTGCTTTTACAGAGACACCCAGGCAACTACAAGTATTTATGTCTATGTTCAAGGTAGGTGTTTACAAGATTCTTACGCGATTCCTACCTATCAATAAGATTAAAAAGAAACAATGGTGTAACAGGCATTTCAAAAAGCTTTGTTCTGAAGTAATGTTCATTGGATTACCCACAGAAAAACCTATTTGGCAAAGCATATGCCTCAAGATCAACAGTTGTAAGCTGGAGACTGTCAGCTTAAGAACAAAGCAGTTACCAGTCCACTTGTCCTCAAGGTTTTAAGGAAAACAAGAATATAAATATACATCCATTCTATAGGTGCCAGATCCTGCAGTTTCTCCTTTCATTGAACTCCAATTGAAGTTTATGGCCATTCTATGTAGTAAATAACTGCAGAAACTGTCCCTTAAAGTGCCGATAAGTGGTTAAAGTAGATTGAAACAGGAGAGGGAACTCTCATCATAACAGTCAAGGAAGTGGGGGAGATCAGGCTTTCATGAGACTTCTAGCATTTCCCATTTGATCAAGCTACAAAGTTTACATAGCAGAATGGCATCGCATGGTTTTTCAATATGTCCATTTCCAGCCAAAATGTGGAAACACAATGTGTGCGCAAAAATATATACAAAAAGCCAGCCAAATGTATTTGACTCTCAAAAAACAACTTTTTCTCAGTTTGTATTTTACATTATCCTTATTAGTTCTATGCAGATCGTATCACAGAGATACATTTGCCTACACCATATAAATTCATGTGGGTGGAATAATAAACAGAACAATGCAACAGCAGAAACTTAGCATATATTTTAGCTGTGATGGTAGGAACATTTTTCGATAGTAAACTGTGAGATCTTTGATCACAGCTTTTCTTCTCAGTGGGAGCTTTTGGAGATATTTTTCATGGATGGTACAAATGATCACCTTAAGTTGTAAGTGAGGCATTTGCATCACATAAAAGATTACTTCATGCTGAGCTTGGCCTCCTGTCTTTCAGCTTCCAAATGTTTACATGCCTTCAGCCCTTCCTCCTGTCCTGCTGACCAGGCTGACTTTACAATTAAAATTGGGACCAATTTCCTGATATTGGAATTCTTGGCCTTGTGAAATTGACATTCTGTATGCAAATTTTTGTGTGGAATAACTACATGTCAATATGCTAATTACCATAAATAGAAAAGTCCCTGTTCCCATAATTAATAAAATCTATATGTGCAGCAATTAGCCTAATTTACTTCTCCAGACCCTAGCCCACACATCAATACTGGGATCTGATCTGTTTGTATGCAAAACTACTGTAGACTTCAGTAGGAGTTTCAGACATGCAAGGATTATAGGGTATTTGTATATAGCACTCACATTTGTATTATCTAACAGAATGATGTTCAGATCAAGTCTGAAATTTGGTCTACCTTACAGCTGTTGAACTCTGATGGGGAAATTCAGATAGATTTCAAGAACTAAGTTTTCAAAACTCATGCTTTCAGTTGCACCCATATAAAATGCATGTGGATGCAACTGCAAAGCCTTCAGTTATGCATGCACTTTAGATAGCTGCACACACAGAATGGCATTAGACTAAGCCCCTGACTGTTGTCACTGTTGATTATCTAGCATCAATTATCTATGCACGCCTGCATGCACAGGTTTGTTATTACAATTTATGGTCAGAATTTTGAAAAGTTGGTCGATAATATATAGGTTTGTTTATAAAGCCACTTATTTATTGTTGAGAATTTAAAAAAGAATAGCCATTATTTTAGGGTTATGAAGCACTTAGCTACTTATAACTAATATTGGGATCCATTCCTATAGTCCTTACACAGGCAGAAGTCACATTGACTTAAATCGGAGTTTTGACTGAGGAAAGACTTCAGGGTCAGGCACCCAGAATTATGTTGACAACATTAATGTGTATTTGGGCATGATGGTACTGTAAAAAGAGGAGGAGTTAAACTTAATAGTGATGTCAATTTCATGTCCATTCACATACAAGAAAATACAAATGTTTGCCAAATAGAAAAGGACTACATAGACAGGAAAGGAAAGAAAAATAAGAGGGAAAAAATAGCATGTTGTGTCCTTTCAAACGAAGAGATTATAACAAATGCAAATCAAATATTCTTTTAGATTACAGATCTCCATTTGTGACTTCAGTTAGTGACCAACTTCATGTTATATACATTACTGGGAACAAAACAGTGCTGATTCCATGTCTTGGATCCATATCAAATCTCAATGTATCACTTTATGCGGTAAGAAAAAAGTCAAATATTTCAGTACTTATCTCTAGAATTAGCTAAATGTCAATTTACATAAATACGGTGGATTAAAATAGATATCTTAAAAAGAGCCTCTCATCTTTGGACATTACGAAACTTATAGAATGGGAATGCTATAACTACACTAACAAATGATACTTCTTGTGTAAAGAGTTGTTGACTGCAATGAGAATGTGGTATGAGTCAGGATGCCAAGTCTGGATCCATAATGTTGTAGTAAATATTAGACTTACAATATGAATTTATTTAGTTTTGGAATTATACTGAATGTTTTATTGATCTTTTAACAGAGGTATCCAGAAAAGTTATTTGTTCCTGATGGTAAATTAATCTCATGGGATAATAAAAAAGGCTTCACTATTCCCAGTAACCTGATCAGCTATGCGGGCATGGTCTTCTGCGAAGCTAAAATAGATGATGAAAGTTACCAGTCTGTAATGTACATAGTTGTGGTTGTAGGTAAGCCAAAGATTACTCTCCATGGTCATTGTTTTAGGCAGTGCTATTTTGCTTGATGCAACATATTGAGCAGTTACATTTGATTGGACTGTAGATCAGGAATACTGAAAATACAATTAACATAAAATGCATGTTTTAATATGTATTGCTTTGGGGAAAAAAAACAATACCTGAATTTAAAGGGAAAATGTTATTGTGTTCTGTTTCGGGTGGATTGCCGGCATCTGTGCTTGGGATTTTACCTGCTCTTCCTTGATGCTGCTTTTTTCAATCATGCAGCGTTTTATTTTTCCTAAACTTCTGCTCTTTTGTAATGAATGTCAGCATAGAGTGAAGGACCTTGAGAACTGACACCCCAAAGTATCACTAGCAGCTCAGGAAAGAAGACAGGGTTCTAGCTTGCTGTGAGGAGAAACGGGAGCATGTCACACTAGAAATGCAAAACCTGGCCTGATCCCAAGAAATTCTTGTTTCCCTGCACGCTAATGTCCTGGGCCTAATTGGATGAATATGGCTCTGACACATTGAAGTTACCTGCTCCTCCAGGGCAACATGAGGACTCCTCTTAGGCCTCCACCCATGCTGAAACTGCAATGACCTCCTCCTGGACTGTTGAGCACACTCTCATCTCCAGGGTTGGAAGAGGCCAATCCCCCACCTCCCGAGCCTCATTGTGACACTGAGGCTTGGTGAGGTAGGATCAGCACATTCTCATCTAGACTCGGAGATTCCTAAAGAAAGGAAGAGAAAAATAGGGAGTATCTCACCACCCCATCTCACTTTAGGGGCAGCAGTTTCCCCACAATTCATCATCCTCTGCCTGGTTTTGAGTCATTTGGGATTTTTGGATATGTTTTGTCATATTTTACATCTTTTATTACAGGTTTTATGCCTTGGACAGTTTTGCTAATGCCAAATTGTTGGTAGTGGTAAAGTTCCAAGCGCATCACCTGATGCCCACTTTTGGTCTATCATAATATTTGGGGAGTGGGGTTTGTTTCCATGCTATTGAGAATTTTGTGGTTCACCATTGAGGTTCTCCTCTGAGTGCTCTCTAACATTGCAAGGGGCCAAGAAACTCTTCCATAAGAGTTGAGGATGCTTAGCAGCTCCCAGGATCTGTTCCAAACATCTCTCTCTGACTCCAGCTTAGAAGTACTGATGTCTCACCATGTCAGCTTCTTTTATCTTACTGTGTCTGACCATGAGGGAGCTTCTGGCAAATGGCCTCACAGTAGCCCACTCACTCTGCATGTGCTAAAATCTGAAAGTAGACTGTACTTGCCCGAGACCCATTGTGTGTCAGTACAACTTTTGGGCACCCTTATCCTTTTCATCTCCACTTTTTGAAATTGGGTGTATGCCCATCTCTCCACTGCACTCAAGCATCTGGGATTTCTGCTGTGTGGGTGTAACTCCTAAGGGAGAGAGTAAATGCCATTGGGAAAGCGGCATCCTTACATCATTTAGCAGAATGTTTTTTCAAACTCTGTTCCTTTTGCTTCTTCCAGGATACAGAATTTATGACTTAACTATGAACCCTCATCACCAAATAGAGCTGGCAGCAGGGGAGAAACTAGTTCTAAATTGTACTGTGAGGACGGAGCCAAATGTTGGAATTGATTTCAAATGGGACTACCCTTCCGTTAAGGTAAAACAATCATTTCCTAATATCTTGCCCTAGAGCCCTGAAAGAAGCAACCTCTTGCTAGAAATACAAAAGGATGCTCCTGTGTTTTAGCTTCCACGGTTATTTTAGCTTCCACAGATACAATAAAAATTTGGGTTAACCACTTACCCACTCCTCTGTAAATATTAACAAACCAGTTGATGATATATGAAGAGAAGGAATCACCAGCCTATATAATATATAGCCTGGATTACGGTTTTGTGAGGACTTGGGCCTGAGCAAGTGGGGAACCCTCCCCACCCCTTCCACCTGCAGTTCCTCCCTCACCCCCCCACCCCTCCCGCCGGGGAGCAGGGTTGGGGCATAGGGGCTTGCCCTGCTCTGCCTGCCCAGCGCTACTGCCGGGGAGTGAGGTTGGAGTGTTAGGGCTTCTCTGCTCCCCGGAAGGAGTTCCGGGTGGAGTGGGTCAGGGTGTAGGGGTGTCCATTTTTCTGGGGGCCCCCAATTGTCCGGGGCCCCTGGGCATGATCCCATTGGTCCAGTGGCTAATCCGCCACCGGTGTGGAGGATCGGGGGAAGAGTTGGAATGAACTGCTTCTCAGAGCTTTTACTCTGTTACAGGGAAAACGTGCTACAGTCAGAGACTTAAAAACATCATCAGGGAATGAGCCGAAGAAGTTCGTAAGCACTCTTACCATAGACCATGTGACCTTAAATGATAGAGGCCGATACAACTGCACAGCATTCAGTGGCCTTATGACAAAGAAAAACAGCACATATGTCATTGTCCATGGTATGGAATTCTCTGATTTAATTCTGGATATTTATAGGTGGGGATTGTTGGGATGGAAAATGCATAAATTGAAAGCAATTAGCTGCACAGTATGTCAATCAAAACGTTTGTCGTATAAGCCGTCTGCTCTGAACTGTCAGCCACAGTGTTTCCATTGCTTCTAGTTGTTTTTAGTAGCATTGTTATAGCTCAAGGTTTTTCTATTTTAATGTTAAAGGATTTTCTCTTAGGACCTTGTATGTGATTATCACTTAAAGCTGTTAAGTAGTCTAGAAAAAGTGACACTAAAACTGAGAATGGCTGGCGGTCCCTCTATTTAATCTCTCCCTATGTGGTACTGTAATGTTGAAACTGTATATTTCGGGTCAGATCCTGCCACTCTTCCTCATACTGAATAGTACCTCACTCCACAGGTAGTTCCATTGATTCCATTGTGGCTACCTGCAGAGAAAGGTGTTACTTGCATGAATAAGGGTGGCAGAATCCAGCCCTCGGCTTTTTGCATTCTGAAAATTGGATTCAGCTTTACTTTTGGTCATAAGGAAATGACTTAGAGGAAATGACTCTGGCCAAATCCTATCCTCCCTCAGTCCTCAATCAGGCAAAACTCCATTGGCTACAAAAAGCTGATTTTTTTGAATGAGTGAGAAAGAATTGCAGGATTTGATCCAATATTAACTAGTGCAGCAGCACTGCTAGTTATGGATGTACTGTATGTCTTACACAGGAGCACTAAGGCTGACTTGAAGTTGTGACTAAGTCTGATTTTCAGCATCAGCATTTTGATTTTTTTCAGTTCACACTGACCATAGTCCATTCTTCTGCCAGGACCAGAAACAGTTCCCCCTTCTCTGTCACAGCTGTATCAGATATTAAACGGATACTCTATTTGATCTTAGCCAAAAGGCCAATCATGCTGTTGGGCTGATTACAATTTTGCTTTCTGTGGTTGCAGAAAAGTAGTGTAAATCCTTTCAGAGTTGTGGGATTTTTTGGGTTGCAGAATTTCAGATAGATAGCTTCAATCTCTGCTCAATTATGTAATTGTATCACGTGAAGTTTTGAATACTGTTATGTGCTGAAATGGAAAAATTGAGCCCTTTTTGTCTAACTGTGTAAGTGGAAACCTTGGAGAGGTTTAAATGCGGTATTGTGTTACCAACACATACTTTACAGCACTTGGTTTGCATTGCTTGTTTTGTTACACGGCAACAGCGGCTAGGGAGGACAGAGCATTGGGACTGAGAGTTGCTGTGTGGAGCTGAGAGCAGACTCTTGCCTCTATTGCTGTTGAGAGTCCCCTGGTAGCTGAATTAGTCCACTTTTCTGTGTAAGGGGTGAAGGAGAAGGCATGGCCGGGGGAGAGGGGCTGCATACCCCTGTGTGGCACAGAGCATCCCTAGGAATGTGACATGGGCCAGAGGCAGGTTGGGGCTGGAGGATCCACTGCTATGTATGTTGTCCTGTCCTGTCCTTCCCACACAGGAGTGCTCCATTGCTTCACTGCCTCAGAACGCCTCTGAAGCCTGTGGAGGATTCCCTCCTCCCCTTTTCCTAATGGATCTCCCTAGTGCTCAACCCCAGTAGTTATGCTGGGCCCTGGGCTGAGGATTTACCTCATGGATTGTAATACCGCAAGTGCCTGTGCTGGTACATGGACCACTTTGTCATTTACATCTGCTGCCTTTCATCTCCAGTTACACACAACCAAATGGGAGACAGTTTACATTTCTGGCAATATGGAAAGGCAATGTTTTGTTTCAAGCCCATCAATTAATTTCTTGCAGAAAAACCTTTTATCCGTTTGGACAGAATGGGGTCTGTGGTGGAGACAAGGGTAGGAGACCAAGTCAAAATCCCTGTGAGATTTACAGGCTATCCTCCACCAGAAGCAAAATGGTAAGAGTCAGAATGTGATGCATTTAAAACAGATTGTGGTATTATATGTCAAGCTGACTCTCTAAAGTATTTAAGTTACCATGTATTTTCTTTAGGTATAAAAATGGAAAAGCCATCAGCACAAATCATACCATTAAACTTGGTTACACATTAACAATTACTGAGGCAAGTGAAAAGGATGCTGGGAATTATACCATTGTACTTACAAACCCCGTTAACAAGGAGCAACAGAGACACACATTTAACCTGGCTGTGAATGGTAAGTGAGATATAAACAGTGCCTTTTCCTCTTTGGTTGTATATGTGTGTGTATAGAGTACTAACCCTTCCTTGACAGAAAGAGCTGGTAGGAGTCCTGTCTCTTAGAGCCCCGTGCTCCTCTTGATCTGTGTACTATCCAGATTTAAATTTGGCAAAAAAAAAAAAAAAAAAAAAAAAATGAGGTGATTCAAAACCACCAAGTTAGGGGAATGCAGGAAAGAAGCCCCATCTCAAACCTTGCCCGGACATTGCTTCAACCATCCACTGAATCTGTCTCCAGCTGGATCCTCATGCTGTATTTTACAACTCAGGAGATTTCAGGTTTTCCTTGTTGTTGGATAAAAGGATTTTTGTTTTTTATTTTCTGTATATTATTTCTTTGCCTCTGTGTCTTGCTCTTTTCCTGTCCTCTGTGCTCTCTCCTGCTGCTTTTGTATCACAAGTCTTCCCCGCCATTGTCATCTGCCTTGTCCATCCTTCCTGCCACTGTCAGCTCTGTTTTGGCCTCCCCTTCCTCCCCGTTCCCCACCATTCCCCTCTCCCCGGCACCCCTCCTCCACACTGCTCCTCAGGAAACATACTTGTCTAGATGCTTCCAAAATAGTAGGTCTTCAAAAGAGCAGCTCTGCTAAGTACAGTGTGGTTTAGGTGGGGGCACAGTGGGAAATGGAGGCCAGTCACCTAATGCTGGAAGTAATATAAATTCCTTGGCTGGGGACAGTGATGGAAGGAAAGGGCTGTCTGAAGGGTAATTTGTAAGGGGTAGCTGTAAGTAAGCAACGGAAGGATTGCTGAACGTTTGGCTTGTATTGAAGCTACTCTGTGAAGTTGGCGCACTTCTTCCTTGATTCTTTTGCTCCCTGCTGAGGTCAGTGGGAGTTGTGGACGCTCAGCACCATGCGGGAGGCTCTCAGAATCACACAGGTTCAGACCCTGGAAGGCGTATGGGAGTCACGGTGAGAGAGAAACCCCCGTGAAAGAGACTTTGTACATTTCAGAACAAACTGTGTTCTTGTTAGCAAGAGACAATGGCACAAGGCAAAGAATGTCGCTCCTTTATGATGGTCTGTGCATGTAACATGCAGGTTTTTCCTACAGTTCCACCTCAGATTGGGGAGAATGCTTTATTGGCTCCTGTTGATTCGTACAAGTATGCAACTACTCAAGTCCTAACCTGCACAGTCTACGCCATTCCGGCCCCAGTCAATATCCAGTGGTACTGGCAGTTAGAGGAACAGTGTACATTCCGCCCTAAGTAAGTACAACATGATTTGCCAGTTAATCTGCACCACTTCATTTCTGTAACTATTCAATGATTTTTTTAAAGTGCTGTAGGCTCTTTACAAAAATATAAAAATGCACAAAATCAAACACTAAGCAGCCAACCCCCTGGGTAACACGCTCAGTAACTGTTGCTGCTGGACAGTGTTTGCAGACAAAGTTCCCATTTTGCTTCCATTTAAGTCAAGCTCTTACTTATTACAGCAAATAGGCCCAAACTGCCCTCAGGTTGTCAAACATAGTCAAAATGATCTAGATGTAGGTAGCATTACACGGAGACTGCCAGACTTGGGATCTGGTGGGCTGTTGCACGGAGTGAATTCCCCAGGCCAGGGCTAACCACGGATGAAACTCTACCACTGTTGTTTATTGTGTTTGATGCTTTTTTGGCTGGCATCTTGCCTTGTTGGATTCCAAACACGTCTGTGGGCCCCGTCAGTCAAACCTTGTTGGGCAGCAGCAAGTACAAAAACACAACACTACTACACATGGGAAATTTGCTGTTTATGAGACTTGCAGTTCTTTGTGGGAATACGATGCTGCTTGTTATCTATGTAAAAGCGTATCTCAAAGAAACTGCACTGATTGATGGTAGCCAATGATAGAGAGAGCTCCTGACCAAGATACATGCAGCTTCCCTTATCTGGGCCTAGCACAAGGCCAGACTTCCTTTAAAAAAAAAAAAAAAAGCATTCTGCTTTCCTGTTTATAAAATGACTTCCACTAGCTTCTTTTGGTGCCTGGTCACTTCCTACACAAGAGCCACTGTCCTAAAGAAATTCTTTTAAGGAGTCCAGTGATTTCTATGTCTCTCTGTCTTCTTTTGAATGAAATTAACTTGAATTGTCAATTTATGACTGGAGGTTTGTTCCCAAAATAGCTTCTTTCCTCCAAGTATCCTTATTGGGCTGGCTTATGCAGATTAATTAGGCTATTTACCTCTAGGTCTGGGAATTCCTAGTTTTATAAAGGACAAAGGTCTTGGAAGGTTGTATGTACACTTACATAGAAAAGTTTTCAGGAACATTTCCCAGTTTTATAACATGGCCATTGTTCCATCTTTGATATTTTTTCTAAACTGAACAAAAATGGTCTCTTGAAGGTCGAGATTTTCCTTACCTAAAATGTATCTCTCTGTCTATTTCTCAGTCAAGTTGGTTTGGGAATCAATCCTTATGCATGTAAGAAATGGAAAGACATCACGGACAGAAAGGGAGGAAATCGGATTGAAAGAATTAAAAATCAGTTTGTTGCTATTGCTGGGAAAATGAAGGTGAGCTAATGCTCGTTTGTCTTAGTTAGGAATGACCAGCTTTTGAGAGTTCTGTTCAGCATTTCATGTATTTGTGAACATTATATCAACTGTGTTTAACTGTAATAGAGAAAGGCCTGGAGATTAATGAGCAGAAAAAAAGTGGGAACCTATTGCTAATTTTAATATAACACAGTTTAAAAATACATATATAGAAATCTACATATAGATGGCTGTTAAAAGGAGGGAGGGAGAAAAAAAAATCTTCTTAATCTCTGAGGATAGGACAAGAAGCAATGGGCTTAAATTGCAGCAAGGGAGGTTTAGGTTGGACATTAGGAAAAACTTTAATATCACATCAACCTCCAAGATGACCTGGGTACCAGAAACACCATTGATTTGTATTGTGCAGGAATTTACAGTTGTGTGGATAGCTACATGGCAATGCACCCAGCTCTTTTATGGTTTGACTCATTTAAGCCCTTTGGCACTAATGTGGTATGAAATTGCTTGGTTTGTTCTCTTGTAGACTGTAAGCACCCTTGTGATTCAAGCAGCAAACGTGTCAGCTTTGTACAGATGTGTGGCTACTAACAAAGCTGGAGTGGGTGAGAGGGTTATCTCCTTTCATGTTACCAGTAAGTATAGCTTGTTGATTGCATAGCAGCGTTAAATTAATCTCATTCCCTCTGCTTCAACACATCATTTGTCTGATTCAAACCCTCATGATGACCCATCTCTGTTATGCCTTATTCTAAATATGGTCCTTATTCAGCATTGAAACAAATTTCTAACTTTAAGCATGACAAGGTGGGTGAGGTAATATCTTTTGTTGGCTCAACTTCTGTTGCTGAGAGAGAGACAAGCTTTTGCGCTTACACAGAGCTCAAAAGCATGTCTCTTTCACCAACAGAAGTTGATCCCATAAAATATATTACCTCACACAACTCATCTTTCTAATATCCGGGGACCAACATGGCTACAACAACACTGCAAATAACTGTAAGTATATGAGCAGTTCCATTAAAGTCAATGGAGTTACAATAGTGTGAACACTGGTATAAAGTGAGATCTAAATCAGGATCTTTGGTTGCAACGTTGGTTAGGCATTTTCAGCTATAAAGACCTATAAAGAAGAGAAAAATTAAATAGTGTTATGAAATTAACAGAATCCATACAATCAGTTGCACACATACAAAATGAAAAATGACTGCCTAGGAAGGAGTACTGCGGAAAGGGATCTGGGGGTCATAGTGGATCACAAGCTAAATATGAGTCAGCAGTGTAACAGTATTGCAAAAAAAGCGAACATTATTCTGGGATGTATTAGCAGGAGTATTGTAAGCAAGACACGAGAAGTAATTCTTCTCCTCTACACTGCGCTGATTAGGCCTCAACTGGAGTCCAGTTCTGGGCATCACATTTCAGGAAAAATGTGGACAAATTGGAGAAAGTCCAGAGAAGAGCAACAAAAATGATTAAAGGTCTAGAAAACGTGACCTATTAGGGAAGATTGAAAAAAACTGGCTTTTTTCAGTCTGGAGAAGAGAAGACTGAGAGGAGACATGATAACAGTTTTCAAGTACATAAAAGGTTGTTAAAAGGAGGCGGGAGAAAAATTGTTCTTCTTAACCTCTGAGGATAGGACAAGAAGCAATGGGCTTAAATTGCAGCAAGGGAGGTTTAGGTTGGACATTAGGAAAAACTTCCTAACTGTCAGAGTGGTTAAGCACTGGAATAAATTGCCTAAGGAGGTTGTGGAATCTCCATCATTGGGGATTTTTAAGAGCAGGTTGAACAAACATCTGTCAGGAATGGTCTAGATAATACTTAGTCCTGCCTTGAGTGCAAAGGACTGGACTAGATGACCTCTCGAGGTCCCTTCCAGATCTATGATTCTATACAAACTAAGATCCAGATTTTCAAAACTGGGTGACTTCAGTGAGAGCTTCTAGCATCTCAGGACTCTGGAAAATCAGACCACATATTTATGTGCCTAAATATGGATTTAGGAACCTAGCTTTAGACATTCATTTTTGAAAATCTTGGTCTAAATGATATTTTTAATCCAGTCACAAAAATTGACAGTTAATGCTGAGAATAGTGCAAGGTTGCATAGGACAATTCTATTAATTACATAGATCTTCCTTGGACTTTGCTTGTGTGTGATTTTGTTGTTGTTGTTTGTTGTTGTTAATGTGAATGATGGGCCTGATTCTCCAGTGCCTTGTGAAGTCATTTATGCCTGGGCAAAGTGAGTGTAAAACAAGGTGCAAAGCACTGGAGAGTCAAACCCAATAAGTCTGTGAATGCTGATTTTCAAAATGGCTTTTTCTAATCAATATAAAAGGAAAGGACTTTATTAATATAACAAATGCACTATTTAATGAGCTATTTTTAATTTGCAGGGGGTCTTGAAATTAACCTTCAACCTAGAAACCAACCCACTGAAAAGGATAACATGTCCTTGCAGTGCACTGCGGACAAATTCACCTTTGAAAACCTGACCTGGTATAAACTGAGTCCTCGCACCTCACAGAGGCCCCTTGGGGGATTGCCAATGCCTGTGTGCAAGAACCCGGATGATCTTCTGAAGCTGAATGCCACAGTTTCCAATAGCAATGGTGAAAATGTTACCTTAGAGCTCATCCTCCGTAACATTTCTCTTCGAGATCGAGGGGATTACGTTTGCATAGCCCAGGACAAAAAGACTAAAACGCAACACTGTCTCGTCAAGCACCTCACTGTTCAAGGTATGAACCCACTTACATATACCAAAGTAGATGGTTATATGCACAGACTGTGTATAGCTGGAAACAAAGATACTGCAGTCGCAGGAATCCTCAAGTTCTGTAGGACCTAGCGCGTTACCAATTTAAAGGTGTGCTCACTTGTAGAAGGGATTTAAGCAGTTGCTAATAATGAGACTGCCTTTAACGTGTCAAGTGCATGAGGTCAAGTCTAGGCAGAATGTATCTGCTGTGCTGATGAACTGGCCAGTCACACTTAGTATTCCATTATTATGGAACAGAAATGGAAGGGTTAATAGGCCTGGTGTGGAAAAGCAGGGAATTGTGCTGTGCAAGCAAATGAAGTCTCTTTATTGATGGGCACAAACAGTGGCACAAATTGATAGCTCCACATCTATAATCTCTTTATACTTGTGACTTAACGTTTGACTGAACCTTTGGGTTTGAAACTGTGGTTATGCTTTAAAATTGTTATAAAAGCAGGGCAGCATTTCAGCACAAACAATGCCGGTGACTGGCTTTGGATGCAAACACAAGTGATCTTGCATTGAGGTCTTGTATCCTGGCGTGGCAACTTAGGTCCTGATTCAGGAAAGTACTTTAGCACATGTTTATGGGCAGTCCTGAATACAGATGCTTTCCTGAATCAGAGCCTCAAGCACTATCAATATCACCTTTCTTGTAGTGGGGTTGGAGACGGAGACATGAGGGGAGGCAATTCCTGGCCAGTTCCCTCTTCTCCATCAGCCTGGGGGGTCTCTAAATCATAAAACCAGACTCATGTAAAAGACAAAGGACTTCTCCTTATAATGTTTTCTTAGCCATTGTCCTTGTCTCGTGTATCATGGAAGATTAAATATGATCTCTCCACGAACACCATGATTGGTGCTATTGCAGTAAGGCCATGGGACTACATTAGTGACTCAAACTTGTAAAGTGGCAGCGAGTGCTAAGGCATCACAAAAATGATTATACTTGTAAACTCTCAATAACTTTATTTTCATGCAAACAGAGCCTGTGGCCCCCACATTGATAGAGAGCCTGGAGAATCAAACAGCAAACATTGGTGAAACCATAGAAGTATCATGCCCAGCAAATGGAATTCCTCCTCCACACATCACATGGTTTAAAAACAATGAAACCCTTGTTGAAGACTCAGGTGAGGAACTGCTCCTTCACTATGACTTATTTCACTTGTCATGTGTTTTATGCAGGGCTCCCTATTGATTTCACTGCAGAGTTCAAGTGCGGAGTGGGGGCAGAATGTGGCCCTGTGTATTTTATACACTGTGAGGGTTGTGTATGCAAAAGTATAGCTAAAATAATTGCAACCATTGAATTCTTAACAACAACCAGAGCCAATGCAAATAGCAGAATTAAGAACAATTCCTTTTTTCAGGTATTGTTGTGAAAGATGGGAACAAAACTCTAACCATACGCAGGATAAGGAAAGAAGATGGAGGTCTCTACACCTGCCTTGCCTGCAATGTCCTCGGATGCAAAAAAGCAGTAACTTTTTTTGCAGTAGAAGGTCAGTACAGATTTGCTTCTCATTTATTTGTGCTTGAAATGATAACTGCTAAAAAGGAAGCCTATGCATCATGTCTTGGTCACAGTTTAGAAAATGTACTAGCAGTGCCTTTGCTGAAAGTTTCCTTATGCCAAAGTGGATCAGATTCATTTATTGATAAGGCTCCTAATCAAGCTCAAAATGGGTGAGGTCACACCAAGCTGGCAACCCAATGATTTTAGTTTTTGAGGCTGATATCTTGGTCTCCAGAATCACAGCTTTCATTATGAAGTCACAGCTGGCCATTATGGTGGTAGAGAAAAACCTGAAAATGTAGAGTGAGTGCAAATCAAGGCGATAATACCTGCATCTGAGTCTGCAGAGAGCCTAGCACACCTCAGTGGGTATTAATGAGGATACTTAACAATGCAGACAGTTAAATTATTTCACTGCTGTCAAGGCATCATGGGCCATATAATGGAAAAACCCAGTGTGCTATTGTGTGGGAGAACCTATGTGACACCAGGGCTGAAATGTACAGGAACATACTTTGAGAAATGGGGGTGGGACAGAAAGGAATTCCTCTGATGCTTGTTATCAAATATCCCAGTTTAAGAAGTTAAAGAAATGTTAGAAATGTTGTTTCATAATACAGGGGATCATTCTTGCAACATCTTATTTCCTACATAGCTTAATCACTTTTTTCTTTGCATGAGAAAAAGTTATTCATTTCTGGGTGCTCAACATTCATCTAGATTTTGTTTTTTCAAAAATAGCAATTTCCTTTAAAATATAAGATTTCACCTTTTATTTCTTAATGGCAAAGAGCCAAATTCTTCCCTCAATTATGCACATTCAGCCTCACCAAAACAAGGTGTGTAACTAAGGGCAAAATTTGGCCATAAGAGTCTGACTAATCCTTGCTGCCATTTCATTGTGCACTAATTTGTAGGAATCAGAAAGCTTCTGAGAAAACAATGGATCAAATCCTGTGCTGACCTATCTCCTGCAAAATTTCATTCCTCATTGTCTTGAGTGGGGTTTCACAGTGTGTAATTCGTATGGAACTTGGCCCAATATTCCAACCTATAAGAAACAAGCATTGCCTTAGTTGGCTTGCTACATGGGACACTTTTAAAATGAACCTTCAGAACAAGGAACTCTATGCAGTCCTTTAACTGATGACCTAAACCAAGAAGCTTTCAGCTATCAATGAGATATTCATTTGTTTCTCCCCAGGCGCCGAAGAGAAAATGAACCTGGAGCTCATTATCCTGGTTGGGACTGCAGTGATTGCCATGTTCTTCTGGTTGCTTCTTGTAATCATTCTCCGGACCGTTAAACGGGTAACGAAACCATTCTTCTACTGTCCCACCAGCATTGGTCTTGCATGACAAATGAAAACTGACTACGGCTCTTTTGTGTTGTTTCTTTCCATTGTTCTTAAACCAACAGGCACATTTTTCCTCTCAATACCATAACATTCCTGCCTGGAATTGAGGGCGCAGAAATTTGGTTTTAATTGACCAGGCATTCGGAGGAAAAAATGCTTGAACTGCTTTTGATTATTAAAAGAGCAAGGATCCGTGTTCACATTCATAATGATGTAGTTGGAGGAAACTACTGACTTGAATTTCTGTGAAATTTTAAAACCCTGAGGAAGGAGAAGTTAGTACATGTGACTGCCTCATTCCAGCCAACACGTACCATTTATGTGACTAGAACTGATATTGTTTTCCAGGCCAGTGGAGGGGAATTAAAGACTGGCTACTTGTCAATCATCATGGATCCTGATGAAGTTCCTATGGATGAGCAGTGTGAACGTCTCCCCTATGATGCCAGCAAGTGGGAGTTTCCTAGAGACCGGCTAAAGCTAGGTGTGCTTTCACTATTTTGGATGGGGGTGAGGAAAGAATACACTGCCCAGGGAGCCTGTGGAGGAATTCTGACTGGCACACACAGAATTGCTCCTGGAACTACATCACACTCTGATAGGATACAGTGGGTGTTCCCTCTGTGATGGCTCAGTCCTTTGGGCCAGTGCAGGAGATGGCTGGATCATGGCCTCTCCTAACCCCACTCTGCAGGAAAAGCTAGCTTAGTCTAGTTACTGTGTTTCCTGACCCCACTTTCACACCTACATAGGCCCACCCCTAGTATGTGCCAAACCATCATTCCCAACATGGGGGTTGATTTAGTTAATGATTGGCCTACTTTTTGTCCACTGCTTTGACAATAAGTCTAAATCTATTAATCTTCTCATACCAGGTAAACCCCTTGGGCGTGGAGCATTTGGCCAAGTCATAGAAGCAGATGCATTTGGAATTGACAAAACTGCTACCTGCAAAACTGTTGCAGTAAAAATGCTGAAAGGTAAAAATGAAGACTAAAAGCCTCCTGAAAAGACATAATGTATTTGTATTGCCAGTCTTGTATCCAGAAGCCAACAAAGCATGATGAACAATCAGAATTTCTGTACCGATGTCCTAGAAGGGTTTAGTTAACAATTGCTGTGAGAATAATGTAACTTATGTCTACCTATAAGGAGGTTGCTCATTAGAGCTTCTTTACCGTCACTTTATAGATCTACCCAGATGCAAAGGTTAAATTTGCTCCTACAAGTAATCCTACACAATTGTTGATTTCTGCAGTGTTTACCTACATACTGTACCTGCAATGTGAGCTTTCCGTCAAATCCTAAACGATGACTTAGACGTTATCTGGGGGGAGAGAAACGATTCAGCTAGCTTACTCCTTGGCTGATTTTAAAGAGCTCTTCAATATTATTGTCAGTGATGTGGATGTTTTGACATTAAATACAAAGCTGAGATCCCAGAATCATTCCTCCTTCCCAGGACCCTGGAACAATTGAACAAGGTTCTCTGCACCCAGAGAATCCGTCCCAGGTTTCACACTGAGACCAGTGAATAATGGGAAAGGACTTTGGGAGTTTTGTCAGTGCTGCATGAGTAGTCACACGATACAGGTACTGCCAATAAAGCTCATTGTTTATGCGCCATGCTGTCAAGTCTCCTGGTAGAAGGACATAACATTAATGAGATGGGACCCCAAGCAAAATAAGAGAAGACCCCAACCACCTACATAAGTTCCTGGCGTTCACCAAATCTGCCGAATGCTGCCTTCTGCTTCTCCCCCTCAGATATTGGTTGCTGCTGCCTCCTCTGCATGTTCAGAATGCTGGCAAATCATCCAGTGGCTGTTCTCATTGATTGGGTGAGAGGCTGTGCAGCCCCCAACCCCTGTCCCATGTCTTCCCTTTCACAGGCCAATCTAGTGCCACAGGTCAAGTGGTAGCCCCTGGCATTCAGACACCACATAGGGTAATGGTTATATCTCTGGTAACTGAAAACTCAACAGACTCTGCTTAAAGTGTTGCATAGAGCAAAGAAGATTCCAGGCAGTAATACACTGATTGTCTCTCCAGTCTGACATTTTACCTTTTGGCAGCATTCGGGAACTGTTTCAAAATAAAGCAAAACCAACTCTGTAACTCTACAGCTCACCAGTGCCAGAGCATAGTTAGGAGGAATGTATGTTTTGTCCCTCACGTGAAAACCCTAGCCTAGGTTAACCTACAAAAACATTTACTCAATATGCCAAAATACTAATCGATGTGGTTAGCAAAGGGAAAAACTTTTTTTTCTGTTATGCTGATCAGTTATATAATTTTTATCTTTACAGAGGGTGCTACACATAGTGAACACCGGGCACTTATGTCAGAGCTCAAGATCCTCATTCATATTGGTCATCATCTAAATGTTGTCAATTTACTTGGTGCCTGCACAAAACCAGGAGGTGAGTGACCGATCGAGAGTCCGTGTTGCTCTCCGGGTATAGAATGTCTTTTCAGTGATTGGAGGCACTACCACAAATTCAGTAAGACCATAATCCGATTAGTGGAGAATTGAGTTTTCATCATTAGCAAGACTTTGATTTTCCATTATAGTTATTCTAGGGCTGTTTATTAGAAGAGTCAGCATGATCCAGGGTTAGAATAGGGGATGGGAAGGCTGGAGTCCAATCTGTCAGCTCTGTCACTGTTGTGCTGTGTCACCTTGAGGAAGTCACTTTATCTTTTGTACCTCAGTTCAGCTCTCCCATCTGTAAAATGGGGTAATAATGCTTGCACACTGTTAGCAAAGCCTTTTCAATCCTTGGATAAAACGCATGCTAAGTGCAGGTACAATATTATTTTTCTTTATGGTGTGGACCATTCATATTCCTCACATGAAAACCTCAAATGCTATGTAGTTGTCCAAAGGAGGAGTAAACATAGTTTATAATTAGAAATAGGCCTGAAACAGAATTCTGAAAGAAAACACATTTGTGGGGTTTGGAATCAGAATCTATATCCAAATGCCACAGGCAGCCTCTATGTCTCTAATGGGCTAAAGCAAAACCACAAATTGTAACACTCTCCTCAGCTCTGGGATAAAAGGTGATTATGAGTCTGGATCCAAATTTGGATGATGAAATCTATTTTACTTGTAATTGCAACAGTTTGGTCTAACAAGCCCAGCATCGTTCACTAGTTTGGAAGATATTTAGAACAAGTAACTTTGTAATAACTTGCCAAAGAAGTTGATTCAGTTGTGAGTTTAATATTAACATAGGCTAAGAATTTCCTTCATGCAGTTCCATAACTATAGTACAGTACTGGGAAGAAGAAGAATTTCATAAATCTTTCTAAAGGTAGACATAGGGGCCAATTATTAATTGTAGATGCCATAATAAGAAGCCCACATCCCATACTTGGACTTTAGATCAGCATTTCCAAATGTCAAATGTTCAAGTAACCCAATTTGAGCATCGGCATTCAACATTTGGGCAGCTCATCAGTGTACCTGTGTTTGCAAATTGGGTTTTAAGGACCAAATATTTTAAAACATGGAGACTCAGCTCCATGCACAAAGATGCATGAACAGTTATGTGTACATGAAAATAGTTTACTGCATTTGGGTGGTTAATTGCATGACTGTGCATGCAAATATCAGTGTAGATGGATATTTGCATGCACAGTGAGCCAATTTGTATGTGTTGTCATAGCCACTTGCACATATAAATATAAGCACACAATTTCATACACATTTTCACATGCAAAATAAGGCCTCTGCTTTTTGAAAAAATTGGCCTGAAATGTTGTTTCCCCCCATCCAACATGTTAATCAGAAAAGGTGTCACTTTCCTTCTTTGAACAGATTTTTACTGTCTTTATTGTGGATATTCTCTTTAAAATTATTTGGAAAGATAGTAGAATGATTGATTTTTAAAAGAATACATATTTTTAGCTGGGCTGAACTGGGAAATAGATAGCCTTTCTAATTAATTGGTTCATGTTTTATGCAGGCCCACTTATGGTGATTGTGGAATACTGCAAGTTTGGAAACTTGTCAACTTACTTAAGGAGCAAGAGAAGTGAATTTGTTCCGTACAAGGTACAGTCTGCTGTCATCGTCAAAATTAAAAATAGAGGCTAAGGAGTGACGAAACTTTATTTTTAAAACTCTTTTTATGTTGAGTGGAAAGCTTTGGGATGTATCTTTGTATTGATATTAATTATGATAATCTTTAACACTTACCATAGAAATTCAATATAGAAAAGGCATTATAGGTCATCTAGTCAATCCCCATGCCCATAAAATATAGTAAGTTTCTTATTCTAAGCTTTAAATGTGCGAAGAGGAGGCATCTACCATTTCTCTTGGCAGACTATTCTACAGTCTGCTGTATCTGCCAGGGAGTTTTTCCTGATAATCAGCCCAATTTTTTTCCTTAATTTCAGCTCTTTACTCTAAGTCAAACTAGCTTGTACCACCTTAAATCACTTCACTCCCTGCTTTGTTTATACCCTTCTGTAGACTGCTATCATGTCCTCCTTGTTCATTGTTTAGCCAGGCTATACATATACAGCGCTTTTAATCTTCCCTCGTAAATCAATTTCTCCAGCCAATTTATGTCATGCTTTTCATCTTCAAAGCTTTCTCCAAAGATCTAACTAATCCTCACTGCGCCTTTTTGAGATCCCTGCTTTAAGGATGGGGAAATGGAGCCAGAGAAATGAAGGCTAGTGTCTAAATTTGGGCCCCTATGTCAGTGGCCTGATTTTTCAGAAGAAGTTGGTGGTGTTCATCACCTTTGAGAATCAGGCCACTTCTGGGAGACATGAATATATATGGCTTTAGGTTCTCCCTATAGAACATTTTGGCCTAGGAGACTTATCCAGAGCCCCAGAGGGAGCCAATGTTAAGGGGATTAGAAACTCTGGAGAGGTGCCTTGCAGTTTGCAGGTCATATGCCTTTCTTCCTACATCAGAGCCTCCTTTAACGGTATCACTTTCCTGAGGGTTTTTTTCCTGTATCTTTGGGGGCAGGGAAAGGAGAGTTTTATATTGGTGAGTGCAATCTACTGCTCCCTCTCTTGGGAGTTAGGAGGGTTAAATGGTATCAACAGGAATCTGTTGTGTCTGGTTATGGTGCAGGGAGAGAGGAGGATGAAGAAAGGGGATGGGTTTTAAGAGGGCATTGAACATTGCAGATAAGCAATGAAGATTATAGGGATGGGAATCCTTGAGGATGAGAAAGCAGTGTTGTTTGGCAAGAATATAGCAAAAGTGAAGCAGATGAGACTGGATTTGTGTTGGCAGGAGTCTGTGTGGGTTTAGTGCATGGGTTCCCAAACTTGGTTTGCGGCTTGTTCAGGGTAAGCCCCTGACGGGCTGCGAGACACTTTGTTTACCTGAGCATCCACAGGAACGGCCGCTCGCAGCTCCCAGTGGCCGCGGTTTGCCATTCCCGGACAATGGGAGCTGCGGAAAGTGGTGCAAGTTTAGAACTATCTCCAGAGGTATTTGGTGGCATAAGAGCAGAAGCAGGTAAATGAGATGTGTGGGTTTGTGGGGGTAGGATGGACTTTGCAGTGGGAGAAGAGGCAAAGGAATGAATAGTGACATGAGTGGTAGAGTGGAGGGATTCGGTAACAGAGTGAAGGGGAAGTCACCTGACAACATGCTAGTTCAACAAGCTACAGAATGTAGTAGCACCTGCTTATAAGTGCTGCTGACCGACATATGAAGGTGGAGGGCTGCTGCACACCACGAGCAAGTTAAGTGCCTCCTCCATGTCTTCTCTCTCCCTCTGATGCTCAGTGACATCCCTGACTTATACACTGTGAAATATCACTTCTGCCTTGGAAAACCTCTGACTGTTTTTCCTTTCTAGACTAAAAATGCCAGATTTAGGCAGGGAAAAGAAAACTACGTCAGTGAAATCTCAGCGGACTTGAAGCGACGCTTAGACAGCATCACAAGCAGCCAGAGCTCGACGAGCTCGGGTTTTGTGGAGGAGAGATCCCTTAGTGACGTAGAGGAAGAAGAAGGTAGGATTTGTGCTTACTTAGTTTTGGCCCATTTATCATTGGGAGGGGCTGCCTTAGGGCTCAGCACTTTGATCAGGCTCATCTGGAGGGAGGCCACAGTTCAACTATATGTAGGCTTGGCAGAATTCAGCTTTATTTGATGTATAATTTCAAGGGAATCAGGGTTTATTTTAAAACTTTTTTTCTATTTTTATTTAAGTTTTGCACAGTCGTGAGGGGATTCGGACAATTTAATCACAGACGTTGAGATTCAAAAAGTTGTCAAAAAACATACAAAGTAAATATCCTTAAATCAAACCCTAATAAGTACTCAGGCAGCATTTGCTTATTTTGCCTAGCTGTACATTTCTATTATTATTGATGGAAATATGGTTTTGTTGGATTTTGTGTGTATGGTAAAATCATGTTTACTGATAAAGTTCTAATCATTCCAAGCCTAACTATACAGGAGCGGGATTGGAGTTATAATCAGATCATTCTACCCAGTATAGCAGTTCTTACTCAGCAAATATCCTAATGATGTCAGGACTGAGCAAGGACTGGGCTATTAGTAGGTATGGTTATGGACCATACCCCTCCAGTTTGGTAGAGGGTGAGATTAAATGTCTCCCTTCTTCAAGTAACAATTTTTCTATGAAAAAATATTTTTACCTTTGCGCTTTCTTCCCTAATGGGGGTGGAATCAGAACTCCCTTCAGTTCCACTCTTAGGCTTGGTCTACACTAAACCCCCAAATCGAACTAAGGTACGCAACTTCAGCTACGTGAATAACGTAGCTGAAGTCGACATACCTTAGTTCGAACTTACCGCCGTCCAGACGCGGCAGGCAGGCTCCCCCGTCGACTCCGCGTACTCCTCGCGGCGAGCAGGATTACCGGAGTCGACGGGGAGCACTTCTGAGTTCGATTTATCGCGTCCAGACTAGACGCGATAAATCGAACCCAGAAGTTCGATTGCCTGCCGCCGAACCAGCGCGGTAAGTATAGACAAGCCCTTAGCTCATCCACTGGGATTGCTGCAAGACTTTCCTTTCGCTAGGAACTACACGAGCTGATTTTTGCAGCTCTCCCAGTTCTTGTAAACTGTGGAAACAAATAATCAAGCCTGAGATTTGAACATGGGTCTTGTGTACAGTAATGTAAAGTGCTGACTACAGGTCACAGGATTTGACAATGTATTTTAAATAAGAGACATCTGTAGGTGAAATCTGAAATAGAGAACATGTTTGACTGTTGTCATCTTGCTTCTTGCAGCAGCTTCTGAAGACCTTTGCAAGAACCCTCTGAGCATGGAGGACCTTATCTGTTATAGCTTCCAGGTGGCCAGAGGGATGGAGTTCTTGGCTTCACGCAAAGTAAGAATCTTTTCAGGGAAATGGCATTTTTCATATGATTAACCATTGTAGAAAATGATGCTACAGGTTTATAGAAGGAAGTGATGTGTTTGTCATTGGACTGGCAACCATGCACAGCATTTTCTGATTGCTCCAAAAAACATCGGAGCCATTAATATGACAAAGTTAAACAGCCCATGTGAGGTGCTTTAATAGATATGAATGTCAGCAATTTGTATAAGGTTCATTGTTCACTGATTCATAATAGAATGATAAAGTGACTGGAGGGAATGACATTTAAGGAAAGGTTAAAAGGAACTAGGGGCCAATTCCTGATAAGTGGAGCCAAGTTGGAATAAAAAGGCTTTGCTCTGAAGAAATTGCTCTGTAGGGCAGTGGGAAGAATGGAAGTCCCTGTTCATAATACTGCACAGAGACATTGTAGACTAAGAGATGCATGTGTGTGGGCACTGTGAATCTCTCCTTGATGGATCTCCACTTGACATGCTAACACAAAAGAAACACCACATTTCCCCTGCATTTCAGCCCTGAGCAGATGCCCCATCAGGGTTTGATCCTAACTTTGTATAACTGGGCCAAACAATAGCCAGTCATTCGCAAATATTCTGAAGGCTGTAAACATCAGAAAGAAAGAGGAATTATTAATGGTGGCACAGGGCATAAAAACAAAGAATACTAGGAAATATGCAAAGGCAAAATTAGGTGGTATCTGTTAGAATGTAGAATAGTCTCCCAAGGAAAGATTGGAGAGTCCCTTTGTTTTAGTCATTTAAAAGTTCATTTGTCAAGGCCTGAAAAATATACTGCAAAGAACAATCCTGCATGTGTAACCTATCAGACAGGTAGGGTGTGTGTTGTGTCCCCCTCTGTGCCTTATCTACAGAGCATAAGCATTGGTTACAGACCCCAGCTCCAGAGCCTGTAGGTCAAGCTTTAGAGAGGCCTGTGAGTTTAGCTCTGGAAGTCCCTGATGCATTGACCAAGATGGTGGCTGTCATACAGGCAGAGATAGAGAGATGTACTTTTCCATCTTTAATTGTTTCCAGCAGAGAATAATCTCAACATTGGGCCTGTCGTAAGACATTTTCCACCTAAGTCTATTAAAAAGGGTGAAGTGTCATAGATGTGATGGGGAACGTGGATTTGAATATAACCAAAGTAAATCTGTGGTAATCAGATCCGAATGTGTTTTGCATCAGCTTCCTGGGATAATTAATTGGCTAACCTCAAGGGCCATGGCTGCTTATTGGTTAAACAGATGTGTGTTTGGACTTGGCTCAGAAAGACTTTTGTTTTCAGGTCAGCTACAATTATAAAAAAAGCCACTTAAAAATCAGTAAGTCTGTTGACGTTGGGATTTATTTTACTTAATAGGATTTAAGAAATATCTAGCCTCTGAGAGTGAGGTCAGCACAGATGTGAAATAGATCAACTCTCTGAGCAGAGTTGCAACAACAGCCAACCTATACATTTGTTTTCTTCCCTTTGTAGTGCATCCATAGGGACCTAGCTGCTCGTAATATCCTCTTATCACAGAATAACGTGGTCAAAATCTGTGATTTTGGCTTGGCGCGAGACATCTACAAAGACCCAGATTATGTCAGGAAAGGAGATGTAAGTTTTGGAGAATAAATGTTGGAGACCTTTAATTCGAAGTGATACTAACTATTCTATTTTAACACATTGTTTTTGGAAACAGTGTTCTCTTTTTCCTGTCTCGTACTAAAGTTTAATTATTTTTTTTAAAATGCTTTCAGGCCAGATTACCCCTAAAATGGATGGCACCAGAAACCATTTTTGATAGAGTATATACCATTCAGAGTGACGTATGGTCCTTTGGCATTCTGCTATGGGAGATATTTTCATTAGGTAAGTCACTTTTATTTGCTACTGAACCTCTAATTTTAACACTAGAGTGGGTGGAAAAAACAGTGAAATATTTTTGCAAGTTTTGACTTTGCATGTGCAATTACCCAGTTTGCATGCAAACATCTCTAATTGCCTGACTTGTTCATATAATAGCAGTTATTTCATGTACAAATCATTTGGTGGAAAATTAGGCCCAGAATTTTAAATGTCTTCTTAAAATAAGGTGCATCCATTATCATTTTAGGAGCTTCGCCATATCCTGGTGTAAAAATTGATGAGGAGTTTTGTAGAAGACTGAAAGAAGGAACAAGGATGAGAGCACCAGACTATACAACACCAGAAATGTAGGATCTTACAAATATGCTTTATGGTAATAGCAATCATCTGAATAGGTAGAATGTGCCCTCCTCATTGCCCTGATATGGTCATGGTTTTATCCCACTAGATATCAGACAATGCTGGACTGCTGGCATGGAGAACCTAAGCAAAGACCTACTTTTTCTGAATTAGTGGAGCACCTGGGAAACTTACTGCAAGCCAATGTTCGTCAGGTACGTGAAATATAGATATTGTACCAGTACTAAGTATTCTGAAGTGGTGCCTTGTTGGGCCATCGTTATACCATATCACCTTGGGGAGTTGAAGCAGATGGCTGAATAGGATGGCCTAGGGTCACAGAGATTTGTGATAACAACAAAACCTGGTCCATGTCTACCCCCTCTCTTCCCGCAAGGCTTCCCACTGCCCCCTCAGATTGTCCATATGGATAGCTTTGGGGTTAGTCCAGGGAGCCAGCTGTATTCTGTACGCCACTTCATTGGTTCAGGTCCCACTTCCCACTGACTACTTGGTGCTCGGTAACTACACACATGCCAGTGGTAAGGGCTTTAGTTTAGAATTCAGGGGATCTAGGTTCAGTTTCCTCCTTTGCCGTAGACTTCCTGTGGGACTGTAGGCAAGTCAGTTAGTTTCTCTGTGACTCAGTTCCCCATTTGTAAAATGGGGGTAGTAGCACTTCCCTGCCTCTCGGGGGTGTTGGGAGGAGAAATATATTAAAGTCTGTGAGGTGTTCAGATACTGTGATAATGGGACCATATAAGTAACTAAAATAGACAGACACTCATTTCTGTGGATTTCCTGCCACTTGCCGTGTGTATGTATATATATTTATATTTATTTATTTATAAATTCAACTGAGAAATCATGAAAGAAAATATTATAATCGTCTAGGCCAATTTACATTAAAGAATATAATTGTTTTTAACACACTGCATGTAATTGGTGTATCTTTTGTACTTTAATGAATTATACATTCCTCGTCAAAATAATTTGCCACCATACATCAGTGAGGAGACTTCAGCAACTAGAAATTCAGCAACTAGAAATTATCTGTGACTATATTATTATCTGACGGGTACACTGTCTATAAAATTCATTAAAAAAATCCTTATTGTTACTTAAATCATTTTAGACTATTTAACACTGAAATATATATATATATATTTTTTATTGCTGCTTATTGTTCACGTTCTGCATTTCACTCAGATTGGATAATTCATGTAGATTGGTCAATTTCCCTTGCAGTTTATGGTCGGTTTCCCTTTCCAGTTCTCATGCCCTAGAACAGTGGTTCTCAACCAGGGGTCCAAGGCCCCCTGGGGGGCTGCAGGCAGGTTTCAGGGGATCTGCCAAGCATGGCCAGCGTTAGACTTGCTAGGGCCTGGGCAGAAAGCCAAAGCACAATAGGAAGCTTACATTTGTAACTGAAATAAAAAATTAAAAAGTAAACATTTGATTGCTTACTCAGATATGTAAAACCATTGGAATGTCTACATTTTGGTCTAAAACTCTTTGACGCTGTCCCTTTAAGTTCAAATCTTTTGATATATGCTCCAGCAAATATAATATACGGTTTATAGTCCAATAAAGCAGCCCACCATAGCTTTAATTTTTATTGTAAGAATTCTTATTTACAATGTGTATATATATTTTACTCTGGCTTTTTTCACTGTATTCTACAGGATGGAAAAGATTACATTGTCCTTCCTCTAACGGTATCACTGAACATGGATGAGGATTCTGGACTCTCTTTGCCAACCTCACCTGTTTCCTGTATGGCGGAAGAGGAAGTCTGCGATCCTAAATTCCATTATGACAACACAGCAGGAATTAGGTATTTTATATGGTGAACATCCCATCGCGGCCTCTAGGCAGTTGTGTTCAGGTTGGGGGAGGAAAAATGAGAGGAAGAGATTTCAGCTGCCGTGGTCCATATTTAACTTTGTCCATAGGGATAAGAATAAAGCCATAGAGTCTCTATAGGAGGATCTGCAAAACACTAGTTTCTTAGCTTCTGAAACACTGGTGATAACCTACATTTCGCCCCGCCACCCTCTAAAGAGTTCAGTCTCTCGTCCAAAAGTGCTGTGATAGTATTGTTAGCTAGCCTTTAGAAAATGTCTAGTCATTCCTTTCTGTTCTGTTCATATTCTTGTAACACACCCTGGTGTTGTAAGGGTGATAGACCTAGTGATGGATTCATTAACAAAAGCCTATCTTTACACAAGCCCACTGATATTTCTACCCAGAAAATGAGCACATTGTTAGGTGGGCCATGAACTGATGGCTAATGGAAGTTTACTTAAATGGCACTGTTACTGATCATAATTATTTATTATGTATTACTTGTGTTCGGTATCACCTAGGGGCCTGAGTCACGGATCAGGGTTCTGTTGTGGTAGGCACTGTAAAAACATGTGCCAAAGAGATGATTCCTGTTGCAGAGAGCATGCAATCTTATCCAATAGTGTACAGTGGAGGCTTACTTAAGACCAAACTCCAGAACCTGCACCTACCTTGTGCATATGGGCTTAGGGAAGGGTTTATCTGCCTAGGTTGTGGGGGAGAAAGGAATTTTCTCATCTAGGCGTCTCTGTGATTCCTACTGCAGCCTCAAGAGTTCAGGATGCCAGGGATGGTTGCCAGTGTCTTTCTGTTGCCTCAGAAGAAGCAGGGGTGACTTGGAGGGGTTTGTTGCAAGAGACAAGAGCAGAGATAGAATCCACAGAAGAATTTCATATAAGAACCAGAAAGCCCCCTTCAGACCACTGTGCCCCAGTTTAATTACTGCCGGGATACTAATTCTGCATCTACCAAAGTCAAAGTCAATGTGGCATTTAATTTCAAAAGGGGGAACTATGCAAAAATGAGGGGGTTAGTTAAACAGAAGTTAAAAGGTACAGTGACTAAAGTGAAATCCCTGCAAGCTGCATGGGCGCTTTTTAAAGACACCATAATAGAGGCCCAACTTCAGTGTATACCCCAAATTAAGAAACACAGTAAAAGAACTAAAAAAGAGCCACCGTGGCTTAACAACCATGTAAAAGAAGCAGTGAGAGATAAAAAGACTTCCTTTAAAAAGTGGAAGTCAAATCCTAGTGAGGCAAATAGAAAGGAGCATAAACGCCGCCAAATTAAGTGCAAGAATGTAATAAGAAAAGCCAAAGAGGAGTTTGAAGAATGGCTAGCCAAAAACTCCAAAGGTAATAACAAAATGTTTTTTAAGTACATCAGAAGCAGGAAGCCTGCTAAACAACCAGTGGGGCCCCTTGATGATCGAAATACAAAAGGAGCGCTTAAAGACGATAAAGTCATTGCAGAGAAACTAAATGGATTCTTTGCTTCAGTCTTCACGGCTGAGGATGTTAGGGAGATTCCCAAACCTGAGCTGGCTTTTGTAGGTGACAAATCTGAGGAACTGTCACGGATTGAAGTGTCATGAGAGGAGGTTTTGGAATTAATTGATAAACTTAACATTAACAAGTCACCGGGACCAGATGGCATTCACCCAAGAGTTCTGAAAGAACTCAAATGTGAAGTTGCAGAACTGTTAACTAAGGTTTGTAACCTGTCCTTTAAATCGGCTTCTGTACCCAATGACTGGAAGTTAGCTAATGTAACGCCAATATTTAAAAAGGGCTCTAGAGGTGATCCCAGCAATTACAGACCGGTAAGTCTAACGTCTGTACGGGGCAAATTAGTTGAAACAATAGTTAAGAATAAAATTGTCCGATACATAGAAAAACAAAAACTGTTGAGCAATAGTCAACATGATTTCTGTAAAGGGAAATCGTGTCTTACTAATCTATTAGAATCCTTTGAAGGGGTCAACAAACATGTGGACAAGGGGGATCCAGTGGACATAGTGTACTTAGATTTCCAGAAAGCCTTTGACAAGGTCCCTCACCAAAGGCTCTTATGTAAATTAAGCTGCCATGGGATAAAAGGGAAGGTCCTTTCATGGATTGAGAACTGGTTAAAAGACAGGGAACAAAGGGTAGGAATAAATGGTAAATTCTCAGAATGGAGAGGGGTAACTAGTGGTGTTCCCCAAGGGTCAGTCTTCGGACTGATCATATTCAACTTATTCATAAATGATCTGGAGAAAGGGGTAAACAGTGAGGTGTCAAAGTTTGCAGATGATACTAAACTGCTAAAGATAGTTAAGTCCAAAGCAGACTGTGAAGAACTTCAAAAAGATCTCACAAAATTAAGTGATTGGGCAACAAAATGGCAAATGAAATTTAATGTGGATAAATGTAAAGTAATGCACATTGGAAAAAATAACCCCAACTATACATACAATATGATGGGGGCTAATTTAGCTACAACAAGTCAGGAAAAAGATCTTGGAGTCATCGTGGATAGTTCTCTGAAAATGTCCACGCAGTGTGCAGAGGCGGTCAAAAAAGCAAACAGGATGTCAATGGTACACCCTCATCTCGAATACTGCGTACAGATGTGGTCTCCTCATCTCAAAAAAGATATACTGGCACTAGAAAAGGTTCAGAAAAGGGCAACTAAAATGATTAAGGGTTTGGAACGGGTCCCATATGAGGAGGGATTAAAGAGGCTAGGACTCTTCAGCTTGGAAAAGAGGAGACTAAGGGGGGATATGATAGAGGTATATAAAATCATGAGTGATGTGGAGAAAGTGGATAAGGAAAAGTTATTTACTTATTCCCATAATACAAGAACTAGGGGTCATCAAATGAAATTAATAGGCAGCAGGTTTAAAACAAATAAAAGGAAGTTCTTCTTCACGCAGCGCACAGTCAACTTGTGGAACTCCTTACCTGAGAAGGTTGTGAAGGCTAGGACTATAACAGAGTTTAAAAGAGAACTGGATAAATTCATGGTGGTTAAGTCCATTAATGGCTATTAGCCAGGACGGGTAAGGGATGGTGTCCCTAGCCTCTGTCTGTCAGAGGATGGAGCTAGATGGCAGGAGAGAGATCACTTGATCATTGCCTGCTAGGTTCACTCCCTCTGGGGCACCTGGCATTGGCCACTGTCGGTAGACAGGATACTGGGCTAGATGGACCTTTGGTCTGACTCGGTACGGCCTTTCTTATGTTCTTATGTTCTTAATGACAAAGCTCCCATTGACTTTGTTGGTGCAGGATCAAGGCCCTATGCTGCTTTTGTATAGGGCTATGGAAAATAATAGATAGGAACAGTGCACTTAAGACTTCAGTTGAAATCAAGGTAATGTAACTAAACACCTAAATACCATGTTTTAATAGTGTGATGGTCAATAATATTTACATTTAAAAGATGAAAACATTTGATATCATTGAAAGCGTTGCTCTCATTTTCCATTTGTAACACTTCCTATATGGCTTTCCCAACCCACTTTTCCTGTTATTCTGTAATGACTAAAAGGAAAAAAAAAAAAAAAAACATTGGTAATATATGTTTTAAAGGGGCCTTCCACATTTTTAAAATCTGTTCTGATGAAACAGCAGTGGGAGCGTTGCCCTAAAAGACGCAGAGTGGGGAATATGAAACGTGACTTTGGATAGATTTATTTTTATGTTCCTGGAGCTGGAAGCATTTTGCAGCCAACAAAGCAGACTAGGATCTCACTGTAGCATACCGAGATGCCTTTTGTCCCATTGACTCCCCCTCTTCCAGAAGTAAAGTTGGTGTGGTCCCTTCTTAGGTCCTAGCCAGTATTGCTGCAGCTCTTGTATCAGTTTTAGGTAGACCAGCTTGGAAACAAAATACATTTCATTACACTTATGTAGAGGGAACTCTGAGGTTGCTGCTGATTTGGGCATCTGTGGCCTCCGTGATAGGCCACTGCTGTTTTCTTTGTCACTGGGTTACTGAACTCCTCCTGCTTGGAGAGCTTCTTTTGGAGAAGAGCCTTCAAGAAAGGGGAGGTGTGGAACATGTAGTCCCAACTTCCACATTTTAACAGGAGACAGATTGTCTGCTGTTGGTGACTCAGGTCCAGCTAAGAGTCTCAGAAGTACAGTCCAAAGAAAGAGACATACGATTGTGATCCAAGCGTCTCTGTTTTTTAGATTTTTACGTGGAGTTTGCAGGAAATGAAACTTGCAGCATACTCAGAAAAGGAGGTGGTTGTTTTTTAAAAGGTGTTTCTTAGGATTTGCTTGGGAATCAAGGTTTTAGCAGCTGCAGGTCAGAAACATGCCACTTTCTAGCCAGTTTCCCCTTTTCAGTTGAGGTTTGCATAATATGTTTTGACAAATGATTAACTTTGTTGTTGAAAGATAAAGGAGGCTGATATCATCTGTGTCTTTTTCACCCAAACGGCTCATGCAAACAAATCCATTCTTCTCTTTACAGTCCCTACCGACAAGGTAGTAAACGAAAAAGCCGACCTGTGAGTGTGAAAACATTTGAAGATGTGCCCTTAGTACCTGCTGTAAAAGTTGTTCAAGATGTAAGTCTGTCTTTTGTTACATACCTTCATATTCCTTGTGTTGCTTTTCCATTTTTGTGTGTGTTTCCATCTGATCAATTTCCGGCCTCTCTTTGGCTCTTTAAAGGACAATCAGACAGACAGTGGGATGGTTCTTGCATCTGAAGAGCTGAAGACACTGGAAGACAGAGCTCAGCAAGTGACAGTTCCCTTTAGGTAAGGGTCAGCCAGCAAATATAATGGAATAAGACTATCCAGTTTACAGAAGATGCTTAGGCTATGAGTTGTCTCAAAAGACAGACTCTTCTCTGAATGGCCTTAGTGTGCCATATAAAGTACAGAAAATAACCCACTGCATGCCTGGCTGTCTGTGTCTTGTAAGAAGTCCAAGATCTCCTAGAACTTTGTAGCTGTCACTGTGCTGTACACCACAGCTATTCAGAACTTCAAGCAGCAGCACAGAGAGAACTTGTGCTATTTTGTTCCTCCTTTACCCTACCAACTAGAGACTACTGGGCCAATGGCACACATTTGAGTGGTTCTGATTCTAGCCTGTTCATAACAGTTTTAAGGGTTTCTATATTTAAAAGCAGACTCATGATTTTCAATGAGCTGGAAGGACATAAGGAGTAAATTTCATCGCATTGTATAGGATTTTAGTTGTGAGACTCACCTAAAGGTCAGTGGGATTCACACAGCTAAAGCCTCACCTACCCCTGTGAAAACCCCTCTGAGGGTCTTATTTTTCTAGGACAACTTCATTCCAAGCAAAGGTTCACTGTAATTACAATTGCAACCTCACACTGCAATGCACTGCCACATTTCCAAGCTTTCATTCCACTTCACTCTCAGAGGCCACAGTTTAAATCCCACAGTCAGCCTGTACTGCCATAAGAATGCTTCCTGTACAGGATGCATATTACATGTCAGAGGGGAGTGAAGGGGAAAACCATCTCTCCTATAATCCGGTACACGTTTAAAAAAGCTTTTATATCGGTGTACAAGCCACCCTTGCTAACTACAACTCTTCTCTGCTTCATGCTGGTATTGGAGAAGAGTCGTTTGTACAAGTTGATGTGCCTAATGATGGCCTCCACAGGAAACTCTCAGAAGTTATTTCAAGGTTGTTTGTATTTCTCTTGCAGCGTGCTGGTGCCCAGTAAAAGTAACGAATCTGTGATGTCCGAAGCCTCAAACCAGACGAGTGGCTACCAGTCAGGATATCATTCTGATGACATGGACACCACAGTTTACTCTAGTGAAGAGACAGAACTATTGAGCATCAGAGAAGACACACTTCAAACGTGCTGCACACAGACTCTTACCTACGACACTGGTGTTTCACTCAGCTCACCTACTGTTTAGAACAAAACAAACAACAGGAAATCATATGGAACATTCCTGTATTTCTTAGACTGGTTGTATTCAGGGCTTATGCACAGGACACCTGCTTTCACAAGAAGGACACGAGTATCACGTAGCAAATTGAGCAGTGATGAGCCACAAGACGCTTGTTCAAGAGACATCAGTAGCTCATGATAAGTTGCAGAGCGCTGTCACTGCTGTGAACATATGTATTTTGTTTTTCTGATTACAAAGTCGGGTTGTGGACTTTGAGACCCAAATGAAACACATGTTGACACTAAGTGTCTATCCAATAGTGTAAAGACTACAGGCAATGGAATAGCATTCAGCAGGGCACTTTGTGCTTCCAATTATATGAAATAAAGCTCCAGCCATGCCTTTTGTTTCTTCTTGCGGCTGGGCTCCAGGAAGGAAATATCACTGTGCTGGTTTCTTGTTTCAGAATTATTTTTTACTCAGATCTCTACAAAAAAAAAAAAAAAAAAGAACCTTCTAATTTAAGCTCTGTGTCTAATTGAAGGTTTCTGACTAAATATAGACTGAATTAAACGAAGACAAGGTTGACGGTTGCTCTCCTTGACAGAAAACACATTTGCCTTGGTAAGACCTGATGAGCTGTATTTCTCTGGGTAAGAGTTTCCCAGTGAAGTCAGTGAATTTGGGCCTGATCCAACAGCCGCCTAAAGTATATGCAAATAATTCTCATGGACTTCAATAGACAATGGATCAGGCCCTGTAACAGGTAGAAATGAAAGTAGAAGTTACCTAAGGCTCATAGGGATCTATAACTTATTTTTAAACTCTTTTTCCTCCCATAGAAGGCCAAATTCTGTGCCGGTATAAACTGACACAGCTCCAATATACAGCAGTAGAGAATTTGACCCATAAACTCTTGAGTATCAACGATTTATTACATGGCAGCTCAAATTTCTATGAGTGGTGATTTTTCAACTTAATTAATTGCTGGACAGGCTTTTAACTGTTCTTGTAGCCCAGAGCTGTAATGATAACACTGTATATGTACAAGATTTTTAAAATGTACAGCTATTTCTACTGAGTTTCTTTATGTATTATTTTTTTTAAGGTTTTTTTTGTACTATAACGTCAAATGCTGGGAACCACGAGTATAAGGCAAATATGGCACATCTAATATTTATAGCCGGTTTATGTAGAAATAAATATAATATATTAAAATATAAATATATATTTTATATATATATATATATAATGAACATTGTACTATTCACATTTTGTATCAGTGTTTTGTAGCGTTACAAGGGTCACAAAGTTTTTTATAATAGCTGAAGTATCTCACTTTATTAAAAGGGATTGGAAAACATAAAAGACAAAGGGACTTTGAGTAGATCTCTTTTCTCCTCTTTGTGTTCTTATACTCTGCCCCTCATCACACTAGCTGAATGCTGCTAGTTAGTTGTACTACAGAAGAGCAAATCATGGGGAAACAAAAACAGTAAGCCTACTTGTGTTTTACTACTATCTATGTGTCTAGCCATTTATCTATACACCACTATTGTGTATAAATGTTTGAGTGCATACTGCTGATAGTAAAACATTGGCTTTGCTAATAACTGGAAAAACAATAGCGTTCAATGGAATTGTCAGTGGAACAGAACATTAGCACCTACTGAGTCTTCTGAAAAAGTGTTTCCTTGCAGTTGGGAGGAGAAATAGAAGTCTAAGCAGACAAATTAATGTCCCATATAAATGCTGTTTGTAATAAACTGCATTTTCATGCAAGGTGTTTGAAGCTTTCCACAAATTTTTCCCACAAATGGAGTCAGTAGCGTTCTCATATTTTCTTTTACCTGTGTGCTCACAAAATGGAAGAATCAGGCACAGAGGAAGGACTGGGTGTGGAGGGGGCTGTGCCCACTCAAACCAAAGCAGAGCTTGTATGGTTGGTCTAATTTTGCTCTGAGGAGCGGATATGTTCTTTAATGTAGCCCACCTTCTCTCATGGTGTCGTATTCCAGTTATTTCCATGTTACTTTCTACATCTAGAATGTTGTCCCCATCTCCATGCTCTCCCTTCAAATCCAGCCTCAGAATCTCTTTTTTTTTAACCTTCCTTTACACTGCTGACCACCTCTTCTGTTCCATCTGCTCCTCCTCCCTTGCTCATTAGCGAGATTCAAAGATTGGACATTTAGAGGGATATCAGGAATATCTAGAGTTTTAATGGTTAATGCTGAAAAAAGTGTAGGGGATAGAAAGCCTCTTGCTTCAGGGTTTAAGATGGTTTAGGAGGAATTCTTCAGGGGAGCAAATTAACCCACTTCTACCTACTGTGGGTTCTTATACCTTCCTCCAAAGCATTTGGTGCTGGCCACTGCCGGATCCTGGAGTTGATGGATCACAGGTCTGATTCAGAATGGCAATTCTTATGTTCCATTTTAAATCTGTTTAAAAATATAAAACTATAGGAGTCCTTCACATAAAAGACACATCATTTGCTTTAACACTAGTCTCTCAGATCCATGCTCCTTCGTCTGTTCTCTTCATGTTCTATCACTGCTTAATTTAAGACCAGATCCTGATACCTTTATGCATGCAGAGTAGAACCTTACACCACAAGAAATCTTACTAAATTCATTGGGACTGCTTGTGGTTTAAGGTATTATTCAGTCTGACTAAGGCTATTGCAATCTGGCTCTTAGGTTGCAAACTCTTTGGGGCAAGGATCATCATCCTTTTAATCTCAGGAAAGAACCATACATATTTCTGGTGTTCTATAAATGTTTGTTAATAGTAACAACACCAGAGAGAATAATAGATAAATACAGTTGAAAATAATCCCTCCCTGAGACCATGCCAATAGAGCCAAAGTGGTTTGTCACTTAAATCCTATAATGGCTTTCCTTTGAATTATATTTGTTGTAATGTATATTTGTTATTTTTTATATAATGTAGGATTTCACTTTTATATAATGTAGGATTTATATAATGTAGCATTTTGTTTTGACTATGTTCCATGCCGTATTCTGACATAAATGTACATCTATCAACATCACATTCCTGAATGACAATTTTTACAAAGTCAGGTGAAGACAGCAAGTGTTGTGTTATAGACCCAATCGTACAACATTGTATCTGACAGGTGCCTAGAATGTACGTTGCTGATCTGTGCATGGAGGAGTCCCTGCAGAAACTAACCTCCTAATGCCCGAGGGGAAATGAGGGTGTACCATCACTGCAGAACCATCTACAGATTTAAAATGCTCCAGGCAGGGGGAGTTTTGAAATCTGGATCTAAATGTTGCAATCTCGGTCCATCCCCAGTTCTGGTCTAATATATATGAACCACAGTGGTGTGTCAGTGGTACCCTTCCAGCATCTGAGGTACACATATAACAAATAGAGCATTAAATGTATCAATACCCTTTAAAAATGGCAACTTAAATATTTTGGCTAAGGACTTTTTACCAGTAATGACACAGCTCCTTGCCAGACAATCAGATTGTTCCATGGATCCAAATCATTTTATGAATGACTAAGAAATGCAGGCCCAAGCCCCCACCTGCTTTATAGGACAGGAAATCAGCTTCTGTCTTTATTTTTACCTATATTCAGTTTCAGGAACAAGAAAAGCTGTTATAAATATGTTCGCATATTTGGCACTTAGTTCCATAATTCTTTTCTGCAGCCATAGCAATTACATCCTTAAAGACACCTGGGCTTTTTATTATATTCTGAATGCAGCATACTTGGCTAGACACAGTCAGGTCACATCTGCCTTGACAGATGGTTTACATTCTAAAATATATGTTTTAAGAGACTCACATCTCAAACAGCCCTGGCAAAGCTATGATACCCCAGAGACACAACCCCCTCCCTATGCTCATCTGCCCCCAAAGGAGACATGGGATGAATCCTCAAAATTGGATCTGCAATTGGAACTCCTGAAGTTCAGGAGTGTTTCCATTATGGAGTTTTGATTCAGCCCCATTGTAAATACAGGGCCAGTTGCAAGGTTTGGGTTTTGAATGCTCCCAGAAGTCAGGAATGTTAAACACAGGGTCTGGGTCCAGCTCTAGTCAAAAGATTTCTAATTTTGGGGGCAATCTCTATGAAACACAGTCCATGCATAAGTTTTACCTATGAACTTTTCCTCCCTCAAAAGCAACTACACTTCATGAAGTGATGGGCAGCTCAGTTGGCCAACTAAGGCTGACTATCATGCACTCCGCTCCATTCTTCTGAAGTGTACAGCACCATGTTGAGGCCTACAGGGATTGGGTACTGGAAAGAGCAGGCCACTGATTTAGCTAATACCATATAGTCATTTATTCCTCTGTCCACCCCTCTGCCCGCCAAAAAAGGCAAGAAGCTGTACTGCAAGTGATAGTTTTTCCCTGGGTGCTGCTGCTCCAGTGGGAGGCTATTGTCAGGGGCTTAAATCCGGCTTAATCCTGCTGTAAGACTAGTCTAACAATGGGAAAACTTTGCAGCTTCATTTCTCAGAATTAATTAATGAATTTGTCAGAATGCTTCATAACAGCTAAACTGGTAATAAAGCCGGATAAACACATTCTTAGTTTTCTTTCTAGGCTCCCAAACAGTCACACCCACAAGTGATCGGTCACACTTCAGTGACCTACCTGTCACCTATGCAGCTGCACACTATGGCACAAAGAAAAGCCTGTGCAAAACTGCTCTGTTCCCGAAGGAAAACCCAGGCAGCTGAGGAATAGCAATGCGACCTGAAAGCGAGGGCCGGGCCCACCACCACAGGGCTGGGGGCGTAAAGGGCAGGCATGGCCTGTTGTTTCCTTAGTTTGGGCTTACATCCCAATGGCTTTGTGCAGTACACGTCTGTGCTGTCAGACTTCCCACAATGCCTCCTGTCTGAGTGCAACTGTATGCTACCACACAGAAGTCTCTCTACTGGTCTGCCTCCCATACTTCAGAAACATAACATTTCCACGGCATTTGGGACCTTCTTCGGGTGCATGGGGTTTTGTCCCTGGAGGTATTATCCTACAATACTTACTCAGACAAAGCTCCCAGTGGTGTAAAAGCTACAGTGGGGGCTTTGGCTGAGCAAAACCAGCAAATGTAGGCCCAAAAGCTTTGGCATTCAGATGGATTAAGCTGTGGAAGTCTCCTATGGAGGTGGCAGAACTCCATTACTTGGGTCATTTAAAACAAATATGGAGAAAGCATTAGAAATGTACTCTTAGGACAGTCCTGCAATGGCAGGGGGATGGATTGGCAAACCTAACAGGTCATTTCCAGCTCTTAGGTCAATGGTTCTATGTATAGTGTGTTCAGAAAATGTGGATAACCTGAAGAGAAGATGATGGACTTTGGCATTTTCCTATGACTGAAACCCAAACTATGATTCATTTGAGGTTCACCCATCACTAATATAAAGGATGACTACATGCATTATATTACATCACAGCATTGTGTATAGCAATAACAGAGAAAACAAAGTTAACAATTGTGAAACTATCTGATAAATTTATTAGGTATAAAAGCTAGATTATAAAGACCTTTTCTTTGGATTTCAGACCTGGGTTTAAATTCTGCTTGGCTGAATGATGTGTTGTAAGTCACGAGCTATGTCCTCAACTCCTGCTCTCCTGACATTTCAGCCTAATTAAATCCTAGAAGGCTTCCCTGGGGTCATCTGGAAACATAGCAGGAGTTCTTAACATATGGTGCTGATAAGCATCGCAACAGCTGAGATAAGGAGCTGTTTAATGGAATCTTAGGAAGCTTGGGTTTTGTTACTATAAAACTACAACGTAAACCATAATCTCTACACAGATGTAATTAGCTGTTAAGCATATCAGATTCATGATGAGAGGTGTTCTGGTAGCCCATAAATTATTCACTGATTGCCACCGGTGGGTTAAAACGTGAAGTATCTCAGACTTGCATCTTGTTAGGATGACATATTATGATGAATGATGAGGTTTGCTTTGGTAGCAGTTTTACTAAGCTTGAAAAATCAAACACATGTACCTGCCACTCTGTCTAAAGTGAAACAGAAGCTCTGGTGTCATAACAGTGATCACAGAAAAGTATCAGCGCCATTTGGTTTTTTAAAACTAGAATGAATAAAGCTATTAAATTTTTCTTTCTGTGAACTATTTTGGTTAGATTTTATGGGCCTAATTTTACTGTTCAGTGGGAGTTGAGGCTACTCAACATCTCACATGGCTGGCTCCCTAGTTTGTATAGAGCTCTCCAGCTCTGAGGACGTTTTGAGGAAAATTAAAAACATGAATTTTTCATTGATCTTTGAAACTCAACTGCTGCCCCACCACTGTGCAAGATGAATTGGAAATCTGTGCACCTTTAGTTTTATTTTCTTAGGAACAAATTGTGTCATGATGCAAGTTACCTCTATGTGGATGTTTACTGGAGAATCAGAACTTCGGGGCATACTACACTGAGAAAGACAAGACAACAAAAAGGAGAATTAACTGACACTCCTTCCTACTTGGGGTGCATATAACTCTCTCATCAGCTCTCAAAAGTTGCTAGGCAATAGTGTCCTGCTCTCAGGATCACTGATGAACCACTGATGATTTCTTTTGATGATTAGTGCTTCTGAATTGTGTTCCATTGGCTGAATATGTGCCATTACATCCTGCTGAGGAATGATGTTGGGATGGAATGGAATTAGTGCTTTCTAGCTTCCTTGTGTAATTTTCAATTAAGAGCTAGTGAATTAAGCTACTTAATAAACTCAGTGGGTAAAATCCTGGTTTTATTGAGGTCAATGGCAAAACTCTCATAGATTTCACTAGGGCCAGGATGCCACCCAAAGCTTCTAATTGACATCTAGGTTTTCAAATACATGTTATCACAAACATCACAAGCAAAATTCACCCTGGGTGAAATGACTCAAAATGAGTTTTGAACAATTTGATATGAACTTCAAAAGTCAGTCAATTTCACCAGAAAATTTACCACATTTCAAGAATGAAAAATGTTTTCATAATTGAAACTCAAATTTTCACGTTTTTGATGCAAAAATAACCTTATTTTCAATTTTCTTTTAAAAATGAAACATAAGCAGCAGGGGCACACCCAAAGCAAAATGGTGAAAGTTTTCTTGAGACATTTCATGGGCAAGTTTTCAACAATTTTACGTAGCTCTACCCATTTTAAGTGCACTAATTTCTATATTAAGTCAGTAAGGCCTTTTGACATGCCGCTGAGAAATAATCTTGTCTATGAAGGTAGTTGACGGACTGTTAAACCATAGTGAAATGCATTGTTTTATTCTTGCTTCACTGCCCTTAGTAATAGTTTGGTATAAATTTCATTTCTTTGTTAGATACAGCCTAGAATTTTTTGGGAGTTTATGTCCCTTCAGTTCTTAGTCATGCAAATTTGTACTGAAGTCAATGGGAGTTTTGCATATGGTGGATAGCAGGATAAAATCCTTGTTGCGTTTTGTTATTGCCAGAATAGTTGTTTTAGAGAGTGTATTCCTGTTATGCCTTTGAATAGGTTTGATATGACAGAAGCCAGACAACAAAAGAATATGAGAGTGTTAAACAAAGGTTATACAGCTGTTACCGTTCTGCACCAGGAGATTGTCTGAACCCACCATTCCTCAGCCGCTATCCAGCACTCCCCTCTGTGATGCAGTTTTTTGGCATTACCAAAGGCTGAAGCATCTGGGGTCTGTATGGGCCACAAGGAGTCCAGGTCAAACCTGGTGCCTGCTTCTTTTTTTGTCTTCCAGTCTAATCAGGTGTCTATTAAAAATATGACTAATTTAAAAAATACCTAAGGTTGCTGGAACCACATGCACTTGGCAATATTATATACTTCAGGTTGGCACTAATGTTTCTGACTGGCCAGCAGGTTTTGCTGTTGATTGACACAAGGCTTACTTTACTCCTCTGCTTAGAGTTAAGAGCCTGCTCCAAAGTCCACTGAAGTTGATGGAAAGGTACCCACTGCCGGCTGACTTCAATGGTGGTTGAGGTCTAGTCAGCACTTCCATTTGGCCACCATGCCAGGATGTATTTTATTCTGTTTCCATTCATGTCGGCGCCAAAACTCCCATTGACTTCATGGGAGAAGGACTGTGCCATTGTTTGAATAGGTAAAATAACACGCTAGCCAGATATACCCCCAAAGTTTGCAAATACTAGTCAGTGTTAGCATGGCCTTTGTACCTGACTCACTGGTTTCACCTCAGCACTGATGCTTCTGGTTGAAGAAATATTTCCAGGCTTGAGCTGAGGTTGCTCCCTATGTGTTCATAATAGCCATGTTTCCTGACAGTTTGAGGTGGCTCCTGCCTGGCTGCATGGCGGGATAAGATGCGAAACTACATTGCTGGAATACAGCAGCACCATTTACTAGGGCAGACCAGCAGAACTGAGTGAAAACATACCCTATCTTATCAGTTACTTAGTAAGCTAAGACTCAGGGGTATAACAAAATCTATTTAAACTCTGGGTATTACTTATGAACACAGCCCTCAGGAGATAACTTCACAATAGGAACTTTTTGGGTGCACTTATGTGTCGTTTTCAATTACAATCACAAAGACATCTTTATATTTTCTGATAAAGGTCTTAATCTGGCAACAACTATTTAGCATTACAGTTTAGCTAAGTACTAAAGCAGCAGGGAGTGTGTAGATAAAGCAGTACAATTATAAACGTACAGATTGGTAATGTTATAAAAACAATTGCTCTAGACATTTCAAACCACGTTATCATACTAATGCTGCTATTTGTTTATGAGGCTAATTCAGTTTTATTATCAATTTGCGCCTCAGTATAATTATATTAGAGAAATCAATATTGTATAATGTAGATTTTCATGATGACTATACATTAGGCTGGGTCTGTTAGATGAGGCCAGTTTAAAAGTCGATTTATGCAGAACTGTTCATCATGAAATGGCGACATCATCCAAACCCCTCAGATTTTGAGAGGGATTGTAAAATCTGGCCCTAACCTTGCATCCCAACTTCACAGTGATAATTTGAGGTATATGACATGATAAATTGCAGAATAATGTGATGAATTGCATTAATTTTGCACATTTACCCATATCTGTTGTGCTAGGCATTGTACAGACATAAGTTAAGAGATCGTCTGTCTTATCTATTAGATGGTAGACTCTTCAGGACTAAGGATAGGGCATGGGGGTAGAGAAGGACTAGAACATAGAAGCAGAGTGAACAATGCAATGCTCTGCAAATGTTATCTCAGGTCCAGCATTTTTTGTTGTTTCTGGTTTCTGCATTAAACTTTTTGTTTTGGGGGAGTGTGATTGTGCTGGGAGAGGATTAGCTAAACATACAGACAAAAGGAGGGAGTGGGGACACTGCAGGGAGGGAGAATAAGAGGAGCAAGTAGGACACGGAAAGATTTAAGAGGCTGTGAGGTGGTTGAGGGGAAGAGGGAATTGAAGCAAACAGCCCATCGGTAGAAGGTAAACAAAATCCAGAGGGACCACCACTGGGCAATAATGGTATTAGTTATTGTAGGATATTATAGCACTTCTACTGTATACAGTATCTTCCTTCAAGGCCAGTATAGTTGGACTCATGAGGCTAATGCAGCTTGGCTTTACAGGCAGAGATACATACGAAATAATACCAATAAAATTTTTTGAAACCCTCTCAAAATATTTCTGAGGCCTGGTTTACACTACAGAGTTAGGTCCACATAAGGCAGCTTACGCTGACCTAATAAGGTCAGCATCTACACTACAAGGCCCCTCACACCAATGCAACTCACCTGCTACATCAACTTTATAACTCCAGCTCAGCGAGAGACGTAGCGCTTAAGTTGATATAGTTAGGTCGATACATAGGCAGTGTAAACAGTGTGTTGCTTATGTTGACTCATGGGCGGCGGGTATAATAAGCCAGGGGAGGCAGAGCCTCCCCTGGTGCTTGCCGCTGCCTCCGGACGCCTGGTTGCAGGTTTCAGGGGAAGTTTTCCTTTTATTATACCACATGCAGGTTCCGGGGCGTCTGAGGAGCTGGTATGTGCTATTCAGATTCCTGGGTTCATCAATAATCTCCCTGGACTCCAGAGAGATTACTGATGAACCCAGGAAGCTGAGTAACACATACTGCCTCCTCAGCCACCCCGGAACCTGCATGAGGCATAGCAAAAGCTCAGGTTCTTTTGAAAGAAACGCTATCATGCTGCGGCTTTTCCCAGGTGACTTGGGGCCTGGGGAGGGGAGGCATGGCTGTGGCTGGCTTGGGGCTCCTCTGGACAGGTGGGGAGGCCTCAGGGCTTTCGCTAGCCCAGGGCTCCTCTGGCCGAGATTGGGGCACTCATTGCTCTGGCTAGGAAGGGACAGGGAGGCTTGGCGCTCTGGCCCAGGGGGAGCGTGGGCGGAAGGGGTGGAGCTGGGGGCTAGTCTTCCCGAAGTCACCCGCCGCCCAGGTGTTGACCTAAGTGACCTCCAAGAGGTGTGCCACAATGCCCACCGTTACTGCTCTGGTCACGGTTTTGAACTCCACTGCCCTGCCGCCAGGTACACAGGTATGCGCCCCTTCCCTCATATAGCCCCGGGAAGTTTTGAACTTGCTCTTCTTGTTTGCTGCCCAGCTGACCATGTCCGCTCCACGCAGCAACCACGCTCTTGCCTGGAGTACATGGAAGGTGGTGGATCTCCTGGGCCTGTGGGGAGAAGAGGCTGTGCAGTCACAGCTCTGCTGCAGCTGCAGGAACTTTGGCATCTATGGCCAGATCACTCGGGGCATAGAGGAGAAGGGCTACAATAGGGACATGCAGCAGTGTTATGCAAAAATCAAAAAGCTGCAGCAGGCATACCAGAAGGCAAGGGAGGGGAGGGAAGGGGAGGGGGAGAGCACGGGGCTCCAGGCTGGGGGCGGGAGTCACATGTGGAGTCACGTGGGGAGGACACGTGACCCCCACTCCCCTTTAGCTGGTGCAGCCTACCGATAAGAAATGAATTCTACTTGCAGCAGCGGTAAAAACAGATACAACTGGCATTCACTTTTTCATATTGATGTAAACTGCAGATACAAAGGTAAACATAGGTATATTTGCATGGGCTTAGAATAAAAATCTACTGAATTTTCAGATAAACTTAAAAGAAAAGACAAACTAAAAGAAATAATTTATCTCTATTATTCACCATCACATGGTAACTGCTGCTAACACTCACAGACAATCGCAATAGATGCATGTGCATTGTTAGAGTCGCGCACGCACAGCAATCATTACAAGATTTATAGCATCCTGCCAACAAACAATGCCAGGCTCAGCACACTACAGCAACACGCATTCCTGTGGCTCATTGTTAAAATGCTCCTTCCAGGCCTCCCTCACCCTGAAATACTGCAGGATCTGGAGCATTGAGTTCATAACACACAGCACAATACTGAAGAGCAGTGCAGGATCCGTGCTTTCTAACAGAGGTGGCTGACATGCAGGTTTACAAGGGCAGTTGAAAAGCTGCACAGAATGTAGTAATGGGATTGAGAAAACTGCATCATGCGATGCTGAATTTGCCCACATGAGCCACTGCAAATCCTTTCCAAAACACCCTGCGGCCAATGGGATGGTGGGATAGCTACCCACAGTGCACTGCTCTCTGTGTTGATGCAAGAGCTGCTTCTGTGGATGCGCTCCACTGACACAAGGAGCATAGTGTGGACATGCAGCAGTGGTTTAATTACAGTGGTGGCTGTACGTTGATGTAACTTAAGTCAATTTAACATTGTAGTGTAGACAAGCCCTAAGAGTGTTGCTTTAACATATGTGGCCCACAAGGTGTACTTGGTATAAAGACTTGACTGGCACTTGTTTGGAATGACCTGCATAACTCACTCATGACTTCGCCACTATACAGGGCTTCCTCTCCTCTCCCGCTGGACTCCCTGTTGGAGTCTTTCCTCTATAGTGTTTTAGGGGTAGGGCCAGAGAATGAATCCAGATGGATAACAATGTTGCTTGAACCAGCATTAACTCTGACTACTACTGGCAGGCCAACTCAGCTGCAAGAGGACTCAAGCTATGGCAGCACAGTACATCTGTACGGGTAAATGTAGTGGACAGTACAGCTGCACAGAAGGAAGGCCATCCATTGCCTTTTCCTGCAGAAGCTTGGAAGCTACATGCTAGAAAGGCATTCCCCCCTTTCCACTCTGCAACCCAGGGAAAGATTTTTTGTAAACTCCAAGATATACCTTGTAGATATTGAAAACCTCAAGAATGGAGGTTCTCTGCAGGAAGGGATATCAGGCTTGATTTATTCATTATACTGCATAGCGTTAATGATGAAAAATGGTGGGAGAAGTTGGCTAATTCTTCACACAAGCAAAACACTAAGTTAATTTGAACATTATTGTCTAAGCAAAGCAGTTCTTTACTAGCTGAGTCTCAGAGTGTATGTGAAGAATGATAAAAGCCTAGGGGACAGCATTTTAAAACATGTGCTAAAAGTGGAAATAACTTTCATCTGAACTGCATAGTGAAAGTTAATAGTGAGATCTACTAAAATTGCTCCATTTTGGCAAAAGATTTTTGGAGATCACTGTGCCCCACCATGGAGAAGGTGCAGATATTGCATAAAACACGATTATGCGCTGATGTGAATAGTTCTTCAGCACCACAAATATATTGCATCCAAGACAGTATTTGGACTGCTTGTACAGTACTTCAGGTGCTTATTTGACAGCCACCCAGGAGATCTGATGGGAGAATTTAGGCCTCGATTTTCAGTCTTTTGGCTGCAAATGAATAATGCATTCCTAACATTTCAAGTATGCAGTAAGGACATCGCTAGCTATACCATGCTTACGACAAGTGATACAAAGGAAATCTTCAACAGTATCAGGAACTGAGGTATTTCCTACACATTCTGAACAGATTGGAGAGTGCTATATATAGATATCCTGCAAATTTCTACTGGCTTGCCAAACAAGACAAGGAAACCTGTTTACTCTTTTTTTTTTTACCGAGAGAAAAATAAGAAAATTCCTTTCATGTAAAACGGCTAAAGCGAAAAAATAAACATGCATTTTTTTCATTTTCCATTCTGCATTTGTATTTCCAAACTGTTGACTTTAGTAAATACTAAATCAGGAAAAACCGGGCAGTGCCTCCTCTGGGAAAACTTACTGATGCCACTAAGAATTTTACACTGGCATGGGATTTATAAGAGACATTTTCAAAAGGGCTGGTTCGTGCCTAACACCCATTGAAAGTCAATGGGAGTTCAGCACCTAATTCACTTTTGTACCTTTAAAAATCTCCAGACCATATTAATATTTGAGAGATGCTCAGATATGATGGTCCTAGAAAAACCCATAAGTAAATAAACAAGCAAGGCTAAAAGCTCAATCCTGTGAGCTGCAAGATCTGTGCACCCTCAACTTTCATGCAAATCAACAAGTCACTGAATCTGATCCTGAACAAGGACTTGTTGATTTGACACTTGTAGATAAAAACAGAATGTGGCTCAGTGACTTTAAGTGACATCTATGCAAAATATGTTAACTTTAGTGAAGCTGCAAGAGTGTAACTGGACAGAATTTGACCCCATGATTTTATAATCCATGCGCTGTGCACATTTATAGTAGATTTCCACAGTGTTATATAGCAGCAGGTAGTCATTGTCTGATCTCTTGCAGGTTTTTTTTAATAGTGTTGAAGGAGCTGACCAGATCTCCTTATAAAATTGCACTCAATAGAGGTCAGTTCTTTGTTTTGATTTAGAGCACTATTTCTGCTTATTGCCTTCCTTGTATTTATCATGGTCATTCTGCCTGTTGGTACCATGCTGAACCCAATTCAGGAAGCTATCCACAAATATCAGTTCAGTAATAGAGGATATAGACCCTTGTCAGGAATGACATCCAGTCGATTTAAAAACTGTTATCCCTGGGCTATGGGCAAATATCAAGTTTTCCCAGGGAGCACAAAAAACCTTGGATGCATACCAGAACTAATGGATCCTATTGGCTGCCCAAATCTCGGCTAGAAATCTTGCAAAACCAATATCACATGAGGTTTCTGCAACTTTCTGCTTCTGACCCTGGGCACAGCTTGAAAAGTGTAGGCAATCAAAGTGGAAAAATGATAGGAAGAGGGTTGTCTGAACAGTTTAAAATTTGTCATTAATCACCTTTTCCTCCACTTCCTCCATCTCCACCATCAGTCTGTTTTGTCTACAGACTGTAGCCTTGACTGTAAGCTCATTGGGGCAGATACTGTCTTTTAAATAAGTGTTTTTACTACAGGGTGCTTGGAACAATGGGGTCCCAATCCTGATGGCACCCTTAGATGCTATTGCAATATAAATAAATTGCTAATTATTATTGTTAGTGTTATTAAAACCATTTATAAAGTATATTTTCAATGCACTATGCAAAGGCTCCCAGATAGCTCATTCATTTCAAATATGCCTCAAAACCTGTGACTCATGTGATGAATGTGGGAATTTTCTGTAATCTTTTTATGAACGGTCTGTGTGACTTTGTACTTATCCCCTTGACATTGCTACCTCATGGGGGGAAAGAATTTATTTTCTCCATGGGACCTGGGTGAGTAGGCTAGTTATTTGAGACATATAGCCACTAGGATTGTCTGGCCTGGAATCAACACAATTGACTGGAAGATCCTACAGAAACAATGGGAACCCCAGTGACTGAAAATTAGCACCTAGCTGAAGAGGCGGCTGAGCATGAGACCACAACATGGCTGTGTCTGGACAACAAGAGTCAGGGTTAAGCAAAGCAGGGTATACAGACATGGGGGTGGGGGAAGCTCTCTGGGGATTGTGAGATAAAGAGGACAGAGAGAACAGAGATGGGGCTCAGAGAAGCAGGCCATGGCAAACTCCTGGCTTCCACCTAGCTTCTGCCTCTCTCATGCTAACACAAGAACTTTCAGATTCTGTAGTCCAGGGGACTAATAAATTGTTACCTTGTTTTGGAAAAGGCTGTCTGGTGTCACTGCAGATACTTATTGGAAACACTGCAGCCTGAAGGGGTAGAAAAAGTCTCCTGCGGGAGTCTGGCACGGCTGGACTCACTACAGGGAGCCACGGAGAAAGAAGGGGATTGTTGGTGCCCAAAGGCCCAGTTTTGGAGTCGTGGAGGCTATGGGTCTGCCCCTGCAGAACCAGTGGGATCCTTGAAGACCAGCACACTAACAAGGTGCTCCCAAGAGTCGGGTTAAAGGCCAGAGCATAGACTAGACCCCATGAATCCATGACCGTTCCTAAATGATTTCCAATTAAAAATGGCATGCCTTGCTGGTTGGAAATTTGTAAAATATTTAGTGAAGAATGGCAACATTTTCAAATTATATTTTCCCCATTTTTCAGTCAGCTCTAAGACAACTGGGCAACTGTCTGGAGGGCAATGAACGATCCCAACACCCCTCCCAGCAACAATCCTCTATTGCCCCCTGCAACCCAGAGCCTGAAGACAGAGAGTGGCTGAGTCTCAGCAGGAGGCAGGCAGGAACTATGTGGCAGTGGGCCATAGAAGTCACCTGTCCTGCATTCAGCAGCTCCGATCAGTGCTCACTGCCGCCGCAAGTATTATGTTTTCCATACATTTTAATTTTAGATTAAAGAAAATAATAATAAAAAGAACATATATAAAAATCTCCATGAGAGAGAGAGACTGAGAGAAAACGAAGTCCCTGCCCTAAGAAGATTTCAAATTTTTAGTGGAAGCAGGATCATTCTCTAGGGCAGTGGTTCCCAAACTGTGGGGGCACGGTGGACCATTCAGGGGGAGCATGGTGGGACCTGGGCCAGCCCCCACAAGGGATGGGGATGGAGTGCCACCCAGCACTGTTCTGCCCCCAACTGTGCTCCAGCCTTGTGCCCAGTCGGGGCCCCGACTCCTGGCTACGTGCCCGGCCTCACCCCCCCATATCAGCCCCTGACTGTGGCCTGGCCACAGCTCTGTCCTGGCCCCAGCCTCAGCCCCCGGCTGTGTTCCTGCTCCTGGCCCCAGACCCGCCCCCAGTTGCAGCACCGGCCTCGGCCTCCTTACCGCTCTCTGCAGCCTCCCCCCCAGGAGCCCTGGCCCTCACTGGGGGCAGGGCTAGAGCACAGCTCTAGAGCTTGATCCAAAGCCCATTAAAGTCAATGGAAAGGCTTCAATTAACTTCAAAAAACTTTAGATCCGTTTGTTTGACTGATAGCTCATTGAAGCTGGAACTATGTCTTTTATGTGTCTGGACAATGCTACTCTCCCTTACTGTGCATCATCATCGTTAGCTTCATTAATAAAGATGGGTCGGTGGTCATAGCTACATATTGAATTGCAAGCTCATTGTGCTGTCTTCAGACAAACATCGGCCATACTTCTGAAAATGTAACGCAAGGCAACAAGGTGAAATAAGCTCAAATGAACGGAAAGCAGTCATGGGGATGCATGGGGCAGCAAGTATTGTGCATAAAGTGAACAGCATTTCAATACGCAACTTGACATCATTTCATACTTCTATATTTTATTATTTTCATTGAATCTTATGACCAATGAAAAGTTTTGTGTTTTCTGTTCAGTACATCAGATTTTTGCAATATCTACAAATGTTATCTCTGCAGGGAATAATGTCTTGTATTGGATATTGGATGAAATTCTGGCCCTATTAAAGTCAATGGGAGTTTTGCTGTTGACTTAAATGGAGACAGGATTTCACTCATTGCTTTGATTTCTCTGCCGGATCTCACAAACTCCACAGAGAAAAATCACCTTTCACTGGTCTCACAGTATTTGAAGCCCATGAGACATTCTCTGTGGAAAAAACAACAATGCAAATTAGACAATTACCCAGGCTTCTCTCTTCATTCCTTTTCCAACTAAAGGAAGCAACAAGCCATATGAGGAAGGTAAACTTGGAATCCAAGAGGAAAGGATTTCTGGTATTTATAAAAATAAGAAGTTCACACGGAAATTTAATTACAACACTACTCCTCCCAAGTCTATTTCGGGATGCACAGCATCTTGTTGCCTTGCACATACAGGTTTCTTCCTGTTTAATTTTGGAATGTTTCTTGGTTTGGATGAAATCTTGGTTTCATCACTCTTAATGTTGAAATCCTCACATTGTCGTTTAGTAGTACTCAATATCCATAGATAATAAACGTATAGAGTCAAAGAGCCAAATCCTGAAAGTCCACTGAATTGAATGGTAGTTTTGCCTGGGCTTCATTCAGTCACCTTCCCTGTGGTATTAGCATATTTTTATCAAGCAGATATTTGAGTAGTTTTGTTTGCTTTTGTTTTTATTGATTGTTAGTACTAGCAACCTGGAGTTTCTTGGCCATAACAGTGCTAAAAGATTGGCAAATAGGATGCTAGAATTAAAATGAGACTATGACGGGTCCCCAGAGTGCCACCTGAACCTGGGGTACCACTGAGCTCCCTGACTCACCAGCTTGGGTTCCCTTTACACCCTGTACTACAGTGCAGCCTGCCAAGCCCTCTCCCAGGCTTCAGACTGCACTTTACCAGCACACATATAGGTAGAGGGATACCCAGCTGCAGAAACACACACATGCTGAAATCAGCTCTGCATGGGAAGGCTCAGCTAAGGAACTGCCCCGTACTCAAGTGCACCCCCCCATCTAGAGGGTAAATCCAAAATTATACTGTATTGCGCTGCACACAGATCTGTACAGCATAAGCTCATGAAATTCACCTCCTCCCTCAATATGGAGAGGAATATACACAGCTTTCTGCCCCAAGTTATGATTTTCACACACACACTGGTCTTAGACAAAACAAAACAGGTTTATTAACAATAAAGGATAGATTTAAGTGATTATAAGGGAAAGCAAACAGATCAAAGCAGATTACCTAGAAAATAAAACAAACATGCAATTTAAGCTTAATATACTAAAGAAATTGGATTGTGTAGCAAATTCTCACCCTAAATGTTGTTTTAGGCAGATTTCAGAGATTCTTGAAGGCAAGCTGCACTGGTTGCAACTTAAAATTCCAGTTATTCCTTTCACAGGCTAGACAACCCTCTAGCCTGGGTTCAGCCCTTCTCCCCTAGTTCAGTCTATTTGTTTCTCAGGTGTTTCCTGCAGTCTTCTTTCTCGGGCAGGGAGTCAGCGAAGAATGAACCACGATGATATCACTCACCTGCCTTAGGTATCTTTGGCATATGGCGGGAACCCTTTGTCTCCCAGTTTGATTCCCATGCCCAGTCAGTGGAAAAACACAAGTATTATCATGGAATCCAATACGAGGTGACTTGGTCACATGTCCCTGTATGGCCACCGCAGCCATGACTCAGAGGCTGTTTGCAGCAGCCTCTGGAAGGCTTCCCAGGAAGGCTCCCTGATGGGAGATTAGCATCTTCTAAGACCTATAGTTCTCCCTAATGGCCCTTCCCAGCCAGCCATCTAGACTGACTGCATTCTTTCTAGTGGGCGTTCCCCAGCTGCAAACACATTTGTAATAGATGCATAGACAATATTCCTAATATCAGATACCAAAATGATACATGCATACAAGTAGGATAATCATATTCAGTAAATCAAAACCCTTCCAATGATATCCCACATGCCTTATCTTACACAAAATACATCATAATTACACCATACTTGTATCATAATAATATTACTATGAAGAACATGGGGCATAATGCCAAGAGACATATAAACAGACCTTCACTGTGGCAATAAGTGATTACATCCTTGATTCTAATAGCCACAAAAACAGAACTAAAGCAAAGAGCAATCTCATCATCCTGTAATTTTAACTTCTGAATGTTTTGAATATTGGCCCCCTCACTAGCTGATGCCTAATAATCAAAAATTATTCTCGCGTGATTTTGACCATTTTATCCTGAACAAGGTGGGAAGTAATATCACTTATACAACCTAGGCTGTTAGTAGGGTACTTAATAGTAGTACATTGTTTTTTAGCCACTTCCTTGCACTAGCTACCACCTAAAGCTCTGAATGCCTTGGACCTATTTATGTGAAACTCCACATAGCATCCCATACCCAATCATTAGAGCCAAGACCAACCAGCAAGTGTCAGAATCTAAATTTGGTCACTCCATTGAGCTCACACTGGTTTAAATCAACCGTAAATCCATCAGCAAGTTTGAAATTTAGACGTCCTGTTAGACTGGATGGCTCAGGTGACAGCCACGGACAAAAGTACTTCTCCTCCCACCCCCCCATCTACCTGGTGAAATGATTGCCGCTATTTCTTTTGGATGCAACCTTGTTGCCATTTTTAAATGCACAACCTTGCTACCATTATATTAAAGGCACAATGGCAAACAATCCCGAGGCAAAGGAAAGACAGGAAGAATAGTAAAAGGCTAATATGGTTCCATCAGCAGCTCTTTTATGACCTGAAAATCCCAAAGGAACCCTACAAAAGTGGAAGAATAGAACAAGCATGCAGAGACAAAATCTGAGGCATAAAATAAGTTACACTTAGCAAGTGACATAAAAGGCAGTAAGAAGAGATTCTTTAAATACTTTAGGAGCAAGAGAAAGATGAAGCAAAATGTAGGTCCTCTACTTAGTGGGGAAGGAGAGCTAACGACTGATGACTTCAAGAAGGCTAAAGTGTTTAGTGCCTGTTTTGCATCTATCTTCACCAAAAAGCTTAATGGTGACCAGATACTCAATATAATTAATATTAACAAAAGGGGGAAGGAATATAAGCCAAAATAGGGAAACAACAGGTTAAAATATTTAAATAAGTTAGATGTATTAAGTTGGCAGGCCCTGATTAAATTCAGCTTAGCGTATTTAGGGAACTAGCTGAAGCAATCTTAGAACTGTTAGAATAATCTTTGAGAATTCCTGGAAGATGGATGAGGTCCCAGAGGACTGAAGAAGAGCAAACATAGTACCTAGCTTTAAGAAGAGGAACAAAGAGGACCCAAGGAATTTAAGATCAGTCAGCCTAACTTAGATACCTGGGAAGACAATGGAACAAATTATTAAACAATCAGTTTGTAAGCACCTGGAGGATATAGGGTTATAAGGAATAGCAAGTATGGATTTGTCAGGAACAAATCATGTCAGACCAACCTCATGTCTGACAGGGTTACTCGGCTAGTGGATAGAGGGAAGAAGTATCTGTGCTAGATTTTAAGATCTTGATTTTAATAAGGGTGTTGACACATTATATTCTCATAAGTAAACTAGGGAAATGTGATGTAGATGAAATTACTATAAATGGATCTACAACTGGTTGAAAGACCTTACTCAAACAGTAGTTCTCAGGGATTCGCTGAGAGGGCATATCTAGTGGGGTTCCAGAGGGGTCAGTCCTGGACCAGTACTATTCAGTATTTTCATTGACTTGGACAACAGAGTGGAGAGTAAGTTTATAAAATCTATGGATGACACCAATCTGAGAGGGGTTGCAAGCACTTTGGAGGACAGGATTAGAATTCAAAACAACCTTGACAAATTGGTCTAAATTCAACAAGATGAAATCAAAATAACCTTGACAAATTGGTGAATTGGTGTAAATTCAACAAGATGAAATTCAGTAAAGATAAGTGCAAAATACTTCACTTAGGAAGGAAAAATCAAATACACAACTACAAAATGGGGAATAACTGTCTAGTGGTAGTACTTCTGAAAAGGATCTGGGGATTAGAGTGGATCAGATATTGAATACTAGTCAACAATTTGATGCAGTTGAGAAAAAAGGCTAATATTATTCTGGGGCATATTAACAAGAGTATTGTGTGTAAGACACAGGAGGTAATTGTCCTGCTCTACTTGGCACTGGTACTCAGCTGGAATACTGTGCCTAATTCTGGGCACCATGGTTTAGAAAAGATGTAGACAAATTGGGAATAGTCCAGAGGAGAGCAACAAAACTGATAAAAGGTTTAGAAAACCAGATCTATGAAGAAAGGTTAAAAACACTGGGCTTGTATAGTTTTGATAAAAGAAGACTAAGGGGAGACCTGATAACAATCTTCAAATATGTTAAGGGCTGTTATGAAGAGGACAGTGATCAATTGTCCATGTCCACTGCACACAGGACAAGTAGTAATGGTCTTAATCTGCAGCAAGGGAGATTTAGGTTAGATATTAGGAAACCTTTCTAACTCTATGGGTAATTAACTTCTGGCACAGGCTTCAAGGGAATTGTGGAATCCCCATCACTGGAGGTTTTTGAGAACAGGCTGGACAAACACCTGTCAGGGATGGTCTAGGTTTACTTGGTCCTACCTCAGTACAGCAGGCTGGATTTGATGACTTCTCAAGGTCCCTTCTAGCCCTACATTTCTGATTATCCATGCATTTGTGACCTCGAGGTTAGACTGTAATGTGCTCTACATGGTTCCACATCTTTAGAACTCTCAGAAACTGAAGCTAGTGCAGAATGCAGCAATCTACCTACCGAGCAGACCACCACACCAGTGCTAAATGAATGGTAATAGCTGTCTTTCAGATTCTGGGCAGTGTTCAAGGCCCATGTTTTGACATTTAGGCCTGGTCTAGACTTAAAAATTAGAGTGACCAAGTTACTTACCCCAGGGCTATGAAAAAATTAATGCTCTGGGCGCCATGGTTAGATCAACTTAAGTCCCAATATAGCTGAAGCTAGGTTGCTAGCTACTACCTCTCGGAGAGGTGGATTAACTACATCAATGTAAAAAACCTTTCTTTTGATGAAGGAAGCGTCTACACTACAATTCTACAGTGACACAAATGCAGCACTGTAGCTGTGCTGCTGTAGCACAGACATGACCTTAAAGTCCTAAACAGTTTGGGTCTAGGTTACCAGATATCTCACCTCCTTCCCTGTGCTATGCTCCCATAGTTACAATTAGTGTAGGCATTCAAGCTGTTTTGATTTAAATGTGTGGTTGATCATATAAATAAATGTAGGGTGGTCATGCATACGTGCAGGAGGGCAAATGAAAGTTTGGTGAGTTAAAGGGCGAGTATGTGCTTGGCCATTATGTAGAGAATTTCCTAACTTTTTTATACTTCAATTCTAATCCATGGCTTTGCGTTAAAGTACTTTTTATTATTGTTATATTTTGGGTGGCTTGTGGATTTATACAAATTGTTTATTAATTACCCCCAGCACATAGGTTATTCTTGATTGCACAAGTACCTATAACACAGTTGCTAAACCAGTTCTCATGAAAGTAGCCAACCCCCTTTCCTTTTCAGAATCCTTCTTAAGCCTGGTTAATATAAGCCCTTCATTTTCCCCCACAAATTACTTTGAACTTTCTAAGCAGAGGTTAAATCTGCTTCTCAGTAACTATCTACATTATCTCACTGGTGTCATTCCAGCTCTAAGGACATGCTCCATTCTAAGCAGGATTTTTCAGATTGCTAGTTACACCTGTTTATTATCTGAAATAAGAAAAGATGCATGAACCTCTTTGCAACAGCACTATGTTTATTTGCAAGGCTCAAGCTCTAGATCATGAGATTCTCAAGAGACTAAATTTCAACTTGCTATCCTGATCCGTGGCCTCTGGGTGTTTGCTTTAAAAACAAAACTGTCACTGATGTCCCTAGAAAACAGAGCTCTGTGCTTTAATTATGTTGTAGCAGTTACCTGATATTACAACTAAAATGAGTGTGCATGTCAGTGTTAATTGAGGTCAGCTTCAGACGTGTTTTATTGGTTTCTGATTGCTACTATTACACCCATTATTACTACTGGTTACCTTTCTATAACCTCCTTCGGTCTAAGTCCATTAAGTGGGTTCCTTCCCATCATGGTAAACAGGGAGTGAGAGAGAGAAAAGAGAGGGCCTGCTCTTGCTCTCTCAACGGATGAATATAAACAAATGACAAGTATGTAGGGACAAAATTAGGAAGGCCAAAGCACAAAACTAGATCAAACTAGCTAGGGACATAAAGGGTAACAAGAAAGCATGCTACAAATACATTAGAAGCAAGAGGAAGACCAAGGACAGGCTAGGCCCGTTAGTCAATGAGGGGGGAAAAACAATAACTGAAAATATGGAAATGGCAGAGGTGCTTAATGACTTCTTTGTTTCAGTTTAACCTCTGAGGATTGGACGTCCAACATAGTGAAAGCCAGTGAAAATGAGGTAGGATCAGAGGCTAAACTAGGGAAAGAACAAGTTAAAAATTACTTAGACAAGTTAGATGTCTTAAAGTCACCAGGGCCTGATGAAATGCATCGTAGAATATTCAAGGAGCTGACTGAGGAGATATCTGAGCCAGAATTATGTTTGAAAAGTCATGGAAGATGAGAGTGATTCCAGAAGACTGGAAAAGTCCAAATATAGTGCCAAATAAAAAGGGAAATAAGGACAACCTGGGGAATTACAGACCACTCAGTTTAACTTCTGCCCTGGAAAGATAATGGAGCAAAAAATTAAGCAATCAATTTGCAAACATCCTGAAGATAATAAGGTGATAAGTAACAGTCAGCATGGATTTGTCAAGAACAAATCATGTCAAACCAACCTGAGAGCTTTCTTTGACACGAGAACAAGCCTTGGGATGGGGGGAAGCAGTAGACATGGCATATCTTGACTTTAGTAAAGCTTTTGATACTGTCTCACTTGACCTCATAAACAAACTAGAGAAATTAAACCTAGATGGAGCTACTATAAGGTGGGTGCAAAACTCGTTGGAAAACCATTCCCAGACAGTAGTTACCAGTGGTTCACAGTCATGCTGGAAGGGCATATGAATGGGGTCCTGCAGGGATCAGTTCTGGGTCCGGTTCTGTTCAATATCTTCATCAATGATTTAGATAATGACATAGAGAGTATACTTATAAAGTTTGCAGACGATACCAAACTGGGAGGGATTGCAAGTGTTTGGAGGATAAGATTATCATTCAAAATGTTCTGGACAAACTGGAGAAATGGTCTGAAGTAAATAGGATGAAATTCAATAAGGACAAATGCAAAGTACTACACTTAGAAAGGAACAATTAGTTGCACACATACAAAATGGAAAATGACTGCCTAGGAAAGAGTATTGTGGAAAGGGATCTGGGGGTCATAGTGGACCACAAGCTAAATATGCGTCAACAGTGTAATACTGTTGCAAAAAAAGCAAACATCCTTCTGGGTGTATTAGCAGGTGTGTTGTAAGCAAGACATTAGAAGTAATTCTTCTGCTCTACTCTGTGCTGATTAGGCCTCAACTGGAGTATTGTGTCCAGTTCTGGGCGCCAGATTTCAGGAAAGATGTGGACAAATTGGAGAAAGTCCCGAGAAGAGCAACAAAAATTATTGAAAATCTAAAAAACATGACCTATGAGAGAAGATTGAAAAAATTGGGTTTATTTAGTCTGGAAAAGAGACAACTGACAGTTTTCAAGTACATAAAGGGTTGTTACAAGGAGGAGGGAGAAAAAATTATTCTTCTTAACCTCTGAGGATAGGACAAGAAGCAATGGGCTTAAATTGCAGCAAGGGAAGTTTAGGTTGGACATTAGGAAAAACTTCCTAACTGCCAAGGTGGTTAAGCACTGGAATAAGTTGCCTAGGGAGGTTGTGGAATCTCCATCATTGGAGATTTTTAAGAGAGGGTTAGACAAACCCCTGCCAGGGATGGTCTAAATAATACTTAATCCTGCCATGAATGCAGGAGGCTGGACTAGATGACCTCTCGAGATCCCTTCCAGTCCCCAGATTCTATAATGCTAAGTCAATGGGAGTTTTTCCATTTAACCAGAGTAGGACCAGGTGGATAGTGCTCTAAAGAGGTATCATAAAACAAAGAAAGAAGAAGTGGGACCACTTAAGACTGTAGATGGAGTGGAGATTAAGGATAATCTAGGCATGGCACAATATCTAAATGAATATTTTGCATCGGTATTTAATGAGGCTAATGAAGGGCTGAGGAATAGTGGAAGCCAGACAGATGGGAATAAAGGAGTGGGGGTTGACATTACCGTATCCGAGGTAGAAGCAAAACTCGAACAGCTTAATGGGACTAAATCGGGCGGACCGGATGATCTTCATCCGAGAATATTAAAGGAACTGGCGCGAGAAATTGCAAGCCCGTTAGCGATAATTTTTAATGAATCTGTAAACTCGGGGGTGGTCCCGTTAGACTGGAGAATAGCCAACATGGTTCCTATTTTCAAGAAAGGGAAAAAAAGTGATCAGGGTAACTACAGGCCTGTTAGTTTAACATCTGTAGTGTGCAAGGTGCTGGAGAAGATTCTGAAAGAGAAACTAGTTGAGGACCTTGAGGTTAATGGCAATTGCGATAAATTACAACATGGTTTTACGAAGGGCAGATCGTGCCAAACGAATCTGATCTCCTTCTTTGAGAAAGTAACGGACTTATTAGATAAGGGAAATGCGGTGGACCTAATATACCTGGATTTCAGTAAAGCGTTTGATACTGTACCCCATGAGGAATTATTGGTTAAACTGGAAAACATGGGGATCGATATGAAAATCCAGAGGTGGATAAGGAATTGGTTAATGGGGAGAATGCAACGGGTCGTATTAAAGGGTGAACTGTCGGGTTGGAGGGAGGTTACTAGTGGAGTACCTCAAGGTTCGGTTTTGGGACCCATTTTATTTAATCTATTTATAACTGACCTCGGAACCGATTGCAAGAGTGGGCTGATAAAGTTTGCGGATGATACAAAGGTGGGAGGAGTTGCAAATTCGGAGGAGGATAGGGATATTCTGCAGGGAGACTTGAATGAGCTTGTGAATTGGAGTATCAGAAATAGGATGAAATTTAATAGTGAAAAGTGTAAGGTGATGCACTTGGGGATGACTAATAACAATTTTAGTTACAAGATGGGGTCGCATTGGTTAGAAGTAACGGAAGAGGAGAAGGACCTAGGGGTCCTTGTAGACCGCAGGATGACTATGAGTCGACAATGTGACGTGGCGGTGAAAAAAGCCAATGCGGTCTTGGGATGCATTAGGCGAGGTATATCTAGTAGGGATAAGGAGGTCCTGCTTCCGTTGTATAAGGCACTGGTGAGACCACATTTGGAGTACTGTGTGCAGTTCTGGTCTCCCATGTTTAAAAAAGATGAACTCAAACTGGAACGGGTGCAGAGAAGGGCGACTAGGATGATCAGAGGAATGGAAAACCTGGCGTATGAAAAGAGACTAGAGGAGTTTGGGTTGTTTAGTCTGACAAAGCGAAGGCTGAGGGGGGATATGATTGCTATCTTTAAATATATCAGAGGGATAAATACAAGGGAGGGAGAGGAATTATTCCAGCTTAGTACTAATGTGGACACGAGAACGAATGGATATAAACTGGCCATGGGGAAGTTCAGGCTTGAAATTAGACGAAGGTTTCTGACGGTCAGAGGGGTGAAATATTGGAACGGCCTTCCAAGGGAAACGGTGGGGGCGACGGACCTGTCTGGTTTTAAGATTAAGTTAGATAAGTTTATGGAGGGAATGGTTTAATGGTAAAACATAGTAGCCAAGGAAAACCAAGCAATGGTACGTAAATAGTATAATGGCCAACAAGGGTCAGGCTAGAGACTCTTGCCTACATGCTCGGGGTCTTACTGATCGCCATATTTGGGGTTGGGAAGGAATTTTCCTCCAGGGTAGATTGGCTGAGCCTCTGGAGGTTTTTCGCCTTCCTCCGCAGCATGGGGCAGGGATCACTAGCAGGAGGGTCTCTGCCGATTGAAGTCACTAAAACACAGGATTGGGGACTTCAACAGCAGAGTCCAGGGAAGGGTCTTGTGGCCTGCAGCATGCAGGGGGTCAGACCAGATGATCATAATGGTCCCTTCTGACCTTAAAGTCTATGAGTCTATGAGTATTGGCTAGTGTCATTCGGTTGCACAATCCAAGGAGCAGCTTACATGCCAGAGGCTGTGCGTGAACAGCCCAGGAGTGCAGGTTCTCACAGCAGAGCAGGGTAAAGCTGGCTCCCAGAGTCAAGGAGTGGAGTGACCTAGCAGATCACCGGTCCAGATAACACCCGGGGAATGTCACCCTGAGTCTATACCCAGACGTTTGCAGCCTCTCCTTCCTTTCTGCCTCTGTTATCCTCAGGAGACTGATATCACATAGGGTTGCCTAGGGGAAACGGGGGAAGTTCTCATTAAAAGTCTCTTACAAGAAAAAAAAGGGCATGTAGACCCACCTCACCCCCCCCCGCCCCCGCACATTCCGGATCGCCAAACCACGCGGCCGCTAATGTGCCTTATCTGTGCTCAGCATGGGTCGACAAGGGGGTTCAAGTGGCTGATAGAGCACTGGGACCCCACATGATAGATTCTGGAATTTGGGAGTGAAAAACATTCCCGTCCCCGCCACGTTCATAAACAGCTTCCTGTGGTGCTATGGGAAAGGGCCATTGTTCGACTAGCTACCTCTGCTCCCAACATGAGCCTGCCATAAACTTCATTAAAAGTGCAGTCCATCACCCGGGGGAGGGCAAAGGGTGGGGGGGCTACTCACCATGGCTGGAGCAGCAAAATGGCACAGTGAACGGTTATGGATTCTGATTATGTTATGGCTTGCACCTACTGTAATAAGGTTTTTTTATTTTTTATGAAAATGGCCTTGCTATGGAAACATTTTATTCGTGTACAATGGCTCCTTTATTTTTTCCCATGACTGACAACTGGAAATGTGTCCTTCGGCATGTCATCAACACCTGAAAGCAGACTTTCGCTGATTAGAAGGAGGAGAAAGAGAACATGGGAGGACATGTTCACAGATATAATGAACACTTCTGGGACAGCTGACACAGAGCTGAGAGCGTGGAGGATTTCACTGTCTGAGAAGTTAGACATGGACATGGAGAGCAGGAAAGCTTCCAATGAGCAAGAGCATGTGGTGCAGGATGAGATGCTTTGGATTATGAAGTACTAAGCAGACATGTTGAGGCATCTGGTTGAATTGCAGGAACAGAAGCAGGAGGGTAGAGTCCCTCTGCAGACCCTGGTGGACAGCCAGCCAGCATCGCCTGGTGCAGAATCACCTTCCCCCAAGCTTTCCATGAGGTGTGGGCAAAAAGTCCATTATCCCTTTTACTTAACACAGGGGGAGGGTACAAGGAACAAAAGACGCCCATTCACAGACCTTTAATGGTCTGGAATGTGGCGTTATGTTACACGGCAGAAAATGTTTCTCCCGTTCCAACTTTACAACCCCTTTTCCCCCAGGTTACCTTTTTTTTCTGTTCTTCTTTACTTATGTTTGTTAAATAAAGTAAATGGATTCAAGAAATAAATGTTCTTTATTGAGTAGAAGCAGTGGGATTGGGTGGGGGGTTGGCTTTACAGGGACAGTGATACGAACCAGGTGAAGGTTTGGGAAAGCACAATGCAGACACGCAGCTCACATTACTGTGACTCATTATTGAAACGGCTTTCCAAAGCCTTGCGGATACACAGCACCCCTTGCTGTGCTCTTCTTATTGCTCAAAAATGGCTGCCATGCGATCTGTCTCAATTGCCCACTCCTGCGGAAAATTTCCCTCCTTTTTTCACAGATATTATGGAGCACACAGCAGGCAGCTATAACCATGGGGATGTTTTCTTCACTAAGGTCCAACCTTGTTAGTAAACTTCTCCAGTGCCCTTTTAAAGGACCAAAGGCACATTCAACCACCATTCTGCACTTGCTGAGCCTATAGTTGAACAATTACTTACTGCTGTCCAGATGGCCAGTGTATGACTTCAGGAGCATGGGAGCAAGAGGTAGGCTGGGTCCCCCAGGATAACTATAGGCATCTCAGCATCATCAATGTTCATTTTGTGGTCTGGAAAGAAAGTCCCGGATTGCAGCTTTTTGAACAGACCTGAGTTCCTAAAGATGTGCGCGTCATGAACCTTTCCCGACTATCCTACATTGATGTCAGTGAAATGCCCCCTGTGATCCACCAGCACTTGCAACACCATTGAAAAGCATCCCTTTTAGTTTATGTAGTCTTTGGCAAGATGGTCTGCTGCCAAGATGGTGATATACATGCCATCTATCGCCCCACCACAATTAGGGAACTCCATTGGAGCAAAACCATCCACTATGTCCTGCACATTTCCCAGATTCACTACCCTTCGTAGCAGAAGTCGATTAATGGCCCTGCACACCTGGAACACAGCAGCTCCCATGGTTGATTTACCTACTCCAAATTGATTCCCCATAAACCGGTAACTGGCTGGTGTTGCAAACTTCCAAATAGTAATCACCACTCGGTTCTCCACTGTGAGAGCAGCTCTCATTTTTGTGTTGCTGAACTGCAGAGCAGGGGAAAGCTCTGTACAAAGTTCCTGGAAGGTGGCCTTCTGCATTCGAAAGTTCTGCAGCCACTGCTCGTCGTCCCATACCTGCAAAACGATGCGGGCCAACCACTCAGTGCTTGTTTCACAGGATCAGAAACAGTGCTTAACAGAGTGCAGCTGCTCTGTGACTGCCAGCAGCAACTGTGAATTGTTTTTTTCAGTGGCTTGCAACAGGGCTGCTTGCAGGACATCAGTATATTCTGCACGAAGGACCCTACTTCGGCTCTGGAAATACTGCAGGAGAAGGTGCGAGGTTTTTGAGATGCTCACAGCAAGAGTGCACAACTGAGCAGGCTCCATGCTTCTGGGGTTATGGTGTATGCATGGTGGTTTTAAGGCACGAAAACCACTGGGTTGTTTGGCGTTGTTATGAGGGAAAAAGCAACAAAGAGTCCTGTTGCAGCTTATAGATTAACAGACATATTGGAGCATAAGCTTTTGTGGATGAATACCCACTTTGTCAGACGTATGAGGAAAGGAGCACAGTGCATCTGGGATGCTGACGCAATGTTCCCATTCTCCCCTGCGACAATGTTTTGGTCCCATGAGGCATTGCACAAACTTCCCAAAACACGCTGCGGCAAGTTGCACTTTGGGATAGCTACCCATGATGCACTGCTTTGTGCATTGTTGCAGGCACTACTAGTGAGGACGCTCTCCATCGAGACAATGAGCACGGTGTGGCCACGCACAATCGACTTAATTAATTCGGAGGCTCGAGGTGAATTAGATAAAGTCAACTTAATTTTGTAGTGTAGACAAGCCCTTAGAATACCCATAGAAAATCTGTGTGGAAAGGACTATGTGTTTCATAATCAGAAAGCATACGTTATATACACAATGTAACATGTATGAACTGTAATTTATGCAATGGGAATCTTCCATATTTATTCATGTATGGGATAAATCATACTGATTGACAAAAATGCCATGTAAAATATATCCTACTTATATAACCCATGTATACATTACCTGTATTTTTGCTCTACATGGGACAATTGGTTACATTGTCCTCATATGCAGTCTGTTTCAATTTCAAATTCCAAGCCACTCTGCAGCTGAAGGGAATGTCTCACTGAACTCATCGGAGAACACATTTGCCTGTTCAGCGATCAATAAAAACTACCATTTTCCCCACTGTCAGAGTCTCAGTTTTGATAAAGGAAGCTGTGCCACTTCCATTTTCTTTTGGAGAAGAGCTTATTATTTGTACTGGTATTTAATGGACCCATAGATCTGCTTTTGATCTGTTTCAAGGGCCTGGCATTCAGGAATAGTAATAGCTTATTTCCTTTGTACAAAATGCTTTTCTTCTCCAATAAAGTTACTATTCCTAACATAGAGGATCAGGGTTAGACATATGATAGTGTTGGCTGGAATTGGTATTCTCTTTTGGCTTCTCTTAGGTATTTGGTGAAGTTTCTCCAGGGAAATATGAGCCTCATTCCCATCCAGTGTCAAAGCCCCAGGAAGCCATCCTTCAAGAAAAGCTATGAACTCTCTTTCTTCCTGTGCACGACTGGTAGTTCCCCCAATCTCAGCTTTTGTGCATGCACTGAGGACTCCCAACAGTTCAATCTTAGCTGACAAAACCTTGCTTTCCTTGACAATACTGCTGGATAAAGCTGATTGCTGCTTCTGTTTCTCTTTCTCCTCCTGTTAAGTTGCTCCCATCAGATCATCTGTTTTTATTTCCCTTTTTTCCAATTCAGGTCTCCTTTGTGCTTTTACTCCTAAGACTAATTAGTAAAACTTAGTATCCAGATGCTATTGCCTGTGGGGTATCACTCAGCTTCTTAATAATTTCTTCTAGACTATTGTACATACTTCCTCTGGGTGATGGAGAGCTGCCAGAGGAATTGCTTTTAGCTACGTGCTGTTGTGGTGGGTGTGGACTCCATGTGTGAAAGAAATCCTGTTGCTGTGTCTTTGATTTACTTCTCAGGGAACAGTTTTGGCAACAAAACTTTTACTTTTCCAGGCACAGAAGAGGCTTTGAGATGTGCACTTAGTACATTCCATTTGCTCTTTTCTTTCCAGGAGTTGTGGACCTGCTAAATTGCCCCCATCTCTCATGGTTGATTATCCCAACACTTTCATTCATAAGGCAGGAGATAACTGCTGTGATCTCAAGAGGCACTGAGTACTCACCAGTACTATTGGCATCAATAGGATCAGGGTCAGTGCCTCTGTGCCTAGGGGAGAAGCCAGGTGGCAGGTGTCTAGGAGAACAGTGTCCATCACTCCTTGAATAAAGTGAAGAATACTCATGCTTATGTGTGTGTTTGGCAAGCTTGGTGTTAGGAGTAAGCTATATAGGCAGCTGACCAGAGTGCTAATTTTCAGGGGAAGCGCCACCTACCTGTGCCCACCCAATATAGAAGCAGCTAGGCTGGTACCCACTGTACCAATGCAGCTTCTGATTGACCATCCTTTCCACCAGCATGAACAGATTCCAGGGAGGGGAATGGGGAAGAGAGAGGATGTCGATCAAATGGCACCTCCTCATACCAACAATAGCAGCTGGCCTAGAAGCTGCCACATTGACATGGCTTGGGCCCCCAGCTGGGACAGCTCTTTTAAGGGGATCCCTCTCAGTTCAATGCAATGCAACTTTGTTGGCATGACAAATTATACAAGTGTTCCAAAGTGTGAAAAGGGAGACTATTTTGGTATCCATCAGAGGAGGGTATGATCCACCCAGCATGGGGTCAGACACTGTTTGGGGTTTGATCACCAGTGTTCTTTTGACATTACTGTTCTTCCCTGGTCAGACAGTAGGTTGCTAGACAGCTCTTGCTGTGGATTAAATGGGAAATGTCACAGCCATGTGGGTCTGGCCTCATTGCCCTCTGCTTCCTTCCTGCCCAGCTAGGAGAGTTTTCAGGAGGCAAGGGGATGGAAATTGGAATCTGCCGAGGGTGACAAAAAAGTCTCTAATTGCCCCAATATCTACAGGATACAACTAGAGATTACCACTACCCACTTTTAGGTCTCTGTCAGTTGTAAAGTTCCCACAAAGACAAGTTGATTTTGCCACCAACATTTGAACTTTATTACCAGTAACCCACTCAGTCCTGGAGTTAAGCCCCACCTTTTAAAATAACGAATTACTACATTTATCTGCTTAAGAAAAATAACTGATTTGGACCGGATCTCAGGATCTGAATGCCTTTGCTGAGGAAATATCTTCAACCCACAAAAACCTGTACTTAATAGCAACAGGCTGATGATTCTTTTACAACAATTCAGCTTGACTTTCAAGAGTGGCTTCTTAACTTGATTTGTTGACAGACCCCTTCGAAAAAGAATATCACCATTGGTCTTTAAAGTTGCACTTCTGTTGATTGAAGTTACTTTAAGGATCATCTTTCAGTAGGAAAACAAGCTTAGCATATAAACCACTTTGCCAGTGTTTATCCAAAGCAAATTGTGAGGACAGAATTTAGGTGCATATAAACACTTAATTTCATGGGGTATTAGTCTGTAGTTCCAGGAATCAACAGGGCAGTAAGTATTGTGTATTTCAAGCTGCCACTGAAACATGAAGATGTATGTGACAAATGATACTAGGGAATCTGAAATGTTGGGTGGTATATCGTAATTATTTTCTGTATAAATATTTCTACTATAATGCAGCCCCTAGCTTTTAATCTTTTTGCCTACACAGACACTTGGCAAGGGTTAAGGAATAATAAAAAAATTAAGTAAAAACACTTGTAGAACTTTTCATCTGAAGATATCAGGATGCTGTACAAAGTGAGACTGGAAAGTGAGGCACAGAGAACTTGGCCAAGATCACAGAGTGAGCCAATGACTGAGCCGAGAAGAGAAACCAAATATTGTGTGTCACAGCCCCGTTCTCGGTTCACTAGACCACATTTGCCACCCTGCTCATTGAAGTCAATAGGAATGTTTCCATGGGATTCAATGAGTGGGTTTAAGCTCTAAATGAATATTGGATTCATGACTATTTCCTGGGATGAATAAATGCAGCGAGTTAGAGAATGAATAAGCATGGAAAAGGCTACAGCCCTCATTGGACTTCCTCAATCTGGGGTCAAAAATGTAAAAAGTCTGGGTTTGGAGAACCAGGATTTTGGGGAAAGGAGAACCAGGATTTTGAAAGAAGATTGGCAAAGTGAAGAGTGGAACCACAAAATGAAAGTCCAGGAGACAGTCACTTTTGCCTGGACTGTGTTCTTAGAAATACAAAAAACTTTTTTCTAGGTTTTCAGTATTTTTATTTAACGTAGCTTCAAAAGCCAACAAAATTAGATTCTGGGCTCAGGGAGCGTGCTCAGAAGAAGGTATGTTGATCTGGAGCAGATGTTGTCCAAATGATAAGAGAGAGCCTTTTATTGGCACTGGACTATTGTTTCATTTTTCTAAATTGTTTGCTTTCATTTTGTAAGTTTGCTTGGAGCTTTTGTTATAGGCTAATTTTAGAATAAATAAATGCATATTTTTATTTGTATTAAATATCACTGGTGCATAATTTTACTGTTTAACCCTAAAAATCTGATAGTACTGATAATCTACCTCAGAGTACTCTCTAGTTCTTTGATGAGGTGATAGGAAGCAAAAAGGCTAAAATACAGGGGCAAATTTAGGGGTCAGAGAGGAGCACTTCTAGGACTTCTAAGCAAACGTTCTAAATGTATCTTTGCTGCTCAGCCACTGACTGGCAAAATGATTTATTGGCAGGGCGATGTTTGTGATGCAGGCAATACAATTTGAGGAAAAGCCTAGAGCTCTCATTAAAGCTGTAATGAGACAGACTGCTGGATGTGAGGCGGTGGAGTGGCAGCATCCTTCAGGGAGGAGCTGTCAAGAAGCAGTCGTCCACCCTCCCCCCAGTAGTTGAAGACTGAAGATCTGTTCTCCTCCCTGGTCTGCTATCAATTTCTCCCTTTTAAGCTCCTCCTTGTAATTCTGACATCTCTCACAGTTGTGGTGGGACAGGGCCACATAAGCCCATTTTAGCTCATTAACCCTTGTTGCCTAGTGTGGAGTTTGTATACCCCATCCCAGGGTGTGAGTCCTGGTGCTCTAGTTGCTTTCCAAATAAGTAATCATCCAATTCCATTCTGTCTACCTAAAATTACCTCAGAAATTTAAATTGGATTCTCCTTCACTTCCTGTCCTAAACTTTGGGCAAGTGTTATTGTGCAGGTTCACTCCAGAGGAGGCCACATTTCATTGATTGGATGAAATAATTCCTGCACGCACAGTATATAGGCTATTTGGTGATGCTTGTAGAACGTTTGATGTCTTTGGCTGGAAAGTACTACAGTATGTGCTTAGTAGTTATCATTATCTTCAAAACTAAACAGAAGAATCTGTATTGCAGCAAAGCAACATGAAAAATGAAGTCCGGTTTCCTTTCTTATATCCACACAGTCTCCACACAGGCACTTAACACTCTGAATCTGAACCTGGAGCAAGAGTATCCAAAAGTGCGGGTTGATCACAGGAACACCCTACTCCAGCAATGCCACAAAACCCAATAAAGAATTTAAGCAGAGGGTGAAAGAGGAAGAATGACATGTAGCAAGATTAAAATTAACAAAAAATTAAGACTTTAGAAAAAAACCTAATGTAATGGTGCCCCTTTCAAATTATTATTTCAAAACTTCCTAAGTAAGAAAAAACTAGAAGAGCCAATAACATTTACACATCTGTATAATGGTAAGTAGCACATGCATTTAATGTATAATTAATAGGACTAGATTACATGTGAAAGGGACACCATCAATTTAAAAATCACATTTCTGTCTCTACATTTGGAAGGTAACAAAAGACATTAGTGAAAATCAAAACCTCCTCTAATTTTCCCATCTCTAGTTTTTTCTCTTTGTGTTGTAAGTTTTGGAACTGAGAAATATGGGAGAAAGGACAAAGAACTCTTACTTTTCATTTTATCGTATGCACAGATTTTTATTTGATGTATATCAGGGTAGCTGAATACCTTACAAATTCATTCCAGTGAACACAAAAAGATGTCCGTGTCTGTCTTTCTTCTTCCTCCATTTTGTAGCAAGTTTTCATTTCTATTTGTTTGTTTTTAAATGTGTGATCCTAGTGTGTTACTGAGGTTATGACAAAGAAATTGTTTGTGCACTTTGTTCAGAAGATGTTGAGATTCAAGGTCAATCCTGCTGTGTTCTGGAAGTGAGTTCCACAGTTATGGGCCAGCCGAAAAAGCTGTCTCCTCCACACACCACTTGAGATTGACATTTCCATCGTTTTAGTGCAACATAACTGTCCTGGGAGGTCATGATCACTCAGAATGAGAATGCTGGTCCTTGAAAAATTTGAAGGGCTTTGAAGATGATGACTGAAAACTTGAATGTGACCCTTTATTGAATGGGAAGCCTATGAAGATAGAGGAGCACTAGGCTGGGGTGCTCCTGAGAGCCCCTATTGCTGAGTAAGTGGGATCTAGTGTTATAAATCAGCTAGAACTCTTCAGGTCAGTGCTATCTGTTTGATTGCATCCCTTGAATATATTTGTTATATTTGTAAATATCCAGTGGGCACACTTAAAAACTGCTCCTCTTTTGAAAGATCTATTATTTCCAGCAATATTTCTTGCCTACATAATTGGGATTTCCCCTGGAAATGATAGAATCTTTCAAAATGGTATGCATTTTGAAGGGTATTCACCATATTTGGGAGATCCTATGTTGCACTCAATTACAATACATATTACAGACGCCCCCCAACTTACGCAATTGTTCCATTCCAGAAAGCCTTGCATTACTCGAATTTTGCGTAAGTCGGAAACGTATACCCATATGTTACGCAAAATTTTCCACAACTCGAAAATCCTATTTCTGGTTTATGGAACTTTTTCCATAAGTGTCAATTTGCTTAAGTTGGGTCTTGCGTAACCCGGGGAGCATCTGTAGTTTTATGCCCTGGATTGCTCTCCATGGTCCACTGAAGTCATTGGGAGTCCATCTTTGGATCAGACTCTATAGGAAATTATTTTTTGAATCCATGACATACAATTTATAAACAAACTGTTTAAAATTAAAAACTTGTTACAAAACTAACTTGTTTTCTAGTGGGAATTCAACATGAGATCAGGAGCTGCCTGACAGTGACTCTTGTAAGATATGCCATTTTAATGTGAAAAAAACAAGGTCAGCAGGGTTGTTACTTCCAGGAAGCAATCTATTTTTAATATTGCAAATGCTTTCCTGTTTTCTTTTCTTCAAGATTTCACAGTGCACATGAGATTCAAGGGTTTAAATCAATATTTCCCCCCCTTGGACACAGTAGAAAATTAGAGAGATCAACATTTGTCATTTATTTAAATGAAAGTTTCTGGGTTGCATCAATTGCATTGGATAACACCTGATATTCTGTAAAGCTCACAAATGTCACCTTTGTTATGTGACTTCCAGCTGCTATTACAAAGCTTGGGATTTTTTGCGTAGAGTATGCAGAATATATGTGTTCCAAGAGGGAGGGAGGGAGGTCAGGCCATCTTTAGATCAACAGTTAGATTATCCATTTGACCATTTTTAGTTCTTATTGAATCGGAAATTAAAGAAACCTGCAACCAGTGCTCACTAAAATCAATGACAAATAAGCCTTTCACACAGAAAGCAGCAAAAACACATCCTGGATTTGCCCTGGTGAATGTGTATTTATAATGTGTTGGGGACATCCTTTCCAGATTCTTGGCCAGCACATTGGAATGACCAAAGACTGCATCCAGAGATCCTTTCCCAGGAATTAGGCAGATCTCAGTGCATTCTGGAATAGGATTTGGGGAGTTTAGGGAGTACTGGGTGTATATTCATGGAGTACAGACACGAGCAGTAAAACACATAGCTCCTGTACTCTTATGACTCAATATCTAGATTTAAGGAATTTTCCAGTAGAGTGATCTATTTTATCTAGGTCCCTATATCTCTCCCATAAATCTAAACCTGAACATCTCCACAGATCTTGAATTTCCAACAACTTTTTCCCCCACTAGAAAATAGCCAATACAAATGTCTAGCAACTGCTTACCCTAAACTGAGGTGACTATTATTAAGCAATAGCCCAGGCTTCCCTCTTTAGTTATGCATGAACTTTTGTTTGATACTAGTAACTGAAGTCATTGGCTGACACACTGACCTAAAAATTTTAGTGATGTATGCACTCACCAGAGGTTTCTGCATCCATTTTTGATCATGCCCAATGCCTGCCAACAGAATCCTTAATATAAGGTGCTACAGGATAGAAATTTCCTGGAATATGTGTTAATCCTTAAACCCTTCACACTTTCGTTAGCCTCAAACAGGGTGCGAAAAAGAGGAAAAAAGCCAAAACAATAAACAGCCTCAGGGCAGGAAATGAATCACTCTTGCTTTGAGTGTGCTAACTACAGATACTGCAAATATACAGAAACACTTTGAAAACTTTCCAAAGACAATGCACTGTTAAAACTATACGTGCAGCCGTCTAATGTGCATTCCGGGGATTTGGACGTGTTTATTACATGACTCTTTGAAAAATAAACACACAGAGCATGCAGTAAAAGCTTGTGGATGTGTTTGGAAGGGAACATTTTTTCCAGTATCTTGACATCACCGTAACCCCACTTTCTTCTCTTACCCCCTTCCCATCCTCCACCCCACCAACAGTCCAACCCAGACGGCAATGGCCAGGGTTTCTCCCCTCAGGAATTTGCACACTACTGACTGAGAACAAGTTTAATTCTTAGTAGAGTGTTGCCATTTTGCTAAAGGAGGCTGCTGCTGCGTTAGTAGTTTATTGTTACATAAAGAGCTGGGTAAATTCCATCTGCGAACATGTGGCTAGTTTTTCCAAAATGAAAAATAAGGTGTTTCCCCACAACCTAATCTGATGTTTTGGACTTTTCCGGTTTCACACAAATTTTTGTTCATTTGCCATCACACATTCAAGTCCTGTAATGAGCCAAATTCTGAGTGGAATTCCATGTGTGAAATCCCACTTGTTTCAACAGCATTGCATACAGGGCTGCCAGCGGATTCAGGGGTCCTGCGGCAAAGTGGGGGAGCTGCAGCACTTGTACTCACCCAGCGGTGGTCTGGGTCTTCGGCGGCATTTCGGCGGCGGGGGGCCCTTCAGTCACTCCGCGTCTTCGGCAGCACTAAAGGGCCCCCCGCCACCAAAATGCTGGCCGAAGACCTGGACCACCGCTGGGCCAGGGCTCGCGGGGCCCCCAGGGCATGGGGCAAATTGCCCCACTTGCCCCCCCCGGGTGGCCCTGGTTGCATATATGTAACTGAGCCCAGAATCTGACTCACTAACTTTTCAGTCTTTATCTATTTCTACATTATATCCACTGAGTAACTTTGGTGCATAATATATGCAGACAAATTGTGAGGCATGGGGTTAAATTCTGTACTGACTCACACTCCTTTAACCCCACTGGATTGATTGGGGTTTCATGGGATGCAGTTAGTGTGAACTAGGGCAAAATATGCCCCTTTAGTTGCAAATATTTGGCACATTGACATTAATGGATATAATGTTGATCCATTATATCTTTAGGGATGTGCAAGAGATAATCTAAAATAAGAATATACTGACTTTCTTTTGGAGAATATTTCATTGTGACTTCTGTTATATCTGCCCAAATCTGGCTGGGATAATAGGTGACTCAGCCAGAGAAAAAAAACAAAGCAAAGCATGTGTGATTCACTTTGAAAACATCATATGAAACACTATAAAGTCCAAAAGTTCACCCAGCTTCTTGGAATAGGACAAATCTGACATAACTTGTTGAGTTTGCTGACACTCCTTTTCTGACAGTTGCATGAAAGTTAGTTATTTAAAAGACAATCTTAAAATTTTGTCACATTTTAGACGTGATGCAGACGAACAAGAGAAAGGATGGGCCAGTGTTTAGGGCACTAGACTGAGACTAGGGAGAGGTTCAATTCCCTGCTCTACTACAGACTCCCTAAGGTCAAGACACTTAGGCCTATCTATATTAGTTAAGGTTTGCTGGTGTAGCTATATAGATATAGCCATACTGGCAAACCCTCCTAGTATAGACACAGCTTATTCCCTGAATGAAATAAGCTATGCTGGCAAACGTTTTGTTTTGCTAGTATAACTGCATCCACAGTGGGGCTTTTGGCCACATAAAAATGTCATAAAAAAAAAAAATCACACTCCAGCAGAGGATTAGCCAGGAAGCAGTGAGATCGTCACTCCTAACCAGGGCTGCTGGAACAATTTGTATAGTGGGTGGTGCTGAGAGCGAAATGAAGCAACTGTAAACTCTGTATATGATGGAAACTGCTTCAAACCAGGGGCTGCGGCAGCACCTCCAGTTCCAGCACCTATGGTCCTAACCCCTTTTCTGAAAGGAGAAAAGAGGGCCTTCATGCCTCCAGGCTTTAGCACTTGTGCCGGTGGTTGGTAGACACAGAATAAGTCACCACTGCATGGACCTGTCTTGGAGACTCCTATTGTCTTCTAAGCCTGGAGCCTTTTGCCTTCCCTATCTGATGCTGTCCTACCTGTATTGCTTATTGCTTCCCTCTACTGCTCTTGTCTGATTCTGCTTTTATTATTACATTACATTATTACATTAATACTCAGATTTTTGTCCATGGATCTCTGGTGGTTGGTGGAGCACTTCCAGGTCACAGCACTGAAATATCCATTAGTGTTCAGGCAGTGATGCTTCTGCTAGCTGTTGCCTAATCTCAGATCTTTTTAGAATTTCCTAAAGACTTTTTTGACCAGCAAAATGACAAAGAAAAAAAACAGTATTTTCTCTGGGCTGTATACAGCTGCCACCTGTCTTTCTTTTGTGTAAATTCATGATCAGATTTGTGATAATATCAGAATGGGCAGGTTGGCAGGCACTCTGGAGGACTAATAGACCATATAAAGTTTAGAGGAGGAAGAGGAGGAGATTTGGCACTAATAAATGTAAAGTCCTAAATCCAGGGAGAAGAAATCAGTAGCATTGGTACCAAATAGTCAGACCGAAAGACAACTGGTCATAATCAGTATGCGAAAAAAATCATTTTTGACTAAAATATTAACAGATTGACGTGGAAAATCATGTTTATTGGAGGAATATTGTTCAGTCATCTATACACCTAGATGAACAGTGAGTGCATTCAGTAAAAAATGTAGCCCATCATATTTAGACAGAGGCTAAAGGGTGTTTGGAATCATTATTTTCCCCTTATGGCACTTGCTGGTCTGATGGGCTGGAGGTCATTTACCATTCTACTATCAGCAGCAAGATACTTTCTAGGTTCATCTGGGTATATCTTAAAAATCAGTTCCCAGCCATTGCAAGGGCCCCAGGCATAGGTGCTGACTCCGTGGGTGCTCTAGGACTGGAGCACCCACGGGGGAAAATTGGTGGGTGCTCAGCACCCACCGGCAGCTCCCTGCCCACCCGACCCAGCTTGCCTCTGCTCCATTTCCTCCTCTGAGTGCACCGCATGCCCACTTTCCCCCCCTTGCTCCCAGCGCTTGCGCTGCAAAACAGCTGTTTCGCACGGTTGGGAGGGAGGCGGGAGGAAGGGGAACGTGGTGTGCTCGAGGAAGAGGCGGGGCCGGGGTGGGGATTTGGGGAAGGGGTCCAATAGGGGCAGGGAGGGGGTGGAGTTGGGGCGGGGACTTTGGGGAAGGGGTTGGAATGGGGACGGGACAGGGGAGGGGAAAGGGTGGAATTGGGGCAGGGCTGGGAGCGGGGGGAGGGGGGCGCAAGCACACTCCAGCGCTGGGGAAAGTTGGCACCTATGGCCCCAGGCATTGATGTGTCTCAGTTCCTCCTATTCTCTGCCTGTGGCACACAATAGGTTAATCTCTGGAGACCTGTAATACTTGAGTCTAATCCAGGTTATTGGACTCAATGCAGAGTGATGTTTAGTGGCCTCTGAAGTGCAAGAGGTCAGACTAAGAACATAAGATCATAAGAATGGCCGTACTGGGTCAGACCAAAGGTCCATATAGCCCAGTATCCTGTCTGCCGACAGTGACCAATGCCAGGTGCCCCAGAGGGAGTGAACCTAACAGGTAATGATCAAGTGATCTCTCTCCTGCCATCCATCTCCACCCTCTGACAAACAGAGTCTATGGACACCATTCCTTACCCATCGTGGCTAATAGCCATTAATGGACTTAATCTCCATGAATGTATCCAGTTCTCTTTTAAAGACTGTTATAGTCCTAGCCTTCACAACCTCCTCAGGTAAGGAGTTCCACAAGTTGACTGTGCGCTGTGTGAAGAACTTCCTTGTATTTGTTTTAAACCTGCTGCCTATTAATTTCATTTGGTGACCCCTAGTTCTTGTATTATGGGAATAAGTAAATAACTAGATGCTCTGGTGGTCCATGCTGGTCACTCCATGGCTGTAGAGTGCAGACAAATGGTGGATGAAGGCTTTGCATTGCATTGCCTCTCCCTTCTTCCACTCTATCAATACACTGTGTCATATCCACTGTTGGTCAGTTTCTCCCAACTCTGTGCCTTCTTATACCTGGCTCCTAATCACATGGCCTCCTTGAGCTCAAGTGCAAGGCCCTTAGCCTGTCTATGTTTAAGTCCCTTTTTTCCCCACTCCTGCCATCCTGCTTATACAAACCAACATGACTTGAATACAAATCATATATAAACTGCCTAGTGTTGTTCCCATTTCTCTTTTCTCTTGCTTCCATTCATTTGTCTGTCCTTAGATTGCAAGCTTGCAGCACGGAGTGTTTGGAAAGTGCATAGCACATAGTGGGCACTATTGTAAATAAATAATGATAATTCCAGTGGCTTGGGTCATGGAATAACTACAAGGTGAAGGTAACAAGCCCTAAATCTATCTGGTAACAGAGCACCCCTTGCAGACCTACTGGTGGTTCTGGAAGTGACAGTAAGAATTATTCTTCCGGTGATGGAAGAGCAGGAGATGGAAGTGATAAATGAGAGCAGCAGCCACCAAAGGGGAGAGGAAGAAATGTCTGGTGAGATTAAGATACATTCTTGTTTCAATGAGAATGCATAACATGGTGCTTTAGCTGTGTTTGTGATGCTGGGGACTGCAGCACACTTCTGAGGGTCTGAAAGAACCAGAGCGCCTGTTTTTGTTTCAGAGCTGATCCTCCACCAGCTTCATAAGAATGCCATTATGGCTTATTTCCCCCACCTTCTGCTCTTGGGGTAAATAAATACTCATGCAGTTGAGTCAATCTGAGGACTTGTACCCAGCACTACTCTGGCTACCTCCGTGTAGTAACTAAATACAGTCCTCACTGCCCTTTGTATGGTCATAAGATCCTGTTTTAACTGCATTTTTCTCCTTCATTTTATATTAGGACTTTGTTTCACTCCGATACACAACATCAAAGTTATTTTTAATTAAACTTCTGCTACCTGGTTAGAACAGGCTATAACAGGCAGCTGAGTTGTAACTCTACCTGGGTACAATTTTAACACTAATCACCCAGATTTTAACTGAAATATTTCTTCCGTCAGCAATCTCCCAGTCGGATGACCTGAGTACTGATGACTGATGATGATGAAAAATAAATTTATAAATCAGTAAATAAAAATGTTTAAAAGCCAAAAATATTATTCTTGCTACTGGCAAATATTTGCGTTAGGCACTTTATGAGCAGTGAGCTTTTTAACAAAACAAACATTTGCATCCATCTAGCTACCTAGGTTTTTACTATCCCCATCATCGTAAAGTGTAAGCTCGCAAACACAACACAGAGATGCAATATTAGGAAATATGAGTACCAAGAGTTTTAATTTGTTGCAATAAGAGATGGGAAACCAACGAAGTTTGAAGGAGAGGGTCTCACCATTGGAGCAGCAGGACAGCAGATGACTTTAGCAGCAGTGTTTTGGATAGACTGGCAGGCAGGAGGCTTGAGGAGGCTGGAGAAGATTCTAGTAATCATAGAAATGTGGGGCTGGAAGGCACCTCAATGGGTCATCTAGTCTATTGCCCCATGCTGTGGCAGGATTAAGTATCACTGATAGGTGTTTGTCTAACCTGTTTAAAATCTCCAAGGACTTGGATTCCACAATGTTCCTAGGTAACAGTTCTAGTGCTTCATTATCCTGCTAGTTAGAAAGTTTTTTCTAATATCCAACCTAAATCTCCCTTGCTGCAAATTGAGTTCATTACTTTTTGTCCTGTCCCCAGTGGAGATAAAGAACAGTTGATCACTGTCCTCTTTGTAACAACCTTTCACATATTTGAAGACTGTTATCATGTTCCCCTGCAGTCATTCTCTAGACTAAACATTCCCAAGTCTTTCAACCTTTCTTCATAGGTCATGTTTTCTAAACCATTTCTCATTTTGTAATATAAGTGAGAGAGATTACTGTAGTGTCCTGTGCTCTAAATGATTACAGTCAGACGTAATCTCTCTCTCTGCGTTCTCAGCTAAAACTACAGGTGCAGGCTTCTAATTTTCCCAGGGGTGCTCAACCCCTGCTTCACCCCCACCCCACCTCTTTCCGTCTCCCCCAGCGTGCCTTGACCTCACTCCTCCTCTCCCCCCCCCCCCGCCCCAGCACCTGTTCCACGCTGCGGAACAGTTGGGAGGGAGGGGGAGGAATTGATCAGCAGGGGTTGCTGGTGGGTGGGAGGGAGGGGAGCGTGGCTGCAGGTGGGTGCTAAGCACCCACTAATTTTTCTCTGTGGGTGCTCCAGCCCCAGAGCACTCACGGAGTCAGCGCCTATGGCTAAAACCAAATCATAATAGACACTGAGCTCATTTTTATTAGTAAATGAAGAGGTTGCCTCGCCCCCAAATAATATGTTGCCTCCAACAAATGTTTTTCTGCACAAGAAAGTTACTTTGCAACACAAACTAAAGAACTGTACTGGCTGTCCCTTTTACTGCCTTCACATCCAGGGTTACCTGTAAATACAATTGGTGGGATAATATAAAAAGTGATGTGAATATATATTTTTGAGATAAAGGCAGTGAGTTGGGATGACTGTTGTCCATAGGGTCATATTATTTATACAGATTTGGACAGCTGAATATTCTTGAATATATTCAAAAAACCTGAATTCTATTCCAGTCATCTTATATTCTTTCCTTTCCTGGGAAACTGCATCTTGATGCAGTGGAATGGCTTGTGTGTTCCAATGACCCTGAGATCTATGCTGGCAGGTATTTTAACTCTTGGTAGGGCTAACCAAGCCAGACAAGGTCAAGAGGTAGGGACTAGATGAAAAGCAGTTCTGGTACTCCAGGCTGGGGGTTGAGCAATAGGCCAATAACCTATCTTTGTAAAAAAAAATTAAGGTATGGAAACACAAGATTGGCATACTGTTTGCTGGAATGTCTAATACATGGATTCTGTCTCAGCAGAAATGATGAGTCTTTGTGAAAGCCATCAGGAAGCCAACACTCTGAGAAGTTCTTTATTGAAGGTACAACTACCCAGGAAAGTAGGTTTCTGGAACATTAGAACAATGGTTGCGACAACAAAAGTCATATATATGATGAAATAATCTCAAAATCCTTGGAGTTAGTGAATGTTGATGGCCAGGAGCTGACAAAAATTATTCAAAAATGAAAACAAAGCCATAATATATTTGGGGGCACAAGATGGTTGCCAATCAGAAGGAGAAGTATTAATTAATACTTCTAAAGCAGAAAAATTGCTCATAGACTTGGAACCAATTAATAGCCAATTGCTCTGAGCTAGGCTTCAAACACAATACTTTAAAATGACCATTATACACTGTTACACACCAAATCACAACTACATGAGATCAAATATCAATTCTATCATTGCCTACAAACTCTGATTGACAGTATTTCCAAGCATGAAATTTGCTTAGTAATTGGGGATTTCAATGCCAAGAATGGGGATGACAACAAAGAAGTGGTGAAAACAATGAGCATGCAAGACCTTGGTTCCCAAAATCAGAATGGTAGAACGGTGCCTAATATCAGGGATCATAACTGGTGGGACACTATTCCCATACTAAGACTCCATAAAGTAAGATAGAATTTCCCAGATGGAGCAGCAGAAACTAGAATGATCATCTATCTATTGAAAGGAAACTTAGATTAACTGTCCAGATGTCACAGCATACAGAGGGCCTGACACTGGAAGAGACCATAATTTATGTGTGGCAAGACTGAAGATCAAACTCAAGAAAACAACCCCCCCAAAAAAGCATTAAGAAAATTAACAATAATAGGCTAACAGACAAGACATAACAGCAGATGGAGCTGGAGAATGTATTTCAGGTGCAACAAGACTTAGGTCCACCACAAGAGGTCAACATTGTTATGTTATGGTCTTTTCTGTGTGACAATATTATAGACACTGCAACAACAGTAGCTGGTTCCCATACAAGCAACTTAGGATACATGGAACTGTGTGAAAGAAAGGAAACAAGCCAAAGCAAACATCAATGCCTCAAAAATACATCTAGAAAAAGCAGCAGCAAAAACTCTGTATAAAACAAAGGACAACACAGTAAAAAGCAGTGTGAGAAGAGACAAGAAGAAGTATATGGATAACATCACCAAAGAAGCTGAAGCAGCTGCTGAAAAAGGTGACAGTAAAACACTATCAGTTCAACAAGGTTCTAAATGGTGAGTTTACACCAGCCAAAGGGCCTGTTAAGGATAAACAAGGAAAGGACTTAACAATGGTGGACAAAGAACAAAGAGCAGAGCACTCTCAACAGATGCTAAGCAGATGAACACCACAAGAAACTATTGTCTTTGATAAAGAAATTAAAAACACTCAGAACTAGACATTGTAACACCTCACATCACAAATAAATAAATAAAAAGTTAAAGATGTAATACAAAAGTTAAACCTGGGAAAGCTGCAGGTAAAGATCAAATCTCCAGGGAAATCTTGCATTGAGACCATTAATAAAATTACCAAAAACTCTTCCACCAGGTCCAGCTCTAACTTTTTTGCCACCCCAAGCAAAAAAAAAAAAAAAAAAAAGAAAAGAAAAGAAAAAGAGTGCCGCCCCGCCGTAACACCCCCCCCCCCCCCAAGTGCTGTGCCACCGAAACACCCCCCCGAGTGCCGCCTTGACAGCCTTCATGGCAATTCACTCTGGAATGTCTTTAAATATATGGTAGCCAATAAAAATAATCATCATCATCAAGGCTTTATTCTAAGGTGCAGCTTGCCCAGTTGAAGTAAACACAGGCTTGAATGAATGGCTTAACATAGACACTGTCTCAAACAAAGATGGATTCTCTCACCTCTTCTGTGTGGCATTGCTAGTGACTTCATTATAAGAAAAAAAAAAAGTTTAGATGCATACAACACAGGCCACACATGGCTTAACAGTACACTAGAAATCCAGATTTTGCTGACAACATAGCTCTTCTAAATGATTGCTCAATCAACATGCAAGCAACAACCAAAAGACTGCCTAGCATTGCAAAAAATACAGGGTTAATAATCAATAATGAAAAACACATCTAATGAGAACCCCAGCAACTCCCAACTTGAGCATTCCTTTATAAGGCAAAAGAATACAAGAGGTGAGGCAATTCACATATGCTGGAAGTAAGGTGCAAGCCAATGGGGATATCCAGAAGGAAATAATGTCATCAATTGGCAAAGTGGCAGCTGCATTCACCAGCTTAAACAAGTTTTGGTCATCAAAATCTACAACTTAAAGATTCATAGTTTGGTCTTTAATCAAATGCTATTTCTGCCTTAACATATGGATGTGAATGTTGGAAATCACCAAAGGTATAGATAAACATCTAAATGCCTTTGAAAGCAAATGTTTCAGGAAAATAGTAGGTATTAAATGGAGTGATTTTAAAACAAATGCCACGATCTGCCAGATCTAGTCAGGTGCTACCTCTTGGCCACTAACTAAATTGCTATGAGGGATCTAACCACTGGATCCCATGTGTTTTAAGTCTCCAGAGTCTGAACTGAGTCCAGACACTGCCCTAGTCTTGGGGCCTCTAGGTATACTGTCAAAGTGCAGATCCTCTATCTAGTGTCCCCTCCTGAAAGCGGAAACCGTATAATCCAACTGTCTAGCCACTGGGACCATTAGTAAACCCCCAGAACTTCTATAGCTTAAACACACCCTCTCCCAGAATTCCAACCAGCTGGGTGTTCTGGGTCCACAGCTTAACTCTTCAAGGGTATGTGTAGGGCCCTACCAAATTCACAGCCATGAAAAACACATTACAGAATGTGAAATCGGGTCTCCCCCCATGAAAATTGGTCTTTTGTGTGCTTTTACTCTATACTATACAGATTACAAGGGGGAGACCAGTGTTTCTCAAACTGGGAGTCGTGACCCAAAAGGGAGTTGCAGGGGGGGTTACAAGGTTATTTTAGGGGAGTTGCGGTATTGCCACCCTTACATCAGCACTGCTGCCTTCAGAGCTGGACATCTAGAGAGTGGCAGCTGCTAACTGAGGGCCCAGCTCTGCAGCCAGCAGCGCAGACATAAGGTGGCAATACCATACCATGCTATCCTTCTGCGCTGCTGCTGGCGGCGGCTCTGCCTTCAGAGAGCCACTGCTCTCCAGCTGCCCAGCTTTGAAGACAGCATCATCGCCTGCAGCAGCACAGAAGTAAGGGTAGCAGTACCGCAACCAACCCCCTGACAATAACCTTGTGACCCTCCGCACAACTCCTTTTTTGGGTCAGAACCCCTAAAATTACAACACCGTGACATTTCAGATTTAACTAGCTGAAATCATGAAATTTATGATTTTTAAAATCCTATGGCCATGAAATTGGTAGGGCCCTAGGTATGTGGCAGGTCTAACACATAACACACAGGCAGACTTTGCATAGGATTGCAACACATATTGCTCTTTACTTAATCACATGAGAAAAGTACAAATGTATAAATAATAATAAATTTTACACATATTTCCATTTCCTCACCACACCATTCTTTTGGCTGGGATCAGATTTCTCCAGAGCCATCCAGGGTCCCTCAGTGCAGTGCACAGCTATGAAGCCAGTCATGAAGTCTCCTTATAGCAGTTTCCCTTCTCTGACCTTGGCTGGTCCATGCTCTTCCTCTCTCCTGCCCTAAGATTCCTGTACCTATCTCAGTGATTTCCCTCAGTTTATATATCCCACCACCACTTACTTCCTTTGTTCTCTTTCTGATGATTTCCCACTATCTCCACTTCCCCAGCCCTCTGCAGGGAAATGGGAGAAACTAGCTTCAGCCAACCTCCTTAGCATACTCATTGTTTGGTTAAAGTACAGTTGTTAAGGGTAAAGTCTCTCAATTGTCCCTGATCGGGTCATGATGCCACACAGCCCTTGTCAGTACAGGTGGAATCCACATACACATAGATGCATTCAATGATCCAGCAATTTTCATATAATAACTTCATAATATCAGCAAGAATTCCTATGTTGTACAAACGGATTCCCCAAATTGGCACACTCTGAAATTCAGATTTCAGGCCTTACCTTTAGCATTATTGTGAATTATGGGCCAGAATCTCTCCTGCACCCAGCTTCACAGCAGAGTGGGGAGATGTCCAGAAGGCAGTTACTGCTCTCCAATTCTCTGCTCCAGTCCTTAGAACATCTTGGGGCTATTCTAACTTACTTCAGCTGGCTCTGGTCTTCAAGATATTATACCCTTGTTGAGGGTTGACCGAACACAATATATTCCAGCCACACCCCTCTCCCCATGCTAATATGCCTCTGCATTGGCTGGTTGCAGGTGGGAAAGGCACAGAAGCCAGTTCTGGTGTCAATACACCTGCTGAGGACTCATTCATTCCCAGGGAATCCCCAACAGGAGACTTTCAGGAGATTTCTATTCCCTTTGCACAGCCTCAGTGGTGCAAAAGAGGGCAGGTTGAGGCAGAAAATCTGCTCCTATAATCTGCATCGATTTTAAAGGAGAACATACCTAAATTCAGACCAAAGCTATCTTTGAGAATTTGTTTTAAATAGTTGTGCAATCTCGGACAGCTGCCTTGAGCAAAGAATCTCCTACTTGAAGAATTAACCTGTGAAAATAACCTCCAGTAAATATACAAAAATACAATGCAACAAATAAAGGCTAAGGTTTGCCACACATTAAATTAGAGTTTACAAGTGGCATGATAATAATTAAAAGGGTATTCATTGTTAAAGTTAATTCTCTTTTATATAGATATGTAAGGTGTATGTACACGCACAATAACCTGTTAAAAAGTATTATAAAAAGGCTGTTACAAATCATATTCTACCCAGAAATACTGCTCAAATAATTATATATTTTTATTTAGGAGAGTTGGCCTGTTAGTATGTTGATCTTCCCTTTTTATTAAGATTGACTGAAAGTATATCATAAAGGTTTGTATGAAATTGTTAGCACACTTAACTTCAAAGCAAATGTAATTTTGGGATTATAGCAACATCTAGTGCCTGAAAGTGAAATCACCTCTAATTCCAGACTGATGTGTGTATATCCTTTATTTCAGTGCTCTCCTAATTTCTTAAATATAGTGTCAATCTTTTAAATCAATAAAAGAATGGTGAGGCCCTTGCCTTTTTGTTATTTCTCCCAAAGTGGTGAACTAATTTTTTTCTTGGGTGAATTGTTTTTTCTTCCCTTGTTTTCTCCTTATTGTTCAGAACTTTTAACATTTCAAGACACCGTCTATCTTAAAAAATGAACTAATTAGAGGGATTGTCTAATTTCATGTTTGGTCTCCCAGTTTTCTTCTATTCTCTTCAGTTTCTTTTTCTGCCCTTAGACATCTTCTTGTAGTAGCAGCACCACCTACTGACTGACTTCCCATAAAGACACGGATTATTCCAGCTGTAATTCATACTGTTCCTAGTTTATGGAAGGGAAACTACTTTCTTCTTTCTCACCTCAAGCAGCAGTGTGTTAATGAAGTATCTACATTTGTTTGGTATTGTGAACTGGGGGCATATAAGGTCACAGTTATGATTCAGGAGTGCAGAATAATCCTATATAAAGTAAATTTTGGAGCACATCTCATAAAAGGGAAACTGGTAGTCTTCCGCATTAAGAGTATTTACAAAAACTGATTGTTTTGTATTTGTGAATTTAAGTATTAAAGGAGGACTCTGTTATTATTTGTATAGTTCTTTGAAAATTGAAAGACGTATTTATATTTTTGTTCTGCTGGGGTTTGGGTGGCTCCCAATGGGAACAATTAAATGCCCCTTTGTTTAGCGATAGATGAAACATTGGAAGCCACATCCCAAGGACTAGACTGAATGCAAATGTAGGGGCTAGGGGATAAATTGGTGGAGCTGTGTGGGGCTGTGGGTCCAGCAGTGAGACCAGACAAAAAGCAGGCAGGAAGCAGCAGAAAAGCCAAGAGATATCAAGAAAAGCACTTATAGTGTGACGTTGAGAAAAAGCCAATAGAGAGAGATATTTGGGGAGAATGCTAGCTGGAAAGGAAGACTTGGAATTGTGACCTCTCGTCATTTGATCCTACTATATCCAGGTAAACAGAATTTTACGTAAATTCTTCGCAAATAAACAAAAGTTCATCAAAGATACACCTGACTCCATGATCAATTTCTCCTCCTAATGGAAACAACCCACAGGACCCTGAATATTGGCTAATCACTAGGGTTAAAAAGGGTAACACACACACTCTGTCTCTTACTCTCTCGATATATATAAAACATACAGACACATACAAACAACACACACATTTAATTCTTAAATTCACAAATGCATAACTCCAAAATTTACTGCATGTAAGATAGTGCTGATTGTTATTATTAGATCCAAGGCAAACTTGTGCCATTTCACAGCTCAGCTGTTGAACAAGGATGTGTCAAGTCAGACACTTCAATCTTTATTTACATCCCTAAACAAAGTGCTGATGCAGTTGCTTAAATTGGACCAGTTAAACAGCAAATGTGGCTATTAGTAGCAGAATGGTGAAATTCCAACCCTAGAACAAAAGCATAGAATATTCTGCATTCTGGACAGGTTGAAGCTCCTACCTAGGTAAAGTGAGTTGGAGTAATCCAGCCTGAGGTCACAAAGGTATGACATTCCCCACAATGGCTTCATAGAGGTTAAAGAGGGTGGGGGAGAGAATTGACTCCTGTCGGATTCCAAAGAATGAAGGAACAGTTTGTGACGTTGTGCAGTCTATATGCTTTTATAAAAATATAAGATAAAAATATAAGTGAATGTAATGTAACTGGGACATGCTTCGTGCAAAAGGTCTCTTGTAAGGTATCATTACAAAGCTCATAATCTACTGAGTGTGATCATCCTATTTGTAGAAATGTACCACTATAGTATCTAAAACTAGAAATATAAAACATAACTCTGAGGGCCTATTGTAATTATGTAAAGTGTGGGCCATTAAGGATGGTTTGGAATCTTGATGACTCCCATTGTCTGCAGATGGCCGTATTTACCTGTGAGTCTTCCTGTATATGTGTGTGCTGGCAAGTGAGTAATGAAGTCTTGCAGTGACATGTGATCATGTCACCTGAACTGGAATCCATCTTTAACCTGGTGCTTTTCCAGTGAGGGGGGATGGAAACCCAGAGGGACAAAGGGTTCCTGCCTTATGCAAAAGATATATAAAGGGGTGGAAGAGAACAAGAGGGGGAGCCATCATGAAGAATCCCCTAGCTACCACCTGAGCTGCAACAAGAGCTGTACCAGGGGAAAGAATTGTGCCCAGGCCTAGAAGGTGTCCAGTCCGAGAAAAAACTTACTGAAGCATCTCTGAAGGTGAGATTATCTGTATTTAGTTTGATTAGGCATAGATTTGCGCATTTTATTTTATTTTGCTTAGTGACTTACTTTGTTCTGTCTGTTACTACTTTGAACCACTTAAATCCTACTGTCTGTATTTAATAAAATCACTTTTTAATTTAGTAATTTACTCAGAGTATGTATTAATACCTGGGGGAGCAAACAACTGTGCATATTTCTCTATCAGTGTTATAAAGGGCAAACAATTTATGAGTTTGCCCTGCAAAAGCTTTATGCAGGGTAAAACGGATTTATCTGGGTTTAAGACCCCATTGGGAGTTGGGCATCTGAGTGCTAAAGACAAGCACACTACTGTGAGCTGTCTTCAGGTAAACTTGCAGCTTTGGGACAAGTGATTCAGACCCTGGATCTGTGTTAGAGCCAGACATGAGTGGCTGGCTCAGTAAGACAGGGTGCTGGAGTCCTGAGCTGGCAGGGAAAACAGAAGCAGGGGTAGTCTTTGCACATTGGGTGGCAGCTCCCAAGGGGGGTTTCTGTGATCCGACCCGTCACACAGTTGTCCATCACCACTCTCTGGAAGCAACCTGAAAGAAAGCACTGGAGCAATTTCATCTACTTCCCACTGACTCCTGCTACATTTTTGAGACAAGACAGTAGCAGGTCATGCTCACCAGTATAGATGCTAAAGACAGTTCCAGGAGTATGAATATAGATGGCCTCTCCTATGCAAGGATAGGAGGAGGTTATCCATGAGTGCCACTAGCATTCTCTGTCCCATGGTGTGGTCTAAAGCCTGACTCTGAGAGGTCCAGCATGTTGGTGGTGGATAGATGTGTTTGGATGCAACTCTTAGCTAGTTTCTTGATTATTGTGCTCAAGAATGGGAGGTTGGACACTGGGCAGTAGCCTATGGGACTTTCCAAGTCAAGAGAAAGTTTTCTTGAAAATAGGCCAGACTAAGGTGTGATTTGGGGTAGATAAGTCTGTAGGTTTTTCTGAAAAGGTTGTGCTGACAATCTATCTCCAGGGTGCTAGGTGCTCCCAAGGATGAGAGCAACAGTCTGAATCACAGGTGCTGATTCAGATGCCTTCCTGCACTTCTAGCATGCCTTGCTTTACGGAAGTGCTGAAGTCTGTAAATGGTGGAGATGTGATTTTGAGCTGGTCTCAGTGTATGGTGCTGCTGTCCATGGATTCTGGATATGGTGATCTTCTCAGCTAGGTATGTTGACAGCATCTCACATCAAGCAGAGCTGAGTGATGTGGAGGCAGTTTGGAGTAACAAAACAAATCAAAGTCCAACACATTGTGCAGAATGGGATTTAGCAGCTGCAGTAGCAGAGGAGAAAAATAATTCTTAGTTTCAATCATGGCAGCTGCATAGGATTTTAGGAAATCTTTATGTTGGAACTTATCTGCATCTGATCATGTTTTCTGCTGTCAAGTTGCCTTCCATCCTGCTTCTTCTGTTGCTAGGTTACCAGGGTACTGTGGTGATCTGCAGAAGCAATTGCGATGAAGATGGCCAGTGGGTTAAAGATAGGGATCACTCTATGATCCTAAGGGTGGTCTCCTCAGTAGTATGAGGGGTAGGTAATATAATATTTACCTACATGAGGTTTTGTGAGAATTAGTTAAATCTTTTGCACAGTGCTTTCAGAATATAAAGCACTACAGTAAATACAGTAAGTACTAAGCATTATTAATTAGTCTTAATAATATTTTCCAAACTTCCTGTGTTTACAAAACTAGGGTGAGAAACATGCCAGAACGGGCTTCCTTATGAAATTTTCAGCACTACCTGCTAATTGAGACAGAAATATAAGAACCTTTTTTTTTGGTCTGTGTGGTATTTTGAAACTTCTGCTTCCATTCCTGGAACACAGGAAAGTGTTGAATGAGGTTTAAAAAACCAAAACCCAATGGATTAGAAAAAGTAAACGAAACTCATATGCCCAAAAAGTTCACTTCCACTTGGGTTCAAGTTTTGGGAGTGGATCTGAGTGGTTTTATTATTTTTACTCAACAGATGTTAGCCTATTCGTAGGTGTAATACAGAAAACCTTTGTAAATTATCGTTATCTTGTAGCATGTCAAACGGTTGTTCACTAATAACCAAAGAAGCAGAATGGTACTTTACAAGTGGCTGAGTGTCTCACACTTTTCAGCCCAGTGTGCTGAGAACAACCTGCTGCTAACAATGTGCATGCACACTGTATTAGATGAGGAAACAGAAGTGATGTTAGAATGGGTGAGAGTCTTGCTGAGAGTTCTTGGTGTCATGATATCTTGTGCATCAGTTATAGGTTCAGACATTTTTTCTAACTGGTCATCTCTGCAATGTTAAAGCAGACAGGTACTGGGTAACATTTTTTAAAAATGGCATCTAAGTCCCATTTTCAATAGTCATGTAGCCATTTGGGAGCCCTCATCACATTGGCTTTGAATGAGACTTAATCATTTTCAACACTTCTACCCAGTTTCCACAAAAGAAAAAAGTTAATAGGAACTAAAATGAAGGGTTAGGTTTGGACCCGGAAGCTTTCTTTGTTGCCACCAAGTGGAATTGACTACATTATCTTCCATTATAATGGCAAAGCACCTGATTTTGTACCTACAGTGTAATATGTGCTCCCCTCTGTCTGTCATACTCAGAAAATGAACAGCTTCCTGCTAAACTAACTGGAACACCAATAGGACCTTTGCATTCAGCTGCAGGTAGAGAAATTTCCAATAGCCCAACCTAGAGGTGGTTAAGACATGAATCATTGTGGCCATGTTACCATCCAGGAAAAAGAAGCATTCAGATACTAGGATGTGCTCAGATGGTACAGTAGTAGGGGCCATATAAGTATCTAGGCAGATAGATGTATCTACCAGATAGCAAAAGCATTTTTCACTTCTGCTGCTGCTGCTATATGGGTGTCTAGGAGCAAAGATGAGTCCAACAGGACCCCGAGATTGTGCATCAGCATGGCAGATGGCCGTGGTTACATTTTCCCATAGACAAAAGGCATGCTCAGACTTTCAGGCTGAATGGTTTATTTTTTAATTCAAGGGTACAACTCTTCATAATCCTTGCTGCTCTTTCTACTTTTTCTCATTTGTTTCTTCTACCACCCTGCTCCTATACTTGCAACAGTCCCCACTTGCTCACCAAATGCTTCCTGTCTCCTCCAAATGACTTCTCAAAAACATACCTCTTCAGCCAATCTCCCATTCTTTCCTAATAACCCTTTGCTTCTAATGCTGTCCAGCCTCTTGACTTATTCCTACTGTAAGGATGAGATCAGGGATGTACATTTGCACAGCTTTCTATGAATTGCACAGGATTTGTATTAATAAATATATATTTCCTTAAGGTAAAGGTCTGTGTACAGTACACACCCATGATCATTTCCTTTGGAAATATTTATGACTTTGGCACTATTTAGGTTTCTGAACTCCATTGTAATGACCATATAAATTATGTAATTAGGCTGTTGTCTCACGCTTCAGTTACCCTAGACAGACTGAAAACTCTGCTCTCTTTGTTCTAAGTCTCATTGGCGAATCTTATTTTCAAAAGAAAAGTAGATGTATATGTTTGTATTAATTGATGGGCTGCTTGGAGTGCAAGATTCCTTTTTTAAAAAAATCACATATTTGACTTAGCTTAATACATACCAGGTACTTAAAAAACCCCACTGCTATGTAATGGCTTTTAAGGTACTCCCGAATCATGACGATGACCAGTTGAAAATACCTGTACAACATTAAAGCATTCTGGTTTGCATATATGTCCACTAGAGGGCTCCCTTTGCCATACAAATAGGACTATTCTGTGCACTAGTCTCTTTAGGGCAGGGGTAGGCAACCTATGGCATGCGTGCCAAAGGCAGCACATGAGCTGATTTTCAGTGGCACTCCCCCGGACCAGTGGCCAGGACCCAGGCAGTGTGAGCTCTGCATTTTCATTTAATTTTAAATGAAGCTTCTTAAACATCTTAAGAACTTTATTTACTTTACATACAACAATAGTTTAGTTATATACTATAGACTTATAGAAAGAGACCTTCTAAAAATGTTAAAATGTATGACTGGCACATGAAACCTTAAATCAGAGTGAATAAATGAAGACTCGGAACACCACTTCTGAAAGTTTGCCGACCCCTGCTTTAGGGCATACCTCTCAACCTTCCAAGACCCAAATGTGGATTGCAATGTATGACAAAAACCCAAAATGAAGGATACAAAATATTAGGGTGACCAAACAGCAAATGTGAAAGATTGGGACAGGGGTGAGGAGTAATAGGAGCCTATATAAGAAAAAGACCCAAAAATCGGGACTGTCCCTATAAAATCGGAACATCTGGTCACCCTATAAAATATGTTCAACGCAGGAAACTTAAAATGCTGTGAGATTCCTTCCTTTAGCATAAATTACTGTTTCCAGAACTTCCATTTTATGATTTTTTAATTCTGATGTAATACTTTTCACAATAAAAATGAAGGGACACCAAATCTATATGGGACACAGGTGAAAGAATTTAAAATGAGTGCTGTCCCTTGAAAGGAAATACAGTTGAGGGGTATGCTTTAAACACAAAATCTGGAAACAGGGATTAAACAGAATCCTATGCAATTCAGCAATAGGAAAAATAGAAATGGTGTGTTTATTTGACTGGATAATAATTCCTTTGTGTTATTACTTCTCTAACCTCAAAATACATAAATGACTCACCTTTAACACGGTTGTCCCAATAACCATCTCAACTGTGCTCAGTTCTCTAGCACAATGGTCTCCAAACTTTTTTGATCGTGCACCCCATCGGTAAAAATTTTTTGAGCACGCACCGCCTGCCACGCCGAAGCAAAAAAAAAAAAAGTGCTCCTCCTGCCCCCAAGGATCCGTTTGCGCACCCCACTTTGAAGACCACTGCTCTAGCAAATATTCATTCTGACTCAGTCCCTTCTTTGGGGTCATTTAAGCAGGACATTAGGACATGAGAAGCAGAGAGAAGCTTGTAGGGATTATTTAATATAAAATGGGGGATAATAATTCCCAAAGGTAAGGATCTTATGTATCTTATGCACTCCAATCATTGTTCCCTTTGGTTATGAGTTTGGAGTTAATGTGGTTTCTGAATATTCTCTTTTCTTAGAAGATTCTTTAGTTCCTGTGTCAGGGATGTGAGTTGTTCAATACAGGTCTCCAATCCCTTGGTTATGTCATGTTTGATTACATTGTGTCAGATTAGTTAGCCACTTTTTCTAACTAGATTCTGGGCATACCTAAAACTGCACCTCCTAAAGATGAGTCCTTTTCTCCTATGAAACAGCAACACATCAGCAAAGCACATCCAGATGTTGGCGAGATATGCTGTATGTCTTAAGAGGGCATTAGGGGCTTGATCCAAAAGCTCATTGAAGTCAGTGGGCTTTGTATAAGAACCATAATTAGGTGCTGAGCTGTGTTTTGTTTGAATAAGAATTTTCAGCTCAGGAACTTTTCTCTGCAGCTGAATTTAATATATTGGACAAATGCTGATCATCTCTAATCAATTTCCTTTGGGGTTTTCAAAATTCTTCTTCAACAAACTCTGCGTCCCTGACTTCATCCTGACCATTCCCCATTCAGTCACTGTTCTTTTCCAACCTTTGGCCACTTCTCTACCCCTCTCCTTCTGACTCTTCAAAATATACTGAGCAAATTTGTTTTTTCACTCTGCTTTGCCATCTGTCAGGTACTTCCTCTCCTTCTAGGTCACTTCCCTTTAATTCTCACCTTTGCGCCTTATCTTATGCTTTTTGTTCTCTGAAAAACCTCACATGATTGCGGTGGATTAAGGAAGCTATAGTATGTAACAATGTAACCTATCATACTGTACCAGACTACTATGTGGAGTGAGGCTAGGCCACAGTAACAGCAAAACTGGGTAAATACATGAGGTTGGATGGACACTGAGCAGCAGAATTTTTTTAATGTACAACTTTCAACATTTTACAATCATCATCAAAGTTTTCATCCAGTAAACAAACCTCAGTGCAGGCAGACAAGAGAATCAGATTTTCCCCCAGATGCCAAAGTCTGGCCTTCACTCCTTTTCTACCTCACATCCCCCCAAAGGGTAAAACAGAAGAATGAAAGTGGAGTGCTACTGCAGGAGAACCTGGGCTGAGTATGGAGGTCTTACATCTAGTGCTTACTGCCCCCAGGTTGGTGGTTGTTCTAATTACATTTATTTGCAGATGGGAGGTTTTCATTTGCAGGTGCTACATAAACCATCTTGACACAAAGCTTGTAAAGCTGTAGAACTCTAGTTTCCATTCTAGCATCTGTAGCATAGTCTATAACTTAGGCTAGAGTTGTTTATACTTTCAAAGTCCGGTAGGCATCCTTGGCCAAATTTATTTCTGATGTCCCTTCAATAATACTATGTGTTTAAACAAAGAACTATTTTTTATCTGACAATTGAAATGATGACTAAAAGGCTTATATTATTCACAAGCAAACAACAGATATATCAACAAGATATACCAACAAGAACGTGTTTGGGTAACTATAAGTGAGCTATTCAGATGGCAGTAACACTTTGGTTCATGCTCTCCAACACCCAAGTCAGACCTCTACAAAGCGTTAATCCAAGTGAAATGCTTTATATGTGATGCTGTTATCTAGGGTTGAAATCCTGGACCCGTTGAAGTAAAGGGCAAAGCTCCCCAGGAATCAAGTCCAATTTGTAAAGGAAGCCTGTTTGGGCATATTCAAGGTCATCATGTAACTACTAATTGGAAGATCTAATGATTGACTCTCTCACTGTTCCCTCCATGAGTCAGTTAGCATTCCCTCCCCCACAGAGGCACCTTATCATTCGCAGTATCCTTCACTTCTGCAGAAAGGAATGAGACTGTAGAGCTTGTTTTCAAAAATAATCCACTCTTCTATCATCTATTCCTTAGGTATGCAACTGTTCCCTTTTGTCTACAACCTAGAGTTTAGATCAGGGCCATGTGACATGAGCAGGTCTGATTAGCTCATATGATGTGATTCAATGCTGTTTGGCTGAATGACAAGTCTTGTTTCCTGAAAAGGGAACAACCTCTGAGCCATAGAGGATATTGCCTTTTGTATTTGCCTTAGAGCTTTGGGGAGAATGTGGAGCAGAGGGGAGATGATGGTGGATTGCTGTTCATTTAAGTAAAAGATCCAATGTAATGAAAATTATGTCTTTTGCCTTTCAAACAATGTCAGCAGCTAATACATATGTATTAATGACTGAGTCGTATTTAGTGGGTGCTCATTTGTTTTACTACACTGAATTGAAGCACTATGATTGTTCCTAAATAAACACATCTAATCAGAGCTTTGTATCTCTCTGAATTAATAAAGGACTAGCGGCTGGACAGAATACTGCCACTCTTCTGAAGCTGTGCGACGGATATCCTGCTGCAAACTGCTGTGGCTAAACCTTCAAGTCTGCCCCTATTTTCCACTATACTGTAACATTTTACCAGTTGTAGAGTTGCATAATACCATCCCGTGAAATTCAATGGCATTACAGCACTCCAAAAATACTCGAGTAATATCATTAAGGACTGTCACAACTATTCCTCTCACGGAGGCTTAAAGGCAGGGAGTGGGTGTGTGCAGGGGGATCTCTTCTAGGCCAGATCTGTTTTTAAAAAGCCATTTGTTTAATAAATGTGGTGAGCTAGAAGCCTAGCATTGTAAGCACTCTGGTGCTGGGCCTTGTTTTTGTTTTGCATGTCTACAGCACCTAGTGCAACAAGTCACAAATCCCTGACTAGGGTCTCTAGGTGTGATTGCAATATAAAGAACAGTAAAGTCTATGCATCCGAAGAAGTGGGCAGTAGCCCACGAAAGCTTATGCTCTAATAAATTTGTTAGTCTCTAAGGTGCCACAAGTACTCCTGTTCTTTTTTTAGTAAAGTCTATGCTGTCTGAGTCAGCCAACAGGTGCCATAGCAAATGTCTTTCAGAAAGAGCAGTTCTCCCCCATTTACTGTCAGGAATGCAAGTTACACTAATTAATAAACTACAACAAAATCCCCTCAGAGTTTAAACAGAACAAAAACTAAAGGACCTGCTTGAACTACAGAAGTCAATCATTTATAACCTATTGAGATGATACCATAGCTATCTGCCTACCTACCAGCACTTACATAGTGTATATCACCAGGGTCATTAAGCCTAGCTCCTCTAAAACAGCTTACATTAGCCTACTAACTGCAGCTCTTTCCTGCTTAGCAATGAACCATTTTTATAGGGCTCCTGGGTGTAAGCCCTTAGGTCCTTATGGCCCTGTCAGGAATCCACCCTCATTAACCCAATCATTTGTAACTGTGTTGAAGGTGTGGTCTGCCAGAGTCCTGACCAAAGTTAACCACCTGTCAGCTGGATCATGGATTGGAGAACAGGGCCTCTGCTCACAAAAGAAAGTGGAATTCCTTTGATAAATACCTGCCATTCAAGCTCTGCTTAAAAAGGACAATCAAGCAATTTGTCACTGGTGCACCAGATTTCACATACCTTACAAGTTATATATTGAACCAGTAAATATTCTTCTCATTTCCCCTACTTCATTTTTTAAATATATCCTAGCAATGAATAATTCAAACAAACTAAATACGTTTTCAAGTATCAGGGGGTAGCCGTGTTAGTCCGTATCTACAAAAACAACAAGGAGTCTGGTGACACCTTAAAGACTAACAGATTTATGCCCAAATAAATCTGTTAGTCTTTAAGGTGCCACCAGACTCCTTGTTGTTTTAAATAAGTTTTGTCCTTACTGCAGGACTGAAACATAAACAGAGCTGTATTTGTGTACAATGTGCATAGTGCAGTCATAATATATGATACCTAGCTCTTATACAGCACTTTGTCATCAGTAGTTCTCAAAGCACATCATAATCTTTGATGTATTTATCCACACAACACCCATGTGGGGCAGGGAAGTATCATCATTCCCATTTTACAGATGGGGAATTTAGGTGCAGAGAGACTAAGGCCCAGATCTTCAAAGGTATTTACATGTCCAAGTCCCATTGAAATTTCAATAGGAGTTCGGCACCTAAATACCTTTGAGGATTTGGGCTTTGCCCAAGGTCAAGCAGAAAAGGAAATTGAACCTAGGTGTCCCAAGTTGTAGGCTAGTATCCTAACCATTGGACTATTCTTTCTCTAGCTGCTCAGCTATACACACCGAGAGAATTTGTTTATGTGTAGGACCTACATTAAGCACTATATTTAAAAAAATTATTCAGTTCTGCAAAGATCTAGTTTAGAAAAGAAACAAGTGGAATCAGAAGGACAATATTTGCATATTTTGGACATTGGGCTAGACAATATCAAGAGACCTAATTAAGAAAAATCAGCCATATGGATGGTAGCACTGTATAAGCATAAATCCAAGCAGTGTTAATCAAAGAAATATCTCACAGATTGCTAATGTCAGATGAATAACTAATAGCATTCCATGCTGCTAAGGACTCATTCTTAGTGATAACACATACTCCTTAAGGGAAAGGGCTAGAGAACCGTTCTAAAATTTACATAGGTCAAAATGTAAATCTCTAGTGGGGAAAACAGGTAAGCAATAATGGAAATTACTGCCAAACCAGCACACTTACTGGGCTGCAGATAGTTTTTGCTTTCACAGAACTCTAAAATGGTGACAATTTATTATTAAAAAGACAATTTAATTATTCTTATTATTTTTATTTTTATCTCTTCAGATGTAATCCCTAAAAATCACCCTATGATAAGCTCTAACAATTGATTAAGCTCACAGTAACATCATAATCATTAATAATAATGACCACCCAGCAGCATTAAAAACTCATCGACGTTCATCTTTTCTCCACATTATGAGGCAATGCGCTTTCAATTCCAGAACATGGGCAGTATCCTGTGCCTATGTGGTTTCTGCTTAATGTGGGTAGGGCTCCGCCTGGGTGCAGAGGTCTGCTCACATATTGTAACTTGCTGGACCAGGGCCTCAGAGATGAAAGACTATCAGTTAGCAGAAAGACTATTAGTAGGGATAGTCCCTATTTAATAGCATAATGTGGACTGTTTTTTGCTGTCTCTGTCCTAAAAAGATTTGCTGATCAAATGTTTCAATGGAGTTGGAAAGTATATCCCTGTTTTTCTCCTCAGAATGTCAATGTTTTTAACTTTCCAGGTGCTACTGGGTATCTTGTTTTCTCCATTTCACAGAAAGAGAAGCTGAGATCCAGAGAGGCTAAATGATTTGCGCATAGTCACAGCAAGTCAATGCCCAAACTGGGCTTAAAACTGCAAAGACCACTGTATGACTTGTCTTTTTAATGACTCATGCATCTTTATTCACCTGTTGATCTAATGTTATCCTTATAATATGAATATGCACTATTCTCTGTACATTTGTGCTGCTAGTGAATTTGAGTATAGGTTGAAAATAATGATAGATGGCTTCCTTTGTTCAATCACCATGCAAGGTCAAATTCTGTAGCTCTTAAAAGCACAGTGATTGCTTTTGAGTTTGTTTTTCTGTTTATCAAATGTGCTTATCGTGTCATTGTAAGTACATGAAAATAGTTCAAAAACACACTAATTTCCTAACAGATTTATCAGTGTATGTTCAGAAGGACTTCAGGATCACAGCAGCAGGGGCCTTAATATGCTCTGTATATTTTATATGAGGTCCTGCCACAAAGAGGCACCCTCCACCAATGTGAAAGAAACAGGAATGGACTGAATTAATGGGAAATACCAGATTCAGAGGAAATACCAGTAACTGGAAGAACTGAGTCAATACGGTCTATGTATGCTGTTACCCCTGGCCCACTACGTTTACGTTGCAGCTGGGGCCAACACATTAGCTAGATTAAAGCTAGCTGGGGTATGTCTACCTGAGTGCAATCACATATCCATTGTCAGGATGTCCACATGCTGTAAGGTCGTTAATGCACCCTACTAGTCCACTAGACAACAGAGTGTTTATCAGGGGCCAAGCACTGACATTTGCTGTATGGAAGTGCAATCTTCAAAGTGATTCCTCCTGAAAACAGAAGTGACTGTATATCATGACATTTTATATTATCCTCACCAAATTCTCTGCAAGGGAACCCTGATTACACATTGTTTAGCCCACAGAGCTTTGCGCGGCAGAACTTTTTCATTTAAATATTGAAACTAAACACCCTGGACAGTGTAAGGGCAGAAGTGGTGATAACTTACAGCAAGTTCCCCCTTCCCCCCCTAAGGTGTGGATTTACTTTAAAAAAAATAGAAACTATATTATTTTCTTTCTTGAAGCTAAAACAACAACATGAAGATTTGTTGTTTCTTTAATAATTGAACATTTGGAGGCATGGCTACATTTTTAGTGGGAACTCTGTGATATCAACCTTCCAGAGCACAAAGTCCTTAGATTTCCACCTGCGAGTCAAGGATGTTTTTCTTTTAACGGTATAGTTGTATCAATGAGGTTTATACATTGTTCCAAAGTTATGAGTAACAATTAGCATGCTGATGTCCACTGATTAAAAAAAAAAAAAAAGGACTTGGGTAAATAAATCAGCTTAAAAATGATCCCTCTCTGCAAACACCAGCTGCACAGGAAAAGGAAGACTGTTAGCCATCTTTCACTGATGTGCTATGCTGATCCAGTAGCTCCAGCTAAGCAATCTCGGGCAGCAAGCTAATATATCCTACCCTCCACAGGAAAGAACTATGCAGGAAAACAAAAAGGCAGAACAATTGTGTGAACTGAACTCCCCATCTTAGTCTGAAAACATCTGGCCTCTGAATGTTTCATTCATTCATTTTATTTATTTATTTATTTGGTTCGAAACACGCCGGAGTCTACAAGCCTTTCACAGTTATTAAGAGAGAAAACAAATGGTGGTGGAAGACCCTGCTCAGGGCTCCTTCTTTTTTTATATGATGTGACCTGCATTTTGTAGCTGTTCCGTATCTGAGGCTATCCGAAGTGTAATGAGGCTGAACATGGCAGATCGTTGGCGTTGTAGACAGATGGAGTATTAGGAATTCTGGGAATACAGGAAGCATTGGGGATATTTGGAGTGTTGAACATTGGGGATAACAAGTATGAAGAATTGGAGATCTGGAGATATTAGGAGCCTGGAGTATTGGGACAATTAGTGTTGAGGATCTGAGGAGTATGGAGTGAAATCCTGATTTCACTTACATCAATGCACTGAAGTTTTGCCATTAACCTTCATGGAGTCAGGATTTCACCCATGCAGTCCTAGGTACTCAGGACAGTAAACATTTGACATCACTTAAGTCCTCAGAATTGGGGTTTGGTTTCACTCACGGGGACTGAAAGGCTTGACCTGCTAAAGGGTTAATCAGTGGACTGCTCTAAGAATGACTACTTCATTTTATGTAGTTAACATAACAAAGCCTGGAAATGAAAACACATTCAGAAAAATCCTTTGAGTATTTTTTTTCTCATCGTTGTTATGTTATAGAGGCTTACGAAAATCCCACACGGTTTATTATAAAGTGTTTATCACTACAGATGTCAGGAATGGCTGACAAGTTTATTTTAAAAATTCCGGATCTTACATTTTCCCAGTTGCTACTTTTCCTTTTCTGCTGCTTCATCCTTACAGAAGAAAGGGATTAAAGTGATGCATTTTGTTGCACATTTCCCTCCAGTGTTTTAACCCTTGATCACAATGACAATTAAGACAGCACGAGTATATAGAAATTCATTCGACAACTCACAAATATCAAAGCCAGTTGGTCATTGGATTCCATTTTACTTATCTTTAACAATCCATTTGGGTTAAGTAAGTAAGATGAAATAGTGATGAAATTATCATTTAATTTCAGGGCACTTTTTATAGAGATCAGTTGTCAGTATGAAGAGCCTGTTAAGCATAATCTTATTTCCAGTCCAAATTGCACTGAAGCCATAGTAATCGTTTTTGCTCCTAGAATGCTATAAATAAATAAACACTATTCATTGTGGATCCAGTCTTCCTTCCAGACCCTGACAATTCTCGTTTTTTTAATAAGAAATCTTGGAGCAGAGCCTTAGCTGGGGTAAATCAGTATAGTTCCACTGAAAGCAAAAGAGCGTTGGTGTTTTACACCAGCTGAAGGGATCTGGAAATCTTTAATCTAAAAACAGTAGCTTTGTGGGTTTTTACCAAGTTTAAGAAACACTGAAGCCTGTTACCCATTCTCTCAAACACTGGGACAAATGCTATAATCCCATCTCAGATAAAACGCCTCTTGACGCAAGTTCTCTGAGTGAGGACACCATTCTTGGCAGCATTCTGGGCTGAATTCTCCTCTTCTTTACACCAGTTTTATGTGGGTGTCATTCTATCAGGCCTGATTCTCCGCTGCCTTGCCAGCGCAATACAGTTAATAATAATGGTACCAGATCTGAAGGGGAGCAATTTACATTCACTTTTCTCTGCTGTAAATGACGGAACAAGGGCCAAGGCAGTGGAGAATCAGGCCCATTGATTTTAATAGTTACTCTTGATTTATAGCAGCATACATGAGATTAGAATCAGGCCTATGGATTTTTATTCACACAAGCCCAGATCCTGGCTCTAACTTTGGGCCCTTTGTGCTGTTCATCCAGTTAATAGAGGCCTCAAAGCAGCCTTAACTGGGCAGCTGGTGATTCCCCTGCTGTGTGGGCTCCCCATCCTGCTCATAGCTGGCTATGCTGGCTCCACACCAGCCTCTCCTGGTGCCGCTGGAATAGGTGCATGGCTGGGGAAAGGGGCCAAATCTTCATCAGGTCTGCCCTCTAGTGATCCTGGACAGCATGCTGGCCTCTTAGGAGAGATCAGTTGGCATAATTTAGAGCAGCCCTGAGACTACTCCACCTTATTCCAGGGTCCCAAGTGGCCTCTGGTAGCCCTAGAGATCATGGGAGCGCAGGCCATAAATCTGCTTTTGCCATATGCCCATGTGACTTGGATGCTGAACTGAACACAGACATGAGGGTCTGGATCACAGTGTCAGTGGTCCTCCATATCTCATCATACATTGGAAGCAATTGATCAGAACCTATTGTTCTCAAAAGTAAGACATCATATACTTCTGTTGTAGTGTCATCCTGCATGCCATGGAAATTATGGCTTATATCCAATTTTTTGTTATCCATATAACACAAGAATACCATTACATTAGGTCTAAAAAGGAAGTGAATTTGTTGTTAAAAACTGTAATGCTACCATGTGTATTGGTGTTTTAGTATTAAGTAGATAATAGAGTTGGGTGAATGGTGGAAACATTTATTTTCCACTCTGTTCACTCAGGATCATTCATGATTCAATCAGAGCATGTTTGTATCCATTTCATTCATTTTTCAGTGGGCTTTCATGTCACTGTGTTTTGTTTGTATGGATCTTTAGGAAGAACCTTTCATTTATATGAATGAGTTTTATTCATACATGAATGTGTATATTCACTTATGAACAAGTGTATTCATGGATAAAAAAGCATATTTGCTCTGGAAGCAATCACCCAGCCACTCTACATATGCATGCATTTACTTGGTGGGAACGTGACAAGAGAAAGCTGAATGTAAAACATGCGAGACAGCCAATAAATCTGGTTAATATCTTTCTTTCTCAGTCAGGAAGGAACTCAGCTATTTTTAAATCTGAGGATTATGAATACAGCCAAATATAAAGCACTTTCTTGTGCAAAAGAGGTCATGGAAGAATTTAAGATGTCCTGTAGTTTCCTAGGCCTGTAGAGTCCCATTGACAATTGCTGTGGCTAGCCTGGACCCAACTACAGGACCTGCCTTGCTGTCTAACCTGTGCTGATGTGCCTTTTAAATTCTTTATATATATATATATCACAGTCATTAAAAGATGAAAGTGGAAATATGTTAATCAATGAGAACCAGATTAAGGAATGGTGGAGAAGTTATTTTGAAAGGTCGATGAAGGAAGAGAATCCAAAAGAACCAGGCCATCTGAGAAAACCAAACCAGGGTCTGGTGACACCAGTATGGAGGCAGAAATGGGCAAAACATTGAATAACATGAAAAATTTGAAAGTTCTCAGCCCCAATGGCATACCAGCAGAAGCATGGAAGGGACTGAGGCAAGTGGGCATGAACATATTGATACAACTGTTTAATTTCATCATGAGGATTGAGGAGATGTCTGATGCCTGGGGAAAGAGCACATTAGTACCAATATTTAAGAGAAAAGGAGACATAAAAAACTATGGTAACTACCGTGGCATTAACCTCATGCCCCACACAATGAAGATTTAGGAGAAAGTTATTTATAAATGACTAAAAAGAGAAATAAAGGTCAGTGACAATCAGCTTGGATACATGCTAGGCAAGTCGCTAATGGATGTTAACTTTGCATTAAGATTGCTTGTGGAAACATATAGAGAAAAGAGGAAAACCCTGCACATAGTATTCATCGATCTTGAGAAGGCTTATGATCATATGGTAAGTCATCTGGTGGTGTATGAGAATAGAACAGATACCTGAAGACTATACCAGACTCATCTAGGATATGTACAAGAGTGCTGTTACCACAGTCAGAAGGCCATGTGCGGAAACTGAACTGTTTCCAGTAAGAGTTGGAGTACATCAAGACTTGTTACTAATCCCCTTTTTGTTCATGTTGGTGCTCGATACATTTGCAGAAATAAGAGAATGGCACTCTGGTGCATGCTTTTTTGCAGATGATGTAGTGCTCATAGGGAAGAGGAAAAAGAAAGTGGAAGAGTTAGGGAGCTGGAGGTGCGTATTTGAAAGAAATAGCATGAAAATCAGCAGGAATAAAACAGTGTATGATCTGAGGATTTGACGATATCCTGCAGGAAGACGAGATTGTAAGTTTGGAGGGCCAGACACTACCAAAGGTACAGAAATTCAAGTACCTAGGTTTGATAATACAGGAAAATGATAAACTGAATGACAAACTTATAAGCAGAACAGGATAGACATGGACTAAATGGAAAGAAGTGAGTGGAGTGATCTGTGATGGTAGGCATGCTGCTAAGTTGAAAAGTAAGATCTACAAGATGGTAACGTATTGTTCTGTATAATGGGCACTGAGAAAGAGACAGGATTAGATCGTGAAGACAGTGGAAATGAAAATGTTAAGATGGATATTTGGAGTGACAAGGATGGACCATGTTAGGAATGAATGAATTAGGGGGAAGTGTGAAGGTGGTACCAATTATAGAAAAGTTGGGGGAGTTCAGGCTTAAATGGTTTGGGCACGTGTAAAGAAGATCAGAAGAATATATAGGAATCAGGGTGTTAAACTTAGAAGTGGAGGGTAATACGAGGGTTGGAAGACCCAAAACTAGATGGCTGGATGTCATACAAAATGATCTGATTAGCTGTAGAGTTTCTGAAGAACTGTTCCAAGACACATTGGAATGCAGAAGGAGGACTCAAACAGCTGACTCTATATTCATAGATTCATAGATTCTAGGACTGGAAGGGACCTCAAGAGGTCATCGAGTCCAGTCCCCTGCCCTCATGGCAGGACCAAATACTGTCTAGACCATCCCAGATAGACATTTATCTAACCTACTCTTAAATATCTCCAGAGTTGGAGATTCCACAACCTCCCTAGGCAGTTTATTCCAGTGTTTAACCACCCTGACAGTTAGGAACTTTTTCCTAATGTCCAATCTAAACTTCCCTTGCTGCAGTTTAAGCCCATTGCTTCTTGTTCTATCCTTAGAGGCTAAGGTGAACAAGTTTTCTCCCTCCTCCTCATGACACCCTTTTAGATACCTGAAAACTGCTATCATGTCCCCTCTCAGTCTTCTCTTTTCCAAACTAAACAAACCCAATTCTTTCAGCCTTCCTTCATAGGTCATGTTCTCAAGACCTTTAATCATTCTTATTGCTCTTCTCTGGACCCTCTCCAATTTCCCCACATCTTTCTTGAAATGTGGTGCCCAGAACTGGACACAATACTCCAGTTGAGGCCTAACCAGCGCAGAGTAGAGCGGAAGAATGGCTTCTCATGTCTTGCTCACAATACACCTGTTAATGCATCCCAGAATCGTGTTAGCTTTTTTTGCAACAGCATCACACGGTTGACTCATATGTAGCTTGTGGTACACTATAATCCCTAGATCCCTTTCTGCCATACTCCTTCCTAGACAGTCTCTTCCCATTCTGTATGTGTGAAACTGATTGTTTCTTCCTAAGTGGAGCACTTTGCATTTGTCTTTGTTAAACTTCATCCTGTTTAATTCAGACCATTTCTCCAATTTGTCCAGATCATTTTGAATTATGACCCTATCCTTCAAAGCAGTTGCAATCCCTCCCAGTTTGGTATCATCTGCAAACTTAATAAGCATACTTTCTATGCCAATATCTATGTCATTGATGAAGATATTGAACAGAGCTGGTCCCAAAACAGACTTCTGCGGAACCCCACTTGTTATACCTTTCCAACAGGATTGGGAACCATTAATAACTACTCTCTGAGTACAGTTATCCAGCCAATTTTGCACCCACCTTATGGTAGCCCCATCTAAGTTGTATTTGCCTAGTTTATTGATAAGAATATCATGCGAGACCGTATCAAATGCCTTACTAAAGTCTAGGTATACCACATCCACCGCTTCTCCCTTATCCACAAGTCTCATTATCCTATCAAAGAAAGCTATTAGATTGGTTTGACACAATTTGTTCTTTACAAATCCATGCTGGCTATTCCCTATCACCTTACCACCTTCCAAGTGTTTGCAGATGATTTCCTTAATTACTTGCTCCATTATCTTCCCTGGCACAGAAGTTAAATTATCTGGTCTGTAGTTTCCTGGGTCATTTTTATTTCCCTTTTTATAGATGGGCACTATATTTGCCCTTTTCCAGTATTCTGGAATCTCTCCCGTCTCCCATGATTTTCCAAAGATAATAGCTAGAGGCTCAGATACCTCCTCTATTAGCTCCTTGAGTATTCTAGGATGCATTTCATCAGGCCCTGGTGACTTGCAGGCATCTAACTTTTCTAAGTGATTTTTAACTTGTTCTTTTTTTATTTTATCTGCTAAACCTACCCCCTTCCCATTAGCATTCACTGTGTTAGGCATTCCTTCAGACTTCTCGGTGAAGACCGAAACAAAGAAGTCATTAAGCATCTCTGCCATTTCCAAGTTTCCTGTTACTGTATCTCCCTCCTCACTGAGCTGTGGGCCTACCCTGTCCTTGGTCTTCCTCTTGCTTCTAATGTATTGATAAAAAGTCTTCTTGGTTCTCTCTATTCCCGTAGCTAGTTTGAGCTCATTTTGTGCCTTTGCCTTTCTAATCTTGCCCCTAATTTCCTGTGTTGTTTGCCTATATTCATCCTTTGTAATCTGTCCTAGTTTCCATTTTTTATATGACTGCTTTTTATTTTCTAGATCATGCAAGATCTCGTGGTTAAGCCATATAGATGGAACTAGGGAGAGAAAAAGGTGATAATTATTTATATTCCTATTAAGATGGCAGTTCATACAGTGAAAGCTATTAGGTAAACTTTTGAGGAAGGGTAAACCAAGACTTAAAATTGCATTGAGCATAGTTTAACATCTGTCCCACTTTATCATGTTTTTAAAAAAGGTTTATTTTCTGTGCAAGAATCTTTGTCAACATAGCTCTCTAGTTTGGTATATGATGAAGGAATTTGTCATGTGCTTAACTTCAGTCATTGTATTTGCTACCCATTCATTCATTATCTCAGTGTAATAAGATATATTTCTTTGCCTAAACATTTTTAAAAGCATCATTTTCATAATTAGCTCATTCACCTTTAAAATTGACTTAAAAAAAAATCTGTCAGCACCAGAAAAACAGCCTTTTTTTGATCCAAATGAAATCTGCATGTTATAAGTTACGTGTTAGTCCAATAAAAAAGTATCGTTTTGGCTACCGGGTCTGCTGTTACATTTTAGAGGTTTTGTAGACAGATGAATCATTGGCAGAGTATTCAGATGTAATCTGGGTTCTTCTTATATCTTTCCCCTGGAAAGTATTGCAGCCCTCTTATTCACAGTGGAGTTCACACTGATTGGGTACAGTTATTTATGTAAATATTAGGCTATATTGTTATCATGACTTTAATGCAGGAGTACAGAGATTAATTCAATGTCTGATATGAAGAGACAAATGGCAAAACTACTTATCCAAGACCCACACTGTGTTTGATATTAGAAATGGACTCTACTAAATACAGATGTTTAAACAGAGTAATATTTTCCCTATGGTTTCCCTTTTTTGCTATGTTCTTTTTGCTCTCAGTGCAATGCTAATTTTTATGATTCAAAGGGCCCAATACACTTTCATGTGAAGCCAATGGGAATCTTTTCATGCACTTCAGGGGGAGCTGGAGCAAGCCTAAAGTAAGTGATTGTCACTGGGCATCAAGTAGGATATTGTGTGCCAAAGACGAGATAGGCTGGAAATCTAATACGTCATGTCTAATATGAGCCTGCTGAAATGCATATCCTCTCAGGAATGGCACCTCTCCACATGGGTGAGTGAAATCCACTGATAGAAGTCAATACACTTAGAGTATAAAATTACATTTATGTTCAAACATGCAAGTGAGATGTAATTGCCTGAAACTGCAAACCAAAGTGGCTGAACTAAAGAGACTAGCTGCCAGATGGCACTCAGCAATACAGCACATGGGAATATTGCTAGAAATAAGGTTTTCATCAGTAGAGACAAGTGGCACAGTACCATCCTTTGCCACCTTCACCCCCCTCCCCACGCAGGCGTGTATGATGTGATTTGTCTTCTTGATGTCCATTATGGGACTTCATTAGCGTACTAATTCTTAGAAAGCTTTTGGGTTTGTTTGACATTTTTCTGAAGGGCAATCTTAAAAGACAGTTAATGATTCGCAGAGAAAAATACATGATAGGAACAAAGCATGCTCCTAATCCATACATTCACCAGTGAAATAGCTGCGTGGACATATGCACAATAGTTTTTATGACTAAGTATTTAAATTCTATAGTATTTGAACAAAGGGTTTGGTCTAAGAGCAATGATCTACACTGCCATTCAGGAAACTCAATCCCAGCATGAAAGTGATATATCATTCATCAAAATATTGACCTCTTGATGAAGTGAAATATTGCCCATCAGCAGCACCGAAGACTTCCAAAGAGATTCTACCTCAGACCCATTTGGCCTCTGGTTTTGTATGGCCTTATGATGGGGTAGCCTACCCCCTTCAGGGTAGAGGTGCCTAGTATTCAGCCCACCTTATCATGTCACATGGCTCTTTAAGATTTTGAAAGGTCCAATATATACACAAGAACTTGGGAATATTGATAGAGAAGAATCCCATCATGGTGTCTTCAAGGGCCTAGTCCCAGGAGCCTTGCAGAGAGGGCAGGGCAAAGCTCCCCGTCACCCAACCAACTGGAGATGAGCAGGGGGAAAGAGGACTAGCATTGGTGCTGGCTTCCTCCCTAGAGACCAGAAGGAGAAGGCTGGCTTGCTACACATCTGAGCCTGAGGACTAACTGGGGAAAAGGGGCTGGCTAAGGCCCTACAGCTGGTTAACTTACAACCCAGCTCCAAGGAGTAGAGCTGGCAACTCCTATTTTGAGAGTGCTGGCCAGGACTCTCTTATGGACTGAGAGGAGGTGACCTGAGGCAATTAACCAAAGTGAGTTACATTTGGTAAAGACTTAATAAATCAGACTCCATGAAGGGGTACATGTCTTGAACCAAATGAGTTTGGGTAACTGGTTGAAAACCTGAGAGGGTCTTGATTAGAACCATGCACCTGTAGAACCATATGGGGGTATGCTGGAGGGCAGTACCACATAAAAGCACTATGTTAGGTAACATCTGTTGGGTGCATTTAGTTCTGTTGCCATCATCTGGGTCATCTCATCTTCACATACTCACAACTCCCCAAATCCTTCCAGCTGCCTTGTACCTATTTACCTCCTTCAGGCTGTGCATGGTACCCTGATTCTCAGCTCTTTGTTAGGCTCGGTTACCTCCTGTGATCTCTTACAGGGTCTAGAAAGCCATGACGCAGAGCTGAAGTGCAAACAGACAGCAGGAGTTGGTAGCTGAGGAATCTATTCTCTGCAGCAGCCTACTGGCACCAGAGTCAGATGTGACGGTGGGTGAAGAATGGCAGATGGTGCCTCTTGGTATATGGCATTTGGAGGAGCAGAACCTTATGCAGACCCATAAATGAATTTAATAGCACAAGAGAAAAGCATAGTCAAGATGAAGAGGACAATAAATCAAATAGCAGCACATCATTTCAAAGAACTACATAGTATTAAAGGGGAAAGCTGAGGCCTAGGGTTATAGATACAGGGCCGGAGCTTCCATTTAGGTATCCTAGGCGGTCGCCTAGGGCGCCAGGATTTGGGGGAGTGGCATTTTGCCACCCTTGGAGGCAATTCAGCGGCAGGGGGCGGTGTCCTTCTGCGCTTCGGATCTTCGGCAGCAATTCTGTGGCGGGTCCTGCTACTGAAATGCCCCAAAGACCGGGAGCGCGGAAGGACCCTCCCGCCACAGAATTGATGACGACGACCGGGAGCGCGGAAGAACCCCCGCCAAGGGCGCCAAAAACCCTGGTGCCGCTCCTGTATAGATACTATAGAATATCCTGAAAGGCTAGATTTGCTAGAGAGTCAGAGTTGTGAAAACGAATCCTCCTACTTCCTAAAACATGCTATTAACCCAAAGCAAGAGTCCTGGGGGATTTCTCCAAGGCCAGACAAGCAGGAAGCATAAAGTTTATATGCCAAGACAAAGAGAACATCCCTTCCCTTCCCTTCCCTTCCAGGATCTGTAAACGTTGTACTTTTTTCTGCCTCACACTAAGAGGCATCCAGAAGAGACTGTATCATTGAAAATGAGGAGGTTTTCTGACACAAGCACAGCAGGGTAGTGTCAAAATTCAGCGGTCAGTGGTTGGGGAGGTTAACAGAAATAGGAGAAAGATTGGGTACTTTTAGAAAGGAATAGTGGATAATAGCATTTTTTTAAAGAGCAGATATGTTTGGAAAACTTTAGAAAAAGTGGCAATTAAAAGGCAGAGGTAATAGTTACTCCTCAGATCCATAGGCTGAGTGCAGATACCAATGCAGTGACAGAGCTTGTAGCTCCCTTTTTCAGGGGCTGCAAGGGCCAGTTTGACCCCTGGCACAACAGACTGCCCTAAATTACAGCTCTGCTTCAGTGGCCATGCTTCTGCCTCTGGCCTACTCTCTTCCTCATCCAACATGCATAAGCCACCCCCTCCCCCTTTGGAATATTTCCTGCTTCTGTACAGGCAGCACAGAACTGGGAGAGTCAGCTCTGCACCTGGTATACCTGCTCTCTGCACCCGTTCTATTCACAAGGGGGCGGTGGGGGAGGGTGGGATTTCTTAAGCTACCCGATAGTCCCTATGTGCCAGTCTAGCAGGTGTAACAGGCTGTAGAGCAATATTGAACTGGGCTCCTAGATTGCATCCTAGCCCAAAAGAATTGGCTGAATTTTTGCCTACACATAGTTCCCATATAGTGTTCTAGGGAACAAACTTTATCTGAAGTCAAAAGGGTTGCACCAGCACATCTGAGGGCAGAATCTGGCCCTATATGTTCATTTTTCAATATCTTTTCCTTACTTGTCTGCATGATAACCAGGAGCAATGGGGGAACCCTTCTACCACTCACTTAACATTATTACATTCATACAGTTACTAATTCAAATGTGTGTTGCCCTAGATGCTAAGGTGTCTGTACTGTATTGTGAAAAGAATAGGTTCTATTATTATTTTCCTCTGAGTAAAATTCTCAAGAGTGTCTAAGTGTCATAGGTTCCTAAGTCTCATTGGCACGTAGCTCTTAAGTTACTTAGATGCTTTTGAAAAGTTTACCATATCACCACCCTCAATTTAATTTGTACCACTCTTCTAAAATTAAAGAGAGATATAATAATTGATCTGAAATATTTCACATGGAAAAAACTAAGTAAATGGAAGAACCAATTAAGACAGTTCATGACATGCTGTCTCTTCAGCATTACTGAGAGATAAAATTCCCTCCTTCTTCAGCTTGGGTTTGTCACTGTTCTGGTTGTCAATGATAAAAAGATACTGGTAAGGGGTGGGTTAAAACATGTTGAGGTTGGTGGGTGTAACAGCAGCCTTTCCTTCAGGATAAATGTAATGAAGTCATTAAGGTAATTTATATAACCAGGTGTTGAAACAATAGGAGCCCAACCCAAAACCCAGACACATGGCAACTGCTTGAATAGCAGTTGAACTGTGTGACCCAAGGGGAGAAATGTGGCATCGCAGGGGCTAGTGAGATGATTGGTGGAACTGTGTTTGTCTGGGTATCTGTGAGAGAAACAGCAGAAAGATCAGCTAGGCTGAAGGAAAAGGCAGCAACAAAGCAGCAGCAGTGCTTAATTTGTAAAGAAAGAGGTGCCGGGGCTCAAATTTTTTTACATTCATACCTGAAGCAGCAAGCCCAGGTGTGCCATGGTTATGAACTGCCAACCCTACTCAGTCCTTGCAAACCACAGCACAAATTAAGCACTCCCCACCAGATACAGTGACAGTAGTACTGGTAGTCTCACCCTGAGACAAAGCTAAGGCTACGTCTACATTGAGGTGTGACTCCCAGGTCATGTAGACATATTTGCACTAGCTCGAGCAGAGCTAGCACGGGTACATCTATGCGAGCTGGGACTCACACCGTTCACACAGAGAGATGTTCACACAGAGAGGGAGTTTTGGGTAGAGTGCTGGCTGGAAAGAGGCTTGGTACAGTGAGCAGAGAAAGTATCTTTTGCTGTTGGATTCCTATTGTATTCAGGAAAACAGAACTTTGTGTATATGCTTTATAAACAAACAGAATTGTATAAAAAAAATACCTGACTGTCATCAATTTCTCCAAAAACAATGGAAACAACTGACAAGGCCTCAAACTTTGACTAACTTCTTGGGCCAAAGGAGTAATGATGTACAGCACTAGGATTTCATTTTTGCAGCTGTTTCTTAGCAGGGTTTAGTCTTATTTGCATACATTTTATTTCAAAGATTCCATAAATAGTGTTTGGCCACTAATTTTTCAGAGACCCTCCTGGAAATTGGATACTGGGAATTTATTGCTGCTACACAGATACAAGATTAGCAGTATAGAACTGACACCCCTTACTAGATCTTAAGAAATATATGGTAGGACAGAAATCTTGAACTTCAGCCAGATTGACAACTGCTTTGCATCTCAGAACCAGTGCAATGCAGTCAGAGTGCACCAGAGAATCTGAGTCCAGATATCCAGATGGCTAGTTTTAGTATATTCAAGCTAAAACAAAAATTCCTCAGGGTAGGTATCAAATCAATAGCAGGATGCAATTATGAAGCCTGACTAAGACTTACTTGCACCCAGAGATTGAATTGGAAAAATAAGAATTAGTGGTAGTCTTCCAAGCATCGCCTACAAACTGTCTACCTGAGACATCAAAATCAGATGTCACTCACAGCAGATTGGGCAGAATGTCATAATATCTTTGCCCCTTGCTGATTTACATACTTTTAATTCCCAGTGAAATATTGAAAAATGTTGATATTTCAATTAGCATCACTCGTTTTCTGAGTTGCTGGCCGTTGAGATAAATAAAGGAGTTCTCATCTTTTGGGGTTTCTCCACATTTTAAAGACATGCTTTACTGCCAGAAGGGCTAAAATCTTATTAAAAAAACAAAATCCAAATTGTTGAACCACCATAAACCAGTGCAATTTGAGACTTACTTGCTTTAGTCTCATTTAAATGACTCCACAGGCAAAACCATAAAACATGCACCACAGATAAAAATATAGCAAGGAAGCCTCTTTATAAAATCTCAACTTTTTAAATTCTATAACGGGGTGAAATTGAGACAACGGGCAGCAATAGGCAGCACAGGCACTTCTCAGCTTGTCCCATCAGTTTCTGAAGAATTTAAGATTTCGTTTTAAAAAGTTCTTATCCTTTACAGTCTATTTATCTAAGGCCCCCATCACCATAGTATCTGAGTGCCTCACAATCATTATTATGTTTATCCTCACAGCATCCAAGTGAGGGAGGGAAGTATTAGCCCCATTTTACTGATGGGGAACTGAGGCATGGGTTTTTATAGGTACTTAGGTGTTGCTCTGCTCAGCATTGCAAGGCCTGTGCAATTGAGATGGCTATGTCCCATTTTCAAAGGTGACTTAGGCACTGAGGAGCCAGATTTTTAAAGGGATTTTTGTGTTGCTTGGCTGAGGGGATAGCACCTAACCTGTAGGCAGCACATCACCTCGGTAGAATTTTCAGCCCTGGATTAGGCAGCCCCATGCTGCCTAGGCTCCCTATAGAGTTAAGGGGCTAACTGAGTGCCTGAAGGCAGCCAAGCAGAGAGCCACCTAAGCTAGCCTGGAGTGAAATGCCAAAGAGAGGACAGGGGCTTAGGCACCTAAGCAGTTGACTTGGTGCCCATGGATGATGGGCCAGAGATTGGCACCTCCCTCCTTTTGGGATCCTCAGTCTTGAACCCTCTCCTGGAGTTGGACACTTAAGCCAGCACAGCAGCTTGGCTAGGCCATGTCCTAGCAGCCAAAACCAACTACTTCTTTCTGGTGCCTGCTCACCTCTCTCACCCTCCCCCTATAATTCCCTGTGCCCTCATTGTCTTTTGTACATGTCCTGTGCTGCCCGCCACATATCCATGGGCTGCATCCAGCTCCCCAGTTGCAGGGTCTGACAGAGGTGTGCTCAGAGCACACCTCTGAGATCAGTCTCCACTGGCCAGGTAAGCTTTCCCCCCATCTAATCGGAAAAGTTCTGCTTCAGGGCCTCTGGGACTTCAGCTTGAGCTAGGGCTCCAAGCTGCTTCTTAGCTGTGGCATGGAGCAGCAAGGCTTAGGCTGCTTTGAAAATGTGGATTGGGGGAAATGTAGGCACCCAGGGGTATTTAGGCACCTAGGGGTTATGCAGTGCCAAAGCTGGGACTTTGAAAATGTCAGTGCCACCTGCATGGTGGACTTGGGCACCCAGCTGCCTGTTTAGAGGCCTACTTTCCTTGAAAAATCTAGCCCTTAGGAAATGATTCCCATTGACTTTCAAGCCTAAGTCATTTGGGAAATGGGACATGGGCTTTACAGTGCTGAACAAAGCAACCCCTACATGCCCAGACCTCAGTCACATAGGAAGTGTGTAGCAGAGCACAGAATTGAACCCACATCTCTCAATGGGAAGGTTCGCTCCCTAACCACTGGCCCATCCACACATTCAGCAGAAGCACTGCTATCTTACTACATGTAGACTAGAACTATGCAAATAACCAATTCCTCTGTTTGATGGCTGAACCAAAAAAAGAAAAAAAAGGTTCAGGTCAAATGAAATGTTTCAGTCAACTTCTGTCAGGGCTTAGCCATGAAAAGTACATGTCTCCGCTGCTCTTACCCTTGTAGCATAGCTACACTGCTATTTATACACATGCTAGTTGGATGAGAGCTAACATGAGTGTATATGAGCAGGGGAATGACACCTCTAGCTTGAAGTGTAGACATAGCCTAAGAGAACCATACGCTTCCCATTCCTCTCACTGAAGTACGAACTGTGATATTGCTAATGATGACCATTTGAATGTCAACATTAAGTACTTAATTGCTAATAATTTTAGCAGAAACATCAAACTATTCTAGCATAGAGTGTAGAGTTTAGCTGTCATCTCCACTTTGCTGATTCTCAGTTGGAATTATTAGATGAGTTGAAACCCCCAAGCCATTAGTTCACAGAGTAAGTTGTGTGTGTCAGTTGCCCAAGAGAGAGTATGGTTTTGGCCTTGCTGTACCTAATTACTGAATGTTTTCACTCATTTTCATATATATATGAACATATACTACTCCACACAAGGATGGGGATAAACTGATAGTGGAGAAAGGGAGAGCCAGAGTGGAAGAAATAGTGGGCAACTCAAGGAAAGGAATTCAAGGAAGGTTAGCTAGAGAAAAGGGAGGAAATCTTTCGAAGGGGGAAGAATTTATACAAATGGGCCGTGTCCATATTAATCAAATATGTGAATTATATCATTCGAATATTTTTGTAAAATCTCCAGATTTTGGGGCAACCTGTCCTGGTCTACACCAACTTCTAAGTTATGCTCAGCATCATGTAATTAAACTCAACTTTTCACCACAGTGTTCAAACATGAGAAAACTGTGTATGCAGACAAGCCTTGAAATTTCTCTGCTGTGGTCATGATGGGCAAGACTGGAACAGCAGCTTCTGCTAGTATGGTAAGTGCTATTAAATAAACTCTCTGCTGTGGTCATGATGGGCAAAACAGGTGTGTTTTTGAATCATGTTACTTTGATCACGTTAACTTATCATCAGGGGCGGCTCCGGGCACCAGCGCAGCAAGAGCGTGCCTGGGGCGGCAAGCTGCGGGGGGCGCCCTGCTGGTCGCTGTGAGGGCGGCAGTCAGGCAGCCTTCGGCGGCATGTCTGCGAGAGGTCCACCGGTCCTGTGGCTTCGGCGGCAATCTGGCAGTGGCTACGCCGAAGGCGCGGGACCGGCAGATCACCCGCAGACACGCCACCGAATCTGCGGGACCAGCGGATCGCCCACAGGCGTGCTGCCGAAGGCTTAGGGTGCCATGCTTGGGGTGGCAAAAAACATAGAGCCACCCCTGCTTATCATGACTGAAAAACTCCATTAAGATGCAGGCTAACACATTCAAAGCCGTGGTAGCTGGTTGCATTGTAGTCCAGGCTAGGTGCAATATGGCTAATCAACATGGCTTAAAACATGTTAGTCTGCATCTTAATGAGGCTTTTCAGTCACGCTAAGCTAAACGGATTGAGTGAATATGATTAAAAAAACACTCCCTGTTGGCTGTCTAAACATACCCTCTGGGCTTTCTCTGAAGGAGGGGGATGGAGGGAGGCCTGGTGTGAGAACAGGAAAGATCCTGAAGGCTCCACTCTCTTGTTCCAGGCAGAGACCCAAGCAGGGAAACAACATCCCAGTGCAATGCTCTGGAAAGTTCTAGAGGCCACATGAAATGTATGTATGTATATTTCACCTGTCTTCTTTGCACTACAACTCTTGGTCCTAGAAGCCACCATGCAAGTTACAGTGGTGGCAGAAATCCCCTTGCTTTACCTGTTAATCTGACTGTCTTGCCAACTGATTGTGCAAAGACAAGAGCAAGAATTAACCTGTTCTCAGAGACTGAACCGTGGCTGTCCCTCCTCTGAGGTGATCGCACCTCAGCATCCCTTATCACCCATTGCTAGTTAGTGATCTGAGAACACTGAGTTTTATGTAGACATCACAGCCTTGCCTTGCCAATAGGCACCAGCTGAAATAAAATTATAGTATTTTGTATTTTAAAAACCTCTCTTTTTATGAAAAAAGAACAAGGAGTACTTGTGGTGCCTTAGAGACTAACAAATTTATTTGGGCATAAGCTTTTGTGGGCTAAAACCCACTTCATCAGATGCATGCAGTGGAAAATACAGTAGGAAGATATAGATATAGATATAGATATATCTATATATATACACACAGAGAACATGAAAAAATGGGGGTTGCCATACCAACTCTAACGAGACTAATCAATTAAGGTGGGCTATTATCAGCAGGAGAAAAAAAACTTTTGTAGTGATAATCAAGGTGGCCCATTTCAAACAGTTGACAAGAAGGTGTGAGTAACAGTAGGGGAAAAATTAGCATGGGGAAATAGTTTTTAGTTTGTGTAATGACCCAAATCTTTTTACGATTTCACTGGGGATTTAATGGAAAAATAATGTGACTGAGACCAGCTTGGAGGACAGGAGATAGTGGTGTGCTTACAGTACAGCATAGAACATGGTATGTCCCTGCATTGTCGGGGGAGCTTTGGAGCATGGTGGTTCCATTGCATATGTTTTTAATGATATTTAAAGATATTTAAATTGATTTTGGTAATGAACCATGCCTGGGCCACATCCTGGCAAATGCCTTCCACCCACCCGCCAATGACTGCTTAGTATTGAAGCCAGCATTGACTGCATGTCCTGTCATTTTAATTTTCTGTTTTAGACAGAAAGGGAAAAGGATTTTGATCACTTGCCAGAAGCCTAACTTTAAAAGAACAGTACCAGGGAAAGTAAGCAACCATGTCATAAAAGTAATAGAACAGTTTCCCCATATCTAGAAATGCTCTGTGACTTACCTTCTATGAGTAGGTGTTGCAAAGCTCACTGCTGGTCAATGAATACTTGAGAACAGGGGCACACACATAAATTGAGGTGAACAAAAGTGGGGGGTAATAGGATCACACAAGTGGCAGAGCATAGTGGTATTTTCAGAAATGCCCATACGAATTCCCGGGCTAAGTGAAGTGCCCACTAGAAGCACAATAGCTTATGTGCATTAGCAATTTATATAGACTAAAGAAACTTGGATGAGCACTGTCAAAATGGGGTATTTTCAGGCATCCTTGGAGAGTAGTCAAACACCCAGGAGGGTGGCAGCAGCGGTGGCTGAGGCAGGTGAATGTGATGGGGAAGATGACATAAGGGATGGGGGTGCGTGAGGAAGCCAGATGCAACACACTCAGAAATAGATGGCTTAACTTCAGAAATAATTCCCCTTGCAGCAGAACGGCTGGGCAAGGACTCAAAACCCCTCTTGTTAGCATGAAGTAGAAGCTGCTCCAGCATTTAACTCTCTGTGCTATAGGCCATCTTGTGTTTACAACCACAAAGCTTTAAGGAATTCAATGGGAGCAGAATTCTAACAAGGGAGACAGGAATGTCTGCTAGCTTTCTCCTGCGCACTTCAGGTGAGCTTATTTATGGACACATTTTCTACAAAAGATATTACGAGCCCGAAGAACAGAGAGGGCCTTCAACATGCCCTGAAGTTCAGCCAACTTGTGCTCACTCATCCCAGTGAGAGAAGTGACTGTCAGAGCTGAGTGGCTCACTGAGAATGCCCTTCCCCAAGTACCCAGCGTTTAAAACTGGGACTGTAAGTGAGAGCATCCCCGCTGATGGATGGATCATTCTGCCAAAGCATATGTACCACTGCCTTCCAATGGCTCATTGCAGAAGAGAAAAGCCCTGATACGGCTAATAGTGAATATTAACACTATTATCAGTTAATGCTGCCAGTCTCCATCACCCACTTGTTAAATTTTCAAACAAGCAACTTTGTGCTTTGTCCCTGTCTGCCCCTCCTGCCAGGGAGGTGCTCCCTGTAAACATCCACAAAACTAGCACATTATCCTCCTTCAAGTACCTCCTCAAAACTGTCCTTTGCTGAAATGCCTACAAAAATCTTGAGATCAGATAGACAGGGGTCACAGCACACCCAATGACCTATCATGCTGACCAACGTTTTCTTATTGTTTCCTTATACTTCCCCATCTATCTGTATCCACCTGTTGGCTTCTGTTTTATACTTTAATTGTAAGCGATTTGAGGCAGGGACCATCTCTTTGTTCTGTGTTTGTTCAGTGCTTAGCCCAACGGGGTCCTGGACCATGACAAATGAATAACTTATTTCCTAATGCCAAGTGTGAGGCCGCACCATAGAATTTAAATTGGTTAGACAAAATGTTGAAAGGGGATTGATGCATGTTGTGACTTGTGGCCTGCATCTCAGTTTCACCACAGGCATGTTATGTGCTGGATATTTGACTGCAGAATGCTATCTAGTGCTGTGACAGCACCTCACATGTGACATGCCTTTTGGTTAATTGGTATGCCTGCCATATGCTATGAAATCTGGTGCTTAGGGATGAACAGTACTTCAAATAAAGATGATTTGGCACTTAGTGATTATTTCCCTGACTAGGGCATTTGTCATAGTAGCAAGTACATCAGCAGTAAAGATGTCTTTATTTGGTGACAAGCCCAAGGTTCATGCTTGTACATGATTAATAAAACCAGAAAAGTTCATCAGAAACTAAAGTTGCCACAAAATTAAAAGAATGCCATGTAAGGCAAATGACTGGATGAAATGTTCATTGGAGCATCCAAGCAATTTTCCCTATGGGCAGGCTCCAGCTCGCACAGCAACATCAAAGTAATGTCTAAACAGCTATTTTTGTGCATCATGCTAGCACAAGTCTTTGGACCCAAGCTGGAAGGCTCAGCCCCAGGTATGGGTAGACATACCCAGAGTGATATCTCTCATCATTCCTTACTCTAAAGTAGAAGAGGGACAGAACAAAAATCTCAAATCTGATAGATGCACACTTTCTAATACTGAAAGGCTTAGGTTCAAATTCCTGGATCCAAATCTGCTCTGTAGCTCTTTGTGCAAGTCAGATAGAGAACTGGAAAGTGCCTATTTTCTGGATCCATTTTGGCTGCATCTTGTGACAATGGCTGATCTTGCAAGAATCCATCATTCAAGACAGCAAAAACCTGATAAAACTGACTGATCTTGCAAAGTATTTGTCATTCGGAGATGCAATCTTGAGAGAACAGCTCACAAGATTCCAGTCCAGTCCATATTCTACCTGTGGTTTGGCTTCAAACCCAAAGTATGAATCAGAGCCTCCTCAGCAGAATTCAGCTTACAGTTCTGTAGTATTATTTTCAAAAGGTTTCACTGAGATTTAACTGGGTGAACAGAAACTTCCTGTCTGCATGGCATCCATTTCTCCATGAAAACTATTAAGAAAAGACTTTAAGCACAAAGGAATAATCATATTTAAAATAGTGAATCAATGCAATACGGTGACTTGTACTGATAAACTTTCTGATTAAAGAATTGTTAAATGTGGGGTGAGGGGAGGAGAAGGGCCATGATGAATGGAGCTGTGTAACACTAAGGAGACATGATCCTTTTTAAAATCTGCCCTATATCTTTAAATATATGGGGACTATCTACTGTGGGAGGGCCGTGTCTTGAAGCAGTTCAAGACAGAGGATCTGAAGCAGCAAGAGATACACACTACTTTCCCATGGAAACATTCGTTCCTTCTTTGTTAGATGTTTCCCTTTGTCTAAAATAAAAGTAATCTAGACTGAAGGCCAGATTCTTACATACTCGAAGGCCTCTTTACACCCCTCTAACCATATAAAGAGTTAGTAAATTGGACATAAATGTAACTCACACCCATTTTCCCTTTTCATTACCAGAGCAGTGGAAAGGGGATTTAGTGTACCTGAGAATCAGGCCCAGAAAGTTCCTGTCCATGTGGGGGTTTGTTGGATTTTGCAAAGTGAGTACAAAGTGCTAGCTGAACACCAGGAAATCAGAATGGTAGCATATTATACACTCAAGATGCAATGAATCAGGTCCATAATGAACAGAAGACATATGCATAGTGCTCACATACTATGGCAATGGGGTAGGAGACCATATAAGTATCAAGATAGATTTGTTAGTTGTTTTGTTTTTCAGGACTGCAAAGCAACTTTCCTATGATCTGTCTTCCTCCTATGGCTGATGGAATATCCTGACGTGCACTGGGTTTCTGATGTTAGTAACCTGTGGCTGGAGCAGGGAATCTCCCAACGGAGATAAGATTTTCATTCATTCTCTTGTAGCAGTTTTCTAAAACATTCTTGTACACATTCTTATTTTATATGCTGTTTACTGAAGGCATCAGAACATGGTTGTGTAGTGAATAGGTTCACTTCTTGGCTCTCTATGAGCTGAGGGGTGAAAACATTATCTACCTTTTCTGCATAGGAAAACTCACTGCTACATTGCTCATTGTTACACCTCCATATATTTTACAAAAGGCAAGTCTTCTATATTTCTTTATTAAATAGATGATTCTATTTGACTCGGAAATCTTACAGATAAAAATATATTAATTGAAATCTTACAAAAACAGGGGTAGATGAACCAAAATCAGGCTAAGACTAAAATAAACACCTGCCAGTACAAAAGTGCTATTACAAAATTCTAGCAGGGTGTTTCTCCATTACCTTGCACCTTATGTTGTGATTTTCACTTGTGCAAACTGGATGTAAAATGAGAATTCTCCATTCACTTACACAGGTGGTTGCATTTTACACTGGACTAAATGTGGAATTGAGCTAAATAAAGCCAGTTCAGTGACAATAGTAGGAATTCTTGATTTTGGTGCTGTGCTCAAAGAAGTGGATGTTTGGCACTCTATAATTCTCATTACCAAAAATACTGCTTACTAGAAAAATTGTGCATAGAGGCATCAAACATGTCATGCTGTTTAACAGTAGATATTAGCAATACACAGAAACCTCATATCTTTAAAATCTAATTGTTTATAACATTAAGCCATGGCTGTGTGTTTACTTCTAGGACCTCTAGTGTGTGTCATGTGTCTCGTGTGTGCTTGATTTTTAATGATATTCTGAATAATTCATTAGAAAAACCTCATTATTTTCTTTACTCTGGTTTAATTAACCTCTTGGTGCTGTTGGTGTGTCCCAAGATCCTGCCATAAAAACTTAATGCATTGTGCATTTGCATGCAACATTCCCTGAAAGACGCTGGTGTCCGGGGACTAAGAAGTTAGTAGCTGGGCTCTGACTTAATGTTATAATTGTAGGTGACAAATAATAACTGATCAGTCCCTTCATATACTACCTTACAGTAACAGTATTTATCTGTCAGTTGAGAATAGCCAGAGTGCAGTAGTGCCCCCTCTTATCACCCTAAGGCAGGGGTAGTGGCATCAGAACCCACTATGCCAGTGCTACTTCAGTTGGAGAGTCCCCCACCCTGGGGAGATCTCCAGCTAGGCTGATTCAGCTGTTTACTGATGCATATTGCCTTGAGAATCCCTGGGGGAGAGCAGTAATATAACCTTGCTCCAGAACACTTCACTACAATTGGAGGCAATATAAAAAGTTACTTAGTCTAAAATGTCAGACAACAAAGTTATGCAGAGCAGTTACAATTCCAGTATTATAAAAAGCTCTATGGGAAAACAAGGAACCAGAAGGCTAGAATACACAAAGAAGCAAATTTATGATAGAAAGTACACAGATCTGAGCAAAGTACATCCCTCTCCCCGCCCCCCCCCCCCATTTTACTTGAATTACACATACCTCTAGCTTACTGCATTGCTTAATATCTTTTATTAAACAACCTCGTTCATGTCCAAACATGAACCCGTGCACTGTTATTTCCACTTTGATGCCCATCTTGTTATGGGAGGTGCTATACGTGGCAAGAGAGTTCATCTTGCAAAATCAAAAGCAATAAACTGTCAAAATAAAAGGACCTAAGTGGACAAAAAGTGTCCAGAGCTTAGCATGCCTGTACATAACCGGATGGCCTTTGGGTTTTGTTGTTAACTAGGCAGCTACAGCTTAGAAAAGTCTGATGGGATGCATTATTAACATTATTAGCCCGTGTTCCATCAGTGAATTCACTGAAGGGAGCTCCAAGGTGGAGCGTTCACACACTCGGGACCCAATCCTGCAATCAGATCTGTGCAGTTGTATACCTGCACATATATTGATCTAGTTACATGTTCAAATCCTTAGGGCATACATGCTCTGACTTCTTTGTGGCCCCCTGTCAGGACTGAGATCCCTACTTTGAACTTTAGGGTACAAATGTAGGGGCCTGCATAAAAACTTCTAAGCTTAATTACCAGCTTAGCTCTGGTTCGGCTGCCACCATTTTCAATGGATTCCCTCCCTGGGAAACCTTGAAAAACCTTCACCAAATCCCTGGTGAAAACAAATCCAACCCCTTGGATTTAAAACAAGGGGAAATTAACCATTCCCCTCCTTCCTCCCACCAACTCCTGGTGAATCAAGATCCAAAACCCCTTTGGATCTAAAACAAGGAAAAAATCAATCAGGTTCTTAAAAAGAAGGTTTTTAATTAAAGAAAAAGGTAAAAATCATCTCTGTAAAATCAGTATGGAAATTAACCTTACAGGGTAATCAAACTTAAAGAGCTCAGAGGACTCCCCTCTAGTCTCAGGTTCAAAGTACAGCAAACAAAGATAAACACTCTAGTAAAAGGTACATTTACAAGTTGAGAAAAACAAAGGAAAACTAACACGCCTTGCCTGGCTATTTACTTACAAGTTTGAAATAGGAGAGGCTTGTTTAGAAAGATGTGGAGAACCTGGATTGATGTCTGGTCCCTCTCATTCCCGGAGAACGAACACACTCCCAAACAAAGAACACAAACAAAAGCCTTCCCCCCCCAAGATTTGAAAGTATCTTGTCCCCTTATTGGTCCTTTAGGTCAGATGCCAGCCAGGTTACCTGAGCTTCTTAACCCTTTACAGGGAAAAGGATTTTGGAGTCTCTGGCCAGGAGGGATTTATAGTACTGTACACAGGACAGCTATTACCCTTCCCTTTATAGTTATGACACGCCCCCCAAATCACAGATAGTGTTGGATGTTCGGTTCCACACTGGCTGTGATTTCTTCCTGGAGTTCTAGGAGAAAACAGAGTTAATAAGACACATGTACCTTTAGACATACTACTGATTATATAAAAACTAACAATATGTTTCATTCCAAAAACAATTGTTAACCAGTTAACTCTGGGAAACTTTCCCGGGAGAGTGCATCAGCCACTTTGTTAGAAGCTCCCGAAATGTGTTGTATTTCAAAATCAAAATCTTGGAGAGCTAAACTCCACCGAAGAAGTTTTTTGTTATTTCCCTTGGCGGTATGAAGCCACTGTAGCGCAGCATGGTCTGTTTGTAGTTGGAAACGCCGTCCCCAAACATATGGGCGTAGCTTTTCCAGCGCGTACACAATGGCATAGCATTCCTTTTCGCTGATTGACCAATGGCTTTCCCTCTCAGACAGTTTCTTACTGAGAAATACGACAGGATGGAATTCTTGATCCGGTCCTTCCTGCATTAAAACTGCTCCCACGCCTCGCTCGGACGCATCTGTGGTTACTTGGAACGGTTTGTCAAAGTCTGGGGCCCTTAGCACAGGGTCAGACATGAGTGTTGCCTTAAGCTGGTTAAAGGCCTTTTGACACTCATCAGTCCACTGAACTGCATTTGGCTGTTTCTTTCTGGTTAGGTCTGTCAGCGGGGCGGCGATTTGGCTGTAGTGGGGTACAAATCGCCTATAATATCCAGCCAAGCCTAAGAAGGATTGGACCTGTTTCTTAGACTTTGGAACCGGCCACTTTTGGATAGCATCCACTTTGGCCTGTATGGGATTTATAGTTCCTTGACCCACCTGGTGCCCCAGGTAAGTCACTCTGTTTTGGCCTATTTGACACTTTTTAGCCTTAACAGTTAGCCCTGCCTGCTGGATGCGCTCGAAAACTTTTTCCAGGTGCTCCATGTGCTCTGCCCATGAATCAGAAAAAATGGCCACATCGTCGAGGTAGGCAACTGCAGATTCTCCCAATCCTGCTAGGAGACCATCTACAAGTCTTTGGAAGGTGGCGGGTGCATTTCGCAACCCGAAAGGGAGTACATTGAATTCATACATCCCTGCCTGGGTGACGAAGGCTGACCTTTCCTTAGCGGGTTCATCTAGTGGTACTTGCCAGTACCCCTTGGTTAAGTCCAAAGTAGAGATGAATTGGGCATGTCCCAATTTCTCCAATAGCTCATCTGTGCGTGGCATTGGATAGTTGTCAGGACGAGTTACAGCATTTAGCTTACGGTAGTCCACGCAAAAGCGTATTTCCCCATCTGGTTTGGGAACTAGAACCACTGGAGATGCCCATGCACTCTTAGAGGGGCGGATTATACCCATCTGTAGCATGTCCTGGATCTCCCTTTGTATAGCAGCTTTGGCATGAGGTGACTCCCGGTAGGGTGGGGTTCTAATAGGGTGAGCATTACCTGTGTCAATGGAGTGGTATGCCCGTTCGGTCCATCCTGGAGTGGCTGAGAAAATTGGTGCAAAGCTTGTGCACAGCTCCTTGATCTGCTGTCGCTGCAGACGTCCAAGGGTCATGGAGAGGTTCACCTCTTCCACGCCACCATCCTTTTTTCCTTCGTAGTAGACACCTTCAGGCCACTCCGCGTCATCTGTTTCCTGGGCAGTAAACTGGCAAACGTTTAATTCTCTGGAATAAAAGGGCTTAAGAGAATTAACATGGTATACCTTAGGCTTTATGTTGGAGGTGGGGGAGGCTATGAGATAGTTAACAGCTCCTAGGCGCTCCTGGACCGTGAATGGTCCTTCCCACGATGCTTCCATTTTATGGGCCTGGATTGCCTTTAAGACCATGACTTGGTCTCCTACTTTGAAGGACCGTTCTCTGGAATGCTTATCATACCAGGCCTTTTGCTCTTCCTGAGCATCCTTTAGGTTTTCTTTAGCAAGGGCCAAAGAATGTCGGAGGGTGTTTTGTAGGTTGCTTACAAAGTCTAGAATGTTTGTTCCTGGAGAAGGCGTAAACCCCTCCCATTGTTGCTTCACCAACTGTAATGGCCCCTTAACCTCACGGCCATACACAAGTTCAAATGGTGAAAACCCTAAACTGGGATGTGGTACAGCCCTGTAGGCAAAAAGCAACTGCTGCAACACTAGGTCCCAATCATTGGAGTGTTCATTTACAAATTTACGTATCATGGCCCCCAAAGTTCCATTAAACCTCTCCACCAGGCCATTGGTTTCATGGTGGTAAGGGGTGGCAACCAAGTGATTCACCCCATGAGCTTCCCACAGGTTTTCCATGGTTCCTGCCAGGAAGTTAGTTCCCGAATCTGTAAGGATGTCGGAGGGCCAACCTACCCTGGCAAAAATGTCTGTTAATGCCTGGCACACACTTTTAGCCCTGGTGTTGCTTAAGGGTACTGCTTCCGGCCATCGGGTAGCAAAATCCATGAAAGTCAGTACGTACTGCTTTCCTCTGGGTGTCTTCTTTGGGAAAGGACCCAGAATATCCACAGCTACGCGCTGAAATGGGACCTCAATTATGGGTAGTGGCTGGAGAGGGGCTTTAACCTGGTCTTGGGGTTTTCCCACTCGTTGGCACACCTCACAAGACCGGACATAATTAGCAACGTCCTTGCCCATTCCCTCCCAGTGGAAGGACTTCCCCAACCGGTCCTTGGTTCTGTTCACCCCAGAATGGCCACTGGGATGATCATGGGCTAAGCTCAAGAGCTTTACCCGATACTTAGTGGGAACTACCAACTGTCTTTGAGGATGCCAGTCTTCCTGGTGCCCACCAGAAAGAGTCTCCTTGTATAAAAGTCCTTGTTCTACAACAAACCGGGATCGGTTAGAAGAGCTGAGAGGCGGTGGGGTGCTCCGCGCCGCCGCCCAAGCTTTCTGAAGGCTGTCATCTGCTTCCTGCTCGGCCTGGAACTGTTCCCTTGATGCTGGAGACATCAGTTCCTCCTTGGACTGTGGACTGGGGCTTGGTCCCTCTGGAAGCGATGCAGGTGCTGGGGCTGTTTCCATTGACTGTGAACCGCTGTCCGCTGGTGCACTATGTGGTATCTCAGGCTCTGGCTGAGCCTCTTGGGTAGGCTTATCTGCTGCTTCTGCCAGTTCAGGCTCGCTGGTGCCCTCTGGCGTTGGAGTTGTAGACGGGTTTGCAAGCGCTGGACTCAGGGCTGGCAATGGTTCTGGTGCTGGTTGCGTTGCCAGTTCCGGTTCTGGGACTGGCTTTGGCTGGGTCTCTGGGATTGGATCCACTACGGCTGTTGCAGTCGTTGGCAGAGGATCCAGTTCCACCACCTTTGTCTGGGTCTCCGGTAACACAGACGGGGCCCTGGTGGACGGCTCAGGAACAGGGATGGGGGTGAAAGCTTGCTTAGCCTGGCTGCGGGTGACTATTCCCACCCTCTTGGCTACCTTCACATGGTTGGCCAAATCTTCCCCCAGCAGCATGGGAATGGGATAATTGTCATAGACTGCAAAAGTCCACATTCCTGACCAGCCCTTGTACTGGACATGCAACGTGGCTGTAGGCAAGGTTACAGATTGTGACACGAAGGGTTGAATTGTCACTGTAGCCTCTGGGTTGATGAGTTTGGGGTCCACTAGGGATTGGTGGATAGTTGACACTTGAGCCCCAGTGTCCCTCCAGGCGGTAACCTTCTTTCCGCCCACTCTCAAGGTTTCCCTTCGCTCCGAGGGTATGAGAGAGGCATCTGGGTTTGGGGATCTTTGGTGTGATTGGGGTGTAATGAACTGTAATCGGTTAGGGTTCTTGGGGCAGTGAGCCTTTATATGTCCCAGTTCATTACATTTAAAACATCGCCCTGCTAAGGTATCACCGGGGCGATGTTGGTTGGTGGAGACTGGTGTGGTGGGGTGAGAAGGCGTCTGGGGTTTCCTTTGGGATGTGGGTGGGGCCTTGGGTTGTCCCCGGTGGTAAGGTTTTGTTTCGGCTCGCCCCTTCTGATATTCGCTCCAACTGCTACTAGTTTTTTTCTTTTCTGCCACCTCCACCCATTGGGCTCCAATCTCCCCCGCCTCAGTTACAGTTTTGGGCTTCCTATCTAGGATGTACCTTTCTATTTCCTCAGGAACACCCTCTAAAAACTGCTCCATTTTTACTAGGGAAAGCAGATCTTCCAGAGATTTAACATTTGCTCCTGATACCCAGGCATCACAATTTTTGTCAATGTGGTAGGCATGACGGGTAAATGACACATCCGGTTTCCACTTTAGGGCTCTGAACCGCCGACGGGCATGCTCGGGTGTTAGCCCCATTCTGAGTCTGGCCTTGTTTTTAAAAAGTTCATAACTGTTCATGTGTTCCTTAGGCATTTCAGCCGCCACCTCTGCTAAGGGTCCACTGAGCTGCGGCCTCAGCTCTACCATGTACTGGTCTATAGCGATGCTGTATCCAAGGCAGGCCCTTTCAAAATTTTCTAAGAAGGCCTCAGTATCATCGCCTGCCTTGTAGGTGGGGAATCTTCTGGGATGGGAAGTGGTACCTGGAGGGGGGTTGTTAGCATTGGCTGGTGCATCCTGCTTAGCCTTTGCTACTTCCAGTTCATGCTTCCTTTCTTTTTCTCTCTCCTCCATCTCTTTTTCTTTCATCTTCATCTCTCTCTTGTGGGCCTCCTCTTTGGCTTTTTCTTCTCTTTCTCTCTGCTCTGTCTCGAGTTTTGTTAATTGAAGCAGTCTCTGATGTTTTCTTTCATTTTCTTCTGCTTCTAGTTTGGCCAGTTCTATTTTGTTAGCTACTTCTTTGGTAGTCATTTTCCTGTTTTCTTGTGCTGGGTAACCCCCTTTGCAGTTGACAAACTGGGAAGCTCTCAGCTCTGGCTGCTGCAGAGTTAACAGTAACTTTCTAACTAGCTACTCCCGAGGATGTAAAAAGAAAAAAAAACAATTCAGCTTGTAAATACCTTTTACCAGTCATTTGCTAATTGAACCCTTCTCTTAACAAAGGACCTGTAAAAAAAACTTAACACCTCTGCCTTCAGGCAAGGAGAGATAAGATATGCATCTATCTACTTCCAGCTCCGCTTTCCAAGCAGCTAGAAGGAAAAAAAAATCTCACTGGCTTTTGGGTTTAAAATGATCCCACCGCTATTCACCATGTCAGGACTGAGATCCCTACTTTGAACTTTAGGGTACAAATGTAGGGGCCTGCATAAAAACTTCTAAGCTTAATTACCAGCTTAGCTCTGGTTCGGCTGCCACCATTTTCAATGGATTCCCTCCCTGGGAAACCTTGAAAAACCTTCACCAAATCCCTGGTGAAAACAAATCCAACCCCTTGGATTTAAAACAAGGGGAAATTAACCATTCCCCTCCTTCCTCCCACCAACTCCTGGTGAATCAAGATCCAAAACCCCTTTGGATCTAAAACAAGGAAAAAATCAATCAGGTTCTTAAAAAGAAGGTTTTTAATTAAAGAAAAAGGTAAAAATCATCTCTGTAAAATCAGTATGGAAATTAACCTTACAGGGTAATCAAACTTAAAGAGCTCAGAGGACTCCCCTCTAGTCTCAGGTTCAAAGTACAGCAAACAAAGATAAACACTCTAGTAAAAGGTACATTTACAAGTTGAGAAAAACAAAGGAAAACTAACACGCCTTGCCTGGCTATTTACTTACAAGTTTGAAATAGGAGAGGCTTGTTTAGAAAGATGTGGAGAACCTGGATTGATGTCTGGTCCCTCTCATTCCCGGAGAACGAACACACTCCCAAACAAAGAACACAAACAAAAGCCTTCCCCCCCCAAGATTTGAAAGTATCTTGTCCCCTTATTGGTCCTTTAGGTCAGATGCCAGCCAGGTTACCTGAGCTTCTTAACCCTTTACAGGGAAAAGGATTTTGGAGTCTCTGGCCAGGAGGGATTTATAGTACTGTACACAGGACAGCTATTACCCTTCCCTTTATAGTTATGACACCCCCTCATATCTCCATCCCACCTGGATTATTCTTGCTAGGATCAGGAATACCCTGCAGAGCTCAAACTGTGCACCCAGAACATGGGTGCAATGTTAACATGGCTTTTCTAATCACAGGTACAGATTGTACCTGGTTGTATATGGGTGAGCAAATGGGTTGGAGGGCCCAAGTAGTCTTTCTTCTTCCACATCCACACAGGTGCTAGGCATGATTCCCATCCTTGTATTTTCTGAGCACAAGGATCAGGGGATTCTAGTGCTGCTGGTGGCATTGGAATTCTTTAAAGGGGCATAAGGCGAGCACTTTCAAAGGGTACTGTCGGAATTGGCTCCAAAAGGCATCGTACCTGTCTGAAGCATAGTGCCTCTGGGAGCTCCTAATGGGAAGGTGCACAGCCACAGTCCTTGCTTCCAAAGGCTTAAAAAACAACAATTTAGCCCTTAACATACACCCATTTGGGAGAGGGGAATAAATGAGTGCTAGAATTTGGTCCCGTATTTTAAAATGTTTTACAGTTTTGAGCCAGCTCCTCAGCTGGTTCATAGAGCTATGCCGCCTTATTACCACTTCTGATTTCCCATCCATTTGCCTCAATGGATCTGGAAAAAAGGGAAATCAGCACAATGAATTCTTTACTGGGACTAATTCTCCACCGGCTGCTGCTACTTTCCTTACAAATGTAAGAAGTGTGATTGCCTCACTTGTATAACACATAGAACTAGTAAATGTACAGAACCATAGCCTCAGCTGGTGTACATTGGCATAGCACCATTGTTCTGCTGATTTACACTGCCTGGTGATCTGGCCCACAGTCAATTCCCCCCCCCCCCCACTTATTTCTCTTCTCATCAATAACAGCAGCAGTGATTGGATTCTTTTCAACATTAAGGAAACTGAACACAAAACCTCTACGGTGAAGTTATGTTTACAGGCATATATCAGTGCTTGACTTTATCTCATCATTCAGGAATATTAGAGTTAAAAACCAACTCCCAGGTTTTAGAAACCCAAGGGATTCAGAGTAAAAGGGACACTACCAATGTGAAAAATTACATTTCCATCTGAATAATTTACATACATAAGAACTTATGATCTTATGTTATGTTCTATGTTCTCTGTTTTAAATTAATCAGTTATTAACAATTCAAATGGATACTGTCCTTTAAGGTTAAACTTTTAAGAAACCCAACCTTTTGAAAGTCTGGACATTCACTTAATGTAACTGACCTTATAGACTCATAGAAATGTAGGGCTAGAAGGGACCTCAAGAAGTCATCAAGTCCAGCCCCCTTCACTGAGGAAGGCCCAAGTAAACCTTGACCATTTCTGACAGGCGTTTGGCCAACCTGTTCTTAAAAATGTCCAATGATGGAAATTTCACAACCTCCCTTGGAAGTCTATTCTAGAACTTACTTACACTGATAGAAATTTTTTCTAATATCTAACCTAAACCTAAACCTTGCTGCAGATTGAGCCCATTACTTCTTGTCCTATCTTCAGTGGACATGGAGAACAATTGATCACTATCCTTTTTATAACCGTCCTTACCATATTTGAAGACTTATCAGCCCTCCCTTCCCCCCGACTTCTTTTCTCAGGGTCAGGTTTTCTAAACCTCTAATCATTTTTGTTGCTCTCCTCTGGAGTCTTCAATTTATCTACATCTTTCCTAAAGTGTGGCACCCAAAACTGGACACAGTAGTTAAGCTGGGGCCTTACCAGTGCAGAGTAGAGCAGGACAATTACTCCCATTTCTCACATACAACATTCCTGGTAATACACCTCAGAATGATATTAGTCTTTTTTGCAACTGCATCACATTGTTGACTCATTAATTGTGATCAACTTATAACTTCCAGATCCTTTTCATCAGTAGTACCACTTAGCCTGTTATTCCCCATTTTGTATATGTGCATTTGATTTCTCCTTCTTAAGTGTAGTACTTTCCCACTTGCCTTTATTGAATTTCATCTTGCTGATTTCAGACCAATTCTGTAATTTGTTGGTCATTTTGACATATGTCAGATCCTGCATTGATACCCTCAGAAATTCATGCTATCTTCTTAATGCATAACCATTTCATTTTCCCAGTGACCACAGAAAATGAAGTGCCTTAATTTTAATTGCATAGTGGCTATGCTATTTTATAGCCTTATTTATGATCATCATAGTACACATAAGACTTTTACAACTTCATGATTAGACAAATTACATAAGGAAGAAGCACAGACCTGAAGAAGAGCTCTGTGTAAGCTGAAAAGCTGCTCTCTATCACCAACAAAATATGGTCCACTAAAAGATATTATCTCACTCATGTTGTCTCGCTACTAAGGAGGAAAATCTTTTCATGCTCCTCATTAAAGGGTCCATGCCTAGGAGGTTCTGTGGAGACCCAGCTGAACCTTAACAATAAGTTTCAATATGCTCAAGGTTTTGGATATCTTGTAAGTTTAACCTTAACAATGAATTTCATGAGTTCTAATTTTTTTTAATTATCATTCTTGGAATATACACTTGAATCACAGGTAAGTGTCCACAACCTTAATTTCACCGTAACAGAAGTCTGTGTGTGGGTCAGATACTTCACCATGGTGTTTCTTGCTTACATGCACAGATTGATTTCCTGTAACTGCAGTTATACAGATATTGCTGAACCTAGGCCCTTATAGTCTTCTGTTTCTGTGTTTCCAAAAGATAACAGATGCAGTAATCTAGAGGCTGATGATTGAGCCAAAACTCACTGAAGTCAATGAAAGTCTCTCTTGACTTTGTTGGGCTTTAGATTTATGTATTTAGATTTATAACAATAAAAAAATGCCTTTCCAAAGTTCTTGGCACCCTAATACATAACACAATAGATGAGGTCCTTAACTTACTTAGTGTTTTCCCAGGTGTTTTCCATAGACTGGTTTGGCCTATCCTGATATCAACCCTTATTGTCATAAATATTTTTATTATTTATACATTGGTCCTTCCTTTTAGTTCTATACTTGCATTAAAAGAGATTTCCATTTTTTTTAAACTTAAAATCCACAGCTGTTGGGTTACTCATTGCCCTCAGTCTGCATCCGCTCCTCTTGAAAAGTCCCAAAACCCTTGTCCAGGCTCTCATCATCTTCTTTCTTAATTACTACAACCTTCTCCTCTTCAGTGTCCCCAACAGCAACATTGCCCCCTTTCTAGTCCGTTCGAAACAGAGTTGCTAAGATAATCTTTTTTGCTTGTCATTCTGACCATATCACCACCCTCTCTGAAGCCCTCCACACTGACTCCCCCTTTTACACTACATCAGTTTCACTGCTGTGCCTTTCTGAAATTTCATGCTCTTGTCTCTCATCAGGTCTCACTCCTGCCCCCACAACAATGATAGACTTGATCACTGCTTGTCCTCTTCTGCCACAACTATCTTCATGACTCCTGCTCAAGAACTGATTTATGGATCCACTGCCTTTTCATTAAAATCCCTCCTCAAGACACGCTCAGTTTATAAGAAATTAGATCATTGCTAATGGATCAGTTGGTGGCAGTTGTGCATAGCTGATACTTATTTATGAAAAGAAGATAGGTGTGTCACAGGTCAGGGCAAGTCATCTCTTATTTCCCCTCAGTGGTACAGCAAGTGCACCTACTCTCAGCTTCCACCTCCCCAGCTGTTGCCTTTCTGGGTGGAGTCCAAGAGTGGTTTTTGAGGTTGTCTCAAATTTTTATTTGAGTATATCATTTTTGGACTACAGTATACAGCAGCGGCCTCTTATCTTGTATCAATTACTTTTATGCAACATTTCTCTTGCAGATAGCATGAGTAGGCATAATGTGAATGATTTGAGTGATTGCCCAATCTGTGAAAATAGTGCTGGCATTTATAATGTCTGGTATATTTCCTCAGCTTCTTGAATTCTTCCTGTTAACCAGTACCCACCCTACAGGCCTCCTCATCAGTGATTGCAACACTGTCCAACCTCCTCCAGGTGGGCACAGCAGTAGCTGGTTACCATCATCTACTGAGATAGCTGCTTTTTGGCAGTTGAGCACACAGGTGGAATCAAGGTGCTCCAGAAAATTGGGCATCCAGAACAGTGCCCACTTTTCTGAACTTGTGCATCTCCCACCCTCAGCTTTGAAAATTCTACCAAACTCTGGAGAGTTCAAAACTGAGCAATGACAGTCTCTGCTGTGCAGCCAGATTGCCACTTTGAAAATTCCCTACATGGTCATTGTCTGGTGGGGACCAGCAAACCTTTTCATTGCCATGCCAGAAAGAACCTATAAGGCTGCTCTTTCTAATATTTTATCTGCTCCTGCATCATTTACAATACACAAGGGCTTCTGAGAGAGAGAGAGAGAGAGAGAGAGAGAGAAGTGGCAGGCTCAGACAATTCCCAGAACCATGTGTAACTTTAAAGGTCCCAAAAGTATTCAAGAAATTTTAAAAAGCAAATCAATTTCCGAAGATTTGGAAGAATATGGTCACATTAGGAAAAGTTCTCGTTTATTTCAACAACCTGGAAGTTGTCAGCAAAAATTCCACCGCCCCTGCTGCAACTGTCACATTTGTGTGAGAAAGTCTTGAAGTATGATGATGTTATGGAATGGTTAAGTGTGCTGGCATTTTTATTTATCTAAGAGTGTGAACTAGGATAGTATGGAAGCATGATAGAGTTTTATGGATGACCGAATATAGGATATTTGTACTGCGATAGTGCCTTTTAATCCAGGATTTCAATTTACTCTACAACTGTTCATGAACTAAGCCACACAGCAGCTCAGTGAAGTAGGGGAATAGTGTTACCTTCATTTTACATATGAAGAAATTGAGATACAGAGAGGTTAAGAAACTTGCCTACAATCAGTCATGCCTGTAGTTAGACAGCTGAGAGTAGAACCTGGGTTTTCCTGTCATGTGCTGTTACTATAAGATAAGCTTCCTCACAGAAAGGTGCCCTAGGCCGAGAAATTCTCTTGGCCACCCTAACTTGAATGGACAGTATTACACTATAGAATCCTTGTCTAAACCTCTTTGAAAGGTAAAAGATCCAGTGACCTTCTTCCAAAAGAAGACATGATTATCCCATTATCTTTACTAACTTCCTTCTCTTTTACTTGGTACCAAATCAGACAGAACTGACCTATTAGATACGTTTGACAGCAGGACATGGGCTGCTCTGAATGGCAGTCTTGCACAGTTTGCTGGCCTAGCATTATTCTGCTCCTGCTGTGTGATTATTTTGCCAAAGCACTGGAGGATCCAGGGTGTCAGAACCATAAAACACAAATGAAAATACAAAAGATAAGAATTTACAACATAAGGAATCATATATTTGCCGAGCTCACAGAAGGTCAGTCACACCATATTATGTGTATGTTGGGGGCAGATACTAGTTAGGCTGAACACAGACAAATGAGTAGGTTTTTTTGTTCAGGACAACGTTACAGAGAATTTAAACCCATCATGCACCATTTAAGGGAACTAATTCTCTCTTGTAGTTTTCCTCTCATAACTGAAGACAAGGATCAGACTTCTCAAAATGTGCCCCAGGATGAAGCATACCATGGCAGTTATTCACTGTTAATTATTTTATCCTTTCTTAAGATCCTCTTATGTAACTGCTTTGTTATGCAATTAAACAGATGCAGGTTGCCACATGTCATACAGGGTGCAAGGAAGCCTGGTCATACCTTAGATAAGATGTGGAATTTTTCTGGGTTACAGTCGTGGTCAGTCATACCAGTTAATGGTTATGAGTGAACTGGGACTCATATTTGAGGTGCAAGATCTTAGTTCAGAAGTTCCGTATAAGTAACCCACACAAGTGCCCCCATTTCCTGAGCATCTGTAGTTCACAAGATCTGCAAACCCCTCAGCTTTCCCTCCAAAGGCCTCTTGCTTCCTTTCTACATAGTCAAAAATATAATAAACTATCTGCATTTTGCAACATTCTAGAGGTGCTAATCTGAAGCTCTGTGGTGGCTCCAGATGGGTTCCCTCCCTCTATCTCTTACATAAACACACAGTGCAGTATGCTATCATAAACCCCAGCATATTCTGTTAAATAATTGAACAGCTAAAATATATCTGCTTGACAGGGAATTCTTATTTCAAAGTATTTTGGAACATACCTTAGAAATTAGAAGAGAAAAGTTAATTTGTATGTCTCTCAGTCCACAGTTTTTAGATGTTCTCTCTTCTTTAAGTGCAAAACTCATCTCAACATTAACTATGGAGCCGGAACTGATGCCTCCATAACACAGGTAATGGCTGTAAATTATATTGCTATACTCACACTATCAGTAGTTTTGGTGGCTTTGAGGTAGCCGTCAGAGTGATGTCTGAATGGTTTGAGTTCTGGCTCCTTCTGGAGATGGATGAAAATCGATGCATCAGGGGTGTTTGATACTGTTGACCACAAGGTGTTCCTGACATGGACCCAGGAAGGAATAGATGGAGTTGCTCCATTCTTTGTATCTTTGAGAGGGCCAAGAGGGCAGTATAGAGAGATTGCTTAGCTGTCTAGTGGCAATCTCGTATGCCTAACCCACAGTTTTATTTTGCTTTCCCTCCTGTTCAGGGATATATTTGAGGCCATTAGGAGAGAGAATGAGGGGACATTAGCTGTGGTAATTCGCTATACAGATGATAACAAGCTGTCTGTCTGACTGAAATGGTTATTAGGTTGAGAAAAACTGCTATCTTTAAGGAATCTAGCAACCTTTGGTAACTCAGGTTCACGTGATAGGGATCTGTAGGATCCTTGCCTGCTGCTGGATATCCTGAGAGCAGCAGTGGCCAATGACATCTGCAACTGGCCAGAAGGTTGTCAACTTGCAGTTGGACTGTTGCAATGTACTCTACATGGGACTGGCCCTGAAGACCACTTGGAAAGTTCCAGTGGTACAGAATGCCAGAATGCATTCTGTTAGGTGATGTCTCTTACAGACAGCACATTACACCTGTGGTGTGTGATTTGCACTGGCTTCCAGTTTGTTTCTTAGAGTGTAATTTAAGGTGTAGGTTTTAAAATATAAATTCTTTTGGGCAGTGCTGGGTTTACAATGGCACCAATGACTCCATAGAGCTAGGCCCATGCTCAGAAGGGGCCCGGTCTGCTCTGCTCTGCTTGCACTGTGCTCTGAGACCCTGCCAGGGCAGGGGTGCTCTGGATGATGGGATAGAATGTACTCTCAGCAAGTTTGCGGATGACACTAAGCTTGGAGGAGAGGTAGATATGCTGGAGGGTAGGGATAGGTTCCAGAGTGACCTAGACAAATTGGAGGATTGGGCCAAAAGAAGTCTGATGAGGCTCAACAAGGACAAGTGCAGAGTCCTGCACTTAGGATGGAAGAATCCTATGCACTTCCTACAGGCTGGGGACCGACTGGCTAAGCGGCAGTTCTGCAGAAAAGGACCCGGGGATTACAGTGGATGAGAAGCTGGACATGAGTCAACAGTGTGCCCTTGTTGTCAAGAAGACTAATGGCATTTTGGGCTGTATAAGAAGGAGCATTGCCAGCAGATTGAGTGAAGTGATTATTCCCCTCTATTCGACACTGGTGAGGCCACATCTGGAGTATGGTGTCCAGTTTTGGTCCCCCGACTACAGAAAGGATGTAGACAAATTGGAGAGAGTCTAGCGGAGGGCAATGAAAATGATTGGGGGTTGTGGGACATGACTTATGAAGAGAGGCTGGGATTGTTTAGTCTGCAGAAGAGAAGAGTGAGGGGGGATTTGATAGCAGACTTCAACTACCTGAAAGGGAGTTCCAAAGAGGATGGAGCTCAGCTGTTCTCAGTGGTGGCAGATGACAGAAGAAGGAGCAATGGTCTCAAGTTGCAGTGGGGAAGGTCTAGATTGGATATTAGGAAAAACTATTTCACTAGGAGGGTGGTGAAGCACTGGAATCGGTTACCTAGGGAGGTGGTGGAATCTCCATCCATAGAGGTTTTTAAGGCCCGGCTTGACAAAGTCCTGGCTGGAATGATTTAGTTGGGGTTGGTCCTGCTTTGAGCAGGGGATTGGACTAGATGGCCTCCTGACGTCTCTTCCACTCTAATCTTCTATGATTCTCTCTGCCCCCTGGCCAGTCCCCAGTGCACCTCCGGCTCCGGGCAGTCTCTGCTTCCCACCATCTGTGTGGCCCCACCTCTCTCCCTGGAGCTGAGCCTCCTGGGACTGGTGCAGAACCTGGCCAGTATCAGCCAGTTGATGGGGGGGGGGGTAGTGTGAGGGGCTTAGCTGGGCCCCTCCAGGCAAGTGAGCCCTGAGGGAGGCTGGCTGGGGCAGGCCCTGGCCTGGCTGATCATGCCACTCCCGGGGGGCCGGAGTGATTCTCCACCCCGGGACCAGCCCTGGCTGCACTAGCAGCTCAGCCCGGCAGACACAGTTGCCTCCCAGCAGGGCCAATGAGTGTGGCTGGGAGGCAGAGTGTGGGGAAGTGGGTCTATGGGGAACCTGGGGGTGGGGGTGCTGGGCTGTGAGGAAGTGGGGAAGATCTATGTGTTGGGGCACTAGGGAGTGAGGGTTCTGTGTGGGATGCTGGGAGGTTGTGGTGGGGCTGTGGGCAGGAGGACACTGGACAGGGGTGAGGGTGTGCAGGGAGCTGTGCATTTGTGTAAGGGTCTAGGGGGAGCCTTGGGCATAGCAGGTCTGAGGGGGCTCTGACCATAGGGAATGGGGGGAGGGGAGGCACGTTCCGGTGTTGGGTGGGTGGGATGTGTGGCACAGCATTGCCCACCCCATGAGGGGAAGGGGCACGCTGGCAGCACGGGGACAGGCGGGTCACTGTGCGTCTGGAAACTGCCGGTTTGTAAATAGTGCCCTTGCACTGGGCTGGGCAGAGCGGGGACAGCCCTGCCATGCCATACCCCTGGTTAGTCCCTCACTCCGGGGGTCGGCCCCCCTGCACCATGCTCCATTGCCCCCATGGGGGCCCACAAATATGTTTGGTGACGGGCCCACAAAAGGTTAATCTGGCCCTGCTTTTGGAACCTTGACATTTCAGAGACTGTCTCTTGCTTCATGTGATAGCACAGCAGTTGAGATCAGCTGAGGAACTTTGTCCCACTGGTTTTCATGGGAGGGTGTTAGCAGATAGCCTTTTCAGTGAGCTCTGAACATACTCTCCACACTAATGTACCAGAGCCTGCATTTCTTGACTTTCAATTCATGTTGTAAAACATATTTGGAGATCTGGCCAGTAAGTTCCTGCCAATTTTTTTTTGGGGGGTCAGAAAATGCCAGTTTGTTGAAACAGACTTTTCACTGAAATGTACTGTCTCAGCAAAACTGTCATTGGAAAGAGTTGTCAGGACTAGGAGGGAATTTCTGGTCAAAATGAAAGATATATCTGCCCAGAATAGCCAATAACTCTTAGGTTCCCAGGTGCATGCCCTAACTACTGAGCCATTGGTTATTCAGGAAGGGTGGTGGTGGTTCCTCTTTCTCTCTGATTTTGACCAGAAATTCCATCCTGGACCTGACAAACCTTCCTGGAGAAAGTTTCATCAAAGCTGATAGTGCGCTCTTCCTGATGGAGCAGGGACTTGAACCTTATCTCCCACATTCCCGATGAGTTCCAGAAACACTGGGCTATAGAATCAGTCTCTCTCTGGCCCAGTGACTATTTGATTAGCTATACTAATTCAAATAGCTCCAACAGGAGAGAGACTGACTATAAGCCAGGTGCGGGGACAGAATAGGAACATTATATACTTGTTAACACAGGGGTAGGCAACCTATGGCACACGTGCCAAAGGCGGCACACGAGCTGATTTTCAGTGGCACTCATACTGCCCGGGTCCTGGCCACCAGTCCGGGGGGCTCTGCATTTTAATTTAATTTTAAATGAAACTTCTTAAACATTTTAAAAACCTTATTTACTTTACATACAACAATAGTTTAGTTATATATTATAGACTTATAGAAAGAGACCTTCTAAAACATTAAAATGTATTACCGGCACATGAAACCTTCAATTAGAGTGAAGGGCCAGTTTGACCCCTGGCATAACAGACTGCCCTAAATTACAGCTCTGCTTCAGTGGCCATGCTTCTGCCTCTGGCCTACTCTCTTCCTCATCCAACATGCATAAGCCACCCCCTCCCCCTTTGGAATATTTCCTGCTTCTGTACAGGCAGCACAGAACTGGGAGAGTCAGCTCTGCACCTGGTATACCTGCTCTCTGCACCCGTTCTATTCACAAGGGGGCGGTGGGGGAGGGTGGGATTTCTTAAGCTACCCGATAGTCCCTATGTGCCAGTCTAGCAGGTGTAACAGGCTGTAGAGCAATATTGAACTGGGCTCCTAGATTGCATCCTAGCCCAAAAGAATTGGCTGAATTTTTGCCTACACATAGTTCCCATATAGTGTTCTAGGGAACAAACTTTATCTGAAGTCAAAAGGGTTGCACCAGCACATCTGAGGGCAGAATCTGGCCCTATATGTTCATTTTTCAATATCTTTTCCTTACTTGTCTGCATGATAACCAGGAGCAATGGGGGAACCCTTCTACCACTCACTTAACATTATTACATTCATACAGTTACTAATTCAAATGTGTGTTGCCCTAGATGCTAAGGTGTCTGTACTGTATTGTGAAAAGAATAGGTTCTATTATTATTTTCCTCTGAGTAAAATTCTCAAGAGTGTCTAAGTGTCATAGGTTCCTAAGTCTCATTGGCACGTAGCTCTTAAGTTACTTAGATGCTTTTGAAAAGTTTACCATATCACCACCCTCAATTTAATTTGTACCACTCTTCTAAAATTAAAGAGAGATATAATAATTGATCTGAAATATTTCACATGGAAAAAACTAAGTAAATGGAAGAACCAATTAAGACAGTTCATGACATGCTGTCTCTTCAGCATTACTGAGAGATAAAATTCCCTCCTTCTTCAGCTTGGGTTTGTCACTGTTCTGGTTGTCAATGATAAAAAGATACTGGTAAGGGGTGGGTTAAAACATGTTGAGGTTGGTGGGTGTAACAGCAGCCTTTCCTTCAGGATAAATGTAATGAAGTCATTAAGGTAATTTATATAACCAGGTGTTGAAACAATAGGAGCCCAACCCAAAACCCAGACACATGGCAACTGCTTGAATAGCAGTTGAACTGTGTGACCCAAGGGGAGAAATGTGGCATCGCAGGGGCTAGTGAGATGATTGGTGGAACTGTGTTTGTCTGGGTATCTGTGAGAGAAACAGCAGAAAGATCAGCTAGGCTGAAGGAAAAGGCAGCAACAAAGCAGCAGCAGTGCTTAATTTGTAAAGAAAGAGGTGCCGGGGCTCAAATTTTTTTACATTCATACCTGAAGCAGCAAGCCCAGGTGTGCCATGGTTATGAACTGCCAACCCTACTCAGTCCTTGCAAACCACAGCACAAATTAAGCACTCCCCACCAGATACAGTGACAGTAGTACTGGTAGTCTCACCCTGAGACAAAGCTAAGGCTACGTCTACATTGAGGTGTGACTCCCAGGTCATGTAGACATATTTGCACTAGCTCGAGCAGAGCTAGCACGGGTACATCTATGCGAGCTGGGACTCACACCGTTCACACAGAGAGATGTTCACACAGAGAGGGAGTTTTGGGTAGAGTGCTGGCTGGAAAGAGGCTTGGTACAGTGAGCAGAGAAAGTATCTTTTGCTGTTGGATTCCTATTGTATTCAGGAAAACAGAACTTTGTGTATATGCTTTATAAACAAACAGAATTGTATAAAAAAAATACCTGACTGTCATCAATTTCTCCAAAAACAATGGAAACAACTGACAAGGCCTCAAACTTTGACTAACTTCTTGGGCCAAAGGAGTAATGATGTACAGCACTAGGATTTCATTTTTGCAGCTGTTTCTTAGCAGGGTTTAGTCTTATTTGCATACATTTTATTTCAAAGATTCCATAAATAGTGTTTGGCCACTAATTTTTCAGAGACCCTCCTGGAAATTGGATACTGGGAATTTATTGCTGCTACACAGATACAAGATTAGCAGTATAGAACTGACACCCCTTACTAGATCTTAAGAAATATATGGTAGGACAGAAATCTTGAACTTCAGCCAGATTGACAACTGCTTTGCATCTCAGAACCAGTGCAATGCAGTCAGAGTGCACCAGAGAATCTGAGTCCAGATATCCAGATGGCTAGTTTTAGTATATTCAAGCTAAAACAAAAATTCCTCAGGGTAGGTATCAAATCAATAGCAGGATGCAATTATGAAGCCTGACTAAGACTTACTTGCACCCAGAGATTGAATTGGAAAAATAAGAATTAGTGGTAGTCTTCCAAGCATCGCCTACAAACTGTCTACCTGAGACATCAAAATCAGATGTCACTCACAGCAGATTGGGCAGAATGTCATAATATCTTTGCCCCTTGCTGATTTACATACTTTTAATTCCCAGTGAAATATTGAAAAATGTTGATATTTCAATTAGCATCACTCGTTTTCTGAGTTGCTGGCCGTTGAGATAAATAAAGGAGTTCTCATCTTTTGGGGTTTCTCCACATTTTAAAGACATGCTTTACTGCCAGAAGGGCTAAAATCTTATTAAAAAAACAAAATCCAAATTGTTGAACCACCATAAACCAGTGCAATTTGAGACTTACTTGCTTTAGTCTCATTTAAATGACTCCACAGGCAAAACCATAAAACATGCACCACAGATAAAAATATAGCAAGGAAGCCTCTTTATAAAATCTCAACTTTTTAAATTCTATAACGGGGTGAAATTGAGACAACGGGCAGCAATAGGCAGCACAGGCACTTCTCAGCTTGTCCCATCAGTTTCTGAAGAATTTAAGATTTCGTTTTAAAAAGTTCTTATCCTTTACAGTCTATTTATCTAAGGCCCCCATCACCATAGTATCTGAGTGCCTCACAATCATTATTATGTTTATCCTCACAGCATCCAAGTGAGGGAGGGAAGTATTAGCCCCATTTTACTGATGGGGAACTGAGGCATGGGTTTTTATAGGTACTTAGGTGTTGCTCTGCTCAGCATTGCAAGGCCTGTGCAATTGAGATGGCTATGTCCCATTTTCAAAGGTGACTTAGGCACTGAGGAGCCAGATTTTTAAAGGGATTTTTGTGTTGCTTGGCTGAGGGGATAGCACCTAACCTGTAGGCAGCACATCACCTCGGTAGAATTTTCAGCCCTGGATTAGGCAGCCCCATGCTGCCTAGGCTCCCTATAGAGTTAAGGGGCTAACTGAGTGCCTGAAGGCAGCCAAGCAGAGAGCCACCTAAGCTAGCCTGGAGTGAAATGCCAAAGAGAGGACAGGGGCTTAGGCACCTAAGCAGTTGACTTGGTGCCCATGGATGATGGGCCAGAGATTGGCACCTCCCTCCTTTTGGGATCCTCAGTCTTGAACCCTCTCCTGGAGTTGGACACTTAAGCCAGCACAGCAGCTTGGCTAGGCCATGTCCTAGCAGCCAAAACCAACTACTTCTTTCTGGTGCCTGCTCACCTCTCTCACCCTCCCCCTATAATTCCCTGTGCCCTCATTGTCTTTTGTACATGTCCTGTGCTGCCCGCCACATATCCATGGGCTGCATCCAGCTCCCCAGTTGCAGGGTCTGACAGAGGTGTGCTCAGAGCACACCTCTGAGATCAGTCTCCACTGGCCAGGTAAGCTTTCCCCCCATCTAATCGGAAAAGTTCTGCTTCAGGGCCTCTGGGACTTCAGCTTGAGCTAGGGCTCCAAGCTGCTTCTTAGCTGTGGCATGGAGCAGCAAGGCTTAGGCTGCTTTGAAAATGTGGATTGGGGGAAATGTAGGCACCCAGGGGTATTTAGGCACCTAGGGGTTATGCAGTGCCAAAGCTGGGACTTTGAAAATGTCAGTGCCACCTGCATGGTGGACTTGGGCACCCAGCTGCCTGTTTAGAGGCCTACTTTCCTTGAAAAATCTAGCCCTTAGGAAATGATTCCCATTGACTTTCAAGCCTAAGTCATTTGGGAAATGGGACATGGGCTTTACAGTGCTGAACAAAGCAACCCCTACATGCCCAGACCTCAGTCACATAGGAAGTGTGTAGCAGAGCACAGAATTGAACCCACATCTCTCAATGGGAAGGTTCGCTCCCTAACCACTGGCCCATCCACACATTCAGCAGAAGCACTGCTATCTTACTACATGTAGACTAGAACTATGCAAATAACCAATTCCTCTGTTTGATGGCTGAACCAAAAAAAGAAAAAAAAGGTTCAGGTCAAATGAAATGTTTCAGTCAACTTCTGTCAGGGCTTAGCCATGAAAAGTACATGTCTCCGCTGCTCTTACCCTTGTAGCATAGCTACACTGCTATTTATACACATGCTAGTTGGATGAGAGCTAACATGAGTGTATATGAGCAGGGGAATGACACCTCTAGCTTGAAGTGTAGACATAGCCTAAGAGAACCATACGCTTCCCATTCCTCTCACTGAAGTACGAACTGTGATATTGCTAATGATGACCATTTGAATGTCAACATTAAGTACTTAATTGCTAATAATTTTAGCAGAAACATCAAACTATTCTAGCATAGAGTGTAGAGTTTAGCTGTCATCTCCACTTTGCTGATTCTCAGTTGGAATTATTAGATGAGTTGAAACCCCCAAGCCATTAGTTCACAGAGTAAGTTGTGTGTGTCAGTTGCCCAAGAGAGAGTATGGTTTTGGCCTTGCTGTACCTAATTACTGAATGTTTTCACTCATTTTCATATATATATGAACATATACTACTCCACACAAGGATGGGGATAAACTGATAGTGGAGAAAGGGAGAGCCAGAGTGGAAGAAATAGTGGGCAACTCAAGGAAAGGAATTCAAGGAAGGTTAGCTAGAGAAAAGGGAGGAAATCTTTCGAAGGGGGAAGAATTTATACAAATGGGCCGTGTCCATATTAATCAAATATGTGAATTATATCATTCGAATATTTTTGTAAAATCTCCAGATTTTGGGGCAACCTGTCCTGGTCTACACCAACTTCTAAGTTATGCTCAGCATCATGTAATTAAACTCAACTTTTCACCACAGTGTTCAAACATGAGAAAACTGTGTATGCAGACAAGCCTTGAAATTTCTCTGCTGTGGTCATGATGGGCAAGACTGGAACAGCAGCTTCTGCTAGTATGGTAAGTGCTATTAAATAAACTCTCTGCTGTGGTCATGATGGGCAAAACAGGTGTGTTTTTGAATCATGTTACTTTGATCACGTTAACTTATCATCAGGGGCGGCTCCGGGCACCAGCGCAGCAAGAGCGTGCCTGGGGCGGCAAGCTGCGGGGGGCGCCCTGCTGGTCGCTGTGAGGGCGGCAGTCAGGCAGCCTTCGGCGGCATGTCTGCGAGAGGTCCACCGGTCCTGTGGCTTCGGCGGCAATCTGGCAGTGGCTACGCCGAAGGCGCGGGACCGGCAGATCACCCGCAGACACGCCACCGAATCTGCGGGACCAGCGGATCGCCCACAGGCGTGCTGCCGAAGGCTTAGGGTGCCATGCTTGGGGTGGCAAAAAACATAGAGCCACCCCTGCTTATCATGACTGAAAATCTCCATTAAGATGCAGGCTAACACATTCAAAGCCGTGGTAGCTGGTTGCATTGTAGTCCAGGCTAGGTGCAATATGGCTAATCAACATGGCTTAAAACATGTTAGTCTGCATCTTAATGAGGCTTTTCAGTCACGCTAAGCTAAACGGATTGAGTGAATATGATTAAAAAAACACTCCCTGTTGGCTGTCTAAACATACCCTCTGGGCTTTCTCTGAAGGAGGGGGATGGAGGGAGGCCTGGTGTGAGAACAGGAAAGATCCTGAAGGCTCCACTCTCTTGTTCCAGGCAGAGACCCAAGCAGGGAAACAACATCCCAGTGCAATGCTCTGGAAAGTTCTAGAGGCCACATGAAATGTATGTATGTATATTTCACCTGTCTTCTTTGCACTACAACTCTTGGTCCTAGAAGCCACCATGCAAGTTACAGTGGTGGCAGAAATCCCCTTGCTTTACCTGTTAATCTGACTGTCTTGCCAACTGATTGTGCAAAGACAAGAGCAAGAATTAACCTGTTCTCAGAGACTGAACCGTGGCTGTCCCTCCTCTGAGGTGATCGCACCTCAGCATCCCTTATCACCCATTGCTAGTTAGTGATCTGAGAACACTGAGTTTTATGTAGACATCACAGCCTTGCCTTGCCAATAGGCACCAGCTGAAATAAAATTATAGTATTTTGTATTTTAAAAACCTCTCTTTTTATGAAAAAAGAACAAGGAGTACTTGTGGTGCCTTAGAGACTAACAAATTTATTTGGGCATAAGCTTTTGTGGGCTAAAACCCACTTCATCAGATGCATGCAGTGGAAAATACAGTAGGAAGATATAGATATAGATATAGATATATCTATATATATACACACAGAGAACATGAAAAAATGGGGGTTGCCATACCAACTCTAACGAGACTAATCAATTAAGGTGGGCTATTATCAGCAGGAGAAAAAAAACTTTTGTAGTGATAATCAAGGTGGCCCATTTCAAACAGTTGACAAGAAGGTGTGAGTAACAGTAGGGGAAAAATTAGCATGGGGAAATAGTTTTTAGTTTGTGTAATGACCCAAATCTTTTTACGATTTCACTGGGGATTTAATGGAAAAATAATGTGACTGAGACCAGCTTGGAGGACAGGAGATAGTGGTGTGCTTACAGTACAGCATAGAACATGGTATGTCCCTGCATTGTCGGGGGAGCTTTGGAGCATGGTGGTTCCATTGCATATGTTTTTAATGATATTTAAAGATATTTAAATTGATTTTGGTAATGAACCATGCCTGGGCCACATCCTGGCAAATGCCTTCCACCCACCCGCCAATGACTGCTTAGTATTGAAGCCAGCATTGACTGCATGTCCTGTCATTTTAATTTTCTGTTTTAGACAGAAAGGGAAAAGGATTTTGATCACTTGCCAGAAGCCTAACTTTAAAAGAACAGTACCAGGGAAAGTAAGCAACCATGTCATAAAAGTAATAGAACAGTTTCCCCATATCTAGAAATGCTCTGTGACTTACCTTCTATGAGTAGGTGTTGCAAAGCTCACTGCTGGTCAATGAATACTTGAGAACAGGGGCACACACATAAATTGAGGTGAACAAAAGTGGGGGGTAATAGGATCACACAAGTGGCAGAGCATAGTGGTATTTTCAGAAATGCCCATACGAATTCCCGGGCTAAGTGAAGTGCCCACTAGAAGCACAATAGCTTATGTGCATTAGCAATTTATATAGACTAAAGAAACTTGGATGAGCACTGTCAAAATGGGGTATTTTCAGGCATCCTTGGAGAGTAGTCAAACACCCAGGAGGGTGGCAGCAGCGGTGGCTGAGGCAGGTGAATGTGATGGGGAAGATGACATAAGGGATGGGGGTGCGTGAGGAAGCCAGATGCAACACACTCAGAAATAGATGGCTTAACTTCAGAAATAATTCCCCTTGCAGCAGAACGGCTGGGCAAGGACTCAAAACCCCTCTTGTTAGCATGAAGTAGAAGCTGCTCCAGCATTTAACTCTCTGTGCTATAGGCCATCTTGTGTTTACAACCACAAAGCTTTAAGGAATTCAATGGGAGCAGAATTCTAACAAGGGAGACAGGAATGTCTGCTAGCTTTCTCCTGCGCACTTCAGGTGAGCTTATTTATGGACACATTTTCTACAAAAGATATTACGAGCCCGAAGAACAGAGAGGGCCTTCAACATGCCCTGAAGTTCAGCCAACTTGTGCTCACTCATCCCAGTGAGAGAAGTGACTGTCAGAGCTGAGTGGCTCACTGAGAATGCCCTTCCCCAAGTACCCAGCGTTTAAAACTGGGACTGTAAGTGAGAGCATCCCCGCTGATGGATGGATCATTCTGCCAAAGCATATGTACCACTGCCTTCCAATGGCTCATTGCAGAAGAGAAAAGCCCTGATAAGGCTAATAGTGAATATTAACACTATTATCAGTTAATGCTGCCAGTCTCCATCACCCACTTGTTAAATTTTCAAACAAGCAACTTTGTGCTTTGTCCCTGTCTGCCCCTCCTGCCAGGGAGGTGCTCCCTGTAAACATCCACAAAACTAGCACATTATCCTCCTTCAAGTACCTCCTCAAAACTGTCCTTTGCTGAAATGCCTACAAAAATCTTGAGATCAGATAGACAGGGGTCACAGCACACCCAATGACCTATCATGCTGACCAACGTTTTCTTATTGTTTCCTTATACTTCCCCATCTATCTGTATCCACCTGTTGGCTTCTGTTTTATACTTTAATTGTAAGCGATTTGAGGCAGGGACCATCTCTTTGTTCTGTGTTTGTTCAGTGCTTAGCCCAACGGGGTCCTGGACCATGACAAATGAATAACTTATTTCCTAATGCCAAGTGTGAGGCCGCACCATAGAATTTAAATTGGTTAGACAAAATGTTGAAAGGGGATTGATGCATGTTGTGACTTGTGGCCTGCATCTCAGTTTCACCACAGGCATGTTATGTGCTGGATATTTGACTGCAGAATGCTATCTAGTGCTGTGACAGCACCTCACATGTGACATGCCTTTCGGTTAATTGGTATGCCTGCCATATGCTATGAAATCTGGTGCTTAGGGATGAACAGTACTTCAAATAAAGATGATTTGGCACTTAGTGATTATTTCCCTGACTAGGGCATTTGTCATAGTAGCAAGTACATCAGCAGTAAAGATGTCTTTATTTGGTGACAAGCCCAAGGTTCATGCTTGTACATGATTAATAAAACCAGAAAAGTTCATCAGAAACTAAAGTTGCCACAAAATTAAAAGAATGCCATGTAAGGCAAATGACTGGATGAAATGTTCATTGGAGCATCCAAGCAATTTTCCCTATGGGCAGGCTCCAGCTCGCACAGCAACATCAAAGTAATGTCTAAACAGCTATTTTTGTGCATCATGCTAGCACAAGTCTTTGGACCCAAGCTGGAAGGCTCAGCCCCAGGTATGAATGAAACTTCTTAAACATTTTAAAAACCTTATTTACTTTACATACAACAATAGTTTAGTTATATATTATAGACTTATAGAAAGAGACCTTCTAAAACATTAAAATGTATTACCGGCACATGAAACCTTCAATTAGAGTGAATAAATGAAGACTCGTCACAACACTTCTGAAAGGTTGCCGACCCCTGTGTTAACAGGTTAAACATCCCGTAAGCCCAAACCATTGGACTATGATGGGTGTCTGTCTTACTTCTTCCTGAAATTTTTCTGAAGGTCTTGGGTTCAGTCCACATTGGAGCAGAAACAACTCTTGAAACCTCAATTTTTCATGAAATGGAATTCTTGTTTTCTAGCCATTCCTATGCTCCTGTTCTTCCAAGCTTTTTCTGAGAGGGAAGAGGTGCAAAAAGTTCAGTGAACCAAGGGAGCTGGAGTGAAAACCTTAGCTTTATAGCAAATTGAGTGGAGTTTTTAAGTCATGGAAACTGGCTCAGATGCATAGTGATTGGATTTATTTTAATAGATTATGCACACATGCCAAGAGCATTTTTTAAAAAAGTTTAAATAAATATTTTTAAGATGTGCTTTATATGAATGGTGTTAGATCCTAAGATGTGCATATAGCCTGATCCTGCATTATATTTAATATATATCCATATCTATAAAGAGAGAGATGTGAAAGCGATCACAAGGTTTTAAAGAGCAGAACACATGCTTTTGAGGATGGTCTATAAAATGTCTCTTGGCATGCCCGCCTATACTTTTTTCTAAGATCTTGTTTGTTAGAGAAATAAATGTAGCACTCACAGAAGAAAAATGTTGTAGCTATTTTTAACAAAACTCTTATTCATTAAATCACTGGTATCATGTATACTGGACTTCAAAGTCAAGAGACTATGCAAAGTCCATTTGCCTTTGAAGTCTTTGAAGTGTTCCCAGAAGCTGCTCTCAGTAGAGAGAATCTGGTGGTTTTTAAGAAATAAAAGTAGTCTAGTTACAGCTAGCCTATGTCTGCTCTTCAAATGCCAAGCTGCAAGTAAACGTAAAGGCTATATTTAAAAAAAAAACACACACACAGAAAACCAACACTGTCATGTGTTTTCCCTGTAAGAGAAGCTACATCCCCGTCTGTAGGTAGTTCAAAGGCAATATGGCTACTAAGTGCTGGTTTCAGTTGACATTGGGGAGCTTAGGATCCCAAAGGCTCTATCATTTGATGTAATTAAAAATAATCAAATAAAATGAAATTATGCACACACAGAGTCACCTTTTTGGACAAGTAATCTGGAATTTAACAAACAAGCGACAGTCTATGTTGTAGGTTTTTTGACCCAAACTATAAAACTTTATATAAGATTATAGCCCAGCACTGATCATGTAAACATGCATGTGCTTAACTTTACACATCGACTGCAGTGGGACTGCTCACAGGGCATAAAGTTAAGCACATGAATGATCCTTTGAAAGAATGGGAACTAGGATGATTAAAATCCAATATCAAGAATATCACTCCCTATTACATTCTATAGGCTTTTAGTGTAATTAATATAGAATCCCAATACAATTATCTACAACTCTATTGCTTTAATTCCCATTAAATGCTATAGGACTTTTCCATAAAGATAATGTTTCAGCCACGCTTGATTTACTCACACAAAACCGTTGTTGCCCTACGTAAATCTCACATTAAAGAGCGCAATAACCCTTTCCCAAATACAGAATGGATGTACCTGCAATTTAAGGAGACCCACTGAAATTTGGCTGAATCATTTTAAAAAGATAGAGGCCTTGAGTTTCAAATTTGAGTGGCTACAATTGAGCAACTAAATCCATATATAAAGGCTGATCCCACACCCACTGAACTCAATGGGAAAACTCCTATTGATTTCAATGCAGCAGGAGTTGTCCTTAGGCACCAAAACAAGTGCTTTGTTTTCAGAGATATTAAGCAGCCACAACTCCCATTCAAGCCAACCTCTGAAAATGAGGCCACTTTTATCTAGGTGCCTAAATATGGATTTAAGTACTTAGCTTTAGGCACCCACTCTTGAGAATTTCAGTGCAAGTATTTTAAAACAAATGGGATATTTTGTAAAGTCAGACCAATCAGACCTTGTGTGTATGTGTTATTATACAGTTAGTAATTACATGATCACTTACTATTTTTAATACAAAACACCCTAACCTCCTAAGTTTACACGAAAAGTGGTGCCTGAGTTCCATCTGAATAAGATCATTGTCTCCTGGTATTCTTCCCCAGACCTCATTCTGAGCCAGTGGAAGTTAGATTTCATACTCAGAAGTAAAAAATATTTGCATTGGAAGAAAACATTTAGGAAATCTAGACTTTTAGTAGCCTTTGGGGATCATTACAGAGGAAATTCCATCTCCATACAATGTCTAAGTGGATCAAGCCACATTTTGGGATTTGTTACATGTTAATCATATAGCAATACCTCAGAATTTTATGCCTCATTCTGCTAAGGGTAAAGCAGCTTTGATGGCATCCCTTTGTAATGTTTCCTGTAGATCTGCTTTTTGTAGTTCTGTACATACATGCACAGCACTATTCCCTTCACTTGGCATTTTGATCTAATGCTCACTTTGCAAGTAAAATACTGTGATACTTGTTTTATTAAAACTCAGCCCACCAACCTGGGTTGTTGTACCAGTCACTGAACTCCCATAAGTGGGAATATGCAGAGGACACTTTGAAGAAGAAAGGTAGGGAAAGCATATAGGCACAGGGTAGTATCCCCTTAAATAGTGTGTGAGCAGTCTAGTGGCACTTACAGTGTTCTACATCAGAGCAACAATATGGAGGTAGCCTTGTACATTTGTGTATAATTGATAAACACAATTATTTGGGACCCAACTGAGCTTGAGCAGTTTCTTTATTTTTGTTGTTGTTTTTGTAGAAACAGCAAAAGACATATAGTGGATAATTTACCAGTAAGTGTAGGTCTTTGAAAGTGTTATTTCTGCCTATTCTGTAAAATGTGGGTAATAACACTTAGGTGTATTTAGGATTGATTACCCCTGCTTATGCCAAGGCTGAATCTGTCCCATAAGATGGTAAGTTTTATTACTAATTGTTATTAACTTTCCTGCTGTTGCTTTGGCGCACACACACTGTAGGAAGATCTTTCTGATTTACTTTCTGGCTCTACAAATTTTGGATGATCCTTCACCAGTTAAACTCTATTTATCTTAGTGAAGAAAAAGAAAAAAAAAAGTCTCATCTTGAAGTCAGCCTTGTTAAAGATTGTACTCTGGGCTATTTATCCTTAAAGAAAGTATTTCCTGCTGATGCCATAGGATATTTTGTGACATTTCATTCAGAAAAGAAGGTACAACAGAATGGGGAAAGATCCGCCTTTTTGAGCTGCCCTGGGAATCTTTATACCATTTGTTGGATTAGTGGATGTTCAGCTTGTGGAATATAGAATATGAAGTACAAATGAGAGAGGAAAATTTTGTCCTTAGATTAGTTTTAGGGTTTCATTTTCAGAAGTGCCAAAGTGACTTAGGAGGTGACATCCCATTTTCAAATGTAGCTGAGGTGCCACTTTTGAAAATGGGACTTTACCTTCTATATCACTTAGAGGCTTTTGAAAATTTTATAGCTAGTCTCTTCCTGCCATACACTTCTCTGATGCAGGCTCAAGAACACTGATGTACATCTGCATTAGTGGGCACAATGACAGGAGTTATATGTACATTTACTGCAGATGACTGTATGTAAACACAAGCATACTATTTGCATTCAACAGGTCCTCTTCCCACAGAAAATGTGTCTCTTCAACTTAATACGCACAGGACAGTCTAATGTTCACAATTGCGTATATAATGTCCATATCCCCCTGTTCTTCCCTTCCCTTCCTTGCTCGTTATCGTGCCCAAACTAACTGTTCAGTTAGGTTTACACTTGGGTCTGAGTATCATACATGCCAAAAAGTCTGCATTTACTAAAACCTTTTTATCTGAAAATCAATTAATAATGTATGAACATAATTGGGAGATAATGTAATAATTGCTTGCTAGATTATGTAGCCAAAATAATCATTTTCAGAGATGTTTGATTTTTGCCTGGTGACTGCATTTTGTCTAGATTTCAGGGCAGCAGATGCTTATCTGTTTGTTGTGGTCCAGAAAACAGCACTAACTTGAACCAGAATTACATTTTAACCTTCCACAGCACCTAATTTTACTTAAAAAAAAAAAAGATCATTGCCTAAATGTTCTTATTTTCAAGTGGGAAAATCAACATACAGAATCCATACACGAAGAATGCAGTTTACTCCACTTAGGATCACACATCCACAATGTCAAAGTGGACAAACTCTCTCACACAAACATACACAGTCTTTTAACTTGATTCTAACCTTTGTCCTCATTGTAGCAACTTTATGTATATGTTTAAAATATTTGTACATTTAGGTTGTGAGTTTGCCCAAATGGAAACCTATTAGAAATATGGTCACAAAATATTCACAAAAATTATGGCCCACAAAGAAGTTGAAAGCGCAATTAAAAATCCCAAACAGAGGACACAGTCCAAACACAGCTCCAGGAAAAAAATACAATCACCAAAAAACCAAGATAAAAATTGACCTCTTGCATCCCATATCATAAAACTACAGGGGGAAAATACACTAACTAAACCTAGGACGGAAAAAAGACCCCACTGGACTATCATATCTGCTCAGCTCGATGACCAATCACTTTGAGTGGATTTTTCAAAAGCACTCAGTATTGGCCTGACTCTGCTTCCATGGACTTGAATGCCAACAGAGACCAGCACTGGAAATCCCACTATAGTGTTCTTTTAAAGTATGTAAATCATCATCATTATTGTATTTCAAAGGCCAAATTCTGACCCAAATTAGCACTTCCATCTGAATTCTAATTTCCTCCAGAAGACTCAAAGAGCCTGTTCCACAGGCCTTCCCTGCTATAAGCTGCTGAGAGATGTTCCAAGGCAAGAACATGGCTCAAGATCTGGCACTGGGACCTTTTCATCCAACCTAGGTTACCAGAGGCGCTGGCTTCCCCACCACATCTCTTTCTCCCCCCCGCCTCTTCCTATCTAGTTCTGCCCACTCCTCTGAGCACAACCTGTCCCCGCTCCTCCCCCTCCCTCCCCAGCTCCTCCTGCTGGACGTGAAACAGCTGACCAGTGAGCGGGAGGCATTGGGGAGGGGGAGCGGGCTGCCGGTGGGTGCTGAGCACCCACTAATTTTTTTCCGTGGATGCTGCAGGGCTGGAGCACCCATGGAGTCGGCGCCTGTGTAGGTTATACATTCTCCCAGCAGAACTAATTTGAACCAGTGTAGGGAGGGGTAACCAGCAGTCAGAGTATAGGTACAGAATAATGTTGCTTTTGCAGTACATGTGTACCCCTTTGTAAAAATCATCTGCATGGGCAGCCAGGATTAGATCCAAAGAAATCACATTTGGGAGAATTAAAAAATGCTGTCTGAAATTCTTTTCATTCATTTGCTGATGGCTCATATAAACCCTTAGAACCTCAGTGAGCATGTTTCAATGACATGAAGCATTAAAATGCATGTGTGACACAGAGGCCCATTGGTGATTCACTACTCTGTGTCAGCAGCTCTTGTCAGGTCTGACACACTCACTGCACCTAACATATTGTTGTCATAATCTGAATTTAAAAAGTGTCTTGTGAGGTATCATATACAAACTGATAACACGCTGGTTCTGAAAATCATTGCATGGTGTATCTATGGTAAACCCACGAAGGACTTTAAGAACATATTTGCAGCATATAGCTATAAAATGACTTTGGCAAGCAGCACAGGTGCCAACTTTTCATTGTGCTCGACCCCCATCTCTGCCCCAGGCCCTGCCCCACTCCACCCCTTCCCTCAATGCCACACCCCCACCACACCTCTTCCCACCCCGTTCTGCTCCCTCCCCAGAGTGCACCACATCCTTGCTCCTACCCCTTTCCCCCAGCCTCCTGCACACTGCAAAACAGTTGATCGCAGCAGGCAGGAGGCACGGGGATGGAGGGGGAGGCGCTGATCTGTGGGGCCCACCAGCAGGCAGGAGGCGTGAGGAGCGGGAGATGCTGATGGGGGCCTGCCGGTGGGTGCTCAGCATTTTTTCCCTGTGGCTACTCCAGCCCCAGAGTACCCACGGAGTCAGCGCCTATGGCAAGCAGTGCCTAAACCATGCCTGTTCCAGACAAAGGAATGTGGTTCCACCTGCTTGAATGTGTCTCTCATGTAAATTAGGCAAGGTGTGACCAAAGACAAAGAAAAGCACATTTACATGCAAAGTAAACAAAGCCATCAGGAGAGCAAGTGGGGAAAGATGAACAGGAGTACTTGTGGCACCTTAGAGACTAACAAATTTATTAGAGCATAAGCTTTCGTGGACTACAGCCCACTTCTTCGGATGCATATAGAATGGAACATATAATGAGGAGATATATATACACACATACAGAGAGCATAAACAGGTGGGAGTTGTCTTACCAACTCTGAGAGGCCAATTAATTAAGAGAAAAAAAAAAAAAAAAAAAAAAAACTTTTGAAGTGATAATCAAGCTAGCCGAGTACAGACAGTGTGATAAGAAGTGTGAGAGTACTTACAAGGGGAGATAGTCAACGTTTGTAATGGCTCAGCCATTCCCAGTCCTTATTCAAACCGGAGTTGATTGTGTCTAGTTTGCATATCAATTCTAGCTCTGTAGTCTCTCTTTGGAGTCTGTTTTTGAAGTTTTTCTGTTGTAATATAGCCACCCGCAGGTCTGTCACTGAATGACCAGACAGGTTAAAGTGTTCTCCCACTGGTTTTTGAGTATTTTGATTCCTGATGTCAGATTTGTGTCCATTAATTCTTTTGCGTAGAGACTGTCCGGTTTGGCCAATGTACATGGCAGAGGGGCATTGCTGGCACATGATGGCATAGATCACATTGGTAGATGTGCAGGTGAACGAGCCCCTGATGGTATGGCTGATGTGATTAGGTCCTATGATGATGTCACTTGAATAGATATGTGGACAGAGTTGGCATCGGGGTTTGTTACAAGGATAGGTTCCTGGGTTAGTGGTTTTGTTCAGTGATGTGTGGGAAAGATGAATACTTAATCTCGATGAGGGATGGAGACTACACATCCCGCTTCTCCCTCCCCCCAGTCAGGGAGCCTTCCTACCTCTTGTAGCAGGGTTAATGAACTTTGGGAAGATAGCATGGTGCTTACACCTCAGCAGGCAAGAGAAGTTTGGGCGGGGCTTACTTTTCTACGAATACATTTCAAAGGTTTACTGGACTATGAAAAGAAAGGAGAGAGAACCCCATAGTTGTCCATCACTTGGGCGATTCAAGGGTCCAGAGCTCTTGAAATTACAGAGTGTTGGGGCTATCAGCCAAAGGGGTTGAAGTCCCTAGGAAGTGAATATAGGTGAAAAACCTGCTTAGGCAAAGATTGTAACTTGCTAAAAATTAAGTTTTAGTCTTACAAGACTATTTTTACCTGTTTGCTTGTAGCCCTTTATTCCTTATATTTGACATCACTTAAACCTGTGTCCTTTTGTTAAATAAACTTCTTGTATATAAACCAATTCAGTGCAGTGATTGAAATAAAAGTGTTTGTCAAACCCCAGTGAAATTAATGAGCTGTAGTGTATTCTCTCTTTAAAGGAGCAACAAACTTAACTCCTGAGAGTGATCCAGGAGAGGAATGGACATTGCAGAGAGAGGTCTCTGGGGAACTTGGGATTCCCTGTTTGGTACCTGCAAGCCAAGGGCTGGACTGGCAGAGCCCTGAAGAGTTTGCTGGCAAGGTAGACAAGCTGGGTGTCCGGGGTTGTCATGCAGCTCGGCAGTAGCAAAGCTCTCCCTTGCCGAGACTGAGAGGGGTAGTACAGTCACTCACAATTTTGGGAACTTCAGCAGCTTGTCACATTGGCAGACAATTTAGGGACAATTTGGGACTGGGGGCGTGTTGGGTCACGCTGCTGGGCGGTGAATGTCAGGGCGTGACCTGCATGCTTGTAGGCTGGCTGTTGGTGTCAGGGCTATGAGCCACAGCAGCATAGCATTGAAGACATCCCAGGTGGCAGGGCAGGGCCAGTGGTGACACAGTGCCTTACTGGTCTGGGTTGAACCCCAAAGTGTCACAGTATGAGTGGAAGAAAGGGGAATAATCCTAAAAACTCATCATAATTAAAGTAAAACAAGCTAGAGTTGCACTGTAAATGAAAGTGCAAGGAACAAGAAGTGGCTAATTTGGTTAACATTGGGCTGCTTAAAATCTGAGGGTAAAAAGGAACTTATGCTAAAAATGGAGAAGGTGGGGAGGGAAATAGACAAGACATTATTGTCAGCTAAGGCTTGCAGAGTAAAGATAAGAGCATAAAAATGAGAAGTCTTGTATGTCAGCCAAAGGTGCTGAAGTCAACAGAAGGACATTTATAAATATAAGATGGAGGTCAAAGAGAGAAATTCCTTTTACCTAGCTCCTGCCCCAGTCAGCTCTCCTGCAACATCCCAGTTCCCTCTCCAGCACTTGCACATCCATGTCTAGTTGGCAGCCAGTATCAAGCGGAGTGCCCCAAGTGTCGGTCCTGGGGTTGGTTTTGTTCAATATCTTCATTAAAGATCTGGAGGATGGCGTGGATTGCACCCTCAGCAAGTTTGCAGATGAAACTAAACTGGGCGGAGTGGTAGATACACTGGAGGGTAATGATAGGATACAGAGGGACCTAGACAAATTAGAGGATTGGGCCAAAAGAAATCTGATGAGGTTCAACAAGGACAAGTACAGAGTCCTGCACTTAGGACGGGAGAATCCCATGCACTGCTACAGATTAGGGACCGAATGGCTAGACAGCAGATCTGCAGAAAAGGATCTAGGGGTTACAGTGGAAGAGAAGCTGGATATGAGTCGACAGTGTGCCCTTGTTGCCAAGAAGGCTAACGGCATTTTGGGCTGTATAAGTAGGGGCATTGCCAGCAGATTGAGGGACGTGATCATTCCCCTCTATTCGACATTGGTGAGGCCTCATCTGGAGTAGTGTCCAGTTTTGGGCCCCACACTACAAGAAGGATGTGGAAAAATTGGAAAGAGTCCAGCAGAAAGCAACAAAAATGATTAGGGGACTGGAGCACATGACTTATGAGGAGAGGCTGAGGGAACTGGGATTTTTTAGTCTGCAGAAAAGAAGAATGAGGGGGGATTTGATAGCTGCTTTCAGCTACCTGAAAGGGGGTTCCAAAGAGGATGGATCTATACTGTTCTCAGTGGTGGCAGATGACAGAACAAGGAGCAATGGTCTCAAGTTGCAGTGGGGGAGGTTTAGGTTGGATATTAGGAAAAACTTTTTCACTAGGAGGGTGGTGAAGCACTGGAATGGGTTACCTAGGGAGGTGGTCCTTCCTTAGAGGTTTTTAAGGCCTGGCTTGATAAAGCCCTGGCTGGGATGATTTAGTTGGGGATTAGTCCTGCTTTGAGCAGGGGGTTGGACTAGATGACCTCCTGAGGTCTCTTCCAATCCTGATATTCTATGATCCATCTCCTGCTTCAATCAACTCTCCCTCAATTGTTGTCTCTCTCACACACACAATTCAATATCCCGTCTCAATTTATTTTACTCAAATGCTGATGAATTTCATCAAGCTGCTTCTTGAATGGTAAATCCACCCGGGATCTGACCAGAGATTGCATTTTAAAAGAAAAATAATTGAGAAAAAAGAAGGTTTAATGAATTAGCTAATGAAATTTGGGGACTTACTGAAAAGCTATGGAGAAATAGGGACAAGTCAAAAAATTACAATGGAAATTGCAATCTTAAAAAAAAAGGATCTGGACTGTTATTGTCTACCCTCCTGTTAAGGCTAATTTCTGTACCTAGTAAATTAATGGAATATAAAGAGAAACAAATCTTTAAGTACGGAGAGAAGAACTGAACCTTGAGCAATAGGCAACATGAGTTTGAAAACAAAGGGAATGCAGGAGCTGCAATATAGCTAGATATTGTTAGAGGTTTCTGTACAGTGATACACAAAATCTTCTTGAATTAATTAGGATTAGCTTGGATATGATCATTGCCATATGGATTGAAAACTGCCTATGAACAAAGGGTAACAATAAGTACTGAATTCTAAGATGGTCCCTAATGAAATGCGGCAGGCCTCAATACTAGGCACAGGTTTATTTAACATACTTAATTATTAGTGATCTGGAAGTTTATATATATTCAGAGTTGGTAGTAAATTGGGAGGTGCAGTAATGTACTACTAAAGTATTAAGAAGATGCACCCTCAACAATTTTCCATCTCTGCTGGCAATATATGCAATATTCCCAGGGTGAAATTTGAAATTCTGTCCTCCCAACCAAAAATATCCATCATTCCCATTCTCCACCCCATTTCTTCACTCAAAAAACAACCCAGCAGTTCCATAGTGTGGCCCTTCCAAATCCATCACTCCTTCTACTTGCACCCTCTTGTCCATTACCTCTAGACTCCAATGCTTTTCCCTACTATATTCTCACTGAGGCTCTTCTAAATAGCTCTCTCTCTGTGGCAGCTGTTCCACACAGCAGCAGTGGTAGCAGGTGGGTGGCTTATGGCCTATGCTGGTGGCAGTGGTAGCAAATAAGTAATTTGGGCTGCTTATTTGGGGCATGAGTCCCCTTTGATTCCTGAAGTGGAATCAACAGCTGGCATGGGGGAGTGGGTCTCTGTTAGCTGGCATGGGTGCAGCAGAATGGGAGCCAGCCTCTACTGTCTAATGAATGATACAATAGGGCTCCAGGCTCACTCCCCTCTTGGGTCTTCAGACTCCAGGTGCAGAGGTGGGCAGCAGTGGCTACTGGATTTTCATTCAGGGCATCAGCAGATTTGGCCCTATCTCCGCTCTTCATTTTTCTCAAGCACTGCTGGAGCAGCTGTGGATTGAGAGAGGAGGATACACAAGGACTGTGTGAACCTGGAGGCACTGGTGGGGACGTATGAGAACTGTTTGCAGCAACTGTTGTGGTTATAGCAATAGTTGGTGCACTTAAAGAGGGCTGAAAATTTTAACAAACCAAATCTCACCCTACCATTTTTGGGCAGCTTGCAAAACCAAAATGTAACCACAATCTACCCACAGTTATCACACTGTTACAGGAAGGATTCAAGTACCATGATGACGGGTGCCACACGGAACCTAGACAGAAGGCTAGACATATATTTTGGGGTTCTTAATTATTTCCTTTTCTCTTATAGTCACTATGGTAAACCCATTAAAATCCCTGTGCAGAGGGGTGCGTGAGTGCGTATACAGTCTCAGCCTGTCATTACAGTAACAATATAATGCCCTTTCTGAGTCAGGAGTGGTAAAAACATGATGCAGCAGAGCCAGAGAGAGAGAGCGAGAGCGCATGTGCTAATACTGAGCATAGTCCTCAAAAGCGCAATATCCACTTTACCATCTGGGTGCAATTTTAGAGAAGATTAATACCTTATTAATACTTAATTGTTAATGATTATTTATTAAATATGTTTGTACATTACCCAGCACCATGCCTCAGTAGGGGAACCTTGGTCCACCCACTACACCAGTTTCCAGCCCAGGGACCCTATCATCAGCAGCCAAGGTCTGCTCAGTCTCAGCCTTTGTGGTTGTCTCTCTGAGCTTCTTTCCAGTTTTCTTTCCCCAGGCTGTCTTCCCCACCACTCCTCTGGATAAGCCCCTTCTTTCAGGAACAAGATCCTGGACTTTTGCTCTCCCCCCAGGTGTCCTCCTATCCACCTGTCTATGCCCAGAACACAACTGTAGTCTCTCTTCCTTCAGTCCCTCTCTGCTGGCAACTTCCTGGCTTTATACAAGCCTAGCCTGCTCCTGCCCAGCTGGGCTTCATCTTCAATTAGTGCTTCTCAATCAAGCCTGACTCTTCCCCCAGGTGTGGCCTATAAGGTTAATTGGTCCCTTCTGAGCCACCTTATCTCCTTCAGGGCAGGGTGAACAACCCATCACATGACTTGCATCTGAAGAAGTGAGGTTCTTACCCACGAAAGCTTATGCTCCCAATACTTCTGTTAATCTTAAAGGTACCACAGGACCCTCTGTTGCTTTTTACAGATTCAGACTAACACGGCTACCCCTCTGATACTTAACCCATCACAGTAAAGCTTTTGATACTCTCACATGACCTTCTTTTAAGCAAATTAGGGAAATATAGCTTAGATGAACCTACAATAAGATGGGTGCACAACTATTTTTAAAACTGTACCATACAGTAATCAGTGGTTCATAGTCAAGCTGGAAGAGCATATCAAGTGGGGTCCCACAGAGATCTGTCCTGGGTCCCATTCCATTCAATATCTTCATAAATGATTTGAACAGCATAGAGATTACACTTATAAAATTTGTGGACGATACCAAGCTGGGAGGGGTTGAAAGCACTTTGAAGGATAGGATTAGAATTCAAAATGATCTTGACAAATGGCAGACAGAGTCTGAAATAAATAGGATGAAATTCAATAAGGACAAATGCAAAGTACAACACTTAGGAAAGAATAATCATTTGCACAAACACAAAATGGGAAATGACTACCACAAAGAAATACTGTGGAAAAGGATCTGGGGACTACAGTGGATCACAACCTAAATATGAGTCAACAACATAATATTGTTACAAAAAAGCACATATCATTCTTGGCTGTATTAGGAGGAGTATTGCAAGCAAGACATGAGAAGTAATTTTTCTACTCTATTCTGCATTGATTAGGCCTCAACTGGAATACTGTGTCCAGTTCTGGGCACCACACTTTGGGAAAGATGTCAACAAATTGGAGAAAATCCAGAGGAGAGCAACAAAAATGATTAAAGGGCTAGAAAACATGACCTATGAGGGAAGGTTGAAAAAATTGGGTTTGTTTAGTCCGCAGAACAGAAGACTGAGGGGGGACATCATAATCTACAAGTACATACAAAGCTGTTATAAAGAGAAGGGTGATAAATTATTCTCCTTATCCACTAAGGACAGAACAAGAACTAATGGGCTTAAACTGCAACAAGGGAGATTTAGGTTAGACATTAGGAAAAACTTCTTAACTCTAAGGGTAGTTAATCACTGGAACAAATTACCTAGGGAGATTGTGTAATAACTGGATGCTTTTAAAAACAAATTAGACAAACACCTGCCATGGGAAATCAAGATAATACTTGGTCCCGCCTCAGTGCAGGGGACTGGACAAAATGACCTATGAGGTCCCTTCCAATCCTACATTTCTATGATTTCTATGATTCTATAAGGCCAACTATAAGATCATCTCACTGAAGCTAATGTTCCAGACCTTGCACAATCTGGATTCAGGCCAGGACATCAGAACTGAAAACTGTTTTATTGGCACATAGGAATGGTCTCCTCCTATCAATGGATAGCTAACAGATATCCATTCTCATCCTCCTGGACATCTTTGCAGTGTTAAATATTCTTCACAATGAGATACCTCTGTCTCGCCTGAGAGAATTGGCAGGAGTCCAAGGTAATAGTTGGAGTCCTTCCTGGAGAGAGGCACCCAATGAGCAATGACAGGAAACTGAACCTCTACCACTGGATCCCTCACATGTGGGGTTCCACAAGGATCAATTCTCTCTCCAGTCCTTTTCAGCATCTACATGCAACCACTGGATGAACCGGTCAGACAACATGGAGTCAAGTGCCAGCAATACACAGATGACTCACAGCTCTACCTAGCCTTCACTACATACAACCACACCACTACTGCCAGGATGGCCCAGTGCTAGGATCAGCTCAGCTCATGGATGAAAAGTGGCTAGTTGAAGTTGAAACCAGGCCAAGCAGAGGTAATGCAAGTGGACAGAACAAAATATTTGGAGGAGTTTGTACCCATTGTACAGTCTCCTTTGATTGAAGGTTGAAGTTCAGTCCATAGCCTAAGAGTCTTGGATTCCCTGCTGACATGGAGCTCTCACATTGCAACAGCTTCAAGGAATACTTTCTACAGCTCTGATTGGCTAGAAGATTCCTTCCAACTCCATCTCCTCCTGGTGAACAAAGACCTGGCCTCAGGTACTGATGCCTTTGTCACCTGGTGTTTGTATACATGAATGCAATATACATGGGCATGAAACCTTCAGCACTTAGGAAATTCCAACTAATACAAAAAGCTGCAATGCATCGCCTCACAACACAGGCTATGTGAGCACATCACACCTGTTCCTCCACTTTCTACACTGGCTTCCCAGAGAATTTCTAATCAAGTTCAAGATCTCGGTCCTTAACTTCAAAGCATTCCATGATCCGGGCCCAGGATATCAAAAAGATCATCTAAAGCTCCAGGACAAAGACCATGGTTGAAAACTTCACTTCTCTGGCACAATGGAACTCCTTCACCACCTTTCACTCCAAGTGCAAGGCACATTTCTGTTACCTTGTTTTCTCCAATATAAATGCAGGTAGATTTAGTAAAAAAATAAAACCCTATCAAAACAGGCCACTCCACTCCACTCCATATGCTTCTCCCTCTGGGGACAAGGATGAGAGAACTAACAACACATAACAGATGTGTTGTCATGTTGCTTAATGCACTACTGGAGGGTGCTCATGAACTGTAGTGATGAGCATGGTATAAAAACCTGTATACAGCAGAAGCCCTAGCACTTATATATCTGGAGAAAAAGCCATCCTACTATATTTCAATGAATGACAGTTGTTTTTAGACCATTTTCTGAGAATTCCATTGTGAGCCCTTGAGGCTGTTTTTTGCTAAAAATAAAACTTTTAGGCATAGAGAATAGAGAAAGCAGCTTTTGTTCTCCTTCCCACTAAACTAGGGAGCAGAAACATTTTCTTCCCCTTGCAGTATGTTGCTGATCAGCTTTAATCACATTTGAAGGTGCTGCTGTGATTAGACATATATACCCAGAGACTATGATTTGGAGTGCCATAAAACACAGCTAGCTTGCCATCTCACCATAAGGATCACATTGCTTCAGTACAAGTGCTGACCATGCTAGTCTGTAACATCTTCATTGCTGTTACACTAGGAAAATTCAAATGTGTAGTGGACCTTTACGTTGTTATACACACACTGTAGAAAATGAAGGGAGACAAAGCAAGACATAGCTTCTGATTCTCTCCTGGAATCAGGTATAGTTGAATTGGTGCATGCCAAGGGAATCATGAAAAAATAGGGTTCCACCCTAGTCAGAATTTGGCTGCAGTGAAAAGAATCTTGTGGCTGAGAGAACAAAGATTAGTTATGCTGTGCGTACTTTCCACATAAGCTATACTAGCACTACCCTCACATGTTCACACACAGTCTGGAGAATATCATCTGTTCATGAGGTGAAATATTTTATATGCTTCTCAGATAGGCAGTAGTTTAAAACAAGCAAAAGAAAGTATTTTTTTCACACAACGCACAGTCAACCTGTGGAACTCCTTGCTAGAGGATGTAGTGAAGGCCAAGACTATAACAGGGTTCAAAAAAGAACTAGATAAGTTCATGGAGGATAGGTCCACCAATGGCTATTAGCCAGGATAGGTAGGGATGGTGTCCCTAGCCTCTATTTGCCAGAAGCTGGGAATGGGCAACGGGGGATGGATCACTAGATGGTTACCTGTTTTGTTCATTCCTACCTGTTCTGTTCATACACCTGGCATTGGCCACTGTCGGAAGACAGGATACTGGGCTAGATGGACCTTTATGTCCCAGTATGGTCATTGTTATGTGGCATTTAATGTATTTGCCTCTTTGAATGATGAAGATATATGATGTTAAATGTGGGTTTCGAAATTCAACTTTTCTTTTGAACTAATATAATAGCTTTTTCTTCAGAATTTATAATTACCTCACTAAGGCCCAGTCCTGCAAGGTGCAGAGTGCCCTCAATTCTCATTGGGCCCCTCACATTCTTTTCCTAACCCCAGACTAAACGGTGTGTAATAAAGCAGGTGTAGTGTATTTAGTCTTAAATCATTTTTGCAGGGTAAACTTGACAAACATAGCTCTCTTTCACGCTCCCTCCTTTGTCCCCCCTCCATCCCTTCAGGAAGTGGTGTTTTTAACATTCGTTGCTTTGAATGGATGATAAGAACAGGTCCAAACCACTATCATATGGCTCGACACACATATATTGCTTAGGGGAAAACTGACGCCAGTGGTCTGGTCTTGAGGAGGTAAATTGGATTACTCTTTTCTTTCTAAAAAGAAAAGTGCCATGGTTGTGATCAGTACACATGACTATCATATGCATATGAAGCCTACGCAATGGCTGTAATAATTCATAACATGATTAAAGGAAGATTTGTTTTAAAAGCAATTTAGGACAACATCACAGGGCTTTTGTGAAAATATGTGGCCTATATCATCAGTGTATTTGCCCGGCAGAAACATGCTTACTGAAATTGCAATACAGGAAAAAAAAACCTCAGAGCCCAGGCTTTCCTGCAGCTAGAGCAAGGCACTGGGCAGTTTAGTTATCAACAATATCTTTCCTGCTTGCAGGGCTATTATATTATTTAAACTCAATAGAAAAATAAAAATATAAGACACACCTCAGAATCATAGGCTTGTGAAACAGCCTTACAGAGCAGCAATTAAAAACTGTGGGGTACCAAGAGCCACCTGCCAAGCAAACCTATTTGTTTAACTCCTGCTCTCCTAGCTAAGTCCACACAGAAGATACAGGGTTAGTGGCTTTTCTTTTTACTGACCAGTTTGGTGTGGGGTGCTGTTTGCAAAGAATAACTCACCCCTGAGCTGTGACTGGCCAGTACACCCACCACAGATAAATTCAGGCCTGTATGTACAATTGTTAGAACACTATTCCATCTGCAGCTAAGCTGCCTGCATATCCATACAGTGTGCAGCAGAGCCTTCCTTCACTTCACACTTTGAGCGTTGAGAAAAGCCTGTGCAACATGTACTGCCCACGTGAACTATATTGGGCTAGATTCTCTGCAGAACCAGATAATACTAGATATTAGATATTATGGTCTATGTAATACTTAGTCCTGCCATGAATGCAGGGGACTGGACTAGATGACCTCTCAAGGTCCTTTCCAGTCCCATGATTCTATGATTCAACACTAGGCCCAGGGGAAAAACGGGTAGGGGGTTGTCAGGGAACCAGTTATCACTGCCTGGTTATTGCTGCTGGTGCTAGCACAGCCGTTCTCAAACTGTGGGTCAGGACCCCAAAGTGGGTTGCAACCCATTTTAATGGGGTTGCCAGGACTGGCTTAGACTTGCTGGGGCCTGGGACCAAAGCCAAAGCCTGAGCCCCACCACCCAGGGCCGGAGACAAAGCCTGAAGGCTTCAGGTCTGGGCAGTGGGGTTCAGGTTGCAGCCCCCTGTCTGGGGCTGAAGCCCTTGGGCTTCGACTTTGGCCTCCCCAAATGGGGTGGTGGGGCTCGAGCTTTGGCTTTGGCCCCTCCAACCTGGGGTGGTTGAGCTCAGGCAAGCTCAGGCTTTGGTCCCCGCTCCTGTGGTCATGTAGTAATTTTTGTTGTCAGAAGGGGGTCGGAGTGCAATGAAGTTTGAGAACCCCTACTCTAGCTCAGTGTGACAGAGAAGCTGCTCTAAATTGTACCACTAACACAGGGGCCTTTATATAGGGTTGCCATGTGTCCAGTTTTTGACCGGAATGCTGGTCGAAAAGGGATCCTGGCAGCTCCAGTTGGCACTGCTGCTGGGCCGTTAAAAGTCTGGTTGGCGGTGCAGCAAGGGCCCCGGGCTAAGGCAGACTCCCTGCCTGCCCTAGCTCCGCACGGCTCCCAGAAGCAGCCACCAGGTCTCTGCAGCCCCTAGATGCACGGGCGGCCAGGGAGGCGCCACATGCTGCCCCAGCCCCAAGGGCTGGCTCTGCAGCTCCAATTGGCTGGGAACTGCGACCAATGGGAGCTGCAGGGTCGGTGCCTGTGGTGTGAGGGCAGCGTGCGGAGCCTCCTTGGCTGTCCATGCATCTAGGGGCTGTAGGGACCTACTGGCCGTTTCCTGTGAGCTGCAGCAATCGCTGCCAGGATCCTGCACTCTGAACTCCCTCCTGCACACAAACTCCCTCCCTGAGCTTGCACTCCCCCACCCCCCGCCCCAGCCTCCTCCTGCACCCCAACCCCTCATCCCTGGCCACAACCCAAAGCCCACACCCCCAGCCAGAGCCCTCACCCCCCCACACATACCCCAACCCCCTGCCTGTAGCCCTCTCCTGCACTCCAAGCCTCTCATCCGGGCCCTACCACAGTGCCCACACCTCCTCCCGCACTCTGAACCACTTGGCTCCAGCCTGGAGCCCCCTCCTGCACCCTGAACCCCTGATTTTGGCCCCACCCAGAGCCCATACCCCCAGACCAGAACCCATACCCCTCCACACCCCAGAGCCCACCCCCCCATCCGGAGCCCTCCCGTCCTTCCCGCACCCCAACCCAGTGGCCCAGCCCAGTGAAAGTGAGAGAGGGTGGGGGAGAGCGTGCAATGGAGGGAGAGGGGATGGAGTGAGCAGGGGGGGGCCTCAGAGATGGGGCAGGGGCAGGGCAGGGTTGTTCGGTTTTGTGGGATTAGAAACCCTACCTTGATAGCCTCAGGGCCAAGGAAGGACTGGAGTAGTACAGCTCTGCTCCACCTTGCCCCTTCACACCACTTTCCTCCTCAACATGTCCTCAGCTCAATATTTTCATTTCAGAATGAAAGACGTTGAAATTTTGAATCGGTTCAAGATGTTGACAGTTTAACCCTGAATTGGAAGCATAAGAGTGACCATTTGCAGTTTATTTTTCAGTACCTCCGTGGGCGGGAAGGGTGTGCTGTCCCTAGGCTCCCGACACCCAGGGCTGGCTCCAGGCACAAGTGAAGGAAGCAGGTGCCTGGGGCGGCCCATAGAAAGGGGCGGCCCTCCCTCCGTTATTGGGGCGGCACATCCGGGTCTTCGGCAGCAATTCGGCGGCGGGTCCTTCACTCCCTCTCTTTCTCTTTGGCGGCACTTTGGCAGCAGCTCAATCATTGTTGTTGTTTTTTCTTCGCCGCTTGGGGCAGCAAAAAAGCTGGAGCCGGCCCTGCCGACACCCATACACCCCAAAAATCCACCAAACACCAGCACCCACATAACCAGCATGGAGAGTGGAAGGCTGAGAGGAGAATGTGGCCGCACTCCCTCAGCAGGGCAGCAAATCAAGAGCTAGAACCCTGTGTTCTGCAATATGGGAATATTTCAGACTCCTGGAGAGCTTGGCAGCTATACAGGGAGCCCCACTAGCAGATGGTCAGCAGACAGCCACAGAACATGTAAGATCTGCCCAGAAGCCCTGTGTAATGAAAAGCGCAGCTAAGGAGTTATAAACCGCAATGGTCAATGAGACAAACACCAGCTCGAAATCCAGTACCTCTCCCCAATGACTGATGTGGCAGAGGAACAGTTCAACATCCACAGCCCCATGACACAACTCCTAGTTGAAGCATAAGTGGTGTGCAAAGCCTTTTACAGGTCTTCCACACTGCGGTGAATTTCCCCTAAAACCCACAAGAAGACAGTCAGACATGCAGTGTAACCTACCATAGCCCAAAGTCCCAAGCACGATCATAAACACAGCAGTAGTTTACCCTCTGTGACACACCTGTCAAGTACACCAATCACACACACTATCCCGTATTTATGGGTACACTCATCCAATCATAGAACACCACATGGCAACATGTGATAAAACTCAGCTGCCAATCTACAGTTAGAATGGCAATGTGGGTTGGGGTTTTTTTGGGTTTTTTTGCAACATTTAAAAAAAATCAAAATAAAAACATGAAAAATTATATTGAAATTTTAATTTTAATTTTTGATGAAAAATTGGGAAATTTAAATATTTACATGATGCATTTCACTTTCTTCACAATTTTTACAATATTTGTCATTCAAAACATTTTGACTAGCTGTAATGTATGTTATTATAATACATTAATTAGACAACTGGTGAATAATATGCAACACCATAAATCAGAGTGTTGAAGGAGAAGGGAAGAGATAATTTCCATGTAGCACCTTCTACATCCTGATTTGCTGGGCCACTTATTTACCTTAATTACTTCTAAGGTGCTGTTAGAATGTTTTTAATGCATAAACATACATAAGTTCCTAATTGCATAGTCACTAGAGCTGCCTGGAGGATGACAATTCTGTTTTGCAGCAACTTTCAGGGTTTCAAAATTTGTTTTAATTTCACCTCAGAACAAAGACAAACCCTTTTGCATGTTTTCATGAAAATGGAATTGTGCTGAAATGTCTATTTTTGTATTTGAAGGTGCATTGGTGGGGTTATTCCATAGCCTGGTGGTTGGGGCTCTACCCTACAACTTAGATGATCCCAGTTCAAGTCTCAGTCAGCAAAGTTTTTCATCTGGGATCATTCTGAGTAAAGATTTGAACACAACACTTCTACCTTCTAAGCCAGTACCTAAACTGTCAGGCTATAGAGTCTGAGCTCCTCTTGTATTCCTTTCCCTCGCCCCCCGAAAATGAAAACTTAGTTGAAACTGATCTGTCACCACAAAATATGTTGGTTTTGATAGTCACACAATAAAACACATTTATCTGAGCTGAGAGAATAATTCACAGTGAATAATTTATTTGAGTAAATTACAGTATACTCCCATTTATCGGAAACCCTATTTTGTGAACCTCTGCATTATCCAAACTCCCGATTATCCAGCTCAAATCCGTACCCTTGGGAGTATACTGTAGTCTCTTTTTTCTGCTTTTGGATTCTCTGCAACTAGATCATGTATCTCCACAGACGTATTTGTTATTCATATTTATTCCATGAGCATCTTTGCAAGGGTATGTCTACAATGCAAAAATATCCTGTGGCAGCTAGTCTCAGAGCCTGGGTCAACTGATTCAGGCTTGCGGAACTCACGAGAAGGGGCTAAAAATAGCTCACACTGAGGGGGTAGGTTTAAAGCCTGGGGTCCCCCTGAGCCCAAATGTCTACCCTGTTATTTTGAGCTCCATAGTATGAATCCTGCAAGCCCGAGTCAGTTGACTTGGGCTCTGAGACTCACTGCTAGTTTTCCCCCCTCCCATATAGAAGTACTCTAACTGTTTTACTGAATGGCTTGATTTTGAATATTCAAAATATGAGCTGTGTTAGATCGCATGATGTTTCTATTCCATAACTGGCAGAGCCTGCAAGCATCTCCAGCATGAAAATCTACATGTGCAAACTTAAAATGTGAATTCTGCCAACACTAATGCATAGAAGTCTGAAATTTGCTTTCCATAAACACTCATTCCAGCAGAATTTGTTCACATGCACACGTCAGCTAAGAGAACACAAAAAAAGGGGCACGAGCAAAGGAAAAGTACATTCATTTAAAAATATGACTGAATATTCAAAGAAATTGTTTGCTCAGCTCTATTATTTATGAATGGCCCATCAGGTAATTAATGCAGTTTAATTGTCATCTAAACTTTCATGTACTTGAATAACAAAAGGAACTAAGTTGAAGAAGCAGCTATTAATTCATGCTAGTTGGCAAGTCCCAGGGTTCTTCTAGTTACTATGAATAGTGCCATCTGGGGAATTTCCGGCCCCCGGGCTCTGCAGAGGCAGCAGTGACAAGAACCGGAGCCTCCACCATCTGTTGCTATAGGCAGCCCACTGCTCTGAAAGCTTTCTTATGCACTGGAGACACAGTAGGCCTGCATATCATCCCCACAACTGGAGGCGGGAGAAGTTGGTTGGCTCCACAAAAGGTCAGCAGAATGGGTGTACAAGAACATGAGGCCCTAGTCCCTCTTGCTATTTGTTGGAAGGGGGGAAAAGGAGTTCAGGAGAGTCCCAGACTGACAATAGGATTGAATGATAGTTGCATTCACAGTAAGAGCTGAGTAGTTGGAGTCCAGCTATCATCTGAATATTAGGACCTCTGAATATGAATAGTACTTAAACCTGGCTATCTGCTCAGAAGTCCACCTCGGTCTCTACATAGATTCTGTTGCTGATATGGGCCCTTCAGCAGTTCTTCTTAGCATATGCACTACGTGCCTCAGGTGCCACATGGCCAGGATTCATCACCAAATTTGAGCCACTCATTGGATCATTTGCTTCCCTGGGTGGGGTCAGGTACTGAGGGGGAGTGTGACATGAATGCTGAGCCATACCCCCGCCCCCCCCGTCCTTTCAGCAGTTATTTTGTGTGCAACTTATTTTATGTTAGAAAAAGCTTTATAGTTCACACTGAAAAAAACTATTGTGCTTTGCTTTATTCAAGCCAGGAAATTGAGCACTCTGGCTAAAGCCTTGCCTACACTCCCTCCCTGGCAAAATGGGTGGGATGCCATCCCACTGAAGTAATCACGTGCCCAAAGAATTATATTGTCAAAAAAAAAGTATCTATAGAACACTTTTAGTGGAGAGCAGCTGGGCCCTGGTCCTCCAACAGATGCCGCATAGAAGGACCCCTGCATTCACTTGGCACCCCAGCAACTTCGCTAAGGGTGCGTGTAGGAGCATGGGTCAGGCGCTGAGTCTCCATTGTTACATGTGCTGTGGGGTATTTGTCCCCTTCCATGACTGTTGCTTTAACAACATCGTGAATTTCAAAGCGCACATCGATTTGAATGTAAAATGGAAACTTTACAGAGTTGTTTCATAGTTAGGCAACTCAGAATCCACTGGTTGATGACTGTTTCTGCATTCCTGAGCAAAGCTCAGTCCCCACAATATTTGCAGGAAGCGAACACAACAGGGATACAAGCGCACAAAGTAGAGTTGATTAAAAAAAACTAAAATTGGGGACAACTTTTAGCTCTGCTCTGAATTTGATTTATTAATAGTACTTTTATGGGAAGAAAACCAACCAAACCCCAAAACAGTTATATTTACATCTGGTAATTCATGTTTTCGGTAGGTCTAACTTTGCCTTTAGATGTCCCAAGGGGCTGCCCACCAGCTGGGAATGGACAGAGCTCAGCTCACTTTGGTCACCACTTCCACAACAACCCTTCTTGCCCCAACAAACTTCTGTGTCGGGTGCAGGATGTAATATAGGAGGGCCTATGCAGACTCCCCAAAGCCAGAGGAATCCTCCGCTGGGGAGATGCATCTGGCTTCCAGTCCCCGTGTACACTTGGGCAGCACAAATGGAATGAACAAGCTAGAAAGAGGGTTCGTCTCCTACTGTTAATTGAATGTGAAATTCTCTTTGAACACAATAGGAGAGCCCTGCTGCAGATCAATAGGAGAGCCCTGCTGCAGAGCGAGGGTATATAGCTCTTAAATCTTTTTGAGTTGTGTATTATTACAGGGGTGTCCCCTTCAGATAAGTTCTGGTCTGACACCTAACAAGTGAAAGTATCTGGCCTTAGCTAGTGTCACTGCCATGAAGTTCTGGAATAACCAATTCAAATAAGTGAAGGCTGATAATCTGTTTGTCAGTGGTATTCCAAGTGGCTAAAGATAGGTATTTTAATAGAGTTAAACCTGTACAAAAGAACAAACTTACTAGGCAACCTCCCTTCATAGGAGGCCATCCCAAAATATCACCATACGCCCCAATTACAATTCTTCTTCTTCTTCAATAGGTGGCCACCTCTGATAAACAGCCCTAGACAGGTCATCTGAGACAGCTTGTTGTGCAGCTCACGAAACCATACATGTGCAGCCATTCCTTGCTGCTGCCAAGTCTCAAATAGATACATCACTAGGAACATTTGGGTTTTTAGTTGTTTGTTTGTTTCCTTTCTGCATCTGGGTTAAATGTTGTTGTAGTCTACATGCTACCAAGACTTTTACTATATATATACTATACAGAGAGAGAGAGAGAGAGAGAGAGAGAGAGAGAGGAAATTACATGCTGTATCTGCATCTTAGCAATGTGAGAGTAAGGTGAATTTAATCAATTAACAGAGCCACATACACTATTGCAGCTATTGTTAATATTCAAATAATTGCACATTCAAGCAACCAGGTCTGTTTGGCTCACCCTGCTGTCTCTACAGACCATGAGAGCCCTCGATCAAGATCAGGACAGAGACAGAAAATTCAGTCACTGGATGATAGTCTCTGCTAACTGATTAAATCAGCTCTAACGTTTGGCTGGCAGATAATAGTTACCATTAAAATAGTGCTCTATTGATGAAAAAAATTAAGAAATTCGGAAGATATCTGCACTAAATATTTCTGATAACTTAGCTTTTGGTTACAAGCTTTATACAATTGTGGACTTATATCTAAAGAATGATAGGAAACTGAGGGTCAACTGCAACCATTGATATACTGAAAGATTTTCTCGAAACCACAGTAGAGCTGCAGAGTAGGTTTTCACAGCAGTGCTACTATTTCCAGATTTTAAAGTTAGGTGATTTGAAATCTATTAAATTTCTTAATTTCTTTCTTGAGACAACTGTGGATGCTTTTGCTCATTTAACAACTATATCATTGTCCAAGGAGGGGGAAATTTGCTACATTCTCAATGGAAGATGAGCAAAATTTTGCTCTAGCCTAGTTTCATCATATCAAATAGCAAAACTACAATGTCGGGGGGCGGGGGGGAAACTGCTCCATATAACTTCACTATTACCATTTGTTTGATCTTGTGGCAAGGTTATATTCTGTAGTGCGATTAAGAACATTCATTCCTGATTAGTACTGTATGACCTGGTGTCTTGGTCAGGAGCATTCCATGACCATTAGCTGCAAAGGTCTAAATTTACTAAGGGCCCATATTTTATAGTGGGGAGAAAAATGAGGCCATAACTAGAAAACTTGAGAGAATGTAGGAATCATCAGTGCTGAGACAGTTTTTCCCTCCCAGTTGTTTAGCCTGCCCTCAGTTTAGCTACTAGTCCTCAGCTTTCATGCCTTCTGTCTCCATTACAGGCCCTATTCCCCTTCACCAGTGTCTTTTTAAGGCCAGCATAATTTATTGATTTCTTTTCTTGCCCTAAAATCTACACTTGGCTGATAGATCTTGCAAGCAGATTGGTCTTGTTTTGTCTGATTAATATAAAATAGTACTCTGTTAATGGTGCTAGTTGGATGCATCAGTGGTTTCTTAGGGATACTAGTGCTGGCTGATTTTTAGTATTCAGGACACCTGGACTAACTGAACTGCCTTTATCCCTGAATTTTGAATATTTCCCCTCCTACCAAGAGCTCCCTATAAAACTCAGAGGTCATTTCCAGCTACGCTTGGTCATCGGTACTCGTTCTTCATCAGTCCCCACCCTTTCACTAGAGAGTGCTCACGGCCTTTACTATCACCCTGGTCAATACTAAATTGTCTCTCCCTTCTGTGATTGGGTTGGAGGTCATATGGCTGGTGGTATGGATGCACATGTAGAATATTTCTCAGTGCCTCCATACACACTGCAACACTTTCAAGGTCTTTCATTCTTGTTACCTTCCATGCAAGCTATAGTCATTTTGTTCTCTCTTTAATTGGCAGGGGAGAAGGCTGAAGGATCAGTCCTAGTGTTCAATAGCAGACTGGTATTTTCCATGTTTCCAGCCAAATTAATGTTACAAGTGAGATTCCCAAAGTTTGGTCACATGGTGGTGACTCTTCCTCCTTATTTCCAGTTGCATTAAATGATAAAAACCACATTAAACACTTTCCTAATATCACTTTCCACGTAAGCAATTGCTATAGCTGACACAGGAAAGTTATTCAATCACCAGTGGGAAGGGAATTCGTTCATGTGATCGTGGATAGTAGGGGAGGTGGTAAATGCTGAAGTCTCCAGAATATGAACATAATCTGGCTGATTTTCTACATTGGACAAAGAGCCTTGACACAATAGTCTAGGCTCTTTTTCAAAAATACAAATTAATGATACATTAAGCCCAGAAATACGTGAATTACCTCTGCAACATAATTAGAGCTGCACTGTAATAATTTATAAATATTGTACATTGATCTGATTATTGGGATGTTTACTGCATAAATTGGTTGGTTTACTTTAGTAGTAGGGTTGGTAGGAAAAACAACCCAGAAGGGAAGCAATGGCTCAGGATCAGACACCCCTTGGTAATCACTTAAGTGTTAAGAGGCAATGCCTGAACTATTAGCTTTACAAATTCTACATCTTGAATCCAACAATATTCTATCTCCTGGCTGGATTCAAGATCACTCCCAGAGAAGTAAAGGTATGAGGCCTGGCACCTGTGGGGATGCACTCAAGAGACCAGATGGGTCACAGAGTTGCAGCTGGTTCTATAACCATGACTAAGGTTAAGATTTCATCGTGGGTATTTTTAGTAAAAAAGTCAGGGACAGGTCACAGGCAATAAACAAAATTTCACAGAAGCCCATGACTTGTCCCTGACTTTTACTAAAAATACCCAGGTGGGAAGGGACTAACAGTCCGAACCCTGGTGCCAAGGGCTACCTCTGGCAGCTGCTCCAGTCCCAGCCGCTGCTCCAGCGGCCTTGAGGACTAACTCACCCCCAGCCACAGCTCCAGCTGTGGGGGCTGCTTCAGCTCCGGCCACTGTTCCAGCTGACAAGGTCCTGCTCTAGTCCTGGCTGCTGACCCAGCCCTGGTGGTTGACCCAGCCCCAACTACTGCTCTGGCCACTGGGGACTGACCCAGCTTTGGCCGCTGCTCCAGGTCCAGCCGCTGCTCGTCATCAGGGCTGCTCTGGCCCCAGATACTGCTCCAACCGTTGGGGATTGACCCAGCCCTGGGGACTGACCAAGCTCTGGCCGCTGCTCCAGCTACCAGGGCTGCTACAGTTCCAGAGACTGACCCAGCCCCCAGGATTGACCCAGCCCCAGCTGTTGGGGTCTGACCCAACTCTGGGGACTGACCCAGACCCAGCCCTAGCCACTGTTCTAGCCCCGGCTCCTATGGCCAGGGCTGAAGCCGAAGAAGTCACAGAGATCGTTAAAGTTATGGAATCTGTGATTTCAGTGAAAAAAATCATATTCTGAACCATGACAGCCTGCACTAACCCGTGTTGAACATGAATCACAGTTACAAGTTACAACTTGTTTTCCATCCCAGACCCCACAAAACATATTGTCTCCACTTCCTGGCTCATTATAACAGACAGCCCATTATGCATAATTTTGTAACATTAATAATACCACTGATCAGTGAGGTAACAAAATGATGAATCATAATGATTTCACTAAAATATGAAATGGAAGTAAATTAAAACTTATTTCTATATCACATGTCCCCCAACACTTTGGTTTAAGGGATCATTCAGCTCATAAATACCTTGCTAAATTGGGGCCTAAGCATGTGCTTAAATGGTACTACTCACAGCAGCATACTTCTAAACTTATTGCAACATTTTGACATTTTATCTCAACTTTAAATTACTCAGACCAATAAAACATGTATTGTGGACCAATTCTTTAGCAGCAAAATACTTCCACTCATGGATACCAAAACAACCCTGCGTGCACAGATTCTTAAAGTTTTTCACATGCTGATCTAATCTATTTATACGTATAGAGGTCTCCAGAGAAGCATCAATAGATTGTTAGTGTCATAGTACACATTTTCAAAAATATTTCAGAATTCCAAACTTTGCCTCTGCAGATTCAGATACCATGGTTTTGCATCCACCCAAGACTTTATTAAGATTTATAACTAAAAGAAATATTACATTTTAAGATATTACACATCAGTAGCATAGGAATGTGTATTTACATTTTTATTTGAACTCTTTAGAACTACAATTCTACAACTGGACAACATATCCAAGTGTTTCATAAACTTTCAAACACATACATTATTTATACATATGGTTTTTGCATCTCTCTCTCTCTATATATAAAAATATTTTTGTGACTCAAGGACTGAGACTAGTCAAAATGACATTATTGCTACATTTCCATATTTACAAAAAAATGCATAAAACCATTTAAAACATCAAGTCACTGCAAAATAAGTTTCAAAAAACCCAAATTACAAAAATATAAATTTAAAGAATATTTGAGACCAAAAATTCTTTCAGCTAAGTGCCCGCAAAGTACCGAGACACCTACAATTATACCAACTAGACTGTCTACAATAGCTCTGAAAGCCAGCACACTACAAAAGAATTTTCATAGCATTGAATCAATAATGCTCAACAACAAGTATGATATGCATAAGTGTGCCCCCAAACAACTGGCTAACTTTAGAAAGGTGCAACAGCATAGATAGGTCCAGTGCAAATGGCTATTTTAAGATTGGTTAACAAATTTCTAAAACTATATACCAAATACATGGTTGTATAAAATAAAGTATGAAAACGTGTGGTATTAAAATTATAATACCAGTGTGTGCATTTACAGCTATCTTGTTTTGGGCAGTTAGTTACACATAAAAAGTAAATGTAAACTCAAAACAACGAGACTGACTGGTATGTTGAATATAAATAACAGAGTGCTTAAGTGCAGGCGCATTGTAAATAAATAGGTACTTAAGTAGTACTGCCTCCTACATGCTTCTTTCAATGTTTTTGCTGATTTATACTTGACAGGAATATAGGAAGAGACGAACTAGCAGTATTCGTGCTGGAAAAAATGGTTGTTTCGGACACTTAAGCAGAGTCTTGGGCTCAGAGCTAGTATTTTTAAAAAACATATTGTAACCCAACATCTACATATCTGTAAAATAAGGCTGAAGCTATATTTTGTGTTCTGCTACATTAAGATCCAATGTTTCCCAATTAATAATCTTTTCCTCTTATTAATTTTACCATCATATAATATTCAGCTGGAAAGAGAAAGGGACTGAGAACAAAGCCTTTCCAAGTTACGGTACGTGGGCCCATCTGTGGGAAATTTACACTTGTGTATGAACACAAGGGGCCCTCTGGAAAAAAGAATTCTTTGACTGTGCTCTTTTTTTAAAATAAGGTGAAAAATTAACTGCCTGTCCTTAAGGTATGTGGATCCTACTATAAACATCTCCTCTGTACCCAGATCAAACTACTACAGCTATGGAAAGAGATTATTCTCTTACACATTTTTTGTCCATTTTTAAGATACAAATATTAGCCAAGCATGTACTTCTCCCCTTCCACCCTGCAACACCACCCTCTTTGCTTGGAATGAAAACTGTGTGAAACATGGGCTGGAACATGAGTAAAGCTAAGATTATGTCACGGCGGTCACAGAAGTAATGGATTCTGTGTCTTCCAGAGACCTTCGTGACATTTCCCTTCAGCCCTGGGGTGAGCAGGGCTGGAGATGTCAGCCAGCTGGGCCCCTGGAACTCTAAACCACAGCTCTCAGTTTCTGTGGGTGGTGAGGGCCCCTGCAACTCTCAGCAGCTGCTGGTGTCAGGAATTCCCAGAGCTCCAAGCCTCTGACCCTGGAGCGCCGAGTCACTGTGGGAGGCAGAAGGACCCTGGAGCTCTGAGCCACTGTGGGCGCCAAGGGGCCCCAGAGCTGTCAGCTGAAGCAGTGGGTGCTGGACCCCGCTTTCCCCAACCTGAAGCAGGGCTTGGGCTCTCATCCCCCTGTCACCCCATTTTGTCAGAGTTATTTTGAATAAAAGTCAGGGACAGGTCATGGGCTTCTGTGAATTTGCACATGACCTGTTCCTGACTTTTACCAAAAATACCCATGACAGAATCTTAAACTTAGACATGATGGAAGGGGAGAGAAGCTCCACAATGCTCTCCTTCCCCAGGTGTCTGGAAAGCCCTCCCTAATTGCAGAGTCCTTCAGTGGTCTAGGGGATGCACAGGCTGAGGTGTTTGGGGGGTTGGGGGGGGGGAGATGTTATTCTGCTCACTCCCACCCCTCTCCATGTCCACATGGTACCCTCTTCTGATGGCATCCAATTCAGAACACCTGCTTATGACATTTGTAGGGTTTTAGACTTGGCCACTTGCAAGCAGCTATTTGTATGTGTGTATGTATTTATTTATTTCAGAAATGTAGCAAAAAATCCCCAACAACCAAGCAATCAGAAAATGACTATTAGCTTTCCAGGCACAGATCTAGAGATGGCCTGTTTAATAGTTGGTTTGGTTTGTATTCATCTAGCTCCAGATCCAGGTTTAAGATTTAGATTTTTGTTTATATGACTCCCTACTGCAAAAACATACAATATAGCAAAGTATATACAGCTTCAGTCAACACTGCAACAATGGCTGTGGTGGATGGACTAAGTTTACGTGTAATGGTGCGTGGTAAAGGACAGTATTATAGCAATGTTCAGACTACCTTGGTAGTGAGTAAAGTAAGGCAAATCATTAATGTCTACTCTCTCTCATCCCCTGCAGAATAAGAGTGCCTAATCCATCTGGGCTGCCTATTTTCCAGATGTCCCTCTCCTCTTTCACGCATCTTCGCGTACCAGAAGGGGCTGAGTAGATGATGCGCTGCTGCCCACAGAATTAATCCTCACTGAGTGATCTGCAGCATTTCCTTGATGGGGTGAAAAGTTTGAGTAAGCCTGGAGAAGACAGACACTATTGTCAATATTTCACTGAATGCCTCCTTCATACAAGCAGAATACACCGTTGCTATTAGCTGCTCTGTTTTACAATGTGCCCTGATAACAGCTATCCAGGTAATTGGTTTCCTTGGGAAATTAAAGTACATCCTGATATAGAATTTAAGAGTGCCTGGATTTAATTGTTCTCTAAAATGGATCAGAACTTGAAACTCAGTTATTAAAAAAAGAGACAGGAGATTTTGTAAGATAATTTTAAACAGAAATCTTTGAAATCTTTTAATCTGAATCTTTGAAAATCCCTCCAATAATTTCATACTTTTCCTCACATTTTTGCTTTTGTTTCAGTAACCCTTGTAGTTTGCCAAAAACATGTTAAAGGAAGCAACTGAACCCCAGCAGTTTTCAGTTTCCTCATTTCTCAACATATCAGGGAGCCACTCATGTTTGTGTCAAAGCACGGCACCTAGAATTTCCAAAGAACCTTTATTTTTAACCCAGAAGCAAGTTCGAACCCATATATGGCCAGATGATCCTTAGGTGCAGATCTGTAAATCATTCCCCGCAGGGCAGGATCTGTGTCTCTGAAATGGCATAATTCCTTCTTTAAGCCCTTTTGTCCACTTATCCATCCACAAAGTTCTTAATAAGAGAACTGAGGACAGCAAGATGCTAGTTTGTCAACACTTACATTCCAGGTGACAGGCACCAGGGCCCAGATTTTTAAAGCTCTGTAGGTGTTGCTTCACTCAGCACTGCAACACCTAATTGATTTAGGAGCCTAAATCTCATTTTCAAAAGTGACGTAGGCACTTAGGAGCCTACATCTCACTGATAAAATAAAAGAGCAGACAGATCAAAAAGTAAAGAAAGGCCAAATCCAGAAACTGTATCACTTAGCTGTTCAAACAAAAGAAAAGGTACATTCCTGACTGATACATCCACAATTATGAGATTCCATATAAATAGATTAGTCTGTGTTTTAAGATATGAAGAAATCAAGAGCTATGATCATAGTTTATTATAACATCTACAGTACCACAGCACGTACATTTTCAAAAACATGCAAAACATCAAAAACATCCTCTAACTTGTGTTCATTTCATTTTATGCAGACACACAGTTTTCAAAAGTTAGTATGAGCATACCCCATTTGTGAGGGAATGGCACAGTGAAGAGCTAGGGGTAAGTCTGAAAATCATCCTAACAGGCAAAATTTATAGTGCAAAAGTACATAAATAAAAAGGCCACTAAACTTTTTGCTCTCTTTTTAGAGTCTGATTTAAATCACACAGGTTTTTGAGAAAGTTAATATTAAAGATTGAAGATCCATATGGAAGCTCATACTTACATGGTTTGCATTATCTGAAAGCTGCTGCTCAATTAGCTGTACAATTTGCTTAAATGTTGGTCTCTGTAAAGGATCAGCATCCCAGCAACTCTTCATTATCTCATACCTGCAAATATATTCAATTAAATATTATTGACTGGAAATTTCAGCAAGAAATAATTTCTGTATATAACTCCATTATTATTTGTATGGGCTAAAATAGATTGAAGTTATACAGTGTAACCATAGCAACTTATCCCCAAATTTCAAAACACAGCGAAGTAAAACTGTTTAAACAAATTTTATAAGAGTAGAAATAGTAGCACTAGCCCAACTGACTATGGGTACTAAGGAACCAATACTGCTGAGATTCTGTGGGCAGAACTCCCTTTGACAGTAATGGAAGTTCTGCGTAAGGAGTTGCTACAGCATGATAGCCATCTATTTAAAGATAATGGGTCTGATATTGACAATTTGAAAAAAATACTAAACTGGGAATGGCTAGTAAAAAAGATGGTTGGACCATCTTATTCCAATCAGGAAGTAGAACACAAGTACAGGAATTGCACAAGTTGGTGCAATTTAACCAGTTTATATCAACTGAAACTGTTTAGTATGCTCTGCGTATTATCTTTATTTGTGTAACTTAGAATATCTTTCATGACAGAGCCATTAGACCATAAAAGGATCACAGTATGCAGGTGTTATACAATTAAAGCTAGTTCAGCTGTGGAAAATTTGAAGGAAAAAAAAGGCAATGTTATAAGGTACATTTAGCCCATATCTGGAAGTTTTACTTTCTTTGTTTAAAAAATTATTGGCTGATTAGTAGTGATAACTTGCCTCTTACATTTCAACTGGTGCACATTCTGGACTAAACATTCTGTATCCTTCCTTAATCATTTTATAAAACTTAGAGTCCACAGGCATTCCAGGGTAGGGGCTGCTTCCTGTGGATACAACATTTAATTGATCAATGCCATTTTAAAATCAGAAATAAACTCTGGGTGAAATACAAAGTACACATTCAATCAGTAAATATCTTACCTAAAGAAAACAGTTCCCAAAGCAATATTCCATAAGACCAGACATCACTCTCGAAAGTATAAACACAGTTGAAAATACTTTCAGGTGCCATCCACTTTACAGGAAGCCGAGCCTTTGCAGGGGTTGGGGATGAAGGTGAAAACAAAAATTAGACAAGCAGGTTAGAAAATTTAATAATATCAAATGTACATTTATATAATGGTTACCTATCTTTTTATATATTATTACTGAAGTGGAATTCTCTCTGCAAGTCAGAGTGCAGTGATGCCATACAGTTACTGATCCATCACTGTACAGGCTTTCTACATTTATACCGTTCCTTGCACTCTGATTAGTTTAAGTGTCTGATTTGCATAACTGTTATATAGTTGTTTTTCTAAACAGTGTGTGACTCCCTGTATCTGATTTAAAATGGATGCTAGCCAATCAGAATACAAGGATTTGTATGAACATGGCATGGTTGTTTAAAATAATCAGACTCTGAATATGCATATCTCTTTATTTGGATTGGCTATTATGCTTACACTGCTCTGATGCACTCCAGTTTTTCAAGCAGACAACCAAGGTAGCTGCTTTAGCTTCTAATACACACACACGCACCCTCAAAAATGCAAACTGCTAAAAAGGAAATGGTTAAAAAAGTGTTTAAAACCTCTTGATTCATTTCCTTTCTTCCTTCTCATTCCTTCGACCTTTCCGCTGTCCCCAGAATGTTTGTATTGCAATGGGAGAATCCCAGCCCTTTCCTTCTAACTCAATGTTGAAACAATGTATACCAAAATATATTATAGCTACTCTGTCTAGAAGAGCCTTGATGTCCTGTAGGGAAGGGAAGCAGGAAGTAGGGAAAGGACTTAAGAGGAAGAGAGGAAAATGAGAAGGGAAAGGAAAGGTTAATATCTTTCCATCAACTGCCTAGAGCTATGGGTGATGATAAGAACATGTGGTTGGAGTAGATGAGCAATTTGAGTTACTGATGGTTTACTAAATGAAATATATAGCTGCAATAGTTAGATATTGGAATAATTTTTGGCTGAGTTAGAACAACCAGATACTCATGCAGCTACTTGCAGCAGAAGTGGCTGCCACTATTGTTCAGAGCATTAATGCTCCTAGCCTTAGCTGGGTTTCAGATCAGGCCAGACACAATTAGAGGAGCCCCTCCCACAGCAGCCCCAGTTTTTCTTCTTCCCTAGCAGCTGCTGCCTATCCTTCTCTAACCTTCTCAGACTAAGAAAAATCCTATTGTCAAGCAGCTCAGGGCAACCTAAAGCATAGTCTAGACAAGTGAAATGTAATTAGTTACTGCCCACCTCACAAGCTGCTGGCCTGCACTTAAAAATCCTTGATGCACGAGTGATCAAGCAGATCCTGACTCGAGATTGAAAATTAAACCTTGCCTCTCACTTCAGTTTCTTTGTAAATGTCACTGAGCAGCACTCAGTAGATATTTTACCAATCCAGCCTGGCTGCTTTGCTGAATTCCTCCTCTGACTTCAATTGTACCCTATACTGAATTTTGGGAACAGCACACATGGCTGGGGCAGATCTCCAAAACCATCTGACAAATGCAGTCTTCTTCACTTAAGCCTTAAATGGTCACATTCTGGTTACCTCAGAGACTGCTTCTCCCTGTGGGACATCACAGCAGTTGAGAGTATCAAAGGCACCTAAGCGGTCACCCACTGGGTTTCTTTGGGAGGAACAGGCAATTACAGTGAGAGGGACTGTGGAATTCTCTACCCTTGTCAGCTTGCCAGAGTTTGAATTTTTGTATCTTCAGCTTACGCTACCAGGCCCACTTGTTCTCCTGGGCTTTTCCTTGTGAGGAGCAATGAATATATAGCTAGTGAATGGTGGTAATTTCTGGTTGTGGAGCAGTCAGGAAGAAGTTGAGGGGTTCATTTTGTTGAACACAGGTCCTAATTTTTTTTAATAAACTGAACAAATATAAATGGTTGCTTTTGGAGATCACTGGGAAAGTCACATGTATTTGAAGTGACCTAAATAGATATATATTGGTAGGACTATAAAACATAATGGAAAAACCATGGACAACAACATTTGATATCCAGACTTTCTTTGGACAAATCATGTTAAAGAAAGTTCTTAGCACGCTTCTGTAGTTTATTCCCATATGTGTCAGATTTTCACCAAGGACCCATTAACAGCTCTGGCAGTTAAGAATGGACTTAAAGTGGGCATAAATGCAATTTGCATTCACTTTAAGATTTGGCGAAAAGGGATCTTAGTGTAATTGGGAACAGTCTGGATTGGAGTATTCAGACTTTTCTTTTTTGGTCCAAAATGTCACATCTCACTCCAGTCCATATTTATCTGGGATAAAGAAATTGGATCTACAACTGCAAGTGTCAGATTATGTCTGTTACATATACAAATTAAAGTCAGTTTCATTGCTAACCTCAGAATATGGAACCAGTGAAAACCAAGCCTATTTCTGCTTCCCACTTTGTCCTACTTAATAAATATCTCACATTTAGACTACAATTTCTGTTATCTGCATATTTATAACAAAGCAAACACCATAAAACCTGATTTTTAGAACATTTTTGTTCAAATACTTATTTTAATAATTAGCCAAACAAAAACAGCACCACTAATTTTAAGGATTTAAAAATAACTAAATTTTAGAAAAAGATTTCTTTGGCAATTAAAACAATTTAGGATGCTTCCTAGTCAAGTACTTACATTTCCTTTGACCACATAATTTGAGTCATTCTTTATATCTCTAGCAAGGCCAAAGTCACAAATTTTTGTTATTCGACCATGAGTGAGAAGAATGTTTCTTGCCGCCAGATCCCTATGAATGCACTGAAGTAATAAAACAAACACAGGGAAATATTTGTTAGTATCTTCAGTATTTTTCACTGCTGATGCAGAATTGCTGACTGTGTATGTTTTTTCTTGAATATACATGTATTTAACTAAACATAATATATAGTGCAAACTGAAAGTCCAAGTGTTTGAGTTTAAAAAGCTTACTTGGCTATCAAGCTTTATAGCACGATAATGTTACTGAAACATACAGGAGGCAGTGCATATACTGCTGCCTATAGTTAAGGTGGCCTAAGCATTTCCATTAGGAAGGATCATTTTCTGTTCCTTATAACTTTCTCAGAGTTTTACACTTTCAGCTGAAGTTCAGTGTGCTTGCTCTGAGCTAGAAAGAATTTTTTTCTGAAAGTTTCATCAAAAATGATTGGGCTATTTTCTAACACAGTCAGAATGGGAAAAATGCAATTTGTTTCTAGGGAAAAAAATGATAGTTTTTTTAAAAAACAATTTTCATGACCCAGGGGAAGGTCATGGAAACTAGAAATTAGGCAAAAATATAGGGTCAAAAATTCAAAAGCACTTATATTACTTAGGAACCTAATTCTCATTTTCAAAAGAGACAGGCTTTCACTAAGACTTAGGCTCCTAAGTGTCTATGTCAATTTTGAAAATTGGTCTTAGGCACTTTTGAAAATGTTATATATACTAGGTCATAGATATGCCCTTCATTGGTCCTGTGAAAATCAGACAGGATTTGGGCAAATTAAAATATTGTTTATAATGTACTCTGTGCATGGGCACTGCCTTATATTAAATAACAAAACAAATTATCTTCCAGTGACAAGCATATCTGTGCATAAGTAATGGAGATATAGGAGGGTGCAACTGGAAGGGTTTGGCAGGAGTCATGCCTCTTTCCATATGTACCTCCACCAGTCATGTGGAAGAAGGCAGGACGCCTCCTCTATGCTATGCGCAGGTGTGTGCAGAAGGATTTAAGAGCTGGAAGAAGCAGAGTCCTGCTTCCTTAAAAGTTCTGTCTTCTTCCATACAATACAGAAAGGAATGCATGGAATGCATTAAAGGTTCCAGTCTCATTGACTCTATGTACTGAGCAGTACACAGCTGTCTAGCAAATAGATGAACAGAGTGAAATTTCTTTATTTTTCTCTTTTAAAAAAATGTAGGAAATTTCATACTAAAAGCTACTTAAAAATAACATTAAGATTGCAAAATGAAGCAATCAAAAGTCAGGAACTGACAATTTACGGTTGCATGAGCAACCTTACCTTGCCCTCTTGGATGCACGCATTATGAAACTATCTTCAATTACATGCTGCTGTACTATTTTTTCCCATGGAACTCCTGCCTTATTCACACCCCAGTGCAGCAAAGTGTTTAAGCATGTGTGTAACTTCAAGCATGTGAGTAGCCCCATTAATGCAGTAAAGTGATGTAATGGTCTGGGGTTCAAAGCATCCCTCCCTCATTCCTACAGAATTGGTATGGTCCACTGGCCAAGTAAGAATGGTCTTGTGGTTAAAGCACTGTGCTCTGATTGGAGAAAGCAGAATTTTATCCTTGCCTCTCCACAGGCTCATTCTCATGCCTAAAGCTCTGCACTGTAGAACTGGAATATTACTACTTCCCAACCTCAGTGATAAGTGTAGCAGAAAAGCCTATAAAGAAAGAAAACATATTCCTCATTCATTGCAAGGTTCGGGATGGTGCACAATGAATGGTTCAGGGAGCCACTCTATGAGGAGGATAAAAAAAATAATGAACAGCTACTTTTTTTACTCAGCATTGTCCATCCTGCGTACTGAATGAGGCAGGGGTCCAATGGAAAAGTATTAAAAGTTACATCCTAACGTGTTCATACAAAGGGGTGGAGTTAAGGCTGATTCAGATTGCAAAGTGAAGCAATGTGCTTTTAGGGTGGGATGTTTCAAAAATACTACTCAACATTCTACACTTCTACTGAAATTTTATCACTGACTTCAACAGGAGCTGAATTAGACCAACATTTATACTTTTGAATATCCCACACTTAATGTAGTGTTGTTTGTGGGGTAGGGGGTTTAAAATTACATATATTTGTTTTTACAGTGGATTCAAAGTATACTATACAACATAATGTCCCTAGATTTTGTTACTTTTTTCATATTAATTGCCAAATTGTAGGGACATTATTAATAGTTCTAAGTTTCTGATATTCCATAATTTTTCCTATGAAACCTTTAGAAAGCACAGAGCAAACTGAGTGTGTCCAAATGAAAACAATTTGTGGGTCTCTATGTTGATTTTAACATTCTTAAAAAAATTACAAAGATGCTTCAGTAGGAAACAAAAAGTATCCCATATGTTAAACCAAAACCTTGAAAATACCCATCCTGTAATGATCCAATTGTTTAAGAAGGTGTTCCATGGTTCAAAAGTATCAGATTGACCAGGGTTTAATTCTGAACATAAATACATTTTGTGCATAAACCTCTCTTCAGCTATCTTCTAATGCTCTTCAGTTTGTAAACTGTTCACGGATGTCACAGAGAATAAGCCATATAAAACATTCACGATTTGACTCTCTTTTTGGAGGGATCTCCTTCTTTGAAGATCAGATTCATTCACAAATTCTATCTAGTTTCCACACTATAAAAGTCCCTGAAAAATTAAGTCTTCAGGTCTCGTGCGGGATCAGATGGCACCAAAAACCAGATGGAACTTTTATTAGACTGGCTGCGTGCTCCAGGAGACAAAGGCTATAGACCAGGGGTGGCCAAACTTACTGTCCCTCTGAGCCGAACTACGACAATCTTCAGAAGTTCGAGAGCCAGGCAGGCCAGTTGGAGCGGGGCTTCTTCCCTGCAGTGGGGTGGTGGGGCTAGGGGCTTCTGCCCTGCGGGGAGGGGAGTCTCAGGAAGTCAGCCCCAGGGGGCATGCCTGCTGGGGCTCAGGGCTTCAGCCCCACAGGACATGCCTCCTGGGGATTCAGCCCCACTCCTGCTGAAGCCCTGATCTCCAGCAGGTACACTCTGCAGGGCTGAAGCCCCAACCCCCCCCTCCCTGCTGAGCGGAAGCCCCTAGTCCCATCACCCCATTGCAGGGCAGAAGCCCTGAACTCCCCCCCAGTCTGGTAGGTGGAGAATAGGGGGGCTCCATGAGCCACACTTTAATTGTAAAAGAGCTGCAGTTTGGCAACCCCTGCTATAGACTAAAATCCTCAACCCCAACTGTAGGACATGGGAAGTAGCAACAGAAAAGGACCTGCTGCTCCTGCTTTCTCCATACACACATAGTCAGTGGAGTTTGTGGATATGGTGTATACACCCTTACAGCTCCTCAGGCCTATCCCTCCCTTCACACTTCCAGGTACAGAGCCATAGCATTGCTCTGTTCCATGCACTGAAGGAGCTCTCCAATTCCCAGTGCCCTCAGCAGTGGAAATGTAACAATTCTGCTGCCTTTTGAGCATTGTACTCCCAGAGGTAGCCTAGAGGTTTTTCTTTATGCGAGTAAAGTCCAGGGAAAATTCATTCTGAGCAGACTAGCACTTTTCAGTGCAAAATTCTAGGCTGGTAAAATCCAGGACTAGAGTTACACAAAAGAATAGACTAGTCAAGTCTTCACGGTACAGCAGAACCCTGTTAATTTGCAGTGTTTGTTTAAAAGATTACTGAGCAGGTGAAACAGTCATGTTTTAAATGTCAATATGTGAAGAAAACCTGTCACTCAAATTCACAACTTACATTTTTGGAGGCAAGGAAGCTCATGCCCTTTGCCACCTGATAAGAAAAACTCAGTAGAACTTCAACGTCCAGAGCCAATTCGTCATCTTCTAATATGGCAATGGTAACATCTCGATCCATATATGATCCTAAGCAACACAAATGCAAACACTTTATAAATGGACTAAGTATGATTGCCTGGAAACATATTTGGCTTATATTTATCAGAATGTGGTGCTGAATAAATAAGGAAACTCAATCCATACTGTGATGGATTAGACCATGAGGTATAAAAGAGTATATCAGCCTTAGGATGAGTATGTCTCTGTTCCCTGGGTAGCCAAACAAAGGCTCCTCCAGGACAATCAAGTCACCTGATGCCAATTAAACCAGTTAAGGTCATTAGGCTAACGCAGGCACCTAACACCAATTAACCGGCAAAGGGTCAGTTAAGGCTGTTAGGCTAATGGAGATAGCTGGAACTAATCAAGGTCCTACTCATACTGCTTAAAAGCTCTCCTTCCAGTTCCCTCAAGGAAGCCCAGGTGAAAGGAACTGGAGGAGAGGAAGTGTTGCTGAATCCTGAAGTAAGGGTGAAGCTAGGAAAAGCAGATAGTGGGGGAAGCGGCCCAGGAATTCAAGGCAGCTCTGGTGGTGAAAGGGAAGCTGCCAACAGCTGCTACCATTAAAGCCCCTGGACTGGAACCCAGAGTAAAGGGGGGGCCCGGGTTCCCCCTTCCCCCCATGCTCTACAGAGATCCCCTTGAGAGGGGAAACAGACCTTGGTCCAGGCAGGAGGCCAAACTGCACCTACTGAGCTCTAAGAAGCAACAGAGACTGTGGGTATTCAACCTTCCCACCTTCCATACTGGCCTGTGATGAAAGTAGCTCAATAAGCTGTGACCTTTGCCACTACACTGAGAAAGGGAGGTCACAATGAGGGCCATAGTGAGCTTCTGAGGCCACTGAATCCACCTGGAAGCACGGGACCCACCAATACAGGCTTGGAGCTTTGCCAAAATACATAGAATCATAGGACTGGAAGGGACCTCAAGAGGTCTGATAGTCCAGAGCCCTGCCTTGAGTGCAGAGGACTGGACTATCAAAGTATTATCTGACCATCCCTGACAGGTGTTTGTCAAACCTGCTCTTAAAAATCTCCAATGAGGGAGAGTCCATAATCTCCCTAGGCAATTTATTCCAGTGCTTAACTATCCTGACAGCTTGGAAGTTTTTCCTAATGTCCAACCTAAACCACCCATTGCTCCTTGTCCTATCCTCAGAGGTTAAAGAGAACAATTTGTCTTCCTCCTCTTTGTAATGACCTTTTATGTACTTGAAAATTGTTATGTCCCCCCTCAGTCTTCTCTTCTCCTGACTAAACAAATCTAATTTTTTTAATTATCCCTCACAGGTCATGTTTTCTAGACCTTTAATCATGTTTGTTTGCTCTTCTCTGGACTTTCTCCAATTTGTCCGCATCTTTCCTGAAATGTGGTGCTCAGAACTGGACACAACCGGACTCCAGTTGAGGTCTAATCAGCATGCAGTAAAATGGAAGAATTACTTCTCATGTCTTACTTACAACTCTCCTGTTAATACACCCCAGAATGATGTTTTTTTTGTTTGTTTGTTTTTTGCAACAGTGTTATACTGTTGATTCATATTTAGCTTGTGATCCACTATGATAGCCAAAATCCTTTCTGCAGTACTTCTTCCTAGGCAGTCATTTCCCATTTGTATGTGTCAACTGATTGTTCCTTCCCAAGTGGAGTACTTTGCATTTGTCCTTATTGAATTTCATCCTATTTACGTCAGACCATTTCTCCAGTTTTTCCAGATCATTTTGAATTTTAATCCTATCCTCCAAAGCACTTGCAACCCCTCCCAGCTTGGTGTCATCCACAAACTTTATAAGTGTACTCTCTATGCCATTATCTAAATCATTGATGAAAATATTGAACAGAATCAGACCCAGAACTGATCCCTGTGGGAAACCCACTTGGTTTGCCCTTCCAGCTTGACTATGAACCACTGATGACTACTCTCTGGGAATGGTTTTCCAACCAGTTATTCACACATCCTTATAGTAGCTCCATCTAGGTTGCATTTCCCTAGTTTGTTTGTAAGAAGGTCATGCGAGACAGCATCAAAAGCCTTACTAAAGTCAAGATATACCACATCTACTGCTTCTGCCCATCCCCAAGGCTTGTTATCCTGTCAAAGAACACTATTAGGTTGGTTTGACATGGTTAGTCTTTGACAAATCCATGCTGTTACTTATCACCTTATTCTTCTTCTAGGCATTTGCAAGTTGATTGCTTAATTATTTGCTCCATTATCTTTCCAGGTACTGAGGTTATGCTGACTGGTCTGTAGCTCCCCAGGTTGTCCTTATTCCCCTTTTTATAAATTGGCACTACATTTGCCCTTTTCCAGTCCTCTGGAATCTCTCTAGTCTTCCCTGACTTTTCAAAGATAATCGCTAATGACTTAGATATCTCCTCTGTCAGCTCCTTGAGTGTTCTAGGACATATTCCATCAGGCCCTGGTGACTTGAAGACATCTAACTTGTTTAAGTAATTTTTAAGTTGTTGTTTCCCTATTTTAGCTGCTGATCCTACTCATTTTCATTGACATTTACTGTGTTAGATGTCCAATTGCTACTAAATTTTTTGATGAAAACTGAAACGAAGTCATTTAGCACTTCTGCCATTTCCACATTTTCTGTTATTTCCCCCTCCCCGCATTGAGTAAAAGGCCTACCATGTCCTTGATTTTCCTCTTGCTTTTAATAATAACATCCATTACGAAAATGGTAGAATAATCATCTCAATGTTTTCACAATATACAGACACATGAAGCCTTTTTAACTGAGTTTATTCTTTTTTTTAATCCTTGTCACATTGAATTAGGGTTTTAATTGGACACATCTATCAGCAAAAATCATTTTAAAATTGAAAAGAAATCAGAAAGCCCTCTTTGTACTATAGGATGTGGGTTAGATTTCTGGATAAGTACTTACCTGTCCTCCCTGATCTTCTTTTATCTGCTTTTGGTGGAACAACATAAGAGACTCCTGGTTTCATGTCCATGTATTCATTGATGACATCACTGTGGGGATAATTTAGCATAAAAACATTAAGAACAAATTTGAATCTAAAATTTTATAAACGATTAACACTCACGGTTTGTGAGTGTTAATTATTTTTAAAAAGAAAACAAAAATACTATACAGAGTGATGAGATTTGACAAAATAGGCTATAAGGATGTGCATTATAGAATAAATAATGGTCTGATCTCAAAGTTTGGAGTTTAGCTCAGATAAGCACCCAAAAAATTGGTGTTTATAATTCTTAATAGTTAAGGTTTAGTCTGGAAAAGAAATGGCTAGATATTTCTGATGTCATTCTAATGTTTCCTTCTATTCAGGACAGCTTCTATCAATATATTTGGTAATTCAAGTTTCAGTTGAAATTCAGACGATAAAACTGGGGAGAAAAGTTAACTGAACATCAGAATTTCCAAAAAGGTTCATGTTTGCTTGCAGAAATCAGGATAAGTTAGAGGGAATTTGATTTTTTTAAAAATACAGGTTTTCCCATCCCTATGCATATTCAAATGTATGGACTCTAATTACATAGTTTATAAATATATACCTAGGGATTTACAATGCTGAATATTTTTCCATTTAGTATCTTTTTGAACTGTATGGACACAAATTCACTTTACCTTGCTCATATACAGGCACCTTTTATCCAAGAATATCTAATCACTTTGCAAACATTACGCTTGGTCTCACAACAACCAAACATTTTACCCCTCCACTGACGCGCAGAGCCCTCTGGGATGTTATGCAGCTGCAGTTCAACAACACACAGCAATACTCAAATTGGTATAGACTCTACAGTCTACAGTCCCCATCCAACCTTTTACAAAAAAGTTCTATGTGAAACTCAAATAATGAGATTCTCAGCTTTATATCATATTTGAAAGATGGCACCTCCGGCAGGAGTCATAACCTCATGGTGGGATTCAAATGGAAACACCAGAATCACTTCCTTAAACACACAGGTGGTATCTTCAGTGTTGTCTGTCCATGTACTGATCTAACATGACCATTCTTCTCTTGAAGGTGTTACAGCACAATGGTGATGTGGCAGATACATCCTTAACACCAAAGGGACATAACTTCCTACTGTAGCAAAGTGCTTTAGCTCCTACTAAGAGCTCTATTGGATTCTTTTTAATTTCAGTTTGCTAAAGTAGAGTAATGGGCTCAATGCTGCAAAGTACAGACTGAAATATAGAGAGGGTCCTTTATTGCTATACAAGTGAAGGTTTGGTAAATGACATCTTCAGTACTTTAAAGAAAAGAGAGAATTAGAAAAACCTTTGCACAGATGGGCTGTATCTTAAATTGAATTAATAATATACAAGCGGATGAACACGAGGGGGAAAAAGAGTGCAAGAACAATGGTTGGGGAAATCCTAACTCCAAAATGATGGCACAGGGTCTTTTGTGACAAGATCTTGTGTAATTTAATGCAATACTGAAAGGCATTATTTTTGTTGTAAAAAGCTATTTGCGAATGCAGGAACTCATGGTAACAGAGTGCTATAACACAACAAAATTGGCCGTATCGTCATTTACGTTGCAAACTGATTGCTGCCAATCATTAGCAGTAATGATAACTAAAAATAAAGATGGACATTTTTGATCCAAGGAATGGCACTGGACTCAATCATAGAAAAGCCATTGAATCAGTAAAAGTAGAAGTGCATGACATAATTTGAACTATAATCTTAAACAAGCCACAAACAACTTACTTGTAAAGATCAAATCATCTTTTTAAATTGATTTTTTTTAAATAAATTTATGCAATCTTTAGAAAACACTACACAAAAGCCCTCTTGTGATTTCTTTTCACTAGATCAGCTTTGATTTACCCTCCCTCTGAACTTTTTGGCTATGCCTTTATGTATTGACAGATTATTCTTACCATGCAGGCTCTTTTTGATGCAGAAGGTTCTCGTAAACTGCTGTTTCTGCATATTCGTCATGCTTTGGGCAAATAAATGAATCGCGTTTCCTTCTCAGAAAATTCAAAAGATCACCATAGCAGCAATATTCCGTGATGACCAGAGTGGGGCCTACAGATGCAGAGGGAGTTTAAAAGGCCGGTATAAGCTTTGCTTTCAGAGTCAAAAATCTTATACAAAAATATTATTCAACTAAACACACAAAATGTCCTATTTGAAGTCACACTACACAGCATTGTCTAGACATGAAAAGTCATAGTGAAGTTACAGCAGCAGTTTCCTCATTCATGGACTAGTTACTATTGTGCAATTAAAGCTATGTCATTCCCAATTAATTTTTTCCCATCAATAGTATCACATTGTATAAAAATTAAACAAATAAGTCTTTTTTTCCCCTCTTCATGTGATAATGTTTCTGGCCAGACACATCTGTATGATTTTGCTCACTTCCTGAAGGAAGTTATTTGTTCCAAACATTAAAGTAAGGCTTCAAACATTAATCCTTTTGATTCACTTCTGTTGACAGTAGAGCTTCAAGCTCTTTCTTTCAGCTCTGTTTTTAAATAATGTAGGGTGTTATACTCTGCAGTATAATGGGAAAAATCATTCACATAGAACAGTCTGCTGAGACAGAAAACTAAGTTACACTAGATCTTAGAATATTAAAATGAAATTTAAAAGGGGAATTAAGTCACCTACAGCACAGATGTTTATAGATCATACGTATGTTTTCTAAATGAATGACTGCAACGACAGCACTTGAATATGTAATAATGCTGCCCATTATTTCATTTGTAGGATCATTCTGTACCAATACCTCCTCAGAGCTTTTCTTTAGTTTAATAATTACGGCTTTCATAAGAGCAAATACTATAGTTAAGATTACATCAGGATTATTACAAACCCTATATTTTCATAAGTTTATATTTTATAAAATTCTCTTTTCTGTCTGAAATAGTCCATGCATTGATTCAGGCCCTAGAATTTGCTTTGTGGCTCATTTGAACCAAATCCCTTCAGTCATTTTTCTGTATTATGCAAAGGTGAAAGGGTGGAATGTTTTGCATAAAGCTAAAACTCTGAATTTTTCCAAGATTTTTTTCCTTTGAAAAGTAAAATGGAGAAATTAAAAAGTGCAAACATTTATGTTAGCATAACATGCAGGTTACAAATTTAAATGCCCTAAAGTTAAGAAATCACTCTATATAAGCTTCAATTATTTGTTGGATTTTGTTGTGTGTGCATGTTAACATTACTGTTTATGTTTTTAAATAGATAAAACCAAAACGTCCAGGATGTGCAATGTAAACAAAGTTACTTCCTTTGAGAACTTTACATTTTTCATTTTTTGACTGATAAGTATTTAGAATTAATAACCCTAATATTCCAATAATGTTTGTTGCAGTTTAAATGGATTATCTGAGGACTGTACAAGATAATAAACATACCAGTTCTACAGTAGATAGTAATGAATAACTCAGTTCAGACACTAATAACCCATAAAACCATAGAATCATAGAAATGTAGGGCTGAAAAGGACCTCAGGAAGTCATCAAGTCCAGCCCCCTGCTCTGTGGCTGGACCAAGAAAACCTAGACCATCCTTGACAGGTGGTTTGTCCAACTTGTTCGTAAAAGCCTCCAATGATGGGGACTCCACAATCTCCCTTGGAAGCCGATTTTAGAACTTAATTACCCTTATAGTCAAAAACAGTTCTTGCTCATATCTAACCTGAATCTCCCTCAGCGCACATTAAGCCCATTATTTTTTATTTTACCTTCAGTGGACATAGAGAACAATTGATTCCCCATTCTCTTTATAGCAGACCTTAACATATTTAAAGGCTGTTATCAGGTTCCCACTCCCTCCCCCCAGTTTTTTTCCCCTCAAAAATAATCATGCCCTTTTAACATCTGTTCTCATTTTTGGAAGCTGATGTTGCGGATGACAAACATAGACAGCCCATTTTGTGAACTCTTAAGAGGAAGCGGTTTTATGTGCCAATCCGATGGAGTCCAGAAATGGACTATGCTTGGTCATGTCCGCAAAAAAACTAATCTTCATTTCTAGCCAGAATTACCCTGGTTGGGGGGAGGGGGGGGGGGGGTTGTGTGTGGATTTTTTAATATGGTCTCAAGTCTAGAAGAAAGGCCTTACATGAAAAGGTTAAACATTTCATCATGACTAAGCAATTCAAGATTTGTACAGAATAGGTTTCTACTTCTACAATAAGGCAATTACAAAAATCCAATAATCTCATAACTTTACCTCCAATAGTGCAGGCTCCAAGTAGATTCACTATATTAATGTGGTTACCAAGGTAACTCAAAACTTTGAGTTCAGACATTAAGGCTTCTCTCTCTGTTAAATGGGCACTAGCTGGAATGAAAAACATGTCGTTCAGCAAATTCAGTATACAATAGAAAGTTAGGAAAAAAGAATATTGTACATAGTAGAAACTTACGTTTGAGCATTTTTACTGCTACTGTCATTGCAGCATCAGATTTAAACAGACCATATGCAGTAGCCTCCACAACTTTCCCAAAAGCTCCAGCACCAAGAGTTTTACCTAAAAATTGCCAGACAACTTTTAATGGGTGTAACAAAATTTTACCTATCAGTGGTTCTTTTTGCTTTATATTAAAAAAATCAGTAGTAGATTATTGGATCAATTTAAGCCTATTTATTCGTCTCAAAGAAAATGGAAGTAGTTTAAGACAGGAAACTTCTTCCTCAAACTGCATGCAAAAGTAGCAGTTGTCATTATTATATACTTTACTATGCAATATACTATTGATAGCAAATGCTATGTTTTCATGACAAGGTCTCATATTACAGGGATTGGAAATTTCACATTGGAGATGAAGTTAAATAAACCTAAACTAACCAAAACTCAATCGGTTTCTAGGAAACTCCCATTTCTGATCATAAGGAAGTTGTGTTGGGTCTATATAAACATAGTTGTTTCCATTTATTTCTTCAACGACTTTCCACTGAACTTCATATTTAGGTTTCTAGGGGGAAAAAAGAAAAAAAGGCCATTTTACTGCTAAAACTTCAACAAGAAGAACTAACATGAATGTGTGCATCTGATTTTACCTGTAGATATTTGTACACAAGAATCATTACTACGATGCACATCAGTCCTGCTGCTACTCCAAACCCTATCAGTAAAGGAGTGAAGAGGGTGTGGGTACTCATATGTTCTAGAAAGAGACAGAAAGTTCTGTTTAAATTTGAACAAGAAACCCAACATTTAAAGGATCATTAAATGTCAAATCTTTATCCCCCTAATTGTTTTTCTTCCTCAGGGAATATTCTCTTTGTTTCTGCTGGAGCCCAGATGATTTTCCCTTTTTCCCCTCCCCCCACCCCAAGGCTGAATGGACAGAACTGTAAGAAGATGTTGCCTGATGGCACCTTGAGACATGTCTTCACCCTGGAAACTGTGCAGTTTAGTTCATTTCTTCAGCACTCCCAGTCCCATCAAACTAGGAAGCATAAAACTAAGACCAATTAAACTCAGGGTTTCTGCATGGTAGCACACAGTTCTATCACTAGCCCATTAAGACAGCTCTCGCCAATTATTTTTAGCTTTAAAAACAGGATTCATGTCAAATTAGTTAAAGAAAAAGTTTGTTAACTGAACTTTTCTCAAAGTCCCAATTTTTTAGCTTATCCAATGATTAATATGCTCTTTACAACATAGTCTTTGGAAGCAGAGAATTGGACAGTAGCATGATCTTGTAAAGATCAATATGCCTCAAATCTGATCCATTTTTGTTTGTATATTATATATGGCATATAGTATAGAACAAGAACTCCACAGAAACCTTAGTTTTTGCAAAAAAGAAACAACAAAGAACAACATACAGGTTGCAACTGATAAGTATTTTGGCATTTCAACTTTTACATTTCTGCAATTTCTTTTATGCTGCTATGGAGGCCAAAACTCACTAGCACCCTCTAACCAGTGTGTTTGCAGTCTGTTGTTGTTGTTAATTATTTTTATTATTGTGGCACCTAGAGGCTCCAACCAAGCTCAGGGCCCCATTGTATTACAGTTTAAATAAACAGGACAGACAAAGGTGTGAGAGGGAACTTTATTGAGCAGGTCAGTGGCAGAAACAGTTTTCCTGACTCCCAGGCTGGTGCTCTGGCCACTAGACCATACTACATATATGATGGAAGAAAATGGAAGCTAACACATTTCAGTTTTAAACATCTATTAGGTTATAACAGTCAAACATTTAAGAAGTATGATAGGAAATGCAGCTTAATATATTACTGTACCACTGTACCAAAGAAGCTGCAAATACACAGGCAATGTATTTAAAATATGGGTCTTATTGTAATTATTTGTGATGGACAGAGCTAAAACATCCCATCATCTTAATTACATTTTATACATTTCTATATGTCATTTTGGCCACTACCTTTAACAGCAAAGTTGAAAAAAGCAGTACTTCTGGCAACATCATTGGAAGCCTCACATGATATAGTGCCATTGTTTTTGAACGTGCTGGCATCAATGGTACTTTCAACCACTATCCTTCCAAATGATGGAAAGGATGAATTTCTAGAATAGATCTTCACATCCACAGGAGATATAGCTGGTGAATCGAAACACCTGGGAGAAACATTGTTGACAATTATCCCTTTATGGATAAATACTTGGAGTAAATTCTTCATTATTTCAACTTTCTTCTAAGATAAAGTTTGATATTTACAGCCTCAGCTGGTGCGAATTGACACAACTCCATTGAAGGATTGAGCTGAAGAACTTTCTTTTTATACTCTACTTATCAGATCTGAAGTATATTTTTTCCTCTGTGTGCAGAATTATACATGTAAATCCTCCATGACACTTAACCGATACCTACACAATGTGGCTCTCTGTTCTACTCTACTGGCTACTCCACAGATAGAGGTTTATGAATCTGCTGCAGCCTTTGAGCTATGGAACCTGGCTCTTTAGCTCAGGCTATTAGATCCGTAGGTCCTGGTTTCAACTCCCACTGTTAACTTATTCAGAGACATTGTGTTATAATAAGATAAAAATATATCAGTGGCCAGCCTAGTACAGCACCATATGTATCAAAGAACAAAATACCCAGCACTGCCTCACAAGCTGTTCTTTCTAAGAGCTACCCTATTAATTGGTCAAAAAAGTATGTTTACTCTTTTTTGACCAGTCAATTGTAAAGTTAAAATTTGACATCTTTACTATATAAAAGCAAACATGCTAATTTTAGCAATATTACCAGTAACAAGTTATAAAACAATACAGATTTTCCTTAAGAAGACTAAAAAACCAGACTATTTTAGGCATAAGAAAAATGATTCCAATGAGATATATGTGACTTGTTAGTACTATGTCTCTGACAGAAGAAGTGAGGAGCATTTTACAATGTGTTTCACAAATATTCTACCTCAATCTTCTTAGAGACCTGGTAATTTAGCAATTTATTTTCATAATAACTCCAGACACATTTAACATGTGATCTACTGTGTATACATGGAAAATCATTATACTGTGTCCTGGAAAATTGTGTTATTACATGATAACTCCAAAAGATAATAGCCATATATAGAAACTCTTCTGTAATTGTCATTCTGTGAAGGTACACAAATAGGGCCAAATTCACTCCCGGGTAAAAAGGTGTGAAGCCTTTGTAGTCAGTTGGCTTACCGCAGAACTCAATTTGGCCTTTAATGTCTACTCAGTAAAATACACTGAGTATCCTCCCTTCAAGGAACAAAACAAAACAAAAAAACACCAAACAAACAGCACAAACCTAAAACAATCAAGACTATGCTTACAGAAATAATGCAACATTTGAACAGGTATTTGACTATCTTCTTTCAACATCTTATTGCTTGAATTTTAAATCAGGTGTGTCAGGTCACTTTTAAGGTACATTCTGGAAATTACTCACCTCTGCTCAGTTCCTGGACAAAAACGCCAATCTATTGTAGGGGCAGGGAAGCCAGCTGCCACACACTGGAGCATGCCATTGCTAAGTCTGTCTGAGGTGAGAATCTCTGGTTTTGCTGCAATAAAATAAGTGAATACTCATGCTTTCGGTGAATAAATAATTTGCATTCTGATTTATTACTAATTCTGGTCCTAATCGTGTCAGCATTTATGGATTTGACTTCCATAGGCCTACTCACTTCCATAAAGTTGTGTGTGTGCATGAGCGTTTGCAGGACCAGGGCCTATATGACCACATCTTTCCTACAGTGTCATTTTTAACATTGCCTACCTATGAAAATATATTCAATTTAATATTATTATTCTGACAGTCTTGACTAGATTTTCCAAAGACGGTAAAAGTAAACCAATGCAAAATACTTGATCTGTGCAAGAATTTAAAATGACACAATCACAGCTGACAAGAGTTTAATCTACCAGAAAAAAAAAAGTCCATATTTTGGAACAATTTATAAAGTTCCAACTTCTCTGCTGGCTGATCCCCCTAACATGAATTAACACATTTTTTTTCATGATTGTGAATGTACTGTATCTATCACACCACACTTCTGTTACATCTGCCTTTTATGTAAAACAACACCATTACACATCCAGGAAAGATACTACAATGAAATGACTAGAGAGTTGGGATTTGCTGTGTTTTTAAAACACCCTGCAAATTCTCTAGATCATAGTTGATAGAGAGCAAGATTGTTGTAAGAAGCTACCCAGCAAATTAAATATCAAAGGCACTGTCCAAATGAGTTTGAGCAGTGCACAATAAAATATAGATGTACACCTCTACCCCGATATAACGTGACCCGATATAACACGAATTCGGATATAATGCAGTAAAGCAGTGCTCCGGGGGGACGGGGCTGCGCACTCTGGTGGATCAAAGCAAGTTCAATAGAACGTGGTTTCACCTATAACGCAGTAAGATTTTTTGGCTCCTGAAGATAGTGTTATATCGAGGTAGAGGTGTATATTTACAAATACATTGTCATTGGTAGTTCAGGCTTGGATTTTTACAGGAGCAAAAATTGTTTTTAAGAGATTGCACATGTAGGAAATAAAACTAATATTTGGATGAATGCATTAGATTCCTAAAAAGTAAGTCACAGTTGATTCATTACTTTACAAAACATTGTATTGAGCTGCTGCCTTTCCTCAAGACACTATATTTTGTTTTAGTATATCAAGAAATAACAACATTGCTGTATTTATTTAAAAAATTGTTATCTGAGCACAAGAAGAGAACTAATAAAGCAGAATTTCCACATAGTGATCCAGTTTCTGAGAACTTTTGGAAGAACAGGCAATAACAGAGTATAACAATAACAGAGTTTTGACAACTTTTCTAAAACACTCTGTGAGGATTCATTTAATAGAGGATTTGGATAGTTCTAATAAACGCAGAAGTCACATTTACCACCATATGTATCTTAGCTTCCTTTCAACTAACTGTAAACGACACTAATGGAAGATTCAATCTGCTGTAATCTCCAAGGACGTTGAGTGATTCATAGATGCCATTAAAAGATCTTTTTAATGCATTATTTTTCATAGACACATAAGACCAAATTCTCATGTGCTGTAAATTGATGAAGCTGTATTGACTTTAGTGAAGCTAGTATGTACATTTACACCAGCTGAGATCCATATACTGTAATTTGTTTGTGGATATGAATTTCATTGTCCATTTTACTTCCTAATTAAACTTGATGCAATAAAATGCATTCAAATCCTCAATCGTATCCTCATCTACTAGTGAGCCATGTTTCAGGAACTGAAAGCTCCTTCACCTCTAAATTTGCATGTAATGTTTGATTCAAAGCATCAAACAATTAACCTTGTTGCAATATGCTGGGTTCTATTTGCAACATTTAGTGTAGGACATTGTGATCATGCACATCTTGGACAATGGGGGATTTCATGGATGATATCTAACTTTTTTTTAAGGCCCAATTCCAAGACAGTCACATTCAGAATTTTTTTAACTTAACTAAATCTGATATTCACTGACTGATGACTGCTTTCAAACTCAAACATGACCCTTTAGAAATATATACCGTACACACTGGGCAATATACCATCCAGCACAGATTATTGCTAGAAAAAGCTGGAAAAATTAATGGTCAAACTGAACTTAAGAGGAAATTGAACATTAGATATTTCAATAATATCATGTTGGGTGAAGCCTGAATCTAAACCTTTCTGGCTTTGGGTGAAGGAAACAAAAATAAAAAATATGCAGGTCCACTGTTCAGTAAAAGCCAGGTACAACAACATGCAAGCCAGTACCTAAAAGTTATACACTATGAGATGCTGGGCCTGAATCTGATTTTGGTTACAGGAGCATAAAAAGACAGTTACCCTTTCGTAACTACTGTTCTTTGAGATGTGTTGTTCATGTCCATTCCATTGTAGGTGTGTGTGCTTGCCAGTGATATCTGTAGGGGACAAGCTCTGGCACCCTCTGGATTGGCGTGAGTATGCACCGGTATGAGGGGCACAACCAGCTCCCACCTCCCTGAGTTCCTTCTTGCCAGAACTCCAACAGAGGGGAAAGAGGGTGGGTCATGGAATGGACATGAGCAATACATCTTGAAGAACAACAGTTACGAAAAGGTAACCATCTTTTCTTCTTTGAGTGCTTGCTCATGTCCATTCCATTGTAGGTGTAGCCAGGGCCGGCTTTAGGCCGATTCAACCAATTCCCCTGAATTGGGCCCCGCGCCTAAGAGGGCCCTGTGCCCAAGCCCTGGTATGGCGTACTGGCAAGAGCCTGCGAGAGTAGGTCCGGGCAACTGGGAAGTGGCCACAGGACTGGCACAGCCAGTCCATGAGCATGCCAAACCAATGCTGGCAAGGCCATGGTGGGGCAATCATAATGACTCATGCCTTATCCCTCTTGATTTTTGAGAGGGTTTTGCTGATGAGGGGAATTGGCGGGAAGGCATACATCAGGTCCCCTGACCATGACAGGAGAAAGGCATTGGAAAGCGAGCCTGGGCCAAGGCCTTAGAGAGCGCAGAACTGATCACACTTTCTGTTCTCTCTGGTGGCAAACAGGTCCACTCGGGGAACTCCCCACTTCTGGAAGAGCACTCTGACGACCTCAGGGTGGAGGGACCACTCATGATGAGAGAATATGGACCTGCTGAGGTGATCTGCCAGCGTGCTCTGGACGCCAGGGAGGTGCGAGGTCTCCTGGCAAAGAGCTGAAGAATGTGCTCCCTCTTGCCTGTTGACATAGAACATGGGAGGCCATGTTATCCATCAATATCTGCACCACCCGACAGGACAGTTGGGCAAGGAAGACACCGCAGGCCAGAGAGATGACCCTGAGTTCCCTGATGTTTATATGTAACGCAAGCTCCTCTCGAGACCATAACCCTCAGTGTACTGAGATGTGCTCCCCATCCGAGATCGGATGCATCCGAAATCAAGGAGACCATGGGTCGCGGGCTCTCGAACAGCACACCTTCCAACATCAACATTGGGTCGGACCACCTCTGCAGAGAGATAAGTACCCTCAGAGGGATTGTGATGACTTTATCTAAGTGATGTCTGGCTGGGGAGTAGACCAATGTCACCCACACTGGGAGGGGACACAGCCTGAGTCTCGCATGGCAGACAACATATGTGCATGCTGTCATGTGACCCAATAGTCTGAGACAGACCCGGGCTGTGGTGTGTGGATGTGAGGTGATGCTGGCAATCAGATCTGACATTGCCTTGAAGCTGGCCTCTGGCAGAAATGTTCTGGCTCGGGTAGAGTTGAGAACCGCTCCGATAAACTCTATCTGTTGGACCAGGATTAACATTGATTTTTGTTCATTTAGCAGCAGGCCGAGAGCTTGACAAAGTGGCTCACATCGTCTCAACGCTGCGCTGGACCATGATCCTAGAGTGGCCCTGGATGAGACAGTTGTCGAGGTACAGGTAAATCTGGATACTCTGATGTCTGAGGTAGGCCACCACCACCAACATGCATTTCATAAACACCCTTGGAGTCGTTGCTAGGCCAAAAAGGAGCACTGTGAATTGGTAGTGGGCGGTCCCAACTACGAAACGTAGGAACCATCTGTGACTGTGGAATGTCGATATGTGAAAGTAAGCGTCCTTCAGATCAAGGGTGGCATTCCAGTCTCCCAGATCCAGGGAAGGAATGATGGAGGCAAAGGAGAACATGCAGAACTTCAACTTCTTGAGGTACTTGTTGAGGATCCGTAGGTCGAGGACGGGGCATAGACCCCCGTTGGCTTTTGGGATTTAAAAATAGTGGGAGTAAAAGCCTTTCTCTCTCAAAAGCAGCGGGACTTCCTCCACAACTCCCACCCGCAGAAGGCCCTGCACCTCCTGAGTGAGCGGTTCCTCATGAGAAGGGTCCCTGAAGAGAGACATGGAGGATGATGGGAGGAGGGGATAGAAATAAATTGGAGGGTATATCCCCCTGCTACTGTGCTGAGGACCCACCGGTCTGATGTTATAGAGGCCCAGGCAGGGATGAAGGGGGACAGGTGGTTGGAAAATAACAGGGGAGCAGGATCCAGGACACAGGCTGGAAGGTCGTTCCCAAGCGCACACTCAAAATGCCTGATTGTTACCCGGTTGATTACGGGAGGAGCTTGAGTGAGCAGAGAATGCCAGCTGATGGCCTTGCCGGCGCTTATAGCTCTTGCCCTCATTGTGGAAGGGCTCCGACAGAGGTTGGCTCCTGAACCTGTGGGGCTGTTGCGGCTTAAACCGCTTCCTTGTTGGCCCCAGCATGTACAGCCCAGGGAGCGCAAGGTAGCCCTCAAGTCTTTCAGGCCATGCAATTTACTGTCCATTTGCTCAGAAAACAGTGCCAGGCCATCGAATGGTAGGTCCTGGATGGATTGTTGAAACTCCGTCAATAGGCCCAACAACTGCAACCAGGATGCCTGCCTCATTGAAATGGCCAAAGCCGTGGTCTGGGCCACAGAGTCTGCTGCATCTGAGGCCGCTTGGAGGGCTGCCCTGGCCACTGCCCTGGTTTCATCGAGGATAGCCAGGAATTCTTTCCTGGGTTCCTCTGGCAGTGAATCTGAGAACTTGGCCATGAACTGCCAAATATTAAAACCATAACGGCCAAGCAAGGCCTGATGGTTGGCCACTATCAGCTGGAGGCTGGACGTAGAATAAATTTTTCTACCAAAGAGATTGAGCCTCTTTGCCTCCTTGTTCTTAGGCGTTGATCCCGGCTAGCCATCTGTCACGCTCATTGGCTGCCAACACAACCAATGAGCTTGGGGCAGGGTGGGTATAAAGATACTCATACTCCTTAGCGGAGACGTAGTATTTTCTTTTTGCCTGCTTGGAGATGGGGGGCAGTGAGGAGAGTGACTGCCACAGGGCCTTAGTAATTTTCACCACTCCCTCGTGCACCAGCAATGCCACCCTGGGAGGGGGCTGCTGCACTCAGCACATCAACCAGAGAGTCCGAGGGCTCCGCCAGTTCCTCGGCTTCCAGCCCTAGATTTGAGGCAACCCTCTTCAAGAGCTCCTGGTGGGCCCTGGCATTGTCCTTGGGAACCAAGTGAGAGGGTCCTACTATCGCCTCACAGGGCAAAGATGATGAGGGGGCAGGTACAGGCGGGTCTGCCAATTCTGCCACTTCTGCTATGGGAGCCTCGGCCGAGGCTGGCTGGCTCTGGGGAGCCTGCTCTGATTCCACGTCTGAGTCAGGGGGTGGGAGGGAGACTGTCGCCGATCGTCTGTCAGATGCCTCCGAGTCTGCCTGAAGTGAATGGGGAAATCTCCAGTGGTTCCAGAGTTGCCAGGGGGCAGACCACTGGCTTTGGGGTCGTGCTGCCACTGGTGGCCCAGCGAGGAATGCTGATGCCCCTGATGGGTAGCTCTGGCCTGCGGGCAGGGTCTAATCCTCGCTGTCCGAGCCCGAGGAAGAAGAGACTTGTCTGCGGGACTAGGACGGTACCGAGGCTGCCTGCCTACCCTGATTCTGTCGGCTCTGGCTGCAGACCTCCATTGAGGACCTGTATGGAAGCGATGGCTCTTGGTGTCATCAGCGACCAGTGGCAGCGTTTGGTGGATCGGCAATGGTAACCTGGTGATCGATGCCTTATACTTAGCGAGCGGTGCCGCCTCATAGATCAGGAGCGGGAATAGGAGTGAGAAGACTGACGTGTTGGAGACTGTTGACGCGCCCAAGGTGAACTGTATTGGTGATCCAGCAACTGGTGACGGGTCTCCGGGGACCGGCGTCTCAACCTTCCGGAACGGTGCCGTGAGCTGGGAGAGCAGCTCAGGCGCTCCCAGCACCGGGGATCTGGGGACTGGTGTTGTGCCTCTGTGGGTCTGCACCAGCTCGCTAGAGCCCAAAGAATGCTGTCTAGAGTCCGGGGACCGACGCTGGGAACTCTGGCAGGCAAGCCAACCCACATCCGGGGGGCTGGTGGCGCTGTTCAGGTGCATGCTGATGGGGCACCTCCTGCAGCAAGGAATGGTGCTGCACTGATGGGGACCGTTGGAAGGGTCCCAAGACAGGTTTACCCCTCGAATGGGGCACTTCTGTGGGTGGCACTGGCAGGGACAGTATGTCCTTAGCGGCCTGAAAAGCCTCTGGCGTGAATGACACCGCCAGGTGCCGAATGCCTCTACCACTTCCCGGGGTGGTGGGCGGGTCTGAAAGCGGGCTCAACAGCTCAATGGGAAATGAAGCCTGGTCAACATCTGGTAGGGAAGACCTGCCCCGCGTGGGTCTTAGCTCTCCTCTGGCTCTCTCCTTCCCTTTACGGGACGTAGGAGAACTTTCTTTGCTTTTTAGCCAGTACTGGGGATGGAGATCAGTGCTGGTGTGAGGCCAGTGCCAGCGGTGTGCTCCTTTTTGGTCCGTGGTCTGAAGCTCTTGCCAATGCGACACTTGTTGCTAACGTGGGTTCCCCCTAAACACTTCAGACAGCTTCTATGGGGATTACTGACTGGCATGGGTTTCTTGCAACAGTCACAAGGTTTGAAGCCCGGAGTCCGGGGCATGCCCAGTCCCTAGGTTAAGTCCTGTTCGGGACTAGCAAACTATTACTAACTCTACACTAAGGGAACTAGACAGCTATCAAATTTTTAACAACTATATGCAAAAAGTTCGCAAGTAGGCACAGTTGAGAGAAATAAGCTTGTTGAGGCAAGGAGACGTTCCAGCACCATCACTGGCGGTAAGAAGGAACTGAAGGAGGGGGGAGCCCCTGGCGCCCCTTATACCAGTGCGTACGTGCGCCACTCCAGAGGGCGCCAGAGCTGGCCCGTACAGATACCACCGAGGAAAAAACTTCTGGCACTGGTGCATGTGGCAAGCACACACCTACAATGGAATGGATATTAGCAAGCACTTCAAAGAAGATTCTAGAGTAACTCCATTTAACATAATGGAATAACAAGTGAGATCAGAACCAGGATCCCTGTATAATAATAAATAATAAAAATAATAATAATATCTAGCTACATGCTTATAACACACTGGTGTTAGTTGGGTCTCCCCTCCAGAGAATCCTCATGAGAAGAGATGATTGGACCTAAAAACCATATATCAGTCCCAGACTCTATAAGCAGTTTGTTTGTTTTCTGGGCTAGTCTCTTCCACTGCTATTCAGTTCCCTCTAGCTTCCTCTTATTTAACGCAGTAAGGAGCCTCATCAGTTGTCAATTGAATGTAGAGTAAATAGACTCAAATGTGGACTAGCTTTGGCAAATGTGGACACAGAGTTTCTCATTAAGTTATCCTATTCTGAGAAATATTTTATTATGGTTAGTTTTATGACTTCCAATATCTAATTATCCTTCATTTAAAATCAGATAGGATTTTAATGATTATATGTTGCTTACTGCTTTGGCTATAACATGTTAATTATTTAACGTTTCATTAAATTGTTCTGCATACTTGCATAATCCCTTCAATAATCAGTCATTAAATGCTTTAAATCTCTAATTTCATTAAGTTTATTAACTGTTTTTCAGCTCTTATTGATGTTGATTCCAAACATAGTAAAGAGGAACTAAAGATGCCACTACTATTTATAACTTGACGGTCTAGCCATTAACACTGTTCATTTAATTACTTTTATTACCAATTTCTTTTTCCTTCATCATTAACAGAGGAAAATAAATATCTAAAAGTAACACTTCTATTGCCATTGTCTATCACTGTAGTCACTGGAAGAGGATTTTCTTCCTACAGCTCCAGTTTCTGGATTTGAATTAGTCTCTTTAAAATATCATGGTGACTTCCCACACACTCCCTATATTTTCAGTGGGGCTTTCTGATATCTGGGAAACTGTTGAATCTAGCATCATGTGATTTGTAACATCATGGTGGTAACCTGATTAGTTCCCACCTGTAGCATCATCCTGAACTGCATATAATACTTTGTTGATTGTCATGAAACCTTTATTTAAGTTAGAAAAAGTCTTCACTAATTCCTAGCTGGACTTTAGTTGCTAGTCTGAAGATTTCTATAATTTCTTAATTGTTATTCCCTTCAGCATGCTGTTTGTCAATTTATATTTTTATCTTTGGCTCTTTATTTCAAAGCTCCCTCCTTCTTAAATTAATTTATGTCGTGCTTACTGTGACCCAAAGCCTTTATTTAGCAATTCTGTATTATTTGAGCTTAACATATCCTCCTGCCAAACTTATTTTAATCCAGTGCAGATAGTTTTGCACAGGGCTTTCATATCTTTTGACAAATGATTCAAAATGGAAACTTTTTTTTTAAATAAAATAAACAGATTCTCCTCCTGATTATGAATCCAGTTTTTTCATGTTTAATTAGTATCTGCTGCCAAAGTCAGATGCACAAACATTAGAAGCTATATCCTGACAATTTAAGCACAACTCTCAGTGACTTCAATGAGAGTTCTGCAAACAGAACGAGACCAGGATCTGGCCCTCAGCCATTATAAAGCACTGGAATGACAGTTAATTATCTATTTATTAATCAAACTACTTTAAATATAGGTTTATGTAATTATTTTGTTTGTCTTTCATATTGAGAAGAAATGAACAATTTATATACTCTCTAAAAATAAAACTAAAATTTAAAAAGACATGTCTGAACAAAGAAGCTAAAATGCATGGGAAAAAAACAGTCAGAAAACATTGGCAGGCCAAATTTACCAGAAAGCTTGTAAAATATGAAAGACCAATAGAAATTATTTATTTATTTAAAATTCCAAAGAAAACTTTTTTTAAGCAAATAAAAAATTTGCAATCCATGCACTGTTGCAACGTTTCCTGTGAGGTGATGCGTGCCTCCTTTGAGGTGGCTAAAAACCCTCAACTCTCATTAACTGTTGAAACAAAAAGGAAGGAGACTTGAATACTGGTGGCTGTAAACTCAAGCAGCTCCAGACAAACTCAGTTAGAAGGCATTTATTTTATCTGATGCCACAGCTGTAGAAGTGACCATGACAGCAGCCACTAAGTAATACTCAGCCAAATAGTTCCTAACCTGCTACCTATTACTGAACTGCTTTGTTAACCTGGAGTGCCTACATTCAGTCTCAGAACCCTGGAGCACTTGCTGTGAAGAACTGACAGGCTACTTCTGGCAGACAGATATGACATCCCAAATCGGAGAGATCCCATCAGGTTCACAGGAACTGATGGCCACGTACATAACTCACAATTCCTTTAGTTCCCAAGTGGCATAATTGGTAATGTGCTATGATATTGTGAATGGTGATACTGTGTGAAACTCAAATGTTAACACCCAGCAACACATGGGAGCAATTCAGTAATCAGTGCTGAACATTTAATACAATTATTGTATCCTAAAGAAATAGTCTTGACTAAAACTGTAATACATCTCTAGAGAGCAATATTTTGTAATTAAAACAAATAAATAGGATAGGATTTGATGTAAATTTACATTTCTATATTATGGATAATGCTCTCACATTTTTTAACATGTTAATACTACCAAGTTATTCCTTTTGCCATTCAGCTTGCAGTGTCTCTCCTGTTTTCCTTAGCTTCCTCCATTTTGCTTGTGATCCTCTATTGCTTTGATTTTTGTTAAATTTGGTCTTGCTACGTGCCATTTTTTGCTTGCTTAGACCATGAAATTCTTACAGGATGGCTTAATTAGGAAGGCCAGAGCTTACTAATGTTTTCATTTCCTACACTGCACTTTTGTCTTGAAGAATGCTGTTTTGCATCTAAACTAACACTCTGGAATTTTTATATAACTTTTGCTTGGGAATGACAACATACACACTTCTAAAGTTATGTCGGCCTTTTTGAAAACACACCATCTACATTATTTTGCAGATGTAATGAGACTGCCAAGATGCTACCATGGACGTCAATGGGTGCAATCCCCTTGTCAAGATTTCAACATTGGCATGTAGTTCAAACAAATGTATGCAATTAATACGCTAAATTGGATTCTTATCTGCATTTATTGTTAGGCTATGGAGGCTAGAGTATCATACACCACCCTTAATTATCGGCGGGGTATGGGACATAGTTGTTTTCTGAGGCCAAGTTTCCAGGTTCTACAGATTTTTTTCCCGCATATAAACTCACCAGATCAGTATTTTAAAATTGTTCAACACTTACCCCCCAGAATTCACCTCCTATGATCATTAGCGAGGTGTATTCCATAGAATTTAAGATCAGGAATGACATAAAATGTATCTGCATAAGTACTCTGTTCTTTTATATCTTGATATTTATATAGTTTTACAGACTGTACTTTGTATTAAACATTGTCTCCTACGCTGAACCACACTGTGACACCTTGTACATGCGTTTAATTTGGTAAAATACGTCTGTGATAATAAAAGATTTCAGACTGTTCATTTTACTTACTGTTCACATAGACATTAAATGTTAGAGAGGACTTGGCATCAGAATTGGATACAAAAAATGTGTAAATGCCTCCTTCTGTTCCCTTTAATCGGGTAAGGTGAAGTTCACTCCTGTATCTGCAAAGACAGGGAAATTAAATATTACCACATTTGTTACTCACCAAGTGCATGGAAGGCTAGTTGCTTAGTGATGAAGTAAATTTAAAGATATTCTGAATGTAAATATTCAGACTGTTTATGTCACAGTTTATGCTGAAACGCACATTTTATTATATTTAAAGCTCTCTTAGGACTAAATCTTGCCCTTGCCTATACAGGGAAAAAAGTGGGGAAAGAGCCTGAAAGGTTTTGCATAAGCAGCAATATGCACACTATGAGGGTTTAGAAGGTATCCAGCCATGGTCCACAAGAGTGTGCTAGCAGATATACTCAGCTGGCACAACACAGTGACCACAGCTGGCACAACACAGTGACCACAGAGAGGGCATGATTATGCACAAACAGATGAGCATCTATGCCATCATCCACAGTAAAACAGCACCAGGAGCAGCAAGAATGGTTCTCCCATACCACAAAGTTGGAAACAAGCACCTCATGGCATAATAAGCCAGCATCCTGCCCCGTGACAGGAGGATTTCTTTGGCATTTCTCTTTCCCCAGTCCTTTTGGGATTGGGGGCAAGGGAATAATTTCTTTTGCATCTCCCCACCCTCATCTTCTGTTGGAAGATTCCAGGAGCTGTCTCAAATTAAATCAGTCATGCTTATAATTACTCATATTACCTGTTATTGCCCACAGTCTTGAATTTGACATAGTGATCAGATGAATTGTGTAATGTTTCATTCATATACAACCACACTTCTTCTTCTGGTCTTGGATACGCATCATACTCAACTATTAAATTTAGATTTTCCCCAGCATTTACATCTACTGTTGTATTCTTCGTAGTAGACACATTGACAAATCCTTTATCTGATTGCCATAATAAGAAAAAAAATCAATTTTAAAGGCAATTTTTACCCAATACTTCAATATTCTATTACACTATTTACTAATACCAGGTCAGTGGTCCAACATCGAGCTGTGAGACAGGAAACCTTATCTAGGAAAAAGAAGAACAGGAGTACTTGTGGCACCTTAGAGACTAACAAATTTATTAGAGCATAAGCTTTCGTGGACTACAGCCCACTTCTTCGGATGCATATAGAATGGAACATATATTGAGGAGATATATATACACACATACAGAGAGCATAAACAGGTGGGAGTTGTCTTACCAACTCTGAGAGGCCAATTAATTAAGAGAAAAAAAAAAAAACTTTTGAAGTGATAATCAAGCTAGCCCAGTACAGACAGTTAAGAAGTGTGAGAATACTTACAAGGGGAGATAGATTCAATGTTTGTAATGGCTCAGCCATTCCCAGTCCTTATTCAAACCAGAGTTGATTGTGTCTAGTTTGCATATCAATTCCAGCTCAGCAGTCTCTCGTTGGAGTCTGTTTTTGTTTTTAACAGACTCCAACGAGAGACTGCTGAGCTAGAATTGATATGCAAACTAGACACAATCAACTCCGGTTTGAATAAGGACTGGGAATGGCTGAGCCATTACAAACATTGAATCTATCTCCCCTTGTAAGTATTCTCACACTTCTTAACTGTCTGTACTGGGCTAGCTTGATTATCACTTCAAAAGTTTGTTTGTTTTTTTTTCTCTTAATTAATTGGCCTCTCAGAGTTGGTAAGACAACTCCCACCTGTTTATGCTCTCTGTATGTGTGTATATATCTCCTCAATATATGTTCCATTCTATATGCATCCGAAGAAGTGGGCTGTAGTCCACGAAAGCTTATGCTCTAATAAATTTGTTAGTCTCTAAGGTGCCACAAGTACTCCTGTTCTTCTTTTTGCGGATACAGACTAACACGGCTGCTACTCTGAAACTTATCTAGGAAGTATACTCTGAACTCTCACCTGCTACTACCAAGTCCACTAGCTACATATGGGAATGAAGCTTTGGCTGCAAAAGAGAGCAACAACCAAACAACTTACAGCAGCCATGGTTGGCAAACCTACAGTTGCTTTAGCAGAAGTAATTTAATCTGGTAATAAATTGAAATATCCTGACCATGCTCTTGGATAAATTGAGTACATGCTTAAATTTTACTCACATACTTAAATGTTTCCATAATTGAAGCCCTTGACAGTTTGCTGGAGAAGAAATGTTGACAACAAACGCAAGATAAATTGATTGTTTGTGACAATATACCTTGAGTTTTTGCTATCGTGTACTTAATGTTTCACTGTCGTATCATTCTTAATTACAAGTGAAACTATCAAAAACTGTAATTAATGACATATGCACTAAGTTCACAGATCTGGATACCAATCCTTCTAAACGAAGGCATTTCTGTTCATCTACTATTGTGTCTTAAATTTTATTTGGGACATATCATTTATCACCATTAATTTATCTTCTAAAATATCATGTAGTGCAATATATTTACTGAAATGATTTTCTTTTAGTTAATAAGCTCATCAGCTTTAATACTACCCTCTTTAAAAGACAAATTTTCAATTCCATATTTATTCATATGTGCATTGTCAGTTTCAGATCACTTGGCAGAAAGTGGTTTACTGCTTGTTCCTGATCCACAATAGCTATCATTTAAGTTAGACCAAAAGTTAGAATTCGGGGCCCCCATGCTTCCAAATTGCTCTGCCTGGTTGGACCCAGGTACTAAAGCCATAATAAAGTCAGTGGGACTCTGTGAAAGCAGAAGTCTGACAGTGCAGAGCCATGGAAATTTCAAAATAGGAACACAGGAGCTGTTGTACCAGATCAAGCCTGTGGTCCATCTAGTCCAGTATCGTGTCTCTGATACTGGTCAGAATACTTCAGAGGAATATGTAAGAAGCCCAACAGCAAGCAGGTATGATACAACCTGCTCCCTCCTAGTTAGAAATGTGTTTAAACCCCAAAACATGAGGTTTTTATCCCATTGCAAACTCTTGTTTTGCATTAACTCTGGATATATTTGTTCATTCAATACATCTTGGAACCTTATTAAGTTCAAGACTGTATCTGAGACATTTCAAATAAAATTCAGTGATTAAACTGTCAATACCCAAAACAGAATTTTAGTAATTGCTTGTATTTTACAGAAATCAACCTGTTTTCAAAAATATATATATCAGTAGATTCATCAACATAGCTATTATTTCTTCCAAGCCTTTTGGTTAATGTCAAAAGGTGTGTTAATTTAGTGTCTGATACAATCTCAAAGATCTCTCAGTTCCCTCCCCCTATATTTCACTTCTTTGATCCTAGGAGTTGGAACAATAAAGAAAAGCAATAACCTATTTTGTCAATTAACAGTAAAAGAGTCCAGAACAGATTGTTTAGTTTATTGTAGGTGAAACTCAAGGAAACAAAAAAATATTGTTTTGAAAATAAAAAATTCCAGCTTTTAACTGATTAAGAACTTTATTTTTTTATTAAGCATAACATATAAGTATTTTTTCCTTGTAAAAATATTTTTGTTTTATAGTACTATGCTCATTGCATTTAATAAAGCAAGTATGCACAGAGCAACTGTTTTTTTCTCCCGTATTTCACAAAACTATTCTGAATGAACCAATTCAGCAAACTCATTTGCATTTGGAGTATTTATAATAGGCTCTGTATTGAACAGTCCCTTATATTCCCTTATAATAAACTTTCTTATTTCCCCAACCCTTGCTCTTTGTAAAAGATTCTATCCTTTAATACTTAACATTGCTTCAGTACTCATTAGCTTACTTTATATAACAATTTAGTTTCATGTATAGCAACAGAGCAAAACATACATCAAAATTATAGGCCAGATCTTCAACCGGTGTGAATAGGTGTAACTGCATTAAAACCAAGGGAGCTGTGCTGATTTACACCAGCTCAGAATCTGATTCAAACACTTATCTTATTTCTGCTTTCCTTGAGTTACTAGGGAGAACCATGCAAACAGTTTTGCAATGGTATTTGTGAAAGAAAACTGTTTTAAAAGGGGGGAAAAAAGATGACAACAGAGTAACCACTACATCAAGAAATATTGAGGTTTCACAGCTAGATTATTTTTTTTCCAATTTCTACATTCACGGAAGCAGAGGAACCGAAAATCTTTTAGCTAGTAACTTGGAATTATTCAAAATTTTCTTACTAACTACATCAATATGCTCCTTTATCAATTTAGCAAATTAGCACTTAACTGTGATTTTAATATTTTAAAAGTACGGCTCGTCATACAAATTAATACAGGGCATTTGGAATCTAAATAGTCTTCTCAGCACAGCCTGTTACTAAAAGGGGTAGAGTAAGAAGATCTGCTTGCTCTTAAAGGGTGTGATCCAAATCCCATTGAAGTCAACGGATGGGAGTCTTTCTACTGATTTCAGTGGGCTTTGAACAAGACCATGTATTTTATGCTATAATGCTGTACAGAAAATAAATAAATAAATGGTACTTGTAATTTTATAAAAATTCTCCCAATTATTCTTTTAAACAGAGTTCAGAGTGTGGCTTCTCCTACATAAAACATATTAACACACCAATGGATGTAACAGAAAATCAATTTCCTATACATGGAATATGGGTATTGAAGACCTGTTTTATATTTGCTCTGCCAGCACTATAGAGCATGGGAATAATGTAAGACAAATTTGTGTGGGACTGGTAATAACTCTGCACATTATCAAGATGGGCTGAGGCAAGACCCACAGCAGGAGGTAAGATTCCAGAAGATGGTTCCATACAAAGATGGGTGAGCAGATGAAGAAAGGGAAGTTTTGTGCTTCATTAAGACTGAAATAGTTTTAAAATTAAACCAGTTAAGAGCACACAAACCAGAGAGATGCAAACATTGTTGAGGTTGCTCTTCTATGCAAGATCACATTTGATTGACAAAGAGTAGGTTACAGTCATTAAAGAAGTGATACACTCTAAAGCTTTAATCTTTCTTTTTCTACATATCACCAGTCTGCAATACCTTTTTAATAATAAGCTCTACTCTTCCATATTGCAGAGGATGTTTACTTTGCATTTTATCTTTCCAGCTCTTAGAAATGTTGTATTTCTTTAAGAATTATTTACCTAGTATGTTCAAGGTTATTGTGACATTGGATGATCCAAAAGAGTTTCTTGCTTGGCATGTGAATGCTCCAGAATCATTAACTCCCACTGAACGGATGCTCAATGTTAATTTCCTTTCATATTCATAATCACCGATATTCTTGCTTTTGCTTTTAACAGTCTGTCGGAAAAAAACAATTAACATCTAAAATACTGTGTATGCAGCAGCCTTCCTAGATAAATTAAAAATAGAAGTAATTATAACTTCCCTGCATTAATATTCATAACTTTAAACCGGAATAATAAGCCTTCGTGACAAACCTGTCACTGGAACCTCTCCATACAAAACAACTACATGATCAATTCTCTGTGAAAAATAATGCTCTTCCCAAAGCTGTATTCTCTTTCCCATGTTCTTTATTGCCTCTCCTCCTCAAATCCCACGCCTACACCCTAAGTCTGTTGGGTTTCACTGGGCTAGCTCTCTCTAAATGAGAGCCCCATTTTATTGGATGCTGAGCACCCTCAACTCCAAATGGTTTCAATGGGAGCTATAGGCACATGGCACCTTGCAATTAGATTTTATTAATAGTCCTCAGGCAGGGGATCTAGTTTGTTCACATGTCTGAAGAGTACCAGATCATTAGAAATGGGCCAAAACCACAAAGTTCAAATCCAAATTTCCCCAAATATTGGTGTTTGTGTCAGTGGGCCAAGGCCAGTTCCCTGGAGGTAATTTTCCAGCACCAAGAAAGATTCAGGTTCTGCAGAAAGCAAACTTCCATTCATATTAAAAATAACATTTCTAGTCCTTCTGTGTGGAGACTAGATGAGACCTTGGCATTGAATTTCACTTTGATGTTGCTTGGAAGTTGAAGCTAGCACAGAATGTGGCTGTTGGGCTGGCAGTTGGTGCATCAAACAGCATGTAAAAAAACATTACCCCAAGAGTTGCTCTGGCTCTCAGCAAAGTTCCAGGTAGAGTTTAAGGTGCTAATTTTAAACTGCCAAGTCCTCCTACAGCTTGAGAAGAGGAACCACTTCTCTCTTGGGTCTTTCTATCACAGCTGAGTTCAGCAGTGGTGATCAGCAAGGAGCTCTCTCAACACACTCAACAGGGAGCTGCCAGTAGGCTGCTCGGTGAGGGGTCCTCAGCTTTGGAATACATTTCCCTCTTTGATCTGCAAGCATCTGGATTTATTAACCTTCTGGGCAAACTGGAAAGCCATTTTTTCCCCTCAAACACTTAATATGTTGGAGGTTGTGTCTAGGGGGTACGGTCTGGGAGCTGAAGAAAGATTTTAGGTGGGATCTCATGATATGGTTGGGTAGTAAGTGCTTTTAGTTTTTTGTGTCAATCTACTATTAAATTGGAATGACTTGTCATTTGAAATTAGATCAAAGCATAGTGTTGAAATATTTTTTTAGATGTTCTAATGAAAATGTTTTCATTTGGAGAGGTGTTAGAGATTTCCAGGTGTTTTATCCATTTAACACAGTTATGACTTTTGGCTTCTTTATCGTTAATATTTTATATGTTAAGTTTTATATGGAAGTGGTTGTTTAGAACAGATCTTCTACTGATTTTTCAAAAGCAGCAACAGCTACTATTAGTGATCAGGGAAGCAGTTACCATTTTTTACTTTGACCTATTCAGGCCAATATGCAATTCTGCCTCTATTTAAACTCAGTAATGTTAAGTATTCTAGCCATTCCAATACAAAATTTAATTTGACATTCAATATTTAAATGATTGCTTCCCCTGATATTTACTAAACAAGACTGAAAGGTCAAACTTATTTGGTCAAAAATATTTTTCTTGTAGATTTTTCTTCATAAAGATGTAAACCAATATAGCATGAAAAAATGTGGTCGAGAAAAGATCCTGACCTTACTGCAATCAAACAAGAAAATAAAAGTGCTCAAATGCAAGATTTATAGTTAACCTTGGCAAAGAACCAAAAGCCCCATCTGCAAGTACCATACTGCCTACATGTTATTTAGGCTTTAACTCTTGAAGCTGTGAGCTGGGATTTCCCAAGAGATATGCACTTAGTGATAGAAACTCTGCCAGCATCAATGGATTAGTTAGGAATGGCATAGAGAACCCGAGAGAGTCAGTATCCAGGTCATATTTGCCTGAGGTTGTATGATTTATCGATCATTACAATATCACAGAAGCTATTTTTCTATACACACATGAACGGCAAATTATGTATTCCAGTCACTACCATTAACAGTAAAAGACTTGCCAATTAACATGGGATTGTATACTGCAGGAGTAGTAGTAGGCCTTATTACCAACAACAACCAGTTTGGGAACTTCAGGTACTTTTATAAACTATGGCCAAACTCTTCAATGCTGCTCAGATCTTGCCGCTCCTGTTGAGATCAATGGAATTTGTGGGTGCTCAGTAGTTCTGTATTTAGGTACACCAATATAGGCAGGCTGATCTTCAGGTTTAAGAGCCTAACATCAGGCACCCAGATTTGAAAACACAGGGTATGTGGAAGCTGCTCTTCCCCCGGGCTGTGATCAATGATGCAAGTAGCCCACAGAGAAAAGCAGGAGTGTGCCTGGTGCCCCCTCTTTGGCATGCATGGTGTTGTAAGGACAAGTCCCAGTACTGCCCTAAGTAAGGAATGGAGGTAAACTGAAATGGGCCAAATGTTACTTACTTGAGATAAACATGTACATATCTTCGCAGAAGTTTTATTTTCAAAGAATACTGACATAAATGCCTTTCTAAGGTCCTGTTGTTTTTTACTGTGTTTTAAAACTTAAATGATCTTACCGTGTTATTTTGAGGAATCCAATTAGCTTTTAATGAACTATCTACATCTCTTATTGTGCATGTAACTTCAAATTCTTCCCCTTCTTTGAGAAGCTGGCTGGGTTTGGATAAGGTGATAACAGGGAGGGCTTTGTGAACTGGAAAACAATTTATAAGTGCATTATTTTTCATTACATTCAGAGCTTCCAAGAGAGATAAAAATCAACAAGTCATTAACCTTCCAACAAAATTCAGACCTCTTAGAGGCATTCAAATCTCTGCAATATATTAGAGTACTGTTTTCATGCTAAGTATATTTCGATTTTATCCCCTTTTAAACTATACTTAAAGTTAGGAAACACTTAGATCTACTCAAGTCACATGGATTAATGCAAGTCACATGGATAAATGTGGACAGTATTTAACAATCAATCAGGTAACTCATTCTATGACAATGATGAACCTGCTGAAGTCTACAACTAAAACCAGTTAGAATTAGGTCACTAAGGAATTGCATCTTGAAATTAAATGCAATTTCTTAAATATAAAATGTCTAAGTGAATTTAGTGCTCTTGAAAAAAAGTCTAACTGAATGCCCTAAAAGCTGAAAGATCTCCACTTAGCCAAAGGACAGGAACTGCATAGGGAATGACAGTGCTTGATTTTACCACACCACCCAGACCTTGGGCCTTAACTCTGCGTGAGATGGATGATAAGGGGAGAATGTAGGTCTTCATCAAGACTGACAAGGTTGCCAAATGAGATGGCTTTGGTGATGTGTTACTGACTTAGTAGGCTAGATACACAGCTGTTTTAAGTTGGTGTAATTGTGCTGAACTCAATCAAGTAATGACAATTTACACTATCTGAGGATTGTGTACCTATGTATTTATCTGTAATATCTAAAGCTTTTCAATTTCCTTCTTTTCATTTTCTCTTTTGTTGCTTCAACATTTTCCCCCAATCCTTCCTTTAAATTGTTTCTTGTACTATAGTATAATAAATAATAATAAAAGTATCATAGAAATATAGGGGTGGAAGGGACCAGGAGAAGTCATCTATTCCAACCCTCTGTGCAGCTGCAGACCCAAGTATACCCTGTCCCTGACAGGTGTTTGTCCAGCCTGTTCTTAAATATCTCTAATGTGAGGGGTTCCATAGTGTACTTTACAAGCCTATTCCAAAGATTAACTATCCTTATAGTTAGAAATTTTTCCAGTTAACTCACCTACCTTCAGAGGACATGGAGAACAATTGATCACCATCTTCTTTATAACAGCCCTTAACATATTTTGAAAACTGTTATCAGGTCCCAGCTCAGTCTTTATAATATAATATTTAATATTAGGGAGGGGGTCTTTTCTCAAGACTAAATAGGCCATTATTAAACCTTTCCTGATAGATCAGGTTTTCTAAATCTTTGATCATTGTTGTTGCTCTACTCTGGACTCTCTCCAATTTGTCCACAGGGCCGGCTCTAGGCACCAGCAAAACAAGCTGGTGCTTGGGACGGCACATTTTTAGGGGCGGCATTCTGGCGCGGGCCATGCTGCCCCTAAAAATGTGCCCCAGCCGCCCTAATTCACCTCCGCTGCTGCCGCTCGCGCACCACTGTTTGCCCTCCCTCCCAGGCTCTCAAACCCGGGAGGGAGGGGGAGATCCCGAGCGGCCGCGGTGCGCGAAACAGCTGATTCGCGCACCGCAGCCGCTCGGGATCTCCCCCTCCCTCCCGGGTTTGAGAGCCTGGGAGGGAGGGGGAGACCCCAAGCGGCTGCGGCGCGCGAAACAGCTGATTCGCGTGCCGCGGCCGCTTGGGATCTCCCCCTCCCTTCCAGGTTTGAGAGCCTGGGGGGAGGGGGAGACCCCGAGTGGCCACGGCGCACGCGCTGCTTCTCCCTCTCCCTCCCTCCCTCCTAGGCTTGAGAGCCTGGGAGGAGGAGGCAGGGCTGGGGATTTGGGGAAGGGGCGGAGTTGAGGCGGGGCCGGGGATGGGATAAGAAAAAAACAGGGGGGGGGGGGGGCGGCCAAAATTGTTTTCGCTTGGGGAGGCAAAAATCCTACAGCCGGCCCTGTCCACATCTTTCTTAAAGTGTGGCACCCAGAACTGGACACAATATACAGCTGAGGCCTCAACAATGCCAAGTAGAGTGGGACGATTGCCTTCTGTGGCTTACATATGATACGCCTGTTAATATGCCCCAGAATGATATTAGCCTTTTTTGCAACTACATCACATTTTTGACTCATATTTAATTTGAGATCCACCATAAACCCCAGATCGTTTTCAGTAGTACTATCACCTAGCCAGTTATTCCCCATTTTGTAGCTGTGCCTTTGATTTTTCCTTCCGTAGTGTAGTAATTTGTACTTGTTTTTATTGAATTTCATCTTGATGATTTCAGACCAATTCTCTGATTTGTCAAGTCATTCTGAATTCTAATCCTGTCCTCCAAAGTGCTTGTAGCCCCTTCCCGCATGTTGTCATCTGAAAAGTTTATAAGCACACTCTCTACTTCATTACCCAAGTCATTAATGAAAATACTGAATAGTAACAGACCCAGGACAGACCACTGAGGGACCTGATTAGGTACATCCCCCACAGTTTGACAGAGAACCATTGATAACTATTCTTGGGAGTATGGTCTTTCAATCAGTTCTGCACCAGTTTGCTTATGAGAATTTTCATGTGGGACTGTGTGAAAAGCTTCACTAAAACCAAGATATCTCACATCTACTACTTCCACCCTATCCACTAGGCCAATAATCCTATCAAAGAAGGAAAATGGTTTGGTTTGGCATGATTTGTTCTTGGCAAATTCGTGTTGGCTATTTCATATAATTCTATTTTCTTCTGGGTTTATAAACTGATTGTTTAATAATCTGTTCCAGTATGTTTCCAGTTATCAAACTCTAAAATTCCCGGGTCCTTTTTGTTCCCCTTTTGAAAGGTAGGTAGTATGTTTGACCTTCTCCAGTCCTCTGGGACCTTACCAATCCTACATGAGCTCTAAAAGATAATCGCTAATGATTCCAAGATTGCTTCAGCTAGTTCTTTAAGAACTCTACGGTGAATTTCACCAGATCCTGCCAACTTGAATACTTATCTAAATATTCTTTCACCTGTTCTTTCCTGATTTTGGTTTGTTTTTCTTCCCCCTTATTGCTAATATAATACCAAGCTCTTATATAGAACTTTTCATATTTGACTCTTGTGCCAGTGGAATTGAACTCTCCCCTTCTGGACTACAAGTGGTGAAAACAGCAGTCTGATACAAGGAGCTCTGGATTTTATTCCTGGTTCTACCACACCTTTGGAGAGTGAACTTGGGCAAGCTATTTAAACCTTAAAAAGATGTGCACCTCAATCGTTAATATATTTTAGGCGCTTTCATTAATTAGGCTTATACTTCCTTCTCTCCAAACTGATTTACAACAATTTGCTAACATACAATGTCATTAGAAGGTTAAATAAAAGATCTGTCTAAAAGGGCTTAAAATTCAAGAGGCAGATAAGAGGTAAACAATAACAAATGGCAGCTTTACCAGTGATGTCCCATTCAAAATTAGAGGACAAGATTTTTATACCTACCTTTTTTCACCCATGAAGAAAATAAGATTGTTCCATACCCTCCTTCCCCTACCACACAGCTTCTCTCCCTCTCACACACACACACAAACACACACCTTACTTCAGTTGTGAGAAACTGTATTTGTTAGCTTACTACATTTTGTTAAACAGAATGTATTATCAGTTCTTCCAGTTTCAATTATACAGATAACAGTAAGGTGATGAGGTGTCCTAGTATTCTGGTTTAACAGGACAGACCTGTCCAAATCTATTGAATACTATAAGTTTTAACAAAGCAAACGAATTAAAAAGCCAGCATCGAAGACGAGTGTCAGCACTGGAGCAGGGCTCAGAAAAGCCTGGGTCCCCAAATTTCTTTTAGAATCCACAGAAGTACCCAAAATCAGCAGGGATTTTGCCAAACCTTTCTAAGATCCCCACTGTCGACCTTTATGTGACACCTCTTCTCTTGTCCCTTCAAACACAAACACACACACACCACTCTACTAAATTCCAGATCTGGAACAAGCTCCGAAATCCCTGCAACCTATCCACCCAGCTACCAAAACCTCAAACAGGCACCTATTTATGACTATATTTTAAAATGTATTCTGTTTTATTATATGAAAAAAATCTAGTAATCCTAAACTTGCATTGTTAAATCAAATCTTTCTATGAAAAACAGTGATAAGTTCAAGATCCATTAGTGTTTCTTAGGAGAGTATTCGCAGCAGTGTTCATCAATCTGTTTTGTTCAGATGAATGCCCATATGCATGCAGAGGGGAAAATGTGCATTTACCTGGCCTTACAATCAGGTATTTATTTTCTGAAATTGTCTCAACTCCATTTTGTTTTGCTGAGCATTGGTAGCACCCTTTAAATGATCTTTGTACATGTCTGATAGTGATTCCTTTCTGGGGATTGGAAATAAGCGTCAAATTCTCGGGGAATGGTTTGCCACCACATAATTTCAAGGTGAAATGTGAAACGTCTGGATCTGTCACTGGACACACCACAAGAGCATCACTGTCCTCGTTTACATAGATGAAAGGGTCAGAGTCAGTAAGGAAAAGGATCTGTGGATCTGTAAAGAAGACAAATATGTTAAAAAGTCAGGAACTGTACAAGTTAAAGTTCCAAAAAACCAAACTCTGTCAGATTGCACAAAGAATACATTAAATTATACATTTTACAAATATACTATGTCAATTCAAGTTTACTAAGTTAATGTTGCTAATAGAATTTTAGAAAACTTCCATATTTTCTGACTGTGCACTATGCTAAGGTGCAATAGTTTTAAAACTCCATCACTTGAGAGTTTTGTGAAAGAAAAAATTCTTATTTTTTCTTTTATCTTTAAAGAGAGGAAATTATTGTTTCCTTCTTATCTAACTCAAAAAATGCCAGAATAGATTTTGCTCAGACTATTAAAAAAATCACCTCTGAGCTGAGACCAGGTTTATTGAGTTTCATGCCCAGAAGGAGAATTTCTGAGAAATGTATGAGCAAGTGAAAGTTGAACTGCAACCTCAATTATAATTTTCACTTCTAAAAGAGACAATCTAAATGAACACATATTGCTACCAGAGGAAATACCAAAGTTCTCTCTCCCTGAAAATACTGGGGTATTTACATAAGCATTTGGTTAATCCATAGTATTGAAAAATTATGATGTAATTATTCTGTATGACTGCTTACAATTTTTCATGTCAGTCAATCTACAGTACAGTAATATCTAATGTATTAAGTATTTTATAACCAAAGCTGAAGTCCATGCTAGCTGCTAATTTTAAAATACTAATAATTTGTCCAACAAGATTGAAAATAAAAAAATTAAGAGATTTTACAATGACTGTCAAAGTTTATTTATGCCCCCATCTTCCATACCACTGCCCCGGGCTATAGTTCACATTGGAGGAGTAGAATTAGAACAAGTTTTGCTCCTTTTATTTAAGTTGGTCTTCATGTAACTTTTACATCCACTATCCTGAAATCACTACAGGGACTTAAGAACTAGCACCAGAAAATAGAGACCCACAATGAGGATAGAAAGAAGAAAACAAGAGCATAGCATATTGTTTAACCAAAACAAGAATAAATAGCACATTTTAAGCTTGTTTTACTTATACTGTATACTTTAAAGATCTGTAGCCTAGAGAACTTTGCAGTGAGAGATGGAGTCAGCTAAGGAAAGAACATCTAATCCGAATCATTCTGTGGAAGGATAAAGTGACATTGAGCCCACTGGCCTAGTTGCAATATGAAGACATAGCATTAACTGTGCTTCTTTTCAAGTGGCAGAAACTCCCCCCACTCCCCCCCAAAAAAATTGAACGCAAAAGCAGCTCAGGGCAAGACCCTTACTGTAGGCTTACTGTCCTGCAGCAAGAGTTTAATGGGTTCCAAATAAGATGGTAGCATACACAGAAGCACTGAATCCCTCCAAAACCAGAAGACAATCTGAATGAACTCATGAATAATCCATGCTGGCAAAGGCTTAAGCAATTAGTTTTCTCCTAGACAACTTCATCCTGGATGGGTTCAGGTGCAGGAGGGTTCCCTAGGAAAAAGAGGTCCTTGGATGTGTGAACTAACAGCTGGTTCACAGACAGCTGGAATTGGTGTCAAAGCCAGGATGGAAGTGAGCAGAATTACCCAGGCTTGATCCTGTACAATCTTCCTAGCTCATTCTGGAAATGGAGAAGGAAAGATGGGATGGCATAAATCAATTTGTCTAAGGGAATGAAGACACCTGAAAGGATTACACATATACTTTCCTCACACCCCCACCTCACCCCACCAACATGTTGGGCAGTACTCCTGCTCCTCCAACACAAAATGAGTTGCTTGTAATTGTATTCACCCAGCTTGCCTTTTATATAAAAGTGTCTGAGATGATTATCCTCCATTTTATTTACTTGGAAGGGGTTAATAATTGCCTTCATCTAGACAATGGAGTTGTAAGTTCCCTGCTACCACATGTTTAAATAGGTGGTCATTGTCCTGTTGTCTATCAACACTGCATGATTTCTGATCAAGGAATAAAGAGTGTGTGTGTCATGATTGACCCAAGCTCTGAAAGACTGATGATTAGACTATATTACTCTTTGCCTTTGAAGGCTGGCATAGCAGCTATAGAAATTCTGATGGTGAAATTGTGATGTCGATATCCACCATTGTAGCAAACAGAGGACATTTTTTGGAGACATAACCATATTGTTCCTATTCTCCTATGCATCCTAACTGTGTAAAAGGAAAGCCGGATAGTGTTTCATGTAGAGTTGAATGCTCTGTACTGTCCTTATGTCTGCGTAGGACATCATCAAGCCCAGGATTTGAAGGGCATGCCACACAACACTGCAGGAACATGGCATGCCTTGAAAAAATATTTGTTTTACCTCCAGAAGCCTATTTGTCCCAGTGAGATAGGAATTTGACAAAGTGGTTAACCAAGTCTTGTGTGAGGGTCAGAAAGCTTCTCTTATAATTCATTGCAAAACCATGTTCATTTGACAGCACTAGTTTGCTATCTTCCATTCTGAGATGAAGAGTATCCCGCTAGTAGGTCATTCTTGTAATGGGAAATATTGGTTATGATGACTACCATGAGGTTTAAGAAAATCTGTGTGATAGATAAAGCTCTAATGTGTTCGTCACATACTGGTATTGGCACGTCTGACTTCATTTGTCACGATCCATGAGAAACAAAAGTATGACTTGCTCTGAGGAAGAAACAAGAGAAATGTCCCCAGTGCTAGAGAACATCTGAATGGCCTCCAAGGCTTCCAGGTTACTGGATGGATAAGATAATAGGGAGAAAGCTGGTACGGAACTAGAGAGGCAGCAAAGTCCAGCACTACCACTGAGCTCTTGGTCTCAGACAGCTGATGTGGTTTGAAGGCAGATTGTAAATGGGTGGGTGGGTGGATGGGATGAAGAATACATCTGTTCATACACTGGTCATAAGGTCTAAAGGAACCCAACATAGTATGTTCTCACTGAAAGTCTGCATGCATTTCACGGGAAGAGGGGTTCCAGAGTTTTAGGTTAGCTTTTTGGTCAGGTCACCTGGATGGTTAGACCTTGTCCTGGCATTGTGAAGTGAAGAAGAGGAAGAAATTTATCCATGATAGAAGGATGGCTGTTCTGAGGACTTCATAGCTTTGCATTTCTTCAGAAACGCCACAGGACCACATAGACTACCTTTGAAAATGTTCCATCTGGAGAAAATCCCCTGCCAGGCTGTGCTGGCTCCTCTGTCCTTATGGAGCAGTTCCAGAAGGATTAGCAGGTCACTAAGCAACTTCCCTCATCTCTCACAGGGACTACTGGCTAGAGGTGGAGAAAGAGAAACACTAGTTGCAACAGAAAAGGCCACGCAAAAAACAAACAAACAAAAAAACCCACCCCACCAACAGGAAAAGAGGGCAGCCTGAGCCACATGGGCTCAGGCAAGAGAATGAGTTGCCCTGGAAATCAGCTGAGCCAATCCCCCTTGAGGCGTAAGTTGGCAAAGTTGGCTGAGAGCCAACGAGGCTATCTGTCAGAATCCAACAGGTCACAGAAGGGAGGAAAACCGGAGGAAAAGACAGAGGAGGGTAAAAGGCAATAGCAGTTCAAGAAAAAGTATCACTCTTGTACACATTTCTGCAGGTACCCACTACAGAAAGGTGTACAAGAGTTAGTCAGAGCTGCCTGCACTAAAACGGAGGCTGCATGCAAGAGGATTCTTTGTTACCTACTGGCTTTTACAAAGGAGTGTTTAGGTACTAACATTTGTAACAAACTGCCTCAGTAAGTCAGAGGGTGGGGGTCAAACCTTTAGTGATTATAGACTAGTGGATGTAAAGAATAATAATTTTTAAAATTCTACAAAGAATAAAATTAAGGAAGAAATAAGGGAATAATCCACCCAAATGATTTTAGCTCATTTTTAAAATGGTATCCAAATTCTCCTTCCAGAAGCCAAGTTTTTGCACATAACAATGAAGATTTATATGGAAACACTACCAAAAGCTTTCTGTGACTACAATGACCCTAGCAAGCATAGTCTAATGTAAATTCCTAACTTCTCCTTGTATGTGTTACACCATTTCTCATCCCCTGGTGTTGCTGAACATTGCTAAAATATGTTGTGTAATTTTAAATATATTAAGTTCCTGCTAGGACTATTTATTATTAATAATTATTATTTTTATTTGGGCTCAAGTCTTTTCTTTACCTGATCTTACCAGACAATCCAATTACAAATAATTTTGATTCTTAATGTGCTGATACACTACAGTCATAGACTTTAAGGCCAGAAAGGACCATCGTCCGACCTCCTGCACATGCCAGGCCACAGAACCTTACCCATCCACTCCTGTAATAGACCCATAACTCCGGCTGAATTACTGCAGTCCTCAAATCATGATTTACAGACTGTAGTAACTCAGAGAACCTACCCATCTAGCGTCTCATCTCTTGCCATGGATTCCTCATGAATTTGGAATACAAAGTAAACAGCTTTACTACAGTTTCCGAGTATTCATACGCAAAGGGACACACCAGATACCTGACTCCAATTATGTGCTTTGGAAGGGAAGAGGGGAAAAAGTATGCATACAAATTTACCTTTAACAAAAACATAAATGGAGGTGTTTAAACTCTCTTTGTTTTTGCATATGTATCTGCCTGTATCTTTGGCTGATGCATTTTTTATGTTCCACTCCTTATTCCTGAAATGTCTTGGCTTTCCTGAAGGGTCTGAGTTCTGAAAATCCCAAGTCACTGGACCATCATCATTGCATCTCAGTCTTACTTCTTGTCCGCTATTCACAACTAAGGAAGATTTTTCTGGAGTAATAGAAGGTATTGTGCCACCTGGAAGAGAGACAAAAATGCCGTATATATTGCTATACTTATTTGTCATGTTTTAACAAATGAAAATATTTACCTGAACCTTTAAGAATAATTTTAGATTTTGTGCCTTCAAAAATACAAAGTATTACACTTAATTAATTCTACAAGTTTCTGTAGACAGCTCATAACTAAAGACCGTGGCCCATATGCACAGAGCTTACAGCCACTGCAGATGGAAACTGGGTTAAATAGTTGTGACGAAGTGGGACTGTTTTTAATGTTCCCCCTAATACTGTGTGGGTGCCTCAGTTTCCCCTGTGCATTTCTTAAGCCTCTAGGTGGTCGGATAAAGGCCAGTGTGCATAAATCACCGACCCTCTGTCTCCTAACAACAAATGGCCAGGACCCTTCTCCCCTCGCAAGGAAATAGGTAAAAGTGAACAAAGAGATCGGGTGACCTCCTGGCCCGGGAAAGAGCCAAAGCCCAGAGGAGGAGGGGCTGGAGGGGGTTTTCAGTTTGGAGTTGGCTGGGGACTAGGAGTGAGGGCAGATGGGGGTGTCGGGCTCACTGGGCCCCAGAATGGACCCGATGTTGGGGTCCCGTTCGCTGGACTGACAAGCCCTGTTTTAGACTGTGTTCCTGTCATCTAATAAACCTCTGTTTTACTGGCTGGCTAAGAGTCACGTCTAACTGCGAAGTGGAGATGCGTGCAGGGCCCTCTGGCTTCCCCAGGACCCTGCCTGGGCGGACTCGCTGTGGGAAGCGCACGGAGGGGCATATGCTAAATGCTCCCAGGAGAGACCCGGGAAGTGAAGCCGTGTGAGCTTCTTGCCCTGAACACAGTCTGCTCCATGGGAGAGGAGGCTCCCCAAAGTCCTGACTGGCTTTGTGGGGAGCAGTTCCAGAGCATCACCTGGGGACTCCGTGACAATAGTCTGGAAAGTGTTCCAGCTAAAACAGTTTATGTCATGATTTGGCTTGTCAATGGGGACAGAGCAAACAATTTTAACATGAAACTACATTTGTAAACTTGATTCTACCATGATTTGGTTTCAAGAGCCAACAGATGACCGCTGATTGTATTTTTAATTGTGTGATGTCGAGTTCTAAACTCTCTTTGCCCAATATTTATTATTGTTTTAGCTGCTTTGCAATAGGAACTGCAACCACATCTATTCTGTAAGTGGATTAATTATATGAATATATATGGCTTCAGTGTAAAGTTTACAAGACATTTATTTTCTTTGATGAAATACTAATTTGTAACCTCCTACAGAAGTACTCAATATTATGCAGGTATTCCTACACCTCCTGTTGCAACATTAGAGGAACTGTTTTCTTCCAGTAGAGCTAGCCCCCTCAAGTCACAAAAGTATCATCTCTTTCACTGCACATACCCTGGTCTACTCTGATTGCAGTTTTAAAAAAGATTCTGAGAAAGTATTGCTATGCAAACTATTATCCCCCAAATGTAAAACATTTTCCCACCCAAAAACCAACAAAGAGCCTATTAAGGCCTACTTGTCTAAAATGTATTTAAATAAGCCAAATAGTTTTTTTGCTGAGCTAGCATACCCCATGTTTTAGCCTAAAGAAATTCAAAATTAATCTAGAAAATGGGAGTTCCTATGGGGAATGAAGACAAACTCTTACTAATGTTGTCCTGTCTGAACCACACATATCATATTAAATTTATGCAAATTATGCTGAGGTCTTGTGACAGCAATCTATGCCTATCCTGACACCCTTAAGAATATGTATTTAGTCAGGTCAATGACCATCTGTTTATCACATGATAACTGTCCATTTAATACATTAAAATACATTAAAAAAATTTCAGCCAGACTTGATGACCAATAGGCACATATACTGGTAGAAATATACTGCAGTTGGCGATACAACTTCCATTTGTTTTCTTTCAAAAACACACACTATTCTGATGTGGTGAATTTTCCTACAAATAGGGACAATGCCACAAGTTCAATCAAAACACGCTATAATTAGTTTGGACCCGATTATATTCCAGCCTTAATTCATTTATTTCTCAGCTTTAGTGGCTCTTAAGGGTATATAAATGGATTAAGATCAAGTCAGATAAATGCTCCTGTTACTGAGAAATCCAAAGACAATGAAAGAGTATAAGGGAAAGAATGAAGGTCAGAACTCCTTCAGATTTTAACTACTTTGTTTGCAGTCTGGATTTCTGGACTGAGATCTCTCTGTCACTGCTAATTAAAGGCATTTATCACTGCTCAACTAGAAAGATAAACCTTTTCCTAACATTACTGGAAATATTCCATATGAAGATCTTCAACCCATACATACAGAAACAGCAGAATCTGTATGAAGTATCCTAAAATATAATCATGTCCACTTCCAGCAAAGAGGCAGACAACATCGCTACACAGCCATACTCCATGTTCATGGCTCTGCCAAACTTAGTCTGCTTTGACCCACTGAATGCATATAATATTTCAAGTCAGGAGTTCAAAGTCTACTATATTTACAGTAGGCCCCATCTTTCAAGCTGCCGAACACACTCAGCTTCCAGCAGGTACTGAGACACAGGACCTGTCCCAATGTTTACAGCAAAGCCTGTATGTCCAGTGTAGCAATGTAAGCTTCATGTGCTGAGGTTGGGGGGAAGGAAAGGAGCAGTGGGAACAAACATACCATAGCATTTAGAAAGCAAAATCCATGACTTATGAATGCTCCAGTAAAAATCTACATTTCGGGGTATTGATACAAAAAATGCAGAACAATTATTTCTAAGCCACATAGAATAATAGGCTCCTGCCCCAAACTTTTAACAACCTAAATTAAACTTAATGTACCGAGCGATGTCATCAAACTAAGGATCTGATCCAAAGCTCATTGAAATCAATGGAAAGACATTGCACGTGTGTCTGCTAGGGAAGGGAGTTGGGGAGTTGGAGAATAAGGGTTACAAAAGTAAAAGACAACAAGATATGCTTTGTATTACGCATCTAAATATCTCTGATCTTTAAAAAAGAAGACTAATTAACTTAAAGTAGTATGGTTTATAGGTAGTAAGTGGGATGAAGACTGTGTGTGTATATGTCTCTGGGAAGAGTGATCAAGTGATGGAAGCCTGAAGATTTTTTTCAACAGCTTCTGATCCTCCTAATCCCAAACAGATTGTATACACCTTTTTAACATCAGAAACAGGACTATGCCTACAATTGGTTTTGAACAGAGCTGGGGCACATGCAGGAGCAAACTACAGATACATGAAGTTAGTGTTCCATAGCTAAACAGTCACTTTCACCCACCCCTATTGCCTTAGTTTATCAAAGCTTGTTTAATTATTAAAATGCTGGGATCAACTGTGAGCAATTTGAAAAAAGAACTGAAATACCCTGGAAAAAGCTTCGTAAGCCACAAAGTTGGGGGATAGGGTATATGGCAATAGCGACTTCTGCAACAGAAGGGAGAGCTGGAAAATAGGGCTGAAGGAATTAGAGAATGATACTGCTCTAGATAATACTGATGAAGAGAGAAATAACCATCACAAGTCAAAGTGAAGGGATCCTACAAAGATCAGGAGATGTAAAAAACAAAACAGCTTTGCTTCTGGAGTGTGTAACAGTGGAAAAATCTTAAGTGAGGAATCTTGGATTCTTGTTAGCTTCAAGCCATTTGAGCTTTAGTGCTTGTGTAATAGGGAAAGGCACTGACAGGTGGAAATTTACATCATGTTCGTAAGCACCTTTATGTTGCCCCAAGCTACCAAACACATAAAAGAGATTGCATTGCAGTTGAAGAATAAGACTAGGGCCTTGTCTACACTTACTGGGGGTTCGATGCGTGGTGATCGATGCATTGGTGGTCGATTTAGCAGGAAGACCCACTAAATCGACCGCATATCGCTCTCACAATGACTCCTGTATGTCACCAGAACGAGAAGTGTGAGGGGAGTTGATGGGAGAGCATCTCCAGTCGACATCGCGTAGCGTAGACCTCACAGTAAGTGGATCTAAGTACATCAACTTCAGCAACATGAATAACGTAGCTGAAGTTGAGTAACTTAAATCGATCTCCCCCTGAAGTGTAGACAAGACTTAGGAGTCAGGAGATCTGGGTTCTACTCCTAGCTCTGACATGGGCTTCCTGTGCAACCTGGGCCCAATCACTTAAACTTTCTGTGCCTCAGTTTCCCCCATTGCCATACAATTATCAAATATTAATGGAATCGGGAGTTTATAGCAGGTCTGCCATGCACAAAAGTGACCAGGGTACACTTTCAGAAGTGAGTCTTAGAAAATCTGTATGAGAAGATTCTTACACATTAAAGATAGATCAGCCAAAAACCCCATCAGGAATATAACTTAGTTGAGCTTTACAGTAGAACCAATATCATGTGAAAGACATTAACTGAAATGTAAATACACACTTCAATATACAGATTCCTAACATTCTAATTTTCTTACAATTGTTATCTTTTAGTTCAAAAGACATGTGGCTGGCGAGACGAAGGAAGTTGGGAGACTAAAGGTGTTTGCCAGCAGATGGAGAAAAGGAGGTAGGATGTTGGTTCCCCCTCTCCCCCCCTTAACTTGCAAGTACTCTACAATGAAGAACTCGCCTTGGGAGGAAAATGGCATGTTACCAACATCACTACTACTCTTCCTCTGCCTGCTCCTGAGGGGGCCCCCCACCAGTCAGGGCATACTGACCCTGGAGGCTTCTACCCAGGCCCTGGTCTTGACCTTCTGGGAATGAGGCCTGCACGTCCCCGCCAACAAAAGCAAGGCAAGGAGATCACCTCAGTGAGAGAGGTGTCTGTTGGTGGAGTCCCTCAAGAAGCAAGCAAGAGAGCTGCAAAAGGAGGTAGCTTGTCTGAATATCACCTGGGAGCACAAGGATTTCATCAGCAGGATGCACAGAGGATGTTAGCTAACTACAGGTAACTACAGCAGCACAAGAGGAAGGAGAACCAGCTGCTCTACGAGGAGGAAACTGGCTTCTGGCCACTTGGGGAGTAGACAGTGCTCCACCCCTACCCAGGTTCCCCATCCATCATGGTCAAGAACCAGTAGAATATATTGGAAACAGGCAGAGAGGGGCAGATCCCAATGTCTGAAGAGGAGGAGCCACCAGCCGCAAGACTGAAACACTGAACGGCCACTGCACCAAGAGGAAGAGGCACAGAATGCTGGTGGGCAAGGACTCCCTTCTGAGGGGAATGGAGGCATCCATTTGCTGACCTGACAAAGTCCTGGGAGGTGTGCTACCTGCCTGAAGCCCACATCCAAGCCATTACAGAAAGGTTCTTGAGGCTCATCTGTCCCTCTGACCACTACTCCATGCTGCTCATCCCAGTGGGCACTAATGATACTACCAGGTATGACCCTGAGTAGATCAGCAGTGACTACAGGGCTCTGGGAACAAGGGTGAAGGAGTTGGGGGTTAAAGTGGTGTTCTTGTCCATCCTCCCAGTTGAGGATAAGGGCCCAGGCAGGGACACATTTATTCCAGAGATGAATGCCTGATTGTGCAGATGGTGTTATTGGAAGGGCTTTCAATTCCTTGACCATGGGATGCTGTTTTCGAGAAGGAGGATTGGGAAGAGATGCAGGGATGCTATTTAGAGGGGACATGGGGGGGAGCCTTCTGCCTCCCCTCTGCTCCCCCACCCCGGAGTTTTGACACATGTCCTAGCCCCACTGTGGAATGTGAGTTCTCCAGAGAAGAGGTGCTGCTCCCAGCTTGTGCCCCTGGGGCAGGGAGTCAGTGTTTTGTTTACAAACAAAGGCAGGGTGATTAAGATAAGAAAGGGCTGGAAATTAAAAGTTAAATGAGTCTTTAAAAAGGAATCCCTCTGCGGGGAAAGGGGGGCTGTTGAAGGGGACTCTGAAGAACTACCTGTTTCAGAAGATGGAGGAAGCAACCAGGGAGGCAGCCATTTTAGGGTATGTCTACACTGCAAACAAACAAACAAAACAAAACCCTAGCAGCAAATCTCAGAGCCCAGGTCAACAGACACAGGATCATGCTATCGGTCTAAAAATAGCCATGCAGACATTTGGGCTCGGTCCAGAGCCTGGGCTCCGAGACTTTCCCCCCTCTCTGCTATTATAGTCCCATAGCATAATCCCCAGAAGCCCGTCAGTTGACCTGGACTCTGAAACTCATTGTCATGGGTCATCTTTTTGTCTTCCTTCCTTTCTTTTTTTTTTTTTTCAGTGCAGACATACCCTTAAATTTCATTCTGATAAAGAGGGAAAAATTGGGTGCAAATCTGAAGGTGGAACGCCATTTGGGGGTAAATGATCATGAAATGGTAGATTTCATTGTTCTAAGGAAAGAAAGGAATGAGAATGGTAGTATATTGACAATGGACTTCAAAAAAGCAGAGCTTAACAAACTCAGAGAACCGGTAGGTAAGCTCCCATGGGAAGAAAATCGAAGGGATAAAGGAGCTCAGGAGAGCTGGCAGTTTCTCAAAGACAGAATATTAAAGACATAACTGCAAACTATCCCAATGCAAAGGAAAGAAAGAATAGTAAGAGGCCAATATGACTCCATCAGTAGCTCTTTAATTACCTGAAAATAAAAAAGGAATCCTACAAAAAATGGAAATATGGACAAATTGCTAAGGAGGTGTACAATAGAATAGTATACGCATGTACGGACAAAAAACAGGAAGGCTAAAGCAAAAAATGAGTTACACCTAACAAGAGACATAAAATGCAAGAAGATGATCTTTAAATATTTTAGGAACAGGAGACATATGAAGGAAAGTGTAGGTCCTTTACTTAGCGGGGAAGGACAGCTAATAACTGATGACATCAAGAAGGCTGAGATATTTAATGCCTATTTTGCTTTTGTCTTCACTCAAAAGTGACCAGATACTCAACACAATTAATATTAACGAAGTATTCAAATTGGCAAAGCCTGATGAAATTCATCCTAAGGAACTAGCAGAAGGAATCTTGGAACTGTGAGCAATTATTTTTGCGACCTCTTGGAGGACAGGTGAGATCCCAGAGTATTGGAGAAAATTAGTATTTATCTTTAAAAATGGGGAAAAAAGATGACCCAGGGAATTACTGACTAGTCAGCCTAACTTCAATACCTGGAAAGATACTGAATAAAATTATTAATCAACTTGTAAGCACCAAAAGGAAAAAAAAATTATAAGCAATAGCCAACATGAATTTGTCAAGAACAAATCATGCCAAATCAACCTAATTTCCTTCTTTGAAAGGGTTACTGGCCCAGTGGATAGGGAGGAAGTAGTAGATATGATATATCTTGATTTTAGTAAGGCTTTTGACACAGCCCCATATGACATTTTCATAAGCAAACTAGGGAAATTACCATATGGTGGGTACACAACTGATTGAAAGACCGTACTCAATGAGTAATTATCACTGGTTTGCTGTCAAACTGAGGATGTATCTAGTGAACACTCACAGGAGTCAGTCCTCGATCTGATACTATTCGATATTTCCACTAATTACTTGGATAATGAAGTAGAGAGAGTATGCTTATAAAATCTGCGGATGACACCAAGCTGGGAGGAATTGCAAGCTCATAGGAGGACAGTATTAGGAATCAAAACAACCTCGACAAATTGGAGAATTGGTCTGAAATTGACAAGATGAAATTCAATAAAGAAAAGTTCAAAGTACTACTCTATGGAAGGAAAAATCAAATGCACAACTACAAAATGGGGAATAACTGGCTAGGCAGTAGTACTGTTGAAAAGGATCTGGGGTTATAGTGGATCACAAATTGAACATGATTAAATTGTGAAAAAGGCTAATATTCTTGGGTTTATTAACAATAGTGTTATATGCAAGACATGGGAGGTAACTGTCCTACTCTACTGGGCATGGGTGAGGCCAATTCTGTGCACCACACTTTAAGAAAGATGTGGAAAAATTGGAGAGACTCCAAAGAAGAGCAACAAAAATGATAAAAGGTTTAGAAAACCTGATGTATAAAGAAAGGTTTAAAAAACTAGGAATATTTAGTCTTGAGAAAAAAAGACTGAGTAGGAACTTGATAACACTCTTCAAATATGTAAAGGGCTGTTATAAAGAGGATTGAAAGCCAGACAAGAAATAATGGGCTTAATCTGCAGCAAGGAAGACTTGGGTTAGATATTAGGAAAATCTTTCTTAATATAAGGATAGTTACACACTGGAATAGGATTCCAAGAGAGAATGTGGAATCCCCATCATTGCAGGTATTTAAGAACAGGTTGAAAGAACACCTCTCATTGATGGTCTCCTTGGTCCTGTCTCAGCACAGGAGTCTGGACTTGATGACTTCTCCAGGTCCCTTCCAGCCCTACATTTCTACATTCTCTGCCGCGACAGCGCTTTAACTTTGCCACTGTAGCCTAGCCCCAACTTAAGTTGCTAGTGTAGACCAAGCCTTAGAAGGCAAGGTTGAAAACTCAACCTTTTCATTGCTGTCACCAAACACATGTTGCAGAAGCTGCACAAATCAGACTAATCTTTCTCCAGAACGAAGTATTTGTTGTCCAACATATTTAACAAAGTTAGTATATGTTGATCATGCTTATTCCAAATAATGGTGCTCCTGAGCTACTTCTTTAATAGTTGTATTGAAGTTTTGAATTCTTGAATGCTCATGGTCACTAAGGGAAGGACAACAGGATAAGATTAACATAGGTACTGATGTTTATGAAACTTGGGCTTGGAGTATGTCTACACTAGGGTTACCATATTTCAGCGAGCAAAAAAGAGGACGGGAGAAGCCCCGCCCTAGCCCCGCCCCTGCCCCTCCCAGTTCCCGCCCCCCCTGACCTCCCAACCCTCCCCCCGTTCCTTGTCCCCTGACTACCCCCTCCTGGGACCCCTGCCCCTAACTGCCCCCCAGGACTATCTAAGCCTCCCTGCCTCTTGTCCCCTGACTGCCCCAACCTTTATCCACACCCCCACCCCCAGACAGACCCCTGGGACTCCCACGCCCCATCCAACCACTCCCCACCCCCTGACAGCCCCCCCCAGAACTCCCAACCCATCTAAACCCCTCTGATCCCTGTCCCGACTGCTCCGATCCCTCTCCCCACTCCTGCCCCCTGACAGTTCCCCCCCAGAACTCCCAACCCATCTAAACCCCTCTGCTCCCTGTCCCCTGACTGCTCCGATCCCTCTCCGCACTCCTGCCCCCTGACAGCCCCCCCCAGAACTTCCAACCCATCTAAACCCCTCTGCTCCCTGTCCCCTGACTGCTCCGATCCCTCTCCCCACTCCTGCCCCCTGACAGCTCCCCCCCAGAACTCCCAGCCCCCTACCCCCCCGCTCCTTGTCCCCTGACTGCCCCCTCCTGGGACCCCTGCTCCTAACTTCCCTCCAGAACCCCACCCCCTACCTAAGACTCCCTGTTCCTTGTCCCCTAACTGCCCCCTCCTAAGACCCCCCCCCAACTGCCCACCAGGACCCTACCCCCTACCTGTACCCTGACTGCCCAAAACTTTCTCCACTCCCCCCAAAAAGCCCCCCCCGTTTCTTGACTGCCCCCTCCAGAACCTCCCTGCCCCTTCTCCTGCCCCCCTTACCCTGCTGCTCAGAACAGGGTGTTGGGCTCTGTGCGAGCCGGACACGTGGCTAAGCTCCCCAGCACAACAAAACCCGGTCCCTGGCCCTGCACAACAAAACCCGGTCCCTGGCCCGGACCGGGTTGCAGGGGAGAGCTGCCCTTGTATCAGCACAAAGTGCTCTCGCTCCCGTTTTGCTACGCTGCATGGCAGTAACCGCTCCCAGTTGCAAAAGGGGAGGGCTGCACTTTGTGCTGAGACACTTGCTCAGAATGCAGGGCGGAGCTCCTCTCCAGCTGCTCCGGAGTCCAGCCCGGGACTTTCCTGCAGCCCTCCCAGCCGCTCCGGGGGAGGGGGGAAATCCCGGACATTGTGAGTGCTTTACAAATTCCCCCCGGACGCTATTTTTAGCACAAAAAGGAGGACATGTCCGGGTAAATCCGGACGAATGGTAACCCTAGTCTACACTACCCACAACACAGCACGGCCACAGCTGCGCTGTGACGTGGGCAGTGCAGACACACTTTATCGCCAGGGGAGAGCTCTCCCGGCAATAAAAAACCCCCACCCCGAACGAGCGGTAGTAGTTTTATCGCCAGGAGTGTGGCTCCCAGTGATAAAGCGTTGTCTATACTGGCGCTTTTCAGCACTAAAACTTTTGTCACTCAGGGGGGTGTTTTTTCACACCCCTGAACGACAAAGGTTTTTTCACTCAAAGTGGCAGTGTAGACACAGCCAGAGTCTTCAACAATCTCTGTCTTTTAACATTAACTCCCTTATCTTTTAAACCTAACACACTGAATAGGAACACAATGAAAGGCGCTGATGGTGACAAGAATTAAGGTATTACTTGTAAAACCCCCAACCGAGTGCTCCAATGAGGTGGCTGGGCCCTGTTGGAAAGCAGTGGCTGCGTAGCAAGCCAGAAACTACAGAGAAGCTGGATGCAGAGCAGAATCCCAGTAACTGCATGCAGAGCTTCCATGGGGGGGAACAGGCTGTGACTGCCAGACGTTACAGCTGAGTGCAGGTCTGTGCAAGATTTATGAGGGAGCGGAGCAGCAGCAACTGGGTAGGGAGCCAGTGCGTAGGGTCCCCAGTGAGAGACATTAAATGAGCCTGGCCTGGAAACCTGCAAGTTCTGGTTTGCTTGTATAGAGACTGGACTGGAGAGGGCACCCCAGGCCTGAAGAGTCTTAACTCTCAATTAGACTGCCTAGAATGCCTAGCTGCTGAAGTACCTGCATTGCTTCTCTTGAGTTGCAGTACACCTAGCATGCTACTGGGGTATGGTATACTCCAGCACTGAGCAGTCTCAATAATTACAATAGCAACAAAGCATTCTAGGTACACACAGTAGTCTTCTACAACAATGAATGGAGATTTTGTGGTAGCAATCTTTCAATGATGCTGTGTTAAACAGAATTAATCCTGATGCACAACTGGACTAAATCTGGTTAGAAAGAATGTCTGAACTTAAAACAATTTAAATGGTTAATTCTTACTAAAATGTACAACAGTACAGATCTGTAGTGAATATAAACATGCATTCACCCAAATAAAATATTTGCTTGCAGTAACATGTAAAATTTGATATTTTACATGTCCTCTAGAATGACATTACCTTCTAATGTATTGTTTTCTTTTTACTCTAGTTTTCTAAATTGCTAATCAACTAATTGCTCCAATAGTTATTTTTTGCAGCCATTATACATTTAAATAAACAAAATACAAAATAATTAAGACAGAACAATTAAAATGGATTGAAAAGCATGCTAATGGACAAAATTAGTTTATTCAAATTCTGTTTTTCATTCATCACAACATTTGCTGGTCAATTTGCTTAATGGATTTTCGATCTCCTCTTACGCTTTTTTGGTGACATTTACTTTAAAAAGTACATTATCTTTTCATTCAGTTTCCATTTTAAAAGAATGTTTCTTGTAATGAGCACAAGCTCGAAATGTTGCTTTCTGGATTTTTGTGAAAAGGTAGTTTCAACAAAGGCAAGTGAAAAAACTTGGAGCATGTAGTTTTTTCCCCTCGGATTGCAATTGGAATCAATGGTTATTTGGAAAAAGCTCAATTAAGGAAGGAAACGTAGGATTTTTGGCAATGTGAATGATTATTATTTCAAGCCGTGGCAGCAACTTTATCAAATGGTAGCAATTTCATTAAAGGAGCACTGGTAGTCATCTATGCAGCGCCTTCAAAGGGGAAAAGGATACCAATAACGGTATAATTATATTACTCCTACATTGGACCACATTAAATACCACATTAGAGGACCAAAGCTTTTTACTATCGCTACATATTTTATTTTGTATTAATTTTTTCAACAAAATTACAGCAATGAATAAGCCACACTATATGTTATATGCTTTATGCTTTTAGGTTCAGTTTTCATTTAGTGAAAAAATTGACACAAGAAAGACCCAGACCCAGACTCATGACATTAGTGTATATTGATTACAAAATGTTGTTTTAGTCATGACCTATCTTAGGCCTTGGCTACACTGGTGCTGTACAGCGCTGCAACTTGCTGTGCTCAGAGGTGTGAAAACGCCCCCCCCCCCAAGCGCAGCGAGTGCAGCGCTGTAAAGCGCCAGTATAATCAGCGCCTGCAGCCCTGCACGCTCGCTCGCAGTGCTGCAAGCTACTCCCCTCGGAGAGGTGGAGTACATACAGCGCTGCGAGAGCTGTATGTACTCCACGCCACGGCAGCTCTGTGAATTCCCAAGTGTACCCAAGGCCTAAGATACTCACATGGCTCCATTACCACATTATGAAAGACATCACACTTGCATATAATGCATCTATATGACACCAAGTTTTTGTTTGTTTCCGCATTTAATTGCCCATGTCAACAAATTTTCTTCATTGCATCTGTGTTTGAAAATTTTTATATAGTTCTGAATACTCTTTATATATATTTCCATTTTCTAAATATTCATAAACTTTGCTAATATTTGGGATGTCGCTACCCATTTCTTGGTGTTCACTCTAAGACTAAACTCTTCTACCAACTTGTGTATACATATTTTTAAGAGGGGCATCTCTTTGTACTTAGGTCTATAGAAATGCCTTTGTACATATTGCTCTAGTATATATTTTTTATGATTTGTGGCCAGGAAACACTATGTAGGGCAGATTAGCTGCTGGTTGGCAGCATCTCCGGAATTTATACCATGGTTAGCAAAACCTGCTTCATGTAGTCGTTCTAGAATTCGGTAAAATCTGTGTAAAATTTGGTTTTGGAAGTGTCATACAGATAGTGAGTCAGATGCATTTCTGACAATCTGTCATATTTCTTCCTACTTTTGACAAGGAAATATAACAACTAAACCTCACATTTTAACTTTTATCTCAGATGTCAGCATATATTACAAATAAGTCATTTATATATATTACGTGCAAAGTTGTCTTTACTTTCCTAATATATTAACACAATCCTCTAAGAGATTTATTTTTCTATGCACAGTTTAATTGCTTATGCAGAGTTGATTGTAGGTAGTTGCCCATAGAAAGTGCCATGTCATAGAAACAGGTGATATGTTTTGCACAAGACATGGCAGGAATCTAATTAGTCAGTATTTATTGCTTGTTTATTTTTACATCTACTTGTCCATCCGCTTATAAACACACCTACCTTTGTGCTATCTAGCTAGAGGTATTTTCATCTTTGGCAAAATTAAAGAGGCAGTGAAACAGATTCTGACCGCCACTTACTCCAGTGTAGCTTCATTTATTCAAAGGAATTACTATGGATTTACACTGGTGTAAACACTTCCAAATCTGGCCCTTGTATTCAAAAAGCAAATGACTGCAATGTAGCCAAACACGAATGCAAATAAATTTTAGACAGTCTTTGAAGAGATCTCTTTGTGAGAGAGTCACCATTTATATTTGCTTAATGTCACGTAGTCAAAGGCTGTGCTTTTTTTGTAACCAACAGTTTGTTTCATTAGCTCATGGCTCAATCCCAATTTTACCACACATCTGCAAGCCCCCTCGAGCTCATAGTCTACACAGTGTATATATTGTGTACTACACTTCCCTAGTCCAGCTCTGCATACAATCTGGGATCCTACGGACATCCCATACAGGCCATCTCCACCATGGCCCCACCGCCTGCTTGGAATGGCGGTAATAGAAGAGGCCACGAGATCTGTCTGCTGTAAAGGTGGGGCCAGAGGACCCACTGTTGCTCCTCTTCAGGGAGGCTGAGACCTCCCTCCTCTTCTCCGGCACACTGCTCTGTCCTTAGGGAGGCTGTAGTCCAACCCAGAAAGAGGAAGACTGTAGCCTCACTCATCCAGCAAAGGATCCTGTGTCGTGTGTGTACATCTGCCATCTCAGTCAAGAGCCCTACTGGGTTGGTAGCAGGAGCCTCCCGACTACACACACACGGTCCTCTGTTAAGCAAGGTTTTGAAGTGGTGGAAGCACACTCTACTTCTGGACTACAGGCTACCTGGGTCATTCCTCTTGCTCAGGCCAGTGCTCCTTGTCTTCAAGCAGGAGGGATAGGTTTTGATCTAGGAGGAGGGAAACTTCAAGTTTCCCAGTACTTCAGAAGAGAGTCATGGATATGCACAAGGCGGGCTTCCTGCCACAACTGCAATTTGAATTAATACAATTGCTCCAGTGTAAGTGGCATCCCATATTGGTATCTTGCATGGATGGAGTGTGCTTTATGGGTGGCACTTGAAAGTGTCCAGCTATTTTTATTCCCTCAATTTGTCCTCTTTTTACTGCACTGTAATACACTCTTTCAATATAATATTAACATAGCTGTGAAGATATCAGAATTAAAGAACAAATTAGCAATGCATTGTACAATACCTGGAAATTAGTTATGGAATAGGAAGCCTTGAGATTCTGTGCTACAAATAAATAAATAAATAAAATAAAAAAGCCTACCACCCTATGGGGAAGAAACATTAATTTTGCTGAAGTTAATGTGACATTTCTAAGTTACAAAATTATGCTTTTCCAACCATCAAAAGAATGCTTCTATTCCACATCTGTGTTGCCTTGCTAGCCAGCTTCCTGGGTTTAACAACAGTTTTGTCCTTCCTATCCAACTCCCTTTAAGCCAAATAGTCATACTGCAAGTAGTCAAAACGCAGTGGTGCCTACTCTCCGAATATTTATGAGTCTTGCGATATTTGGATTTAAGAAAAAAAACAGCCCCACCTCCTGGAGTCATGTGAATGTGAGTTTTGGCTTTCATTACGAAAATTTGCAAGTTTCTAGCTTTCAGAGGAAAACTTGAGAATATTACTAATGGCACCCTAGAAGCTCAGAAACCAGAAAAATAGAAAACTCAAAATGCATTATTTGAAAAAAAAAGTGATTTATAAGGGAATATCATGATTTGGGTTGTAAATATGATTTTTGAATGTTTAAGGTTGGCAATATGCAAAACAACATTTGTTTCTGAGTGTTTTACACTTAATTTGGAGCTTTTTCCCTTACAACTCCTTAGTTTTCTGAATGACAGGAGATTACTAGTGAAGTTCCTCTTTAAAGCCATCCAGCTCAGGTTCTTCAACTCAGCATTTGTATCAGGACGTTCACTTGTTAACAGTCCACTATATGCCATGAGGAATACACCAGTTCACCATATGTGGAACATTGCCAGGTTGAGACTACTACCGACAGAAAACAGAAGGAAATGTTGGTCAAAAAACACCTTTGTCATCTCTCTGCCCAACCATTATAACTCATTTATCATGCTTCCAATAAGCACTAATATGGAAAGTAACAGCCTATCTGATTCAAATCTAAATTCTCAAATTTCACTTACAAAGCTCTCAAAAACAAACACAAGTCAGCTTTATCTTCGTAAGCTTGTGCATCATCAACCTATGTTCCCTTCACCACTCATATCTATCACTACAGTTACCCCATTTATCCACTGAAGTTTTCCCAGTATCAAGTATTTAGTAGTTCTATTTCATGATTCTGTACTCAGCTGTTGGCTGAGATTTCAAATGCTAATCACTTGATGTTTTCAAATGCAAAACTACAGAAATGTGTGGTTGATTATGTTATTAAATAGCGCTTAATTTTAGTTAAGTTGCCCTCAGGTGATTTGTGAAGAGCAATACAGAGTTATTTATTGTGTATCTGCATTAGAAAAGATCAAAAACAAAACATTTATTGGGTAACCTACTTTTTGGAGTAATCCATCAAAATATCAAAGAATAAATCCACTAAGAGATTAACATTTACTGTACCTTCTAATTATTGTAACCCTGAAAATATGTCACATTCACTCTTCAAATACAGATGTTTACACTACTCTTTTATCCCTTTATGAAAAACTGCAGCAATCTTAGCCAGTGAGCAAACAATACATTTCAATTTCCGGTGTCAGATCCCAAGCCAATGAGACTACTCATGTGTAAAGTTAAACACATGCATGACTGTTTGCAGAATTGGCTTTTAATAGCAGTTAGGTGCCTAAGTGCCCTTTTGAACACCCTTCCAGTCTCTTAAAATTCATAAATAAAACAAAATACCCCAACAGTAAAAATAGCAAAGCAAGAGAGTTGTTTTAATCAGTTTTCTAACTAGTTCTGTGCATTCTCGTCAGAGTTTGATTTTAAATAATGAACAAAAGCTTTGGAATGAGAGAAAGGTTTAAATAGAAGACTGGGTTTTCACCTTCAGCTGCAATTCAGCTTTTGCCATAAACTGAACAATAATCAGAACACTGAGGAACAGAACAACAATTTTGGGAGGTGGGGGAATCAGGTAGAACACTAATCGGGTGACCAGATGTCCCGATTTTATAGGGACAGTCCCGATTTTTCGGTGTTTTTCTTATATAGGCTCCTATTACCCCCCACCCCCGTCCCAATTTTTCACATTTGTTATCTGGTCACCCTAAATACTAATGAGCAAAAACAAGGCAAAGAGCTATACATAAAATGAAAAATTGTGCCACACTGAAGACTACTTAAAGTAAAAATTATTTTCAGGATATTAGAACTCATTTCCTCTTGTCCTTTTTTAAACAGCTGAAAGAGACTTGAGGAAGTGAGTCAAAATCCTGGAAGATGTTTGTACTACACTAAAAAGAAAAACAACATCTGTAAAATAACGTGTGCATATATACATTGAGAAAGATAATGTGCAATGGCTTCATCTCTCATGCATTTACCTTCATCAGTGAAGAGTGCAGGACAGCCCAAAAGTGGTTTAACCTTGAGCAACTACTGTCTCTCCTTACCAGACCAATATCATAATAGACCTTCTGTCATGTATTGTATATAAATATGTTGTTGAGCCTCTTTGATGCTTTGAAGTTCTGTTTTTTTCCCAGATTTCTTACCTTAAGATTTTTTCAGATTATTTACTGAAAACTCAGGGTGCAAAGAAACTTTTCTTCAAAATATAAATACATAGCATTTTATGTTTAGTCTAACTGAATGATAGATTTGTTACAAAATATTTAAAATATTTTGAATCTACAAAGAGTTATACAGTAATTACAACAAATGTATACATTGTATTAAATTAAACAATAGAATATACAGAATAGAGAGGCAGCATTAGGCCACAGAAGAGAACTGGAAGTCAAGCTAGGTTGAAATTCTTCCGTTTGATGGGGCTAGGATTTCATTCCTAGAAGTCTATTCCAGACTTTGCCCCGGCTTAGTGTTCAACGTAGGTCAAGTCACAACCTTTCTGCCTCAGTTTCTCCATCTGTAAAACTGAGTAATACTTATACCTCTGATCTACATATGTGCAGGAAATATTGTTGAAACAATACAATTTATAAGAAGTTACTGAAGTAAAATGAAAAGTATGGGAAGATTCACCATAGCCTAATTGTGTTAAGAGTTGGAATAATTTATGTCAATAATAGTGGCACTGTGTTAGAAAAATAGCACACAGAAATGTCACCAATTTGTATCAATAGTATTTAAATTAGATTTGAATATAAATCCTGCTTCTTCCCAAACCCTGCACATTTTCTGTTACACAGCAATGAATAAATCCTAGAGGAATCAAATGTAGTCACATGATCACAGCAGTTTCCCAGTGACTCTGGCAGGAAAAAAGTACAGTATTGCACAATCCTTGACATTTCCATTCTGCTCCTGGCAGCGCTTCAGGCAATGATATGTGCAGGAGACGCATACCTATACTCACTGCTGTGAGGAAGGGAGGAAAACGCAAACAGAATTGCTGGGAGATGGGGGTAAAACAAACACAGAAATGGAGAGTTGGGGAATCAAATGGGTTGAGGGGCCAAACAAATAGCTTAGCAACAGTCCATGTGAATTTTTAGCAAGCTCAGTCTCTCTCCCCCGGGGCTGGCAGGCGTTGGGAACATAATGGAGATGGACACGCATCCTTCCAGGCAGACGGCACACTTTATATTATTGTTTAGTTGTCTGAATAAGAGTGTTGATGGGCTCTGAAAGGAACCATGCCAAAACATAGCAGCAGAGTGAACGGGATGAGAAGATTTCCAGGGAGTGTGGGAGGAATAACAAAAAAGGGCTAGATCCACAAAGGGATTTTTGGCACCTAGCTGCCACTTCAGGTGCCAAAATGTAGATCCTCAAACACCCTGCTCACGTCTGCCGTCTGCCGGCATCTAAAGTCCCTAGGTGCCTAAATTTTCTCTGGTAAAGTCCCCTCAGCACCTACAAAAATCGGCCAGTGACAGTGTGCACTCTGCAGTCACCTCAGGTGGATGCCTAACTCATGCCTAAGCCTCAGTGCGATCCTGAAGCTGGCCCTGCTTACCTTACCTGTGGGGAAAACCTGTGGACACTGTCAAAAGCCGTTTTACATGATCAGGCCTCACACAAAACAGTGGAGGAGGTGATAGTTCCAGGCCTGTTTATAACTTTTAGCCCAGTGGTCAGGGCAGTCATCCACAATGTGGGAGACCTGGTTCAATTTCCCACCCAACCTGATATGGAGAAAGGACTAGAATTGGAGTCATCCCCTCCCAGGAGAGGGCCCTCACTACTGGGCTGTGGAGTATTCTGGGGCTGGTCTCTCTTATTCTCTCCTGTTGAAACTGTTCCGCTGCATATAAATAATTAATTAAATATGCACAGAAGCAGAAGGCCTGGAACCTGGGTCTCTCACATGGTGATTACAATAACCACTGGGCTATAGACTCATTCTCACTCTTTTCCACAGCTCTGTGGTTAGGGCACTCTCTTGGGAGCAGAAGACGCAAGTTCAAGTCTCTACAGCAGGCAGAGGGGTGAATTGAGCCTAGGTCTTCCACATTCTGGGTGACTGTCCTAACCACAGGGCTAAAAGTTATAAGGCAAGGTGCCACCACCTCCTCAATATTTTTAAAGAGAAAGTTTAGGTGCCTAATTTCAGGAGAGTGTTCATAGCTGTGAATCCTGAGCAGAGGGAGGCACTTCCCACCTGCCAAGACAGAAGCGCCTGAAGGATAGGGCTTATAAACCCCCTCTCTCCTTGGCATTTCCTATTGGTTAGTGTAGGTGGTACCCTGTTAAGCTTGCTGACTTTTGTGGATTCCATTCTTAGATGCTTAACTCTATGTCATGCGTTGTACAGGGTGCCTAACTCAGGGATGTGAATTCTACTGGGCACCTAAACAGAAGGTGTTGCAGTGTTGAGTCCAAGTCCCCTCAGGGGAAGCCTGAAGATTCTAAAAGAACATCCCACAAAAAGAGTGTATGAACTAAAAAAAAATAAGTCAAGGGGAGAAGGTGGCACTAAACTGAGATGCAGAAAACACAAGGACAGGGAAAGAGCACAAAATACCAGCAGTGAAGCGAGGGGCTGAAGACATGAATGGCTTAATTTCACAGGAGAAACCATATTAAAGTTTAGTTTTGTACCAACTCATTCTCTTTTTGCAAAAGTGAGGGAGAGGCAGGGGAGGAGAGAAACTCTTGACTATCTGACAAAGAAATTAAGTGCGATATAAAACACAGACACACACATACACCACCCCCCCCACACACACACACACATATAAACAGACACTTACCCAAAGACAAACATTTTTACTATAGTGAGTCTTACATACTATTCACTTCTCATCCCATTCTAATTCATTAATTCTCATTCACAATTGACTTCTCATCAATATTAGTAAATTCATCTAAGGTGCCATTCAAAGCAAATAATTCCAGAAAATGTGTCTGAATCTAATCAAGTAAGTAATCAAGAGAAAGAAATAACCTCCCCTGCACCTTCTACTCCTTGACACAAGAGCCTTGATTTGGTGACCTTCAGGACATGTTGCAAGGCTGACCTGTTTTCCCAGGCTTTTCCTGAGGAAAGGAAAGGCTGACTTGAAGGTCAGGGACAACCAGAAGACGGTCTGGGATCAGAAATGGTATCTGGAGGTTAGTAGACATCAGGGGAAGTTAAATATAATAATCTTGTATATGCTTACAAGAAGTTTGGAGAGTAACCTCTTGTGGGAGGGGTTGTTTGTTGTTGGTTTTGTGGCCCTTTTGACCCAGGTAATTTCTGAACAGAACTAGAGCACTGAACTGGTATTTTATAAATGTAAATAAATATGGGCTAGAAACTTAGGCGAGGCCATGCTCAGCTTCACCACACCTAACTTTTAAGTCCCTAGAAAATCATTGGGCCTCAAAGCCTGAGTTTGGCACCCATGCACCCTATACAATGAATGGGGAGAGACAGGCACCTTAGAATGCAATTCACAAAAGCCAGCATGCCAGGTGATGCCTTGCCTAAACTAGCCAATGGGAGATACCAAGCCAATGGTTTATACTAAGCCCAGCCTTCTCAGAGACAGGCACCTGTCTGGGCTGCTCCGGCCACTTGGGATTCTCAGTCTTGGTCTACACTTAAGGTGACCAGACAGCAAATGTGAAAAATCGGGACGGGAGTGGGGGGTAATAGGAGCCTATATAAGAAAAAGACCCCCAAATCGGGACTGTCCCTATAAAATCGGGACATCTGGTCACCCTATCTACACTACAAATTTGTGTCAATATAACTATGTCGCTCAGAGGTGTGGCTTCTCCTGTCAACATAGCTACCACCCCTATGCCGATGGGAGAAGCTTCACTAAGGCCTGGTCTACACTGGGGGGGAATCAATCTAAGTTATGCAACTTCAGCTACGGAAGTCGACGTACTTAGATCTACTGACTGCGGTGTCTTCACTGTGGTGAGTCAACTGCTGATGCTCTCCGGTTGACTCCACTTGCACCTCTCGCTCCAGTGGAGTACTGGAGTCGACGGGAGAGCGCTTGGCGGTTAACTTATCGTGTCTCGACTAGACACGATAAATCGACCCCGCTGGATCGATCGCTGCCTGCCGATCCGGTGGGTAGTATAGACAATCCCTAAGTGGCACAGCTGCACCGGTGCTGCTGCAGCGCTGTAAGTGTAGACAAGCCCTCAGCTGCACACCTATGCCATTTTTTGCAAGAAGCTGGGGGAAAAGGGGAAGAAGGGCAGGAGGAGGACAACCTCCCTCATAATAACTTTTAGCCCAGTGTTTAGGGTACTCACCTGGGATGTGGGAGACCCCTGGTGGTTCACATTCCCCATAGGAAGGGATCTGCTACTTCAAGTGAATGCCCTAACCATTGAGCTATGGGAGACTCTGATATGGGGCTCCCTCACTCGGTCCTGTTGAAGTTGTTCCACTGTGGCTAAATAATTACAAAATTAAATGGAGGAAGGAGACGGCCGCTCCCAATGTGCTAACCACCAGGCTACAGAGTCTCTCTCTGTCTCTTTTTCTCTCTCTCTTGGCTGTTCCACTGTGGATAAATTAAAGAACCGTTGGGCCAGAAAGAGTTATTTGCAAGACCCCACTTTCAAGAATTGAGAGAGCAAGTTCAACCACCTTTCATTTTCATGCTTCCCTCCAGACCTTAGCTTCAAATAAGATAAGGGAGGGAGGAATCAATTGTTTTAAGTTGTCAGGTTTCCAATTTTGATTTCAACAGTGAGCTGAATTCATCCCTGGTGCAACTCCTTTAAATCATTAGTGTTATCCAAGGGATGATTTTAGGACACTGAGAACATTTGATGGTTTCTCCCTTACACATCTTTTATTAAATATTTTGATGGGGAAATCCTGAATTTGTCAGCTTGATATATCACAGTTACTGTACTGACAGATTGTCGTCGGTAGCTTGAGTTGGGTTTGACATTGCCTGACCTATACAATCTAAATCCGGATGATGGCAACTGCTCAGGTTTCACACATATGCTAGTTGAGACTAATTCTGCCACCTTTTTCATGTTGAGTACTTTACTTCTACTGCAAGTTGTCCCATTTATTTCAGCAGGACTACCTGCAGAGTCAGGTAAAACTCGGCATAAAGGTGATAGGAATTGCTATGTGCCTGAGTCTGAGTGACCTGTCCAAACAAAAGAGGGCAATAAATTAGAATGACAATGGCATGACAAGCATGCATAGTTGCTGTCCCATCCGTACCATCAACTCAGTTCTCCAGTTCACTAGGCACAGCATGAGTGAAATGACCTAAAAATCCACAAGCCAGTGCAAGAACTAGAAAGCCTCCTTTAAAAGAGGGCTTGACAGGTATTCTTACTTGGAAAGAACAGGTGATTAAAAGTTTCTCACAAGACTGACAAAATGCATAAATACGCTGACTGGGAGATGCTCTACTAAACTCAACAATGTAACAGTGCCCTCAAAATGATCTGTGTAAAATGAATGAAACCAGCGACAACCCTGAAGACTACATTTCACTTACACCTTCACCTCTGCTGCTGAAAGCCGGACTCCTGCTCTCGAAAGTATTTCTCATTACCATTTCTGTTGTTTAACAGCCATCTGACCACAGAGTCATTTTGTACTGATTACCAGACGGTTTACTGCCAAAACAACCCAACCCGGGCAGATGCAAGACCCCTCCCGCACCGACAGATAATACTTCTCTCAAGAACAAAAAGGTGGATTAACTACTAACACCCCTTCCCTAGATGTGGGAAGCACTTATACCAGGGCGCGTGTAGTGTAGCCTGATTCGCACGCCTGAATAGGAAATATTACCAAAAAATGCAGCTGCCATTTGCTCAGGAGCAGTGATTGTTTCTGCTTCCCTTACAGTAGTCCATTCGGACACTGCAATGGCTATCAAGCTACCACGCTGCCCCTCCAAAACCAATGCAAGCCTGACTTCAGGAAGCACTACAGCAGCATAACGAGACTGGGCATTGGAGGGCGGCAAGGAGAGCTCACGCGTCTCCAAAAATCGCGCTCAAGCTATTCATTGGCAGGACGAGCTATGCAAGGACTTGCCAAAGTTCGTGCAACTGAAACTCAGGTCAGTAGTCAATGCAATGCAACAAATACCCAGCCCCCTGTAGCAGGAGGGACCTCTAAGTAATGCGAGGAACCTGTCCTTTGTGTGAGCCGCTGCTTCTCCTAGTTACAGCGCCAGAGTTTTCACAATAAAGACAGCTGGTGCGGCGAGCTGGTCAATCTTTATCAATGGAGTGGGGGTAAGAAAACCAGACTTTCCTTCCCCGGCAGAGGCATAGGTGCTGCGTTTATGGTCAATGGCTCTCAGTACCATCTCCCCATCCCCCTACCCCACTACACAAATTGTTCAAGCACCCCTAGGCAGAGGAGCAGAAATAAGTGTTTGCAATTCTCCACGAACGCCTCCACGCACCCCGGCACTGCACTGCTACCAGCCCTACCTGTCCCAGCGCTGCTCTGGAAGCTGAGGTGCAAGAGCTTTGCTAGCCCCTCACCGGCGACTGCACAGCCCAAGTACCAGCGGGAGAAGCTGGATGAGTGCTGCCCCTTCCCTCCCCTCACTCGCTTCTGGGAGCAGCGCACCGTCTCCCCCTGCACACGAAGCGAGCTGTGCAGCGCGGACCCCCCAGCAGCGACTAGACCACGCGGCACAGTCCCACCTGTTGGAAAGCTCAGCAGCAGCACAGCGCCCGCCAGCTCCCAGGCCAGGTAGGAGCCTTTCATGCTGCCGCTGCGCCTTGCCTGCGCTGCGCTGCGCTCCTCGCTCCCAGCACTGACACCAGCCTCCCGCGCGCACTGACACCTCACTAGTGCGGGAGGGAGGGAGCCGGGAGCGCAGAGCCTCCACCATCCCCAACCTGCTCCTCCTCCAGCCACGCCTCTGTCCTGCCCCCCCCCCCTCCCGGATCCCAGTCCCGGGCGGCTCAGGCAAGCCCTGCCCGGTGCTCTCTCGGGCTTCTTGGCTGGGGGCCTTCAGTGCCTCCGAGCCTCACCCGGTTCCAGGGCCGTTCCCTCCCTTTCAGCTGATGCCCAGGCGGGCCAGAAACTCTGCGGTGGGCGGGGGGATGGCGCCGTGTGTCAGCGAGAGGCGCACCAAAATTAACGGGAATTGACTTCAGACGCTAGAGAAGGGGGGACAGTGTCCCGGGAGCCCGCCTAATGCACGCGGCGGGGACGCTACAGCTGGGCCGCATGGAGAAGCGACCAGCCAGCAGTTTAGTCATAGATTTAAGCTCCAGTACTCATAGTGAACTGAAGGCGATGGGGATGGGGTATATTAATAGGTAGGATCGGCGTCAATCCTGCGTGTAGCCTCCGTGGGACTTCTCTACACCAGCGTTAGCCTGCAGGGAGCGCTGGGCAGGATTGGGCCCTAGCGAGAGAGCTCCTTCCTTAATAAAAAGAGCTACAGCTAAACAAAATCACTTTCCTTTAAGCAAGAACCTGTCATACTATGGGATCAAATATCTCTGCCACAGTGAAAACAAGGGGGAAAGTCTTTACAGAAACGAATATAAATATACACATATATATAATTATTTTTATAAAATACAAAAATGTATGCTGCCTAATATATATATAAAAACATAGGCATAAGTGTTTAACAACACTAAAATTCCACTCAGCTTGCCCCCCCCCCAAAAAAAAGAAGTATCATAGAGCAGTTGACACTAGACAATCAAGATAAAGCCCTACTAATAGGCACTCACATTCAGAAAGAACTTTTATACACTATTAGACATCTTGAGAGAGAAAAGACACACTTGGGGAGAGTTAAAGAAAACTGTCAAAAAGCTGTAACCCCCCCTCTCCCTCCAAAAAATCACGTTGTTTATTGTGCATCTGGATGTAGAGGGAGATAGGACAACTTTTAACAGGGAAAGTGCAACCAGAATCAATGTGGACTTTTTAAATTTCAAGTGTGTCAGTAAAAATCAGAAAAGTTATTGAAAGTAAGTTATTCATTTTCTCTTTTTTCCCCGAACTGTCAGATTTTTCCAAGGTTAACAGCATTGTCCCATATGGTCAGTCATTAGTTCAAAGTCTTGTCTTGTATGTTTAAAATGGCTGTCTCAATTTCTCTGTTTTCATTTTAGACAGCTAGTCTCTATCGCTGGGCAGATCCTGCCTTTGCCTGCAAAGGAGAATACATTTTTTAAATCAAATAGCATTCTTTAAAATCACATTTCTCACTATGAGTCAGCTTCAAAATTAATTTCGGAGGGGAGGGGGATTTTAATAGCCAAACTTTTTAAAATTTCAGTACAAGTCTATTGACTGCTACTGAGGAAGAGGGTATCTCAGACGCCCTTTATATCTAATTTATAAAATGCTTATTCAAGCCCATTGTCCCTATGATCTTAAATCAGTATTGCCATTTTAGTCCTTAAAGAGTTTTCCAGCATCAGATGTCAAAAGCATAGACACAATCTTCACTAGATCTTTAAAAACTATATCCTATTCCTAAAGATATGTCTTGCATTATCACATCCATGGTACCCTATTATAAAAATTGTCCCATCAGTAGAAGCTTAAGCAGAAAATAAAGGTTCTAAACTTCTTGATAAAACCTTTGTGAGTTTATAGTCAGCAATCTATATGAAGAAAAGAGAAAAGCCCTTACAAACTGCAGGGTACTATGTTTTTCCCCTTTACTACCTGTCAGCATAGAAATCCTGTGGAAGGCTATAGTAATAAGTTTCAGTCAGTAAAGGTACTGTAACCCAGTGCAGTGAATTTGTTTGAAAAGATTTGCAAAAAAGTTATTCTTCCCCAAAGTTTTTTCACTCCTGAGGATAGTCTGTATAGCAAAAGACCAAAATGGCTTAACATAACAAGAAAATATACAGAAACAACCCATTTTAGTTACAATTCAGTCCTGTGACCAGTGAGCATAGAACTTTGCCTTCACAAAAGCATTCTGCCTCTCATAGGTGTATTTTTATATCGTTTACTCAGTGTCTGATTGGGCCTTCAAACTCCAGCTCTGCTACTTCATTCCATTCTGTATCAGGTCTGAACAAGGAATTAACTCCTTGCTTGCTGGAAACCAAGTCAGGCCTTTACATACTGTGACAGGTTCTGTTACAGGTCGTGAAAAATCTTCTGGGATTTCTTCCAGACCAAATGCTTGGTATATCTAAAAATCTAAATAAGTTATTAGAAAGAGGTTGTCAAGTTTTTTCCTTCTGAGGTGATTAGATCCACATGAGACTGAGTGAACTCCTGGAGGTTTTTCGCCTTCCTCCGCAGCATGGGGCGGGGGTCGCTAGCTGGAGGATTCTCTGTGACTTGAAGTCTTTAAATCACAGGATTTGGGGACTTCAACAGCTGAGTTAAGGGAAAGGGGGTGGGTCAGCTTTTGTGGCCTGCATCATGCGGGAGGTCAGACTAGATGATCATAATGGTCCCTTCTGACCTTAAAGTCTATGAGTCTATGAGTCTAATATTTTCCTTAAATTACCTTTTTTGGGGAATTAATTACTTTGGTAAATTACTAAAGGGGATATTTCTATCTGCATATAAACTGCAATAAAAATAATAAAATCCTTGATTGATCTGATGTACATCAAAAGAGTGAGTAAGGGAATAGAGTGTTTGCTTCTTGGCTATACTCTTCCTGCTTGTAGCCTCCTAAGCTGAAAAGCTAAAAAACTACGTTTGCTTAATACATTTTAATTTAGTCATTTAGTACTTAGTAAAGCTAAAGATGTGCCAATAAAGAGCCATCAGTGTTTGTCTAGTCCCATTTTGTTTATTTGATGGAGATTTGTCAGTTCCTCTTATCTGTCAAACAACCGGGATCAGGTTACAGAGTTAACCACACCTCTGACTCCTCTTGGTCTCACAGAGCACATCTCCACTAGGACCTAGGTCTCAAGCTATCATGTGACTCCTATTCTCAGACTACATCTTTGTTGTAGTTCCTGTGCATCAACCATGATTACTTCAGCAGATCTGATTTATATGCAGATCTTACAATTCTGTTCCCTCCGGGAGCAATGATAGTAGTAACCAGTGACCAGACAGCCTTCTTAAATCAAAGTATTTTCTCTGAAATGCTAATGTTCTAATAAACAGTCCAGACTGTACATACGTCTGACTTACCAGGTGACTCTAACTTCCTACAGATTTGTCCTCAGGACCTCTCACTGTAGCAACCTGTCTCCCTGTCAGAGCTCACTAACAACTTCCCGATCAGCTGCAGGCAATTGATCCCTTTCACAGAAATCAAGTCATGTTTAACTGATTATAGCCCTAGGCTGCTGAAACAGCTTGTGTAATGGGGGTGTGGAGAGCCATTGAACCAAACTGTAACCCAGTATATAACAGAAACCACTTCAAGCTGCCACACCCCCAGCACCTATGTACAGCCCTTTGCTCCAGTAACTCACAGCCTTGGCAAAAGAAAGTTTGCCGTTTGCTGGAGACAGAAAGTAGGATCCTCAAAGCTAACAGCTTTCCCCATTGTCTTTCAAATGTGTGCCTGGATGATCTTAGCTGGAATCATAGGCCTTGTCTACACTATCAAGTTTTGTCGACAAAAACTGCCAATTGTCGACAAAATAACGAATGCGTACACACCGCGATGCGACTTTTGTCAGGAAAAATGCCCAGTTTTGGCAACGAAATACAACTGCCCTGAAGAGAGACATACATTTTTTTCCTCTAAATGTTTCTTTACAAAGTGCCAGTGTAGACACCACGCTTCATTTCATCACTTTAATTGGCATTCAGGAGGTGTCCCACAATGCCCATTGTGACCATTCTGGTCAGCAGTTTGAATTCCACCGCCCTGCAGCCAGGTAAACCACCATCCATCCCTCCCCCCTAGAAGCCCTGGGAATTTTTGAAATTCCATTTCCTGCTGGATCGGCATGGAGAGGTCTCATAGCATCTTTCCAGGTGGCCATGGCGGGTTATCAAAGCAAACGCTCTCCCACTTAGACCACTGCAGAGCTGTTGGATCTGATCAGTATATGAGGAGAGGAGGCTGTGCAGTCACAGCTGCACTTGAGCAGTAGGAATTGGGATACCTACGGGCACATTTCTCAAGGCTTGTGCGAAAGGGACTATGATCGGCATACGCTGCAATGCAGAGTGAAGATAAAGGAGCTGAGGCAGGCATACCATAAGGCAAGGAAGCTAACCATCACTCCACTGCTTCACCTAAGACCTGCAGGTTCTATAAGGAGCTGGATGCTATCCTCGGTGGTAACCCCACCTCCACCGCCAAGAGCCTCGTGGATACTTCGGCAGGCCTGGAGGCGGCAGAAAGAGGACCTAACCTGGAGGATGAAGTTATTGATGAAGAGGTGGAGTTAGACAATGGTGTGGAACTCCCGAAGGGGTTGCCCGATGGGGAAGGCAGCCAGGAACTGCTCTCCATTCAAGAGGTGTCTAGCCAGTCTCAGCAGTTGCTCTCTGGTAAGCAAGAAGCAGGAGAGGAGATGCCTGGTAAGTGGCTGTGGCTTGTCAAGTGTGGAGATGTGGGTTCAGGGTATAGAAATGTGGAAGGCTGGCTGTGTTTCTGTGAGCTGGACATTTCCCTGTGTAGCTAATTGGTACGGCAGAACAGGATGTTGATGCACACCGAGATCTCATGGGAATTCTCCAGAGAGATGTCCAGGAAAGTTTCCTGGAGGTATTCGGTAATCCTTTGCCGAAGGTTCCATGGCAGAGCAGCTTTGTTCCTTCCCCCCATTGTAGGAAACTTTCCTTCGCCATTCAGCAAACACTTGTACAGGGACCAAAGAGGCACATAGGCAAGCAGCATAGAGAGCAGGGTGGAAGCCACAAGCATGGAGTAGATGTACACTCGTTTCCCAGCTTACCCTTAGCAGTGAGATATCTGCTAGAATGACCCCTGCCTGTGGAAAAGTGTGGCAGAATTTTAGAATTTTTTCCCTAGTCAGCTGCACCAGGACCCTTGCAGAGTGTGTGCTCTTTTCCCATGTGGAGTGCCTCCCTCCCAACCCACCCCAACACTCACCAGGTTTGGGTGTTCGCAGAGATGTGTACCTGCCAAGGGTCAGTGCGAAAGTGATTGTTATGTTGCAAAAGGGGTATTTAACTGAAATGTTTCAATGCAGTGCGTACATTTAACAATCCTGCTTCTGTGCATTGTCCCTTGTGCTTCAGCAGATGTGGCCTTCAGGAACACCCCACACACCGACTGAGTGTCTCCACCAGATAAGAAAGTGCCCAAGACACACCAAAGAAGACATGTTCCAGGAGGTTCTGCAGTGCTCCAATGCAGAGAAAAGGGAACGCAAGGAGTGCTAGGAAGCCAAACGGCAGGACAGAAAAGAGAATCAGGAGTTTGTTAAGGATGCAACTGAGTGGATCATTAAAGTAACGGAGGAGTAAACACAGATGCTGAAGTCCTTAATAATGCTGAAGATTGAGCAGATCCGTGCCTGCCCTCCCCTGCAGCACATTCAGAACTCTTTTCCATGTCCGCCCCCCAAACTCCACTCATACATTTATTTCCACTTTCCAGGGCTTCTCAGTTTCCCCTTCACTCCACCTCCTCACGCAACTTTCACAATGATAGATGGACTTACATACAGCTGTGAAAGTCTGCCCTTCCCTGGTTCCTCCTGTCACACCAAGCATCTTTGTGTGTTTATGCGTGCTGTTTCTTGTGCAATAAAAGCAAAGTTTTTGAATGGTAACTCATCTTTATTTGTTTCCTACAAATTGAGATTGCAGGCACTACCAATACATGCACAGGTATTTTAATCATTTGCTTACTGGAATGTAAAGCCCCAAATGTCACCATTGCTTCCTAGGAAAACTACATGTAATGTAACATTGAAGCACCAATCACAGAGATATACATTACTGGTTCTCATTTTCAAAGTGTTGCCTCAAAGCCTCCCTGATTCGAATTGCCCCCTCTGGGCTCCTCTAATAGCCCTGGTATCTCGCTGCTCAAAATCAGCAGCCAAACAATCTGCCTCAACGCTCCACCCCGACCAAACCTTTCACCCTTTGCTTCACAGAGATTATGCAACGTACATCACGCGGATATGACCATGGGAGTATTGTCCTCATTAAGGTCTAACCTGCCATAAAGGCATCGCCAGTGCACCTTTAATCTGCCAAAGGCACATTCAACTGTCATCTGACACCTACTCAGCCTGTTGTTGAACCGCTCCTTACTGTTGTCCAGGTGTCTCATGTAAGGTTTCATAAGCAACGGTTGTAGTACGCCGGGTCTCCCAGGATCGCTATGGGCATTTCAACATCCCCCACTGTAATCTTCTGATTTGGAAAGAAAGTCCCCACTTGTAGCTTTCTGTACAGGCTGGTGTTCCTGAAGATCGTGCGTCATGCACCTTCCCGGACCACCCTGCACTGATGTCAGTGAAATGCCCATGGTGATCCCATGTTTAGTCAATTGCAAGACTGGGCCCCAATGTCTCTGCCCCAGATTAGACAAGGAGTGGCTTTCTTTGAGATATATTGGGCACTTTCACCATCCCTCCCGCATATCCTTGGCACATGGTGGGTTTCTGGGACTCCTGCAAGCTCATCATTCCTGGGTGCTACAGGGGGTCCCTCTGCAAGAGATTTTGGGTGCCAGTGGAGGGTGTGGTCCTGGGAGTCGTGCAGACTCCTCGTGGTCACTTGGCGGGAAAGGGAGGTGCTCCACCTCAACAGCACCCTGAGCGGCAGCCAGAGGAGAAGGAAATGGCAGCTGTTCACAGAGAGGAGCAATGGTCATGGCAGCAGACAGTCCCTGAAGTTGTTCAGCCACCTGTTCTAGCAGTCTCTCCATTAGGGAATGCTCCTGTTCACTATGGTGTGCCTCCTGCTCTATGAACCAATTCATCAGTGTCTCTTCCTGCTGAATGCCCGATCCTCCTGTGCCCTGAGGAGCTCAAACTACTCCTGGTTCTCTCTGTCCATGCCAATGAGCAGCTCCTCCAAGGTCTTTCTCTGTCTGCCTCTGCTGTCTCTAAAGTGCTACTCCTGACCTTCTGGCAGAATGTTTTCCCTCTCACCAGTGGAAGGTCCTTCCAAATCTAAGACAAGGGTGGCATTATGTTTTTTTTCCCTTTGGAAGTAACCAAGAAATTCCCCTACATAACATATCTTTTCTGTGGAAGGCCACAATATTGTTACTTTTCAGCATTCCAGGAATGTGACTGTTAGTCTAGCTTTGGTTCTCAGAAAACTTTTGCAGCCATGGGGAAGAAGCAGAAGCTACTAATCGTAAGATATATACAATAATGTTTTCTTTTAATTAAAATTGTCATAGCATATCAATGGGAAGGTGGCAGTTCCTTCCAGGGGCTATATTACCTGTTTGCAGATTTCTTCGTTTAAAGGCCAACATTTGGAGACCACAGCAGTTTTCAAGGTACCAGAATGGAAAAGAGAGATGGCTTTCCAGTCCTTTGGAGGAAATCTGGTAATCTATGCCAGAGAGATGTTTCTGCTAGTGGTCACCCCTCTACATATTGCTGAATGGAGGGTTTTGGTCAGCTATGAAGGAGGACCAAGCAGATTTCCACTGCTGTTGAATCTCAACACCCACTATGCCAGAAATTTGCTAAAATATGCTTGCAGGACAGAGACAATTTGAAGACTTATTGACTCTATTCTCAGCTAGCATATGGAGTTTCCGTGCAAAGGGAGATGCGAACCTCAAAAACTGTCCACCCTACCCACCACCCTCTGGCATTACCAGAAAATCCTGCCCCTGTGCCTGCCTATCAATAGTGAAATGGACAGGGAAAGGAGTCACACCACAACTTTATTTTGTTCCCTGAAGTTTCAGATCGTCAAGACCCTGGCCTCTCTGCAGCAAAGGAACACCACATTGTTTATCCAACTGCCAGAGCGGCTCCTTCTTCCACCTGTTTCCAGCATTGTGTGCAGTATGGCTAGGTGTAGGCAGAGGACAGATAGCTGGGACAGGGAGGGTAAAAACTTTGTAATCTTCCAAGGGAGAAAGGACTGGTGGGACTAGCTTTTCCTCAGACAAAACAAAGTGTCCTCTTCCTTTGACCACCTGAACCTCCCCCAGCTCCGCTTTGTATGTGGATGGTAAAATTGTGGGGAGAGGGAGAAGCACTGCAACTGTGTAATCTTCCAAGGGACAAAAGACAGTTGGTACTAACTTTAAACAAACTACTGTAAGTTTTCTACAACTGTCCCATTCCTAACCAGCACCTTTCTAAACCCACACACTCCCTTCCCCGAGTCCACAGGACCCTAGGGCCATCGCTGCCTGCATGCTGGCCGAGAATTGCACAGATACAGGGTCACGATTGTTCATTAATCATCTGTTTTATAGCTTCTGTCAAATGCATAATAGTGGTTCGTTAGAAATCAATAAAATCATTGATTTATAACCAGGTCTTACTCAGGGTTCATGTAAGGTTGAAGCAGAGTGGGGGCTGGGCTTAAAATCAGGAATGTAGCACCAGAATGAGAGATGATATTGGCAGGGGTCTGTTGTAACTTACCAGCCTTGGGTTCTGGTTCCTGCCATGGCTCAGGGTAGTTCATGAGCTCATCAGGTGGAGCTTCCTCAATCGGCTCCTACATGTAGAGGTGCAGGATCACATGCTCCTTGTCCTCCAGGCAGGGCCGGCTCTACAATTTTTGTTGCCCCAAGCAAAAAAAAAAAAAGGTGCTCGGACTGCTGCCCAAACTGCCGAAGCAAAAAAAAAGGGTGCTCGGACTGTGCGGCCCAAGAATGGACGGAATGCCGCCCCTTGGCCTGGGCCACCCCAGGCACTTGCTTCCTCCGCTGGTGCCTGGAACCGGCATCCTCCACGGTCCCTGCTGCCTCCTCACCCAAGTCCTCATCAGGATCCCATTGGACAATGAGGCCAGCAGGAATGAGGAGGGGGTCATGACTCATAAGCCACTTCAGGATCTGTACTGGGAGCCTATTACAGCACTGGGTCCTGTTCATCATAGAAGGGGCATGTACAATGAGCCACCCTGGCGCGACTGTTGGAATCTTTTTCCCTCCTGTGCTTGATGTGTTCCCAGCACTGGGCCAGAATCTGCTCCAGCCTCTGTGAAATTTCCTAGTACACATGTAAGTTCCTGCTGCTCTGGGAGAAGTCATGGAGGATGGTGTATTCTGATCACACACAAATCAGCATCAGGGAGTGGTCAGTGGGCCAAGGGGCTGTTCTCTGAGCAGAATCCATGTTCACCTGTATTGATCAAAAAAGTGCAGTGGAAAGCTGTTCTGAGATGGTCAGCACAGCTCGCTGCTACCTGTGACAAGGAGGGATAAGGACCTTTATAGAATGTGCCAGGATCAGACAGAAAAGGGCAGGAAGGAGGACAATTGAAATTTGAGACCTGGTACATGCCCTTTACCCCACACTGCACATTGGCACAGGTTTGGGACTATACCACAGCCCAAGGCGTGTACTTACTTATCCCCTTCGAGCATGCTAGCTTACTCACCTTCAGACACTTGCATGTGGGATTTAGATGTGGCCAATGGGGAGATTATGGCACAACCATGGGAATTGACATGTGCAGTTGCCAGTGTAGATATAGCCCTACTGTAATCAACAACCCCAGCAATTGGGTATTTTTAGGAAGCCTTCCATCTCTTGACTACAACTACCTTGCTTAGTTTGTGCTAAGAGACTGGCATGTAATCTAGTAAAATACAGACTGTGTCCGTGTACTTTGCAAACTTGCTAGACAATGCTTGCAGACATTGAGTGTTCCATACCAGTAAGTGACTAAGTAGCTCTATCAAGATCTATTTGCTTCTCATACTTAACAAGCTCTATCCAGTGTGTATGGGAAACTTTTCAGATCCTTGAACCAGATTCTGTGGTCTGAAGAGCTTACATATTCTACAGGCATACGTCAGAATTTGTCATTTCCTTTGACCAAAGAGTAAGGCCATGCCTACAATAGAGACCTTACAGCAGCACAGCTGAATCGATGCAGTTGCGCTGGTGTAAGATCTCCTGTGTAGCACCATAGGCACAGACTCCATGGTTAGAAGGTGCTTAGCACCCAACGGTGGCCAGCTCCTCTCTTCCCCCCAGCCCTCCCACCCACCAGTAGCCCCGCTGATCAACTCCTCCCCCTCCCTCCCAGGGCCTCCCATCTGCCACGATCAGCTGTTCCTCAGCGTGCAGGAGGTGCTGATGGGAGGAGGAGTCAGGGCCGGCTCCAGGCACCAGTCCAGCAAGCAGGTGCTTGGAGCGGCCAAGGAGAAGGAGCGGCACGTCGGGCTGTTCGGCGGCAATTCGGAGGCGGGTCCCTCTCAGAGGGAAGCACCTGCCACGGAATTACCGCTGAAGAAGAAAGCGGTGCGGTGGAGCTGCTGCCGGAGTGCCGCCAATCGCAATTGCAATCACGGCTTTTTTTTCTTTTTTTTTTTTTCTGACGCTTGGGGCAGCAAAAACCCTGGAGCCGGTCCTGGGAGGAGCGGGAATGGGGCCCACGCAGGGGAGGGGGTTGAACTGGGCAGGAAGAGGTGGGGTGGGGGTGGGGTTTGGAGGAAGGGGTGGAGTAGGAGTGGGGTCTGGGGCAGGGGTTGAACACCTCTGGGGAAAGGAGGAAGCTGGTGCCTGTCGTAGCCGCTGTATGCTGACAGGAAAGAGAAATAATTAAACCACCCCCAATGAGTGGTGGTACCTGTGTCAGCAGGAGACTGTCTCCCGCCGACATAGCACTGTCCACACCAGCGCTTCTGTCTGTAACTTATGTCACTCAGGGATGTTTTTTTAACACAACATAAGTTACACTAACAAAAGTGCTAATGTAGACATAGCCTAAGATAAGTTGTGCCTCCTCATTGGGAGGCATACTAGAGTGGAAAGGGGATACAGGGAGTTTTCTTCTTAGCCCATATGTACAAAAGCTTCCAGGGGATATAGAGCTACCAAAGCACTGATAACCACAAGTGGGAATTTATTTTTGTGGATGTAGTTTCTCCAAAATAGCTACTTTGGAAGGAGTATGGGCCTGTCATGCAAATGTAGCAAGGGACTATTGCCATCATGTTCTCCCCAGGAAGCATTAAATATTTCAAAGGCATAATTCCTCCAGGTCTCTAGTAAGCAAACTATAACTGTAGTACAATGCAGTCCAGCAATGCCCCCAACACTTCCCATACATCTTCTATCCTAGGAGCGGGGCACAGGAAATATTACATTGCAAGAGATGGGGTGTTAGCTCTAGAAAACAAAATTCCAATTTGGAAACTAATTTCATTCCGCAAACTTGAAACAAATGCCCAGGGGATATTCCTAGAGGGCTGTTACTCCTACTTTCAGTCCCTCTTTTCGCTGTTGAAGTGATGTAAAGAGGCATAAGTGTAACAGAGAATTATGCCGAATGAGTTTGGACTGGAAGGACTGCACAAGCCTTCCTGAACAAGTTATCTATATTCATTAACACATTCTCAATTAAAAAGTTTTCTGAAAAGACCACCATGCACATTACACCTTCTGCACTGCAGACAACTTGAATTCACATGCTAGTCAGTCTTGGTCCTTTTTGCACTATGCAATTCACTTTCCTAACAGTACCTAGTGAACAGTAAACAGGGTTTTTCTCTTGTTTCAATGAAGATGAGACAGACATAGTGAGATATTCTTCAGTTATAAAAGGAAACATTTTTATGGGGTGACTTCTTGTTAATCAACTTACTGCTAATGAATTACACTAAAATGTTTTACTGTTCTTATTTTTACTGATAACCTATAAACATTTACAGTACAAGAAAAGATTTAGATGTTCAAAATAAAGTTACAGAGTGGTAGCTGAGTTAGTCTGTATCAGCAAAAACAACGAGGAGTCCTTGTGGCACCTTAGAGACTAACACATTTATTTGGGCATAAGCTTTCATGGGCTAGAATCCGAACCCATGAAAGCTTATGCCCAAATAAATTTGTTAAAATAAAGTTAGTATTTTTGGACTATGACATCAGTTTCTATGGCATTTCAGTCTATTTTAATTACAATTAAAAGCACTTTTTAAAAAGAACGGTGTCTAATTTCTGTGCTAAATCAAACCAGACAGCAGTGGATATTTTTACTTAAAACGGGAATATCATTAAGAGAGTATAAGGCAGAATTGTAAGACACAACACGGCAAACAAACAAACAAAAACACACATTACTACAAAGTTATGGTTGAGAATTTAACCACACAGAAGTCGGGACATTCAAAGTTATACTTCCCTGGGTAACTACTGCTTGGCCTACTTCCATATAAATACCACTAAGTATGTTGTTATAATGCAGAGGCTTTTAAATATATATATTATATAAAATATGCAAGGCAAATAAATTATAGCTGCTATGAGAACCACAATTTTGAAATACCTGATATCAATGAGATTAAATTTTCAACACACATAGAGATATCAGCTGTTTTTGATACCATCAAGCCTGAATAATTTGCAAACCTTCACGGGGGAAGATGCAACCACTCTTGCATTACTCCATCCTCTTTCTTCAGCAGGTCTCTTCTGGGGGTGGCCTTTAAAAAGTCACTGCTGTCTGGGAGCTCTCCTCATACCAGCCCAGTATCAACACCAGCAGGGCAACAAAGAGAGTGCTGCAGTGCCTTTCAATACTTCCCTAACTCTCATTGGACTGCTACTGATTTGTCTGGGAACTCTGGGACCCAATGGCTCCATCATCCCAGTGTGCCTCTTCACCTCCAGGAGCAGCCAGTCTTTCTTGGTGTGAGCACTGACCAGTCCTTTTTCTCACTGAATAGTCCTTACACTGACCCTAGCGGAGTGGGAGGCACTCACTGCCTCTAGCCTCCCCTGTGATGTCATCAACTTTCTCACCCAGTTTATCTGATCTCAGACCCTTATATCACCCTTGGTTTGGCCTAATCAATTGCCCTAACAGCTGTGATGCCTCCATTTATTTTGATTTTTCTTGTCTTCACCCTTCTCCCTCCTCTTCCCCTCCCCTTCTCCCCATCTAACCTCCCTTCCAGCCACATGCCTCATCTCCTGTCACGTTCCTTTACTGAACTGATTTCCATTCCCCTTCTGGGGATGTCCTGTAAGCTATAAGCTTAACCAATTATGAGTATTGAGTTGAATTTGATGAGCCAAAGATGAGGATAAATACATTCTGCAGTCCAAGCAAACATATCTTTGCTTGCCTCTAAAAACTGTATAGCCATACTTATCAGTTAACTGGGCCAACCAAGACAAAATATCTTACCTCCTCATCAATATAAACCTTCAAAAGCTACTTCAAAAGAGTTACTTATATCTTTTTCAATCATTTTAAATGCAGGGCATTCAGTAGATAGATGATTCCTATTTTGTTTGACATTTTTTCTATTCATCGAGTAAAGATGAATAGTCTTAATTTCTGTTTACTATCTTTGGTTTCTTTCTTCTTTGGGAGGGAAGCGGGTTTCAGGGAAGCTGGCTTCTATATTCCAGTATAAATAATGATTTCATAATTATTTCTGATCTAACTCTTTCAAGATTTCATGTGATTCTGTCACATTGAGGAAGTGAAAGAACAGGAATAAGTTTGTGAATAGATTTGGATACCCCCAGGCCTCAGAGTGGAGAAAATCTAGGTCTACACAGTCATTTTCTGAGATGAAGATTTCAGCCACATAAGCGTCTGGAGCACTCATTAATAACAAGGAGCATTCTTTCATAGGATCTGTCTCTGGAAGAGACACTTTGTGCCCTGTTCTGGGAAGAAGACAGTAGCAAACACTAGTGGTGACTATTAAACCAAGGGGATTAGAAACAGCAGCAATAATAACATTAATTAAGAGAAGTAGAATCTTAATTTGTTTAACGTGGTAAAGCTAGCTGAGTGGAAAACAAAAGGATTTGATTTGATTGATATCTGCAAGACAAATAGACAAGCTAAGAGGGCTAAACATAAATATATTTCCCTGCGCTACCAGATGTATAATTCCATGGAAACAAACACCGAGACATAAATTTCAAAATGCTAGAGGGCATTTCTAACTTATCAGCATAAAAAAGAAGAAAAGTAAGTATAAATGTCACAGAAGCAATAACTCAAATATAAAGAGCACGCATTGTGTTTAAATCTTATGGATAATGGGCTAAGGATTATATTGCACACTGATAAATAACAGTGCACATTTTAAAGTGGCAATGTGTTAATCATGCCACAGGAACCAAAAATATTAAATAGTTTTAGGTTTAAATGATAGTCTAACTAGTATATTCTTCTGTTGAGTCATATGTGGTGTAATTCCCACTCATGTTAAAAAGACACTGTCAAATTAAAAATAACTTTCTCAATTTTTTATTAATCATAAGTAATATCTAAGGCTCCAATCCTTCAAGTGAATCTGGGTAGGCAGAACCCCTGCACCTTGGCAGAATCCCCATGACTACATGGGGTAGGCCTAGGTCTACTCCAATTAAATAGATTAAAGAAAACATTATTTTTTACCCAGTATTTTTCTAGTTTGCATACTTTGACAGCACTATTTTATTCTTATCGCTCTCTAATCAGTCAGTTTTCCTGGTTGCTTGTCTGGGTTTTTCCCACCAACACAGGGAGATAAAATATTATAAAAATAAAAGGAAAATAGAATTGTTTAATCTTCCAAATATGATGAGAACTTGTGAGAAAATATAGAACTTGAAACTCATTTATAGAAATGGTATAGAAGTGGTAAAATCATCAACAGTTATGGGTATTATTTGGGAGGAATAGGTCATCCAGGATCTCCCCTTATTTTTCACTCTACTTCCACACCCTCAAAGGCCACACTTTATGGAGACTTTCCCAACTAGGGAAGAGATCTAGATGGAGCTCCTTCCAGAGGCAGTCAGTCCTTCTCCAAACTTCGACCCAAGTAAGTCACTAGGGAATGATACAAAGTGCAGCCTCCACTGAGAATGCTGGCCCAAATCCTCAAAGGTGTGGGAGTTAGGCACCTACGTACCTTTGAGGATCTGACTCCCAGTCTTTCCTGACCTGGGAATAGGGTTGCCAGGCCTCCAGGATTGTCCTGGAGCCTCCAGGAATTAAAGACTAATCTTTAATTAAAGATTATGTCATATGATGAAACCACTGGGAATACATCCAACCAAAATTGGCAACCCTACCTGGGAAGCAAGGGATCAAACTCAAAGCCAAAGCTCTGATAAGCCTATGTATAAGTATTTTGTTCAACACACTCCCAATACCTGAAAACAATTGGGTTAGATATTGAATTCCTCCCTTGTCTTGTGTACTAAGCTGGGCACTGAACTCCCAATTCAAAATGTACAGGATCAGAACGGGCAATGGAAGCTCTTCAGTGTGACAGTTATCTAATCTTAGACATTGCCTACCGTATTGGGAATCAACTATATTATAATTTATTATCTTTACCCACTGCTGTAAACTGGCTCTGGGTGCACATCTTGTGTGTCAATTTGCTTACACTTCACTGGTCTATATTTGTGCACCAAGCTTTCCAAGGTATGCTTATATGTCAGTTTCCACAGAACTCTTCTGAATTAAAATAATAATGTTTTTAATCAAAGGAAGGTATTTGTGGAGGAACGGGGAAAGAGATGGGGATAAGTGAAATTTCTCTAAAGTTCAAATAGACAAGTTAGCAACAATTAGACTGTAATAGCACTATCCTAAAAGCAGGCACCATGTGCTGTAACTTGATGCAAATAATTGTTCCAGCAGCAGTTATGTCTTCAAGCAATTCCTGAACCTTCACAATACAGATTTTCAGATATATTTGTTTATGGCTGAGGCTTACTGAATAATACAAACAATATAGCAGTATAACAAGCATGAAGCAGGACAAGAAAAATATGATTAATATCAGGATCCAAAATCTAATTTGTATATTATATGTCCTCAAGTCACCCTTTGCCTCTAAGTTACACATTTGAAATCAGGAAGACATAGCCCAATTTTCATTACCTTTGGCTGCTCAGCAGTGTATTTTATATCTAATATAAAATGCTTGCAAATGTTTCATTCATATAATACACTGCTGAGAATCCAAATATATATAGATTTTCTTTGGTAGAATCACCAAATTAGTGGTTGAAGAGAACGCAGTAGATGTAATACAGATTTAAATAGTACATTTGATATGGTGCCTCACAAAGTCTTAACTCTCAAAATTAATTCAAATTAGCTTGGATGTAAAAATTGCCATGCAAACTGAAAACTGAAGGCACTAAGCATAACCAATCTATCTTGTTTGCAGTGTTGTTGTAGCTGTGTTGGTCCCAGGATGTTAAAGAGACAAGGTGGGAGAGGTGATATCTTTTATTGGATCAACTTCTGTTGGTGAAAGAGAGAAACTTTCGAGCTACACAGAGCTCTTCTTCAAGTCTGGGAAAGGTACTCAGAGAGTCACAGTTAAATACAAAAAGAAGAACAGGAGTACTTGTGGCACCTTAGAGACTAACAAATTTATTAGAGCATAAGCTTTCGTGGACTACAGCCCACTTCTTCGGATGCATAGTGGGCTGTAGTCCACGAAAGCTTATGCTCTAATAAATTTGTTAGTCTCTAAGGTGCCACAAGTACTCCTGTTCTTCTTTTTGCGGATACAGACTAACACGGCTGTTACTCTGAAACCAGTTAAATACAAGTTGTAACACATTATTTAGCATAATTAGTTAACACTATTCTAAGGACGATTGAAGTAGAAGTGGCCCGTTAACACCCCTGTAGTCATTGGGCAAAACATGAGGGGTTAGTGGCTGACAGATTGTTGTAATAAACCATAAATCTGGTATCTTTGTTAAGACTATGTCTTTTAGTGTCTAGCAAAATTATGAATTTAAGCTTTCAGGCTAATGTTTTGAAGGTGTTGTGCAGGTTTCCTTTGACAATGAAGACTGAGAGGAGAGGTCAAATATAGAGTGATCGTTTTGTGAAAAGAGTTCACCCACAGGTGATATGGTCTTTTTGTCTTATTTTTCTGTGTGAGTTCATTCAAGAGCATGGTGATTATCTGGTTTGAGTTGAGGGGTCCTGACAGTCTTAAGTGTGTTAAGATACATGTCCCAGACTTTCTCCTTGGGGCATATTATATGGTATCTGACGGCCTGGCTGTAGATAACGGATTTCTTGGTGTGTTTGGGGCAGTTACTGGATCTGTGAAGGTTATTGTGGTGTTCTGTGGGATTCTAGTATATAGTTCTCTGTAGGGTTCTATTATTGAAGCTCATCATGGTGCCCAGGAAGTTAATGCTGGTGCAGGAGTGGTCTAGAGAGAATTTGATGGATGGATGGGTGGTGGTTGTTGAAGTTGTGGTAGAAATCTGTAGGGAATTTAGGTTGTCTGTCCACAGGATGAAAGTATCATTGGTGTATCTCAGGTATATCATTGCTTTCATGGTGCATTTGTTCAGAAATTCTTCCTCAAGGTGACCCATGAAGAGGTTGCCATACCGGGGACCCTCCTACTACCTGTGGCTGTTCCCATGGTTTGGAGAAAGTATTTCTTGTTGACTGTAAAATTGTTAGGAGTGAGGATGAAAGGGATTAGTTTAGGGTAGATATCTGAATGTTGTCCATTGTCCTGTAGATATCTGAGGCAGATACCCATTCTGTCATTGTGAGGGATGTTGGGGTATAGGCAGGTGACACCTCTGTTGGCAAGGATGGTGTTCTGAAGGAAGTTGTTAATGTTGCAGAGTTTCTGGAGGAAGTTGGTTGTGTTCTGGAGGAACTGGTCGTTTGGGTGGTGAGTGGTTAGAGGATGGTTTCTCTGAGTCCGATATTCCTTTAGTAAGAGTGCCAGGCCAGATATAATGGGCCTGCCTGGGTTCCCTTGTTCATGTATCTTGGGAAGCATGTAGAAGGTCCCTGGGATGGGTTCATAGGGGATGAGGATTGCAGAGGTTCTCCTGGAGTTGTTTGGGGAAGGATTTAACGATATCCTTAAATTCCTGATGTAGGGTCTTCTTTGAGTTCTTTATAGTAGGTGTTGTCAGAAAGTTGTCGGTTGACCTCGTGGACATAGTCATCATGGTTGAGAATTACAATGTTGCCCCCTTTGTCTACTGGTTTGATCACTGTCTGGTGACTGGATTTCAGGGACCATATAGCTGTCCTCTCAGCAGTAGAGAGATTGTGGTGGATGTGATGTTTGTTAAGGATTTCATAGTCATTTTTTTCCTGAAGCAATCAATGTAACAATCAAGTGTATGGTTTTGTCCACTGTGGGGTGTCCAGTCAGATTATTCTTTTTTCTTATGACTGCCTGTCCTACACATTCCTGTCATAATATATGGTGTACCTTATCCCGTGCACTTAATGCCCCAATAACAACTATGTGGGTGAAATCAAACAATCACTACACTCTCAGATGAACTCACACGAAAAATGACAAAAGACAAAAACACCATATCACCCCATGGCGAACACTTTTCACAATACAATCACTCCATATTTGACTTCTCAGTCCCCATTTTCAAAGGTACCCTGCACAACACCTTCAAAAGATGAGCCTGGAAGCTTAAATTCATAACTTTGCTAGATACTAAAAATCATGATCTTAATAAAGATACTGGATTTATGGCTTATTACAACAATCTGTAACACACTCCCCCTCTCACCCCCCTTTTTTGTCTTATGCCTGCAGGAGTATTAACGAGGCTCTTCACCTTGAATGGTCCCTTAGGATATGTGTTAACTACTTACGCTAAACAATCTGTTCCACCTTATATTTAACTGTGACACTCTGAGTATCTTTCCCAGACCAGAAGAGCTCTGTGTAGCTTGAAAGCTTGTCTTATTCACCAACAGAAGCTAATAAAAGATATTACCTCACCCACCTTGTCTCTCTAATAACTCATCTACACATTACAACACTTACCTGATCATAGCCAAATACCTTTCCCCTCCCATGTGAAAAATCAAAACAGATAATTCTCAACTCAAATTGTAATCCTATATGGACACAAGAACTGAAGGCTTCCAAAAAGTTTTGGAATCTTTACTTAGACTTTATATGAACAATCTAGTAACTTCTACACAGTATAGTTCCCTATGCTGATGAATCCCAGCTCAGCTAAATTAATCTCTGCATGATCTCCCTGGAAAGCAATGCCCCTCTGCCATGTACATTGGCCAAACCGGACAGTCCCTCCGCAAAAGAATAAATGGACACAAATCGGACATCAGGAATGGTAACATACACAAGCCAGTAAGTGAACACTTCAATCTCCCTGGTCATTGAACAAAAAAACTTCAGAAACAGACTTCAAAGAGAAACAGCAGAACTAAAATTCATTTGCAAATTCAACACCATTAATCTGGGCTTGAATAGGGATTGGGAGTGGCTGGCTCACTACAGAAGCAGCTTTTCCTCTCCTGGAATTGACACCTCCTCATCTATTATTGGGAGTGGACTACATCCACCCTGATTGAATTGGCCTTGTCAACACTGGTTCACCACTTGTGAAGTAACTCCCTGCTCTCCATGTGTCTGTATATAATGCCTGCATCTGTAGCTTTCACTCTATGCATCCGAAGAAGTGAGGTTTATACTCACGAAAGCTTATGCCCAAATAAATCTGTTAGTCTTTAAGGTGCCACCAGACTCTTTGTTGTTTTTCTAAATTCACTATCATTCAGTTACTTGGAACACCTTCAGTTTTATGATAGAAACACAATTTAACTCCATTCACTCTGACCCGTTGTCATTCCCATTTCTCACTACCCCATTCATTCTGCTAAATTATTCTATGTGAATTGAATATTATTTTATGTTAAATATGAATTGATAACAAAATGTTACAGACTAGGGCCAATAAGTTAAATAATGGGTGCCTAACATTAGGCTTCTATGTCCCAATCTAGGTACCTAAATAAGTGAACCTAATTTTCAAAGTTGCTTACTACCCAGCAATTATCTCTGAAGTACATTAAAGATACTTTTAAAATAAAATTAGTATTAATCATTATTTTATTTTATTATAAGGTGTTTTCTCCATCTGTAGATTCTATGATTCTGTAAAGCAACCAGTTTATTATGGATCAAAAGTGGGATGGATTTTTGTTTTAAAATAAAGTTTAAAAGGGACAATGCCTGGCTTTTAAATGCCTGAAGCACTAAGCCATCCATGTGCTGTAATTTGAACAAAATGAGCCATTGTGTTATTCTCAACACTTCAAGCTCAGCACAGGTTGTCCTGGTTTCAGAGTAGCAGCCGTGTTAGTCTGTATCCACAAAATTGACATGCCCAGTGCATGGTAAGGGACAGGTTATTTTTAAACAAAACAACAATAGGTGTGTTTATAACTTGCAGTAAAGAGGTTTTAGCCTGACACAAACACATGTGATCTCCTTGCTTCTTGTTTATTCAAGGGAGGTGAGAAAACAAATAGACATTCATTTCCTCCCATGCTAATCAGGCAGACAATTGGTGCTAAAATCAGCCCAGGAAGAAGAGCTGAAAGAGCGGCTTTCTTCAAGTGAACAATGTTTCTAACTTTTCATTGTTGTATGCAATAGATCCTCAGATCAAGAGATTCCCTGGAGGACTTTCAGCCACCTCTGCTCTCAAACATTCACCAGCTCTTCACCAAACAGTATTGTTTGGAAATTTAGAGAAGGAGGGGGTTAAAGCTTCAGTCACCAGCAAAAATTCTGCCAGTTCTACCATCTGCAGTGGCCTAGCAATAGGCAGAGAACCTCAAGGTTGGGTCTGCACTTTGGGTGTATATGCACTGAGTGAGAAAACCCTTTTCAAAACACCTGCATGAAATGCTTGGTTGTATTGCTGTTCCTTGCAAGACTTGTAGGTAATGCTATTTTTGACAGAACCATTCTAGCATGTCCACACACTACATTTCTTAATATCATAGTAGTACCAGTGCATTCTGTGACTTCCAAAGCAGCCATTTTTACAATGGGGGTTGAATAATTTCCAGTGTGGTTGGGTCAATCTAGTGAAGTTTTCTAGGAGTTTTCTGTAAGTGTCCTAAAATTCCTAGGCCTATTCATCATTGCTACTATCACCAGCCCAGACAGTGTCATGGAACAGCAATGCCTATTGTTTACTTGGCAGATAGTTTCATAGGCATGGGAGAGTTGTGTAACTCTGGCAAAAGTAGGGGGTGGAATGCAGTAGGAGATTTAAGATCATGAGATTGCTGTCATTGGACAGTCAGTCCATTGTAAAGCCTGACATCAGTGCTTGTTTTATGTGCATTCTGGCCTTGAGCCTTACCAAACTGGAGCAATAGTTATGTATCAACACAGTTTTGCTCAGATGTGGGATTATGGGAGATTGGAATAAGAGTTAGTGGTTGAAGAATTTAGAATGATTCAGGCTCCGTTGTTCTCTAACCCTATAAAAACAGAGCCTGTTCTGTATGTTACTTAAAACCATAGGTAATCAATTGAAGCACTTTTGTGTATGGTCTTGAGGTGCATTTAAATTGATTGCTGGGTAACAAACATTACCTGACATGGTAAGTTTGGCTAGTATATATAAGATTTCCTGCACCCCAGAAACTCACTGTCTTCAAATAAATTAGTTTTACAACCTCCAAAAGTTTTCTCTACCCTTGGAAATTTACTCACTGCTGACAACAGCTGTCAGCGATGGGTAGTGCTGAATCTGTGCTGAAAAAATGGATAACTTTATGTCTACACATGCAGCTAAGCCATTTTCAGCACAGATTCAGCTCTTCCCATTGCTGATACCTCTTCAGTAATGTGTAAATTTTCCTCAGCTTAGACCAGGGGAGGGCAAACTACAGCCTGAAGGCCGGATCCAGCCCATCAGGGCTTTCAATCTGGCCCGCGGGATTGGCAGCCCCGTGATGCAGCAGGGCTAAGGCAGGCTCCCTGCCTGCCCTGGCCCTGCGCCGCTCCTGGAAGAGGCCGGCACCACGTCCCTGCAGCCCCTAGGAGTGGGGGGTTGGGGGGGCAGAGAATGGGGAACCACAGCCAATGGGACCTTCGAGGGTGGTATCTGCAGGTGAGGGCAGTGCACGGCAGAGCCACGTGCCCCACCCTACCCCCAGGAGCCACTGCCAGACATGCTGACCACTTTCGGGAGCAGCGCGGGGCCAGGGCAGGCAGGGAGCCTGCCTTAACCCCACTGTGCGCCACTGCCACCCCGGAACTGCTTGAGGTAAGCGGTGCCGGGCTGGAGCCCACACCCCGAACCTCTTCTGCACTTTGCACCCCAACCCCCTGCCTTGAGACCCCTGCCACACCCCTCCTGCACCCCAACCCCTTGCCCTGAGCCCCCAACCCCCTGCCCTGAGCCCCCTTCTGCACCCTGTACCCCTCCTCCACCCCAACCCCCTGCCCTGACTTAGACAAAGCTGAAGAGATTTATTGAAAGAGGTTCAGTCCGCACTTACATCTCCCCAAGCAATTAGGCTATGTCTACACTACAGCCTACATCAGCATAACTTATGTTACTCAGGGTTGTGATCCCTCTGCCCCCCAAGCGACACAAGTTACACCAACATAAGCATTTGTGTGCACAGAGCTTCTCCCACCGACAAAATTTCTGCCATTCATGGAGGTGGGTTTTTTATGTCAATGGGAGAGCTCTCTCCCATCGGCATAGAGCAGACGCGTTGCAGCAGCACAGCTGCAGCACAGTACATGTAGACTTGGTCTTAGCTAATAGAGACCTAATTTGAATAACTATTTTATAGTTTGTTTAAAAACAACCTTCCCATTTTTTTAAAGTTCGAATTAAAAAAAAACATTTCATAAAAAAAAATGGCATGGACACTAGGGTACTTTATTAATGTTGCGTTTAGAGCTGGCCAGAATCAAGAGTTCTGTTTTGCAAAAAATTGAGGATTTGAAATTTGATTTTGTTCTGCATTGAACCTTTTGAAATTTCAAAAGACCTTTCAAAAATGTTCATGAAAAACAGAGAGCAATCCCTACCAGTATAGCTAATAGACTGCTGGTTAGAGCACTCTCCTGGTGTGTGGGAAACCCCGCTTCAAATCTTTGCTCTGCTTCTATCCCACATCCAACATGAATGCCTAGAGTCAGGGTATGTCTACACTACGGGATTAATCCGAATTTAGATAATTCGGATTTGAAAAACAGGTTGTATAAAGTCGAAATGGATGCGGCCACACTAAGCACATTACTTCGGTGGTGTGCGTCCAAGTACCGGGGCTAGCGTCGATTTCTGCACCGTTGCACTGTGGGTAGCAATTCCATAGCTATCCCATAGTTCCCGCAGTCTCCCGCGCCCATTGGGATTGTGGGTTAAGATCCCAGTGCCTGATGGGACAAAAAACATCGTTGCAGGTGGTTCTGGGTACAGCCTCACCTCCTCCCTCCCTCCCTCCCTGCATGAAAGCAACGGACGGCAGACAACCATTTTCGCGCCTTTTTTCCTGGGTGGGTGAACACTGCAGACTCCATACCATGGCAAGCATGGAGCCCGCTGAGCTCAAGACAGCAGTCATGAATATTGTAAACACCTCGCGCGTTCTCGTGGAGTTTATGCTCGGCCAGGACCAGAGAAACGAGGCGAGGAGGCAGCGGGGGCGGCAGCATGATGAGGACATGGACACAGACACGGATACAGAATTCAGTGAAACCACAGGCCCCGGTGCTTTGGAGATCATGTTGTTAATGGGGCAGATTCTATCCATGGAACGCCGATTCTGGGCAAGGGAAACAAGCACAGACTGGTGGGACCGCATAGTGTTGCAGGTCTGGGACGATTCCCAGTGGCTGCGGAACTTTCGCATGCGTAAGGGCACTTTCATGGAACTTTGTGACTTGCTGTCCCCTGCCCTGAAACGCCAGAATACCAAGATGAGAGCAGCCCTCACAGTTGAAAAGCGCGTGGCGATAGCCCTGTGGAAGCTTGCAACGCCAGACAGCTACCGGTCAGTCGGGAATCAATTTGGAGTGGGCAAATCTACTGTGGGGGCTGCTGTGATGCAAGTAGCCAAAGCAATCACTCAGGTGCTGCTACGAAAGTTTGTGACTCTGGGAAATGTGCAGGCTATAGTGGATGGTTTTGCTGCAATGGGATTCCCTAACTGTGGTGGGGCAATAGACAGAACCCTATCCCTATCTTGGCACCGGAGCACCAAGCCACCGAGTACATAAACCGCAAGGGGTACTTTTCAATGGTGCTGCAAGCACTTGTGGATCACAAGGGACGTTTCACCAACATCAATGCGGGCTGGGCGGGAAGGGTTCATGACGCTCGCGTCTTCAGGAACACTACTCTGTTTAAAGGGCTGCAGCAAGGGACTTACTTTCCGGACCAGAAAATAACCGTTGGGGATGTTGAAATGCCCATAGTTATTCTTGGGGACCCAGCCTACCCCTTAATGCCATGGCTTATGAAGCCGTACACAGGCAGCCTGGACAGGAGTCAGGAGCTGTTTAACTACAGGCTAAGCAAGTGCAGAATGGTGGTAGAATGTGCATTTGGCCGTTTAAAAGGTCGCTGGCGTTCATTATTGACTCGCTCTGACCTCAGCCAAAGAAATCTCCCCATTGTTATTTCTGCTTGCTGTGTGCTCCACAATCTCTGTGAAAGTAAGGGGGAGACCTTTATGGCGGGGTGGGAGGCTGAGGCAAATCGCCTGGCTGCTGATTACGCGCAGCCAGACACCAGGGCAATTAGAAGATCACACCATGAAGCGCTGTGCATCAGAGAAGCTTTGAAAACCAGTTTCATGGCTGGCCAGGCTACCGTGTGAAATATCTGTTTGTTTCTCCTTCATGAAAACCCTCCCCCTTTACTGACTGATTTTCTGTAAGGAACCCACCCTGCCCCTTCCCCCAGCTTTCTTTCAAATCAAATAAAGTCACTATCATTTAAAAATCATTTATTCTTTATTAATAGATTAGAAAAAGAGGGAGGGAACCCGGGTGGTATTTGGGAGGAGGATTGCTGGGAAGGAAAAAGCCACAAAGAAAAGGTTAAAAAAATGACAGCCTTTTGCTTGGGCTGTCTACTGGGGTGGAATGGGAAGGTGTACGTAGCCTCCCCCCCCCCGAGTTCTTACACGTCTGGGTGAGGAGGATACGGAACATGGGGAGGGGGGAGGGGGGAGGGTGGAACAGGGGCTGAAGCGGCAGTCTGTTATCCAGCAGCCGTTCCTGAACCTCCACCAGACGCCGGAGCAGCCCCAGCGTTGCATCCTTCATCCTCTGGTCTTCCTGCCACCACCTCTCATCTCGAGCGTCCCTCCTCTCCTCACGTTGGTCCCTCCTCTCCTCACGTTCACTGACTTCTTTCCTATACTTTGAAACTGTTTCCTTCCACTCATTCACATGAGCTCTGTCACTGCGGCTGGATTCCATAATTTCAGAAAACATGTCCTCCCGCGTTCTCTTCTTACGACGCCTTATCTGTGATAACCTTCGGGATGGAGGAGGGAGGCTTGAGGAATTTGCAGCTGCTGTAGGGAGGGGAAAAAAGAGAGAATTGTTTTAAAAGCTACATTTTGCAGAACAATGCTTATACTCTTTCACGGTGACCAACACTGTTCACATTACATAGCACATGTGATTTCTGTGCAAGGTCGCATTTTGCCTCTTAATGCTGAGTGCCTGTGGCTTTGCTGCTAGAGATCACAGGTCTGGGCAACAGAATTCGGCTTGCATGCGGCCATGGTAAGCTTCTACGCCCTCCTTTCCCACATACCAAGCATAGCTTGTAGAGTGCTGCAGAATTGGGAAATGAAGTGGCAGCACTCCACACGAGCTGTGTCCAATCTCAGCCAGTTGGGGGGGGGCAGTGTGGTGGGGCTTGTCTGGGCCCCTTCAGGCAAGTAGAGTGCTGCGGTTTTTCTGTTAACATTCAGCAGCACCAGAAAACAAACTAACCACCCCCCCCCCCGCCATGAATTCTCTGGGATGATCGCTGTACCCCTCCCCCCCACCGCGTGGCTGGTATCAGGGAAGATCCCTGCAGGCACCAAACTAACCCCCCCCCGCCGCCGCCCCCCTCCCGCCATGAATTCTCTGGGATGATCGCTGTACCCCTCCCCCCACCGCGTGGCTGGTAACAGGGAAGATCCCTGCTAGCCAAACGCGAAAAACTCAGGGCCAATTTCCCATCTGCGCTTGGCTAACTGCAGGGAAGGATTTATTTTCCGCCACAGGCAAACAGCCCAGTAGGAACGGCCACCTCTGTCCCCTTAATTAAGTTCCCGTATTTCAACCAGGTTACCAGGAGTGATATCACTCTCCTGAGGATTACACAACAAGATAAAGAACGGATGTTGCTTGAATGCCAGCAAACACCGGGACCATACGCTGCCAGGCTTTGTCAGGCAATGATACCAGATTACTTGCTGCAAGCATGGCGTGGTCAAGTGTCCTACCATGGAGGAGGGAATAAAGATGCACTGCCCAGAAACCTTCTGGCAAGGCTTTCGGAGTACCTCCAGGAGAGCTTCATTGAGATGTCCCTGGAGGATTTCCGCTCCATCCCCATACACGTTAACAGACTTTTCCAGTAGCTACAGACTTTTCCAGTAGCTGAACTGACCGCGAATGCAAAGTCAGGCAAAGTAATCATTAAAAACCGTTTGCTTTTAAAACAAGTTTTATATTTTAAAAGGTAAACTCACCTGAGGTCCCTTCCATGGGGTCAGAGTCTTGGGTACTGGCTTGGGAGGCTTGGGAGGGTACTTCAGTCGGGGTGATAAAAAGATCCTGGCTGTTGGGGAGAAGGGAGTGCTGTGTGCTCTCTGCAAGCTCATCCTCCTCCTCCTCCTCTACCCCATCGGCAGAATCCTCAGGCGTCGAGACTATCCCCGACCCAGAATCCACGAACAAAGGTGGGGTAGTGGTGGCAGCCCCCCCTAGAATTGCATGCAGCTCGGCGTAGTAGCGGCATGTCCGCGGCTCTGACCCGGAGCGACCGTTTGCCTCCTTTGTTTTTTGATAGGCTTGTCTGAGCTCCTTGACCTTCACGCGGCACTGCTCAGAGTCCCTATTGTGGCCTCTCTCCATCATGCCCTTGGAGATTTTTTCAAAAGTTTTTGCATTTCGTCTTTTAGAACGAAGTTCTGCAAGCACTGAATCCTCTCCCCATACAGCGATCAGATCCAGTACCTCCCTCACGGTCCATGCTGGTGCTCTTTTTCGATTATCAGCCTGCATGGTTACCTGTGCTGATGAGCTATCTGTGGTCACCTGTGCTCTCCACGCTGGGCAAACAGGAAATGAAGTTCAAATGTTCGCGGGGCTTTTCCTGTCTACCTGGCCAGTGCATCCGAGTTTAGATTGCTGTCCAGAGCGGTCACAATGATGCACTGTGGGATAGCTCCCGGAGGCCAATACCATCGAATTGCGGCCACACTAACCCTAATTCGAATTGCTAAAATCGATTTTGGCACTACTCCGCTCGTCGGGGTGGAGTACAGAAATCGATTTAAAGGGCCCTTTACATCGAAATAAATAGCATCGTTGTGTGAACGGTTACAGGGTTAATTCGAATTAAAGCTGATAAATCCGAATTAAAGTCGTAGTGTAGACCAGGCCTCAGTCAGTGTCTTGTTCTCTCACAGGCAGTGAATGTTCATTCATTTATACAGTGTGGACCAGTTCCAACAGAAGAGATTACTCTGACTCAGGCAGAACAGGGACTTGAAACTGGCTCTTGCTTATCCCATGTGAGTGCCCTGACCACTGGGCTATTCTGGAATCAGTCTCTTGCGATTCCTGACCAGAAATCCTATCTTGGACCTGACAATCTTCCCAATAAAAGCTGCATAGAAACCAATACGTTTCTGCAGAAGGTATTGATTACCACGAATCAAAGACATTAGTTGAAAAATTCCCGACCAGCTCTAGTTGTTTCGTTTCAAAGGATGAATTATATGGTAGGACCTGCATGCTGGTAATTTTTTAAATCAAAGGTCTTATTTATAACTTAAAATTAACTACATTTTTCTAAGCAATGCATAGCACCCAGTACAAAGGGGATGGGAGGAGACCATATGAAAATGGAATGTCATCAACAGTGTACTACATTCGTAAATGACTTCCCCATGCCCCTGAGCCCTATTATTTTTTCTCATCACAATCTATGGCATTAACAAAGTGAGTTCTGTCCAACATAATGCCTAAAGGCAGATGCCAGAGTTGTTAAGCTGTCCTTATTAACAAGTTAACAACTTCTTGCTTGATACTTGGAAAAAAACTTAGATAACGTTTACACTGCTAGAGGTAGTGTAAACTTTTACTGAAGCGAGGGAAGTAAAGAGAGTGAGAGGAATATTATGGCATGTTGGAGAAGACAGTATCTCCAGAGGTGAGAATCGAAAGAATATCCAGGCCTAAGAGTATCAGAGAGAACTGTAAACCGTAAGGCACTTCCCTCAAATCTACAGCTGGTTGTAAAAACAGAAAAGAAAGAGACTGTTTATTCCATTTTTCGTTGTAATTTAAAAAACATTTTAAAATTTCCAACTAGCTCCACTCAAAACGTTTTTTTTGTTTTGTTTGTTTGTTTGTTTTTTGCATCTGTGCCAGAGGAGCCTAGGCCAAGGACCCATTAATTGCAAGTCAGAGATCTTTGCTTCTGGATTTCAGATAGAGCTGGCTGGAACATGGAAATCCCTTCCCACAAAAAGTTGTGGTTTTGGAAGGAAAAAATTGTTCCAAATCAGGACAAAAAGTCAAACACAATTTTTTTCTTGGGACCAGTTTTCAAGAAATACTGTTTCAGGGGAAATTTTTGGTTTCCTGGCTGTCCACCTGGGCACAAAGTGAAATTGATAAGAGCCTTCCAGCCTGGCTGCTATGGAGGCAGAGAGGCAGGGGATTTGGTTCTCCCAGGTCCAGCAGCCAGAGAACCCAGCTTTTCAGCTTCTCCACCTCTCTCCCATCTCTAGGGCCAGAGAGAGTGCTCAGCCTCTCCACAGCTAGGGTGGGGAAGCTGATTAGCTGGTCTCTCTGCCTGTCCAGCCCCTGGAGTTGAGGGAAAGGCAGGAAGGCTAAGTGCCAGGAAGATAGAGAATCAGAGTGCTCTGTCTTGGCAGCCCACTTGGAAGAGATTTGCCTACCAGGCAGGCAAGGGCAACCCGTGAGCCATCATTGTGATTTTCCAGGCAGAAAAACAGAAATTTGGGGGGAAATTGAAATTTTCCTATAGAAAATTTTTATTTCACAAAAAGTGCATTTTCTGTTGGAAAATTCATTCTGACAGAAAATTCCCAACCAGCTCCCATTTAGTTTCACTTTTTGAGCCTTAAATGAAATGTGTTCTGTCTCCCAAGCTCTGTGAGAGTGAGGGATCATCCTTCAGGATAGGTTGTAGACCTTGGGAGACAGGCCAGTCCTCGCTTACAGACAGCCCCGCAATCTGAAGCAAATACTCACCAGCAACCACACATCTCACAACAAAAACACTAACCCAGGAACCTATCCTTGCAACAAAGCCCGTTGCCAACTCTGTCCACATATCTATTCATGGGACACCATCATAGGACCTAATTACATCAGCCACACCATCTGGGGCTCGTTCACCTTCACATCTACCAATGTGATATGTGCCAGCAATGCCCCTCTGCCATGGACATTGGTCAAACCGGACAGTCTCTACGCAAAAAAATAAATGGACAAATCAAAAGTCAAGAATTATAACATTCAAAAAGCAGTCAGAGAGCACTTCAACCTCACTGGACACTCAATTACAGACCTAAAAGGAGCACTGTCCAGCCTTCAACAATAATATCATTGCTCATGCATCTAAGCATGTATTTTGCAGGACTGGTTCCTGAAAGAGTAAATGTTATAGGTGTCATCCACAGGCAGTCAAGCTCAGGAAAAAAGATTGTGGTCTTCCAAGGTCCACCCAAGTGAGTTGCCAAAGTAAATCACTGCTCAGAGTAGACTGCACAGATGTTACTATGATTGCACTTCCCTCTGAACTCAATTGGGCACTTGACGAGGGGATGGGGTTGGGGGAGAAATAGTGGAACTTTCTCAAATATCATCCCGTCATGGTACTAAATTAAAACATTATTCAGAGTAAGTTGTGCAACTCTGATTCTCCCCCATCTCTCTGAAGACTTATTTATACAGAGTAATAAACTGGCATAACAATACAGATAGAATTATATCAGTATAACTCCCCTGTGGACACTCTTATTCCAGAATAAGGGCAGTTCTACGCTACCAACTTTTGCCAGCGTAGCTATGTTGGTCAGGGGTATGATGGTACAGTATGATCCCTGACCAGCATAGTTGGTGCAGTTTTGCTGGTATAAACTGTGGCCACACTTAGGGCTTGGCTACACTTGCAAGTTAGAGTGCATTAAAGCAGCCCCGGGCACCCTAACTCCTGATGTATCCACACTGGCAAGGCATGTAGAACGCCCAGGCTCCGTGGCTGGAGCGCCCCTGGTAATCCACCTCCACGAGAAGCATAAAGCTTGCTACACCTCCGCTGGAGCTCCGCAGCGCCAGTGTGGACGCCCTGGTCTATTAATGCACTCTGATCGGCCTCCAGAAGTGTCCCACAATGCCTGTTCTAGCCACTCTGGTCATGACTTTGAACTCTCCTGCCCTCAGGTGACCAACCATCAGACCCACCCTTTAAATTCTCTGGGAATTTTGAAATTCCCCTTCCTGTTTGCTTAGCCAGGCATGGAGTGCTCTCAGCACATCTTTCCAGGTGACTATGCCTCCATGCACCAGGCAATCCCCAGTATGGAGCAATGGCGAGGTTACAGAACGCCACTAGCTGTCACCTTCAGCTTCCAACTAAAACCCATCCAGCGCATCATCAAGGATCTGCAACCTATCCTGAAGGACAATCCCTCACTCTCACAGACCTTGGGAGACAGGCCAGTCCTCGCTTACAGACAGCCCCCCAACCTGAAGCAAATACTCACCAGCAACAACACACACACAACAAAAACACTAACCCAGGAACCTATCCTTGCAGCAAACCCCATTCCCAACTCTATCCACATAGCTATTCAAGGGACACTATTATAGGACCTAATCACATCAGCCACACCATCCAGGGCTCATTCACCTGCACATCTACCAATGTGATATATGCCATCATGTGCCAGCAATGCCCCTTTGCCATGTACATTGACCAAACCGGATAGTCTCTACGCAAAAGAATAAATGGACACAAATCAGACGTCAAGAATTATAACATTCCATAAGCAGTCGGAGAACACTTCAACCTCCCTGGACACTCAGTTGCAGACTTAAAAGTGGCAATTCTTCAACAAAAAAACTTCAAAAACAGACTCCAACGAGAAACTGCAGAACTGGAATTAATTTGCAAACTGGACTCCATCAAATTAGGCCTGAATAAAGACTGGGAGTGGATGGGTCATTACACAAACTAAAAACTATTTCCCCATGCTAATTTTTCCTCCTACTGTTACTCACACCTTCTTGTCAACTGTTTGAAATGGGCCACCCTGATTACCACTACAAAAGTGATTTTCCTCCTGCTGATAATAGCCCACCTTAATTGAATTGTCTCATTAGAATTGGTAAGGCAAACCCCATCTTTTCATGTACTCTGTATATATATCTTCCTATTGTATTTTCCACTCCATGCATCTGAGGAAGTGGGTTTATCCCACGAAAGCTTATGCCCAAATAAATTTGTTAGTCTTTAAGGTGCCACAAGGTACTCCTTGTTGTTTTCACTACCAGAATACAATGTCTAGTTCCGCTGTCCACAATTCAAGAAGGATGTTGATAAATTGGAGACAGTTCAAAGAAAAGCCAGGAGAGTGATTAAAGGACTGGAAAATAGGCCTTACAGTGATAGACTCAAAGGAGCTCAATCTATTTATTTTAACAAAGAGAAGGTTAACGGGTGACTAGATCACAATCTATAAGTACCTATTCAGAGAGCAGAAATTATCTAATAGAGGGCTCTTCAATAAAATCGCCAAAGATGCAATGGTAAAAGTTGAAGCTAGACAAATTTAGACTAGAAATAAGGTGCAAATTTCTAATAGTGAGGGTAATTAACCCTTGGAGAATCACCATAGCTACTGGAACTTACCATCTCTGGGAATTTTTAAATCCAGATTGGATGTTTTTTCTAAAAGATATCCTCTAATTCAAACAGGAATTAATTCACAGAAGTCCTATGGCCTATATTATACAGGTCAGACTAGATCAGTGGTTCTCAACCAGGAGTACATGTACTCTTGGGGCCCGGGCCAGATTAAGACCTTTAGAGGCCCTAAGCACTAAAAAGATAATGGTGCCCCCTCATATGTAATTCAAAATAAAAACCATACTATACCGTAAAATAAAATTTTATTTTTCGAAATGACACAAAACTTACATGTATGCTGAAATTAAAATAGCTTCTTTCTAGATTTTCTGATTGCAAAATTCTGGATAAGTTCATCAAAGCTGACTCGACAAAGCATGTCCGCTTCCATACACAATAGGGAAAGTGAATCAAGTCTGTCCTGACACATTGTTGTTTTTTGAGGGTTTTTTATTCTTTTCAGCTGAGAAAAAGAGCATTCTGCAGAGCAGTTAGTAATCATCAATGTTAGAAAAATACGTAGTGCGATCTCTACAATAACGGATAATACACATTTTATTCCGTCTTTCAATATTGTGTCATGAAGATCAATGTGACTGAATTTCATTTTTCCTGTTTCATTAAACTTTGCACACATATAACAGTGGAACTGCTGTACTTCTCCACAGAGATTCATGTTCAAGTTAACAGGGTATGAGTCAACTAGCTTTTGGGAACCTTGTGAATATTGTTCATCAGATAAGTCCATATTGTTTAGAAAAGAAAATCTACTTGATACTTCTTTGTACACTTCACCTCTCCTTTTCATATGAGCTTCAAGTGTATCAATTATAGCGTAGTAAGTAGATACGCGAAATTTGTCTCTAGGATTCAATACTGTTTCTGTTGCACTGCTATCATTTGCTTGTTTTTTTCTGATTCACTTGCAGGACTGGGCTTCTTTGTAGTTAGTATCAGGCAAGATATCTTTTGATATGTCTTCAAATCTTTTGAAATTATTTCTCAAAGTGTGTAAGTGGTCTGCTAATGATTGACAGAGGTCTGCACATGTTTTCAAATTCAATTCTTTTTCTTGGAGAGCTTGACTTGTTTGGTAAAAGTGTTGTAAAATTTCATTCCACATGGTCAACAAGAATACAAACTCTAGTTCTTGCATCTTGTTTGCAATGTTTTCTGCCTCTCGTATAGTTTCTCCCTTTTGTGATTGGTCTTCAGCTATACTTTCTAATGCATCCACAATCTTAGTAGGACTTCAGAATTGTACTTGTTGCCACTGCATGTGCCTCCCAGCGAGTATTAGAAAGAGATTTCAACACACAATCATTGCCCAAATATGTTTTAAGAACTGCCCATCGGTGTGTTGAGGCAGAGAAAAATGTATAAAGTAACTGGACTGTTGAGAAAAACCTTACTGCCACCGGACAACAATCAACAGCACTGCGGCCAACAAGATTGAGAGAGTGTGTAGCACATGGTATGAATATGGCATATTTGTTCTGTTCTAAAAGCTTCTTCTACATTCCTTGATAATGCCCTGACATGTTGGCAGCGTTGTCATAAGATTGACCTCTGCACTTCGAGAAATCTGTTTTGCAAACTTGGCACAGATAATGCAGTACTTGATTTGCCATTTCTTCACCAGTGTGGCTTTTCAAATTGAGGAATGTTATAAATCGTTCAACTGGTTTTCCATCTGTGGGAGACACATATCTTAGTACAATACTCAATTGATCAATATGTGAAAGATCAGGTGTAGAGTCGACAGATAAACTGAAGTACCCAGCAGTACTTATTTCATCCACAATAACTGAATGAACTTTTGTCACTCATTAGACCAATGAGTTCATCACATATTGTCTTGGATAAGTATGATGGGTTACCTTTGTCAGCATTCCCATATTTTGAGATATGGCCTGCTAAAAATGGGTCAAACTGAGCCACAAGCTCCAACAATCCCAAGAAATTTCCATTCTGCAATGATCCAAATGTGTCATTTGATCCCTGGAAAGGCAGACCACGTTCAGCTAATGTTTGAATAACAGCTATAACACGCTGCAAGACATGTTGCCAGTATTCACGCAATTTGTCCTTTAATTTGTTCTTCCAATTTTTGTGTCAATCCAAAGCCCTGTCTTTGATTTAAATATGTCAACATTGAATCTCTGTGAGTAGTGCTATTTTCATGTTGTTCAATTAAAACAGTAGTCTGCCAGTCACTAAATCCATCTGCAGCAAACTGGGATGTTGAAGGTTTATATGCAAAAAGTTTGCAAACAAAATAGTACACAGACCTTGTTGAAGGTGAATACAGTAGCCATTCTCGAGTGTATTTCTCACCATTCGTTTTCATGCTGAAAAATATTTTTTGTGGACAATATCTTGTTTGTTTGCCATTGGTAAAAGTCCGACGTGATTTCTCAAATGGCCCAGTGTGGTGTTGACAGTCATTTGGTCCACAATCTATCCAGTAAGCTACATCATTGGTACTGAAATCAATCCACATACCAGGATCTTTTCTCCTATTATTTACAGCATGAGCAGGTTCAGTCTCTGACACATCCACACCTTCTAGAACAATGTCTGTTTTACCACCAGGAGTAGGATGATCAGTTACAGTCTCTGATTTCCTCGCATTATTTCGATCTACGTTAGTAGGACGCCCCCCTGGTTTAGGTGGGGATAAGTAATAAAAAGAGAACAGAAAAATGGGGGAAGAGTGTGGAGTGGAGTGTAAGGAAGTCTAACAACATTTTGATTTTTCCCATGATGACTACTTCGATACTTTTTTTGAAAGATCAAATATCAATTTTTTTCCAAAAAAAAAAATCTAATTTTTTTTGGTGCCCCCTGCTTGCTAGTGCCCTAAGCACATGCTTAGTCTGCCTATTGGGTAATCCAGCCCTGCTTGCGGGTATGCAGAGGTCTTCCAGTAGGGTACATCAACTCATCTACATATTTGCCTACTATTAGAACAGGCTACATAAAAAGCCATAGCAAAGTCAGCACAAACTAAAATTTCATACAGACAATGACTTGTTTATACTGCTCTATATACTAAGTACAATATTTATATTCCAATTAATTTATTTTATAATGATATAGTAAAAATGATAAAGTAAGCAATTTTTCAGTAATAGTGTGTTGTGACACTTCCGTATTTTTATGTCCAATTTTGTAAGCAAATAGTTTTTAACTGAGGTGAAACTTGGGGCATAGGCGCCAACTCCACCCACACACACACACACCTCTCCAGTGCCTCCTGTCTGCTGGCGGCCCCACTGATCAACTCCTCCCCCTCCCTCCCAGAGCCTCCCGCCTGCAGCAGATCAGCTGTTTTGTGGCATGCAGGAAGTGCAGGGATAGGGCACGCTCAGAGGAGGGGGCAGAACTGGGCGTGAAGAGGCGGGGTGGGGGCAGGAAGAAGTGGGATGAGGTGGGGACTTGGGGGAAGGGGTAGGGGCAGAGCCTGAGGCAGAGCGGGAGTGGGAAGAGGTGGGACAGGGGTGGGGGCTTGGAGGAAGTGACCGGGTGGGTCCAGGAGCGGGAAGTGGAACACCCACAGGCCCGGAGGAAGCTGGCACCTATGACTTGGGGTACGCAAGACAAATCAAACTCCTGAAAAGGGTACAGTAGTCTGGAAAGGTTGAGAGCCACTGGTTTAATGTGTATAATATGTGTGTGTTTAACATGCCCCTTCAAAAGTGGTCAAATTTAAATTCCTGCACATGCTCCTGTTCTGAACCAGCCCATGACAGCAAATGCTAAAGAAATAGTTTTTTGTTCTGGGCTGGTGTTTAGCAATGAGGGCCAGAATGATTTGTCCTAGGTTTATTACTACATCAGTTCAATTGTTCATATAGCATGAAGGCCAGGGCCAGATTCACCAGTAAGTTCAAACTGTTTTGCACCACTCTGGAAACACAAAGCAGGTGTAAACCTGGCTCACTTGGCCAGTGAATCTAACTGAGATTCATTTTCAGATTAAAATATTGCACATTTGTTTAAAAATTCACATATATTTAGTGGGACATTTATTTAAAATAAGGGGGGGGGATACATTACAGTATTCTTTTAACAGAAAATATACAAAAATGTGAAGAAATGGGATATTTAGACCAAAATTTTTTTTTAAATGAAATGCCCAAGGGTATGTTCACATTTAAACTGCTACAGTAGCACAGGGGCAAAGCTGCAGCCGCGCCACTGTAGTGCTTCCGTGTAGACACTACCTATACCGATGGCAGGGGTTCTCCCATGGGTGTAAGTAATCCACCTCCCTGAGATGCAGTAACTAAATTGATGGAAGAATTTTCCATCAACCTGCACTGTCTATACCAGGGTTAGGTTGGCATAGATGTGGATTTTTCACACCCCTGCGAGACGTAGCTATGCCGATGTAAGGTTCCAGTGCAGACCAGTCCTTTATCACTTTGGAGTCTGCATCTCATGAAAATGTGTGACTTAGATTACAAAATGATTGAGGCCTCAGTTATGAGAGATATTTGGGTGGTGTTGTGCTCAGTTTTGTGCCACACTTAGGAGCTTGACTGTCAATGGAATTCAGACTCCTAATTGCCTAAATCCTTTTTGAAAATGAGATTTAAGCTTCTTAATCAGTTAGGTGTTGCAACACTGAGCACAGCAGCACCTAAATATCTTTAAAAATTTGGCACTTTAAAAAAAAAAATGTTGCCCCAAGACTCATACTTATATGTTTGTAAAATATAAGAAACAATAGTCTCCATGTTGCTCTCCTGAGATTAGTTCATATGAAAGCGATTTTGCAAACATTAGGCAGAGATTGATGATAGCAGGATGCTGATGGCTTCAGGTGTTACTTAGTAGCTCAAGTTGTGCAAATATAGTCACACTGCATCAAAAGATAAATGAAGGGCAGTAACAGGTAGGTACAGTGATAAGCCTGGTCAGCCGGTGGTATTATGTTCCAAAAGAAATACATCATATTTGTGCATTACAAATCAGTGATCTGCACCAGCTAATTGAAAACTGTAAATACATTAAAATTGTCATTTGATACTGAATCTGATTGCTAAATTGGATTAAAAGCTTGTGTTCCAAATGGGAAGCTACTGTCTGTCCGACTTATTAAGGCTTAAATCCACCCCTGGAGCAGTCAGGGCCCTTAGTTGCAGGAAGTCTACCAGGGAGAGGTTGTGGTGGCACAGCGGTTGCAACTTCTCCTCTACCCACAGACATGCAGGGGACCAATACAGTCCAAAAGGTCAGTGATGTTGGCAAAGGGTTGGGGAGCATGACCATGGGAACTTTTGATGAGACTTACAGCTTGTCTACCCAGACCCACTCAGGAAAATTAATCCAAGTTACCTAAAGATGAGAGTTTAAAGCAGATTAGTTAAACATGGCTAGGCTGGTGGCCCTTTTAAGCATAGACTAGCCTTAGGCTCCCAACTCATTTAGGTGTTTTTGCAAATTTTATGCTATGTAGATTTACAGAGAATTTAGATCTGGTGAAAATAGCATCTCAGCCTTTATATTGAGCTTTCCTACAGTAGGCTGTATCACAATTCCACAGTTACTTTTTAAAGATACATAATGCTTTCGTTAACATTGTTGAAAATGCAGAAACTCTGTCACTGGTATTTAGGAAAACATTTTCAATGATCCGTAAATGTGCAGAATTACAAAAGGTATTTAGGTCCTAACGACACAGATAGGTGCCTAGTGGGATTTTCAGAAGTGCTTAAGTGAGTTAAATGCCTAACTCCTATTGGCTTTCAACAGGAGTTAGGTGCTTAACCCTAACTCAGCCTAAGGGCTGTCTAGTTTCCTTTGAATCTGCATTTTCCAATGGAAAACTGGACTAGTGGAAAATTTTCAACCAGTTCTAATTATGACTTTTCTTGACTGCTGATTCCACCATGCACTTCCAAAGGCAGGAGTTTTTGCCATCCATATTGAAACTGAATAAGCTGAGTTTCCAGTCAAATTATGCATCTTGTATGAAGACAAATCCTGTATTTTCTGGGCCAAACCCCTCCCTCACCCCCGCAAATCCTGAAATAATCTGCTGAGAAAAAAAAATAAAGGAGAAAAGGATTAGATGTTTAAAGGAGAGCAACAACAAACTAGAGGATAAACACTGAATCCCAGTCCAAACAGCATTTTGTACAACAGTCTTGCTTACTGTCCTCATAAACAGCAGTAGGTCTTAAGGGTGGGATTTTTGAAGTACCTAAGGGTGCTAGGTAGGGCTGGTCAAAAATTTTCTGTCTAAACCTTTTGTCAGTGGAACACTGGGTTTTCAATTAAGCAAAATTTTTGACGGAAAGTGTCTGCTTTTCACAGATTTTGAAAGTTTTCAGCAAAAATTGTTTAGTGTTTGATTAAAAAATGTTGGTTGTTTTTGTGTGTGTGGTTTTTTGGTCATGTTTTTCAACAAAAAGTCAAAAACTTCTGCTAAAAATTTTGGTTGAAAATGAAAAAGATTTAATTTTAATTGAAATCTTCTACCAGGGAAAAAAATTCCAGCCAGCTCTAGAATTAGGCTTTCATCTCCCATTGAAAGTTAAAGCATATTTTTCTCTGCATTTTGGGTTAAGTAATAAAATCTATCTGCAAATTGTATAGTCTAGACTGATGTTATTATTGATCCCTATACTGTAGTCAACTTGTTCCTTTCACAAAAATAGAGAAACAGACAGTTCTGATTCACCAGCTGCCAAACAAGCATAAGAACATAAGCATACCTTTGAAAATCATACTGCAGAAATGTCTTTGTGCCTCTGTTTGTTAGTGGAAGTTACATAACCATTTCACTTATCATTCCATTATTTAATTTTGTGCATATTTTTGTTGTGCAACATTTAAAAAAAAAAACACCAAAGTAAGGCCTGATCCTGCCGTTATGTATGCACATACTTAAAATTAAGCATTCAAGTATCCCTATTAACCAAGTTAAGCATGTGCACATTGTGACGTTGTGCAGTCTATATGGTTTTATAAAAAACTTGATAATAAGTCAATATAATGTAACTGAGATAGTTTTAAAGAAAATACGGTAATAAGTGAATGTAAGTAACTGGGATATGCCTCATGCAAAAGGTCTCTTGTAAGGTATCATTACAAAGCTTATAATCTACTGAGTGTGATCATCTGATTTGTATAAATGTACCACTCTTGTATCTAAAACTAGAAATATAAAATGTAACTCTGAGGGCCTATTGTAATTGTGTAAAGTGTGGACCATTAATGATGGTTTGGAATCTTGATGACTCCCATTGTCTGCAGATGGCTGTATTTACCTGTGAGTCTTCCTGTATATGTGTGTGCTGGCAAGTGAGTAATGAAGTCTTGCAGTGACATGTGATCATGTCACCTGAACTGGAATCCATCTTTAACCTGGTGCTTTTCCAGTGAGGGGGGGTGGAAACCCAGAGAGACAAAGAGTTCCCGCCTTATGCAAAAGATATATAAAGGGGGGAAGAGAACAGAGAGAGGGAGAAGCCATCATGAAGAATCCCCTAGCTACCACCTGAGCTGCAACAAGAGCTGTACCAGGGGAAAGAATTGTGCCCAGGCCTGGAAGGTGTCCAGTCTGAGAAAAACTTACTGAAACATCTCTGAGGGTGAGATTATCTGTATTTAGTTTGATTAGGCATAGATTTGCGCATTTTATTTTATTTTGCTTGTGACTTACTTTGTTCTGACTGTTACTACTTTGAACCACTTAAATCCTACTGTCTGTATTTAATAAAATCACTTTTTATTTAGTAATTCACTCAGAGTATGTATTAATACCTGGGGGAGCAAACAACTGTGCATATCTCTCTATCAGTGTTATAGAGGGCGAACAATTTATGAGTTTGCCCTGCATAAGCTTTATGCAGGGTAAAACGGATTTATCTGGGTTTAGACCCCATTGGGAGTTGGGCATCTGAGTGCTAAAGACAAGCGCACTACTGTGAGCTGTTTTCAGGTAAACTTGCAGCTTTGGGACAGGTGATTCAGACCCTGGATCTGTGTCTGGAGCCAGACGGGAGTGTCTGGCTCAGCAAGACAGGGTGCTGGAGTCCTGAGCTGGCAGGGAAAGCAGAAGCAGGGGTAGTCTTTGCACATCGGGTGGCAGCTCCCAACGGGGTTTCTGTGATCCAACCCGTCACACACATATCTTTTCTGGAAAATGACCTAAATTAAAAAGGAAATACAGAAGCTTTTCCCCTAACCACTGCAGCGCAACTGCAATGGAGCACATTTATGGAGAATATTGAAGAGAAGAAGAGAAATGTGTGAATTACATTCAGAGTTAAATAGAAAATCAATAAATATAATGGATGTGGGAGATTCTTCTTCCATTTCCTGAAGCAAGGGAGGGGTCAGACTTTAAATTTATATATTTTTAAAACTGGAGGGCAGATATGAAGCATGTGCTTCCCATGTGATTTAATGAACTAAACTCAAGATGAATACTGGTTATTCACGTTTCAGAAATATTTATCCTCCCCATTAGCATTTGTTTTACATCTATCCACACCCCTAATTAATTTGATACAATCTAGAAATAAATGATCTGTGGAAATCCCTGAGAATTTTCAAAATGAAGATTGCTCTAATATTACAGTCACCTATTTTTTCTTACCTGAGAAATATGCAATGAAAATTCAGAAAGGAAAACAATAGTAAAGGCACAAAGTTGGTATATCTGCTTCTGGGAAATTGCTATGTGATAAGATTAAAAGTATTTTCTAAATTGACATTTTTAAATATTAATATTTAAATAATTAATATTGTCTGGAGACTTTGTGGACTGAAACACGGACAATTTTTGTTCTAAGTACCAAAAGAGTAAATTCAGAGTGACTACACTGACAGCAGTTGAAATAATCTGGATTGGAGCAGGATGAACTACAAAAAATATACTGCCGCTATTTGGACTAGCTTACAAATTGTGGTGTTAGTCGTGAATGTTTAGAGCTGCCATTAGGGGACATAGAACAAGGAGGCAAGAGTGTGAAAACAGGAAATATAGTAGTAAAATCAGTCTTGCATTCACTTGCCCAAGGTGTGCTGGGTCTCTAAGCTGTACACAAGCAAATTTACTTTAACCAATGTTCTTTTATCTTTTGTGTTCACTTTTCACAGCAATTCAGGTGTTTGAGTTTATTTGCCACAAATAATCATTACAAGTGCATGTGACTGAAATTTAAAAGTATCCACAGAAAATAATTTTAAATTCATATTCAAGTTGCTGCCGGCTGTGCTGCTGGGCATGCTCTTCCAGCACAGCCAGCCTAGACGCCGACTCCATGGGTGCTCCAGGCCTGGAGCAGTCCCGAGAAAAAAATGGTGGGTGCTGAGCACCCACTGGCAGCCCTCCTGCCTGCCGGTGGGTCCCGCAGATCAGTGCCTCCCCCACCTCCCAGCTGTTTCGCGGCACCTAGAGACACTGGGTGGGAAGGGGGAGGAGCGTGCTTGTGGGAGGGAGCGGAACTGAGTGGGGAAGGGGCAGGGAAGGGATGGGGGTGAGAAGAGGTGGGGAAGAGGCGGGGTGGGAGTGGGGCTTTGGGGGCGGGGTGGCATGGGGGCGGGGCCTGGGCAGAGCCGGGAGAGCACCCCCCAGCAGATTAGAAACTCGATGCCTGTGAGGCCAGCAGGGCCGGCTTTAGGCCGATTCGCCCGATTCCCAGGAATTGGGCCCCGCGCACTCTCCCCGGCTACAGTTGTCTTTGGGGGCCCTGCTCCCCTGGCCAGAGAGCCGGCCTGCGGCCAGAGCGGGGCAAGCCCCATGGCCCCACTCTCCTGGCTGGAGCTCCGGACGGAGCACAGCACCCCGTGGCCCCGCAACCCCGCTGGAGCTCCGGCAGAGCGCAGCCAGTCCCGCGACCCCGGCCGGAGCGCTGGCTGGAGCGCCACAGCCCCGCAGTTCCACGACCCCAGCCGGAGCATGGCAGTCCTGCAGCCCCGCGACCCCGGCCAGAGCGCAGCAGCCCCGCCCTCCCAGCTGGACCGCGGCAGCTCCGTGACCCCGGCCGGAGCGCGGCTGCCCCGCAACCCCGCCACCCCGGCCGGACCTCTGGCCGGAGCGCGGCAAGCCCCGCGGCTCCCCCTCCCCCAGCCGGTAATCGGAAGTGCAGCCTCAGGAATCGGGCCCCGCACTTGGTAAAGCCGGCCCTGATGGCCAGGGCTTCCACATGCCTGCCCGGCTGCCTTTGCTGCCGCCGGTACCACCCTGCATGCGCCTAGGAGCCCTGTGACCCACCCGGGTGATTTAAAAGGGTCCAGGGATCTGGGGTCTTTCAAATTACCCTGGCCCCTGTGCAATTGCCCCTTTGCCCCCCTCTGTCGGTGGGCCTGGCTGGACCCAAGATGTCACTGATATGCTGTCCTTTGGTTGGCAGGTTATTTGGGGGCACATAATTCTTTTGGTTACATTTCTTCTCTTGCCTCTACTTTCTTTCTCTTTCTGCATCCTGTCAGCACAAGATGATGCAATGTTGTTTTACCCCATAGTGTTGAGACACATGACAATAGCCACAAAAGCTAACGAGCTCCCTCTCCTACTTTGATTTATTTTAACTGCCGGAATAGAGCCACTGAATATCAAAGCATTCAGCTCAGCTTTCCAACACACGAAAGAATTATTAGCTGTGAGAGCCACGGTTTACATGCTGAATGGTCATGAGATTATGGCTAGCCACTCAAATAATTTGTAAAGGAGTAAGCATGTGACAATGAGTTGATGTCATCAATAAGACTATACAGCTGGCACAATATATGTAGAGGTCCAACTTAGGAGTGGAGTAGAAATGCTATCACAGAACTCTGCTGCCTGTCCCACTACAGCAGACAGTCAGGATGATATTACATTAGGGAAGGAGTCTTATTTGGTAGGTAACAGGGTTGGAAGCTGTAGCACTAGGACTAGGGCACAAATTTGTATAGATATTTAAGTGTTGTGCCACTCAGTGTTTCAGTTATGAGTTTAAGTTCCAGGCTTGTCTTTTAAAGGTATTGTGCAAGTTTCCTTTGAGGATGAGGACTGAGAGGTCAGATAGCTTTCCTGAACCCTGTGTTCTGGCCTTCCAACAACCCGCCAACCTCTCTAACCTCATCGTCAGAAGCAAGCTCCCCACAGACTAGGACATACCAACTCAAAATGGCACCTGCCCCTGCCAGAGCAACAAATGCAAATCCTGTAGACATACCTCCAGGCTACAATGATCAATACCCACCACAACACACCTTTCAAGATCCATGGAATCTCATCCAGTGCACTAAATAACCCAGTAACAACTATGTGGGTGAACAAGACAGTCACTACACTCTCAAATGAACTTAGAAAAATTATAAAAAACAAAAGCATCATATCACCCAAGGGTGAACACTTCACAAAATTATCACTCCATATCTGACTTCTCAGTCCTCATCCTCAAAAGAAGCCTGCACCAGCCTCCACAACTCTGTACATGTCGTCAAGCCCTCATGGACTTAAAGACACTGGATTTATGGCTCACTACAAAAATCTGTAAGTCACTAGCCATCCATTGTCCTATAATAGTAGAGATGTTAACTGCCCATTTTGCCTTGAATGTGAACTCCTTACGTGTTCCACCTTGTAATTAGTTGTGATACTCTGAGTTCCTTTGTCTCTAAGATGCCACAAGTACTCCTCATTCTTTTTGCTGATACAGACTAACAGGGCCACCATTCTGAAACCTTTCCCAGACCTGAAGAAGAACTCTGTGTAAGCTTGTCTCTTTCACCAATAGAAGTTAGTCCAATAAAAGATATTAAAAGTTATTACCTCATCCGTCTTCTCTCTAATAGCATGGGACCAAGAAGGCTACAACAGTTTTACTGTAAATTTTACTGAGGAAATACAATGTTAAACCCTGTTTTGTCCATTGTGCTTTTAATATGTATTGGAAGAATGAAGGATTATAAAACCAGCAATTATAATATTCTTTTGAGGTTTGCAATCAACAGACAAGGAGGTGGAAATTAATCAGAGATTTATTTCCTAAGGAATGTAAATTCATTTGCCTAGTTTGTATCCATGAAGTATCTTGATTGACCATTGTATTACAATGTGTAACATAGTGATAACCACACATCAAGAATTCTGGAGCATACAAATATAAAAAAAAAAGGAGGGAAAAGATCTATTTATCTTAGGACTTTCTATGATATCATTGTAATATATAATGGCCAGATTTTTAAAGGTATTTAGACATCTAAAAATGCAGATAGGTGTCTGGGCACTTTTGAAAATCCCACTGGGTGCCTATGTGTATCTTTAGCTGCCTAAATAACCTTTAAAAATCTGGCCCAAGGGTTTTTATCAATGGGTCTATAGTGAGGCCACCGTTGTTTATGCAGGACAGATGCCCAAGCAATATATGTGGCAATAATATCCCCAATATAGACTGTGTTATGGAGGCAACACAGAATTTTATCACGACCTGTTCATCCTAAACAAAATTACTGAAACCAAAATGAAATCTTTAAGGATGAGGATCCCAGCTGAGATGAGGCACGTATCCATTCACCAACAACATTCTGCCAACACAAAGCTCTATATTGGGGGTCGACAACCTTTCAGAAATGGTGTGCCGAGTCTTCATTTATTCACTCTAATTTACGGTTTTGCATGTCAATAATACATTTTAACATTTTTAGAAGGTCTCTTTCTATAAGTCTATAATATATAACTAAACTATTGTTGTATGTAAAGTAAATAAGGTTTTTTAAATGTTTAAGAAGCTTCATTTAAAATTAGATTAAAATGCAGAGCCCCCGGACCGGTGGCCAGGACCCAGGCAATGTGAGTGCCACTGAAAATCAGCTCTCATGCCGCCTTTGGCATGCATGCCATAGGTTGCCTACCCCTGCTCTATATGATAATTCCAATCTCACAGAAGCAATGTTTCCTTTGTGACCAAAACAATAGAAGCAAATGGTTGTTAGTATATTGGTTATAGCTCATGCACCTAAGGCCTTGGCTACACTTGGCAATTCACAGCGCTGCCGCGGCAGCGCAGTGAAGTGTGAGTGTAGTCGCGTCGCCAGCGCTGCAAGAGCTCTCTCGCAGCGCTGCAAGAACTCCACCTCTCCGAGGGGAGTAGCTTGCAGCACTGCGAGCGAGCGTGCAGGGCTGCAGGCGCTGATTATACTGGCACTTTACAGCGCTGCACTTGCTGCGCTCGGGGGGGGGGGGGAGGGGGCGTTTTCACACCCCTGAGCGCAGCAAGTTGCAGCGCTGTAGAGCGCCAGTGTAGCCAAGGCCTAAATCATGTGTAGCAGAGGAAAGCTCAAAATGACTAATGCTTTAGTTCAGACTGCAACAAAAAGAGTAATAAAATGACCATGAGGAGTTACTGTATAATGATAGATCAGTATTTAAATGTTATTATTAAAACATCATTGGTGAATAGATTATTGAAAACTTTACTGTGACTGAAACTTCAAAAATCCTGGCCATGTCTAAATATTTGTTTTACCTTTAAAAAGTAGTCATTGATGCATGTGATCTATTCTCCCTCAATAACTGATTTATGAGCAAACCAATTAGAGAATTCTTATTTTGTTAAAACAACAGACATATCCCTTCCCTTCCATTAGCCTAAAATGGTGTAAAATAGCACAATGGCCTTTAGCCTCTTAGTGTTATAGGATATAAAATATATATATATATATATATATATATAGTCAATGAAATTTCAGAGCCTAAATGGTGATTTCACAACTCCACTGTACAACTGACCTACTAACAAAACAACCAGCTTACTGTGGGTTATAATCAATATACTTTTTGACTGCAATGCAAGGTAAGACTATGGCAGTTTTTAATGTCAATGACTCATTAAATAACACCAAACTAGCACATATAGCTGTTATCTTCACTCTGTAACTCCTCGAATGAACATCCTCACAACTTGAAGGACACATTATTGTCACGGAATGGCAAAATATACTACATCTGGGAACTATTTAGACTTCTCGTGACCATGGAAAGGACAAACTGGAACAAATTAACTCCACAGTAAAATCAACACAGTTGCATTCAGAGATGAATTTGGCTTATTAAAAACAGATCTGCAGTAAGTGCTTAAGTAATATTACTGTAGTGCAATGAATGAATAAAGGCCACTGATCATAATTACTTCTCTCTTGCTTTATGGGAGAGTACTCTGTTTTGCTCTTACAAAAAGAACAACCTGAGAATTCACTGAATCTATTCCAAAACTACTTTTAGTAGGAGCTATTCCATTGATTTCACTGTTGAAATTATTAATATCCAAGGCTGCAACAAATTTTGATCATGTAACTTTCAGCCTAGTGAAGTGCTGAGTTAGTCTGATATGTGTTACAATAATGCATAATCTGTCCGCTGCAGCAACAAAAATATAGTTCTCTGACAACACAGTTGTGCAGAAGCACATTTGTGGTTTGCTATTGTGTGTCAGCAACTCTTGTCAGGCCCGACACACTCACTCCACGTCACATCTGGGTATCATGATATTTATTTAATAAGTGACATGTAATATATTGTTTGAAATCTAAGAACATACTGCTCATTAATGTCATTGGGAAATGTTTTTAAGAACTCGGTAGATGAAATTATGGATACTCTCTGGTATTATGACCTGGGGACTGTAAACAGACAAAGGTGACAAAACAGGTTCCTTCTATATAAAGGGGAAAGAAAATACACTGGCAGATGCCCTGTCCAGGAAAGAGGGCTCTGACCTGCTGCCTTTGGGTCAGCCAGTGGCTAACCCTGCTGCAGCTTTGTAAGGGGGTACGTGTGACCCGAAGAGCAACCCCGTGCCAGAGGGCAAGGAGCTCACTGGTATCAGGTAATGAGTTTCAGCTGGCTTGGCCAATTCAGCGTACCCCAGCTCACTATGGTTATAATCTGTATCTAAAAGGTGACATGTAATACGTCACTGGAAAACTAATAACTCTCTGATCATTAATATTCTTGCATGATGTATGCCCAGAGTGCAAACAAAGAGTTATGAATATGTGCTAGAATTATATTCTTAAAATATGTTTGGCAAGCAAAGACAAAGGAATGTGTATTTGCCTTTCTGACCAGCTTGGTCATCAGGCAGAGACAATGAAGGTCCATTAACATAGAAGGTAAAGAAAACTATCAAGCTAACAAGTCGGGGAGGGGATATCCTGACATCGGACATCTGCACCTCAGCAGGAGACAGAAGCTTGGTCTGGGTTTTACTTTTCAAGAATACACTGCAAAGGTTTACTGGTCTATAAAGCCAAGGGGGCTGAACCTCAAGTGATAAGTGATTGAATTAACTGATTGTATACAATATTTTTGTACTATAAAAGTATAATGAGTGAGGTGTTTCAGGAAAGCCTATGACACACTGGTGATTAATATCATCATAAAATGTATGTTCAGTATTAACACTGTACAAGGAATTATGGATATTCTTTGCTAGGCTGTACAGCCTGTGTCCAAACAAAGGGAGAAACAGGTCTCTCCCAGACAGGAGGAAATTTCACAGCTATTTACCTGTCTCCTATGTAAATTAAGCCTGGTGGAATCAAAACAATGGAAGACCCCATTCACATACAATGGGATGGGAAGACCTTAGGAATGAAAAAACAACATGAGGACATCCTGCCGCTTGAAACAGGGTCATTGAAATTTGTAAGGTACAAGCAAAGACAAGGATAAGGACTGGGAATGGCTGAGCCATTACAAACATTGATTCTATCTCCCCTTGTAAGTATTCTCACACTTCTTATCAAACTGTCTGTACTGGGCTAGCTTGATTATCACTTCAAAAGTTTTTTTTTCTCTCTTAATTAATTGGCCTCTCAGAGTTGGTAAGACAACTCCCACCTGTTTATGCTCTCTGTATGTGTGTATATATACCTCCTCAATATATGTTCCATTCTATATGCATCCGAAGAAGTGGGCTGTAGTCCACGAAAGCTTATGCTCTAATAAATTTGTTAGTCTTTAAGGTGCCACAAGTATTCCTGTTCTTCTTTTTGCGGATACAGACTAACATGGCTGCTACTCTGAAGCAAAGACAGAAGCCATATTTGGCATCCATCACGAGACACACACAAGGGAACAGAGCTCTTGCAAGCTGAAAAAGACCATAGAATATCAGGGTTAGAAGGGACCTCAGGAAGTCAACTAGTCCATCCCCCTGCTCAAAGCAGGGCCAATCCCCGGACAGATTTTTGCCCCTGATCCCTAAATGGCCCCTCAAGGATTGAACTTACAACCCTAGGTTTAGCAGGCCAATGCTCAAACCACTGAGCCATCCCTTCCCCTAGCTGTCCCTCATATAAGTGAAAAACCTGCTTAAGCAAAAATCTTTCATCAAGGAAGACAAGGGAAGCCAGCATATTAGACTTCTGTAGAATGAGGAAAAGTCTTCCCATGGCTGGGAAAAAGGAAGATTGATGAGAGAAATCAATTAGGTGATGATTGAAAACAGTTTGGAGGACATCGAGGCCCTGGCCGGGACCATGCTACAGAAACAGAGGGATCCTGTACTCCCTTTTTTTTTTTTTTTTTTTTAAATATGGTAAATGCCCATGAAAAGTGCAGGACAGATAGCACAGGAGACTATTTGCAGAACAGGAATATTGCAGGTTCCTCAAACTTCTGTGCCAAAATGACTCAGCTCTCACCTGGAGGGTAGTCCAGCTCCCATGCCCTGCCCTTTCCATCCTTGGGCTCTTCTTTGCACAGACTCCAACAAATGTGTCAGTCACTGCAAATCCTGGTGCTGGTTTTGGAGTTCTACACTCCAGGCCTGTCTTTCTGTTTACGTCAGTGGCCATTGGATTGGGCTTTCTGAGACTCTCTGTGAAACAGCATTCCCAGACGCAAGTCTGGATATCATCCAAAGTATGGTAACTGTCTTCTTAACAAATAAGAACCAGAACCTCTTGTCATATAGGAACACAGTAGCAGTGGTATCAGCAACAAAAAGTGATAACAAGAAATCTTCTCAAACATGCTTTAACTACTTAATATCTAGCACTTGCACGTCCAGCCGCAATGCTAAAGGGTTTAAACAAGAGCAGCATGGAGCCTCTGCCTATATAATAAAAACAAAGTCTGAAATTTTAAAGAATCAATTCTCAGGCTTTGGGGTAATTGTATTAATTGGCCAGGTTTAGACCTCACCTGTCCCAGTAACCTCGCCTCTCCATCTCCATTCTTCCTTGAATATAGTGAGCAGCTTTTTCCTTGAAGTCAAAGACTTTGGTCCTTCCTGGAGGCCCAATCCAATTCCTATTGGAGGAAATTGAAAGAATTGAGACATTAGGGCCTGATCCTGAAAGGTACTGAGCTTCTCCTGACTCAACCCTATTTCCTTTATATCTCCAAGTGTCAGGTGTTCCATGTATGTCACGGGAACAGAATAAAATACTGTCTGGTGAAGGGGTTGCATTTTGAGCATGAGGACTGCCAGTTTGTGCACCCTCCAGTCTGCTTTAATTTGTAATACTGTTCTGCGGGGGCTTGGGGGAAAGCTCATTGAAGCTGGTGAGTGTAACAGCTGCCCTTTATTCCGGATAAATGTAAGATGCAATGGAGTGCCTTTTGGAGTGACAGCTGAAACAATAGGTGTCAGTGCCCAAAACACAGGCCACATACAAGGCTGGTCAGGAGCTAAGCTATGTGGGCAGAAGGGTTCCAGTGGGGCTGAAAGGAAATGCATAGGCAGGGCTGGTGCAAGGAAGTTTCGCGCCGTAGGCAAAACTTCCACCTTGCGCCATCCCCCCACCCAGCTAACCCCCGCCCTGCCCTCCCCTGCGGCAGCTAACCACGCCCACCCGCCCACCCACCAGAGGAGCCTCCCCACCACGTGGCAGCTAACCCCGCCTGCCACCCCCCCACACCCAGGGACCCTGCCCCTATTCTACCTCCTCCCTTGCCCGCCGGAGCCAGAGGAGCCCCAAGCCCCCCACAGCAGCTGGAGGAGCCCCGACTGGCCATCCCGAGCCATCCCAGCCCCAGCCTGCCCACCTGAGTAGCCCCACGCCCTGGCCCCCCGAAGGAGCTCTGAGCCGCACTACGGCCCAGCCCCGGGCTATGGAGTAAAGCATTAGTGGCAGTTCCGGGAGGCTTAGCCTTCCCTAGCCTCCATTACGTGATGCACATGGTCTTTGTGTACATTCTTTGTAAATAAATAGGATTGCATCAAAGAAACACCTGACTACCATCAGTTTCTCCTCCTAACAGAAACAACCTGGAAGACCCTGAATATTGGTTAACCACTCAGGTCAAAAGGTATAACAATCTGGTATCTGAAAGCATACTGTAGGCTTTTCTCTCATGCCATCTATGGCAGTCCTGCCAAAAGCATCAGGTACTGGCCACACCAAAATCTCTATGTTCAGGTTCCATGAGAGTAGACAACTTGCAGTTGTAGCTTGAGTTTGCCTTTCAAAAGGGGAACAAAAAAGCAGGGGAAACCCCAACTTTGGTCCTCATTGTTAATGAGTAAACAGAAGAACTGTTGCTAAGAACATACAGTCACTTTCACTGATGTTGATAACCCTGGAGAATAGACAACCTTCTTCATCTCCACCCCCAGAACTTTATTATTATCCACATGAAGATCATTTATGAACAACCTGAGAGCACACACTTCATTTCTGCCTGCTCCATCCAGATAATCTTCCCCATTTGTAAAATGTGCAAGAAAAGAAACCATGCGACTCTATTAATGGCAGGGGCATGTCTAGTACATGAAGGAATGCTTTGTGTTCATTCATCCTGTTCCATGGTTGAACTACTTGGCCTCACTGAAGTCAGTGGGAGTTTTGTCATTGACTTCAGTGGGGCCAGGCTTTCACCCAATGTGCGTACTGTGTCTCTGTGGATGCACACGCACACACACACACACACAGAGTTCATATGTTCTCCTAGGATCCATGTCTTGGAGAATGATACACAAGCCTGATGAGCAGACCATATTATGGTTGGCTATTTGTGCTGTAAAAATCAGCCGACCTTTGAAAACAAAAGAGATGGCAATACGTCAGGTTAGCAAATGACTCAGAGAACGTTTTATATTCAGATGCATTTAAAAGAAACTGTCTGCTCTTGACAGTGTCTCTTTAATTTCATTGCAAAATAATAAAATATTGAACAAACTGGAATTTTTCTCAGAGGAGAAAACTCAGAGGATTTTTCTTTGTTGCTCTTCATTATTGTTTCTTATTTCTCCTTCAAATGTTCTGCCCATTGTTTGCAGTTATTTCTTTACCCTCCATTCCCTTCACCTAGTTTCAATTAGATGTTCCTAGAAAGAGCAAAATATAAATGAAAACACCTGTCAGTTCAGATGAGTAGATGAGTATAAAGAGAGTAAAGCCTGTTTTCAGCTAGAAATTCTTTGAGATTTAGCCTCTTTCTTTAAAGACATTTCTGATTCAGTTCTCTGTGGTTATGCAACTTGCAACTTGCTGATGACTGTGAACAAGGATTACTTCACTGAATAAAATTAGCAGGATCCTAATAATAACAAGAACATATGTTTTACATTTGCACAGCACCTTTTATTCTGGTGGATCCCAACACACTTTATACAATGCTATTGAAATAGAGTAGGACTTGCAAATAAAAAAAAAAAATCACTAAAGAACCAATTCTCTTCTCAAACTGATTTTACACCAGAATACCTCCATTGACTTGATTGGAGTCACTCATATTTTATGCCAGTGGAAGTGAGTGGAGAATAAACACCAAAACTTTTTAGTAATTTGCTCAAGGGAAAGTCAATTCATCCTGGTCTCTCCTCTCCCCTTTATGAAAGATCTGAGCATGTTACCCACTGCTCGGTGGTTGCCTTGCTCTGCCCTCATCTGAGAAGACATGGGATCAAACAAAGCATCCAGTTTAGCCTCTGAAACCACTGTTGCTCTGCATTAGTTGGCAGGATATACCTGCCCACTCTGGCCTTAGTTTGCAGTCTCCCTAAAATTTGTCCTTAGGAAACCCTACTCTCTCTTGTGCCTCCCTGGGCTGTGAAAATCTCATCCTCATGCTTCTTTAGGTTTTGTAGGTATTTGCCATCTGTGTCTGAATTCCTGAGAAGCAACTTCCTTCTTTATTCTAGTGTAATCCCAGACCTATTTAATCCTCAACCTATTCTCCCAGGGGTTTTTTGATTGTTTGTTTTGTTTTTTAAAACAGGAACTCCTTTTCATTCACTGGGCAAGAAAAAATGTCTCTATAGCCAGTGGTTAGGGTATGTACCTGGAAAAGTGGAGATCCTCAGATTCCAGTCCCTGCTCCAGTGACAATTTAATTATATATACAAAGTGGAACAACTTCAACAGGAGAGATTGAGAGAGACCTACCCCCCAAGATCCCCTATAGAATGGTGGTTAAGGAGTCTGGAGCAGGCCTGTAGCTAGGATATGGGAAACCTATATTCATGCTTTAGCCACTGGACTATAGGGAATAAGAGTACTGCCGCCTCTGTTTTGTGAATGGTGCCTACGTCTTTGTGAACCAAGCCTGGAAAAAAAATCAAAACCTTTTTTCAAAAATGTTGAAATGATTCATTTTAGTCATTTAAAAAAATTGACTAAAATAATTTGAATCTGCATTTTTTGGTGAAAAAGATGTTGGCTGAAACATTTTACCCAGCTGCAATTAGAATCTGCTGTGTTGACTATTTTATTACAAGGGCTTTCCTTGGATTAAAAAAGCAGAAGTATGTTAATAGTAACATTCTTTTCACTGTTTTTGCAGTGTTTTACGTACCCAGTGCATTAGGCTAGTGATGTGGCAGACTGCTAAGCACTTTGATAAGAAGGTAGGACTTGCTCAGAAATCAGTGGGAGTCTTTTGACTGACTTCAAAGGGTATTGGATCAAGTCCCGGGGCATGAAAAGTAAAATATCCCATCTCCTAGAACTGGAAGGGACCTTGAAAGGTCATTGAGTCCAGCCCCCTGCCTTCACTAGCAGGACCAATTTTTGATTTTTGCCCCAGATTCCTAAGTGGCCCCCTCAAGGATTGAACTTACAACCCTGGGTTTAGCAAGCCAATGCTCAAACCACTGAGCTATCCCTCCATGCCACAAGTTTGGAATTTTTGTTTGGGGACCCTTGAAGAGAAAAATCAAACACTTTTTGTACTGTACATGGAATTATAGTTCCAGATTGGTGGCTCTAGGGAAGCAATCAGTATTTATCTGACAGGCATTTAATTAAATTAGGATGGCTTTAAATAAGACAGCAGTAATCAGCTCAGACTCCTCCTACACAGACCTGTGGGTCTGTGAAGAAAAGTATGTTTCCTTGCTGTTAACAAGACTACAAAGAGCGTTAGCTGTTAAAAAGGAAGAAATAGAAACCAAAGTACATAGTTTAATTTTAACAAGGGATTCAATGCCTTGGAGGACCACATAGGCAGAAAATATCAGCTCTTTTCAAGTGGTTTCAGAATGGTTAATTTCTCCTTCAAGCTCTCACTCATTGCTAAAATATTTCTTGTCATTTCAAAGCCTGAACTTCAGAAAAGAAAGCAATGCATTCCCCATCAGAGCAGCAACACTTTTTTTTCTAGAAAGGAAGGAAAAAACCCACCCCAGATACACGTTCTTGATATATTGGGACAGATTCCCCATTGCCCAGCCCCTTATGTAGTCATTTACACCAGAGCAGAACAGTTATCACATGATACAATTAGGATGTAGTAGTGTTTTACCCACATTTTGCATCGACATAATTGACATTGGGGGGAGGGATAGCTCAGTGGTTTGAGCATTGGCCTGCAATTCTTGAGGGGGGCCATTTAGGGATCTGGGGCAAAAATCTGTCTGGGGATTGGTCCTGCTTTGAGCAGGGGGTTGGACTAGATGATCTCCTGAGGTCCCTTCCAATCCTGAGATTCTATGATTATTATTATAAGTGACTACCCCAAGTGCGGGGCTACAGAGAACAAAAAGTCTTTAGAGCAGGACAAGTAGGAGTGAAGAAGTCTGGGTTCTGTTCCCAGCTCTGCTACGAACTTGCTCTAAAACCTTGGACAAGTTATATAACCTCTCTGTACAATTGACCCAACTGGAAAAAGAGTATGATAATATCTACTTCATGGTGATAGTAAAGCACTTTGTGATCCTCAGATGAAAGGTGTTATAAACAGACATTAATGGGAGCAGCTTACAATAAGGATTTCACCAGCACCACTGCCATCCTTACACAGTTGCCTCAGAGGGCTACGTGAAGCTTAGTTCTGGCTGCTGGGAGGAGCATGGGGGTTGCACGCCAGCCAGATGCTCCATCACTGGATGCAAATGGAAAGGAAGAGAGTAGGTGGAGCCAGGGCTAATTACCAGATCATTTACCATTAACACTCACAGAATTTATTACAATCTGTTTTAAATGAAAGAGGAAATATTGGCATGGCTGAAACACTGAGTCTACACTATCTCCAGCTTGTGTATCCAAAAATGTCATGAGATATTTACGTTTCATTTTTGTGTCCTCCTTTTAGAAATGGAAGAAGCATGTGGAATTGGGATATGAGTGACAAGGTCAGTCAGAGGGGCTTGAGGTAGGAAGGGATTTTCTTCTCTCTCTCTCTTCAGACTAATCTTAAGACAAAATTGTGTGCACCTTTGTGACGACGTGGGAGAGTTTCTTGTTTTCCTTGTTTCCTATGGGGGATTCGCTTGGTTTTCCTATGGTTGGCATGCAGAGAGGGTGGGACTCAGCTTCCCTAGGTGTTATGGGTTTAACGAGATGATGGCCGAGGGAGTTGTGGTTACAGAGGACTGGCGAGGGAGCTTGGGACCCCAGCCACTGGCGGGGAGAATGGAGACCCCAGCGACAGGTTACCTGGTGACCCGGAGGCCCAGCTCAGGAGTCACAGCTGGCTCTGGCCAGGGGGAGGACAATGGGTTGCGAAGAGAGGACCCCGGTGACCTAACCAGCCGGTTCCAGACAGAGGGGGCCAGGGGAGAGAAGAGAGGAGAGGAGGCCCAGGCGACTCTGTTTACGACCCTGTTTACCTGGATAGAGGACAATGGACAGAGGCGGGGCTTGAGGCCGGTGATATCAGATGCCCAGCTGGGAGCAGGGGGGCTCTGGGCTGCAGAGAGGGAGCAGGCAGAGCCCACCGGGATGCTGGGGAGACTGGGATGTGCTGTGCTGAGGGAGGCCAGGCCTGAGGCCCTGACAGTTTCCTGTGCTGTGTTCAATGCTCAATAACCCCTCCTATTTTATGCTGGCTGAGAGTCATTACGGTCTAGAGAACAGGGTTGCATCGTCCCCTTCGGGGGGGTGGAGTCCCTGGGGGTCCAGAGCGAGTGGAGTCTCCGAGGGGGCTCATGTCGAGAGACAGGTGTGCTAAGCCTCAGAGATGTGCGACTCCAGGAGGTAGAGGAGCTTAACCCTGGGAAAAGGGCTGTCTCACTGAAAGCCTTCCCCCCACGGACCACACGGGGCCAGGAGTGGGCACGACCTGTGAGTCCATGACAACCTTGACTAGCAGGAACTGAATGAGAAATCTATGTAGTAACTTGGATTAGATGTTAAATGTAGTTGAGCAAAGGCTATGCTAAAAGAAGAATTAAGACACTGAAGATGTTAAGATAGGCTGAGTTCCACAATGGCCTCTGAAGAGTAGTTACCTAACAGATGCCAGTACATCATTACGTACAGGGTCACTGAAACTGCACTTGAATTCAAAGGAGTCCTAGTATTAGGCCAAAAGAACATAGTAAAGCATCTAAGCACTGCATTATTGCAATATTTGTCACAGGAAATATGCCTTTAGAGTAAACACTGAGTTATTTTCCCCAACGCCAGTAATGCAATGTTAGAAATAAAAAACCTAACATAGGATCCTCTTGTATAACATATTGTATAAAAATGTTATTTTAACATATACACAAGCAGTATTGTAGCAACTGCCCCAGTAACAATGGCAGTAAAGTTGAAAACCACTTTCTATTAACTAAGGCTAAGATTTTGTCATGGAAGTCACGGAATCCATGACATTGTCTGCTTCAGCCCCAGGGCAGCGTGGCTGGAGGTGTCAGCTGGTGGGGGCTCAGCAGCTCTCAGCTGACATGCAGTGGGGGACCTTGCAGCTCCTAGCCACTCTGGGTGGCAGAGAGACTCCATGACTCCGAGCTACCACAGGCACTGGAGGGGGGGACCCGGCAGCTCCCAGCTGGCGATGGCAGCAGGGGGACACCATGCTCTCGGCCACCATGCGCAGCAGGGGTGGACCTTGGATGCTGGATCCTCCTCCCTTCCTGTTTTGTCATAGTTATTTTTAGAAAAAGTCAGGGATAGATCATGGGTTTCTGTGAATGTTTGGTTATTGCCTGTGAGCAGTCCGTGACTTTTACTAAAAATAACTGTGACAAAATCTTAACCTTAATTATAACTAGGGCTGTGAAGCGATTAAAAAAATTAATCATGATTAATAGCACTGTTAAACAATAATAGAATACCATTTAAATATTTTTGGATGTTTTCTACATTTTCAAATATATTGATTTCAATTACAACACAGAATACAAAGTGTACAGTGCTCATTTTACATTTATTTTTTATTACAAGTACTTGCACTGTAAAAAAACAAAAGAAATAGTATTTTTCAATTCACCTAATACAGGTATTGTAGTGCAATCTCTATCATGAAAGTTGAAATTACAAATGTAGAATTATGTACAAAAAAAACTGCATTCAAAAATAAAACAATGTAAAATTTTAGAGTCTGCAAGTCCACTCAGTCCTACTTCTTGTTCAGCCAGTTGCTCAGACAAACAAGTTTGATTACATTTGCAGTAGATAATGCTGCCCCCATCTTGTTTACAATGTCACCTGAAAGTGAGAACAGACATTTGCATGGCACTGTTGTAGCCGGCATCGCAATATATTCACGTGCCAGATGCGCTAAAGATTCATATGTCCCTTCATGCTTCAGCCACCATTCCAGGGGACATGCATCCCTGCTGATGAGGGGCTCTGCTTGATAACAATACAAAGCAGTGCAGACCGACACATATTCATTTTCATTATCTGAGTCAGATACCACCAGCAGAAGGTTGATTTTCTTTTTTGGTGGTTCTGGTTCTGTAGTTTCTGCATGGGAGTGTTGCTTTTTTAAGACTTCTGCAAGCAGCTCCACATCTCATTCCTCTCAGATTTTGGAAGGCACTTCAGATTCTTAAACCTTGGGTCGAGTGCTGTAGCTATCTTTAGAAATCTCACATCGGTACCTTCTTTGCATTTTGTCAAATCTGCAGTGAAACTGTTCTTAGTCAGCGGCACTGCTATGGGTACCCACATGGCCCCATAGTATGCCAACATTTTTATGGCTGATTTAGAACAATACTTCCTCAGCTCTCGTCCCCTAATGCCCCTACTCTACTTGTGCTACATTGATGAGATCATCATCTGAACCCTTGGGAAGGAGGCCCTTGAGGAATTCCCAGGGCCGGTGCTACCATTAAGGCAAACTAGGCAGTTGCCTAGGGCGCCAAGATTTGGGGGCGCCAAAAAGCAGTGCCCCAATTTTTTTTACAGCGTTCCTGGGCTGGGCTGGGCTGCCGGTGGCACACTGACACGTGTGGCTCAGACTCCCTCTCCCAGCACAGCAGCCGCTCCACTTCTCCCGCCTCCCAGGCTTGCGGTGCCAATCAGCTGTTCGTCGCCACAAGCCTGGCGGGGGAGGAGAATTAGAGTGGGGGCGGTGTGCTTGGGGAGGAGGCGGAGCAGAGGTGAGCTGGGGTGGGGAGCTGCCACACGGCTCCCCAGGGTGGGGGAGCTACTGTGAGGGGAGCACCTCAGGACAGAGGGGAGGGAGCTGCCATGGGTGGGGCGTCTCAGGGCGGGGGGTGGGGTGGGGAGCTGCCGCAGGGCTGGGGGGGAGGGGCACAAGGTGGAAGTTTCGCCTAGGGCACAAAACTTCCTTGCACCGGCCCTGGGAATTCCACCATGTTTTCAACAATTTCCATCCCACCATCAACCTCAGCCTGGACCAGTCCACACAGGAGATGCACTTCCTGGACACTACAGTGCAAATAAGCAATGGTCATATAAATACCATCCTATACCGGAAACCTACTGACCACTATATTTACCTACATGCCTCCAGCTTTCATCCAGACCACATCACACAATCCATTGTCTACAGCCAAGCTCTCAGATACTACCCCATTTGCTCCAATCCCTCAGACAGAGACAAACACCTACAGGATCTCCATCAGGCATTCTTAAAACTACAATACCCACCAAAGGAAGTGAAGAAACAGATTGATAGAGCCAGAAGGGTACCCAGAAGTCATTTACTACAGGACAGGCACAACAAAGAAAGTAACAGAATGCCACTAGCCATCACCTACAGCCACCATCGAAAATCTCTCCAGCGCATCATCAAGGATCTACAACCTATCCTGAAGGATGAACCCTCACTCTCACAGACCTTAGGAGTCAGGCCAGTCCTCGCTTACAGACAGCCCCCCCAACCTGAAGCAAATACTCACCAGCAACTATACATCACACAACAGAAACACTAACCCAGGAACCAACCCCTGCAACAAACCCCGTTGCCAACTCTGTCCGCATACCTATTCAAGGGACACCATCCTAGGACCCAACCACATCAGCCACACCATCAAGGGCTCATTCACCTGCACATCTACCAATGTGATATATGCCATCATGTGCCAGCAATGCCCCTCTGCCATGGACATTGGTCAAACCAGACAGTCTCTACACAAAAGAATAAATGGACACAAATCAGACATCAAGAATTGTAACATTCAATAACCAGTAGGAGAGCAGTTCAACCTCCCTGGACACTCAATAACAGACTTAAAAGTCGCCATTCTTCAACAAAAAAACTTCAAAAACAGACTTCATCAAGAAACTGCAGAACTGGAATTAATTTGCAGTCTTGACATCATCAAATTAGGCCTGAATAAAGACTGGCAATGTCTGGGTCACTACAAAAAATAATCTTCCCTCTGTTGATACTCACGTGTGCTTGTCAACTGTTGGGAATGGGCCACATCCACCTTAATTGAATTGGCCTCATTGCACTGACTCCCTACTTGGTAAGGCAACTCCCATCTTTTCATGTGCTGTATATTTATACCTGCATACTGTATTTTCCACTCCATGCATCTGATGAAGTGGGTTATATCCCACGAAAGCTTATGCCCAAATACATTTGTTAGTCTCTAAGGTGCCACAAGGACTCCTCGTTGTTCTTAAAATGAACAACAAGTGCTGGGTCATCATCCAAGACTGCTATAACATGAAATATATGGCAGAATGTGTGTAAAATAGAGCAGGGACATACAATTCTCCCCCAAGGAGTTCAGTCACAAATTTAATTAACACATTAATTTTTTAATGAGCGTCATAAGCATGGAATGGTGGCCGAAGCATGAAGGGGCATACAAATGTTTAGCATATCTGGCACATAACTACCTACAAAAGAGTTGATGACATGTAAACAAGAAGAGAGCAGCATTATCTCCTGTAAATGTAAACAAACTTGTTTGTCTTAGCAATTGGCTGAACAAGAAGTAGGACTGAGTGGACTTGGAGACTCTGAAGTTTTACATTGTTTTGTTTTTGAGTGCAGTTATGTAACAAAAAAAATCTAAATTTGTAAGTTGCACTTTCACGACAAAGAGATTGCACTACATTACTTGTATGAGGTGAACTGAAAAATATTATTTCTTTTGTTTATCATTTTTACAGTGCAAATATTTATAATAAAATACACTTTGATTTCAATTACAACACAGAATATATATGAAAATGTGGGGTCCAGAGTGGCTTGGGGGGCTAGCAGGGGGCCTGGCACCGGCAGCAATGAGAAACAAAGCCCCAGCCTACCCCGCTCCGCCCCACTGGCTCCCGGCATCGCTCAGGGGAGGAGGTGGAAGCCAGAAAGGGGAGGAGCTTGGGAGAAGGGGTGGAATGGGGGTGGGGCCTGTGCCGGACGGGGGAGTTGTCCCGGGCCCTGCACCCTCCTAGGGATGGCCCTGATCATCACATTAGTCACTGACCAACCATTGCTGATCAACAGGCACCTCCAACTTGCTTTCAGTCTCCCCAAGTCACACTCCACCGTCTCTAGACCAGGGGTTCTCACAACACATTTTTTGGTGGCTCTTGCTGGTGGCTGCACTGACACTTTTTTCTAAAATACTTCATTAACTTTAGGAAAAAACATTAAATATGCACAGATACACAGCCAAGTCATTGTAATTTATATATGTAGGGTTTTTTTGTGGACTCAATAATAAAAATAATACTGTGAAAATTATATTTGTGGGACTAGGAGAGGCAGCGGGGGTGCAGGGCGATGGTGGGGGGAGGGGGAATGCAGGGCCAGGAAGGCAGCAGGGTCCAGGGGCAATGGGGGTGGGTGATGAGCCCCGCTGCCGTGTGGCCAGGGCCAGGGCCCAGAGCCCGCGGCCAGAGCTTAGAGACAGAAACAGGAACTGCGTGGCTGGAACCAGGTATCAGAGCCTGCTGGATCAGCGCCCAAGGCCACTGCCTGCTGTCGAACAGCCAGAGCCCAGAGCTGGGTGCTGGAGCCCAGGACTGCATGGCTGGAGCTAGCGCTCAATGCTGCCTGGCCAGGACTAGGGGTCAGCAGCGGGGGTCAGCTCCCGCCACCGCATGGCCAGAGCCTGGGACCAGAGCTGTGGGATGGTGTCTGCTGCCATACAGCTGGGGCAGGGGATCAGCATCAGGGGCCGCGTGGCTGGATCTGGGGGTCAGCACCTGCCGCTGTGCGGCTGGAGCCAGGGGTCGGCGCCCAAAGCCCCACAGTCAGAGCCCACTGCCACACAGCCAGAGATGGAGGTCAGCGCCTGGGGCCAGCACCCACCACTGCATGGCCAGAACTTGGGGCCAGAGGCCGAAGCCCCACGGCTAGAGCAGGGAATGGCACCCGAAGCCCCATGGTTGGAACTGCTGCTGTGCATCTGGGGGTCAAGGCCTGGGGCCATTGCCCGCCACTGCGTGGCCGGAGTCCGGGACAGGGAGTCGGGACCATCGCTTGCTGCCACACAGCTGGAACCAGGGGCTGGAGGCTGAAGCCCCGCAGCTGGAGGCCAGGTGGTGTGGCCGGAGCTGAGGGAGTCAGTACCTGCTGCCCCGCAGTCGGAGCCATTGGGAGCCTGGCCGTGGGTGCAGCCCAAGTCCCCTGCTGCCCATACCCCCTCCCCCCAAGATGGGTCATGCCCCCCTTGTCTCCAGAGGCAGTGCAGGGCGGCACATCCTGGAGCAACAGAGAGAGTGAGGGAGGGGCCGATGATTTCCCCCCCAACCCAATCACTGCCCTGGAGGCTGCTGTGGCCTCACATAAAGCCCCTGGTGGCTGCATGTGGCCACAGTGGCCACATTTGAGAAATGCTGCTCTAGACACTGCTCCAAGTGGCAGCATGTACCACTGCTATTACATTAACAAATAGACAACCATTACAATATTCCACCTTTATCATCCATATCAGAGTTCTGCAATCTATGTAAGAGTGTGTGTAGCATTAAACTCTTAACAGATCACTCTGCAAAAATGGCGCTCTCTTGGGGGGGAGGGATAGCTCAGTGGTTTGAGCATTGGCCTGCTAAACCCAGGGTTATGAGTTCAATCCTTGAGGGGGGCCACTTGGGGATCTGGGGCAAAATCAAGTACTTGGTCCTGCTAGTGAAGGCAGGGGGCTGGACTCAATGACCTTTCAAGGTCCCTTCCAGTTCTAGGAGATGGGATATCTCCATTAAACAAAACAAAACTTTTCTAAAACAGCAATTAATGTACCTTTGGGCTGATTGATGACAATAAAAGGTTTTTCCAGAAGTAAGTTCCCAACATAGAGCCCAATCCAATGCATATTAAAGTCTATGGATAGACTCTTTTAATTTCAATGGGTACTAAATCAGGACCTAATCTTTTCAGACTATTTGGAATGGTTACTTGAAATTTAGCCATGCTGATCAGAAACTTTGAACATTAGAAATCAATCTGAAAATCTTGTGTGTGCAGACTTTTTTATTTATCTGCATTTCTGTACTTCCTGGTTTCTCTTAAGAAAAAATACCAGATGAACCACTTCTCTTACCTTTTAGTGTATCCATTCCAGTCCTAGCCCAAACCAGGAAGTACAGGACTGAGAAAACTGTGTTGGAGGGAAATGTTAAGTACATTTTTTAGAACCTCAACATTTTCTTCTGCTTGTGTTTTGATCAAAGGTTCAGGTGTATTCATATTTTATCCATACTAGTTTACATTTTTGTAAATCATTCACCAATTTATAGAACCCTCTCTTTGGTAAAACTTGTAAGTGGAAAACCAGTGTTAAGCTCTCTCTATGAAACTGATCCTGAAACTAATGTCTGTTAAATAAGCATGTTAACATCAAACAAGTGTATTTGGGCCTTTCCCCATCTGTTACTAAACATTTTATACTCTGAAAACGTAATTCTTTATAATTTCTGACTTCTGTAAGGTTTTCCTAGTGTTGATCACAAAATGTTTTATTATAGATACATTTTGATTATGGGTTTGTGACTTAGCTAGTGACAATGAGTCAATGAGTCTCATGATACCTCCAGTAGCTAGCTAGATAAAGAAATACATGCAAGCTTATATCTACAGAAAGATAAAATGCTTAGGAAATGTTTGTTGGTGCAGACTGGGCCATAGATGTGGAGATGAGTGGCAATAGCCTCTGATAAACTGGAAACTAGCCTAATTATAATCCCAGTGGTCAACCTCTGCAAATTTTTCCCCAAAGGAAACAGCTCTTCCTAAAACTTTGCATACAAATGTCATACCAGAATAAAAACTATCTGGGAAGTTTTGCAAAAATCAGAAGAGGAGTTTTAAAGTTTTGGGGATTTTAAGATTTTAACTGACATTCAATTTTGAAAGTTTTTCTAATGGGGGGGAGGGGTGCATAAAAATGGCTCATGAAATGTGCAAAATGGTCTGGTCTAGAAACTCCAAATGTTTTGTTTTGTTCACCTTGCTGAGAAGAAGTGCCTTTTAGCATTCGGGATGGAGGAGTCTGATGGGAAATTATGCAGATACATCAAAACAGCCTGCAATACTCGGTACGAGTTAAGCATGAAGAGATTAATTGGGGCTGATTAAAGCAAGGTTATAAAAAGGGGAAATTTGAGGGGAAAAGGAAGAGACAATGTTTACCTAGCTATGCTGCAGTGTAAGGAAGCAACGGAATTGGAAGGGCAATATACAGTTATTTGCAGTGTTATTACAATCATGCTGGTTCCAGCATATGAGAGAGACCAGGTGGGTGAGGCCATCTCTTTTACTGGATCAACTTCTATTGGTGGATGAGAAAAGCTTACAGAGTTGTGTAGCTTGTAAGCTTGTCTCTGCCACCAACAGAAGTTGGTCCAATAAAATATCCTCACCCACCTGGTCTCTCTAATATATTGTTATGACAAAGGTGCTAATGACTTGCCTATTAGGGGGCTTTAAGTTACAAGCAGTCAGGAAGAGAGCCAAAGATGCAGTAAACCCACACAAACAGTTAATAAGGATTTTGTGGGGGCTAAAGCTCAAGAGCTTCTTTTCCATGGGGCCAGATGATGACGATGTCATCAATGTAGCGCTACCCATGGACCAATAGAAAAGAAGCCCTTGAGGAATTCCACCATGATTTCAACAATTTCCATCCCACCATCAACCTCAGCCTAGACCAATCCACACAAGCGGTCCATTTCCTGGACACTACTGTGCTAATAAGCAATGGTCACATAAACACCACCCTGTACTGGAAACCTACTGACCGCTATACTTACCTACATACCTCCAGCTTCCATCCAGGACACACCACACACTCCATTGTCTACAGCCAAGCTCTAAGATATAACCGCATTTGCTCCAATCCCTCAGACAGAGACTAACACCTACAAGATCTCTATCAAGCATTCTTAAAACTACAATACCCACCTGCTGAAATGAAAAAACAGATTGACAGAGCAAGAAGGGTACCCAGAAGTCATTTACTACAGGACAGGCATAACAAATAAAGTAACAGAATGCCACTAGCCATCATCTTCAGCCCCCAACTAAAATCTCTCCAGCTCATCATCAAAGATCTACAGCCTATCCTGAAAGACGATCCCTCACTCTCACAGATCTTGGGAGACAGGCCAGTCCTCACTTACAGACAGTCCCCCAACCTGAAGCAAATACTCACCAGCAACCACACACCACACAACAAAAACACTAACCCAGGAACCTATCCTTGCAACAAAGCCCGATGCCAACTCTGTCCACATATCTATTCAAGTGACACCATCATAGCTAATCACATCAGCCACGTCATCAGGGGCTCATTCACCTGCACATCTACCAATGTGATATATGCCATCATGTGCTAGCAATGCCCCTCTGCCATCTACATTGGCCAAACCAGACAGTCTCTACACAAAAGAATAAATGGACACAAATCAGACATCAAGAATTGTAACATTCAATAACCAGTAGGAGAACACTTAACCTCTCTGGTCACTCAGTAACAGATTTAAAGCTGGCAATTTTGCAAAGAAAAGTTTAAAAAACAGACTCCAACGAGAAACTGCTGAACTGGAATTCATTTGCAAACCAGATACCATTAACTTGGGCTTGAATAGAGACTGGGAGTGGCTGGGTCATTACACAAATTGAATCTATTTCCCCATGTTAAGTATCCTCACACCTTCTTGTCCACTGCCTGAAATGGGCCACCTTGATTATCACTACAAAAGTTTTTTTTTCTCCTGCTGATAATAGCTCATCTTAATTAATTAGCCTCTTAGAGTTGGTATGGCAACTTCCACCTTTTCATGTTCTCTGTATGTACATATATCTTCTTACTATATGTTCCATTCTATGCGTCTGATGAAGTGGGCTGTAGCCCACGAAAGCTTATGCTCAAATAAATGTGTTAGTCTCTAAGGTGCCACAAGGACTCCTGTTTTTTTGCGGATACAGACCAACACAGCTGCTATTCTGAAAGGAGGACAGACCCCCAGGCTCCATGCATGGACAAGCCTTGGAGATCAGCCTTGAGGTAGGTGTTTCCCAGGTGTCAAACGGAGGGACTGTGGCAGGAAGGAAAGATAGCAAGGACAGCAGTAGACTAGTTGGGCTATGGACTGGAGGACAGGGTGGCATGTAGTTGTGCCATTTTACATTTAAAATAACACATTCAAACTGAAAGGATAGCCATAAAAATCTTAACTGTACAGTGATTATGCAAATCTCTTCTCTTTGATTGGCTAACAATGGCTGTCGGCCTTTAAGCGTATAGGGATTTGCAAACTTCAGGGTTACTGCACAATAATCATGGACTTATTATGCAAATCAGAGACCTTGAGGCAGAGTGTGTGGCATTGCAGTTGCTGAGCAAAGAACTGTATTATGAGTCAATAAACAAACAGCAAACATCCCTGCACTCTAGGCCAGACAATGCTATTTCATCAAAATGCTAGATTATAGTATTTCCTGAAGATAGGAACACGTACATTAAAGGAGCACCAAGTTACTACTTGATAAACTATATGAACTTGAAGAGGCTGTCCCATAGTTTGAAGTAGTTCTACTACAGCCTGTAGTAAAATCATCAGAGAATCATTAGAGAATTGAATTGTGTGTGCAGTGATATTCTTTTAAAATATCTTTTCAATGGGCTCTGTAGTTAAAGTATTAGAGTCAGAAAAGGACAGTTGGCAGCTAAAACATGTTACCTACTGCAACAGCATCCCCTTTTTTAGTAATTGTGGAAGAGAAGTCCCCCTATGAGCTAAAGGGATAGTCGGAGCAGCTGGGTCCACTTTTATAAGGGATATTGTTGTGCCTCATGGGGGTGGATAATAAGAGGGCTTTGTTCCCCTGTGGGCTCTTGGGGGGTTCTGCTTTCAATGATAAAGCCTTGCTTTGGACTGTCAGTGAGATACATTGCTAGCAAGGTTTTTTGGTTTGGTTTTTTGTCTAGAGATGTAGTCTCCAGAGGCTCTTTTCCCTAGTAGGGGAACTGTTAGTATAATATTTGTGATGAGTTTTAAACCCACAGTGCACTAGGCACTGTCCACACACAACCAAAGATGCAGGCCTGAATGCATAAAGGGAGTTAGGTGTTGTGATGCTGAGCGTTGCAATGCCTAACTATTAGGCACCTAGAAAAATCACTGTGATTCTCAAAGCCTGAGTTAGGCGCCTGAGCTCCTGTACAATGCATGGGGAGAGGTAGGCACCTTAGACTGCAATTCACAAAAGCAAGAAGCAGGGGGGTGGTTACGGAGAAGGAGGAGAACTTCCATCATAACTTTGAGCCCAGCGGTTAGTGGTCTCTCCCTCTGGCCCAAATGTCGAGAGAGAGAGAGAGCGCAAGAATGACTCTGTAGTCTAGTGGCTAAAGCACTCACTTTGAAGACCCTGGATCCAGTTCCCCAGCTCCATTGACCAATTATTTATCCAGAGTGCAACAGTTTCAACAGGAAGGACTAAGAAAGCCCCACACCAGAATATTCCATAGCCCAATGGTGAGAGGACTCACTTGAGAGATGGCAGAGGCTGGTTCAAATCCCTTTTCCCCCCTCAGGGGGAATTGAACTGGAGGTCTCCTACAGCCCAGGTGAGTATCCTAACCACTGGGCTAAAAGTTAGGAGGGAAGTTGTTCTCCTCCTCCTCCCCATGCAACATAGGTGGAGGAATGCTTATCTTCCCCTGGTTTGTGAATCACTTTGGGGCTTAGCCAAGATTTAGGCACCTGGATGCCTAGAGTGATGCGTGCTCAGAGGCAGAAATATAGGCCCCGGGAGAACTTTTATTGCAAAAACAGCCACCGTGTGAGTTCAGGCACCTACAGGGTGCAGTGGGTGCCTTGTGCATCTCAGTGGTCCCAAAATTGGAACTTAGGTGCCTAACTCCTTTTATGCATTCAGACCACTGTCCCTTGCCCTGAAGTGCTCACAAGCTAGCTTGCAGAGTTGTTTACCTATGTGAGGAAAGTCAAAAATCAGATGAAATCAGTGAAAAAATGTATACTCTGTATTTTTCTGACAGTAATTTGCTTCCCACCCACAAGATGGAGCCAGCTAATTGAGGTTAATTTTGCTTCTTTCCCATGTTGGGTTTATATGAGGAATGCTGAAAGGATTTGGGCATGGTATTCAACATACTATCACTTGGAAGTTGTTCAGAGGGACTCTTAATAAGATTTACTTTTTTTTGTTAGCAACAATAGCCTTATACAGCAAGACTGGCTTCATCCTAACTTAACATGAATCAGAATTAGCCTAGACTGCTTAATTGTGTAGTTTGTATTTGGGATTAACGGTTAAAATAAATAGTTCTTTTCTTCCTTGGGGAGCTGATGAGCCAGCCTTACTTCTAAACAACCGAAGACTTCTTAATTGGAGTACTGTGCTTGTCGAAAAGCACAGAATAGTAAATAGGATTAGACACACTGAAAAGGCTCTTTATCTTTAAAAAGTTTGTATATGGGAAGTGGGATCTGCATTAAGTATTCATTGTTATACAAATTCCGTGATTTTTCAAATCCAGAGGTGAGTGTTTTGAAAGGGAAAAGCGCCTTAAAAGCAGGCACCTCTCTATATATAATTTTAAATGAAGTTTTTAAGACTCCAGACTGAGACTTACTTTGAGCCACATGAACAGATAAGTGCCATTTATTTCTCTTTAATTAGTGGTTTCTATTAAATATAGTTGATGTATAGATCTTTTCTTTCTCCCCAGTGTTTTTTATTCCACTGAGAATTACAAATCCCAAAGGGACGGGTTGTTTAAAAATGCTATGGCTAAAACACAAACAGATGAAAGTCAAAACGTTCAAGGCTGAGTCAGACACATTATGTTTGTAATTGTAGCAGGACAGGGGCCAAAGAATCAGAAAGCAAGTTTGTTGGGGGCTCAGTGAGTTCATCAAACTCTCTGTCTGAATACAACTCACCCTCTCTTTGGGGGTTTGGAGTTAGCTCAAATTTACATGAATTTGGCCAAAGTTTCCAACTGCAACTCCTTCCATCCAGTACCACAAGCGGTAAGCTCACAATTATAAGAACAGAGAAGTACAAAGTATGCTTCTGTAAAAAGTAACAGAGGGTCCTGTGACACCTTTTAGACTAACAGAAGTATTGGGAGCATAAGCTTTCGTGGGTAAGAACCTCACTTCTTCAGATGCAAGTAATGGAAATCTCCAGAGGCAGGTATAAATCAGTATGGAGATAACGAGGTTAGTTCAATCAGGGAGGGTGAGGTGCTCAATGATTAAGCTCTTGAGCTCAATGACATCCTGTGACAATGAGTTCCACAGGTTAGTTATGCATTGTGTAAAAAAAGTATGACCTTTTATCAGTTCTATACTTGTTGCCATTCAATTTCATTGGATCTCTCTTGCTCTCATATTATTAGAGGGTAAATAGGAGCCCCTTTCATTATTTTGTATGTTTTCTATCTCCTCTCTAACTAAACTTGTGTCATATGGAAGTTTTTCCATGATTTTGATTTAGGCCAGCATTTGTCTATGGGCCCCTTTTTATTTCTGTAATTGTCTCTTTTGGATAGGGTGACCAGACCTGAATACAGTATTCCAGATGAGGGTGTACCATTGATTTATATAATATTTTCAGTATGTTATAATCTATTCCTTATGCATATCAACAGCCCTTGCTTGTTTGACTTCAGATGTACATTGAGTAGAGGTTTGCATCGAGGCACGCACATATTACAATGATGAGGGCCATGTAAGTACATAGATAGAACACACTCAGGTCTTTCTCATGAGTTGTTACAGTTAATACCTGCTGTGGTTTATGCTCCTTTCTATTGGCTTCACTAGGGATGGATTCCCATGGTTTTTTAAAAACACCTGTGTGGCTCAAATAATATCTTGAACTTCGTCATTTAGCCACATTTTTTTTTTTTTTTTTTTTTTGCAGTTTCTTGTTTTCCTGATTCTGGTTTTCTTTAGGGCCATGCATGACTTTGTGATGCTGTTCTCATATCCTCTAGGTAGCCTCCATTCTGAGTCTAAGGATTTTAATTTCCTTACTTGTGACTTAGAGGATGATTTTTAACTAGCTGCCTCATTTTTAGAGTGCTTTTGGTCTTGTGGAAATTGAGGGAAAATGGCAGCTCCTCATCTGTACCTTAAAACTTGACATTGAAAAGGTCTGTCTGCTCCCCTCCATTTCTCCCTTGAGATATTCTGAGCCACTAGAGACCATCCCTAAAGATTATGGACCTACACAGAGGTACAAAAGTGACAAATGGAAAGTATCCAAACGAGAAGGAAAATCAAATCCATGGAGCTATCACTATTCCTGTTTAACTTGGTGTCTATACCTTGCCCCCATCTCTTCTCTGGACCACTGAATACTACACAGAGATAGCAGAGAAAGATGCTCTGATGTATTTCAGAGTAGCAGCCGTGTTAGTCTGTATCCGCAAAAAGAAGAACAGGAGTACTTGTGGCACCTTAGAGACTAACAAATTTATTAGAGCATAAGCTTTCGTGGACTACAGCCCACTTCTTCGGATGTAGGTACTCTAATCACTAACCTCACACTTGGGAATGCGTCAACATGGAACAAAGTATTTTCACATGCTTTATAGGAGATTTTGTTACCCTTTTACTTTACATTTCCCAAATTGTTTGTAGATTAAATGAGGCCTCTTTCTTAGATAAAGGAGAACAGAGGAAGGAAGTGTAGTGGAGTTGATTTTAGTGTGGAGCAATGGATTTTGCAGCTGCATTTGTTGATAGTAAACTAAAAAAAAAAAAAAAAAATCCTGGCTTGATGCCCCTGTTTGGCTACTTTCTTGGTGTCCAGCATAGTTTAACCCATTTCCCAGTGATCCATCTGTGTAAGACAGAATTGCAGTAACAATGCTCAATACACAAGCATCAGTAAAGACAGACAGAGGAAGAGCTTTACTCTCAATGGCTGAGCACAGTAAGAGACTGAGAAATTCATTCAAATCAGTTGACACATGTTGCAAAGCAAAAGGACATTTAGGAGTAAAAGCTAAACACTCCATAAAACACACATCTGCACGTTACTGTCATTGATAATGTGCAGCTTGATGAATAAAGATGCGTGGGTAACAAAGTATTTTGAAAGAGAGGTAGAAAATTATTTTGATGGCTGACTGCAAAGGAAAAAGCTTTTGTTTACACGTATCAAATGATAATGCTATGATGATAGGATTGGAAGACAGAGAAATTATCTTGAAACATTGGAAGGACAATGCTGCCCTGATGGAAACGGAGCAGTTAACAAGCATGTCCTAAACAGCTTTCTATGGGAAGATTTTAAATTTTATCCAGGTATCTTGGATAAGATGATTATCCTCCATATTGAAAAAGATACAGATTCTGATTCATAAAACAACATGTAGAATGCTGTTTTTAAATATCTACAATATAAGGATGTTTGGTTAGGATATTATATTCGCCTTGATATTAGATGAAATAAATCTTTGAAGTAATTGACCACTAGTTAATTCCCACAATCCTTTTTAAAGAAGATGAACTAAATATTTTCTGGTCCGTTACACAGTCCCACCCCTTAATCACACACTAATTTCCATCCATCTCTGTACATCCTGGTAACAGATGTGAGTGGGAAAAAAAGGAAATACAGCAAGAAAATTGTAAGCATGGTATTTGCAGCCCATCTAGAAGCAGGAAGTACTGGAAATCTCACCAGAGCCACACTCAAAATTTACAGCTCAGTTGTGAAGACCCAAGAGGTTTCAGTAGGTCAGGTAAAGTTCTGATAGGCCTGCAAATTTTTACTAGTTTTTATGCTTATGACATGGTGCTAATGAAGACATGATATGTCATAAGAGTGATATTTCAGCACAAACATTTTCAAAAAAGAGTTGCCACAGAAATCTTTGACCATTTTATTTCTTCTAAAACACTATCCACACTGAGACCAGAACTGTGTAGCCACATGTTTAAATTGAGCTAGAGCTCAGTTAACAGAGTTCTGATCCCTTTGTGGACAAAGCCTAATATTCCTTTCCTATAGAAAGTCCACACTAAAAGCATGCTAGGAGATCTCAATGATCATAAATAAAAGTCAGATTAATTCTCTTGTGTAGTATGCATTTTACTGTTACCTGGAAGTGACAGGGTCTTGGAAAGATACTTGCAACCTGATAAGGGAGAAAACCATGAAAGAGCACTGTATATTAGTGTATTAACTCCAGTGGCCATTAAAATGAAAAGATGGTGAGTAGTTTACAGTCTCTTGCTAAAAAACATATAAAGAAGAAAAAGCAACAGAAAGCGTTTTCTGCACAGTAAAGTCTTTGCATGATATCAGAATGCTCAGACTGATATGGTTATTGTTGATAAGAGCTAGTCAGATAAAGAGGCTTGGGGCTTGATCAAAAACTGCCTGTCACGATCTCTGAAGCTACCATATCCCTTGTAACTTTGATATAAGGTGACCAGATGTCCCAATTTTATAGGGACAGTCCCGATTTTGGAGTCTTTTTCTTATATAGGCTCCTATTACCCCCCACCTCCGTCCCGATTTTTCACATTTGCTGTCTGGTCACCTTACTTTGATAGAGCTTTTTCCCTCTGGGTTTTTTCTACCTTTTCCATTTCTTTTCTCCTTTAGGTCATTCCATCCTTCCAGCAATTAAAACTAATACTTCATAAAGATATTTTACCAATATAGCATTAATGATGTAATATTGGCTTTATGATCATACCATAAATTGCTACTCAATTCATGTTGACCTCACCCCTTTTCCAGTGCAGTTTGTCTGTATAGGTGATATCCCTGCTCCCTGACTTGTGTCTAAGGGCTTGTCTACATGGATCAGTAATACAAACTACGGGGGTATGATTTCTAAAGTGAACCAATGTATTGTGTGCTAATTGGTCCCTGTAGTCCCTGCAGATTTGTGTATGCTTTGTTGTTGATTTTTGTTGTTGTTAAAAAAGAAGCTATATATTGAAATGTCCATTAGTCACTCTTTGCATGCCTGGAAATTCTCCAGAGACTTAGAGAAAAAGAGATCCTCCTTTTCGTTTTAAATTTTATTTACTGGTATTTAAAGTGGTTAACAAGACCATATGAATGTATTACAATTATTCCATGTGCATTGCAGGACTTCAGTGAATTTAGTGTTCCACAGGACTACTACTAATACTTCAAAGGACAAAACTGGCTTAAATTAGACAGATGCAACTGACAGTACTTCCTTGTACGTATCAGACAGGCAGTAAGTGCAGGTACAAATCTCTCATCAAAACTGCCAAGAACATTAAAAGCACACTGCAGTGAAAGTAATTTGACGGAAATACTAAAAGTATTGTACAGTATCATATGGCCTCTATCTATTTACCTTTTCTTAAACAAGCCCTCCATATGATCACATCAAGCTATCATTAGAGACATGTTTGTCAATGAAGAGGTCACAGCAGAATGTCAATATAATGACAAATGGCATGTAGGCAACACTATCATTAGACTGAGCATTTGTTGTGATTTCTTCACTGACAAACATGACTGTAAGGATAGGTACTAGACCAGTGGTTCTCAAACTTTGGTACTGGTGACCCCTTTCATAGCAAGCCTCTGGATGCGACCCCTCCTTATAAATCAAAAACACATTTTTACATATTTAATGCCATTATAAATGGTGGAGGCAAAGTAGGGTTTGGGGTGGAGGCTGACAGCTCGCGACCCCCCGGAGGGGTCCTGACCCCCAGTTTGAGAATCCCTGCACTAGGCAGAGGAGGTGGAGATAATGTACACTGCATGCCATTTATCACCTCAACCAACCTGCTTCTGAAAAATAGCACAACCCATTAAAATGACACCTCTGAGCAAACATATAGTATACTCTTTTTGATAGAGTCAATTAACTTACCACTTCTTTTTCAGTTATTTCTCAATGTAGAAATCTTCATATTCTAAGGCCTGGTCTACACTATGAGTTTAGGTCGAATTTAGCAGCATTAAATCAAATTAATCCTGCACCCGTCCACACAACTAAGCCATTTACTTCGACATAAAGGGCTCTTAAAATCAATTTCTGTACTCCTCTCCGATGAGGGGAGTAGCGCCGAAATCGACACTGCCGGTTCGAATTAGGGTTAGTGTGGATGAAATTTGACGGTATTAGCCTCCGGGAGCTATCCCACAGTGCACCATTGTGACCGCTCTGGACAGCAATCTGAACTCGGATGCACTGGCCAGGTAGACAGGAAAAGCCCCCGAACTTTTGCATTTCATTTCCTGTTTGCCCAGTGTGGAGAGCACAGGTGACCACAGATAGCTCATCAGCACAGGTAACCATACAGTCCAAGAATCAAAAAAGAGCACCTGCATGGACTATACGGGAGGTACTGGATCTGATCGCTATATGAGGAGAGGATTCCGTGCTAGCAGAACTACGTTCCAAAAGACGAAATGCCAAAACATTTGAAAAAATCTCCAAGGGCATGATGGAGAGAGGCCACAACAGGGACTCACTACAGTGCCGCATGAAAGTTAAGGAGCTCAGACAAGCCTACCAGAAAACCAAAGAAGCAAACGGAAGGTCCGGGTCAAAGCCACAGACATGCCACTTCTACGCTGAGCTGCATGCAATTCTAGGGGGAGCCGCCACCACTACCCCACCTCTGACCGTGGATTCCGAGGAGGGGGTAATCTCAGCCATGCCTGAGGATTCTGCGGATGGGGAAGATCAGGAGGAGGACGAGCTCGCGGAGAGCACACAGCACTCCATTCTGCCCAACAGCCAGGATCTTTTTCTCAGCCTGACTGAAGTGCCCTCCCAACCCTCCCAAGGCGGTATCCCAGACAACGAGGCCATGGAAGGGACCTCTGGTGAATGTACCTTTGTAAATATAAAACATGGTTTAAAAGCAAGCATTTTTTAATGATTACTTTGCCCTGAGGACTTGGGATGGATTGGCACCCAGTGCAGCTAGTGGAAAAGTCTGTTAACGTGTCTGGGGATGGAGCAGAAATCCTCCAGGAACATCTCCATGAAGCTCTCCTGGAGGTACTCCAAAAGCCTTTGCAGAAGGTTTCTGGGCAGTGCAGCCTTATTCCATCCTTCATGGTAGGACACTTGACCATGCCATGCTAGTAGCAAGTAATCTGGTATCATTGCATGACAAAGCTTGGCATCGTATGGTCCCGGTGTTTGCTGGCATTCAAGCAACATCCGCTCTTTATCTCGCTGTGTTATCCTCAGGAGAGTGATATCATTCATGGTAACCTGGTTGAAATACGGGAATTTAATGAAGAGGACAGAGGTGGCTGTTACTACTGGGCTGTTTGCCTGTGGCTGAAAATAAATCCTTCTCTGCAGTTAGCCAAGCGGGGGCAGGTGGAGGGGCATTGGCGCTGAGCTTTTCGCGTTTGGCTAGCAGGGATCTTCCCTGATACCAGCCGTGCAGTGGGGGAGGGGTAAAGCGATCATCCCAGAGAATTGGATGGGGGGGGGTTTAGTTTGGTTTCAGCAGGGATTTTCCTTGATACCAGCCACGTGGTAGGGGGAGGGATAAAGTGATCATCCCAGAGAATTGGATGCGGGGGGAGGGGGAGGTTTAGTTTGGTTTCTGCTACTGCACGTTAACAGGAAAACCGCAGTACTCAACGGGCTTTGCTTGTATGTGGGAAAGGAGGACGCTGCTTTTAGGAAGGTTGCAGAAGCCGAAAGACAATGGCTTACGATGGCCGCATGCAAGCCGAATACTGTTGCTCGGACCTGCGTTTGTGATCTCTAACACCAAAGCCGCAGGCACTCAATATTAAGATACAAAATGCGACCTTGTACTGAAATAACATGTGCTATGTAATGTGAATAGTGTTTTTCACCGTGAAAGAGTATAAGCATGGTTCTGTAAAATGTATCTTTTAAAATACTTCTCTCCCTTTTTTCCCTCCCTCCCACAGCTGAGAGGTGTCAGACTGCAATGCTGGGGCTGCTGCATGATCAAATGGACATGCTCCAGCGTCTGGTGGAGCTTCAGGAATGGCAGCAGGATCACAGAGTGCCACTGCAGCCCCTGTATAACAGCCCTCCCCCCTCACCATGTTCCATAGCCTCCTCACCCAGACACCCAAGAACGCGGGGGGGGGGGGGGGCTCCGTGCACCCTCCCACTCCACCCGAGTGGACAGCCCAAGCAAAAGGCTGTCATTATTTTGAACTTTTGAAGTGGCCTTTTCCTTCCCTCTTATCCTCCCAAGCCCCACCCGGGCTACCTTGTCAGTTCTCTCCCTATGTTTATATTCAATTAATAAAGAATACAAGATTTTTAAACGATAGTGATTTTATTTCCTTTTAAAGCAAGCTGTGATCGAAGGGGGGAGGGTGGTTTGGTTACAGGGAATGAGTCAATCAAGGGGGTGGGTTTTCATCAAGGAGAAACAAACAGAACTTGCACACTGTAGCCTGGCCAGTCATGAAACTGGTTTTCAAAGCTTCTCTGATGCACAGCGTTTCCTGGTGTGCTCTTCTAATCACCATGGTGTCTGGCTGCACGTAATCAACAGCCAGGCGATTTGCCTCAACCTTCCACCCTGCCATAAACATCTCCCCCTTACTCTCACAGAGATTGTGGAGCACACAGCAAGCAGCAATCACAATGGGAATATTGGTTTGGCTGAAGTCTGAGCGAGTCAGTAACGTGCGCCAGCGACCCTTTAAATGTCCAAAGGGGCATTCTACCACCATTCTGCACTTGCTCAGCCTGTAGTTGAACAGCTCCTGACTACTGTCCAGGCTGCCTATGTATGGCTTCATGAGCCATGGCATTAAGGGGTAGGCTGGGTCCCCAAGGATAACTATAGGCATCTCAACATCCCCAACAGTTATTTTCTGGTCTGGGAAGTAAATCCCTTGCTGCAGCCATTTAAACAGATTAGTGTTCCTGAAGATGCGAGCGTCATGAACCCTTCCTGGCCATCCCACGTTGATGTTGGTGAAACGTCCCTTGTGATCCACAAGTGCTTGCAGCACCATTGAAAAGTACCCCTTGCGGTTTGTGTACTGGCTGCCCTGGTGCTCTGGTGCCAAGATAGGGATATGGATTCCATCTATCACCCCACCACAGTTAGGGAATCCCATTGCAGCAAAGCCATCCACTATGACCTGCACATTTCCCAGAGTCACTACCTTTGGTAGCAGCAGCTCAGCGAATACTTTGGCTACTTGCATCACAGCAGCCCCCACAGTAGCTTTACCCACTCCAAATTGATTCCCGACTGACTGGTAGCTGTCTGGCGTTGCAAGCTTCCACAGGGCTATCACCCCTCACTTCTCAACTGTGAGGGCTGCTCTCATCTTGGTATTCTGGTGCTTCAGGGCAGGGGAAACCAAGTCACAAAGTTCCATGAATGTGCCCTTATGCCTGCGAAAATTTTGCAGCCACTGGTAATCATCCCAAATCTGCAAAACTCTGTGGTCCCACCAATCTGTGCTTGTTTCCCGGGCCCAGAATCGGCATTCCACAGTTAGAACCTTTCCTTAACAACATGATCTCCAAAGCACCGGGGCCCACAGTTTGAGAGAATTCTGTGTCCATGTCCTCATCACTCTCGTCGCCGCGCTGCAGTCGCCGCCTCCTCCTTGCCTGGTTTTGCAGGCTCTGGTTCAGCATAAACTGCACGATAATGCGCAAGGTGTTTACAATGTTCATGACTGCTGTCTTGAGCTGAGCGGGCTCCATACTTGCCATGGTATGGCGTCTGCACAGTTCACCCAGGAAAAAAGGCGCGAAACGGTTGTCTGCCATTCCTTTCCCGGAGGGAGGGGGAGAATGTACCCAGAACAACCCGCGACAATGTTTTTGGCCACATCAGGCATTGGGATCTCAACCCAGAATTCCAATGGGCGGGGGAGACTGCGGGAACTATGGGATAGCTATGGGATATCTACCCACAGTGCAATGCTCTGGAAGTCAATGCTAGCCTCGGTACATGGACGCACACCGCTGAATTAATGTGCTTAGTGTGGCCGCATACACTCGACTTTATACAATCGGTTGCCAAAAATCGAATTCTGTAAATTCGGAGTAATCCCGTAGTGTAGACATACCCTAAGCATAATATTCTAGAATCTCTCTAAACAAAAGCTTTGTTCTTCATAGTCTGCAAGACTCCCTCTTCTGCTTTCTTTTCTCATGCACTGATTGAATCTGTAAGGCATAATCCTTATGATACCATAATTTAGCATGAAGCAAACTTTGGAGACAGAATAAAGAAAACCCACTGGGGCTGGCAGTAATTCAATAAATAGTGAGAAAGATATATTCTGAAAACAAAGTTTGACAGATTTGAGACACAATGAAATAAAACCACAAAAAGAAAAGCAATGGCTAGAAGGAGCATGTCCAAAGTGTTTCACTCAGCTCATATTGCACATCACAACAGCAATAACAACATCTTTCCCCAAAGTCTCACATCATCCAGTGACATTTGGATAAGACCCTAAAGTCAATGGAAAGACTCACCTCAACTTCAGTGGCATTGGATCAGGCCCTTAAGCCTCAGTGAACCTATTTAGGATTAGTTGACTAAAGAATGGTTAACATCGGTAGACAAATATTAGGATGGTTAGAAGCTAAGCTAAACTCTGCATTAATAGTAGAATGTTGATGGATGATGGCCGTGACATTCTGTACCTCAGGGGAACTCCCAGCACCCACATGTTCATCCTTGTAATATGATTGTGTGGTAGCCAATGCAAAGTTTGTCATGTCATGTATCTTCAGAAGGCTCATGATGCACTGAGCCTTGTTGTTATAGTAATGTTATAGGTTATAATTTCATGTATATAGTTATGAGGCTGAATATGTGCCCTCATGGCTTAAAACAAGCCCAGGCAAAAACTCGCCAAGACCAGAGGGGCAGTTCATACCTCATCTGGGACAAACCCAGCCCAGCCTCACAGGAACAAAGGACACTGGCCTAGGCAGCAACAACGGATCTGTTGAACTCTCATGTGAGTCACCCACCTTCCTTTGGTCAGTTTGGGACTACCAGGAGGTAATGCTCAACTGACTCTGAAGGGGGGGGGCAAAGCCAAAAGGGAAGAAAGAACATGATAAAAGGGAAAGATGTTTGCCTTGCTCTTCCTCTCTCTTCCACCTCCATCTACAGACATCATCACCAAGTGACTGAAGCGCTGCTCTAAGGGGAGAGCTTGGCTGAAGGGCAACCAGCCAACCTGTGGTGATAAGCATCTAAGTTTGTAAGGGTACTGAAAGTGTTAAGATCAGCTTAGAATGCATTTTGCTTTTATTTCATTTGACCAAATCTGACTTGTTGTGCTTTGACTTATAATCACTTAAAATCTATCTTTGTCGTTAATAAATGTGTTTGTTTATTCTACCTGAAGCGGTGCATTTGGTTTGAAGCATGTCAGAGACTCACCCTTAGTATAACAAGCCTGGTGCATATCAATTTCTTTGTTAAATTGACGAACTCATATAAGCTTGCAGTCCAGTGGGCATAACTGGACACTGCAAGACAGAGGTTCCTAGGGTTGTGTCTGGGACCGGAGATATTGTCTAGTGTCATTCAGTCGCACAATCCAAGGAGCAGCTTATATGCCAGAGGCTGTGTGGGAACAACCCGGGATTGGGGGTTCTCACAGCAGAGCAGGGTAAAGCTGGCTCCCAGAATCGAGGAGTGGAGTGACCTAGCAGATCACCGGTCCAGATAACACCAGAGGAACATCACAGTAAGCCTCAGTGAATTTATTCAGGATTAGTTGACTAAAGAATGGTTAACATTGGTAGACAAATATTAGGTTAGAAGCTAAGCTAAACTTTGCGTTAATAGTAGAATGTTGATGGATGATACGTTTATACTGTAAAGCTACACTTGTTAAAGAATGAAACAGTGTAATAAAAAAGACACTCAAAAACCTATTGTTTTCACAAGGAAAGTAATTTGATTTGCATTAACTCAACGGAAGAGACTGCTGTGGAAGAAAAGAGTAGCAAATCAATAACTATGCTTCTCTACAAATAGTTTTCAATGGTATAGCATTTCATGCATAAATATTATGTAAACAGACATTAAATTATAGCAGGAAACAAAAATGAGCAGATGCAAGAAAAAATCCTATATTTTGCATTATAATTCTACTTTTATATTGTTGCAACTGAATTGCATGACTAAAGTAACAAACATTTCTCTTTAAGAGAGAGAATATGAAGCAATAGCTAGAATTACAAGAATTTGTGGACTCATCCAAAGAATATATTCCTTTGTGAGTAAACAGCAGGGCTGGTTGAAAGTTTTCTGTTGAAATTTGTTTATGATGGTGTGGCGAGGCAATGACTCACTGGCACGGCATGTCCTGCTGGTTGTCTCAGGAATTAGCTCTTCCAACCCCGGAGTGCCCTTTGCAGGCCGGTGTCTCGCCTGTCACTTGCCCTCATGTCCCTCCCGGACCCCGGTGCCTCTTTGCCTTGGGGTGCTCCCCCTGGCAGTGTCCCCACACTTTGGGTCTCCCCTCCCAGGGGAACCCCCAACCCCCTATCCCCACCCTCGCCTCAGTGACTACTGCCAGTCACCATCTAGCCCCCACTCACTGGGGCAGACTGCAGTCTGTAAGCCACTCATCATCAGCAAGGGGGGGGTGGACCTGCTGCCTTTCCTAACCCTGGGCTGCACTTCTGCAACCCTAGTACCTGCTTTAGGCCATTACCAAGGCCTGCAGCCTGGGGAGTTGCCAGGCTAGAGCTCCCCAGCCACTCTTGCCTTTCCCCAGCACTACTCTACCTCAGGTACCCTTCACTCCCAGGCAGCCAAGTCCTTCTCTCTCCACTGCTAGAGAGAGACTGACCTAGCTCCCGGCTCACAGCCCTTTTATAGGGCCTGCTATGGCCTGATTGGGGCGTGGCCCCAGCTGTGGCTGCTTCCCCAATCAGCCTAGCCTTTTTCAGGAGCGGGGCAACTGCCTCGCTACAGATGGAAAGTTGGATTTTTGACTAAACAAAATTCCCAATCAAGACCTCATCCAGCTAAAGAAACATTCCTGGCTCCTTTATATTCTGTAGGTAATTGGACCCAATAAGTATTCTGAATCACAATGCAGAGTTTCAATGCCTGAATTTAGCATAACTTAACAGAAGAGCCCTTTATTCCTGTACAGTGTCTTAGGTCATGTCTGTACTATGGAGATTATACTAGCATCGCTTTGCGCACCACCAGAAGGAGTTTTTCTGTTGGTGTAGAAATACCACCTCCCCATATGAAGTTAGCTATGTCGACAGAAGCACATTCCCAGTGACAAAGCTGTGTCTACACTGGGGATTTTGTCAGCATATTGGCAGCAGGCGGGTTTTGAATGGATGGTTCATACCCCTGACTGGTACAGCAATGCTGATGTAACTTCTCCGTATAGACCAAGAATTGCATTGGCATATCTACACTGATATAGCAACCCTGAAATTTAGCCCCATTTTACACCCATGTGGTACCTCTGTAGTACAGTTACATCAGTACAAATTTCACTAGCGTGCACAGGCCCATAGTCTGCCATCCCACAAAAAAACTCTCTCTTTCTGCCTGTTCTTTTAGTTCAGAAATATTGGATCTGATTTTGATCTCCATCACCTTCACCAGCTCTACAATGGTCTAAGACAACTGATGTCACTGGAGTCACTCCTGATTATACCATCATGGGATCCAAACCAAGTCCATCGTGCCCTTTCTTTCTGGAGAGGTGGCAGAATCCTAACCCTATCGTGCAGGGAGGGAGAATTACAGCTCAGGTTCCATTCTCATGTGATCTCACTATTCAGGTCCTCCAAAGGTTTTGCTCTGGTCCTTCAGTAAGGAGAGAAAGAGAGGAAGACAAGCTTCACCTGACATTTCTAGTGTAAGAAAAACTTAAAAAGAAAAAGGAAAGTCAATGAGATTATCCATCATTTGCATAAAACACAGCAAAAAAAGGCAAAACCAAATTTTGGGGTTTTCCTTTGCACTTTCCTTTTAACAAAGGTCTGGTACTTAATGACCAAACGACATTGCAAATTTATGGAAAACACATTTTGATTATTTTGATGGCAACATACAACTTACTGCAAGATATCACTGTCATTGTGGTTGCCTTTGAAAAAAGCTTCTTCTTTTGATTGCACATAAAATGTAAAGTCTAATTATTCAAACTGACATCCCACAGGAACCTTTATGAAAATGTGGCTCGGTCTGCAGATGGGCACAAGCACATCAGATAATCATTTGCAAGATTAGGGCCTGATCCTGTCCTGCTGAGTGCAGTGCTTGTTACCAGTGGTCTTATTGACTTCCGTGAATACAGGGCTTGTCTATGCAGTGACACTGTGCAGCAAGCTGGGGTGAAGATCTATAGCACACTAGCATGCCATATGCTGCCTGGCTGTGTAGATCCTTCTACTGCATGGTAATGTTCCAAACAGGAGTACGTCAAAGCGCACTAGAGAAATTGCTCTGAAGGGAAATTGTGACCATAAATAAAATAAATATGTCCCTGACCACACCATTTCAATTATTCTCTTTTTCTACTATGTAAGTTTAAACATTGCTATTTAAATTTGTGGCTGGGAGTGAATGTAAACCATCATCCCTGCAAATCAGGATAGTTTGAGTTCTATAGTTACTCTCCATAGGTAACCCTGGATTTCATGGGCTTCTCAAATTTGGGGGGGGGGGTTGCTTTTTTTTAAATCTTTCACCCAGGTGTCACCGCAAAAGTCAACATTTCCTCCTTCGCTACCCTGGCAAGCACACCAGTGCCTTGGGGATATTAAAGCTAGCTACAGTCATAGACTGTTTTTCCCCTCTATGTGTACTGGCTCAAAGTCACACTGATAATGTAACTTTGGCTGTCTTATGTCAGAGCAGTGTCACTCCAGTAATGTTGTAGAAAATAACTGAAATTGCCCGGGGGAAGATCAGCAACATGCAAACTTTTATTTAACAAATTTACCCCAATTACTATAAGTGGTCAAATGTATATTATAGCTTCAGTTATAGGTCCTGAAAAGGCTTAGTCCAATCCTGCAGTCTTTATTCAGGCAAATCTATCCACTCTCTAGTGATGACTGAACTCTTCAGTGCAAATAATACTTGTTACAAGCGCCCCACTTTAAATGAATGAATAGTTTATAAACAAAGCCTAATTTGATTTGACTGCATTTTTATTTGTAAATATTTGCCGGATAGCTTGGGCAAATACTTTCTAGGCTTTGGGTCCTTCGAGAATTGTTCCCTTCGAAAACTCTTATTGTCTGAACAGCCAAGTCATACGATATTGTTTCTGGGGCCTGAATTGCTGATTGAAACAATTTAAATATGAAACTAGTGAATAGCAAACACCACAGTCCCAGTGTGAATTTTCAAACAATTGAAACAGCCAATAATTGTGAAACATTCAGGTTAAGTGAATAGTTTCACAGACACTTGGTCACTGACTGAAGAACAAGCCCCTACAGATCATAATTAAGGTTAGGATTTAGTCATGGGTATTTTTAATAAAAATCATGGACAGGTCATGGGCAGTGAACAGAAATTCACGGCCTGTGACCTGTCCATGTCTTGTACTATAAATACCCTCAACTAAATCTTAGCTGGGGGGGGCTGCTGCTCTGGGGAGCCCCCAGGGGGCTACTACTGGGGAGAGTCTGGGGCACTGCTACTCTGGAGTGCCCCCCAGGGGGCCGCTGCTCTGGGAGGAGGGCCCCAGGGCCAGCAGCACTAGCTGCCAGGGGCCGCTGAGCCTCCTTCACCACTGCTTTGGCCACTGCCGGGACCGCTGCTCAGGCAATCCCCGGGACCAGCCGCTCTGGCCGCTGCTTGGGCAGTCCCTGGGGCCAATTGCTTGGGTGGCCCTGGGGTCAGCCACACTAGCTGCTGCAGAAGTCATGGATGTCATGGAAAATCATGGAATCTGTGACTTCTGTGACCTCCATGACAGACAAGGAGCTCTAATCATAATGCAGAAAACTATACTATGTCTATCCACGGCAAATATTCAGAAATCATGGTTTATAGTATTTGACCAGCTCTGCTAATTCCTGCAGGCTTTTACTGGGGGGCAATAAATGGATAGTTGAGCAAGTGAAACTACATAAGAGGAACAGTCTCCGTTTAGCTGGGTTAGTGGTGGTGGAGAGACAGGAGAATTTGATCCACGCTGCATTTGTTTGACCTACACTAGGAATTTGCTTCAGTAGAGCTACGTCTGAACGTCTCCCAAGGGTATGAAAAATCCACACCCCTGAGAGACGTAGCTATACGGACCTTACCCCCAGGATACACCAGTGGTAGGTTGTCAGAATTCTGTCGACCTAGCTACCGCCTCCCGGGGAAGTGGATTACCTCTGCTGACGGGAGAAGCCCTCCCATTGGCATATACAGCATCTACACTGAAGCGATACAGCAGCGCAGCTCCAGCATTTTAAGCATAGAGAAGCCCTTTACCTTTTTATGTGTGCCTCAAACAATGTATAGACAATAAGTGATAAAAAAATATGTCCTATTTAAATCAGCATTGCTTGAGGTATCTATCGAACTTTTAATGACACACTGTAGAAAAAACAAAGCCCATTGAGATAGTTCTCTGAATATTATTTCCAAATTTAAAGGTCTTGCAGGTTCTCTGCCTTTTTACATGCACTGTAAATCATTTGGGTTTTGGTAGGCACTCTTATTTTTATTAAACGATATTTTGCATTCCACAACTTCCCCTTTCCTGTAAAGGGCAATGATCTTAAAATACACGCCTAAACCACTAAGCCACAAGCTGAAAAGTAAATAAGATAATACACATAAAGTCTCCAACTATATTGGTGAGACAAAACAATTAAAAAGATACAAACAGCGATTTCCCTAGCCCCCCCCCCGAATTTCCCCAACACCCCCCCCTCACCCCCCAATTTTGTGAATTAGTTACATGCAGTGTTGCCAATTTAGTGATTGTTTGGAAATTTGAATTGAAATTGAAACATTAATACACACTTTAAAAGCATATACAGTGTATGATAAAATATGTGTATCTGAAAAAGTATAATAGATTTGAAAAATATGAACATAGACTAGCTGCCTTATACAGCTGTTGTTTTTTATGACAATGTCAGTGCATTCATTTGGGTGATGTTGACCAACCTAATCATTTCAAATGATGATTTGTAAGCAAAATCTAAATGAGCTCTCCCTGACAGCTAGTGATGAGCTGGGGTGGGGGGAAAGGCTTCAGGACCAGATTGTATTTACATTCACACCTAATCTACCTAGGTATCCAGCAAACAGAGTTATGTCACCCAAGTGATATATTTTGGCTGGGGTTGGGTTACAAATCACTTGAATGTGGGGGTAATGAAATGTTGTTATTCTTATTGTCTGAGTAAAGGGCAGTAGAACTGTACTTAGCCTGTGCTGATTGAGGGCATCAAGAGAGAGGGTGGGAACAGGTGTTTTGCTTGAGGATCTGCCTGAGACACAAGTACTATTTGACCTGCCCCTCTCCACTGTTTAAAAACAGAGCTGATTAGGCTCCATAGATAGTCTCTTGTTTTGTTAAGTGATCACTCCAGCTGAAATCACTGATAATCAGGTCTAAGTGCTTAGACCTGCTGTGGGACAGTGTTTCTGTGGAAGAGATGGCCCAGCCTGCACTAGCAGCGAGGTTCTCCCACTGAGAGCTCAGCTGAAATCACTGAGAGCTGGGTGGAACCTCAAGAGACCAACTCGCACAGGTCGCAGTGGGAGATGGCAGCAGAAGGTGATGGTGCAAGGCCATTGGCAACAGAGTGATGGAGTGAACGGTGGCACAATGAACAACAGTGGCCAGAAAGAATGGTGAGCAGCTGGAGGAACGAGCAAGGTGCCTTCTTGCCCCCCACCTGGGAGTTGAACTCACATGAAAGCACCTCTGAACTCTGAGTCTCCACTGACCAAGTGGGGTGCAGTGGAGGGAAAAGTAAGGGGCATGTTAAATAAACATTTGTTTGTTGCACTATATTTTAGTGACTTTGCTCCAGAATGCTAGATTTGTGACTGGGAATGGAAACTTTTTAAAATATGTTTCCTAGTAGTCCAAGGTTTTTAAAATTTATTATTTGCCAAGGTTGTTTTCTCACATCGTTGCTATCTTGAGAGGTCATTATATTGGCGAGTTTCTGTACTAAACATTTTTATTATTATAATTAATTTACAAAAGAATGGCCATACTGGGTCAGACCAATGGTCTTCCGACAGTGGTCAAGGCCAGGTGCTTCAGAGGGAATGAACAGAACAGGTTATCATCAAGTGATCCATCCCGTCTCCTATTCCCAGCTTCTGGCAAACAGGCTAGGACACTCAGAGCATGGTGTTGCATCCCTCCCACCCCTGGCTAATAGCCACTGATAGACCTATTGTCCAGGAACTTATCTAGTTCTTTTTTTATCCTGTTACAGTTTTGGTTTTCACAGCATCCTCTGGCAAGGAGTTCCACGGGTTGACTTTATGTTGTGTGAAGAAGTACTTCCTTTTGTTTTTTTTAAAAACCTGCTGCCTATTAATTTCATTGGGTGACTGCTAGTTCTTGTGTTATGTGAAGGATTAAAAAACATTTCCTTATTCACTTTCTTCACACCAGTCAAGATTTTATAGATCTCTATCATATCCCCCCTTAGTCATCTCTTTTCTAAGCTGAAAAGTCCCAGTCATTTTAATCTCTCCTCCTGTTTCATACCCCTAATCTTTTTCGCTGCCCATCTCTGTACCTTTTCCAGTTCCAATATATCTTTTTTGGGATGGGGTGACCAGATCTTCACACAGTATTCAAGGTGTGCATGTACCATGGATTTATACAGAGGGAATATGATATTTTCTGTCTTATTATCTATCCCTTTCTTAATGACTCTCAACATTCTGTTTGCTTTTTTGACTGCCGCTGCACATAGAGTGGATATTTTCAGAGAACCATCTACAATGACTCCAGCATCTCTTTCTTGAGTGTTAACAGCTAATTTAGACCCCATCATTTTGTATGTATAGTTGAGATTATGTTTTCCAATGTGCATTGCTTTGCATTTATCAACATTGAATTTCATCTGCCATTTTGTTGCCTAGTCACCCAGTTTTGTGAGATCCCTTTGTAACTCTTTGCAGTCTGCTTTGGACTTAAATATCTTGAATAGTTTTGGATCATCTGCAAATTTTGCCACCTCACCGTTTACCCATTTTTCCAGATCATTTATGAATATGTTGAACAGTAATGGTCCCAGTACGACCCTCAGAGATACCACTATTTATCTCTCTCCATTTTGAAAACTGATAATTTATTCCTACCCTTTGTTTCCCATCTTTTAACCAGTTACTGGTCCATGAGAGAACTTCCCTCTTATCCCATGATGGCTTACTTTTCAAAAGTCAATTTAAATTAAATTTTTTAACAAATTTTTATATTTGTTTTAGAAGTCTAGAACTTTTATGTGTAATTTGCATTATCCTTATGTTATATTTGCATTATCCTAACAAAGCATTTAATTTATTCATGACTCAGTTTTTACCAGCCAAGCCACATTCCTGGGAAGACTCAGATGTGGATTGGCATCTTCATGTTCATTGTTGGCTTAAGTGGTTTTTGACTGGGCACTTAATTTGCACTTTTCTCAAGAAGCTGACCAAATGCTCTATTAGGCTAGTTAAAATCAAGCAAGCATACAGCCAATATTCCTAACTTCAAGTACAAAAATGATGCACGCATACAAATAGGATTAATGGATTCAGTGGATCATAACCTTTACAGAGATATGTTACATGGCATATGTAGGACAAAACATATTCTAGTTATGTCATATATACATTCATAAGCATCTTCCATAAAGCCTTATGGGGGGAACCATCACAGACTTGAGTCTTAAAAATCTACAACAGCAACTTCTAGATTCCACTCAACCTTTTACGTAGCTTTTACAGATCCCTGTCCTATAAAACACCGACAATTGAGTGGAGAGAGGCACTACCAGCAATGGGGCTGCCATGTGCTCAGGACAGAATAGAGAATTTAAACACAGAGTGGAATATCATACGACAAATAAATGAACTTCTTTTTTATCATCACTAGTGGATTGACCCGATCTTTGTGCTATGTTTCCTGGGATGAAAGAGGTAGGAATTCATCTCTTGCTACACCCAGTCACAACAGCTACAGCTGAGCATTCTTTTTCATCATTCAATAGAATTTTGTGTTCTTAAAGAAGTCACCTACTGCCTGATCATGTGAATGAACTAATGAGCATATTGATTGAAGGAATGAAAGTACCGGACATATGAGAAGCCACCAAAGATGAACGCATTGCATTCAAGAAGTTCATTAACAGAGTTGTGCAAAATTATAACAAGAAACCAAGAAGGATGTAGATGTAGTGCTTCATAGAAGGCTTGAGTAGCCAACTTTAATTTGTGTGATGGTTTTAAAACATGAGTTAAATCTAATAAAATGGTCATGAAACACATTTTTCAGTTTTTACTATGGTGCCATACAGTCCACCTTCACGCTCATGGTCTCACCCCTCATCGGCCCTGACCCCTCCCCCCGCCACCTGTAAATTCAAACACCCCCCCTAATTTCAATTCCTTGGGAAAACACTGGATACAAAGCTATAGTTAAAACAAGAAAGAGCCTGCTTGCTTAAATTTCTTATTTAATTTTCCAATTCCAAGTGTCAAAAGGTGCACAATTTATACATTTCTGGGCTATTCACACTTGTTAGAAATACTCTTGTTCCTCATATAGCTTTCCCACTCAAGCACCAAAAGAATTGCTATGGAAAAGCTGTGTTCTTTGCTGAGTAGGTGCTTTCCCCTCTGCCCCCACACACTTGCTCTAATCGGAGAACATTTACCCGTAGTGGTGGTTCAAATGGAGGAATGTGACCCTTCCCTATTCCAGGCCTGCTTAACATAATTTCTTCATTTGTAGACGTATGGTGCAAGTGCTTCACTGCTTCATAATTTGTAATTCAGAGGGAAGTAAAATATACAGATTGTTAAAAGTTTAACTATAAAAGACAAAGTAGGCAGGGAGATAGACAGATGGCTGGAGCTTTTATGCAAAAAGGGCTCCCTGGCAAAACACTGTGACACACAGAGAAGATGCAAATGGCACACTACCGGTTTATAGCTCTTAGGAAGCTATGTGCCAAATCCTGTGGGAGTACGCTGGGGCTGACAGGGAAAAGAAGAGCACCTAGGGGGAATCTCTTTTGCCCTCAGCACATCTGTGGGTCAGGAGTCCAGTGCAATCTTCTTTGGAGTGCTAGACTAGATGTGCACCCAGCCAGTGCACCGCAGCTGCAAGGGGTTTGCTCTGATAACTTCTAGTTAGGCCGTTGGTGCTTATATCGCTTTTTGAAGCAGGCTTGTTACAGGGCTACATGTTGCTCCTTTTTACCAGGACGGGGCAGTAAAGTCAACCTCAGAGTGTATCCCCCACCCCAGCGCCTCAGACCAAATGTCTTGTGTCTTCACTCACCAAAACAAGTGTGTTTTTAGTACAGAAGAACTAACTACCCTGCTGTAAAAGCACCAGGGAGACAAGGCGAAGGGAAACTAAGTGAGGTCAACCACAGGCGGGGGAACATGGCTGACCTTACCTAGCTAGTTCTCAATAAACCCTACAGTGCTTTCTCTCTCTGTTAAATCCTAAGTGGAGACAACTGTTGTGCATTAGCTTGCTGTAAAACTAGGCTTTGTTTTCACTGACACAAAGATAAGTCATCCTCCCGCTCTGTGTTGGCAAGATGGCTCAGAGCCCTCTGTGTGACAGACCTGGTTCTGCTGCCATCCCACCTGCATGGCTCGGTATTGTACATTGTCGTATAGGTTTTAAGACTTATACAAGCATGTGGTACAGTGATGCCTGTAATAAAGCCCCTACCTAATGGCGCTCAGATGAGAATATCAGCAATCTACTGATCTTCCTCATACAAGTTGTCAGTCCTGGTATGGCCCTGAGTGTTAGAGGTGTGTAGCATAAGAAGAAAGACAGACATTTTGCTCTTGGGAAAACTGGTGAAAAATCATGTTTTCAGCCATATGTGGAAAAATAAAATGTTTGTGCCTTGGCTACAGTGAGGCACATGGCTTACATACCAAAGAGTTACTTCAGAGTATGGAGCATAAGCTTTATCTATCGCTGGTTTAGGCCATATACAATGTAATTACAATGTGTCAGTAAACTGGCTAAAATCATGACTTTACATCTCAGTTCAGCGTACCACTTCCAAATATCACTGGCCGGCTCTGTGAACAGCTATTAGGGCTACACTACTAGTTACATCAGTGAAAATCCCTGGTGTAAACATACGGCACTGATGCAAAACAGGGTTTGCCCGATACAATGTATGCCAGAGTATGTTGCACAGTGCAAGCCTTGTATTCTACCAATGCAGCGGATCTTTACTGGGGATTTGCACCAGTATAACTACATCAATAAAAATAAAAGAGAAAACAGATTAGATAAGACCATAATGTTACTGAAAAGGGATAGATTGACCACCTTGCAAACTAAAGACCTCGAAGACTGAAGAGGCACAGAACCTGAACAGCACAGACAATGGCAATGTAATCTCTTCATTCACCCTACCTACCCATAGAATCAAAGGGTTGCAAGGGACCGCAAGGGTCATCTAGTCTAACCCTCTGCCAAGATGCAGGATTTGTTGGGTCTAAACCATCCAAGACAGAGGGCTCTCCAGCCTCCTTTTGAAAACCTCCAGCGAAGGAGCTTCCACAACCTCCCGAGGCAGTCTGTTCCATTGTCCTACTGTTCTTACAGTTAGGAAATTTTTCCTGAGATTTAATCTAAACCTGCTATGTTGTAGTTTGAACCCACTGCCTCTGTGGCAAAAGAGAACAATATTTCTCCATCATATCCCCCATTAACCACCTCTTTTCCGATCTAAACATACCCATTTCCTTCAACCTTTGCTCATAGGGCTTGCATTCCATCCCTTTGTCTCTGGCCTCTGGATCCTTTCCAGTTTTGCTACATCCTTTTTATATATTGGTGACCAAAACTGGATACAACACTCCAGCTGAAGCCTAACTAGTGCTGAGTAGAGTGGTACTATTGCCTCCCATGACTTGCTTACTATGCCTCTGCTAATGCAACCTAAAATCACATTTTTTTTTGCAACAGCATCGCATTGCTGATTCATGTTGAGGTTGTGATTCACCACAACTCCCAGATCCTTCTCAGCAGTGCTGCTGCCAAGCCAGTTTCCCCCCATTCTGTATTTGTGCATTTGTTTTTTCTTCCCTATGTGTAGCACTTTGTTCCAAAGTGCCTGAAGCCTGACCAACAGGGAGTACTTGGGTAAGGGTGAGAGTATTCAGTGTCTTTGGGCTCTCTGTTGATACTACCATTTTTTATGGTAGATTTTGTCCACTAGGAACTAAATGCATTTAACAAAGCCACCAAATATCCATCATATGATAATGACTTGACTTCACTACCAACCAGGAGCGGTGCCAGGGTTTTTACCACCCTAGGCGGTAGCGCTCCTCCACAGTAATCGGTGGCAGCTCCTCATCTGAAGCTGCGTTTTCGGCAGCGGGGGTCCTTCCACTCCGGGTCTTTGGGGCACTTCGGCAGAGGGTCCCGGAGCGAGTGAAGGACCCACCATCGAATTTCCGATGACGACCCAGAGCAGAAGCAGCCCCTCGCCACCGAAATTCCGCAGAGGGCGGCGAAATGCCAACCCCCAAATCCTGCCGCCCTAGGCGACCGCCTAGGGTCGCCTAGTGGAAGCGCCAGCCCTGCTACCAACCCCAGTTGGAATCAAAGTTATATTCAATGACTCATACTTTTAATCCTTCTGCAAAACTCTAGTAACTGCTCATGATCAACGTTTGAAATATTTCTGCTGACTCTGCTTGTGTTCTGGGTTTAATAATCTTGGATTTAGAAAGTCTGTACAATGTTGGGTCTATAGTACATCAGACACCTCCTCTCTCTTTGTGGCTGTCCAAGATAATCATGCTTATCCGCAACATGGTAACTAGCAGCACCCAGGTATATAGATTCTGTTAATAGCCATGATGACGTATGATATTATGAGTGCTAGATTCTAAGATATAGAACACTATGACTGGAGATTGGAGACTATGGGGGGAAAAGTCCAAGAACAAGCAAGTGAATCCTAGGAAAAAAGAATAAAGTCTAGTTTTGTTTGTTGTGTTTTGTTTAGTGTTATGCCTCCTATCTATGTTATTTGACTTTCTATAAACACTTGAGAGACATAGTCATATCTATCTTCTGTATATTCATATTTGCCCTGTCTGTTGATTTGTCAAAAGAATGTCAATGAAATGTTTTCCTTCCTTTTGTTTTTTTTTTTTTCAGTAATTTTTTTGTCCAGGATTATCACTGTTCTTCCAGATCTTCCCTCTTGTCATCTTTGTTCTTTTCATGATGCATATATTTATACACGTGGTGTCAGATTCTCCATAGCCATGCACACTACGTAATCATTTGTACCACTGCAAAGTAGATAGAAAACATTCATATTGTGAGTAGTATTTTACACTCATTGTGCATTCACTTTTCTCTGGTGTAAGTGACTATACAAGGTGCAGGTAGCAAAAATTCCAGTCCTTTAAATCAGTGGGAGCTTTGCTTTGACTTCATTGGCAGCAAGATTAGTCCCTTGATGTTTCTGCATGTAGTTCTTGCTTTCTCTTCCTTCCCAGTCTTTCACTCCTTAAACTTCCTGAGTTATAACCTTGAATTTGTCAGGCTGAGGTAACCTAAAAAACTTTTTCTGTATGACTGATGATTCTTACATTCTGGGTGTCTTTGCTTCTTAGCTATAGACCTTTGAGCTGGTTTTGGATCTGTGAAATAGTCTTATTTCCTCATAAAAATGTTCAGATCCATTCAATCACTTGAAGTGAATTTATCCATTTCTTTTTTGTAACTCAGTGCAGGATGGGCTCTCCCCACGCTGTAACAGTGTCTTCTCTGCTTCATAATAGCAGTGTGACAAAACCAGAGTGTCAGCATGTCATAAAGCAGTGGAATATAACAATAAAGCTTTCGCAAGTAGGTGTTGTTGGTAGGGTCCCTTTGTACCTCGATATTGTGGAAGGTATCTGTTTTACACCCTTAACAGGATTACAGATTGTGTGAAGGAGCAGGAGAATGGCAAACTAGTTTATATGAAACTTGGAACATTACTGCTCCGCTGAGAATTTTACACCTCAATTCATCCAATGCCCGCCAAAGTCAATGGAAAGACTAACTGACAGCGGGCTTTAGCTCAGATTCTATATTGGCTGCCTGCTTAAGTACTTGTGAGAAACAAGCAGTTCAAAGTGTCAATGCACAAGCCATAGTTAATTTTGTAGTCTGCATACAAAAATTGGTGTGATGCAATTTTTTTTATGTAAAAAAATTTATTCTGCCGTGGGAACAGTTCACTTAAACTGTCTTTAACAGAAGGTTTTTCCAACTTCAAATATTTATATGAACAGGAATACTGTACTATATCAAACATTTTAGTAGCCTGAAGACATGTGTAAAGATCTATGTATCTGCTCTCTTAAAGGATTTGATGAGATGTGTGGAACTAGTTTATATAAAAAATAGCTAACCTGAATGAGAGTACCAGCATTTGTTAGTTTTGAGTCTACAGTGCATGACCTTAACTTACCAAAATGACAGAAGAGGATGTATATTTCACATAACATGATCTGGTTTATATCTTTTAGATTTTTTTATTTTAATCCTATTACTCTCTTAGCCAAGCAAGTGAACGTCAAGTTTAACCATTGTTGTGAAAGGGAGAAAAATATCCTGTCTTATCTTTCAAAAGAGGTATAGATTTAATCTTTATAATTTCTTATATTTAATAATTCTACCTAGAAACTACATAAGTCATATTTTTTCAGCTCATATCACTAGTGAAACACAATGAAGAAAAACGAAATTTTGTTCTCTATTGCATATTATTGGTTAATTCTAAAAGTCCAGTTCTGCTCTAAAAATGGAGTTCCTCATGCATTCTCTCTCTCAGTGATTTTCATACCATTTCAAGTAAAACAAAGAGTTTTTTTCTTCCTGCCATGTAAACTAAACCTGTGACCTGAGAGTCAAGTTGGATTCTTTCCTTCTCACACATCACCAGTAATAAAAGCTCTGTAGTCCCAATGCCAGTGACTCCTGTGCAGTCCAGTTGTGTTAAGGGAAAGGAAGAGTGTGTAAATGGGCTCCTGAGGTACTGAAGGACCTTATGCAAAACAAGTTGTGCAGATTCCCATTCAATGTCTTCCTCACTTCTCATGACCACCTTTCAAACTATTGAGAAATACCCTTCTAATCTATTTGTGAAGTTATGGGGGCTTGGAGGGGCCACCATCCCTGAACCAGGAGTTAGAGCTGAAACATACTTTCCAAGTAATGGAGAGCAGTTAGAGTTAATTCTTTGCTGCGACCCATTGGCACCAAAGCTGGACATGACTGATATGGAGGAAATAGTGATACCACTGACTAGAAGAGCTGCATAGGTTAAATCATCCTAGAGTTGCCACTGAATTGCAGATGACGAAGCTGAGGTCCTAGGGAAATAGGTTCCTTCCCTCCACCCTCAAGAATTACTTCCAAAATCTTAAAGCAGGCCCTGGTGTCCAGGTTGTATGAACCATTCCTCCCTGTTGTATCATTAGCTATTGTGGTGCAAACTGAGAAGGGGTCGTACTCCTACTCTGGGAGAAGTAAGGATAGTTGATTTAAGATGATTGTGCCTCTACCACATATACAGGCCAGGATATTGTAGAAGTCAATTTCCACCAAGAGACACTCATTTCCTTGACTAACATATCCCCCTTTTTTAGTCTGTGCCCATGGAAGAAAAGCCAGGAAGCACAGAGGACAAGGACAAGAAGAATGCATGGTAAACAGGTCTGCGCAGGATGTGGAGCCTCTGCTGAGCTACCTTAAATTGTGTTTTGACTCTGAAATGGGGCTCTGTAAAACTGGCAACCTGAGCTGCCATTATTATGAAATCCCACTGATATGATCTACTTGTGACAATGTACTCAGCTTCCTTTTACAAGTCACAAAGCATGGACAATGAAACTGAACTGGTCGGTTTCAATTTCTATTTATAGTCAGGTTTACTTCCTGGTTCTCTAGCACCTGCACAAGGTTGCAATATTTGAGTTGAGATCTAAATAAAATAAAATAATGAAAACATTATCAATACAGTTTGTAAAACATTTTTTTAAAAAGCCTGACTTTTTTGCCTAAACTACTTGATACTATTCCTTAGACCTTATCTACACTTGTGGCAGCATGTAAAGTACATGTAGTTACAAGCCGCAGTGAAAGGCAGAATCACTGAAACCAGTTCAGGCTCAGTCTCTGGATCTGAATTAAGAGAGAAAGAGAGCTCCACATATCTGAATCAGCAGTGCTTACTCAGGCAAAGCTCTGGCTGAAGTTGCTGGGAGCTGAGCATGAGTGAGGATTCACAGGTCAAACCTTTAACAGAAGCCAACTTAAGAAATATAAATTTGATGCAGAACCCAGTTAGAGATTTTTAAAATGTTGAACAATACTCCTGATGCTATTGGCCTAGGACAAATTTGATATTTAGAGTGCTGCCAGCAAAAACATTTAATCCCTGTAGTGGGCTTTGTTGAGTGAGTTTCCTAGATGTTAGTAGCAGCAGATAAGGCAACTCGGTTCAATAAGCCTATAAATATATTGAGAATTATGTCTTATTTTGTATTAAAATGTAGAGGCGAATAGAATAGAGAAAACTCATAGAATTTGGTCTCACTTTATATGAAGGGAGCAGTTATAAATAGTTAATTACTTATTAACAGATGGTGAATAAATGGATAATCAGTGTCTGTAGACTCCAAGTTGTCAATACCCATCTATAACACTTTCTGTTGATGTGCTTATAGGTTTTTGTACCACAGACCACTCATCATTGTAAAATGCTCATAACATTTTTAATTGTCTAAACCCTTTATAAACTAAGTGTACCCTTTATATAAAGTGTGACTTTTGGTTACCTCTCCAGCAAATATCTGAAAATACAGGCAAGTCTCCACAGTGATTCTTTTTATCCATTCTGGTTCATGACAGTTTACTTGTGAGTTCACTTTCATGTTACTTTACACACAACATAGTCAAATGTTTATAAAGTCCTGCAAAGCTAAGGAAGACTTTTGAAAATTTCCCTCTCTTTATTCTCACTCCTTGGCTCTCTGATGCTCCCAGTTCTATTCTGTGCTTTGTGATCTCTGATACTTGTGGTATATGCACTAGCAGTACTTGAAGAACTGATAAGCAGTACAGGAAGCTTTGAAGGAGATGGAATTTATATTGATTATAAGACTTCTGGCCATTTAAGATATAGTTGCATAATCTTACAGGAAGTCTGAACTGACTTTTTTCTCTGTTGTTGGAAATACTTTCCAGTCCACATTACTGTGCTGTTTTCAGTCTTATTTAATCTTTAGGATGATTTATGATCTTTGTTGTATTCAACATGATGAGCTCAACTGATATGAGTACCCACGGGAAGGGTCTTTTAAAGAGATAGATGATTACAGTTGGTGACTTGTGACAAAAATCTGAAGCCAATTATTCTCTTGAGAACAACTTCTCTTTTAAATGACACATGTGGAACTTTTTATGAAAAGTAATAGACTAGATGAAAATGCAGTCTGAGGAATTTATCATCCTAATCACTCTAAGACATATTGGTGATGATATGAATATATGGTAGTAATGAATTTTTCATAGTTCTATAAATGCTGTTTGTTAGAATATTATGCATACAGATTGAAAGTAAAACTGGAAATCCAGTGTCATTTGTTTTTTATTCTCCTGCCACCACAGACATGGTTTATAAATATTTAGAATGAGTGGATCAACTGCTACATTAATTCTACCATGACTCATATTTCTCTGGATATTTTGGCAGACCCTCAAAATCCCCTATATACACTATATGTCTATGACATGCCTCAGTCTGATAAGTCAAGCGTAAGATGCAAGTCTGAGATGCTAAAGGTCCAATCATATATTCCTGAGTTAGATTACAATGAAAAGCTCAAAGTAAATTGCATAGAGTCTTATTCAGCTTGATGTGCAACATAGATTCAGAGCGTCCAAGAAAGGACCATTATGATCATCTAGTCTGACCACCTATATAACACAGGCCATACAACTTCCCCAAAATAATTCCTAGAGCATATTTTTAAGAAGACATCCAATCTTGATTTAAAAATGATCAGTAATGGAGAATCCACCATGACCCTGGGTCAATTGTTCCAATGCTTGATTACTCATTGTTAAAAATGTATGCCTTTTTTCCAGTCTGAATTTGTGTAGCTTCACCTTCCAGACACTGGAACGTGTTATAAATTTCTCTGCTAGATTGAAAGGCCCATTATTGAATATTTGTTCCCCATGTAGGTTCTTATAGGCTGTAATCAAGTCCCTAACCTTCCCTTTGTTAAACTAACTAGATTGAGGTTCTTGAGTCTATCACTATAAGGCATGTTTTCTCATCCTTGTGCATTCTCATGGCTCTTCTCTGTACCCTCTCCAATGTATCAACAGCCTTCTTGGGCTGTGGGCACCAGGATTGGACACATTATTCCAGTAGTCATCATGTGGTATCAAGAAATCCCTCAAACATGTGTTTGATTGGGGTTGTAGGAGAGGGGAGACAAAACTGAGATAAATAAAGTTAGGATACAGGAAAAAAAGAAAAATAAGACTGTGAACCTTTAATTACTCGCCAGCATAGTCTCTCTTTTCATATCCTGCTTATAAAAAGGATGAGATGAGACAACATTTCTGATGAAAGATCATAGGACTGATGAATTACATAGCAAATATATATTATGGGATGTAATGCCAAAACAGCACATAACAAGGAAACTATGAAAATAGTTTTAACATATTCCAAGCTTCCTGAAGGTGTTTATATCTCTCTTCAGACTGATGAAAAGCCTTTCATTATATACTCATGTGAAATATGTTCAGGGGTAAAAGTAACTTAAAGAACTTACTGGTACACAGGGCGACTGGGGTCCTGGGCAAAGGGTGGGGGAGGCTCTGGCCCCGGAAGAGGCAGGGCCTTGGGCAGAAGGGGTGGGGCTGGGGACAGATTCCCCCAGCCAGCCCTTCAGCACTGCCCAGCCCGCACCGCCCAGGGCTCTGGCACCGATTTAAAGGGCCCGGGGCTCCAGTCACTGCTGGGAGCCCTGGGCCCTTTTAAATCGCTGGGCCCCGGGGCAGCTGCCCCCCCGGTCAGAGGCCCTTCTGGTCCAGTCGGCTGTGTACCAGTGGCCACCTTCTTACCGGTATGCCATATTGGCTTACTTTCACTTCTGAATATCTTTCAGCCAATGCTTAGTCTGCAAAGGATTATGGATAAAACCAAAATCTTGTTGCCTGGGCCTAGAAGAATTACTTTTTATAGCCCAACAGAATATTGAGATTTTGGTTTTATCCAAACATGACTTTCCTCATATAAATTAATGGAACTAGTAGGAATTCTGATGTTACTTTAGATTAGTTTTATTATGCAGTGTCTCTGCAGAAATAGTTCAATAACTTTTTGTAAGCTACTGGATAGCTCCAGGGACTGGTGATGAAATGTGGAGCCTTTCACCTGTAAGAATCTCATTTGAATACAAAATAGGGCCATATTCACCACTGCATCACTGCAGTATTTATGTGAATGTAACTCCCATTGACCTGGCCTAAAAATAGAATAATGCAGTTGTGAATAAGACTCAAAGTGATTAGACACTGGTTACTAACGAATGGCTATATTTGGTGAGCCATATGAAATGAGCTGGTATTTTCAGTGTAGATCCTAGAAGAGATGCCCACATCTGAGACGTCACTTCCACATTTGGCATCCTCCAACGAGAGAAAGAGGAGTTAAAAGAACACCGTCAACTTCAAAAATCACATTTGTCTGAAATACACCTGCTGTAGCCTGGGAGATTTGGGGAAAGAGACTGTCTTTTTCCTTACTTATTTCTATGAGAAAGCATAATGATGCCCTGACCATGAGTGTGGGGGATGCAGGTGTCTGTTAAAAACACTGAAGAGAAAATAAATTAAGTATTATATTAATTTTAATTATTAATTATTATTATTAACTGAAAGATTAGAGAAAGGACACTTTTCAGTTTATTTTCTTCGGCAGTTGACAGGTGTTTTGGCACTAATTCAACAGTGTACTCAAGCATATGCTTAATGTTATGCTCATGAGTAGTCCCGTTGCTGAATCAGGGCCTTTGTACACTGTCAATGCCACTGTTTCATGATAGTCAGTTTCCCCTGTTTGAAGGGCCTGCACAGACAGCAGCACTAAAAAAGAGACAGGAAACTGATGGTTAGACCGCAAACTCTTGAACAAAACAAATTAAAAGTAAGTGGATTTCAAGCTGATAGCATCTTTTCAATGGACATGGAGACTCCAACTCTATGAGGTGGTACCTCTGGCACAGGGCTAGGCTACATTGGTGAAACAACGTGGGGAAGCTTCTGCTGCCCTATTTGGTGGGTACATAGAGGACGTCAAGTTCCTCAGTAGCAATGAAGACCAAGTTAATGTTTTAAGTTAATTTTCAGGGCCTTTATATCATTTTAAATTCAATCTGTATAGCGATATGAACAGGGGGAAATCAGCTAGTAGTGGCCCTTGGTTTCATTTTTGCTGCTGCAACATCTATCCTTGCCTCTACTGCTGTTATTTCTTTATCTCTAGCTGCTTCTTAGTCAGAAACTTTGGATCCATTTTGGGTAGGGATAGGTTGCTTTTGGTATCTCTCATCTACCCTTCTTCTGACACCTTCTCTTTTCTGGAATGGGTCTGTGCTTCTCTTTTCATGCTCTCCCTTCAGTATTCCCACAACTCCCATCTCTCCTCAGTCACCTATTCCTCTTTTCCTTTCAAGCAGGGAAGAGTGAATATCTAAAGCCTAAGAAGTATGAGAATTTAAAACAAAAGATGATTTGTGTTTTAGAAAGACATCAGGGTTATTTCCTCTGACTTTTCTCACACTCCCCTGCTATTCATCACTTCATGCAGGATCTCTTTATTATGTCACTGTATGCTTTCACTCAGGTAGATGAGCTACTAGGAAGAGAAATAGAACAAGAACTCCAAGAAGCTAAATTGGAACATTGATGCTCCTACAGTCCTGCTATGGAGTTCAGGGGCAGCAGTTAAGAGGGACAGACCTTAGAGGAGAAGAGAGAAGCACTTATCCTTCCAAAGGATGGAGGAAATGAAAGAAGGAATATAAAACCAAATTATCAAAGATGGATTGTAAAGTTACACCTGCAATGGTGCATGCAGGGGGTGGAAGGGATGAAGTAATAGCTCTTATTGGACCAACTTGTGTTGGTGAGAGAGACAAGCTCTGGGAAATACATTTCCCAGACATGAAGAGCTCTGCGTAAGCTTGAAAACTTATCTCTTATGACCAATTTCTGTTGGTGAGAGAGACAATACCTCACCCACCTTGACTCCATAAAGCTGGGTGTAAGTTTGGAAGCTGGCTTGAAGCCCCTGACAATTTGGCCCATAAAATAAAAGATTAAGAAGTGTAAGTTAAGCAAACTGTGGTTAAAACATTGCTTTTATAGACAAGAAAGTTTAAATCTGGAGGCAGCACTAATGGCTCCTAGAAGATGTAATCCACTGTACTTGAATCCATTCCGTTTTTTTCACACCACTGCCTGGGTGACATACAGTGCAACATTTTATCAATGATGTGTTCAGCAATGGCTCCTGGGGATCCCATGCTAAAAGCCTTGCCACCAAGTGAAGGGATCATTTTCTTGCCACTGATGGCGTACAGCCTTCTCTGGCTATTGCTAAGTAATCTCTGCCAGAGACGACATATCCCTGAACAGGAAGCATGCTTCTGATGAACTAGGTTTTTTGTATTTGGAATTGGCTGGATGGATTCCACCAAATGCAGTGTTTTCAACTCTTGTGATTTGATCATGACTTTGCAATATTCAGTGTTGTTCTTAAAGCTCCAGGTTGTGGAATCAAGAGATTGCATGAGCATCTCAGTTTTCAGATAAAAAAAGTTTCTAGTGCTCCTGGTTGCAGAATAAAACTTGATAACATGAAGTGAGTGCTCCCTACAGGCTCAGAAACCAGCAGGCAAATAAAATCCACAGTGTATTTTTACCAGTCCTGACTCATGATTTTTGAATGCTTAGGGTTGGCATTCCTGAAAATAGCAGGTTCTGTCAAATATTTTCTGAGGGAGGAAACCCCTCTGCCCTCTTCAAGGCCATCATCCCCAATAATAATTACCCAAATAGGCTATCCACTTTGTGGGACACACACACACAGGGCAAGCATGTTATGCAAGTGCACACACCCCAGGAGCCTGCTCCAAAGCCCATTTAAGTCAATGGGAATCTTTCCAATGGCTTCAATGAGTTTTGGACCAGGTCCTGAAACAGGTGATTTATCACAAGTGAAGGCAGGAGTCAGGGGTTGTTAGACTCACTTGCTAAGATATTAGATCACATCACTAAATGGACCCTACTAATCAGCCAGCGATGGGATAGCCACCTGGAGAACATGTTCAGATCTGGAGATGGCATAAGACACCAGATTAAGTTATTTGCTTGTTCTTTTAAATTTCTCTGCACCTCACAGCTTTGGGTTTGAAAAAGCTTTGGACTTGCATGAGGTGTGTATTGATTGGGAGGATTCAGAGATAATAAGCAGTTTTTGCCTGATATATATCCCTAGTCTAAGGGACTGTCCCTTAAACCAAGACAGTTTCAGGGGGGTGTTTTTGTTTTAAAAGCAACATTATGCCCTTGGATATTCATACAAAACAAACTGCCATTGAAACCAATGGGAGTTAAACATGAGGGCAAACTGGGACTCAGAGCAGCTGTGTCCTTCAGAGCAGCATTTAGGAAAGTGAGTCATTGCACCTGCAGGGAGGGAAGGGTGAGTCAAACCAATTTTCTATAGTCCTGACCACAGACAGAAAAGGGGGAAGAGATGGCCCTTAGGCAGGGGCAAGGACAAGGAAGGAGGATTGCATTGCTTTTTTGTGCCTCCCCTAATGACAGGGGCTTATAAAATTAGGAAGAACATACAGTCATCAGCTGCCACTTTCTGGCTACTTCAGTTTAAAGGGACCAAACTTCTGCCAGTCATTTAAGAAGATTATAGCTTACTGGATGTTAAACTAAAGGGTTTTAGTTCCTATAGGCCCAGAGACCCTGGAGACAGTGCAAAGTCATAGGGCCTTCATGTAGATACAGCCCTTGCCTCCTATAGGAGGTCTGCCAATGGACCTGACTTCTGACCTGCAATATCTTCACTATGCCAGCCTTGAGCACATGAAGTGGAGAATGAGAACTGTGCCAGACTGCATAGTGACATAATAGACAGATATCCACCAGGACAAGACCATTGGACTTGTGATCTATCCTATCTTGAATCAAGGTCTCCTCCGGTAAAGAGCTAGGTAAGCTCTCTTACTGTTCATCACTGCATGTATGTTATAAGGCAGAACGCTCTGAAATAGTCATATCAATGTTTTCAAAAAATTAACTTATATCAGGGGTTCTCAAACTGTATGTTGTGAGGTTATTACATGGGGAGTTGCGAGCTGTCAGCCTCCACCCCAAACTCAGCTTTGCTTCCAGCATTTATAATGATATTAAATATATTTAAAAGTGTTTTTAATTTATAAGGGGGGGGTCACACTCAGAGGCTTGCTCTGTGAAAGGGGTCACCAGTACAAAAGTTTGAGAACCACTGCCTTAGGGTATGTCTACACTACGGGATTAATCCGAATTTAGATAATTCGGATTTGAGAAACAGGTTGTATAAAGTCGAAATGAGTGCGGCCACACTAGCACAGTAATTCGGTGGTGTGCGTCCAAGTACCGGGGCTAGCGTCGATTTCTGCACCGTTGCACTGTGGGTAGCAATTCCATAGCTATCCCATAGTTCCCGCAGTCTCCCGCACCCATTGGGATTGTGGGTTAAGATCCCAGTGCCTGATGGGACAAAAAACATCGTCGCAGGTGGTTCTGGGTACAGCCTCACTTCCTCCCTCCCTCCCTCCCTGCATGAAAGCAACGGACGGCAGACAACCATTTTCGCGCCTTTTTTCCTGGGTGGGTGAACACTGCAGACTCCATACCACGGCAAGCATGGAGCCCACTGAGGTCAAGACAGCACTCATGAATATTGCAAACACCTCGCGCGTTCTCGTGGAGTTTATGCTCAGCCAGGACCAGAAAAACGAGGAGAGGAGGCAGCGGCGGCGGCAGCGCAGCGACAAGCATGATGAGGACATGGACACGGACACGGACACAGAATTCAGTGAAACCACAGGCCCCGGTGCTTTGGAGATCATGTTGTTAATGGGGCAGATTCTATCCATGGAACGCCGATTCTGGGCAAGGGAAACAAGCACAGACTGGTGGGACCGCATAGTGTTGCAGGTCTGGGACGATTCCCAGTGGCTGCGGATCTTTCGCATGCGTAAGGGCACTTTCATGGAACTTTGTGACTTGCTGTCCCCTGCCCTGAAACGCCAGAATACCAAGATGAGAGCAGCCCTCACAGTTGAGAAGCGCGTGGCGATAGCCCTGTGGAAGCTTGCAACGCCAGACAGCTACCGGTCAGTCGGGAATCAATTTGGAGTGGGCAAATCTACTGTGGGGGCTGCTGTGATGCAAGTAGCCAAAGCAATCACTCAGGTGCTGCTACGAAAGTTAGTGACTCTGGGAAATGTGCAGGCTATAGTGGATGGTTTTGCTGCAATGGGATTCCCTAACTGTGGTGGGGCAATAGACGGAACCCATATCCCTATCTTGGCACCGGAGCACCAAGCCACCGAGTACATAAACCGCAAGGGGTACTTTTCAATGGTGCTGCAAGCACTTGTGGATCACAAGGGACGTTTCACCAACATCAACGCGGGCTGGGCGGGAAGGGTTCATGACGCTCGCGTCTTCAGGAACACTACTCTGTTTAAAGGGCTGCAGCAAGGGACTTACTTTCCGGACCAGAAAATAACCGTTGGGGATGTTGAAATGCCCATAGTTATTCTTGGGGACCCAGCCTACCCCTTAATGCCATGGCTTATGAAGCCATACACAGGCAGCCTGGACAGGAGTCAGGAGCTGTTTAACTACAGGCTAAGCAAGTGCAGAATGGTGGTAGAATGTGCATTTGGCCGTTTAAAAGGTCGCTGGCGTTCATTATTGACTCGCTCTGACCTCAGCCAAAGAAATCTCCCCATTGTTATTTCTGCTTGCTGTGTGCTCCACAATCTCTGTGAAAGTAAGGGGGAGACCTTTATGGCGGGGTGGGAGGCTGAGGCAAATCGCCTGGCTGCTGATTACGCGCAGCCAGACACCAGGGCGATTAGAAGATCACACCATGAAGCGCTGTGCATCAGAGAAGCTTTGAAAACCAGTTTCATGGCTGGCCAGGCTACAGTGTGAAATATCTGTTTGTTTCTCCTTCATGAAAACCCTCCCCCTTTACTGACTGATTTTCTGTAAGGAACCCACCCTGCCCCTTCCCCCAGCTTTCTTTCAAACCAAATAAAGTCACTATCATTTAAAAATCATTTATTCTTTATTAATAGATTAGAAAAAGAGGGAGGGAACCCGGGTGGTATTTGGGAGGAGGATTGCTGGGAAGGAAAAAGCCACAAAGAAAAGGTTAAAAAAATGACAGCCTTTTGCTTGGGCTGTCTACTGGGGTGGAATGGGAAGGTGTACGGAGCCTCCCCCCCGCGTTCTTACACGTCTGGGTGAGGAGGATACGGAACATGGGGAGGGGGGAGGGTGGAACAGGGGCTGAAGCGGCAGTCTGTTTTCCAGCAGCCGTTCCTGAACCTCCACCAGACGCCGGAGCAGCCCCAGCATTGCATCCTTCATCCTCTGGTCTTCCTGCCGCCATCTCTCATCTCGATCGTCTCTCCTCTCCTCACGTTGGTCCCTCCTCTCCTCACGTTGGTCCCTCCTGTCCTCACGTTCACTGACTTCTTTCCTATACTTTGAAACTGTTTCCTTCCACTCATTCAGATGAGCTCTGTCACTCCTACTGGATTGCATAATTTCAGAAAACATGTCCTCCCGCGTCTTCTTCTTACGACGCCTTATCTGTGATAACCTTCGGGATGGAGGAGGGAGGCTTGAGGAATTTGCAGCTGCTGTAGGGAGGGGAAAAAAGAGAGAATTGTTTTAAAAGCTACATTTTGCAGAACAATGCTTATACTCTTTCACGGTGACCAACACTGTTCACATTACATAGCACATGTGATTTCTGTGCAAGGTCGCATTTTGCCTCTTAATGCTGAGTGCCTGTGGCTTTGCTGCTAGAGATCAATCACAGGTCTGGGCAACAGAATTCGGCTTGCATGCGGCCATGGTAAGCTTCTGCGCCGTGCTTTCCAACATACCAAGCATAGCTTGTAGAGTGCTGCAGAAGCCTGGCCAATCTCAGCCAGTTGGGGGGGAGGGGGGCAGTGTGGTGGGGCTTGTCTGGGCCCCTTCAGGCAAGTAGAGTGCTGCGGTTTTTCTGTTAACATTCAGCAGCACCAGAAAACAAACTAACCCTGCAGGAAGATCCCTGCAGGCACCAAACTACCCACCCCCCCGCCGCCGACCCCCCCCCTCGCCATGAATTCTCTGGGATGATCACGGTACCCCTCCCCCCACCGCGTGGCTGGTATCAGGGAAGATCCCTGCAGGCACCAAACTACCCACCCCCCCGCCGCTGACCCCCCCCTCGCCATGAATTCTCTGGGATGATCACGGTACCCTCCCCCCACCGCGTGGCTGGTAACAGGGAAGATCCCTGCTAGCCAAACGCGAAAAACTCAGGGCCAATTTCCCATCTGCGCTTGGCTAACTGCAGGGAAGGATTTATTTTCCGCCACAGGCAAACAGCCCAGTAGGAACGGCCACCTCTGTCCCCTTAATTAAGTTCCCGTATTTCAACCAGGTTACCAGGAGTGATATCACTCTCCTGAGGATTACACAACAAGATAAAGAACGGATGTTGCTTGAATGCCAGCAAACACCGGGACCATACGCTGCCAGGCTTTGTCAGGCAATGATACCAGATTACTTGCTGCAAGCATGGCGTGGTCAAGTGTCCTACCATGGAGGAGGGAATAAAGATGCACTGCCCAGAAACCTTCTGGCAAGGCTTTCGGAGTACCTCCAGGAGAGCTTCATTGAGATGTCCCTGGAGGATTTCCGCTCCATCCCCATACACGTTAACAGACTTTTCCAGTAGCTACAGACTTTTCCAGTAGCTGAACTGACCGCGAATGCAAAGTCAGGCAAAGTAATCATTAAAAACCGTTTGCTTTTAAAACAAGTTTTATATTTTAAAAGGTAAACTCACCTGAGGTCCCTTCCATGGGGTCAGAGTCTTGGGTACTGGCTTGGGAGGCTTGGGAGGGTACTTCAGTCGGGGTGATAAAAAGATCCTGGCTGTTGGGGAGAAGGGAGTGCTGTGTGCTCTCTGCAAGCTCATCCTCCTCCTCCTCCTCTACCCCATCGGCAGAATCCTCAGGCGTCGAGACTATCCCCGACCCAGAATCCACGAACAAAGGTGGGGTAGTGGTGGCAGCCCCCCCTAGAATTGCATGCAGCTCGGCGTAGTAGCGGCATGTCCGCGGCTCTGACCCGGAGCGACCGTTTGCCTCCTTTGTTTTTTGATAGGCTTGTCTGAGCTCCTTGACCTTCACGCGGCACTGCTCAGAGTCCCTATTGTGGCCTCTCTCCATCATGCCCTTGGAAATTTTTTCAAAAGTTTTTGCATTTCGTCTTTTAGAACGAAGTTCTGCAAGCACTGAATCCTCTCCCCATACAGCGATCAGATCCAGTACCTCCCTCACGGTCCATGCTGGTGCTCTTTTTCGATTATCAGCCTGCATGGTTACCTGTGCTGATGAGGTATCTGTGGTCACCTGTGCTCTCCACGCTGGGCAAACAGGAAATGAAGTTCAAATGTTCGCGGGGCTTTTCCTGTCTACCTGGCCAGTGCATCCGAGTTCGGATTGCTGTCCAGAGCGGTCACAATGATGCACTGTGGGATAGCTCCCGGAGGCCAATACCATCGAATTGCGGCCACACTAACCCTAATTCGAATTGCTAAAATCGATTTTGGCGCTACTCCGCTCGTTGGGGTGGAGTACAGAAATCGATTTAAAGGGCCCTTTACATCGAATTAAATGGCGTCGTTGTGTGGACGGTTACAGGGTTAATTCGAATTAAAGCTGATAAATCCGAATTAAAGTCGTAGTGTAGACCAGGCCTTAGACATTAATGTTTTTGCAAGATTATTTAAGTCTATAGTTATATAACTTAGGCCCCAGTTCTGCAAGGACTTAAATTTATACACACATGCATTTCTATTTACTTAAATGACATTTACATGTGTGAAGTTATGCAAATGCTTAAGTCTTTGCAAGATCAGAGACTTAGGCCTGGTCTATGAGTTTAGGTCGACTTTAGCAGCGTTAAATCGAATTAAGCCTGGACACATTCACACGACGAAGCCCTTTCTTTCGACTTAAGGGGCCCTTTAAACCGGTTTCTTTACTCCACCTTCGACAGGGGGATTAGCGATAAAATCGGCCTTAGCGGGTCGGAATGGGGTAGTGTGGACGGAATTCGATGTTATTAGCCTCCAGGAGCTATCCCACAGTGCTTCATTGTGACTGCTCTGGACAGCACTCTCAACTCAGATGCACTGACCAGGTAGACAGGAAAAGCCCCGCGAACGTTTGAATTTCATTTCCTGTTTGCCCAGTGTGGAGAGCACAGGTGACCATGCAGAGCTCATCAGCACAGGTAACCGTGATGGAGTCCCAGGATCGCAAAAGAGCTCCAGCATGGACAGAACGGGAGGTACGGGATCTGCTCGCCATATTGGGAGATGAATCAGTGCTAGTTGAACTCCGTAGCAGTAAACGAAATGGCAAAATATTAGAAAAGGTCTCCAAGGCCATGAAGGACAGAGGCCATAACAGGGACGCACAGCCGTGCCGTGTGAAAATTAAGGAGCTAAGGCAAGCCTACCACAAAGCCAGAGAGGCAAACGGAAGGTCCGGGGCAGAGCCGCAAACATGCCGCTTCTACGCAGAGCTGCATGCCATGCTAGGGGGTGCAGCCACCACTACCCCAACCGTGTGCTATGACTCCATCACTGGAGAAACACACAGGGAAGAGAGTTCGGGGTACGAGGAAGATGAGGATGAAGATAATGTAGATAGCTCACAGCAGCAAGGAAGCAGAGAAACCGGTTTCCCCAACAGCCAGGATATGTTTATCACCCTGGACCTGGAGCCAGTAACCCCCGAATTCACCAAAGGCGTGCTCCCAGACCCTGAGGGCACACAGGGGACCTCCAGTGAGTGTACCTTTGTAAATATTACACATGGTTTAAAAGCAAGCGTGTTTAATGATTAATTTGCCCTGGCAATCGCGGCCAGTACAGCTACTGTAAAAGTCTGTTAACGTGTATGGGGATGGAGCAGAAATCCTCCAGGGACATCTCCAGAAAGCTCTCCTTCATGTACTCCCAAAGCCTTTGCAAAAGGTTTCTGGGGAAGGCTGCCTTATCCCGTCCGCCCTGGTAGGACACTTTACCACGCCAGGCCAGTAGCACGTAGTCTGGAATCATTGCATAACAAAGCATGGCAGCGTATGGTCCCAGTGTTTGCTGGCATGCAGACAACATCCATTCCTTATCACTCTTTGTTATCCTCAGGAGAGTGATATCATTCACGGTCACCTGGTTGAAATGGGGTGATTTTATTAAGGGGACATTCAGAGGTGCCCGTTCCTGCTCGGCTGAACAGAAATGTTCCCCTCTGTTAGCCACGCGGTGGGGGGAGGGGTGAAGTGATCATCCCCGATAATTGGGTGTGGGGGGTGGAGGGGGGGTTAGTTGGGTTTGTGCTGCATGTTAACCTAGGAACTGCAGCCCCTCCTTTTACATTGCAAACCCATTTTAAATGGCCAACCCAATGGGTGCTTGGTATGGGAAATGAGAGCGCTACTGTTTGAAACCATTCCCACATGTTAAGAAGGTTAAAAAAGCCAAAAGACTGTGGCTTACCATGGCTGCCTAAAAGCCGAAATCTGTTGCCTGGCACTGTGTGAGTGATCTCTCACACCAAACCGGCAGGCCCTCAATATAAGAGGAAAAATGCGACCTTGTAACGAAAACACATGTGCTGTGTAATGTGAACAGCAAAATTTAACGTGAAAGAGTGTACCCATTGTTCTCTAAAATGTGTCTTTTTTAACCACCTCTCCCTTCTCCTCCACCAGCTGCAAATGTTTCTCCTTCACAGAGGCTAGTGAAGATTAGAAAGAGAAAACGGCAGACTCGGGATGACATGTTCATGGAGCTCCAGCTGTCCTCCCAAGCTGAAAGAGCGCAGCAGAATGCGTGGAGGCAGTCAATGTCAGACTACAGAAAAGCACAGTATGAACCAGAGGACAGGTGGCGGGCTGAATCGCGGCATGAACAGAGCAAGTGGCGGGCTGAAGATGATAGGTGGCGTCAGCTTGCAGACAGAAGGCAAGAGTCGATGCTCCGGCTGTTGGAGCATCAAACTGATATGCTCCAGAGTATGGTTGAGCTGCAGGAAAGGCAGCAGGAGCAGAGACCACCGCTACAGCCCCTGTGTAACCAACAGCCCTCCTCCCCAAGTTCCATAGCCTCCTCACCCAGACGCCCAAGAACACGGTGGGGGGGCCTCCAGCCACCCAGTCACTCCACCCCAGATGATTGCCCGAGCATCAGAAGGCTGGTCTTCAATAAGAGTTAAAGTTTTAAACTGCAGTGTGTCCTTTTCCTTCCCTCCTCCCCACCCATCCCGGGCTACCTTGGCAATTATCCCCCTAGTTGTGTGATGAATTAATAAAGAATGCATGAATGTGAAGTAACAATGACTTTATTGCCTCTGCAAGCGGTGATCGAAGTTGGGAGGGGAGGATGGGGTGGTTGGTTTACAGGGAAGTAGAGTGAACCGGGTGGGGCGGAGGGTTCATCAAGGAGAAACAAACAGAAGTTTCACACAGTAGCCTGGCCAGCCACAAAACTCGTTTTCAAAGCTTCTCTGATGCGCACCACGCCCTGCTGTGCTCTTCTAACTGCCCTGGTGTCTGGCTGCGCGTAATCAGCAGCCAGGCAATGTGCCTCAACCTCCCACCCCACTATAAATGTCTCCCCCTTCCTCTCACAGATATTGTGGAGCGCACAGCAAGCAGCAATAACAATGGGGATATTCTTTTCGCTGAGGTCTGAGCGAGTCAGTAAGCTGCGCCAGCACGCTTTTAAACGTCCAAATGCACATTCCACCACCATTCGGCACTTGCTCAGCCTGTAGTTGAACAGGTCCTGACTACTGTCCAGGCTGCCTGTGTACGACTTCATGAGCCATGGCATTAAGGGGTAAGCTGGGTCCCCAAGGATAACTATAGGCATTTCAACATCCCCAACGGTTATTTTCTGGTCCGGAAAGAAAGTCCCTTCCTCCAGCTTTCGAAACAGACCAGAGTGCCTGAAGACGCGAGCATCATGTACCTTTCCCGGCCATCCCACGTTGATGTTGGTGAAACGTCCCTTGTGATCCACCAGGGCTTGCAGCAGCATTGAAAAGTACCCCTTGCGGTTTATGTACTTGGTGGCTTGGTGCTCCGGTGCCAAGATAGGGATATGGGTTCCGTCTATCGCCCCACCACAGTTTGGGAATCCCATTGCAGCAAAGCCATCCACTATGGCCTGCATGTTTCCCAGAATCACTACCCTTGATATCACCAGGTCTTTCATTGCCCTGGCAACTTGGATCACAGCAGCCCCCACAGTAGATTTGCTCACTCCAAATTGATTCCCGACTGACTGGTAGCTGTCTGGCATTGCAAGCTTCCACAGGGCTATCGCCACTTGCTTCTCAACTGTGAGGGTTGCTCTCATCCTGGTATTCTGGTGCTTCAGGGCAGGGGAAAGCAAGTCACAAAGTTCCATGAAAGTGCCCTTATGCATGCGAAAGTTTCGCAGCCACTGGGAATCATCCCACACCTGCAGCACGATTCGGTCCCACCAGTCTGTGCTTGTTTCCTGGGCCCAGAATCGGCCTTCCACGGCATGAACCTGCCCCAGTAACACCATGATTTGCACATTGCTGGGGCCTGTACTTTGTGAGAGGTCTATGTCCATATCAATTTCCTCATCACTCTCGTCGCCGCGCTGCAATCGCCTCCTCGGCTGGTCCTGGTTTTGCTTTGGCATGTCCTGGCTCTGAATGTACTCCAGGACAATGCGCGTGGTGTTCATAGTGCTCATAATTGCCGCGGTGATCTGAGCGGGCTCCATGATCCCAGTGCTATGGCGTCTGGTCTGAAAAAAGGCGCGAAACTAGTATCTGACGGACGGAGGGAGGGAGTGAGGGAGGGGTGACTGACGAGATGGCGTACAGGTACAGGGAATTAAAATCAAAGGTGGCTGTGCATCAGGGAGAAACACAAACAACTGTCACACAGAATGGCCCCCCCCAAAGATTGAACTCAAAACCCTGGGTTTAGCAGGCCGTTGATTTCACGGAGGGAGGGGGAAGCAAATGAATACAGAACAAATCTATTTTTTCATCTTAAGCTGGCAGACGACGGTGCAGCATGACTGATAGCCCTCGGCATCTTCTGGGTGCTTGGCAGAAAATACTGGGCGCTTGGCAGAAAACAGCATACTACGACTGATAGCCATCATCGTCGAGACTGCCCAGGTGCCCATGATTGACAGCCACTGCAGTACGACGACAACGGATACCAGTTGTAATATACCATCTTCTACCAAAAGGCAAGGGGCTGCTGCTGTGTGCAATGCAGCCCCACGTCTGCCAGCACCCAGATTGCCGATGAAGGCTACCAGTCATACTGCACCGTCTACTGCCAAAAGACAATTAGCTGCTGCTGTGTAGCAATGCAGTACCACGTCAGCCGGCACCCAGAGGGCATATGGTGACAGTGAGCTGAGCTGAGCTGGCTCCATGCTTGGCGTGGTATGTTGTCTGCACAGGCAACCCAGGTAAAAAGGCGCGAATCGATTGTCTGCCGTTGCTCTGACGGGGGGTGTGTGCCTGACGACATGTACCCAGAACCCCCCGCGACACTGTTTTGCATCATTCAGGCATTGGGATCTCAACCCAGAATTCCAATGGGCAGCGGAGACTGCGGGAACTGTGGGATAGCTACCCACAGTGCAACACTCCGAAAGTCGACGCTAGCCTCGGTACTATGGACGCGGTCCGCCGACTTCATGCACTTAGAGCATTTTATATGGGGACACACACAATTGGCTGTGTACAACCGATTTCTATAAAACCGGTTTCTATAAATTCGACCTAATTTCGTAGTGTAGACATACCCTTAGATTTTTAGACTGCACATAAAGTGTTCTGATGTAGTCATGTGAAAGCCTAAAGAATTTGGGATAAGTGTACATTTGCAGTAAACTACTAAGTAAGTTGATATATTACCTACCGTGTCCAATCCTATAGTCTTTCCATGTACAGAACTACTACTGACGTCAGTGTAAGTTCTGCAGTTAGATTGCAGATTCACATACAAGGAATACAACTGGTCATACATATTTTTTACTTCATCTTGACTTAAACTCTGAAATTTTGTTGCTGAAATATTTTTACACCATGGCTTTTGAACTGAAAATTAATACTTTCATTTTGGTCAAAATTTTCCAGTCTTCAGTTTTCTAATTTCAAAGAAGCTACAGGTTTCCTGCCCTCCCCAAACCCCCCATCTCTCTTTTTCCTCACCCTAACTTTTCCTGGGGAGTGAGGCAAAGCTGTAAGGGGGAAGAGACCCAAACAAACACACACACACACACACACACACACGTTAACGCTATCTGTTTTTCTTCATGTCATTCAAAAGTTTTCCACAAAAAGTATATAGCATCTTTCATCCAGCTCTATTTAAGGTAGATGGAAATTAAAAGAGAACAGAAGATGCAGACTTGGGCCAACCAAGCATTTCATTGGATTGCAGTCTCTAAAATCCTATGTTGTTATTGTTAACCCTACTTAAACATATTCTCTGCTTCTCACTTGAGTCCAGTTGTTCTGAAGAAGGGCAAATCATCCTAACCCATGTATTTTAGGCGACTTTCATCTCACCACATCAGTTTGAATAATGTATGAAAATATCATGAATTCATAATTTGTCAATATTTTAGCAACCGTTGTGGCATGTTGAAATAAAAGAGTAACTAAATGGAGAACTGGATGGCTGTAGGGGTTGATAAGAGGACATATAACTTGTCAGCTGCTCAAATCCAGCCCAGGTTGCTAATGAAAACAATAGCAATGGAAAGTCTTTACCATCTGACAGCTGTTTGGCTGTGTGTGAAGTGAGTCAGTGACTACTCAGATATTTTTAGAGCACCCACTATAGTTTCTAAACAGTAATAGCTGTATCCCAGCCCAATTTCTCATGGACAGGTGTCCATGTCATGGAACTCACTAATGGCACCCAACAATCTCTGCTGGCACCACAGAAGAAATAAGTTTAGTATGGTGACTGAACTTCCCTCTCACTCCTAGAGTAAGTCACTGCAAGCCAGGGTTGGGACACCCAGGCAGTGGAAGGCAGTGTGATGAACCATGTTGTACCAGTCCCACAGATACTTCTAGAACATTCTTCAGGGCTGCTATTTCAAAACCTTTCACAAGCCCTGCATTCACTCAAATATATTTGAGGAAAACTTTGAGCCCTTATAACTCCATAAAATTATGAATGAGCATGTGCTCTGAATTCCCATCTTCCCAATTAGGCTCCTCTTTTGTTTTTTCCTGTAAAATATTATCAGCTTTTAGGACCTACATCTTAGTAGCAAGGCAGCAAGTTATTCATTTGTTATTCCTGGGGTCTTACTCAAAGAGCCTCATGAGCATATGGTAGTGTCTATGTGCAGAGATGATGCTGTATTAAACGCTTGTGATTTATTGTGTCCCAGATGTTCGCCTGCAGCTGTCACTCATACAATCCCCCTGCAATCTAATGTTCAAGGGTATAGGAGGAATAATGTGGGATCTTTCATGATCCCACCTACTGAACATTTCCCCCTCTCTCCTGGTTGTTTTTGTGCTGTAGCACAGGAAGAAAGGCATCTTCAGACTCAGTCACAATTTCTTGGAACCTGCCACTATGTCCAACACAAATTGTTACAACATTAATAAATACCCCACTGCCATTAGAGAGACAACCTGAACTAACTTTCTCACAATACAAATGTGTATTTTTTATTCTGAACATAGTTCATGTTATGAAGTTTCCTCCTCAGACATTCTCCAGCCCTTGGATAGAGTGAGTAGGAAACATAACAATGCAATGTTTGAGTGTCAAAAGAGGATTCACTCAGAGCTTGTTAAGATTTTTGAAATTGAAAAGTGTTTGTCTAAGTTTTCCATGGAGAACTTAGCCATTTTCAGCAGAAGTTTGAATACAAAGTTTTTTGGTCTAAAACTATTTAGGTTTTTATTGGGGGGAAAAGGGGGACAGCAGGGGGAGAGGTGGACAATAAAACTCAAAAGGTTCCTCGAGGAAGCAGGTACTTTTCCACAAAAACTAAAAACTTTAAAAAAAATAATCTTTTGTTGAAAGCCCAGTTTTCCCATCAGATGCAGTTAGCAGAATTTTTTCTGCCAGTCCTATTTGCATTATTAAATTTGGAAGGCTTCTCTCTAGCTTAATCATAGAACTGGAAGGGGCCTCGAGAGGTCATCTAGTCCAGTCCCCTGCACTCATGGCAGGACTAAGTATTATCTAGACCATCCCTGACAGATGTTTGTCTAACCTGCTCTTAAAAATCCCCTATGATGGAGATTCCAGAACCTCCTTAGGCAATTTATTCCAGTGCTTAACCACTCTGACAGTTAGGAATTTTTACCTAATGTCCAGCCTAACCCGCCCTTGCTGCAATTTAAGCCCATTGCTTCTTGTCCTATCCTCAGAGGACAAGAACAGCAATTTTCCTCCTGCCTCCTTGTAACAACCTTTTATGTACTTTGTATCAGAGGGGTAGTGGTGTTGATTTGTTTGGGCATAAGCTTTCGTGGGTAAAAAACCCACTTCTTCAGATGCATGGAGACACAGATGCAGGTTTTTTACCCACAAAAGCTTATGTCCAAATAAATCTGTTAGACTTTAAAGTGCCACCAGGCTCCTCGTTGTTTTTATGTACTTGAAAACTTATGTCCACTCTCAGGCTTCTCTTCTCCAGACTAAACAAACCCAATTTTTTCAATCTTCCCTCATAGGTCATGTTTTCTAGACCTTTAATCATTTTTGTTGCTCTTCTGTGGACTTTCTCCAATCTGTCCACATCTTTCTTGAAATGTAGCGCCCAGAACTGGACACAATACTCCAGTTGAGGCCTAATCAGCGTGGAGTAGAGCAGAAGAATTACTTCTCATATCTTGCTTACAATACTCCTGCTAATATATCCCAGAATGATGTTTGGGTTTTTTTGCAACAGTGTTACACTGTTGATTCATATTTAGCTTGTGATCCACTATGACCCCCAGATCCCTTTCCGCAGTACTCCTTCCTAGGCAGTTTTTTTTTTTTTTTTTTGTACGTGTGCAATGATTGTTCCTTCCTAAGTGTAGTACTTTGCATTTGTCCTTATTGAATTTCATTCTATTTACTTCAGACCATTTCTCCAGTTTGTCTAGATAATTTTGGATTTTAATCCTATCCTCCAAAGCACTTGCAACCCTTCCCAGCTTGGTATTGTCCACAAACTTTATAAGTGTACTCTCGATGCCATTCCTAAATCATTGATTAAGATATTGAACAGAACCAGACCTAGAACTGATCCCTGCAGGACCCCACACATTATGCCCTTCCAGCATGACTGTGACAAACTGATAACTACTCTATGGGAACAATTTTCCAAACAGTTATGCACCCACCTTATAATAGCTCCATCTAGCTTGTATTTCCCTAGTTTGTTTATGAGAAGGTCATAATAGACTCATAGACTCATAGACTTTAAGGTCAGAAGGGACCATTATGATCATCTGGTCTGACCCCCTGCATGCTGCAGGCCGCAAGACCCTTCCCTGGACTCTACCGTTGAAGTCCCCAATCCTGTGTTTTAGTGACTTCAATTGCCTGAGACCCTCCTGCTAGTGATCCCTGCCCCATGCTGCGGAGGAAGGCGAAAAACCTCCAGAGGCTCAGCCAATCTACCCTGGAGGAAAATTCCTTCCCGACCCCAAATATGGCGATCAGTAATACCCCGAGCATATAGGCAAGAGTCTCTAGCCTGACCCTTGTTGGCCATTATGCTATTCATGTACCATTGCTTGGTTTTCCTTGGCTACTATGTTTTATCATTAAACCATTCCCTCCATAAACTTATCCAACTTAATCTTAAAACCAGACAGGTCCGTCGCCCCCACCGTTCCCCTCGGAAGGCCGTTCCAATATTTCACCCCTCTGACGGTCAGAAACCTTCGTCTAATTTCAAGCCTAAACTTCCCCCCGGCCAGTTTGTATCCATTCGTTCTCGTGTCCACATTAGTACTAAACTGGAATAATTCCTCTCCCTCCCTTGTATTAACCCCTCTGATATATTTAAAGATAGCAATCATATCCCCCCTCAGCCTTCGCTTTGTCAGACTAAACAACCCAAGCTCCTCTAATCTCTTTTCATACGACAGGTTTTCCATTCCTCTGATCATCTTAGTCGCCCTTCTCTGCACCCGTTCCAGTTTGAGTTCATCTTTTTTAAACATTGGAGACCAGAACTGCACACAGTACTCCAAATGAGGTCTCACCAGCGCCTTATACAACTGAAGCAGGACCTCCCTATCTCTACTAGATATACCTCGCCTAATACATCCCAAGACCGCATTGGCTTTTTTCACCGCCACGTCACATTGCCGACTCATAGTCATCCTGCGGTCCACAAGGACCCCTAGGTCCTTCTCCTCTTCCGTTACTTCTAACCAATGCGTCCCCATCTTGTAACTAAAATTGTTATTATTCGTCCCCAAGTGCATCACCTTACACTTTTTACTATTAAATTTCATCCTATTTCTGATACTCCAATTCACAAGCTCATTCAAGTCTCCCTGCAGAATATCCCTATCCTCCTCCGAGTTTGCAACTCCTCCCACCTTCGTATCATCTGCAAACTTTATCAGCCCACTCTTGCAATCGGTCCCGAGGTCAGTTATAAATAGATTAAATAAGATGGGTCCCAAAACCGAACCTTGAGGCACTCCACTAGTAACCTCCCTCCAACCCGACAATTCACCCTTTAATACGACCCGCTGCATTCTCCCCATTAACCAATTCCCTATCCACCTCTGGATTTTCATATCGATCCCCATGTTTTTCATTTTAACCAATAGTTCCTCATGGGGTACTGTATCAAACGCTTTACTGAAATCCAGGTATATTAGGTCAACCGCATTTCCCTTATCTAATAAGTCCGTTACTTTCTCAAAGAAGGAGATCAGATTCGTTTGGCACGATCTGCCCTTCGTAAAACCATGTTGTAATTTATCGCATTTGCCATTAACTTCAAGGTCCTCAACTAGTTTCTCTTTCAGAATCTTCTCCAGCACCTTGCACACTACTGATGTTAAACTAACAGGCCTATAGTTACCCGGGTCACTTTTTTTCCCTTTCTTGAAAATAGGAACCACATTGGCTATTCTCCAGTCTAACGGGACTACCCCCGAGTTTACAGATTCATTAAATATAGTCGCTAATGGGCCTGCTATTTCCCGCGCCAATTCCTTCAATATTCTCGGATGAAGATCATCCGGTCCACCCGACTTAGTCCCATTAAGGCGTTCTAGTTTTGTTTCTACCTCGGATGCGGTAATCCCCCATCCTGTATGCCCCTCTGTAACGGTGCTAGTATCCCTAATACCTTCATTGGCCTCATTAAACACCGATGCAAAATATTCATTGAGATATTGCGCCATGCCTAGATTATCTTTAATCTCCTCTCCGGCTATAGTCTTCAGCGGTCCCACTGAATCATAATGTTTCATCTTGTCTTCTCCCTGGACACAAGAGACTCACAATACTTCTCTCAGAATTAAAGTTTAAGAAGCCAAACTCTTGTTCTGTTGCTATGGACCCTACAACTGTTGCTACTGTCCCTTCTCTCCATAAGAGTTGGCTGTTAATGGAATTACTGAGCCTCAGAAAGTTAGAGGAAGGTTAGTCCCCCCCACCCCCCCAAAAAAAACAACAAACAAAAAAAAAACCACCACACACCACCAAAAAACCCACACCAATGGCCCTGCAAGTGCAGCTCCTCATTTATTCACCTACATGAAAATGGGAAAGGAAAAAAAAAAAACACCAAACACACATTCTATACTCTACGTTGTGCCTACCTACCCCATGCAGTGGTCCAAAAAGTAGCAAGTCAGCAGGAATCTTCTGTGAAGGGGAAGGGGAGCAGGCATCTGAGTCCATGCAGGGGAGTCTGCATCTGCAAACTGCAGATGTGTGCTCCAGAGGCTCAATCCATGGTAGCAAAGGCTGGCTTCAGGTGTGGGAGGGAGTTCCCTTATCGCTGCGACCAGCGACCAAAACTCCTTGTGAACAGGAGGAAGTGTGATGCATTGTTTCAGTGCTACTATATCTTAATAGAGTGGATTCTCCCCCCTCCCCCCCCAGTTCTTAGCCCCACAGAGAAGTTCTACACAAAGCCTACTTATTTGGGCTTTCTATAAAGATGAAAAATTTGTGTTGTATTTTTAAGGCCACTTGTGAAAATACATTGAGCATAAGAACTTCCTTGAGTGAGTGGTGGACACATTAAAATGTTCATTGAGTCAACGATGTTTTGCATGGAGCATTGTCTTCTGAGCCTGGAGCACAGAAGACAAGGAAAGGTCAAGAATAAAGGCCCCCCACATAGTCTGCAGTGACCCGCTCAAGGTCATTCTTGGCAGCATCATTGGTGCCCATGTGGAGAAGTAGGAAGGGGTAGTGGTCCATATTATATGAAATATCTACAGGCGGAGTGCAATAGCACTAATACAAAGGGGATATTGGGGCATTCAGTGCATTAGTTAGAGATGGGACCCCTTGTGATGTTGCACTCCATATGTTTTATAGCAATATGTTTATAAATGTGAATATGATGTAACTGGAATATGCTTCATGCAAAAGGTCTCTTGTAAGGTATCATTACAAAGCTTATGATCTACTGAGTATGTTCATCCTATTTGTTTGCATGTATTATTTCTATGTCTGGAGTTAGGAGAATAAGATATAAACTTGTATTACTGATGTAAACATGTTAAGTGGAAGCCATTAAGGGTGTTTCAGAATCAATGAACTGTGAATGGGTTTGTTTACCTGCAAGCCTTTCTATGTACATGTCTTCCAGCTACTAGGTAATGAAGGACATCTTATAGTGACCTGTGATCATGTCACCCAAACTGGAATCAGTCTTAAACCTGGGTTTTTTCCATTTAGAAGGAGGGGTGGGGATCCAGAGAGATAAAAGATTCCCGCCTTGTGCCAAAGCTATAAAAAGGGGTGGAACAGAACAAAGGGGGCTGCCAGTCATCAGAATCCCCTAATTACCACCTGAATTGGAACTAACAAGGATTGTACCAGGGGAAAGGATTGGGCCCAAACTAGGAAGGAACCTAGTCTGTGAAAGAAGCTTATTGGAACATTTCTGAGCTATTACCTGTATCAGTTTCTTAATGTATTAGGCTTAGACTTGCTTGTTTTTGCTTTATTTTGCTTGGCAACTTACTTTGTTCTGTCCATTATTACTTGAAACCACTTAAATCCTACTTTTTATACTTAATAAAATCACTTTTGTTAAATCACCCAAAGTGATTAATACCTGGGGGAGCAAACAGCTGTGCATCTCTCTCTATCAGTGTTATAGAGGGCGGACAATTTATGAGTTTACCCTGTATAAGCTTTATACAGAGTAAAATGGATTTATTTGGGTTTTGGATCCCATTGGGAGCTGGGTGTCTGGGTGCTGGAGACAGGAGTACTTGCTGAGCTGTTTTCAGTTAAGTCTGCAGCTTCAGAGGCGTGGTTCAGACCCTGGGTCTGTGTTGCAGCAGGCTAACATGTCTGGATCAACAAGACCGGGTTCTGGAGTCCCAAGCCATCAGAGAAAACAAGCTCAGAGGTAGTTTCAGAACATTAGTTTCAGAACAGTCCCAAGGGAGTCTCTGTGACTGAACCCGTCACACCCCTACTCACAGGTTTGAGATTATCCCAACTTGTTCAAAGCATATGAAGGCAGTTCTTGGGGGTGTTCAGATTCAGGGTTTTGGTTCAGCATATTATAAGGTTGGTGTCAGCAGTAAGTTTTGCAAATGAAATTCTGAACCACCAGGCATCAAGAGTATTTGACTCCAGCCCTTTAATATTAGAATAATACTAACATGATTGGAAAATAAGGTTGGCAAATATTACAAGTTTTCTTAGATGCAATGGAAACTAATCTCAGCTGAATTTGAGATTTTAGGCCCCAAGCCCCAGAGAGACTAAGTGCTTAATTCTAAATTCCATTAACTTCAGAGGGACTACTCGGGTGCTTAACCTAAAGTCTGTGTAGTATCAGTGCTTGATATTGCAACATGAATTGCAATAACTAAAAATTAATAATGTTGCACCAGATTCTGGTGTAAATATTGAGTGACTCCATTGACCTTGGTGGAGTTACTCCAGTTTCCTCTTGGTTAAGAGCAGAATTTGGTCATTTGTTTTATCTCTTTCAGAAGAGTACCCATCATAGTTTGAGTTGTATGGAAAATCATGGATATCATGTACAGATTCAAAATACTTCCCAACAAAGCATTTGGACATGAAGGACAATCTCTTGTCACTTACTTCCAAAATTTGTGAAGGCTCTCAACTGCTTCAGAAGAATTCACTGTCTGAGGTGGTGCTGTGAACAAAACAAAACAGAGGAAAATATAGTGTTATTGTACTGATTTTTGTGTGATGCTTCCATCTTGTGGCCAATGAGAGAAGCTTCTCTTTTATCATGGATTAAGAAATGCCTTAAAAATGAGGGATTTTTGTAAAGTTACACTACTGAACCAAATATGATATACTTGTGCTAGTGACTAAAATTAATAATAAATTTAAGAAATTATTAGAACATTGAGAGTTTGTAAGTAGAGCAGTGTAGAAGAGTGGACTCACCACTGGAGTGCCCCATTGAGACTGGGTATGGTGTAGTAGCTCTTTTCCCTACCAGTATAGGGTGACCAGATGTCCCGATTTTATAGGGACAGTCCCAATTTTTGGGTCTTTCTTATATAGGCTCCTATTACCCCCCACCCCCTGTCCCAATTTTTCACATTTGCTTACTGGTCACCCTATGCCAGTACCCCCTGGCAACACTCCAGTCCTGTGGTGGTCTCTCTTCCTGAGAGTCATTACTCAGCTCTCCAGCCAGGTCATACTTTAGTTCCACCCCTATTGGGGTAACAGAGTCCAACAAATATACACTCCAATGTCCATACAACAGGCTTGACTCTGGGCCCCAAGGTCCTCACACCCTTTTGGCTCAGAGCTGCAAGTGTCCTTATCCCTTTATATCTGGGGGGAGGCCAGGAAGGGGCTTCACACACTACCTTTTTCCAGCAGTGGATGGGGGAACCCATTACTGCTCTCTACTCTGGGTTCCAGTCCAGGGATCCTGTAGCAAGCAGGCAAGGTCTGTCTAGTCAAACCAAGCTTTGTGCTGCCTCTCTGGGCTTCTTTCCACCATAGCCTTTTACTAGGCTGTCTCCACACTACCTCTCTAGGTTCACACTTTTCTTAGAGTTCCCAAGGTTCTCCCAAATCCCCCAGTAAATCTCAAACCCCAAAGGTACAGCTTAACCCAGATTCAACCTTCTTCAAGCAAGACCTGTCACTATCCCTCTGGCTCACTCCCTGGAATGCCTCATCCTGCCCTCAGTGGCTGCTCTATGTCACTCCTGACAGACTTGCCCACCCCTGAGAGGATTTCAGGGCCAACTAGCCTTCCTCCTTTATCCTGCCGACTGCTCCACCCTCAAGTACTAAGACAGGGACTGCACAGTTCATTCTTTGCAGCAGCCTTCTGGTCCACACTTTGTGTTTAAACTGATCACCCAGTTCCTCTCCCACCTGGGACTCATCTTTAATTAAGCCCAGCTGGCCAGCTCACTCTCCAGGTGCATTCAGGTAGCATATTTGGCCTTGCAGAGACACATTAACCCCTTTAGAGCCTGTGTGGAGTACACATACCATCACAACAATTTTCCTTTAAAACTTGGTTTTCTGGGGGTGGGGGAGAGTGGAAAATTATATTTTGAACTAAATGAAAATTTTCACTTTCCTTGAAATGTTTATTTTTTTTGTCAGAAAACCAAAAGTGTTTGTTTCAGTTTTTGGCAATATTTTGGGGTTTCAAATTTGTGGGTGTTTTCTCCCCAATAAAAAGCCAGATTTCTGTTGAAGAAACCCTCCATTTTCCAACTCCACATGGGGAAGAAGGATTTCTGGTGGAGCCCATTCAGGGGTTGGATCCCTGTAAGTTGTGACAGCCAGCTGTATCCACATGTGGAAGGAGTTGGGAACAGAGGTAAGATAATGTGGTGGGGGTGGGAGTTGAGATAGGGCCAATGAATCTGCAGCCAATGACTCCCACTGAGGCAGGCGGTACATCAACATCAGGGATAACTGCAACTTCCGGGCTCTGTTTCCAGTTGCCAACTCCAGGAGCCATCCAGTTCCCCAAAGGGCCTTTATTGGTCAAAAAGCATACACAAGCCAAGCAGCTTTTTTCATTTTTGCCCTAATGCAGTGGGTTGATGATGCATCTGGCTAGGGCAGCCCAGCACACAGCTTCCATAGGCAAACAATTTCACCAGCATAAGGCCATTAGAAGGGTCATCTCACCCATCCTGTCACCAGAGTGCCAGGTCTCAGCTTCCCTCAGTCTCTCTGGCAGGTTGGATGAGTTAAGTGCTTTGGTCCTCTGGCTAGAGCTGGTGGGATAAACTTTGGTACCATGTTCCATCAGAATATGTGGTTCTGTCAAAAATCAAAATGCTGTGAAAAATCAGATTGTGCCAGAATTTTGTTCAAAAAAAGTTCCAACAATGTAAAAGCCTCCTGTTTGACATTATCAGAACAAATGGTTTCAATTCTGCATTTTTGAAGTGATATTTTTGTATCAATGTTTTTCTTGTGTATTATATTTTATATAGCATAATATCATACAACATTTTAAAAACTGAAATCAAAATGAAATATTGGATTTTAGTGGAACAATATGTTTTGAATGAACCAAAAAGAAATTTGGGACTTTTCAGAATTTTTAAGTGTCTGGTTTTAAGTGTGAATGAAGTCAAATTTTAAAATCTCAAAATCATTCACGAAACAGAACTTCCATCCTCTACGCACAGTTCCATTTCTGGCCCACCCTAGCAGGACAAATAAAAGTCCAGCTACGTAGTAACAAACCTTTTTGCCTTCCTGGGCCATCACCCACTGCATATGGCACATATGACCATCAAGTCCTTCAACAGATTGCAGGAGGTTCCTTCTTTCCATATAGCAGGGCCTGACCACAGTACCCGTTTAAATTAAAAAAAAATTAAATTTAAAAATTAATGGAGATATCCCATCTCCTAGAACTGGAAGGGACCTTGAAAGGTCATCAAGTCCAGCCCCCTGCCTTCACTAGCAGGACCAAGTACTGATTCTGCCCTAGATCCCTAAGTGGCCCCTTCAAGTATTGAATTCATATCCCTGGGTTTAGCAGGCCAATGCTCAAACCACTGAGCTATCCCTGCCTCATTTGCCCTTTGGGAAAAGGTCTACTGGCTCTGTGTGCTAGGAGCAAGAGTCTCAAAAAGAAGAAAGTGGTGCTGAGCTACAGAAGGAAGGAATGTCTGTTGATGGGGAATGACTGGGAGACGGTGTATTTGGGGCTTCAAATTTTGGTGGATCTGGGTTATAGTTAGCCGTAGCCCACCCCCACATGCTGCAGAGAGGAATTATTAAGTCAATGATATAGTAAAGTAGCACTTCTCATAACAGGTTAGAGCTTTAGTAAATAAATATCAATGACCACATACTAACCAGAGCAGGGAACAAGCTTGTATCCCACAATATGAAATATCATATCATATCTCTGATACATTTATCATTATGTATTTAAACACCAACTGAAGAGAGCACCATGATTAATTGCAGCTAACTCATGTGATTGATTTTTTTAATTGCAATTAACAAAAAAATTAATCATGATTAATCACAGTTTTAATCACACTGTTAAACAATAGAATCCCAATTGAAATGTATTAAATATTTTTGCATTCTTTTACATTTTCAAATATATTGACTTCAATTACAACACAGAATACAAAGTGTACTGTGCTTATTTTTATTTTTTTTTATTACAAATATTTGCATTGTAAAAATGATAAACAAAAGAAATAGTAGTTTTCAATTCACCTCATACAAGTTCAGTAGTACAATCTCTTTATTATGGAAGTGCAACTTACAAATGTTGATGTCTTTTGTTACGTAACTGCACTCAAAAACAAAACAGTGTAAAACTTCAGAGCCTACAAGTCTACTCAGTCCTACTTCTTGTGCAGCCAATCGCTAAGAGAAACAAGTTTATTTACATTTATGGGAAATAATGCTGCCCACTTCTTATTTACAATGTCACTTGAAAGTGAGAACAGGAGTTCACATGGCACTTTCTAGCCGGCACTGTAAGGTATTTACATGCCAGATATGCTAAACATTTGTCTGCCCCTTCATTTCTTCAGCCACCATTCCAGAGGACATACTTCCATGCTGATAAAAAGAACAGGAGTACTTGTGGCACCTTAGAGACTAACAAATTTATTAGAGCATAAGCTTTCGTGGGCTACAACCCACTTCTTTGGATGCATATAGAGTGAAACATATATTGAGGAGAAATATATACACACATACAGAGAGCATGAACAGGTGGGAGTTGTCTTACCAACTCTGAGAGGCCAATTAAGTAAGAGAAAAAAAACTTTTGAAGTGATAATCAAGGTAGCTCAGTACAGACAGTTTGATAAGAAGCAAATGTGAGAATACTTACAAGGGGAGATAGATTCAATGTTTGTAATGGCTCAGCCATTCCCAGTCCTTATTTAATCCTGAGTTGATTGTGTCTAGTTTGCATATCAATTCCAGCTCAGCAGTCTCTCGTTGGAGTCTGTTTTTGAAGTTTTTCTGTTTTAAGATAGCCACCCGCAGATCTGTCATAGAATGACCAGACAGGTTAAAGTGTTCTCCCACTGGTTTTTGAGTATTATGATTCCTGATGTCAGATTTGTGTCCATTAATTCTTTTGCGTAGAGACTGTCCGGTTTGGCCAATGTACATGGCAGAGGGGCATTGCTGGCACATGATGGCATATATCACATTGGTAGATGTGCAGGTGAACGAGCCCCTGATGGTATGGTTGATGTGATTAGGCCCTATGATGATGTCACTTGAATAGATATGTGGACAGAGTTGACATCGGGCTTTGTTACAAGGATAGGTTCCTGTCCACATATCTATTCAAGTGACATGGGGCATATGAATCTGGCATGTAAATATCTTGCGATGCCGGCTCCGACAGTACTATGAGAACGTCTGTTCTCACTTTCGTGTGACATTGTAAACAAGTAGGCAGCATTATCTCCTGTAAATGTAAACAAACTTGTTTGTCTGAGTGATTGGCTGAACAAGAAATAGGACTGAGTGGACTGTAGGCTCTAAAGTTTTACATTGTTTTATTCTGAATGCAGGGGTTTTTGTACATAATTCTACATTTGTAATTTCAACTTCCATGAAAAAGAGATTGAACTACAGTACTTGTAATGGGGGAATTTAAAAATACTATTTTTTTTATGGTACAAATATTTGTAATCAAAAATAAATTGAGCACTGTACATTGTGTTCTGTGTTGTAATTAAAATCAATATATTTGAAAATGTAGACAACATCCAAAAATATTTAAATAAATGGTATTCTATTATTGTTTAACAGCACGATTAATCGTGATTAATTTTTTTAATCGCTTGACAGCCCTAATAATTACTGAAGGAAAAGTCTATGGTACAACAATCAAATCACAATGCTTATGAGTGTCTGAAGTTGATTAATGCTGCGAAGTGTGGTCTGATTTTAAGCTTTAATTTTACGGGCTAGTGGCAACAGATGTGTGTACTGTGCTTATTAAATCTAGAGCAAATAGTCTCTTATACTTATTTCTTTTTGGCAGTTGAGATGATTTTACTCTGATTAAGCATCTGTTTATACTCTTTAAAGCATAAATCCCTGCTACAAACTGAGAGCCTGACCGTGCAAAGCTTTACTCAAGTGAGTCATGAAACTCACATAAGGAAGTATTCAGGCTATGGTGCAGATCCCTTTCTGCCAACCGACTTACTGTGCAGTTCTAGCCAACTTTTACTGAAGTTCAAGAGGGAAGAAAATTCTGGTTTTTAATGTGTATTTGCTGAATTTCCAGAAAGGTGAAAATAGAACTGGGAGGGGTAGCAGCAAGACATAAATTGCAGGATGAATACATAGTGAACCCGTCTTCTTCACAGTTGGGCCCAAGCAGCAATCTGTTTAAGACAAGCCCCCTTGTGGCAAGAGGAAAGTAAGTGAGGCCCACTGCTGCTTGTACCATCAAATTAGGCCCTATGGGATGCCTGAAACATTTTCGGGGATGTCTATGCACTGTTTGTAGCTAAATAAAGTGTTCTCTTGTTCTATGAGAATCTGATTCAATAGATAGTTGATATGGTACTCAGAGTTCATCTAATATGGGCAGAAGCAACAAACAGGAGGTTGCTAGTCTGAAATCCTGTAACTGATATTTTTCCACACCTGGGCCCTAGCTAGCTTCCATTGAAATCTATGGCAAACTGCAACAGACTTTACTGAAAGAAGGAGCAAATCTGACAGCTGTAATGCTGGGGTCTGGAGATTCCTCTCAAGAAACGCACACAATTATATCAGTTGTACTAAGTTACGTCGTGTGGGACTATAGGCCCATGCGAGGCATTTGTTTGGTTCTAAATAAAACTGAACTTGAGACAAGCTCAAAAAGTTAGTCATCGTCAGAGAAAGTGCCAATACAGCCTTCTAAACGTAGTATCTAAAGCCCCGTATTCATCAAGAATGCTAGTGGGAAACCTCCACCTTGCAGTTTTCAGTACTATATTTTTGTTGGTTTTTAAACTTGAGGTAAAATCTTTTCCTGTGTTATGCAGCTGCCCTTGTGGAGAGAAGAGGAGAGCACAGGAAGCATCTTATCTTCTTCAGCAGCACACTCACAGATGAGCAGGCCAGGATCCCAATCTAGCATTCGCTTGGGACCTAAACTGGATGAGCAGCTACCATACTGGCCAGTGCTCCACAGCACCGCTTGGTGGAGACATTTTGCCAGTGTGATCGGCGTTGGCCCACCTACCCGCTAGGGGGCGGTGGGGAGCTATGAGGTCACTGGCCGGCCTGGGTCACGCCTCCGTCAGCGGGGAATTAGCGGCGGGGCGGCCGCCAGCCAGAGTCTGTAGCGCGCCCCTCAGGCAGGGGAGCGCCGGCAA